>NC_052068.1:75095632-76413132 GCF_015852505.1 Tachyglossus aculeatus
ACAAATGACGGAAAATTAGGTGTGTTTAGACGTCTTAAGGAAATGTCCAGCAGAGCTGAAAAAAGCAAAATTTGAAAGCCACCTGGCTTACAAATCTGTTTAGTGTACAAATGAATAAAAGTCATCACACAAACACTGAAAAATGCCTTCAGCATCAACATCATCATCATCAATCGTATTTATTGAGCGCTTACTGTGTGCAGAGCACTGTACTAAGCGCTTGGGAAGTACAAGTTGGATCAGAATCTAAATGCTGAATTTACCACTTACGCCTGTGGAGATTTCTAAAACACATCTTCTAAAACCTACAAAGAACTAAGAGTCTTCATTTCGAGTGTTTAAAAGCAAGAAATAATTTCCACTTCACCACTACCTAGATCATCATCAATCGTATTTGAGCGCTTACTATGTGCAGAGCACTGTACTAAGCGCTTGGGGAGTACAAGTTGGCAACATATAGAGACAGTCCCTCCCCAACAGTGGGCTCACAGTCTAGAAGGGGGAGACAGAGATCAAAACCAAACATACTAACAAAATAAAATCAATAGGATTAATATGTACAAGTAAAATAGAGTAATAAATATGTACAAACATATATACATATGAACTGGTGCTGTGGGGAGGGGAAGGAGGTAAGATGGGGGGGATGGAGAGGGGGACGAGGGGGAGAGGAAGGAAGGGGCTCAGTCTGGGAAGGCCTCCTGGAGGAGGGGAGCTCTCAGCAGGGCCTTGAATAAATGAATAGAATAAATATGTATGAATGAAATGAATAGAGGAGGAGGAGGCTGACCTGGATGCCACCTGAGGGCCAGCCTGCGATAGGCCTTCTTCAGGTGGTCGTCGTCGGCATCGCGCCTCACGCCGAGCACCTCATAGTGGCACCTCATCTTCTGGCGGACGCGCGCGGGACTCTGTGCGCAGGCGCGCCGGGCTCTGTGCGCAGGCGCGCCGGCGGGGACCCGGCCGGGGGCGGGGCTTAGGCCGGAAACCCGCCTGGCCGGAGCCAATCGCGGCCCGCCGCGGTCCGGGGAGGGCGGGGCCTATCGTGACGGGCAGGAAGGGAGGGGCCAGACGGGGAGGGTGGGCGGGGCCTGGACGGCGGCGGCCAATCGGAGCGTCGGACGGGAGGGGGCGTGTCCCGCGGAGAGCAATTGGGGTGTGGGACGGGAGAGGGCGTGTCCCGCGGAGGGGAGGGGGCGGTGGCCAATCGGGCCGTCGGACGGGAGGGGGCGTGCCCCTAGGAGGGCGGGGCAGGGCCTGGACGGCGACAGCCAATCGGAGTGTCGGACGAGAGGGGGCGTGTCCTCCGGAGGCGGTGGAGGCCAATAGTGTCGGCCGGGAGGGGGCGTGCCCCGCGGTGGGGGGCGGTGGCCAATCGGGGCGTCGGACGGGAGGTGGCGCTCAATAAATACGATTGAATGAATGAATGACAGCCAATCGGGGTGTCAGACGACAGGGGGCGTGTCTTTCGGAGGGCGGTTGCGGCCAATTAGAGCATCGGACTAGAGGGGGCGTGTCCCGCGGAGGGGGGCGGTGGCCAACGGTGCGTCGGCCGGGAGGGGGCGTGTCCTTCGCTGGGCGGGGCGGGGCCTGGCCGAAGACAGCCAATCGGGGTGTCGGGCGAGAGGGGGCGTGTCCCGCCGAGGGGTGCGGCGGCCAATCGGGCCGTCGGACGGGAGGGGGCGTGTCCTTTGGAAGGCGGGGCGGGGCCTGGCCGGCGATAGCCAATCGGGGTGTCGGACGGGAGGGGGCGTGTCCTTCGGAAGGCGGTGACGGCCAATTAGTGTGTCGGACAGGAGGGGGGGCGGCGGCCAATCGGGACGTCGGACGGGAGGTGCTCTGCACACAGTAAGCGCTCAATAAAGACGATTGAATGAATGAATGACAGCCAATCGGGGTATCGGACGAGAGGGGGCGTGTCCCGCGGAGGGTGGCGGCGGACAATTAGAGTGTCAGACGGGAGGGGGCGTGTCCCGAGGAGGGAGAGGCGGGGCCTGGCCGGCTACAGCCAATCGGGGCGTCGGACGGGAGGGGGGCGTGTCCTTAGGAGGGCGGGGCGGGTCCTGGCCGGCGACAGCCAATCGGGGTGTCGGACGACAGGGGGCGTGTCCCGCGGGGGAGAGGTTGGTGGCCAACCGGGGCGTCGGACGGGAGGGGGCGTGTCCTTCAGATGGCGGGGCGGGGCCTGGCCGGCGACAGCCAATCGGGGTGTCGGACGGGAGGGGGCGTGTCCCGCGGAGGGGGGCCGGCGGCCAATCGGGGCGTCGGACGGGAGGTGCTCTGCAATCATCAATCAATCAATCAATCAATCAATCAATCGTATTTATTGAGCGCTTACTGTGTGCAGAGCACTGGACTAGGCACTTGGGAAGTACAAGTTGGCAACATCTAGAGACGGTCCCTACCCAAGTGGGCTCACAGGCTAGAAGGGGGAGACAGACAACAAAACCAAACATACTAACAAAATAAAATAGAATAGATATGTACAAGTAAAATAAATAGAGTAATAAATACGTACAAACATGTAGACCCAGATTCCTAGGCCCCTGCTCTTGCCATTGTAATACTCTTTCCATTGTAATACTCTTCTGCTCGGCCAATAGGAAGTCAATAATAATGGTATTTGTTAAGCGCTTACTATGCTCTAAGCCCTGGGGTGGGCTGGCGTTCACATGGAAGGGGATGAGCGTGGGAAATGTGAGCCAAGACGAAGAAAAACGACCTGGTGATGCTGCCGCTGCCATTTTAACAGCATTTTTCTCACCTCTCAACACTGGAGAGGGAGATGGCTTTTCGCACTGAAATGGGACTTTATTACTCTTACTTTAAGACAATAGTAGAAGCACCTTCATTTTGGAATGGAGTTTGGATGATTATGAATGACCGACTCACGGAATACCCTCTTGTGATAAAAATACATTGCAGCGGCTCAATCTCTACCCAGAGGTAGTCCTAGCCAGCTGGTATCGCATATATACAAGGATTTTGGGGGCATCCAGACTAAGATATGCTGGACTGTTACCAGGGGAGATGGGCTTAGTCCTGCTGAAAGCTGCGAAGGATTGGGAGATCCCTCTTGCTTTTATGTTGCTATGATTTTTGTTTTAAATGGACTAGCGATGGCATTCTTCTTCATATAGGGCACATACCTAAGTGGGAGTCGACTGGGAGGCCTAGTGACCGTGCTCTGCTACTTTTTCAATCACGGAGAGAAGAGGATTTCCAGAACCTCACTGTGGAATGACTCATTAATGGCACCTAAACTTTTTCAGTCTCAACCACATATACAGATGGGATCTCAGAGTGCACTATCTCTGTCTCTATCCTTCCCTCATATCAGATACACAACCTCTCTCCCTCCCTTCAAAGCCCTGCTGAGAGCTCACCTCCTCCAGGAGACCTTCCCAGACTGAGCCCTCTCCTTCCTCTCCCCCTCCCCATCAATCAATCAATCGTATTTATTGAGCGCTTACTGTGTGCAGAGCACTGTACTAAGCGCTTGGGAAGTACAAGTCAGCACCATATAGAGACAGTCCCTACCCAACAGTGGGCTCAAAGTCTAGAAGACTATCCCCATCCCCCCCGCCCTACCTCCTTCCCCTCCCCACAGCACCTGTATATATATTTACAGATTTATTACTCTATTATACTTGTACATACTACTCGATTTTATTTAATATGTTTTGTTTTGCTGGCTTTCTCCCCCTTCTAGATCGTGAGCCCGTTGCTGGGTGGGGACCGTCTCTATATGTTGCCAACTTGGACTTCCCAAGCGCTTAGTACAGTGCTCTGCACACAGTAAGTGCTCAATAAATACCATTGGATGAATGACTAGCTCTGTCTAGCTTTAAAATTGGGCCCGCATTTCTGAGAACTCCCCTGGGTGCCATTTGAGACCGTGAGAGCAGGCAAGACAAAAAAGGAAAGGACCAGATGGGGGGCATTTAAACTCTGTGATAACTAGTAATTGTGATACGTCACGCACACTTACCCTGGGCCGGGAACGGAGGTAGGTGTAAGATAATCAGCCCCCCGTCCCACAAGGGACTCCTGAGTGGGAATTTCATCGCCATTTTCCAGATGAAACAGTGTGAAACGGATAGACTTGGCCGTGGTCACGTGGCAGGCAAGTAATGAAACTGGAATTAGAACCGAGGTTCCCGGAGTCCAAGGTCTGTGCTCTTTCCTGTCACGCTGCTTCCTGGCATTTAAATGACCGCCCCTCCTTACAATTTCTTCTGTTTTTCTCCACTCAAGCTGTGGGAGTAAAAGTTGTCAAGCACAAGGGCTAAAGTAGATCGTATCGGTACGCCTTTAATCCCTCTTTTTCAATAATAAACCATCCATAACCGGTGTCCACAAGTGTACTCTGTAAAATAACATCGTTCAATCTCCTATGTATGCAGCCTGGCAGCACTGTTTACCGATTGATTTCATTTAAAATGAAAGCAGTCTCCACCATGATTAAATTAACTTCCCACGTGTGAATAATTTCCCTCCTTAAATACACTTTCACATTAAGACTGCAGTTCTTCTTATAACCTAGGATTTGGATTCCTGCAAAACCCTGCATTAATGGTTTCCTAAAAGGTTCCTCGCCAAAATGCACAGTGAAAACATGTTGTGACAAAAATGAGTGTACTCCCTATATGCGGTCATCTTCTGGGGGAAAGAAAAAAAAAGGAACAAGTAACAAGTCAATTATCACCTTGTAGTTTTGTTAAGTACTTCATTAGTGCATTCTTCTACTACCATTAAAGTGCAAATAAGCCCCACTAAGGAGTCTGTATTTTCACCTTTGGAAAATCGTCACACCTGAACACACCTCTCAACAGTGTTTTAATCTTCATTTTAGAGATCAATCATCAATCGTATTTATTGAGCGCTTACTATGCGCAGAGCACTGTACTAAGCGCTTGGGAAGTACAAATTGGCAACATATAGAGACGGTCCCTACCCAACAGTGGGCTCACAGTCTAAAAGGGGGAGACGGAGAACAAAATGGTATTTGAGAGCTTTTTGAGACCGTACTAGGCAGTTGCCATTGTATCAGAGATGGAGATATACTCTAGTAAACCTTACTGTTTAAATATCAAAATATCAGCCAGTATGTTTATACGCCAAACTGGAAGTTCTGCGCCCATGAGAAACATTTAAATGAAGGGAACTGCTGATTAAATGGGAATGGCAGAGCAGCGCTCCTTTGGAGTCCACTGAGCGGTAAATTTACAGCTCTCCTGCTTTTTTATTTATTTGACCTAATTTCTTCCTTCTATCCAAGGAGGTATGACCAAGATTCTGAGGCTTTCTCCCAGTTCGGTCTAGAGGAGCAACTAACTCCCAACTGTAAACTCGTTGTGGGCAGGAAATGTTCCCACCATACCACCGACCGATGATGGATAAGTGTGAAGAACACTGTAGTTAGCTACTGCCGGACAATGGCACGTATCGAGCACTTTTTGTGCACAGTACTCAGTGCCTGGGAGTGAACGATACAGTAAGGCCTCCTGAATTTCTAAGAGGGAGAGGATGGAGAGATAATTGGGAGAGAGGGAGGGGGCAATCGCCTGCGCACTGTAGCTCTTAATCCATCCAGGCTCCAGTTTTTTAATCCTTACTCCCCCCCCCGATTCCCTTGGCTTTCCACTAAACGAAACGGACTCTTACTGAAAGCCGCAGCTGTGGCAAAATCCTACATTTCCCAAGATCTGTTTATTTAGAAAATAGCGAAAGACAGACCAGAATCTCTTGAGGTCACTGGCCCTGGATTTTTTTTTTACAATAAGTATCAAGAGTCCTCTGAAACAATGGTATTTATGCCGAATAAATAGGAAGCAGAAAAACTTTCTCAACCCTTGTTTTCTCACAGCTTCATTCCACATTCCCACCGCTCCAAGCCTTCCGTTTCATCATCTTCCTCTGCCTCGTGTGGAGCTTTTTCTTTTTCTTTTTCAAACCGACTTTCGGTTCTGGTTTCACCAGCTGTATTTCCACTGGTTTCTTCTCTACCGGGGTGTCGAAGACAGCGTCAGTGGGATCCTTTGGAAGAAGAACCTTATCTTCTCTCCTCTTCAGTTTCTGCACGTCTTTCACTTGCTGTTTCTCTCTGAATTTTGCAGCTGTGGCCAATCTTACTATGCGCCGATGCTAGATGCACACACAGAGAACGAAACGAGATGGGAGGGCAGGTAAAAAAAAAGGACACTATAGACCCCAGAGACAAGGAAATATAATGGGATCATTTGCAATATCTGCCACGGCGAATTTTAACATCTACAGCTTATTACGGGCTTAATCGATTTTGTGGCCTCTTTTAGAAAAGCAAACGAGAATGTCACGGAAAGCACCGTCCAAGGCTTGCAAATGAAGTCATATCCGGGCATCTCCGCCTCGCTAAAAAGTCTGCGACAACCGACCAAGTCTGCTAAAAAAAAAGAAAACCGAAACAGTTTACCGTGTTGGGAGATTTGTATTTCGGATTTTCATACAGAGTGGGTCCTCCGAAGCTGCCTTGGAAAATCTTTATGAGATTTAAGACGAAACGAGGCCCAACTTCTACCAGAGCTGCATCTTCTTCTATAATCTGTAATGAAAGGCAAGCGTCTCACTTTAGTTCGGTCAGTCGTTATTTATTGAGTCGCTACTGGTGAGCACTTGGGAGAGTATGATACGCAAGGGCGGTTTAGGGAGTTTTCAGTGTAACTTCACCACAGCGAATTTGAGTGAAGACTGCACTTCCAAGCGACAGTTCAGTGATATTAAATGGAATCGGCTTTCTTTATTTTTCAAATCAAAATGCCCTCGCTACTTCTCCCCCGAACTACTCCACACTGGCTCTGCCCCATCTACCTAGAGGAATCCAGGGTCAGCTCTGTCCCCAGCTCAACTGCCATAATTTATGGTTTAGGCAAGTATAAAGCCGTGTGACCTAATGGCCTGGGTGTCAGAGGACCTGGGTTCGGATCCTGCTTGGCCCCTCGTCTGCTAAGCGACCTGTTGTGCCTGTTTCCTCATCCACAAAATGAGGAGAACGTCTCTTTTAGACTGTGAGCCCACTGTTGGGTAGGGACTGTCTCTATATGTTGCCAATTTGTACTTCCCAAGCGCTTAGTACAGTGCTCTGCACACAGTAAGCGCTCAATAAATACGATTGATGATGATGATGATGATCTCTGCTCTCCCTCCCTCGCATGCTGTGAACCTCCTGTGGCTCGGGGGCTGTGACCCATCTGAATATCTTCTTTCCACCCGAGGGCTTGACTCAAAGAAAACCCCTAATAAATGCATCAGTGCTTATTAGAATCAAAGATATCCCTTCCCCACACAATGTCAGGTTTTATGAACATATGGTACTTAAACTGTAGCCTTTCATTCATTCATTCAATCGTATTTATTGAGCGCTTACTGTGTGCAAAGCACTGTACTAAGCACTTGCACTATCATCAATCGTATTTATTGAGCGCTTACTATGTGTTGTACTAGCACTTCTAGACTGTGAGCCCACTGTTGGGTAGGGATTGTCTCTATGTGTTGCCGACTTGTACTTCCCAAGCGCTTAGTAAAGTGCTCTGCACAGTGAGCGCTCAATAAATACGATTGATTGATTGATTGATTGAAGTCCAAGTTGGCAACAAGTTGGCAGCCTTGTTTCCTTTGTTTTATTTAAAGCACCAAATTATCCCTTTTCCAATTCTAAGTAGTTTTGCCAAGTAGGTTTCCCTTTTGGAAAGTACCTTAGCAAGAATAATTCCTGGCTATGAAAGGACTTTTCTGAGCTCTTAAAATATTCTTTTGCATGCTGTTGTTTTCTTTTTTCCTGGCTTTGCTGACTAACGGCATGTCCCGAGAATTCCAATTCATTCATTCAATTCATTCAATCGTATTTATTGAGCGCTCACTGTGTGCAGAGCACTGGACTAAGCGCTTGGGAAGGACAAGTTGGCAACATAGAGAGACGGTCCCTACCCAACAGTAGGCTCACAGTCTAGAAGGGGGACACAGACAACAAAGCAAAACATATTAACAGAATAAAATAAATAGAATAAATATGTACAAGTAAAATAAATACAGAGAGTAATAAATACGTAGAAACATGTAGACATATATACGGGTGCTGTATATGTAATTAAATGTAAATTAAATGTAAATGTAAATTAAATGTAAATTAAATGTAATTAAATTAAATGTAATTAAATTAAATGTAATTAAATTAAATGTAATGTAATTAAATTAAATGTAATGTAATTAAATTAAATGTAATGCAATTAAATTAAATGTAATGCAATTAAATTGTAAATTAAATGTAATTAAATTAAATTAAATGTAATGCAATTAAATTAAATGTAATTAAATTAAATGTAATGTAATGTAATTACATGTAATTAAATTAAATTTAATGTAATTAAATGTAATGCAATTAAATTGTAAATAAAATGTAATTAAATTAAATTAAATGTAATGTAATTAAATTAAATGTAATGTAATTAAATTAAATGTAATGCAATTAAATTAAATGTAATGCAATTAAATTGTCAATTAAATGTAATTAAATTAAATGTAATGTAATTAAATTAAATGTAACGCAATTACATTAAATTTAATGTAACTAAATTAAATTAAATGTAATTAAAAAGTGAAAACTAACCTGATAGTTCCGAAACCAGATTCTGTTGTCCATGACAGTGAAGGTGAACACGTGGTCTACAAATGGTTGACTTTTGGGGTGATACTGGGGCGTACAAAATATCTAGAAGAAAATCCCCCACATCTTTCTTTAGAATACCCGACTCACGGTTGGCTCCCGAATAGCTGCGCGGAGCGCGCGTCAAAGAGATCTACCGCAACCCTTTGAACAAGTCGCCGCAATTACCAGCACAACCGCGTGTGAAGTAAAACTAACCTGAATGAAGAGTTCTTTTAACAGGGCGTACTGCGGCTCCTTGTCGAAGGTCTACAGGAGAGAGCACATTTCTCACAAACGCTCAACTTGAATTTCACAAAGAGCACGCTCCCAAACAGAAGAAGAAAAATCAAACGGACGCTACACGACAGGAGGAACTTACTGGATCGAAGGACAGGAGGGGCCGGGAGCCTTTCAAACAGTTACCCGTCATCTTTAGCTCTGCCAGGGTATGAACTACAGGGGATTTTGGAAAATAGCCTTTATTATGACACTGTTCAAAAATACAATAAACCCAGAAAAAAGCATTCATCAGGCAGCGCAAAATTCCGATTGGTTTTAACTTACTATTTTGAACCAAGAACTTGGCTGACGGCCCTTGCGGTGAATTTGAAAGCCTGGAAGAAGGAAACGTGAAACCTATAACGCTTTGTTGTGATTCATTAACTTTTAGACTGTAAGCCCACTGTTGGGTAGGGACTGTCTCTATATGTTGCCGATTTCTCCTTCCCAAGCGCTTAGTCCAGTGCTCTGCACACAGTAAGCGCTCAATAAATACGATTGATGATGAACTTGTTCTGTTCTCTACTGTGAAAGGGCAGAACAATCTTTGAATTCTACCGTTTGCGGGATTTTTCATTTTCTTATTGCTCGCTCGAGGGGTCCTGTGGTGACTTTCCATTCAATGCCGCAGAAAGGAGAGATAGCAAAATTGGAAACTGCCTGTTAATTTGTTGCCAATATATGTTGCCAATTTGTACTTCCCAAGCGCTTAGTACAGTGCTCTGCACACAGTAAGCGCTCAATACGATTGATGATGATGATGAAGTCGGAAGTGAATGATAAGGACGGCAAGAAATCCCGGCTTCCGTACATAGCACAATCTAACAATCTACAGAGTACAGCAACAAATAATTTATGCAGGCGCTCAGTACAGTGCTCTGCACACAGTAAGCGCTCAATAAATACGACTGAATGAATGAATGACCGTCTTTATATATTGCTAACCTGTACTTCCCAAACGCTTAGTACAGTGCTCTGCACACAGTAAGCGCTCAATAAATACGATTGAATGAATGACCGTCTCTATACACTGCCAACTTGTACTTCCCAAGCGCTTAGTACAGTGCTCTGCACACAGTAAGTGCTCAATAAATACGACTGAATGAATGACCGTCTCTATATATTGCCAACTTGTACTTCCCAAGCGCTCAGTACAGTGCTCTGCACACAGTAAGTGCTCAATCAATACGACTGAATGAATATTTCAATTTAATTTTTTTTGATGGCATTTATTAAGCGCTTCCTATGAGCAAAGCACTGTTCTAAGCGCTGGGGAGGTTACAAGGTGATCAGACTGTCCCACCGAGGGCTCCCAGTCTTAATCCCCATTTTCCAGATGGGGTAACTGAGGCCCAGAGAAGTGAAGCGACCTAACCAAATCACTGCCCACGAGCTGTACTGCAAGATACATTTACTTACCACATATAGAGATCTTGCTTCTTCTTGGCTTCAAAATAGATGCATTTATTGCAGTTCTTAATTTCACACACCTGCAGGACACAAAATGTGGGCAAAGAGCACTAACAATTAACTAAACCTTTCAACGGACATACTTCACAAAATACTAATTTCCTTTCACCAGTGCTATTTAGTGAGCACTCACTGGGCTCAGAGCACTGTACGACGAGTTTGGGAGAG
Organism: Tachyglossus aculeatus; assembly: GCF_015852505.1. Taxonomy (NCBI): domain Eukaryota; kingdom Metazoa; phylum Chordata; class Mammalia; order Monotremata; family Tachyglossidae; genus Tachyglossus; species Tachyglossus aculeatus. The sequence goes on from NC_052068.1 coordinate 75,106,233, forward strand.
TACAACACAACAGAGTTACATTCCCTGCCTGTGATAACAATAATAATAATAATAATAATAATAATGGCATTTATTAAGCGCTTACTACGTGCAAAGCACTGTTCTGACACTGACAGCCCGTTGTTGGGTAGGGACCGTCTCTATATGTTGCCGACTTGTACTTTCCAAGCGCTTAGTGCTCTGCGCATTCACAGTAAGCGCTCAATAAATACGATTGAATAAATGACTACATAATTTACCAGTATGCACCCAACAGTGCTCTGCACACAGTAAGCACTCAATAAATACGGTTGAATAAATGAATAAATAATTTACCAGTAGGCACCCAAGTGCTGAGTTGGGCAGATATCTAATGCCCAAGTGCACATCATCATCAATCGTATTTACTGAGCGCTTCCTGTGTGCAGAGCACTGTACTAAGCGCTTGGGAAGTACAAGTTGGCAACATATAGAGACAGTCCCTACCCAGCAGTGGGCTCACAGTCTAAAAGGGGGAGACAGAGAACAAAACCAAACATACTAACAAAATAAAATAAATAAATAAATTAAATGGCATAGAAGGGAGAGGGAGCCGGGGAAAGAGGGCTTAATTAGGGAAAACCTCTTAGAGATGCGACCTTAATAAGGCTTTGAAGGTGGGAAGAGCGGTGATCTGAAATATAAGATGAAGGGAGTTCCGGGACAGACGGAGGATATGGGAAAGGGCTCGACGGCAAGTAGGTTGGAATTAAAACAGAGAAGTGTGTCGGCTGGGCTGTCGTGTGAGATCAGAGAGTTCATACATTCATCATCATCAATCGTATTTATTGAGCGCTTACTGTGTGCAGAGCACTGTACCAAGTGCTTGGGAAGTACAAGTTGGCAACATATAGAGACGGTCCCTGCCCAACAGTGGGCTCACAGTCTAAAAGGGGGAGACAGAGAGAAAAAAAACCAAACATACTAACAAAATAAAATAAATAGGATATGTACAAGTAAAATAGAGTAACAAATATGTACAAACATATATACAGGTGTTGTGGGGAAGGGAAGGAGGTAAGACGGGGGGATGGAGAGGGTGACGAGGGGGAGAGGAAGGAAGGGGCTCAGTCTGGGAAGGCCTCCTGAAGGAGGTGAGCTCTCAGCAGGGCCTTGAAGGGAGGAAGAGAGCTAGCTTGGCGGAGGGGCAGAGGGAGGGCATTCATTCAATCAATCAATCAATTGAATGAATGATTCATTCAATCAATCAATTGAATGAATGATTCATTCAATCAATCAATTGAATGAATGATTCATTCATTCAATCATACTTATTGAGCGCTAACTGTGTGCAGAGCACTGTACTAAGCGCTTGGGACATATAGAGATGGTCCCTACCCACAGTTGCAGTAGGAGGGGGCAAACCGACTGAGCGCTTTAAAGCCGACGGCAAGGAGTTTCCGCCTGATGCCGAGGCGGATGGAAAACCACCTCTTGAGGTTCTCGAGGAGTGGGGAAACCCGGACTGCGCTTTTTTGAAGAAAAGTAAGCCCTGGAGCAGAAGGATAGGTCGGAGTGGGAAGAGCCAGGAGGCGGGGAGGTCGGCGAGGAGGGTTAGTGGGATAGGTGGGATAGGACAAGTGCCTGGATCGGCACAGCAGCCATTTGGACCGAGGAATTTCGGTGATGCTGTGAAGGTTGAACCGACAAGACGTGGTGTACGATCAAACGTGTGGGCGGGCTGAATGGGAGACATGAGTCGAGGACAACGCCAAGGGGGAACGGTGGTGCCGTCTACAGTGAAGGGAAAGATGGGGATGAGGGTTTGGGTGGGAAGATGAGGGGTTTTGTTTCGGGCACGTTCAGTCTGCGGTGTTAGCTGACATCTTCTAGACTGTGAGCCCGTCGTTGGGTAGGGACCGTCTCTATATGTTGCTGACTTGTACTTCCCAAGTGCTCAGTACAGTGCTCTGCACACAGGAAGCGCTCAATAAATACAATTGAATGAATGACCGTCTCTATATACTGCCAACCTGTACTTCCCAAGCGCTTAGTACAGTGCTCTGCACACAGTAAGCGCTCAATACGATTGAATGAATGACCGTCTATATGTTGCCAACTTGTACTTCCCAAGCGCTCAGTACAGTGCTCTGCACACAGTAAGCGCTCAATAAATACGACTGAATGAATGAATGAATGACCGTCTCTATATATTGCCAACTTCTACTTCCCAAGCACTTAGTACAGTGCTCTGCACACAGTAAGCGCTCAATAAATACGATTGAATGAATGAATGAATGACCGTCTCTATATGTTGCCAACTTGTACTTCCCAAGCGCTCAGTACAGTGCTCTGCACACAGTAAGTGCTCAATACGATTGAATGAATGAATGACTGTCTCTATATACTGCCAACTTGTACTTCCCAAGTGCTCAGTACAGTGCTCTGCACACAGTAAGTGCTCAATAAATACGATTGAATGAATGAATGAATGACCGTCTGTATATATTGCCAACTTGTCCTTCCCAAGCGCTTAGTACAGTGCTCTGCACACAGTAAGCGCTCAATCAATACGACTGAATGAATAATTCAATTTAATTTTTTTTTTGATGGCATTTATGAAGCGCTTCCTATGAGCAAAGCACCGTTCTAAGCGCTGGGGAGGTTACAAGGTGATCAGATTGTCCCACCGAGGGCTCCCGGTCTTAATCCCCATTTTCCAGATGAGGGAACTGAGGCCCAGAGAAGTGAAGCGACTTGCCCAAAGTCACAGAGCTGGCAAGTGACGGAGCCGGGGTTTGAACCCATGACCTCTGACTCCAAAGCCCGGGCTCTTTCCACTGAGCCACGCTGCTTCTCCGTTTCAAAAATTAAACCTGAATCACTACTTTAAGTCCAGGTCCCTGCATAGACAGATAGCTTCGGCGTGACTTCAGAGCGAGGCAGCCTTCCCATTTTGAGTAAGGGGTCTAAAGCTTATTCAAGGGAGAAACTTGATAAACACCCTAGGTAAAAAAGGGATAAACACACTAAAAATGAGAGGGAAGGAAGGAAGAGGGAAGGAGTGTTTTGAAGACGAGAGACGGCCTGTACTCCCTTCCCAGGCCCCTTAGGACAACTTCTACTTGCTTCGTCATCATCGTCAATCGTATTTATTGAGCGCTTACTGTGCGCAGAGCACTGGACTAAGCGCTTGGGAAGTACAAATTGGCAACATATAGAGACGGTCCCTACCCAACAGCGGGCTCACAGTCTAAAAGGGGGAGACGGAGAACAAAACCAAACATACTGACAAAATAAAAGAAATAGAATAGATATGTACAAGTAAAATAGAGTAATAAATATGTACAAACATATATACATCTCTCCCTCCCACAGGTCTTCCTCTTGCTCAAAATCAAAGCTCTTTCGATGTCTAGCTATGTGGGGGTTCTCACTCCAGTTGGGGTTATATTTTAGATTAAACAGCATTCCCGAAATTAGAAATAACCACACGAGAACAAGACGAAATCAGGGACGACGGCGCTCTAACCAAATCACCGTCTACTTAAGGTGACTTCATGAACCCCGAAAATAGATGATTAAAAACGCACGCGCATAAACCTTTATTTCAGAGTGAACGTGCGGAGTTGATAAAAGACCTACCCCCCCATCCGAAACTCTAACGCTTAAGTGGAATTAACTTGTATTTTACATTTTCCAGTAGTCAGTGCTCTGCAGTAAGCACTCAATAGATATGATTGATTGAAAAAACTACAATTTGGGGGAAAGCATACTAACATAACACCTAGCATTTTCTGTTTTCAGTGCTACCGAGGTCCTGCCACGTATTCCATAGCAAAACTGAGTTTCTATTAAATAGCAGTTAGTTAAAACTGATATTTCCTCACTCTGACCGCTATATAGAATAAATATAGAATACCACTGTATAGAATAAAACAGTTCTATATGGGTCTACCCACTTTACCTGTTGCAAAGAGCAACAGATTTAGGGCTCTGAACAAAATGGGCTTTACAATTCCCTGCTCTACGTGTATGCAGGTTTTGCCCTGCTTTCTCATTCTTACGTTTTAAACGTCGAAAACGGTTAAAATGAGGAATATATCTTCATTTGCTGCTTGAAACAACAGTGCTCTGCACACAGTAAGCGCTCAATAAATACGACTGAACGAATGAATGAACACAAGCAACTCACTTTTGTGTACCTGGAACAGTTCTTTCTCATTTCGCTAACTTTTTATAATAAAATTTAATTAGTTATTCCTCTGGCCCATAAGTCAGTACTTGTGAAATTTAAAAACGTCTTTCGTCATTAACGCTGATGCTCGATTTTCCAATCAGAGATAGCCTCCAATGTCATCTTGTGCTGAAAATAAACCGATCACTAAAGATGCCTAGGAACTCTATTGCCCCATTCTAAATTACCTCATTAATCACAAACAGCTTGTCTTTGCGATCCATTTTGGTATCTAAAAGGGGGAGAAAAATAGTCAATAAATTTAAATGTCACTAGAAGGACTGGCATTATACTGCAGTTCCAATGCTGGGCTTTATAGTTGCCACCCTGAAGAAACAGATCGCTGGAAATGAATTTCTGAACCAGATCCAAGATCCTGTTCCTTCAATTTTGGGGGGGAAATGTGCTTTCCTTTTTTGTTTTTTTCCTTTAAAAAAAAAGCAGCAAGCATGAGTCTCAAATGATAAGTTTCTGACCCTGGGGTGGGGATCCAAGATCCTGTTCCTTCAATTTTGGGGGGGAAATCTGCTTTCCTTTTTTGTTTTTTTTCCTTTAAAAAAAAAAAGCAGCAAGCATGAGTCTCAAATGATAAGTTTCTGACCCTGGGGTGGGGAGATTTCCCAGGTAGATAAAGTCATTCAGTGATAAGAAGTACAAGTTTACTTTATCCATACTTTGAGAGCTCAAAAAACACTGGGCAAATTTTATTCAGTGATATGCTGTATTTGCAGGTACCGAGTCACGCAAGTGGGACCAAAACAAGTTCGGGATAAAAAAAGGTACGACAGCTAACAAAAGTCTACCTGCTTTAGAGTGAGGCATCAGTGTTCTCAAGTCTTGCATTAGGTGTCTTGTTCTAAAATTTATTCCTCTGGAAGAGAAGACTAGGACCCGCTCCTTGTTCTTCCATTTGCCCTGCGAAAAAGAACCACCCCAAAATTAATTTTACAATAAATAATTTCTTAAAAGGTAAAATGCCAAAGGGAAAAATTTTCACGTGCTCAAATATACTAAAGCTACGTCTTTCTCCGGGCTGTAAAGCCAACATCAAGCTCTGGCCCGTGTGTGAAATTATTCAGACCTCACACAGGCCCAAAACATGGAGAAGACCCAGTATAAGTCTCTGATGATGTTTCCAGTTTAAATATGGGAGGGGGGAAAAGGAATGGATTTTAAAAAACGCTTTTCTAATGATGGAGAAAGAAAAAAAAGACATGGCTTTGCGGTATGGTGACAAATTTCGCTCTCTCCTACACTGAATCTGAGAGCAGGCAAAACAATGGGGATGTGAGACTGCTAGAAACATCTGGATGCACTGATATAATAATAATGACGGTATTTTTTAAGTGCTTACTATGTGCCAGGCACTGTCTAAGTGCTGGAATAGATACGAGGTGATCAGGTTGTCCCACTTGGGGCTCACAGTGACCTCATCTGCTAGACTGTGAGCCCGTTGTTGGGTAGGGGCCGTCTCTATATGTCTTCACTATATATGTCTTAACTCTATAACTTAACACGTCCTCATCATCCCACCCAAAATATGTCTTCACTATATATGTCTTAACTCTATAACTTAACACGTCCTCATCATCCCACCCAAAACATGTCTTCACTATGTATGTCAACTCTATAACTTAACATGTCCTCATCATCCCACCCAAAATATGTCTTCACTATATACGTCTTAACTCTATAACTTAACACGTCCTCATCATCCCACCCAAAATACGTCTTCACTATATATGTCTTAACTCTATAACTTACGTCCTCATCATCCCACCCAAAACATGTCTTCACTATATACGTCTTAACTCTATAACTTAACACGTCCTCATCATCCCACCCAAAACATGTCTTCACTATGTATGTCAACTCTATAACTTAACATGTCCTCATCATCCCACCCAAAATATGTCTTCACTATATACGTCTTAACTCTATAACTTAACACGTCCTCATCATCCCACCCAAAATACGTCTTCACTATATATGTCTTAACTCTATAACTTAACACGTCCTCATCATCCCACCCAAAATATGTCTTCACTATATACGTCTTAACTCTATAACTTAACACGTCCTCATCATCCCACCCAAAATACGTCTTCACTATATATGTCTTAACTCTATAACTTAACACGTCCTCATCATCCCACCCAAAATATGTCTTCACTATATGTGTCTTAACTCTATAACTTAACATGTCCTCATCATCCCACCCAAAATATGTCTTCACTATATATGTCTTAACTCTAAAACTTAACACGTCCTCATCATCCCACCCAAAATATGTCTTCACTATATGTCTTAACTCTGTAACTTAACACGTCCTCATCATCCCACCCAAAACATGTCTTCACTGTATACGTCTTAACTCTATAACTTAACACGTCCTCATCGTCCCACCCAAAATATGTCTTCACTATATGTCTTAACTCTATAACTTAACACGTCCTCACGATCCCACCCAAAATATGTCTTCATTATATATGTTTTAACTCTATAACTTAACACGTCCTCATCGTCCCACCCAAAATATGTCTTCACTATATGTGTCTTAACTCTATAACTTAACACGTCCTCATCGTCCCATCCAAAATATGTCTTCACTATATACGTCTTAGCTCTGTAACTTAACACGCCCTCACCATCCCACCCAAAATGTCTTCACTATATACGTCTTAACTCTATAACTTAACACGTCCTCATCATCCCACCCAAAATACGTCTTCACTATATATGTCTTAACTCTATAACTTAACACGTCCTCATCATCCCACCCAAAATATGGCTTCACTATATGTCTTAACTCTATAACTTAACACGTCCTCATTGTCCCACCCAAAATATGTCTTCACTATATACGTCTTAACTCTATAACTTAACACGTCCTCATCATCCCACCCAAAATATGTCTTCACTATATATGTCTTAACTCTATAACTTAACACGTCCTCATCATCCCACCCAAAATATGACTTCACTATATACGTCTTAACTCTATAACTTAACACGTCCTCATCATCCCACCCAAAATACGTCTTCACTATATATGTCTTAACTCTATAACTTAACACGTCCTCATCATCCCACCCAAAATATGTCTTCACTATATACGTCTTAACTCTATAACTTAACACGTCCTCATCATCCCACCCAAAATATGTCTTCACTATATATGTCTTAACTCTATAACATGTCCTCATCGTCCCACCCAAAATATGTCTTCACTATATGTCTTAACTCTACAATTTAACACGTCCTCATCATCCCACCCAAAATATGCCTTAACCATATAACTTAAAATGTCCTCATCATCCCACCCAAAATCTATCCACCCCGTCTTTCCCACCACTGTAGACAACACCACCCCACTTTCTGTCTCATAAGTCCGTAACTGTGGCATTATCCTCTACTCGGCTCTCCCATTCAACCCACACACTCGATCTGGCAATCGTAACGCGTGCTCACTGTGTGTGCAGAGCACTGTACTAAACACTTGGGACGGAGTTGGTAGACATGTTCCTAGCCCACCGGGGCTCAGTGGAAACAGCACAGGCTTGGGAGTCAGGCCGTGAGTTCTAATCCCGACTCTGCCAATCCACCCCGCCGCCCTACCTCCTTCCCCTCCCCACAGCACCTGTATATATGTCTCCCCCTTCTATCTATCAATCGTATTTATTGAGCACTTACTGTGTGCAGAGCACAGTCCTCCCACGGCACCCGTATACATGTCTCCCCCTTCTATCAATCGTATTTGTTGAGCGCTTACTGTGTGCAGAGCACTGTACTAAGTGCTTGGGAAGTCCAAGTTGGCAACATCTAGAGACGGTCCCTACCCAACAGTCGAGAAGGGGGGGGACAGAGAACAAAACCAAACATGTTAACGAAATAAAATAAATAGAATAAATACGTACAAGTAATACGTGCAAACATATATACAGGTGCTGTGGGGAAGGGAATTTTTTGAGCCCTTTCTGGATGCAGAGCGTTGAACTAAGCACCATGGGAGAGGGCGGTAGACTCAATTGGCACAATCCCTGCCCTTCAAGGAGCTTACAGTCTAGGAGACCGCTTTTGGGGCAGGGGCCTAGCTTGTAGTCCAGGCTACCCAGACTTCTGTCCGCTGAAAACGTCCCTTGTGGGGGGTCCCCCTGGAGCTCCAGCCGTGCCCTTCCTGCCCCCCACCCAAGCTAGGACTGCCCCCTCTCCTCAAGGTCAACATGGGGGGGGGGGGGGAGGCCCTTTTCCAAGAGCAGACGGGGCTGCCCCCCTCCAGCACTCAAATACAGGTCGGCAGAGCGTCCTCTTTCCTGATCCAAAAAGTCTGGTTGGTGCCGCTCCGTCCCTTCCCCACAGCACCTGTATATATGTATATATGGTTGTACATATTTATTACTCTATTTATTTTTATTTATTTTCCTTGTCCATTTCTATCCTATTTATTTTATTTTGTTGGTATGTTTGGTTCTGTTCTCTGTCTCCCCCTTTTAGACTGTGAGCCCACTGTTGGGTAGGGACTGTCTCTATGTGTTGCCAATTTGTACTTCCCAAGCGCTTAGCACAGTGCTCTGCACATAGTAAGCGCTCAATAAATACGATTGGTTGGTTGGTTGATTGATTACTACAGAGGCAGTATAACCCAGCGGTAGGAGTTAGGCCTGGGAGCTGCAGGATCCAGGTTCGAATCACTGCTGCGCATCTTGACGGCTGTATAACCTTGTCACTTCTCTTCCTCCTCTGTTAAATGGGGATACAACTGCTCAATTCAACAGTCAATACCTCTTATAGACTGGGAGCTCCTTGTTGAGTAGGGACCGTCTCTCTATGGGGTTGACTTGTACTTCCCGAGTGCTTAGCACAGTGCTCCGCACACAGTATGCCCTCACTAAATACGATTGAACGAATGAATGAATGAATCTACATCTCCAGCCCCGATCACCTACCTGCTCTGGAGTCTCACGTTTCCTCTTCCCTTCAAGACGTGATCTCCTCCCTTCACCTCAAGCTTCTCCTCCCCAAGCGCTTAGTACAGTGCTCTGCACACAGGAAGCGCTCAATAAATACGACTGAGGTAAGGGGGGGGGGATGCAGAGGGGGAGGAGGGGGTCCCGCTGTTGGGTAGGGACCGTCTCTATATGTTGCCAACTTGGACTTCCCAAGCGCTTAGTACAGTGCTCTGCACACGGGAAAGCGCTCAATAAAGACGACTGAATGAATGAAGGTTGCCACTTGTCCTTCCCAGGCGCTTAATACGGTGCTCTGCACACAGTAAGCGCTCAATGCGACTGAATGAATGACAGCCTGTGTCCAACCTCATTTGCTTGTATCCACCGTAGTGCTTGGCTCATAGTAAGCTCTTAATATTTATTACTCTATTTTATTTGTACATATTTATCCTATTTACTTTATTTTGTTTATATGTTTTGTTTTGTTCTCTGTCTCCCCCTTCTAGCCCGTGAGCCCGCTGTTGGGTAGGGACCGTCTCTGTTGCCAACTTGTCCTTCCCGAGCGCTTAGTCCAGTGCTCTGCGCACAGTAAGCGCTCAATAAATGTGACTGAGTGAATGAGTGAATAAAGACGATGGAATGAATGAGTAAAGACGATTGAATGAATGAGTAAATACGACTGATTGAATGAATGAATGGGTAGAATGGGGATGAAGACCGTGAGCCCCACGTGGGCCAACCTGATCACCTCGTGCCTACTCCAGCGCTTCGAACAGTGCTCGGCACATAGTAAGCGCTTAACACAGGCCATCATTATCGCTATTATGACTATTATTATTATTATTAGGAGTGAAGGAGCGTGTCCCTGCGCGGAAGCACATGCCGGGCCTGCCCGGGGGGCGAAGGGTTGGGCAGCCACTGCCTCTCTCTAGGGCCGAGTTAGGTCATCATCATCAATCGTATTTATTGAGCGCTTACTGTGTGCAGGGCACTGTACTAAGCGCTTGGGAAGGACAAGTTGGCAACATAGAGAGACGGTCCCTACCCAACTGTGGGCTCACAGTCCCCTCTCCCCAGCGCTTAGGGCAGTGCTCCGCACCCAGGCAGCGCTCGGGGGATGCGATCATGCTGCTGCCCGCATTATCTCTGTCCAGAAACGCTCTGGGCATGTTAGTCCCCTCCTCAAAAATCTCCAGTGGCTACCAATCAACCTACACATCAAAAACTCCTCACCCTGGGCTTCAAGGCTGTCCATCCCCTCGCCCCCTCCTACCTCACCTCCCTTCTCTCCTTCATCCTCATCAATCGTATTTACTGAGCGCTTTCCCGTGTGCAGAGCACTGTACTAAGCGCTTGGGAAGGACAAGTTGGCAACATAGAGAGACGGTCCCTACCCAACAGCGGGTCCCCCTCCTCCTCCTCTCCATCCCCCCCCCGCTTTACCTCCTTCCCTTCCCCACAGCACCTGTATATATGTTTGTACATACTTATTACTCTATTTATTTTACTTGTACCTATCTATTCTATTTATTTTATTTTGTCACTACGTTTTGTTTTGTTCTCTGTCTCCCCCTTGTAGACTGTGAGCCCACTGGTGGGTAGGGACTGTCTCTAGATGTTGCCAACTTGTCCTTCCCAAGCGCTTAGTACAGGGCTCTGCACACAGTAAGCGCTCAATAAATACGATTGATGATGATGATGATCAAAGTTGGGGAATTCCCACTGGGGCTCTACCACCACTATTTATTTTATTTTGTTAATATGGTGTTTTTTTTGTTGTCTGTCTCCCCCTTCTAAACTGTGAGCCCGCTGTTGGGTAGGGACCGTCTCTATCATTATCATCATCATCGTATTTGGGTTCCAAGCATTGTATTTGTGGGCACTATCTCACATAGGGTGTTCATTAATGACTCTCTATATATTAAAGACCTTGATAGATCAATCAATCGTATTTATTGAGCGCTTACTGTGTGCAGAGCACCGTACTAAGCGCTTGGGAAGTCCAAATTGGCAACATCTAGAGACGGTCCCTGCCCAACAGTGGGCTCACAGTCTAAAAGGGGGAGGCGGAGAACAAAACCAAACGTACTGACAAAGTAAAATAAATAGAATAGATATGTACAAGTAAAATAACTAGAGTAATAAATATGTACAAACATATATACAGGTGCTGCGGGGAAGGGAAGGAGGTAAGATGGGGGGATGGAGAGGGGGACGAGGGGGATAAAATAAATAGAATAGATACGTACAAGCAAAATAAATAGAGTAATAAATCTGTACAAACATATATACATCTATACAGGTGCTGTGGGGAAGGGAAGGAGGTTAGACGGGGGGATGGAGGGGGGGCGAGGGGGGTAAAATAAATAGAATAGATACGCACAAGCAAAATAAATAGAGTAATAAATCTGTACAAACATATATACATCTATACAGGTGCTGTGGGGAAGGGAAGGAGGGAAGATGGGGGGGTGGAGGGGGGGCGAGGAGGATAAAATAAACAGAATAGATACGTACAAGCAAAATAAATAAACAGAGTAATAAATATGTACAAACATATATACATAAATACAGGCGCTGTGGGGAAGGGAAGGAGGTAAGGTGGGGGGATGGAGAGGGGGACGAGGGGGATAAAATAAATAGAATAGATACGTACAAGCAAAATAAATAAATAAATAGAGTAATAAATATGTACAAACATCTATACAGGTGCTGTGGGGAAGGGGAGGAGGTAAGGCGGGGGGGATGGAGAGGGGGGCGAGGGGGAGAGTCTGGGACCGACTTGAACTTCCCAAGCGCTTAGCCCAGTGTTGTGCACACAGTAAGCGCTCAATAAAGACGATTGATTGATTGATCAATTGATCAATTGATGGATGGATGGGTTACCATGGAGACGGGCCCCGGGACTCGGTGCTCCTCCTCTCCGCCGGCTGCCCCGCCGTCGGGGCGACGCTGCTTATCGGGAGGCGCGGAACCCTTTCCATTCTCCGCCTTTTTCCGCCTCTTGGCCCCGGCCGGGCCCCCATCACCACGCCGGGGCCTCTTCTTCGACGCCGCCATCTTGCCTCGTCCCCGCCTTCTTCCTCCCCTTCATTTCCTGCAGGCCTCACCTCACTGCCCGTCTCCAGGGAGACGCGCGGCCGTAAAGGTCGCGCGGCCGTAAAGGTCGCGCGGCCGTAAAGGTCGCGCGGCCGTAAAGGTCGCGCGGCCGTAAAGGTCGCGCGGCCGTAAAGGTCGGTCCGACCTCCCCGCCACCATGGTAACGCGCCGCCGTAAAGGGCGGCCCGACCTCCCCGCCTGCCCGTCCCCGTGGTAACGCGCGGCCGTAAAGGACGTTCCTGCCCTCCCGCGCCGCTCGTCTCCATTGTAACGCGCAGCCGTAAAGGACGGTCAGGCCTCCCCGTCACCATGGTAAGGCCTGCCACGAAGGGCGGTCCGACCTCCCCGCCTGCCCGTCCCCATGGTAACGCGCGGCCGTGAAGGACGTTCCTGCTTTCCCGTCTCTAGTGTAACGCGAGGCCGTAAAGGACGGCCCGGCCTCCCCGCCCCCATGGTAACGCGCTGCCGTAAACGACGGTCTGACCTCCCCGCCTCTATTGTAACGCCAGGCCGTAAAGGACGGCCCGGCCTCCCCGCCCCCATGGTAACGCGCTGCCGTAAATGACGGTCCGACCTCCCCGCCTACCCATCTCTATTGTAACGCCAGGCCGTAAAGGACGGCCCGGCCACCCCCCGCCTGCCCGTCTCCATGGTAACAGGAGGCCGTGAAGGACCTTCCTGCCTTCCCGTCTCTATTGGAACGCGAGGCCGCAAAGGACGTTCCTGCCCCCCCCCCCCGCGCTGCCGTAAAGGACGGTCGGACCTCCCCGCCTGCCCGTCTCTATAGTAACGCCAGGCCGTAAAGGACGGCCCGGCCCCCCGCCTGCCCGTCTCCATGGTAACGCGCGGCCGTAAAGGCCGGCCCGGCCTCCCAAGGGCCCGTCTCCATTCAATCATCATCATCATCAATCGTATTTATTGAGCGCTTACTGTGTGCAGAGCACTGCACTAAGCGCTTGGGAAGTACAAGTTGGCAACATATAGAGACAGTCCCTACTCAACAGTGGGCTCACAGTCTAAAAGGGGGAGACAGAGAACAAAATCAAACATACTAACAAAATAAAATAAATAGACTAGTTATGCACAAGTAAAATAAATAAATAAAGAGTAATAAATATGTACAAACATATATACATATATACAATCAATCGTATTTATTCATTTATTCAATAAATCAATCGTATTTAGGGAGCGCTTCCTGTGTGCAGAGCACTGGACTAAGCGCTTGGGAAGTACAAGTTGGCAACATCTAGAGACAGTCCCTACCCAACAGCGGGCTCACAGTCTGAAAGGGGGAGACAGAGAACAAAACCAAACATACTAACAAAATAAAATCAATAGAATAGATACGTACAAGCAAAATAAATAAATAAAGAGTAATAAATATGTACAAACATATATACATATATACAGGTGCTGTGGGGAAGGGAAGGAGGTAAGATGGGGGGGATGGAGAGGGGGAGGAGGGGGAGAGGAAGGAAGGGGCTCAGTCTGGGAAGGCCTCCTGGAGGAGGTGAGCTCTCAGGAGGGCCATGGACACATCATTCATAAAATAGATAGAATAATAAATCTTTACAAATATATACAAGTGCTGTGGGGAGGGGGACGATGGGGAAGAGGAGCTTCCACCCCCACCCACTTAAGCGACCTTCCTTATAGTATCCCCCAACCCCACTTCCTGGTCCGGTCCGGTCCGGTCCGGTTCTGACTGACTCTCACCCCGGGAAAAAGGCCCTTGTTAGTACCAAGTTACATTAACGACAACCTCATTCGCACCTACTGAGCCTTCCTGTCCCGCCATCGACCCCCGGCCCACGTCCTCCCCCGGGCCTGGAATGCCCTCCCTCTGCCCATCCGCCAAGCTAGCTCTCTTCTTCCCTTCAAGGCCCTGCTGAGAGCTCACCTCCTCCAGGAGGCCTTCCCACACTGAGCCCCTTCCTTCCTCTCCCCCTCGTCCCCCTCTCCATCCCCCCATCTTACCTCCTTCTCTTCCCCACAGCACCTGTATAGATGTATATATGTTTATACATATTTATTACTCTATTTTACTTGTACCTATCTATTCTATTTATTTTATTTTGTTAGTATGTTTGGTTTTGTTCTCTGTCTCCCCCTTCTAGACTGTGAGCCCACTGTTGGGTAGGGACTGTCTCTATATAATAACAATAATAATGATGTTGGCATTTGTTAAGCGCTTACTATGTGCAAAGCCCTGTTCTAAGCGCTGGGGAGGATGCAAGGTGATCAGGTTGCCCCACTAGGGGCTCACAGTTTTAATCCCCATTTTACAGATGAGGTAACTGAGGCCCAGAGAAGTTAAGTGACTTGCCCAAAGTCACACAGCTGACAACTGGCGGAGGCAGGATTTGAACCCATGACCTCTGACTCCAAAGCCCAGGCTCTTTCCAATGAGCCATGCTGCTTCTACATGTTGCCAACTTGTACTTCCCAAGCGCTTAGTACAGTGCTCTGCGCACAGGAAGCGCTCAATAATTGAATGAATGAATGAATACCACTTGGTGCAGTGCTCTGCACACAGTAAGAGCTCAATAAATACGATTGATTGATTGATTACCTCCTTCCGTTCCATATATGCATGTTTGTACATATTTATTACTCTATTTATTTATTGTACTTGTACATATCTATTCTATTTATTTTATTTTGCTAATATGTTTGGTTTTGTTCTCTGTCTCCCCCTTCTAGATTGTGAGCCCACTGTTGGGTAGGGACTGTCTCTATATGTTCCCGATTTGTACTTCCCAAGCGCTTAGTAAGGTGCTTTGCACACAGTAAGCGCTCAATAAATATAATTGATTGAATGAATATGTTTTGTTTTGTCATCTGTCTCCCGCTTCTAGACCGCGAGCCCGTTGTTGGGTAGGGACCGTCTCTAGATGTTGCCAATTTGTACTTCCCAAGCGCTTAGTACAGTGCTCTGCACACAGTAAGCGCTCAATAATCGAATGAATGAATGAATGAATATGTTTTGTTTTGTCGTCTGTCTCCCCCTTCTAGCCTGTGAGCCCGCTGTTGGGTAGGGACTGTCTCTATATGTTGCCAACTTGGACTTCCCAAGCGCTTAATACAGTGCTCTGCACACAGGAAGCGCTCCATAAATACGATTGAACGTATGTATATATGCCTGTACATATTTATTACTCTATTTATTTATTTTACTTGTACATATCTTTTCTATTTATTTTATTTTGTTAGTATGCTTGGTTTTGTTCCCTGTCTCCCCCTTTTAGCCTGTGAGCCCACTGTTGGGTAGGGACCGTCTCTATATGTTGCCATCTTGTACTTCCCAAGCGCTTAGTGCAGTGCTCTACACACAGGAAGTGCTCCATAAATACGATTGAATGAATGTGTGTATATATGCCTGTACATATTTATTACTCTATTTATTTTACTTGTACATACCTATCCTATTTATTTTATTTTGTTGGTATGTTTGGTTTTGTTCTCTGTCTCCCCCTTCTAGACTGTGAGCCCACTGTTGGGTAAGGACCGTCTCTAGATGTTGCCATCTTGTACTTCCCAAGCGCTTAGTACAGTGCTCTGCACACAGGAAGTGCTCCATAAATACGATTGAATGTATGTATATATGCCTGTACATATTTATTACCCTATTTATTTATTTACTTGTACATATCTATTCTATTTTATTTTGTTAGTATGTTTGGTTTTGTTCCGTCTCCCCCTTCTAGACTGTGAGCCCACTGTTGGGTAGGGACTGTCTCTATATGTTGCCATCTTGTACTTCCCAAGCGCTTAGTACAGTGCTCTGCACACAGGAAGTGCTCCATAAATACGATTGAATGTATGTATATATGCCTGTACATACTTATTACCCTATTTAATTATTTACTTGTACATATCTATTCTATTTATTTTATTTTGTTAGTATGTTTGGTTTTGTTGTCTGTCTCCCCCTTTTAGACTGTGAGCCCACTGTTGGGTAGGGACTGTCTCTATATGTTGCCATCTTGTACTTCGCAAGCGCTTAGTACAGTGCTCTGCGCACAGTGAGCGCTCAATAAATACGATTGATTGATTGATTGATTGATTGAATGAAAGGAGGTGAGCTCTCAGTCGGGCTTTGAAGGGAGAGGGCCGCCCGTCTCCATGGTCACGCGCAGCCGTAAAGGACGTTGGGGCCTCACCCGCCTGGCCGTCTCTATGGTAACGCGCGGCCGTAACGGACGTGGGGCCTCACCCGCCTGGCCGTCTCTATGGTAACGCCCGGCCGTAAAGGACGCGGGGGCTCACCCGCCTGGCCGTCTCTATGGTAACGCGCGGCCGTAAAGGACGTGGGGCCTCACCCGCCTGGCCGTCTCTATGGCAACGCGCGGCCGTAAAGAGCTTTGCGCCCTCTCCCCTGCTGCTCGCTCTGGTTTTGGCGGGATCCGTTTTTGTCAGCTGGGTGACCTTGGGTAAGTCACTTCATTCATTCATTCAATCAATCCTATTTATTGAGCGCTTCCTGCGTGCAGAACACTGTACTAAGCGCTTGGGAAGGACAAGGTGGCAACATATAGAGACGGTCCCTACCCAACAGTAGGCTCCCTTCACTTCCCTGGGCCTCAGTTCCCTCATCTGTAAAATGGGGCTGAAGATTGTGTCCAACCCCATTTGCTTGTATCCCCCTCACTGCTCAGTACAGTACCCGGCACATAGTAACAACAACAATAACAATAATGGCATTTAGTAAGCGCTTACTGTGTGCCAAGCACTGTTCTAAGCGCTGGGGAGGTTACAAGGTGATCAGGTTGTCCCACTGGGGGCTCACACTCTTCATCCCCATTTTACAGATGAGGTAACTGAGGCCCAGAGAAGTGAAGTGACTTGCCCAAAGTCACCCAGCTGACAGCTGGCGGAGTCGGGATTTGAACCCCTGACCTCTGACTCCAAAGCCCGGGCTCTTTCCACTGAGCCACGCTGCTTCTCTATTATTTTGTATTTTTAAACACCTAGTACAGTGTGACAGGAGCTGTGCCCAACCCGATTTGCTTGTATCCACCCCAGTGCTTTGAGTAATAATAATTATAATGATGATGGTATTTGTTAAGCGCTTACTATGTGCAAAGCACTGTTCTAAGCGCTGGGGAGGTTACAAGGTGATCAGGTTGTCCCACTTGGGGCTCACAGTTTTCATCCCCATTTTACAGATGAGGTAACTGAGGCCCAGAGAAGTGAAGTGACTTGCCCAAAGTCACCCAGCTGACAACTGGCGGAGTCGGGATTTGAACCCATGACCTCTGACTCCAAAGCCTGGGCTCTTTCCACTGAGCCACGCTGCTTCTCAAGCGCTTAACACATACCATTATTATTATTATTATAACACTGATGGTCTTTGTTCAGCCCTTGCCCTGTAATAACTGTGGCTCAAGACTTTGAGCCCATTGTTGGGTAGGGACCGTCTCTCTATGTTGCCAACTTGTCCTTCCCAAGCGCTTAGTACAGTGCTCTGCACACAGTAAGCGCTCAATAAAGACGACTGAATGAATGAATGAAAGCACCCAGGCATCAGGGGTCGTGGGTTCTAATCCCACTCCTCCACTTCTCACCTGTGTGATTTTGGGCCAGTCACTTCATTCATTCAGTCGTATTTATTGAGCACTTACTGGGTGCAGAGCACTGTGCTAAGCGCTTGGGAAGGACAAGTTGGCAACATAGAGAGATGGTCCCCACCCAGCAGTGGGCTCATTCACTCCTCTGGGCCTCAGTTCCCTCATCTGTAAAATGGGGATGAAGAGTGTGAGCCCCACGGGGGACAACCTGATCACCTTGTATCTACCCCAGCGCTTAGAACAGTGCTTGGCACACAGTAAGCGCTTAATAAATGCCATTTTAAAAAAGTCACTTAACTTCTTTGGGCCTCAGCTACCTCATCTGTAAAATGGGGATGAAGACTGTGAGCCCCAAGTGGGACAACCTGACCACCTTGTAACATCCCCAGCGCTTAGAACAGTGCTTTGCACATAGTAAGCGCTTAATAATTGCCATTAAAAAAAAGTCACAACTTCTCTGGCCCTCAGTTACCTCATCTGTAAAATGGGGATCAAGAGTGTGAGCCCCCCATGGGACAACCTGATCACCTTGTAACCTCCCCAGCGCTTAGAACAGTGCTTTGCACATAGTAAGCGCTTAATAAATGCCATTTAAAAAAAGTCACTTAACTTCTCTGGCCCTCAGTTACCTCATCTGTAAAATGGGGATGAAGACTGTGAGCCCCACGGGGGACAACCTGATCACCTTGTATCTACCCCAGTGCTTAGAACAGTGCTTTGCACACAGTAAGCGCTTAATAAATGCCATTTTAAAAAAAGTCACTTAACTTCTCTGTGCCTCAGTTACCTCATCTGTAAAATGGGGATGAAGACTGAGCCCCACGTGGGACAACCTGACCACCTTGTAACCTCCCCAGCGCTTAGAACAGTGCTTTGCACATAGTAAGTGCTTAATAAATGTCATTAAAAAGGAGTCACAACTTCTTTGGACCTCAGTTACCTCATCTGTAAAATGGGGATGAAGAGTGTGAGCCCCACGGGGGACAACCTGATCACCTTGTATCTACCCCAGCGCTTAGAGCAGTGCTTTGCACAAAGTAAGCGCCTAATAAATGCCATTTTTAAAAAAGTCACTTAACTTCCCTGGGCCTCAGTTACCTCATCTGTAAAATGGGGATGAAGACTGTGAGCCCCACGTGGGACAACCTGACCACCTTGTAACCTCCCCAGCGCTTAGAACAGTGCTTTGCACATAGTAAGCGCTTAATAAATGTCATTAAAAAGGAGTTACTTAACTTCTTTGGGCCTCAGTTACCTCATCTGTAAAATGGGGATGAAGAGTGTGAGCCCCACGGGGGACAACCTGGTCACCTTGTATCTACCCCAGTGATTAGAACAGTGCTTTGCACATAGTAAGCGCTTAATAAATGGCATTAAAAAAAGTCACTTGACTTCTCTGGGCCTCAGCTACCTCATCTGTAAAATGGGGATGAAGAGTGTGAGCCCCACGGGGGACAACCTGATCACCTTGTATCTACCCCAGTGCTTTGCACACAGTAAGCGCTTAATAAATGCCATTTTAAAAAAGTCACTTAACTTCTCTGGGCCTCAGTTCCCTCATCCGTAAAATGGGGATTAAGACTGAGCCCCATGTGGGACAATCAATCAATCAATCATATTTATTGAGCGCTTACTATGTGCAGAGCACCGTACTAAGCGCTTGGGAAGTACAAATTGGCAACATATAGAGACAGTCCCTACCCAACAGATTACTTTGTATCCCCCCAGCGCTTAGAACAGTGCTTGGCACATAGTAAGCGCTTAACAAATCATCATCATCAATCGTATTTATTGAGCGCTTACTGTGTGCAGAGCACTGTACTAAGCGCTTGGGAAGTACAAATTGGCAACATACAGAGACAGTCCCTACCCAACAGTGGGCTCACAGCCTAAAAGGGGGAGACAGAGAACAAAACCAAACGTACTAACAAAATAAAATAAATAACAATAAAATAATAAATAACAATAAAACAAATGCCATCATTATTATGACTGGAAACTCACTGTGGGCAGGGCACGCATCGTTCATTCAGTCGTATTGAGCGCTTACTGTGTGCAGAGCACTGGACTAAGCGCTTGGGAGGGGACAATTCGGCGATAGAGACAATCCCTACCCATCATCATCATCAATCGTATTTATTGAGCGCTTACTATGTGCAGAGCACTGTACTAAGCGCTTGGGAAGGACAAGAGTTGATGCTCTTTCCATCAACGGGCTCCCAGTCTAGAAGGGGAGAAATAATAATAGCGATGGTACGTGTTAAGCGCTTACTATGTGCCAAGCACTGTTCTAAGCGCTGGGTTAGATACAAGGCGATCGGGTTGCCCCGCGTGGGGCTCACACTCTTCATCCCCATTTTACAGATGAGGGAACTGAGGCCCAGAGAAGTCAAGTGACTTGCCCAAGGCCACACAGCAGACAAGTGGTGGAAGTGGGATTGGAACCCACGACCTTCCGAGTCCCAGGATTATCCTCAATCCACTGTGCCATCCAGCGCTTAGAACAGTGCTTTGCACGTAGTAAGCGCTTAATAAATGCCATTATTATTATTATTATTATTATTATTAGTCTTTACTCTTTAAAGCTCACCCCTACTCCG
This sequence comes from Tachyglossus aculeatus, assembly GCF_015852505.1. Classification (NCBI taxonomy): domain Eukaryota; kingdom Metazoa; phylum Chordata; class Mammalia; order Monotremata; family Tachyglossidae; genus Tachyglossus; species Tachyglossus aculeatus. Next base: position 75,126,649 of record NC_052068.1, read on the forward strand.
CTAATTGGTTATTTTTATTGCATGGAATCGAATTGGCGTAACGCGAGATTTCCTTTTCGTAGGTTGCCTTTGAGGAACAAATAGAAATATAAAGAAATATTGGCAGAGGTGAAGGCGCATGGGAGTTGGAGAATGCCTCTGGCCGCCCAGAAGGAAACCGAGGATGACCAGTACGTTTTAGTGGCCGGCCTCGACAACGTTCGAAACCTCTCAAATATCCTGAAAGCGATCCATTTCCGAGACCACGCGACCTGCTTCGCCACCGCCAACGGAATCAAGGTGACGGTCGAAAATGCGAAATGTCTGCAAGCGAATGCTTTCATTCAGGTGCGTGCTTTCCCTTTCGTCGTACGCGGTATGTGGATTTTACTTTGTTGCTTGGGATTTTGACTTAATAATAGTGATGATGATAATAATAATAATAATAATAATGATGACTTAATAATAATAATAATAATAATTTCTTAAGCGCTTACTATGGGCAAAGCACGGTAGTTAGGCCACCAAAGAAATTTTGATTAAATTCTAGCAAAATCCTTTCACGTCATAGAATTCGGAAGCCTTAAGGGCCTTCCCAGACTGAGCCCCTTCCTTCCTCTCCCCCTCTCCATCCCCCCCATCTTACCTCCTTCCCTTCCCCACAGCACCTGTATAGATGTTTGTACATATTTATTGCTCTATTTATTTTACTTGTACATATCTATTCTATTTATTTTATTATTGCATTTATTATAAATGTATATAAATGTATATATGTTTGTACATATTTAGCACCTGTATATATGTTTGTACATATTTATTACTCTATTTATTTTACTTGTACATATCTATTCTATTTATTTTATTATTAAATTTATTATAAATGTATATATGTTTGTACATATTTATTACTCTATTTATTTTACTTGTACATATCTATTCTATTTATTTTATTTTGTTAGTATGTTGGGTTTTTTTGGTTTTTTTTCCTCTGTCTCCCCCTTTTAGACTGTGAGCCCAATGTTGGGTAGGGACCGTCTCTATATGTTGCCGATTTGTCCTTCCCAAGCGCTTAGTACAGTGCTCTGCACATAGTAAGCGCTCAATAAATAGGATTGATTGATTGATCTACCCCTCTCTCCCCCTTCTCGACCGGGAGCCCCGCTGTCGGGTAGGGACCGTCTCTAGATGTTGCCGACTTGGGCTTCCCAAGCGCTTAGTACAGTGCTCTGCACACAGAAAGCACTCAATAAATACGATTGATGATGATGATGATGATGATCTGTCGTATAATATCATGGCCTAGTGGCTAGAGCCCTCTTCTAGACCGTGAGCCCGCTGTTGGGTAGGGCCCGTCTCTAGATGTTGCCAACTTGGACTTCCCAAGCGCTTAGTACAGTGCCCTGCACACAGTAAGCGCTCAATAAATACGATTGATGATGATGATCTGTCGTATAATATCATGGCCTAGTGGCTAGAGCCCTCTTCTAGACCGTGAGCCCGCTGTTGGTTAGGGACCGTCTCCTTCCCTTCCCCACAGCACCTGTATATATGTTTGTACATATTTATTACTCTATTTATTTATCTATTTTGCTTGTACATATCTATTCTATTTATTTTATTTTGTTAGTATGTTTGGTTTTGTTGTCTGTCTCCCCCTTCTAGACTGTGAGCCCACTGTTGGGTAGGGACCGTCTCTAGATGTTGCCAACTTGTCCTTCCCAAGCGCTTAGTACAGTGCTCTGCACACAGTAAGCGCTCAATAAATACGATTGATTGATTGATTGCTTGCTCTGTGCGTCAGTCACCTCATCTGGAAAATGGGGATGAAGACTGTGAGCCCCCCGTGGGACAACCTCATTACCTTGTATCTGCCCCGGCGCTTAGAACAGTGCTTGGCACAAAGTCAGCATTCATTCATTCATTCGATCGTATTTATTGAGCGCTTACTGTGTGCAGAGCACTGTACTAAGCGCTTGGGAGCACTTAACAAATACTATTATTATTATTATTATCACTGTGGCCTATGGAGGGGTGTTATATAAAAACATAATCAGTTATTGGTGCTTATTGAGCGCTTACTGTGTGCAGAGCACTGTACTAAGCACTTGGGAGCACTTAGCAAATACTATTATTATTATTATCACTGTGGCCTGTGGAGGGGCATTATATAAAAAATAATCAATCAGTCATTGCTACTTATTGAGCGCTCACTGTGTGCAGAGCACTGTACTAAGCGCTTGGGAGCACTTAGCAAATACTGTTATTATTATTATCGTCACTGTGGCCTGTGGAGGGGTGTGTTATAAAAACATAAACAATCAGTCATTGCTACTTATTGAGCGCTTACTGTGTGCAGAGCACTGTACTAAGCGCTTGGGAGCACTTAGCAAATACTATTATTATTATTATCACCGTGGCCTGTGGAGGGGTGTTATATAAAAACATAATCAGTCATTGCTACTTACTGAGCGCTTACTGTGTTTCAGAGCACTGTACTAAGCACTTGGGAGCTAGCAAAAACTTATTATTATCATCACTGTGGCTTGTGGAGGGGTGTGTTATAAAAACAATCAATCAGTCATTGCTACTTATTGAGCACTTACTGTGTGCAGAGCACTGTACTAAGCACTTGGGAGCACTTAACAAATACTATTATTATTATCACTGTGGCCTGTGGAGGGGCGTTATATAAAAACATAATCAGTTATTGGTACTTAATGAGCGCTTGCTGTGTGCAGAGCACTGTACTAAGCGCTTGGGAGCACTTAGCAAATACTATTATTATTATTATCACTGTGGCCTGTGGAGGGGTGTTCTATAAAAACATAATCAATCAGTCCTTGCTACTTATTGAGCGCTTACTGTGTGCAGAGCACTGTACTAAGCGCTTGGGAGCACTTAGCAAATACTATTATTAGTATCATCATCACTGTGGCCTGTGGAGGGGTGTGTTATAAAAACATAATCAGTTATTGGTACTTAATGAGCGCTTGCTGTGTGCAGAGCACTGTACTAAGCGCTTGGGAGCACTTAGCAAATACTATTATTATTATTATCACTGTGGCCTGTGGAGGGGTGTTCTATAAAAACATAATCAATCAGTCCTTGCTACTTATTGAGCGCTTACTGTGTGCAGAGCACTGTACTAAGCTCTTGGGAGCACTTAGCAAATACTATTATTATTATCATCATCACTGTGGCCTGTGGAGGGGTGTTATATAAAAGCATAATCAGTTATTGGTACTTATTGAGCGCTTACTGTGTGCAGAGCACTGTATTAAGCACGTGGGAGCACTTAGCAAATACTATTATTATTATTATTATCACTGTGGCCTGTGGAAGGGCGTTATATAAAAACATAATCAATCAGTCATTGCTACTTATTGAGCGCTTACTGTGTGCAGAGCACTGTACTAAGCACTTGGGAGCACTTAGCAAATACTATTATTATTATCATCATCACTGTGGCCTGTGGAGGGGTGTTATATAAAAACATAATCAGTTATTGGTACTTAATGAGCACTTACTGTGTGCAGAGCACTGTACTAAGCGCTTGGGAGCACTTAACAAATACTGTTATTATTATTATTATTATTATTATTATTATCATCACTGTGGCCTGTGGAGGGGTGTTATATAAAAACATAATCAGTTATTGGTACTTAATGAGCACTTACTATGTGCAGAGCACTGTACTAAGCGCTTGGGAGCACTTAACAAATACTATTATTATTATTATTATTATCACTGTGGCCTGTGGAGGGGCGTTATATAAAAACATAATCAATCAGTCATTGGTACTTATTGGGCGCTTACTGTGTGTAAAAGCACCATACTAAGCACTTAAGAAAGCGTCGTAGAGCTGATAGACACCATCCCTGCCCACGAGGAAGCTTACAGTCTAATGGACAGCCTTGAATAGAGTCAATCAATCAATCGATCGTATTTATTGAGCGCTTACCGTGCGCAGAGCGCTGTAACCAGCTTGTAAGCTCTTCTAGGACAGTGCTCTGCACACGGTGAGCGCTCAATAAATATGATCGATTGATTCTATATAATAATAAAAATTATTGATTCTATATAATAATAATAATAATAATAACTGATTCTGTATAATAATAATAATTACAGTATTTGTTAAGCGCCAAGCCACGCTGCTTTATATAGGTTCAGCATGCACCAGTGCCTCTCGTACTGTGCCATCTCTCCGGTTACAAATAAATACCGAACTGATAAATGCAGAGAAATGGGATGATTTTGTCAGCTGGAGGTAATAAAATAGGCTCCCGGTCCCAAGACTAGGAAGGCCAAGGGGGTTTAAGAGGTGAACTTGGCTTCACTTCTCTGTGCCTCAGTTTCCTCATCTTAAAAATGGGGATGAAGTCCGTGAGCCCCCCGTGGGACAACTTGATCACCATGTAAATCAAGCGGAAAGCACCACATAAATGCTAAATTCTTTGCCACCGTCGTCAAGCGAATCAAAATCTATCATCCTGGTAGATAAATTGATGAGCCCACTGTTGGGTAGGGACCGTCTCTATATGTTGCCAGTTTGTACTTCCCAAGCGCTTAGTACAGTGCTCTGCACATAGTAAGCGCTCAATAAATACGATTGATGATGATGATGATGATGATGAGCCCCCTGTTGGGTAGGGACCGTCTCTATATGTTGCCAATTTGTGCTTCCCAAGCGCTTAGTACAGTGCTCTGCACACAGTAAGCGCTCAATAAATACAATTGATGATGATGATGATGATGATGATGATGAGCCCCCTGTTGGGTAGGGACTGTCTCTATATGTTGCCAATTTGTACTTCCCAAGCGCTTAGTACAGTGCTCTGCACATAGTAAGCGCTCAATAAATACGATTGATGATGATGATGAGGGCTTCAATTTTTGAAAAGCCATTTACATTTCAGCCAATCATTTTTATCATTTTTAAGAGGTGAATTGAACAGTGTCAGTCTGGGAAAACGCGGCCGCTCGTTGGGAGCGATACAGCTTTCGAGTCAGAGAGAGCACCGCGTTACAGGTTGTGCCTCGGGGGCGGTGGAAAAGTCGGTTTTGTATTCCTGGAAATTAGGATTTCCTTCTAGTTTTCAACCCAGAACTTGTGGAAAATGGGGGGGAAAAAAAGACAAAATCCAATGACACCGTGCTCTTCTATTTAAACTAAAATGTGCCGTCAAAAATAAACCCGACTGAAACCGTTCCTGATTATGAAAAGCCAAACCCAGTGCAAAACCCTTTAGTTCGGTTTCAGGTGAAATCAATCAATCGTATTTATTGAGCGCTTACTGTGTGCAGAGCACTGTACTAAGCGCTTGGGAAGGACAAGTTGGCAACACATAGAGACAGTCCCTACCCAACAGTGGGAGGCCTGAACTGTTTTCCTTAAAATACGATGGCATATTACTAAAGTTGGGTAGGGACTGTCTCTATATGTTGCCAATTTATACTTCCCAAGCGCTTAGTACAGTGCTCTGCACACAGTAAGCGCTCAATAAATACGATTGATTGATTAATCAATCTCAGGAGTAATCGTCATCATTCTCAGTGGCATTTATTGAGTACTTATTGTGTACAGAGAGAGCACTTTGGAAAGCACAAGGGAGCGCGCAGTACAACCGAGTCACCCTTAATTTGCCTCTTCCTCCCTTTCCATGTTATATGTTTTTTTTCCTCCTTGGAGAGTATAACCTTCTCATATCGCTTGCAATGTCCTTGTACAGATTTACAAAATTTGCCCAGGCCAGTCATTCGTTGACTAGCTGCATTTACTCCGTAAATTGAATTGAAGTTTGCATCTGGTGCGACGAAAATGAAAATCCCAGCATCCCGGTCATAAATTTAGCATTTCATCCAAGATGCGTTTTGTATTTCTGGCAAATTTTCACCTCTTCCTTTTGAACAGGCGGGGATATTTCAAGAATTTGTCGTTCAGGGAGAATCCGTGACATTCCGAATCCATCTGACCGTACTTTTGGACTGCCTGACCATTTTCGGATCAAGTCCTCTACCAGGTATGCCGTTTCGTATCAAATATGAAGGCCACGTCGTCGATCTGCTTTATTTCTGTTTATTCCGATGACTTGACACCTGTCCACGTGTTTTGTTTCATTGTCCGGCTCCCCCTTCTAGACTGGGAGCCCGTTGTTGGGTAGGGACCGACTCTATACGATGCCGACTTGGACTTCCCAAGCGCTTAGTACAGTGCTCTGCACCCAGTAAGCGCTCAATATAGACAATTGAATGAATGAATGAATGAATGAGTATGCGACAGAATGTAGACGCATCATCCCCTGCGGCCATAGAGCTATAGAAATGATTTGCTGAAATGTAAATAGCTCTTCAAAAAATTAAGCCCTCATCAGTTTATCTCCCGGAATGATAGATTTTGATTTTGATTTCTAGACTGTGAGCCCACTGTTGGGTCGGGACCGTCTCTATATGTTGCCGACTTGGACTTCCCAAGCGCTTAGTACAGTGCTTTGCACACAGTAAGCGCTCAATAAATACGGTTGATTGATTGATTGATTGAAGAGAAGTTAAAAGGCCTGAGAGGGCGGAAAAACCTGAAATATTCTGGCCTTCCGGTGCTTGTAGTGATATCAGAGCTTCTGGGATGGCTCAGAAGGAGCTTTTTAAATCTCTCTTCTGCTTGGCTTATTCAGAGAAGCGGCGTGGCTCAGTGGAAAGAGCCCGGAGCTTTGGAGTCAGAGGTCATGGGTTCGAATCCCGGCTCCGCCACGTGGCTGCTGTGTGACCTTGGGCAAGTCACTTCACTTCTCTGAGCCTCGGTGACCTCATCTGTAAAATGGGGATTAAGACTGTGAGCCCCACGGGGGACAACCTGATCACTTTGTATCTCCCCACGCACTTAGAACAGTGCTTTGCACATGGTAAGCGCTTAACAAATGCCAACATTATTATTATTATTATTATTATTATTACAGTGCTTTGCACAGAGTAAGCACTTAAATGCCAACATTATTATTATTATTATTATTATTATTCACTATTAGGGAAGCACTTACCGTTAGACTTCCATGCAGATTGGGTGCAAAGATGATCTCTTCTGTAAATGTGTGTCGCAACGCAACCCACGGGAGCGCCTTTGTGATGTCCAACGGGGTGAAACCGAGGGCTCAAGACATCTTCACCCTGAAATCTCAAGATTCATTGTCGTATTTATTGAGTGTTTACCATGTGGTTTTGTTCCCTGTCTCCCCCTTCTAGACCGTGAGCCCACTGTTGGGTAGGGACCGCCTCTATACGTTGCCAACTTGTACTTCCCAAGCGCTTAGTACAGTGCTCTGCACACAGTAAGCGCTCAATAAATATGATTGATTGATTAATATTGACTGCAAAGCGCCGTGCCAAGCGCTTGAGCGAGTGCACGATAATAAGCAGACACATTCCCTGCCCACGACGAATTTGGAGTCTAGAGGACGACCTTACGATATTCTTTCTATTCCAGTTCTTGTTTGCTTTTGTTTTTCACGGTGTCTGTTTAGCATTCACTAAGTGCCGGGCGCTGAATCGGCTTCGCTAGAGTCCCCGTCCCACGTGGGGCTCACGGTCTTAACGAAGCAACCGGGGCCCGGAGAAAAGAAGTGACTTATCCAAGGTCACACAGCGGACGAGTGGCAGAGCCGGGATTAGATCCCAGATCCTTGCTCCATCCACTGGACAACACTTTGGGTACCTTTAAGGAGCAATGGTTATGTGGCGGTTTTGAATCGATGATTCGGTTCCGTCTACGACACCCGAGCATCTATAGGGTGATGTCCCTACCTTTGTTGAATTTGTACTCCTATGTCAGGCAGGCTCACGCTGATCTTCTAGTTCGTTGTCACCCCAGGAACCTCAACCGCTCTTCGCCTGTGTTACCGGGGTTACGGCTACCCCTTGACACTGTTTTTGGAAGAAGGAGGAGTAGTGACGGTGTGCCGCATCAACACGCAGGAGCCGGAAGATACGCTGGATTTTGACTTCTGCAGCGCGAACGTCATTAACAAGATCATCCTCCATTCAGAGGGGCTCGGGGAAGCGTTTGCTGAATTAGACATGACAAGTGAAGTCCTGCAGATTACCATGTCCCCGGACAAACCCTATTTCAGGTACGTGGCTTGCACTTTCTGGGTCCGTTGTGATCTTCGTATGCGTTCTCATCATCATCAATCGTATTTATTGAGCGCTTACTGCGTGCAGAGCACTGGACTGAGCGCTTGGGAAGTACAAATTGGCAAGATATAGAGACAGTCCCTACCCAACAGCGGGCTCACGGTCTACAAGGGGGAGACAGAGAACAAAACCAAACATACTAACAAAATAAAATAGAATAGATATGTACAAGTAAATTAAATAAATAAATAAATAGTTTATGTGGATTTTACTTTGTTGCTTGGGATTTTGACTTCTTAATGATAATGATGATGGCATTTCCTAAGCGCTTATTATGTGCAAAGCACTGTAGTTAGGCCACCAAAGAAATTTTGATTAAATTCTAGCAAAATCCTTTCACGTCGTAGAATTAGGAAGCCTTAAGGGCCTTCCCAGACTGAGCCCCTTCCTTCCTCTCCCCCTCGTCCCCCTCTCCATCCCCCCCATCGTACCTCCTTCCCTTCCCCACAGCACCTGTATATATGTATATGTTTGTACATATTTATTACTCTATTTATTTTACTTGTACATAGCTATTCTATTTATTTTATTTTGTTAGTATGTTTGGTTTTGTTCTCTGTCTCCCCCTTTTAGACTGTGAGCCCACTGTTGGGTAGGGACTGTCTCTATATGTTGCAAACTTGTACTTCCCAAGCGCTTAGTACAGTGCTCTGCACATAGTAAGCACTCAATAAATACGATTGATGATGATGATATCTATTCTATTTTATTTTGTTAGTATGTTTGGTTTTTTTGTTTTTTTTTCTCTGTCTCCCCCTTTTAGACTGTGAGCCCACTGTTGGGTAGGGACTGTCTCTATATGTTGCCAATTTGTACTTCCCAAGCGCTTAGTACAGTGCTCTGCACATAGTAAGCGCTCAATAAATATGATTGATTGATTGATTAAGGGGCCGAAAAAGGTGGTTTGGCCCAGCCCCATCCTCCCAAGGAGATGAATAACTAAAACATCTGGCGGGGGGGCATTGTCTGTTCTTAAATTTCCAAGGATGGAGATTTCGCAAACCTCCCTGGGTCGCTTCTAGCGATCGGCTGTCACCCTGTGAATTAAAAAGCTCTTCATTAGGCCTAACTGAAAAAAAGGTGCCGCTACGTAAACTCGTTTTCCCCGTTTGTCCCTCGGTGGGCAGGGAGAACAACTGGCTTCCTAATACTTGGGTTTTCTTTCGTTACATTCATTTTATAGAGGTAAAAAGATGTACGTGCTATAATAATCCCAGGAATAAAAGGGGAAATAATCTCCAAAATCATTGCGTTCTTTGGCTGACTTAAAAATTTTGGCTAGAGGAGTGGGACCGTCTCTATATATTGTCAACTTGTACTTCCCAAGCGCTTAGTACAGTGCTCTGCACACAGTAACTGCTCAATAAATACGATTGAATGAATGGTAGTAAGAGTACTAATAATAACCCTGGTATTTGTTAAGTGATGATGATGATGATGGCATTTGTTAAGCGCTTACTATGTGCCAAGCACTGTTCTAAGCGCTGGGGGAGGTTACAAGGTGATCAAGTTGTCCCACACGGGGCTCACCGTTTTAATCCCCGTTTGACAGATGAGGTAACTGAGGCCCAGAGAAGTGAAGTGACTTGCCCGAAGTCACACAGCTGACAGTTGGCGGAGCCGGGATTTGAACCCATGACCTCCGACTCCAAAGCCCGGGCTCTTCCCACTGAGCCACGCTGCTTCTCCTGTGTGCCAAGCACTGTACTAAGCACCGGAGCGGCTGTAAAGTAATCGAGTTGGTCGCAGTCCCTGTCCCACGTGGGGCTCACAGTCCCAATCCCCGGTTTACAGGTGAGGTAACGGAGGCACAGAGAAGTTAAGTGAGTCGTCCAAGGTCACACAGCAGACAGGTGGCAGAGCCGGGATTAGAACCCAAGTCCTTCTGACCCTCAGACGTGTGCCATGCTGCTTCTCTCTGCTCGGCACCTCCTTAACTGGGAAGGACTCCAGCCCCCTCTGGGAGCCTAGTTAATTTGCCTGTTTTAAAACGACTTTTTTTTTTCTTTTAACAGTATTCTTTTAAGCGCTTACAATGTGCCAAGCACTGTACTAAGCACTGGGACTGATACGGGCTAATCGGCCCAGGTATCACATTGGGGCTCACCGTCCAAGTAGGAGGAAGACCAGGTATCTAATCCCCAGCACAGTGAGCGCTCAGTAAGTACGATCGAATGAATGAGTTTTGCAGATGAGGAACTGAAGCACAGAGAAGTTAAGTGACTTGCCCGAGGGGGCACAGCAGGTAAGTGGCAGAGCTGGGATTAGAACCCAGGTCCTCTCTCCCAAGCCTGGGCTCTTTCCATTAGGCCTTGCCACTTGGGTTGTTATCATCAGGCAGGGTCTTAGAGAAGCAGCGTGGCTCAGTGGAAAGAGCCCGGGCTTTGGAGTCAGAGGTCATGGGTTCAAATCCAGGCTCCGCCACTTGTCAGCTGGGTGACTTTGGGCAAGTCACTTCCCTTCTCTGGGCCTCAGTTACCTCATCTGTAGAAATGAGGATTAAGACTGTGAGCCCCCGTGGGACAGCCTGATCACCTTGTAACCCCCCCAGTGCTTAGAACAGTGCTTTGCACATAGTAAGCGCTTAACAGATGCCATCATTATTATTATTAATAATAATGAATAGAGACAATCCCTGCCCACACCGAGCTTACAGTCTCGGGGGGGAGGGGGACGTCAGACATCAAAACAAGTAAATAGGCATCAATGTAAGTAAGTAAATAGAAATATAGATATATACATAAGTGCTTTGAGGCGGGAGTTGGGGAGCAAAGGGAGCGAAACAACAAACAACAAAATGAAACAAGTAGGCAGGTGTCAATACCATCAGAATAAATAGAATTATAGCTATATACACATCATTAATCATCATCAGTCATCAACATCAATCGTATTTATTGAGCGCTCACTGTGTGCAGAGCACTGTACTAAGCGCTTGGGAAGTACAAATTGGCAACATAGAGAGACAGTCCCTACCCAACAGTGGGCTCACAGTCTAAAAGACTGTTTAATAAAGACTATTTAATAAAATAAATAGAATAGGCGGGGTTGGGGGGGGAGCAAAGGGAGCGAGTCGAAGTGACACGGAAGGGATGGGGAGCTGAGGAAAAGGGGGCTTTGTCAAGGAAGGCTTCTTGGAAGGGGTGAACCTTCAGTAAGGCTTTGAAGTGGGGAAGAGTGATTGGCGGATTTGAGGAGGGAGGGCGTAAAGAGAAAAGATTATCATCATCATCGTCAATCGTATTTATTGAGCGCTTACTGTGTGCAGAGCACTGTACTAAGCGCTTGGGAAGGACAAGTTGGCAACATCTAGAGACGGTCCCTACCCAACAGCGGGCTCCCAGTCTAGAAGGGGGAGAGAGGGGTAGAGAAAGAGAAATCACACACCTGAATAAAAGCATTTGCTTGCAAACATTTTGCATTTTCGACCGTCACCTTGATTCCATTGGCGGTGGCGAAGCAGGTTGCGTGGTCTCGGAAATGGATCGCTTTCAGGATATTTGAGAGATTTCGAACGTTGTCGAGGCTGGCCACTAAAATATACTGATCATCCTCGGTTTCGTTCTGGGTGGACAGAGGCATTCTCCAACTCCCATGCACCTTCACCTCTGAAGCCCAGAAGATTTAATCTACCCTCCACAAGCCGCCCCAACTCTTCACCTCCCAAAATTAACACCGGACTCCACCGCAGACGGGCCGAGGCTCAAGTACAGACTTCAAGGGGAACTCTAATAACACGGCTCAGGGCTTGCTCTTGCTACTTATCCTGCTTTTCTTCCCTGAAGTAAGGCCACATTTCTCTGCTGACCTGTTCAGATTTGGCGCTTTGTCGTGCATGTTTGTATTGCAGGTTATCCACCTTTGGAAACGCAGGCAGTTCACACCTGGACTACCCCAAAGATTCGGATTTGGTGGAGACGTTCCAGTGCAGTCAATCCCAGACACACAGGTCAGACGCTCCCCTGGCCGTGTTCATAATATTATTATTATTCATTCAGTCAGTCCTATTGATTAAGTGCGAACTGAATTGTACTTTCCAAGTGCTTAGTACAGTGTTCTGCACACAGTAAGCGCTCCATAATAATAATTTTGGTATTTGTTAAGCATTTACTATGTGCCAAGCGCTGTTTTAAGCGCTGGGTAGATCCAAGGTAATCAGGTTGTCCCCCATGGGGCTCACAGTCTTAACCCCCATTTTCCAGATGAGGTCACTGAGGCCCAGAGAAGTGAAGTGACTTGCCCAAAGTCACACAGCTGACAAGTGGCGGGGCCGGGATTTGAACCCACGACCTCTGACTCCCAAGCCCGGGCTCTTTCCACTGAGCCACGCTGCTTCTCAATAAATACAGTCTTCCAGACCGTGAGCCCGCTGTTGGGTAGGGCCCGTCTCTATATGTTGCCACCTTGTACTTCCCAAGCGCTTAGTACAGTGCTCTGCACACAGTAAGCGCTCAATAAATACCATTGAATGAATGAAATACCACTGAATGAATGAAATACAATTGAATGAATGAATGCATACTATATGCAGAGCCCTCTCCTAAGCACTAGGGAAAGAACAATACAACAACAGTGGTAATCCCTGCCCACAGCGAGCTCGTGATCCCCCTTTTACAGGTGAGCTAACTGAGGCCCAGAGCCATGAAGTGACTTACCCAAGGTCACACAGCAGACAGCGGCGGAGCTGGGATTAGAACCCACGATTCTAGCGGTTTGGGCCCGGGATCTCTCCTTCCCGTTGCGTATGTCGGCATCGCTCCGAAGACCCCATGGGCCGGATGGGTGGAATGGGATAGTCCTGAGGTGCATAAAAATCCAAAAATCCGTCGGGCACACACTCCTGATCCTGCCGTTGCCGTGTGTGGTCACTTCACGCCTCACCCTAGTCCCTTATTAAGGTCACATTTCCCCAATTAAGCCCTATTTTCCCCATCTCCCTTTCCCCTCTGCGTCGTGTGCACTTAGGTCCGTGCCCTCTGGGCATTTGATATTGGCCCCACAGCACTCGTATACATATCTATACATTTTATAAATTATTCGTGCATATTAATGTCGGTCACTCCCTCTAAACTATAAGCTCACTGTGGGCGGGGAGTATGGTCTGCCCACTCTGTTGTATTGTACTTTCCCAAGCACTCTGCTCTCAGCCCTCGATAAATAGGCCTTCCCAGGCTGAGCCCCTTCCTTCCTCTCCCCCTCGTCCCCCTCTCCATCCCCCCCATCTTACCTCCTTCCCTTCCCCACAGCACCTGTATATACGTTTGTACATATTTATTACTCTATTTATTTTACTTGTACATATCTATTCTATTTATTTTATTTTGTTAGTATGTTTGGTTTTGTTCTCTGTCTCCCCCTTTTAGACTGTGAGCCCACTGTTGGTTAGCGCCTGTCTCTATATGTTGCCAATTTGTACTTCCCAAGCACTTAGTACCGTGCTCTGCACATAGTAAGCGCTCAATAAATACGATTGATGATGATGATGGTGATAAATATTGTGTGATTTTTTTTCAGGTACAAGATCTCCTTGCTGAAACCGTCTACAAAGGCGTTAGCCTTATCTTGCAAGGTGTCGATCCGAACGGATAACCGGGGATTCCTTTCCTTACAGTACATGATTCGCAATGAAGATGGGCAGATCTGTTTCGTGGAGTATTATTGTTGCCCCGATGAGGACGTTTCCGAATCCGAACTCTAGCCGTCAGCCTTCGGTTAGCATTTCTTTTGTGGAGACTCACGATGGACCGCAATTCTCTGGAAGTTTCTCTAGGACTCTCGTCCTAGTGAGTTAAAAATCAGTATCAGAAATAATTAAAATCAAGGCCGACGCGTCTCGGCAGTGAGACGAAGCATTTCTGGCCGTTTTCCTATTTGACTCTTCTGGATCCTGTGGCTTGATTCCACGGCAGTGCAATCGTGCCGACTGTTGAGTTAATTAGGAACTTGGCATTTTTGAAAAACCTCGGCCTTTGGAAAAGCTAGAGGCGGAATGAAAAGTGAAGTTGGCAAATGGATCTTTGAACGTTTCTGATTCCAACGACTGTAAATCAGAAAAGGAGTATTTTGTAAAACAAAAAACAAAGACTTTTTCTAGCATTTTGGACACGTAAAAGGCTTTGGAGGTACTCTTGGGTTGTGAGGATTTTGGTAGTTTGTAGCGTAGAAAAAAGCCTCTGAAATATTTATTTTGAAATAAACAGCTTCAAGATATCAGATCTTATCGGTATCCTTCCAAATTATATAGCTTATAAGCCTATAACTTGAATGCAAATAATTGAATGATTCACCCTTCATCGAGCATTTCTTCACTGAAACATTTTTACTGCCATTGCAAAATATATTTATACTTTTAAAAATAAAAAACCATGAAAGAAATGTTGTAGAGTTTGTACTGCTTTTGGTTAATTAGTGGTTGGCCCAATCTTAGATTTTTTTCCTTATGAAGTATATTTTGAAGAGCAGCACGTGCACATAAAAAAATGGGTGGAGAAACAGTGATGACCTACTGGAAAGAGCTCAAGTCTGGGACCCTGGGGATCTGGGTTTTAATCCCGCTCCACCACTTGCCTGCCGCGTAACCTTGGGCCAGTCACTTCACTTCTCGGTTTCTCAGTTTCCTCGTCTTTAAAATGGGGATTTGATGCCTGTTTTCTCTCACTTAGCTTCTCGGTTTCTCAGTTTCCTCATCTTTAAAACGGGGATTTGATGCCTGTTTTCTCTTACTTCTCGGTTTCTCAGTTTCCTCATCTTTAAAACGGGGATTTGATGCCTGTTTTCTCTCCCTCTGAAACTGTGTCCCATAAGTGTGTGCTCTGCACACAGTAATTGCTCGATTAATACGATTGAATGAATGAATGAATGAATGAATGAATGGCATGGACTGGGTCAGATCTGATTATATCGTATCAATACCCCAGTGCCTAGTATTGTGCTCGGCACATAGTGGGTGCTGAACAAATACCAGAATTATTATTGTTTTTATTTGGGGTGCAGAGTATTCAAAAACTACAGGACTACCAAATGTCAGGAAAGGATTTTGATGATGATGATGATGGCATTTATTAAGCGCTTACTATGTGCAAAGCACTGTTCTAAGCGCTGGGGGGATACAAGGTGATCAGGTTGTCCCACGGGGAGCTCACAATCTTAATCCCCATTTTACAGAGGAGGTAACTGAGGCACAGAGCAGTTAAGTGACTTGCCCAAAGTCACACAGCTGATAAGTGGTGGAGCGGAATTCGAACCCACGACCTCTGACTCCGAAGCCCGTGCTCTTTCCACTGAGCCACGCTGCTTCTCCCTTTTGCCCTTTTGATTCTGAGAACCGGAAAATTAAACCTGATTCTGCTGTTGTTGCAGCGGTTACAGTCCTAGACCGTGTGCCCGTTGTTGGGCAGGGACCGTCTCTCTATGTTGCCGACTTGTACTTCCCAAGCGCTTAGTACAGTGCTCTGCGCACAGTAAGCGCTCAATAAATACGATTGAATGAATGAATTTGGTATATTAGGCAGTTTAGCATCCTGAAGCCTCTGTGTCTCCGCAGTTGGTAGGCCACCGTTCAAATCTGTTTGAATCATCATTTTCATTTTGGAAGATTATTTCTCCTCTAAAAATGTGACACAGGTTTATTTTTAGCTTTACTGCAGCGTCCTATGCATCGGTATGTTTAAAGTATACGTAACCTATACATTTTTTTGCATGGTTTCTTTTTTAGAAATGGAAACCTTATTTAGCCAGGGTTAACATGAGCTAAGAATGTTGGTGCCACACACAAAATATTTCTGTTTTGGAGGCAAAGCTATTGTGCTACTAGAGAATATCATCTCCGTAGAAAATGCTTTTTAGAGGGCCGATTTCATGCCGGCTGATTCCTTTTTTTTCCTCTGAATGTAGAAGAACGAGATGGGCTAGATTATTTTAATGCAGTCAGAGCTTCAACCCTTCGCTTTATCTAGAATCAGTACTTAAATTCTTTCTGCCAGAAGAAAACCCAAAACTAATATGCCCCAACTTGTTTTCCTATCAACATCTTTTAAGATGTTATTCACTCATTCGTTCATTCAATTGTATTTATTGGGCGCTTACTGCGTGCGGAGCACTGTACTAAGCGCTTGGGAAGTACAAGTCGACAACGTATAGAGACGGTCCCTACCCAACAACGGGCTCGGAGTCTAGAAGGGGGAGACAAACAACAAAACGAAACAAGTAGACAGGTGCCGATACCATCAGAATAAATAGAATTCTAGCTATATACACATCGTTAATAAAATAAATAGAATAGTAAATATGTACAAGTAAAATAGAGTAATAAATCTGTACAAACAACAAAATGAAACGAGTAGGCGGGTGTCGATACCATCAGAATAAATCGAATTATAGCTATATACACATCATTAATAAAATAAATAGAATAGTAAATATGTTCAATCAATCAATCAATCGTATTTATTGAGCGCTTACTGTGTAAAATAGAGTAATAAATCTGTACAAACAACAAAACGAAATAAGTAGACAGGTGTCGATACCATCAGAATAAATAGAATTATAGCTATATACACATTGTTAATAAAATAAATGGAATGGTAAATATGTACAAGTAAAATAGAGTAATAAATCTGTACAAACAATAAAACGAAACAAGTAGGCAGCTGTCGATACCATCAAAATAAATAGAATTATAGCTATATATACCTCGTTAATAAAATAAATAGAATAGTAAATATGTCCAAGTAAAATAGAGTAATAAATCTGTACAAACAACAAAACGAAACAAGTAGGCAGGTGTCGATACCATCAGAATAAATAGAATTATAGCTATATACACATCGTTAATAAAATCAATAGAATAGTAAATATGTACAAGCAAAATAGAGTAATAAATCTGTACAAACAACAAAATGAAACAAGGAGGCAGGTGTCGATCCCATCAGAACAAATAGAATTATAGCTATATACACATCGTTAATAAAATCAATAGAATAGTAAGTATGTACAAGTAAAATAGAGAAATCTACAAACAACAAAACGAAACAAGTAGACAGGTGTCAATACCATCAGAATAAATAGAATTATAGCTATATACACATCGTTAATAAAATAAATACAATAGTAAATATGTGCAAGTAAAATAGAGTAATCTACAAACAACAAAACAAAACAGACAGGTGTCAATACCATCCAAATAAATAGAATTATAGCTATATACACATAGTTAATAAAATAGAATAGTAAATATGTACAAGTAAAACAGTAATAAATCTGTACAAACAACAAAACGAAACAAGTAGGCAGGTGGCAATACCATCAGAATAAATAGAATTATAGCTACATACACATCATTAATAAAATAAGTAGAATAGTAAATATGTACAAGTAAACTAGAGTAATCTACAAACAACAAAACGAAACAAGTAGGCAGGTGTCGATACCATCAGAATAAATAGAATTATAGCTATATACACATCGTTAATAAAATAAATAGAACAGTAAATATGTGCAAGTAAAATAGAGTAATCTACAAACAACAAAACAAAACAAGTAGACAGGTGTCAATACCATCAGAATAAATAGAATTATAGCTATATACACATCGTTAATAGAATAGTAAATATGTACAAGTAAAATAATCTGTACAAACAGATTACTTGGCTAGGGTGAGGGGGTGTATGTTCTTTTTTGATATTACCATTCCCCATGTGAGGTAATCCCCCAAATCAGGTGAAATCTCCCAAAACAACCCAGAGGAGATGGATCACAGAAACTCAGCCCTAAAGGGACTTTGAGGGATTATCTGGCGGGTTCCCCTCTAGACTGTAAGGTCCTTGTGGGCAGGGAACGTGTCTAACTCTGTTTTAATGAATTCTCCCAAGCGCTTAGTGGACTCTCCAAGCTGCCCACGGTAAGCGTTCAATAAATAGCCAGGATTTCCTCCCGCCCAGGCCTCACCCTCCGCTCCTCCACCACTAACCTCCTCACCGGGCCTCGTTCTCGCCTGTCCCGCCGTCGACCCCCGGCCCACGTCTTCCTAGACCGTGAGCCCACTGTTGGGTAGGGACCGTCTCTATGTGTTGCCGCCTTGTACTTCCCAAGCGCTTAGTCCAGTGCTCTGCATCATCATCATCATCATCAATCGTATTTATGGAGCGCTTCCTGTGTGCAGAGCACTGGACTAAGCGCTTGGGAAGTACAAGTTGGCAACATCTAGAGACGGTCCCTACCCAACAGTGGGCTCACAGTCTAAAAGGGGGAGACGGAGAACAAAACCAAACATACTAACAAAATAAAATAAATAGAATAGATATGTAGAAGTCAAATAAATAGAGTAATAAATATGTACAAACATATACACATATATACAGGTGCTGTGGGGAAGGGAAGGAGGTAAGATGGGGGATGGAGAGGGGGACGAGGGGGAGAGGAAGGAAGGGGCTCAGTCTGCACACAGTAAGCGCTCAATAAATACGGTTGATTGATTGATTGATCTTCCCTTTGGCCACACATCCGCCAAGCTAGCTCTCTTCCTCCCTTCAAATCCCTCCTGAGAGCTCACCTCCTCCAGGAGGCCTTCCCAGACTGAGCCCCCCTCTTATCCTCTCCTCCTCCTCCCCATCGCCCCACCCCGTTCCCCTCCCCACAGCACTTGAGTATAGTTGTACATATTTATTTCTTTATTTTATTAATGATGCATATAGAGCTGTAATTCTATTTATTCCGGTGGTATCGACACCTTGTTTTGTTTTGTTGTCTGTCTCCCCCTTCTAGACTGCGAGCCCATTGTTGGGTAGGGACCGTCTCTATACGCTGCCGACTTGTACCTCCCAAGCGTTTAGTACAGTGCTCTGCACACGGTAAGCGCTCAATAAATACGATTGAATGAATGATTGAGTCCAGGCAGTGGACTGAGAAACCCCATGTGAACCATAAACATCTCCAAGGACGGAGACTCTGCAACCTCCCATTAGAACAGTGCTTTGCACATAGTAAGCGCTTAACAAATGCCAACATTATTATTATTATTATTATTTTCCTATTTTCCGCCAAAATCTCTCCTGATTTTTAAGTCCCGCTTCCTCGCTGTCAGTTGGTTGTATTGATCGGGAGAACTTTAGGGTTAGGAGACACAATCCCAGCCTCCGGGGAGCTTACGATCAAGCAGGGGTGACAGACCCTGAAATAATTTGGAAAAAAGGACTGTGAGCCCACTCTTTAAAGACTGTGAGCCCACTGTTGGGTAGGGACCGTCTCTATATGTTGCCAACTTGTCCTTCCCAAGCGCTTAGTACAGTGCTCTGCACACAGTAAGCGCGCAATAAATACGATTGATTGATTGACAGCAGATGTGTTGGTGAGCAGTAGCACTTCAACTAGTGGAGTTTGTGGGTCAGTGTGTACACAAGTGCTGCAGCTGGTTGTGAGTTCATTCACTCCATCAATCATTTATTGAGCACCTACTATGTGCAAAGCACTAAACTAAGCACTCGGGAGAATACAATATAGGCACAAACAGACACATCACTGCCTACAATGAGCTCACAATCTAGGGGGGGCAGACAGACATGAGTATAAATAAATAAATAACAGAGTTATATAGATATATACATACCGCAAGTGCTGCAGCTGGTTGTGAGTTCATTCATTCCGTCAATCATTTATTGAGCACCTACTATGTGCAAAGCACTAAACTAAGCACTCGGGAGAATACAATATAGCCACAAACAGACACATCACTGCCTACAATGAGCTCACAATCTAGGGGGGGCAGACAGACATGAGTATAAATAAATAAATAACAGATATATATATATAGATATATAGATATATACATACCGCAAGTGCTACAGCTGGTTGCGAGTTCATTCACTCCATCAATCATTTATTGAGCACCTACTACGTGCAAAGCACTAAACTAAGCCCTCGGGAGAATACAATATAGGCACGAACAGACACATCACCGCCTACAATGAGCTCACAATCTTGGGGGGGGCAGACAGACATGAGTATAAATAAATACATAAATAACAGATTTATATAGATATATACATACCGCAAGTGCTACAGCTGGTTGCGAGTTCATTCACTCCGTCAATCATTTATTGAGCACCTACTACGTGCAAAGCACTAAACTAAGCCCTCGGGAGAATACAATATAGCCACAAACAGACACATCACTGCCTACAATGAGCTCACAATCTGGGGGGGGCAGACAGACATGAGTATAAATAAAAAACAGATTTATATAGATATATACATACCGCAAGTGCTACAGCTGGTTGCGAGTTCATTCACTCCGTCAATCATTTATTGAGCACCTACTATGTGCAAAGCACTAAACTAAGCACTCGGGAGAATGCAATATAGGCACAAACAGACACATCACTGCCTACAATGAGCTCACAATCTGGGGGGGCAGACAGACATGAGTATAAATAAATAACAGATTTATATAGATATATACATACCGCAAGTGCTACAGCTGGTTGCGAGTTCATTCACTCTGTCAATCATTTATTAAGCACCTACTACGTGCAAAGCACTAAACTAAGCACTCGGGAGAATACAGTATAGGCACAAAAACAGACACATCACTGCCTACAATGAGCTCACAATCTAGGGGGGAGCAGACAGACGTGAGTATAAATAAAAAAATAACAGATTTATATAGATATATACATACCGCAAGTGCTACAGCTGGTTGCGAGTTCATTCACTCCGTCAATCATTTATTGAGCACCTACTACGTGCAAAGCACTAAACTAAGCACTCGGGAGAATACAATATAGGCACAAAAACAGACACATCACTGCCTACAATGAGCTCACAATCTGGGGGGGGGGGGGGCAGGCAGACATAAGTATAAATAAATAAATAACAGATTTATATAGATATATACATACCGCAAGTGCTACAGCTGGTTGCGAGTTCATTCACTCCGTCAATCATTTATTGAGCACCTACTATGTGCAAAGCACTAAACTAAGCACTCGGGGGAATACAATATAGGCACAAACAGACACATCACTGCCTACAATGAGCTCACAACCTGGGGGGGGGGGGGGGCAGACAGACATGAGTATAAATAAATAAATAAATAACAGATTTATATATATATATATATATTGAGCCCACTGTTGGGTAGGGACTGTCTCTATATGTTGCCAATTTGTACTTCCCAAGCGCTTAGTCCAGTGCTCTGCACACAGTAAGCGCTCCATAAATACGATTGATGATGATGATGATGTGCTGTGGAGATGGGAGGGAGAATGAATGAAGAAGCAAGGAGGAGCAGCGCAGAAGGGAATGGGAGGAGAGGAGGGCTTCTTGGAGGAGGTGTGCCCTCAATAAGGCTTTGAAGAGGGGGAGAGCAGTTATCCGTGAGGTCACAAGTGCGTAATTGGGGAACTGAATGCCGAGGTGATAGTTGGGGTGTGATCCGGGGAGAAGAGCATTAACTGGGGAAGGCTTCCCGGAGGAGATGCCGTTTCAAACAGCGTTTGGAGATGGGGAGAGCCGTGGGCTGGCAGCGCAGACACTTGCTCAAGACTTTGGATACAAGCTTCTCATTAGACCAGAAGCCCCTGGAGGGCAGGGAGTGTGCCCACCAACTATACGCTCTGCTCCCAAATGCCAAATACAGTGCTTTAGCGCTTAGAACAGTGCTTTGCACATAGTAAGCGCTTAATAAATGCTGTCGTTAATAATGATGGCATTTATTAAGCGCTTACTATGTACAAAGCACTGTTCTAAACACCGTGGAGGTTACAGGGTGGTCAGGTTGTCCCACAGGGGGGCTCATAGTCTTAATCCCCATTAAGAGATGAGGTAACTGAGGCCCAGAGAAGTGACTTGCCCGAAGTCACACAGCTGACAAGTGGCGGAGCCGGGATTTGAACCCATGACCTCTGACTCCAAAGCCCGGGCTCTTTCCACTGGGCCACGCTGCTTCCAAACACATCACGCTCGAAGAGGGACTTGAACCCCGGACCCTCATAATAATAATGATGGTATTTGTTGAGCGCTTATTATGTGCCAAGCACTGTTCTAAGCGCTCAGTAAATCCCACTTATTGAGAAGCAGTCTGACACAGTGGGAGGAGAGGACTTGGGTCTGCCACTTGCCTGCCTGCTTTGGGATCATGGCAAGTCGCTTAACTAAGTTGCTTAGAGAAGCAACATGGCCTAGTGGGTAGAACATAGGCCTGGGGGCCAGAAGGACACGGGTTCTAATCCTGCCTCTGCCACTTGTCTGCTGTGTGACCTTGGGCAAGTGACTTTACTTCTCTGGGCCTCAGTTCCCTCATCTGTAAAACGGGGATTGAGACTGTGAGCCCCCCCGTGGGTCAGGGACTGTGTCCAACCCCATTTGCTTGTATCCACCCCAGTGTTTAGTACAGTGCCCGGCACATAGTAAGCACTTAAACAGATACCACAATTATCATCATTAACTTCTCGGTGCCTCGGTTTCCTCATCTGAAAAATAGGAATTCACTTCTTGCCCTCCCCTCTTCCTAGCCCCATGAGGGGGGGCACGGGGACTATATCATCATCAATCGTATTTATTGAGCGCTTACTATGTGCAGAGCACTGTACTAAGCGCTTGGGAAGTACAAATTGGCAACATATAGAGACAGTCCCTACCCAACAGTGGGCTCACAGTCTAAAAAGTGGGCTCACAGTCTAAATCTATATCTGACCTGACGGTCATGGATTCTAATCCGAGCTCCACCACTTCTTAGCTGGGACTTTGGGCAAGTCACTTAACTTCTCTGGGCCTCAGTTACCTCAGCTGGAAAATGGGGATGAAGACTGTGAGCCCCACGTGAGACAACCTGATCACCTTGTACCCACCCCAGGGCTTAGAACAGCGCTTGGAACATAATAAGCACTTAAGCACCATCACCATCATCTTATTTCTACCCCAGCGCTTAGTACAGTGCTTGGCAAATAGTAAGCATTTAACACAACCCCAATGACTGACAGTACAATGCTAAGGGCTTAGTACCGTGCTCTGCACACAGTAAGCGCTCAATAAATACGATTAAATGAATGAAGGACAGGGAAAACCACTGTCAAATCCACTCCTTTCATATCCTTAAAGGTAGTTTTTAAGTCTACCATTAACTTCCTCTTTGAGACTATCATCACTGGTATTTACTGAACACTTACTGTGCGCACAGCATGGCGTTGAGTGTTTGGGAGAGTAGACTACAACAGAATTGGTAGACACGTTCCCTATCCACAGTGAGCTTCCAGTCTAGAGAGGGAGACAGACATTATTATAAACTCCGCACACAGTAAGTGCTCAATAAGTATGATTGAATGAATGAATGAATAAACAAATATACCCAGTTTAGAAGACAAAAGTGTCTACAAAGAATTTATACTCTCCACAATTTCATTAATTTTCCTCTTGGGACCAATGTTTAGTCCCTTTAACCATTTCTGTCCCATTTCTCAGCATCCTTTCCAGATACTCCATATTCCTTTTGAAGTTCTAGACTGTGAGCCCACTGTTGGGTAGGGACCGTCTCTAGATGTTGCCAATTTGTACTTCCCAAGCGCTTAGTACAGTGCTCTGCACACAGTAAGCGCTCAATAAATACGATTGATTGATTGACTGATTGAAGTGCAGAGCCCCAAATAATAATAATAATGGCATTTATTAAGCACTTACTATGTGCAAAGCACTGTTCTAAGCGCTGGGGAGGTTACAAGGTGATCAGGTTGTCCCACAGGGGGCTCAGTCTTAATCCTCATTTTACAGATGAGGTAACTGAGGCCTAGAGAATAGTAATAATAATAATAATGACATTTTTATTAAGCGCTTACTACATGCAAAGCACTGTTCTAAGCGCCGGGGAGGTTACAAGGTGATCAGGCTGGCCCACGGGGGGCTCACAGTCTTAATCCCCATTTGACAGATGAGGGAACTGAGGCCCAGAGAAGTGAAGTGGCTTGCCCAAAGTCACACAGCTGACAAATGGCGGAGCCGGGGTTTGAACCCATGACCTCTGACTCCAAAGCCCGGGCTCTTTCCCCTGAGCCAGGCTGCTTCTCATGAATGAAAACAGCGCTCCTAAGCCTCGAAGACCAAAGCAGAATCCAGAGGAAGAATGTCTTTGCCAGCACATAATTCATCCATTCATTCATTCAGTCATATTTATTGAGCGCTTACTGTGTGCAGAGCACTGTACTAAGCGCTTGGGAAATACAAGTTGGCAACACCTGACACCTCTCAGTATTGGGGGTCCCATTCCTGTCCCACCCCCCCCAAGGAACATTCACCCCGACAGTCAATCTCTGAACCCGCTCTTATCCACAACTTTGCTGCAGGGGCCTCAGGTCGGACTGGGTAAACTGAGGCCCTGGCAGGTTTCCATGATCCAACCTCTCCTCCTGATCCATAAGCATACCTGTATATATGTATATATGTTTGTACATATTTATTACTCTATTTATTTATTTTATTTGTACATATCTATTCTATTTATTTTATTTTGTTAGTATGTTTGGTTTTGTTCTCTGTCTCCCCTTTTTAGACTGTGAGCCCGCTGTTGGGTAGGGACTGTCTCTATATGTTGCCGATTTGTACTTCCCAAGCGCTTAGTACAGTGCTCTGCACATAGTAAGCGCTCAATAAATACGATTGATGATGATGATAAGCAGAAGTTACCCTCCCTTGGGGGGCCGTGAGATGTGGGGTGGGCCCAGGATGAGAGGGCAGGTCGGCCTAAGGGTGCAGTGCCAGCCCCAACTCACTCTGGTCTCCTCACGGCATCTGCGTGGAGATAAGCGCTGACTCGGTTTCCTCATCTGAAAAATAGGAATTCAATTCTCGCTCATGGTAAGCACTCAGTAAATATCAGTGAGTGAATTGAACGAACCGGTCATTCATTCGGCGCGAAGGAACTGACCCGAACTTAAATACTGACCGTCTAACCTGGCCCACGCCTTTACTGAAGGCACCCACGGGTCAGGCCAGGTATTTGGGGAAGCAGCGTGGCATAGTGGTGGATAATCAATCAATCGATCAATCGTATCTATTGAGCGCTTACTGTGTGCAGAACACTGGACTAAGCACTTGGGAAGTACAAGTTGGCAACATATAGAGACGGTCCCTACCCAACAGCGGGCTCACAGTCTAAAAGGGGGAGACAGAGAACAAAACCAAACGTACCAACAAAATAAAATAAATAGAATAGATATGTACAAGTAAAATAAATAAACAAATAGAGTAATAACAGGGCTGAGAGTCAGAAGGTCATGGGTTCTAATCTTGGCTCCGCCACTTGTCTGCCGTGTGGCCTTGGGCAAGTCGCTTCACTGCTCTGTGCCTCAGTTACCCCATCTGTAGAATGGGGATCTATTCAATAGTATTTATTGAGCATTTACTGTGGGCAAAGCGCTGTACTATAACAATAATAATAATACTAGTGCTTGGAAAGTACAATTAAGACTGTGAGCCCCTTGCGGGACAGGGAATGTGTCCAATCCAATATCCTTGTATCCACCCCGGCGCTTAGCATAGTGCCTGGCATACAGTAATGGTTTAACAAATACCATTATTATTGTTATTATTATTATTTTGCCCAAGTGCAGGTCTTGAATCCCTCTGTCAGACTGGCACCACCTTAACTCATTCAAACAGAGGTCAGATTTTTTTTTTGACTGTACTTTTCTCCAGTTAGTCTTTCCCTATCCTATTTCTGCAGTGTTAATATTCCATTTAGCCAAAGCGTGTTTTACCTAGCTCTTTCAATACTGAATTAACATTTTGTAGATGACTGTGTTTTCCCCATTTCATCAAGGCCACTTAGAATTGTTTTCCAGTGTCCTGGTTTTATTTGGGGTTTTTTCCCTCTGAAGAGACCCAGTGGAACTGTGGTCTGACCCTACTTGGCTGTCATGTTATAGTTAGACTTCATTTCCTATTTCTGTAAATAAACTCGCAGTAACGAAAATGGAGCTTTGCGGTTCAAACAATTGCAACATACTCCCATATAGCAATTTATTTGACTAAACTGAGCTTATTATTTCTCTGTAATTACTTTGAAAACTGCCAGCCGGAGTGAAGCCAACAAAATTTGTCAACTTTTTTCAAGGATCACTAAAAAAAAACCGCGTGGATAAACTGCTAAAAGGAAGCTGAGGCTCCATAGAAAAATGCAAGGCTTCATGTCGGTAGGATGAGAAAGGGATCCATCTGATTTGTTTTCAATTTCTTGCACTTCAAGGAGGACAAAACTCTAGTGACACTGAAGCCTGCCATTTTCTTTTTGGGGCACAATTATCCACAAAGAGTTCAGGGAAGAAGAAGAAGAAGAAAAGAAGAAGAAGAAAAATGAAAAAAGAAAGAAGAAGAAGAAGAAGAAGAAGAAGAAGAAGAAGAAGAAGAAGAAGAAGAAGAAGAAGAAGAAGAAGAGAAGAAGAAAGAAGAAGAAGAAAGAAGAAAGAAGAAGAAGAAGAAGAAGAAGAAGAAGAAAGAAGAAGAAAGAAGAAGAAAGAAGAAGAAGAAGAAGAAGAAGAAGAAGAAGAAGAAGAAGAAAGAAGAAGAAAGAAGAAGAAAGAAGAAGAAGAAGAAGAAGAAAGAAGAAGAAGAAAGAAGAAGAAAAAGAAGAAGAAGAATGGCATTTATTAAGTGCTTACTATGTGCAAAGCACTGTTCTTGGCTCTATTCACACGTAGCACTTAAAAAAAAGAAAGAAACAGCTTCCCCCCTGCAAACCTACAAGCATCCTAAAAGGAAAGGAAGGAAACTAACAGGGAAAGGTGGAGCCTGGGGAAAGCCTAAAAACCAGAACGGTTCGCAACACATTGTTGTCCGGCTCAGTCAGGCCCGCCTCTGGCAAAGATCAATCAATCAATCAATCCATTGTATTTATTGAGCGCTTACTGTGTGCAGAGCACTGTACTAAGCGCTTGGGAAGTACAAGTTGGCAACATATAGAGACGGTCCCTACCCAACAGTGGGCTCACAGTCTAGAAGGGGGAGACAGAGAACAAAATCAATCAATCAATCAATCAATCGTATTTATTGAGTGCTTACTGTGTGCAGAGCACTGTACTAAGCACTTGGGAAGTACAAGTTGGCAACATACAGAGACAGTCCTTACCCAACAGTGGGCTCACAGTCTAAAAGGGGGAGACAGAGAACAAAACCAAACACACTAACAAAATAAAATAAATAGAATAGATATGTACAAGTAACAAAACCAAACATATTAACAAAATAAAAGAAATGGAATAGATATGTACAAGTAAAATAAATAAATAGAGTAATAAATATGTACAAACATATTTATTTGTTTTATTTATTTATTTTAAATAAATAAAATATTTATTTATTTCATTTATTTGAACAGAAGGGGACCAAGAACTGAACCTTGAGGAACCCCCACGGTAAGATGGCCTCTACCACTTTCTCTGGGGTCCCTGCTGCAGTTTCTGCCCACTCTGCCTCTGCTCAGGGGGCAGGGGGTACAGATGGGCAAAACCCTCGGGGAGTGGCAGAAGAGTGGTCCTGGCAGTATCCAAAAGCCGATAACCTCCAGACCCTGGGGAAAGTGGCAGGAGAAAGCTGCTATTCAAAGCTGTTTAATTTAAAGAAGGCCTGGTTGGTGTATTTTGGCTGTGGGACGTCCAGTCCCAATAAGCACAACCTGTGATCCAAGACTCCTTGTGTGTCTGAACCAGGTTGGATTTATTTTTCACTGTCTTGATGATGGTATTTGTTAAGCGCTTACTATGTGCTAAGCACCGGGGTAGATACAAGGTAATCAGGTTGCCCCACGTGGGGCTCACAGTCTTAATCCCCATTTTACGGATGAGGTAACTGAGGCACAGAGATGTTGTCTTGCCTCCCAATGTCCGACACATAGGGAATGCTTCTGTAAAATTGTTATATCATACTCTCCCAAGTGCTTAGTACAGTGCTCTGCACATGGGAAGTGCTCAGTAAATATGATTGACTAGTAATCACTCATCAAATACCATAAAAAAGGGGCTTACAGTCTAAAAGTGGAGACAAGCATTAATATAAATAAATTACAGATACGTACATAAGAGCTGTTATACTCTTCCAAACGCTTAGTACAGTGCTCTGCATATTAGTGCTCAATAAATATGACTGATTGCTGTGGGGTTGAGGGTGAGGTAGAGAGGCACAGGGAGTATGCACCGCTGCACTTTAGGTTACCCTCTCTTGGGGACGTCTTTGCAAGGCCAAGGGTTAGATTTCCTCCCACGGATTAAGTGTTAGGCTCATGTCGTGGTTGTGACACGTGACACAACAAGGAGGTCGTGGAGATATAAGCAGAACAGGAAGGACTTAGGAGCCCAGTAGAGAGGAATCCAACTATTTCCAGGCAGCAATGTCCGACTTCTGCCCATTTCCCCGATACCCGAACACCTCTGGGAAAGGGAACATTTCGTTCATTTTTCTGCTTTCTGTCTTCGCCATTCATTCCTTAGCTTGCTCCGGTTATCCGGACCACACTAAAATGCAGAACTGGAGACATCTGACTACTCTAGCAAGTTATCAGAGCCAAACCATTTCGTCTGCATTCATAGATATCCCCCTCCCTAAATCATGCTAGATTAATTTGTGTTTTGTCTCCAAGGCCAAAGCACTTTTCCTTCTGACTGAAGGCAAGACTAGTGAATCTTACACTTGGCTTTGATTCAGCCTACTGAGGCTGCCTGATAAATGGGATTGTTTAAGTTTCTGAAATCCTGTTAAGTTTCTTTCTTGTATTTCAGGGGCCTCTCATAGTTCATGGTATTCAAATGTGGTCTCCCTTCCTCTTCCCCCTGGCAACGAAATTTAGGGCCTAGAAAATGTTTAAGGGAGAAAAATGTCACAGGAATAAATTAATCTTCCCTCTCTCGGTGATAAAGACCCTCCCTTCTTGTTTTTGCTGGGGCAGGGCCAGAGAGGGGCTACTGGCTGGGTGGGTAAAGCAGCAGTGACACTGACACAGACGCTCTGCTCAGCCACCTAGTAAGCATTCTTCACTGATGGCCAAAAGCTTTGGCCCCACCAGGCTCTTCACAGGGAAGAAGGATGCTCGTCTGTCTGTTCCCCAAAAGAACGTCTGGCAAGGGAGCAGTGAGAGGTTTTCCCACACAAACACCCACATTGTGCTCTGGTTTTTATTTTCGATTGACTATGGCCCTAAAATGCTGCTCTTTCCATTTTTATTAGTGATTCCTCACAACTGGCTTCATTTTCAGATGATGAGATGGAGCTACTTGAGCTTGCTCTAGACTCTAAGTTCATTGTGGGCATGGAATCAATCAATCAATCGTATTTATTGAGCGCTTACTGTGTGCAGAGCACTGGACTAAGCTCTTGGGAAGTACAAGTTGGCAACATATAGAGACAGTCCCTACCCAACAGTGGGCTCACAGTGTGTCTATTTATTGTTACATCACACTCTTCCAAGTGCTTAGTACAGTGCTCTGCACGCAGTAAGCGCTCAATAAATACAACTGACTGACTACTGGCTGAAGGTTCGGGTTTTTTTTTAACAGTATTTGTTAAGCACTTACTATGTGCCAGGCACTGTACTAAGCGCTGGGGTAGATACAAGCTAATCAGGTTGGACACAGTCCCCGTCCCACATAATAATAATAATGATGGTATTTGTTAAGCACTTATTATGTGCCAAGCACTGTTCTAAGCACTGGGGTAAATAATGATGGCATTTATTAAGCGCTTACTATGTGCAAAGCACTGTTCTAAGCGCTGATAATAATGATAGCATTTATTACGCACTTACTATGTGCAAAGCACTGTTCTAAGCGCGGGGGAGGTTACAAGGTGATCAGGTTGTTCCACGGGGGGCTCACAGTCTTCATCCCCAAAATACAAGGTAATCAGGTTATCCCACGTGGGGCTCACAGTCTTAATCCCCATCTTACAGATGAGGGAACTGAGGCACAGAGAAGTTAAGTGACTTAAGGCACAGAGGAGTTAAAGGTCACACAGGAGACAAGCGGGCGGAGTCGGGATTAGAACCCAGGTCCTTCTGACTCGGCCTGTGCTCTATCCACTAGGCCGTGTTGCTTCTCATTTGATTAGACTTGAGCAAGTTAGTGCAGAGTCCGAAGACCTCCCAGCAGTAGACCCCCACCCTGGAAGGAGAAGGAGGAAGAGGAGGAGGAGGAGGAGGAGGAGGGACAAGGGAGCGAGAGAGCTGAGGGGAGAACTCACCCGTTTCCCACCACTTGGGAGATTGGTAGTGGGATCATCTGGAGCCTTTGTCACTTTTACGGTGGAGACTGAGCCACTTCCAGAGAGTCGGAGAGATTGGGTGTGAAAGTCATATTTAATGTAGCCTGCGTTACCTTGGTAGGGATGGGCTTCTAGGAAACTTGAAAGACTGAAAACAGCTAACAAGCACCAACACATCCAGTGAAATGGAAAGTTAGTAAATCCCCCCCCCCCCCACGGCCTATGCCAACTCAACACTTCCCATTTGCTTTTCACGGTTAGCTCTCTTTACTCCTGTCGGACGAATGCTTCTGTGACACAGACTAATATGTCCAGATTTTGGGGTGATTTTAAGAATAATTCAAGCAGGAGGGATGCTTCGTACAGGTTTTGACTAATCAGATAAAATAGTTTGAGCGTGAAGTAGTCCTAACATACTCAGGCCTCTATTCATACAGATTTTGTCAGCCAGGTCCTGGGAGTGGAGCCAAAGACTTATGAACCTAAACACAAAAAAACCTTAACTCAAACATGGTTCTCTCTCTCTCTCTCCCTCTCTCTCCTCTCTCTCTCTCTCTCTCTCTCTCTCTCTCTCTCTCTCTCTCTCTCTCTCTCTCTCTCTCCCTCTCAGACAGAATTAACCCAAAGTGTGACCTAGTAGAAAGAGCGTGGGGCTGGGACTCAGTGGCCAATTTCAGCAGCCACTGGCCTGCTGTGCAATCTTATGTAAGTCACACAACCTCTCTGTTTCAGTTTCTCCACCTGTAAAATAGGGATAACATACTCGCTCTCCTTAATTTATAGTTAAGATTATGATCTCTGTGTGAGCAGGAACTGGGTCTGATCTGATTATCTTGTACCTACTTCAGTGCTTAGCAAAGTGTTTGACACATAGCAGTGCTAAAATATACCCAGTTCTCCTACAAGGATTGCTTACTTTTAAAACCCCACATTAAGGAAAGTTCATGCTGTAGTACTCACCTTTTCCAACTCCACGTGACTTCTATGGCCTACTGTATCCAAACAGGTTCATCATCTAATTTCTTTAGCAATGTTCTATCCAAAGACCCAGCCTGAAACCTTGTGTTACGGCTGTACTGGTTGTACCATAATAATAGTAAGAATAATAACAATTATTTGTTAAGTGCATACCATGTTCATTCAATCGTATTTGTTGAGCACTTACTGTGTGCAGAGCACTGTACTAAGTGGTTGGAAAGTACAATTCAGCAACAAATAGAGACCATCCCTCCCCACAATAGGCTGACAGTCCAGAAGGGGGAAGACGGACATCAAAAGAAGTAAACAGTCATCAATATAAATAATATAATTACAGATATATACACATCAAAACAAGTAAATGCATTAATACAAATAAATAGAATTATAGATATGTACATATATACACAAGTGCTGTGGTGTGAGGAGGGTAGAGCAAAGAGAGGAAGTCGGGACAGCAGGGAGGGGGAGCTGAGGAAAATCAAGCACTGTTCTAAGCACTAGGGACATAGTCCCTATCCCATTTGGGGTTTACAGATTAAGTAGGAGGAAAAATCACCCCAAATCTGGATGTATTCTCTGTGTCATGGAAGCATTTGTTCAGGATGAGTAGGGAGGGGAAACTGAAAAGAAAGTGGAAAGTGTTGAGCTAGCATAGGCAGGGGGCAGATTTGCTTAACTTTTCATTTCATTGAATGTGTTGGTGCTTTTTAGCTTTTTGTCCTCACGAATCCTCTAGAATCCCAGCTCCGCCACTCCTGTCTGCTGAGTGACCTTGGGCAAGTCACTGAACTTCTCTGGGCCTCATTTACCTCATCTGTAAAATGGGGATTAAGACTGTGAGCCCCATGAGGGACACGGACAATGTCCAACCTGATTAGCTTGCATCTATTCGGCTCTTAATAGAGTGCACAGACTAAGCACTTAAATGCCATACAAACTGAACAACAACAAAAAAGCCCATCCCTGCTGAGGTAACACAGGCTTTAGAGGCAGGCTACATTAAACAGTTTACATTTTACAGATGAGAAAACTGAAGCACAGAGAAGTTGTGACTTGGCCAAGGTCACACAGCAGGCAAGGAGTGGAGCCAGGATTAGAACCAGGTCCTTTGAATCCCAGGTCTGTGCTCTTTCCAGTAGGCCACACTGCTCCTCATAATAATAATAATAATAATGATAATAATAATAATAATAATGGCATTTATTAGGTGCTTACTATGTGCCAAGCACTGTTCTAAGCACTGGAGAGGTTACAAGGTGATCAGGTTGTCCCACAGGTGCTCACAGTCTTAATCCCCATTTTGCAGATGAGGTAACTGAGGCACAGAGAAGTTAAGTGACTTGCCCAAAGTCACACAGCTGACAATTGGTGGAGCTGGAATTTGAACCCGTGACCTCTGACTCCAAAGCCCGTTTTCTTTCCACTGAGCCACGCTGCTTCTCTGTGCTGCTACTCGCTGCTTCTCATAACTATATTTTTGCCCCCAACTTGTCATTAATTTGTCAATATTTCAAGGCATGTCTTAATGGATACAGCTTAGGCCTGGGAATCAGAAGGACCTGAGTTCTAAATCCGGCTCTGCCCCTTGTCTGCTGTGCGACCTTGGGCAAGGCACTTCACTTCCTGTGCCTCAGTTCCCTCGTCTGTAAAATGGAGATTAAGATGGTGAGCCCCACATGGGACCGGAACTGTGCCCAACCGGATTAGCTTGTATCTACCCCAGTGCCTAGAACATTGTTGGGTACACAGTAAGTGCTTAACAAATGCTGTCATTATCATTATTAAGGCAGCTCCTCTCTACTTGGAAATTGTTCATTTTGTGTTCTACCCAGTGGGGAAATGATGAACAAGTCAGATGATAGAGAACTCCAGAGTTGGAAAGGATCCTCAAATAGAGGTGTAGTTTCCCACCCAAGTCCCACTGAAAGCTGCTCAAGGGAGATCTTTATTCAATCAATCGTATTTATTGATATTCATCTTTACCCTAGAGATCTCCAGGGAAGAAGATTCTAAACCTCTCTTGGGACCTTCCATGTATCAATCCCAGAATCGTAACAGGCAGATCCATGGGGCCCCTGCCCATCTGTGGGAGAACAGTGATGCTTAGGAGAATTTGTAGCACCCCTCGATCCGTGAGTAAAGAACCATTTTGCTTACCTTATCGTCAGCTTTAAATCCCTCAATCACCTTGCTCCCTCCTACCTCAGTTCGCTACTCTCCTAGTAATAGTAATGGCATTTATTAAGCGCTCACTATGTGCAAAGCACTGTTTTAAGTGCTGGGGAGGTTACAGGGTGATCAAGTTGTCCCACAGTCTTAATCCCCATTTTACAGATGAGGTAACTGAGGCACAGAGAAGTTAAGTGACTTGTCCAAAGCCACACAGCTGACAATTGGCGGAGCCGGGATTCGAACCCATGAACTCTGACTCAACCTTCTCATGGTAACTCGATCTCATCTTTCTCTCCGCCAAACTCTCGCCCGTGTCCTGCCCCCGGCCTGGAACGCCCGCCCTCTTCATATCCAACAACCCTCCCACCTTTCCCACAAGAGGCACATCTCCTCCAAGAAGCCTTCCCTGACTAAACCCTCCTTTCCTCTTCTCCCACGCTGTATCACGCTGACTTGCTCCCTTTATTCGCCCCACCCACAGTAGTTATGTAAATATCTATAATTTTCTGTATTTGTATTAATGTCTGTATTTCCCTCTAGAGCTCATTATGGGCAGGGAATAGGGAATATACTTTCCCTAGAGCTTAGTATAGTGCTGTGATATGAACATAAGTGCTGTGGGACTGAGGAAGGGGTGAATAAAGGAAGCAAATTAGAGTGATGCAGAAGGGAGTGGAAAAAGAGGAAATGAGGGCTTAATCAGGATAGGCCTCTTGAAGATGTGCTTCAGTAAGGCTATGAAAGTGGAGAGAGTAATTATCTGTCGGATATGAAGAGAGAGGGTGTTGGCGAGAGGTCAGCTGTGAGATAGATGAGATTGAGGTGCAGTGTCTAGGCATTAGAAGAGCAAAGCGTGTGAACTGGGTTTTAATAGGAAATCAGTGAGGTAAAATGGGAGGAGGTGAGTTGACTGAGTGCTTTAAAGCTGATGGTAAGGAGTTTCCATTTGATGTGGAGGTTTATGGGCAACCTCTAGAGGTTTTTGAGGAGTGGGGAAACATAGACTGAACATTTCTGTAGAAAAATGATCCAAGCAGCAGAGCAAAGTATGGACCGGAGCGGGAAGGAACAGGTGGAAGGGAGGTCAGCAAGGAGGCTGATACAGTAATCAAAGCAGGATAGGAAAAGGGCTTGGATTAATGTGGTAGCAGTTTGGGTGGATAGGAAAGGGTGGGTTTTAGTGATGTTGTGAAACTTTAACCTACAGGATTTAGTGAAAGATTAAATATGTGGGTTGAATGAGAGAGAATGGTCAAGTATAATGCCAAGGTTATGGGTTTGAGAGAAAGGAAGGATCGTGGTACTGTATAAAGTGATGGGGAAATCAGAGGGAGGACAGGATTTAGACAGACAGATAAGGAGCTCTGTTTAGTACCTGTTTAGTTTGAGGTGTTGACGGAAACCCAAGTAGAGATGTCTTGAAGGCAGGAGGAAATGTGAGACTGCAGAGAGGAAGAAACATCAGGGCTGGAGATGTAGAATTGGAAATCAGCTGTGTAGAGGTGGTAGTTGAAGCCATGGGAGTGAATGAGTTTGAGGGCGTGGGTGTAGATAGAGAATAGAAGGGGACCCAGAACTAAATCTTGAGGGATCCCCACAGTTAAGGGGTGGGAGGCAGAGGAGGCCCTCAAAAGAGACTGAGAATGAGCGGCCAGGGAGATAGGGCCCACAAAAGAGACTGAGAATGAGCTGCCAGAGAGATAGGGCGAGAACCAGAAGAGGACAGAATCAGTGAAACAGTTGGATAACGTTTCCAGGAAAAGGGGATGGTCGACAGTGTTGAAGGCAGCTGAGAGGTCAAGGAAGATTAGGATGGAATAGAGGCTGTTGGATTTGGCAAGAAGGAGATCGTTGGCGACCTCTGAGGGGGAGATTTCTGTGGAGTGAAGGGGATGGAAGCCAGATTGGAGGGGGTCAAGGAGAGGATGACAGCGGGGGTAGACAACACACTCATGGAGTTTGGAGAGGAATCGTAGGAGGGAGATGGGGCGATAATTGGAGGGAGCCATGGGGTCAAGGGAGAGGTTTTTTATGATAGGGGAGACACAGGCATGTTTGAAAGCAGGCCTCACTCTTTCCACTGGACCATGCTACTCTCCCCGAATGATCAGGCACGATCATAAAGCAGCTCGGACTTCTCCTGGAGGCAGCAGCAGCAGCAGCAGCAGCCCAGGCTCTGCTGGACAACTGGATTGGGAAGCAGGATGAGTTCCAGGAGGAGACTGGGGAGAGGGACTCACGGACATGAAATCTGGGCCATTCTTCACTTTCATGTCCTCCAGAGAGTGGTGGAAGGGGAAAAAACACATGAACGGGTCAGAAAACTGGCAGCGGACCAGAAGGTCTGGGATGAATTAGAGCAGCGAGATGCCAAAACAGAAAGAACAATTCCTCTGCTGATCTGACATGTGTGTTCCGGCAGCGTTTGCCCCAGCTTTGCTCAGCAGTTCTTGAGCGGAGCCATTCAGGGTTTGTTGATGAAAAAGTGAACCTCCACTTCTCCTGCCCCAAACGTTCAGAAACAGGCTTTCCATCAGCTCTTTCATCACTTCTCTGCACTCTTTCCCCACTTCTCCCAGCTCCTTTCACTGACCCTCCCTCTCATATAATAATGACGGTATTTGTTAAGCGCTTACTATATGCCAAGAACTGTTTTAAGTGCTGAGCACGGTTCTAATCTCCATCCCCTCCCCCGGTCCCCTTTCCCTTTGCCCTCCAGCCCCTCTGTCTTCACCATCCTCTCCCTTCAACCTCCCCCCCTCTTTAAATCCTCTAGAACACAGTTCTCCCCAGCCTGCCTGAAATCTCACTTTCTCCAGGAGACCTTGGCCTTCCCCTTCCCCTTCTCCATAATGATGGTGGCATTAGTTAAGCACTGTTCTAAATGCTGGGGTAGATACAAGCTAATCAAGTTGAACACAACAAGTACCATAATAATAATTATTATTATTAATAATGACAACAAAAATAGTGATAAAACAAATAATGGTATAGGTTAAGCAGCTACTACTTGCCAAGCACTTGTACTAAGCACTGGGGTAGACACAGGATAATCTGAGTGGACACAGTCCCTGTCCCACATGGAGCTCGCAGTCTAAATTGGGGGAAGACAGGAATTGAATCCCCATTTCACAGATGAGGAAACTGAGACATTGTCCATAGACCAGTGGCAGAGTCTATGGGAACCCATGCCTTCCAAATACGGGGTCCATTCTCTTTTTACTGGTCCATGTCCCCTGTCACTGTTGCATAGGCGTGCCGGAGTAGACCATGGGATTTGCCGTGGATTTGAAGCATGGAGTGGGCAGTTTTTGACTCTTCCCAAGTTGACTGTGAAGTCAGTTTGTCCGGTCAAGAGACAGATCCCATTTGTGGCCTAATGGACAGAGCCCGGGCCTGGGATTCAGAAGGACCTGGGTCTAATCCTGACTCTGCCACTTGTCTGCTGTGTGACCTTGGGCAAGTCACTTCCCTCCTCTGTGCCTCAATTCCCTCATCTGTTAAAGTGGGGATTAAGACTGTGAGCCCAATGGGGGACAGGGACTGTGTCCAACCCAATTACCTTGTATCTGCCCCAGCACGTAGAACAGTGCCTGGTATATAGTAAGTGCTTAACAGATGCCAAAATAATTATTATTATTAGATGCCAACACCACTTACTGCCCGCTCCCATCTCAGGCTTGAACGTGGCATTTTTTAAAAATCACTGAATGTGGCAGGGCCAATTTCAGGTCTTAGACAACAGATTGGTGGACTTTGCCCCTTTTTAAGTAAATATAACAACAATCCAAGCCTTAGTAAGTGGCAGTAATAATAATAATAATAATAATGGCATTTATTAAGCACTTACTATATGCAAAGCACTGTTCTAAGCACTGGGGAGGTTACAAGGTGATCAGGTTGTCCTACGGGGGGCTCACAGTCTTAATCATCATCATCATCATCATCATCAATCGTATTTATTGAGCGCTTACTATGTACAGAGCACTGTACTAAGCGCTTGGGAAGTACAAATTGGCAACATATAGAGACAGTCCCTACCCAACAGTGGGCTCACAGTCTAAAAGGGGGAGACAGAGAACAAAACCAAACCTACTAACAAAATAAAATAAATAGAATAGCTATGTACAAGTAAAATAAATAAATAAATAAATAGAGTAATAAATATGTACAAACATATATGCATATATACAGGTGCTGTGGGGAAGGGAAGGAGGTAAGATGAGGGGGATGGAGAGGGGGACGAGGGGGAGAGGAAGGAAGGGGCTCAGTCTGGGAAGGCCTCCTAATCCTAATTAAGAGGAAGGTCTTAATCCTCATTTTACAGATGAGGTAACTGAGGTCCAGAGAAGTTAAGCGACTTGCCCAAAGTCACACAGCTGACAATTAGCGGAGGCAGGATTTGAACCCGTGACCTCTGACTCCAAAGCCCTTGCTCTTTCCACTGACCCACGCTGCTTCTCCAGTATGACTCACGGTGCAACTAGCGACATCAACTATTCTTGTTTCATTCTCTAACAAAGGATTCTGCATACATCTGAGCACATATGTTTTTGATTTTGTAAGTCATAAGGCCAGGGTGCAAGGAAGGGAAACCCAGAAACACCACCACAGAGCACTAAGGGAGTGCTATGCCTGTGCTGCACAGAGGCCAAACTCAAAATCCTTGCCTGGGGCTGTGAATTTTGTTGAAAGCCGGAAGGTTTGGGATCTCATAATGAGATGGCATTAGCGCCAGGTTGAATCTCAGAGTGCCGGACAGCTGGAGGCTTGCTGATTCTCTCTGTCGTCTGGAGTCTGGCCCGACCAGGCACAAACTCCTCAGCTCCCAGCCTGGTTTCTTGCAGCTGATGGCTCTAGATCCTGAAGTTCCTGGGGAAGCTGGTCAGTTTGGGCCCTTGTGGTGACCGAGTTTCTATATCTTGGGTGTGACATACTGGAACTTCCCCAGATACCAATAATAATTGTGGTATTTATTAAGTGCTTACAGTGTGCCGGGCGCCGTACTAAGCACTGGTGTGGATACAAGCAAATCGGGTTGGGCACAGTCTCTGTCCCGTGTGGGGCTCGCAGTCTCAATTCCCCATTTTCCAGATGAGGTAACTGAGGCACAGAGAAGTTAACTCACTTGCCCAATGCCACACAGCCAACAAGTGGAAGAGCAGGGATTAGAACCCATGACCTTCTGATTCCCAGGCCTTTGCTCTGTACACTAGACCATGATGCTTCCCCAGTAGGGCAGACCCGGATCTGGCCCCTTTAATGTCCTTGGATTGGAGATGACCTCACGATCAGTTAAAAACCCTTGTACTTCCCAAGCGCTTAGTACAGTGCTCTGCACACGGTAAGCGCTCAATAAATACGATTGAATGAATGAAGGTCACAGCCAATCTGGGCTGACTCTCTCCATCCCCCAACCACAGGGGAGCACTGGCCCCAACCCAGACCGTTGTTGCGTAGGGATTGTCTCTATCTGTTGCCAAATTGTACTTTCCAAGCGTTTAGTACAGTGCTCTGGACACAGCAGGCGCTCAATAAATACGATTGAATCAATTTCAGGCAAAACTGAACCTTCTTTGTTTTTCCAAGGAGAGGAACAATGACTGATTATTTATAGTATTTCCAGCTCTCAGACTGGAACTGTGACCACCACAACCCATTCTCCTGTGGAAAAAAGAACCTAATTCTCCTCCTGGTTTGCCCAGAAACCCACACAGAGGTTGTTATCAGGTCATTAAAATACTCTTGAAGAAAAAAAAAAACCGTCAGATTTTTTGGCATAAAGCAGACCAGATAAAAGGACATGGTTAGTGAAAGTTTCTGTTGACCGCAAGGAGTAAAATAATACTTGGAAAAGTGAATTAATACTTCACCAATGGCCTTCCTCATATTTAGAGCTTCTGGGGTTACAGGTGACTCAAGCATATTCTTTTGCCATTAATATGAGAGGTCAAGGATCCATTTTTTAGAGGTTAGCGATAGTCTTTGAAAATGCGGGATTGGAATTTACGAGGTGGATTGGAACTAAATCTAGAAGGAACTCTTCAGGAAGAAACTCATTGCACAGGATTATTTGGAACCAGTTCCCCTTGTTTTTTATTAAAGGTAAAAAAAAAAAGGATCTTGTGGCCAGGTCTTTAAAATTGTTTTGGACGATATTAGCATATCTTGAGTCTTTGTTCTTTGTGCTTGCTGGTCTTATCTATTGCAGTGGTTCCAGTCCCCTGGGGGGTTACAGTGTTAAATATACAACAGGTCAAAGGGATTGGAAAACCGGGCCCCCAAAGTAGCATTTTTCTCTCTACCGAAGGTAAACAATCAAAAGTCCAGGAAAGGGACCAGATTCACTTTGCTTGTTCTGGTAACAAACTGTATCAGAGGAGGAGAAACGAATTATCCTACCTTAGAGGCAGCATGATGTAGTCGCACTGTGGACAGGCCTGAGAGTCAGAAGATCATAATCCCGGCTCCGCCCCTTGCCTGCTGTATGACCTTGGTCAAGTCACTTCACTTCTCTGTGCCTCAGTTACCTTATCTGTAAAATGGGATTGAGACTGTGAGCCCAATGTGGAACAGGGACTGGGTCCACCCAGATTTGCTTGTACCCACCCCAGCGATTCAGAACAGTGCCTGGTACATAGTAAACTTTTAACAAATGCCATAATAATAATAATAATTATTATTATTAGTGAAAGTCCCCCAGAGCGAAGGGAGTTTGTCGATGTCAGAGAAGGCTTTGCTCATGTCATTGGGCTGAAGACATCTGACATTGCTTATCTTTCTCCCCCAGCTCTGCCTCAAACTTCCCTTTCTTGTCTGTCTAGACTACCTTGTTCTTAATAATAATAATGATGATAGCATTTGTTGGGAACTTACTATGTGTCAAGAACTGTTCTAAGTGCTGGAGCAGCACCATGACATCTGTGACTTGGGCTGGGATGGGTTTGGGAGGGTATAAACCGAACGGCTGCAGCTTCATGAGGGCACTTAGTACAGTGCCTGGCACGCAGTAAGTCCTTAACAAATGCTATGAAAAAAGCACACACATTCCCTGCCCATAACGAGTTTACAGTCTAGAGAGGGAGTAGTCTGACTGCTAAGTTTTATATTTATTTTACTTGTACATATTTACTATTCTATTTATTTTATTTTGTTAATATGTTTTGTTTTGTTGTCTGTCTCCCCCCTCTAGACTGTGAGCCCACTGTTGGGTAGGGACTGCCTCTATATGTTGCCAACTTGTACTTCCCAAGCGCTTAGTACGGTGCTCTGCACACAGCAAGTGCTCAATAAATACGATTGAATGAATGAATGAACATATTGACTATTCTATTTACTATTTACTTTTACTTTTTATTTTTATTTTTTATCTATATTTATTTACTATTCTATTTAATTTTGTTAATATGTTTTGCTTTGTTGTCTGTCTCCCCCTTCTAGACTGTGAGCCCATTCATTCATTCATTCAGTCATATTTATTGAGTGCTTACTGTGTGCAGAGCACTGTACTAAGCGCTTGGGAAGTACAAGTTGGCAACATATAGAGACGGTTCCTACCCAACAGCTGGCTCACAGTCTTGAAGGGGGAGACAGACAACAAGACAAAACATATTAACAAATTTTAGGTAGGGACCGTCTCTATATGTGGCCAACTTGTACTCCTCAAGCAGTTTGTACAGTGCTCTGCACACAGGAAGCACTCAATAAATACAATTGAATGAATGAATACTGTTTTTTAACAGGAGGCAGAGAAGAATGCTGTTTACCAAGAAATCGCATCGAATAAGAAGATGATTCACAAAATAAATGAATAAATAAACCCCCCAGCTAACACTGGCACTGAATTCAAGTTTCCCCATTTCTGGAAATCAAATCTGGCAGGTCAAACAAGCACCAGCGTTAAAGGACATTTGAGCATCCCCCTCGAAGCCATTTGTCATACATAATAGTTAAGTGGCTTGAAATGGAGTCAATCACTATGGGCCGCCCATTATTCTCGTCTGTTGGTTCTCTCCCTGCTCCATGCCTTCCTCTTCAAAGGCCAGCTCTCCAAGCCACTGCAGAGGACTCAGCCAGAAGAGGATAATAATAATAATAATGATGGCATTTGTTAAGCGCTTAGTATGTGCCAAGCACTCTTCTAAGCGCTGTGGGAGATACAAGGTAATCAGGTTGTCCCACATGGGGCTCACAGTCTTAATCCCCATTTTACAGATGAGGTAACCGAGGCCCAGTTACCCTCTCTCCTCCCTCTCTCCGAGGCCGAGGTGTGAGGCCCTAGAGATAGAATCTGGGTGGGCAGATAATCAGGGGCTCACGGTGTCCATCCTGACTCTGCCACTGATGCTTCCATTGCTTTAATGCTTTCAACCGAACAGTGGAAAATGATCAGCCTCCCTCCTGCTGCCCCTCTGCTCTGACCAGCAACTGTTGAAATGATGGCTCTGCCTCATTTCCATTTCTTTCCTTTTGGCTGAGATTTTCCCAATGCCCACAGGGAGCTTGGCATTGCCCAGGGAACCTTATGACTCGAAATTCTTCTGACGTTCGTGCAGAACAATGTCGCTTCTTTTGTCTGAAGGCTCGCTTTCTTCCCCCAGGGTGAAAGAGGGAAGTGGGGCGTTTGGTCATCTGCAGATCAGATGAACTCACATGACACCAACTTTATATGTTCGAGGACGTCACGCTACGGGTCAGAAATTTTAGATACCGAGGGCCAGGTCTCGAGACAACGACCTGCCGGCTCCTGAGTGGAAAAGATCAGCAGTGAAATACAGCACACGCTCTGTGTTTGCTC
Organism: Tachyglossus aculeatus; assembly: GCF_015852505.1. Lineage (NCBI taxonomy): Eukaryota > Metazoa > Chordata > Mammalia > Monotremata > Tachyglossidae > Tachyglossus > Tachyglossus aculeatus. The sequence continues at coordinate 75,168,998 of NC_052068.1, forward strand.
TCCTCCCGAACAGGAGAACAGACCCACTGACAAAACTGAGGTCAGGCTTTCCGCATTCCTGGTCAGAAATCATCAGTCGTATTTATTGAGCGCTTACTATGTACAGAGCACTGTACTAAGTGCTTGGGAAGTACAAATTGGCAATAAAAGAGAGAGAGAAATATCATTTTTTTTTTTTTGGTACACAGCCCTTTGCAGACAGAGCATTTTACTCTATTATTAAATTGACACAGATAGACAGGGAAGAAACACACTGCGCAGGTGAAGGCAGATGCGCATGTACATTTACAACCTTATTTTACTTTATGCAGACGCTTACACACACCATTGTATTTACAACACTTATTTCTATACAGGCGCACATACACACACACACATTATATTTACAGACCGACCGCCAGGATTGAACCGACAACCTCTGAATTCAGAGACAGACCATTTACCCCTACTCCACAATCCAAGCCAGGCGTGAAGTCGAGAGGAGGAAGGAGGTGCTTTACCTCTAGCACCTCTTCCCGCCAAACGCAGGTCCTTTGCCTTACGCTTTGCGGTTAGTTTTAGGAAATTCAGGCCTCCAGAGTGTACCAACACACCCATTCCCTCATAACTTCTCATAGCTCTTTTTTGTTTTTTCCAAGGAGGGAACTGGATGTACCTTCTGAGCGGACTTCTGAAATGACCCGCAGAGCTGTGTTTGCAGCCTAGGTCTACAGCCCAGTGCACCAGGCTGTTGGGGACACCTTGCCCATCCAGTGCCAACTCATCCGCAGACCCTGGGTATTTCCAGAGATTCTAGAGGTTCCTCATGGGCTCATCCACCTCTGCATCAAACAGAAACTCCTCACCGTTGGCTTTAAAGCAGTCAATCACCTCACATCCTGCTACCTCCTACCTCACCTCACGACTCTCCTACTAGAGAAGCAGCATGACTCAGGAAAGAGCACGGGCTTTGGTGCCAGAGGGCATGGGTTCGAATGCCAGCTCCGCCACATGTCAGCTGTGTGACTTTGGGCAAGTCACTTCACTTCTCTGAGCCTCAGTTCCCTCATCTGTAAAACGGGGATTAAGACTGTGAGCCCCACGTGGGACAACCTGATCACCTTGTATCCCCCAGTGCTTAGAACAGTGCTTTGCACATAGTAAGCGCTTAACAAATGCCATTATTATTATTATGATTATTATTATTACTACAGTCCTGCCCCCATACTTCACTCCTCTATTGCTAACTTTCTCACTGTACCTCAATCTCGCCTATCTAGCCTCTGACCTTCCGCCCAAGTCTTGCCTCTGGCCTGGTACTCTCTCCCTCCTCATATCCGACAGACAATGACTCTTCCTTATTTCAAAACCTTATTGAATAATAATAATGATAATAATAATAATAATTGGCATTTGTTAAGCACTTACTATGTGCAAAGCACTGTTCTAAGCGCTGGGGAGGATACAGGGTGACCAGGTTGTCCCACGTGGTGCTCACAGTCCCAATCCCCATTTTACAGATGAGGTAACTGAGGCCCAGAGAAGTTAAGTCAATCGTATTTATTGAGTTAAGTGACTTGAGCAAGTTATTGAGCAAGTTAAGTGACTTGCCCACTGAAGGCACACCTTTTCCAAGAGGCCTTCCATAAGCCCTCCTGTCCTCTTCTCCCTCTTCCCTTTGCGTTTCCCCTACTTGTTCCCTTTATTCATCCCATTCCCAGCCCCACAGCACTTACGTCTGTATCTGTAATTTATTTATTTATATTAATATCTGTTTCACCCTCTAGACTGTAAGCTTATTGCGGGCTGTGAATATGTCTGTTATATTGCTATATTCTACTCTCCCAAGCACTTTATATAGTACTCTGCACACAGTAAGCGCTCAGTAAGTACGACTGATTGACTGACTGGCTCTGGAGGGTCCACTCTCTGTCATGGAGCCCTCCTCCCCGTTATCTCTGAAGGTTTGGCCTAAACTTCCAGTTCTGTGGGTTCTTTAATCTGGCCCAGACTGTCTTGGGGCCTCTCTCCAAGCAAACTGAAATCCCCAGACACACCTGCCCATCTGGGCTCCTCCAGACAAACATGGAAATCTCCAGCATAGATTTCTTGCTGCCTTTCCATCTTCTGCGGGGCAGGAGGCCTGTCTACCAATTCTGATGTATTGGTCTCTTCCAAGTGCTAAATACAGTCCTTTGCATACAGTAAGTGCTCAATAAATGCCATTGATTGATTACTGACCAACCCAGTGAGCCTCCCACATCCCCCTCACGTCTCTGAAAAATCCTTTTCTGGTGCCCATGAGAATGGGCCAGTCTCCCCAATTACCTGGACTTGATCCCTTTTGTTTTTGGGTTTTTTTTTTTCCCAAAGCACAACAAAATCCAACAGTATTTACAGTTATGTAATGGAAGAAATGTATTACCAAGCACCCACAAAGGCAAATCAAAACATGCCTTCAAAATACATACATTCTGTGTATGCGTACGTGGAAATTAGAGAACAGAGAGCTCACTGGCCACTTTGAGTATGGATACCGGACTCAAACATTTTCTTTACTTTCCATCAATTAACACCAATTATCCTTGGTTAGGAATCAAATGCCGTGGTAAATATAACTGATGCACCCATCGGTTCCAAAACAGCTTTCTTCTAAAATCCTCCATCTAGCTAACAATAAAAATAATAATTATCGTATTTGTTAAGTGCTTACCATATGGAAAGAGCATGGGCTTTGGAGTCAGAGGTCATGGGTTCGAATCCCGGCTTCGCCACATGCCTGCTGTGTGACCTTTGGGCAAGTCACTTCACTTCTCTGAGCCTCAGTTACCTCATCTGTAAAATGGGGATTAAGACTGTGAGCCCCGCGTGGGACAACCTGATCACCTTGTATTCCCCCGAGTGCTTAGAACAGTGCTTTGCACATAATAAGCGCTTAACAAATGCCATTATTATTATTATTATTATTACTAAGCACTGGGGTGAATACAAGTAAATTGGGTTGGACACAGCCTCTTGTCCTACACAGGGCTTCCAGGTTCAATCCCCATTTTACGGATGAGGTAATTGAGGCACAGAGTTAAGTGACGTGCCTGTGGTCATGCCACAGACAAGTGGCAGAGCCGGGATTAGAACCCATGACCTTCTGACTCCCACTCCTGTGCTCTATCCACTATGCCATGCTGCTTCTCAGATTCAGTATCTTCTCTAGGAAAATAGCCCTTGTAGACAACTCCAGTCCTCCCCCTGTGCTCCAACTTCTTCCATTCATTCATTCAATCATATTTATTGAGTGCTTACTGTGTGCAGAGCACTGTACTAAGCACTTGGGAGAATACAATACAACAATAAACAGATACATCCCCTGCCCACAATGAGCTTGCAGTCTAGAGGATGAGCTTATGGGGTGAAGCCACCAACCGAAAGGACACTGGTTCGGGGGGCAGGGAGCATCAACCGAGATGACCCCCGCGCCCCGCCAACCCCAAACTGCCCTCTGAGAAGGGGCAGTGTTTTTTCCTGTTTTTATCTGGCCGGTTTCCAAGATAGCCCTCTTCAAGTGAAACGTGCTCGCTGCTCTATAACCTTGCACTTGGAAAGACAACTGGCTAGACTGGCTTGTGGGGCCAACGTTGGCACTGCACCAAAGTTCGTGATGCAGTGCTTTGAGGGCACTTTAGACCTACCACGTAATCCAGGTCAGTAGCCTGCAATTGTTCCCTACCCTTGATTTGACCTAGGTTTGACGTCTAGCCAGCTCCGGGCCGACCCAAGAGAAGCAGCGTGGCCTACCGGATTGACCCCGGATCTGTGAGTCAGAAGGATCGGGTTTCTAATCCTGTCTCCTCCACTTGTCTGCTACGTGACCTTGGGCAAGTCATCTCACATCTCTCTGCCTCAGTTACCTCATCTGTTAAATGAAGAAATGAAGAACAGTCTTAAATGTTAAGACTGTGAGTCCCTTGTGGGTCATGGACTGTGTCCAACCTGATTACCTTATATCTATCCCAGCACTTAGAACAGTGCTTGGCATATAGTGAATGCTTAAAAAAAATCCAGAAAGGAGACACGTTAGAGGGGAAGGGACCCTGCTTCCTGTTGAATCGGGGACAATACCTTCCTACATTTTGAATACATTTGATCCTAGAATCAATCACTAGTATTTTCTGGGTGCTTTCTATGGGCAAAGTACTATACTGGGCATGGGTGATATCACACTGGGGCTCCATCTTCTCTTCCGTAAATGCAACCACAAGAGATCCGAAAACCGGCAAGTGACAACTCTGCCCCCAGTGACCTCTTCTCCATCCTATTTCTCCTCGACCTTTCAGCTTCCTTCAACATTGTGGACCACATACTTCACTTGGAAACATTATTTGACCTTGATTTCACTGACATTGTGTTCTCCTGGTTCTCCCTCCTATCTCTCAGGCCACTCATTCTCAATCTTTTTCATGGGTTCCTTCTCTGCCTCCCAACCCCTAAATACAGGAATCTCTCAAAGCTCAGTTCTGGGTCCCTTTTTGTTCTCCATTTACTCCCACTCCCTCGGAAAACTCATTTTTTCCCATGGCTTCAACTACCATCTCTATGCAGATGATTCCCAAATCGACCTCTCCAGCTCTTACCTCTCTTCTTCTCTGCAGTCTCATATTTCCTCCTGCCTTCAGAACATCTGTACTTGGATGTCCCACCGGCACCTCAAATTTAACATACCCAAAACAGAACTCCCTGTCCCACTTAAACCCTGTCCTTCCCTTGACTTTCCCATTACTGTAGACAGCACCATCTTTCCCGTAGCACAACCCCTAACCTTGGCATTATCCTACGCTCATCTCTCTCATTCAACCCACATATTCAATTTGTCACCAAATCCTTTCAGTTCAATCTTGGCCACATCACTAAAAGCCAACCTTTCCTATCCACTCAAACCGCTACCTTGTTAATGCAAGCACTATCCTATCACACCTTGATTGCTGCGTCAGCCTCCTTGCTGACCTCCCTACCTCCTGTTTCGTCTCCATTCCAGTCCACACTTTGCTCTGCTTCTCAGATCATTTTTCTAGAAAACTATTTAGTCCATGTCTTTCCATTGCTCAAGAACCTCCAGTGACTGTCCATCCACCTCCACATCAAACAGAAACTCCTTACCATTAGCTTTAAGACAGTCAACTTCTGCCTCTCCCCTCACCTTGCTGATTTCCTCCAACTCAGCCCATCCACTTCACTCTTCTAAGGCCAACCTACTCACGTACTACGCTTTGATCTTGTCTATGTTGTTGTTGACCCCTCTCTGACATCCTCTCTCGGGCTTGGAACTCCCTCCCCCTTCCTATCTGACAGACCATCACTCTCCCCACCTTCAAAACATTATTAAAATCCCATCTCCTTCAAGCGGCCTTCCCCGGCTAACCCCCTCATCTCCCCTACTCCTTCTCTACTGCACTTGGATTGTTTGATCAGCCTCACGGTACTTATGGACATATCCGTAATTCATTTATTTTTACTAATGTCTGTCTCCCTCTCCAGACCTGTGGATAGGGAACAGGCCTTCCAACTCTGTTACGTTGTACTCTCCCAAATGCTTAGAACTGTGCTCAGCAGGCAGTAACAACTCAATAAATACAATCGATCGATTGATAGAATATTTACTCTAAAATGAATGGGATTTTAAAATGATTTTGAAAATTAACTTGCATTGACACTCCCTTTCCCAACGTCAATATTCTGACACTAGCATATTCATACATGCTGGAGCCCCTTTGACAACTTGACTTTCACTAAGCTTAGTGCTTTAAATGCCCGCAGCAATTATTGTCTTTCTCTGAAACTCTAAATCCCACAATGGCTCTCCCACCCTAATCCCCACAACTTTTCCATGCTTTTCACGGTCTTCCACAAATTAAAACAGGATTCTTTGCCAGTGGAACAGTCAAGGGAAACACACACCGACACACATGCTGTCACAAAACAATGGTCGAAAAGGCAAACAAGAAGTCGGGATTCGAAAGCGAAAAAACAATCATTTCCTGGGCTCCGGTTTCCGAACCGTTGGGCAAAGACAAAATATCTTTAGAAAACCAACGGGGTATCGAATTTCTTGTGATGTTGGGGCAGGAAACTAATGGCAGCTGAAACAGGAGAAAGGACAAGATGTGGGAATTGAAGGCAAATAGAGAATAACAGGGAAGAGGTCATATTTCCCCAGTGGGTCATTAATGGTGGATTTTCCCTGAGCTGGTTCTGTGATGGTCGTGAAAGCAATTACAGAGCTCCTGGAGATTCCAATAATAACAGTGTTGTGGCCAAATAGAAATATTCTAAGAGGATGCATATTTTTTATGGTGTTGGTTGTGGGGGGCTTGCTATGCCAATGGCTATTCTGGGGCAGGTGACTTGTGCCCCCAGCTAGTTGGCCTCGAAGAGACAACAAAGGCAGAGTGGAAGAATTTACTCATAATGGCAAGAAATCCGAACCTCTTGGGAGAGTCTACATGAACATCTGGATTAGTACTTGATATCTCCCCATCCTCCACTAAGGTCTTTAGACAAATGATGGTCCCAACTGTGGAAGCAAGTGGAGGAAGACCACTGGAACCTTACAATCCTCACCAAAAAAAGTAGAAACCCAGTGGGCCTGGTGTTGGCTGATGTGCAGGAAAGGGAATTAAAATTTTCTGGAATTTTTTTTTAATAATAATAATAATGTTGGTATTTGTTAAATGCTTACTATGTGCAAAGCACTGTTCTAAGCGCCGGGGTAGATACAAGGTAATCAGGTTGTCCCACATGGGGCTCACAGTCTTCATCCCCATTTTACAGATGAGGGAACTGAGGCCCAGAGAAGTGAAGTGCCATGCCCAACGTCACACAGCTGACAAGTGGTAGAAGTGGGATTTGAACCCACGACCTCTGACTCCAAAGCCCGGGCTCTTTCCACTGAGTCACGCTGCTTCCCAATGGTATTGGGAATGGGAATGGTATTGGTATGGGAATGGTATTGGGAATGGTATTTATTGAACACCTACTGAGTTCAACATACTGTAGGAAGTGCTAGAGAAAGGACAACAGAAGCAAAACCCTCATTTCTGGTCCACAGAGAGCTCACAATCTCTCTCCCTTCTTTTTTTTAGTGGTATTTGTTAAGCACTTACTTTGTGCCAGGCACTGTACTAAGCGCTGGGGTGGATACAAGCAAATCAAGTTGGACACTGTCCCTGTCTCACATGGGCTCACAGTCTTAATTCCCATTTTACAGTCAAGGTAACTGAGGCACAGATAAGTTAAGTGACTTGCCCAAGGTGCCACTTGCCTGCTGTGTGATCTTGGGAAAGTTATTTAACTTCTTTATGCCTCAGGTTCCTGATAGGTAAAATGGGGATACAGTATCTTTTCCCCATGAACTGTAAACTCCTTGCGGGAGAGGAACTGGGTCTGATCTGATAATGTGCGTACCTCAGTGCTCAATACAGTGCTTGGCACAGAGTGCTTAACAAAAACACCTATTAGTATTAATATTAGCATTATTAGTACTATTATAATTATTATAATTTTGACTGCCAGCATCAAAAACATGTAAGCAGTGTCCTTCAAATCCCTGGGTTGCCCTAACACACATCTCTGGTAGCATGGCCAAGTAACAAGAGTACGGGCTTGGGGGTCCGAGGACGTGGGTTCTAATTCCAGCTCTGCCACTGCCTGCTGTGTGACCTTGGCCAAGTCACTTGACTTCTCTGTGCCTCAGTTACCTCATCTGTAAAATGGGCATTTAGACTGTAAGCCCCACATGGGACAACATGATGACCTTGTATCCACCCCAGCGCATAGAACAGTGCTTAGCACATAGTAAACACTTAACAAATACCATCATTATTATTATTATCTCTGTATTCTGGCGATTCTTGCGTCAGGGCAGCTGGATTTCTGCAGAGGTAATGAAGTCTATGTTCTCAAACACTGTCCAATGATAATAATAATAATAATAATAATAATAATAATAATAATGGCATTTGTTAAGCACTTACTATGTGCAAAGCACTGTTCTAAGTGCTGGGGAGGATACAAGGTGATCACATTGTCCCACATGGGGCTCACAGTCTTCATCCCCATTTTACAGAAGAGGTAACTGAGGCTCAGAGAAGTGAAGTGACTTGCCCAAAGTCACACAGCTGACAGTTGGCAGAGGCGGGATTTGAACCCATGACCTCTGACTCCTAAGCCTGTGCTCTTTCCACTGAGCCACGCTGCTTCTCTAATAATAATAATCATAATAATAATCATAATAATAATGATGGCATTTGTTAAGCGCTTACTATGTGCAAAGCACTGTTCTAAGTGCTGGGGAAGATACAAGGTAATCACATTGTCCCACGTGGGGCTCACAGTCTTCAGCCCCATTTTACAGAAGAGGTAACTGAGGCTCAGAGAAGTGAAGTGACTTGCCCAAGGTCACACAGCAGACACATGGGGAACAGGGATTAGAACCCATGACCTCTGACTCCCAAGCCTGGGCTCTTTCCACTGAGCCACGCTGCTTCTCTAATTTTAGTTGCACATTTTGTATCCTGGATTCTGGAAAAGTCAATAGGATTTTAAGAGTGGGAACGCTGCCCTTCTCGTGGACTGACTTGCCCGTCTCCTGAAGTGGTCCAACCACGAGATAGATGGCAGGACAGCCTTGATGAACATCAGACATGGCCTAACCCACCTCCTTTGAACGCGTCTTTAGTTTTGAAGGGAACCTTTTTATTAGGGGATGGCATGGGACAAATCGACCATTAAATGTCAATCTAACATCTGTGTTGAATGCACTTTACAGGCAAAATAACATTTTGGAGCGCCATACCAACTTTCCGTAATTATCCCTAAGATTAGTGTGACAGTGTGCTAGTATTCCAGTCTCCACCTCCTCACTTCTAGACTATAAACTCACTTTGGGCAGAGCCTACCAACTCTGTTATATTGTACTCTCCTAAGTGGTTAGTTCGGTGCTCTATAAATAATATTTATTTATTTTATTTGTACATATCTATTCTATTTATTTTATTTTGTTAGTATGTTTGGTTTTGTTCTCTGTCTCCCCCTTTTAGACTGTGAGCCCACTGTAGGGTAGGGACTGTCTCTGTATGTTGCCAATTTGTACTTCCCAAGCGCTTAGTACAGTGCTCTGCACATAGTAAGCGCTCAATAAATACGATTGATGATGATGATGATGATGCTCTGCATACAGTAAAAACTCAATGAAAACCATTCGTTGATCCTTTCTTCCCATCCCACTGATCACCATAATAATGATGGTGATTCATTCATTCATTCATTCAATTGTATTTATGGAGCGCTTACTGTGTGCAGAGCACTGTATTAAGCGCTTGGGAAGTACCAGTCGGCAACAGATAGAGACAATCCCCACCGAACAACAGGGTCGCAGTCTATTTACTGAGTGCTTTCTCTTGTGCCAGGTAATGTGCTGGTACTGGGTAAAATACAATATAATCAGATTAGACATAATCCTGACCTACATGGAGCTCACAGCCCCTACAATTGGATCCAGACTTCTTGTTTGGTTTTTTGACCATTGTTTTGTGAGAGTGTGTGTATGTGTGTGTGTGAGTTTTCCTTGACTGTTCCACTGGCAAAGAATCCTGTTTTAATTTGTGGAAGACCATGAAAAGCACGGAAAAGTTGTGGGGATTAGTGTGGGAGAGATTTAGAGTTTCAGAGGTAGGGAGAGAAGGCATCATATTCCCATTTTACAGAGGAGGAAACTAAGGCAGCAGAGCTAGGACTACTAGTAGTAATAATAATAATAATAGTACTTGTTAAGCACTTACTATGTGCCAAGAGCTGTTCTAAATTCTGGCATAGATACTTGCTAATCAGATTGGACACAGTCCCTGTCCCACGTGGGGCTCACAGCCTTAATCCCCATTTTACAAATGAGGCGACTGAGGCACAGAGAAGTTAAGCAATTTATCCAAGGTCACACAGCAGATAAGAGGCAGAGGTGGGATTAAACCCAGGTCCTTCTGACTTCCAGCCTAGTGCTCTATCCATTAACCCATGCTGCTGCTTCTACTAGTACGAATAATATTCTTTGTGAGCCCGTTGAGTGTAATGTCCTGTCCTGAGAGTCAACAAGGAGGGAGAAACAGTAGTTATGATGGGATCTAACTGCTTGGATCTGTACAGTAGCATTTTAGAGGGAGAGGAAAGGGGAGATTTTTAGTGATGTTGTGAAGGTAGAACTAACAGGATTTAGCGACACATGGAATATGTGGGTTGAATTCATTCATTCATTCATTCATTCAATAGTATTTATTGAGCGCTTACTGTGTGCAGAGCACCGTACTAAGCGCTTGGGAAGGACAAGTTGGCAACGTTGAATGAGAGACTTGGGCTTGGGAGGCAGAGAGAATCTTGTCTACACTGATGGCAAAGAGGTGGGAAGAACAAGGTTGGGGTGGGAATATTAGGAGCTCTCTATTGGACAGGTTTAACTGTACCAATGGGACATCAATCAATCAAACTATCAATGGTATTTATCGAGAATTTACTGTATCCAGAGTACTGTACAAAGTGCTTGGGAGAGTACAATATAACAGAGTTGGTGGCCACTTTGCCCACAGTGAGCTTACAGTCTAGAGGGGGAGATGTACATTAATATAAATAAATTATGGATATATACATAAGTGCTGTGGAGCTGATGGAGGCACGAATTAAGGGTGCAAATCAAGTGCAAGGGATATCTAAGTAGGGATGTCATGAAGACAGGAGGAAATATCTGTTCTTCCTTTTCATTCGTTCATTCAATCATATTTATTGAGCACTTACTGTGTGCAGAGCACTGTACTAAGTGCTCGGGAAGTACAAGTCGGTAACATATAAAGACGGTACCTACCCAACAACAGGCTCACAGTCTAGAAGGAGACAGACAACAGAACAAAACATGAGGACAGGTGTCAAGTCGTCAGAAGACTGTGAGCCTGGGACAAGGGCTGTGTCCAATCTGAATAACTTGTATCTACCCCAGAAATTAGAACAATGCATGGCACGTATTAAGTGCTTAACAAGAGCTATTCTCATTATTATTATCATTAAAAATAAAGCACTATGTTCCAGGCACTGTTCTAAGTGCTGGAGTAGATACAAGTTAATCAGGTTGGACACAGTCCCTGTCCCAAATTGGGCTCACACTCTTTAGGCTCACATTTTACAGTTGAGGCAACTGAGGCACAGGGAAGTGAAGTGATTTGCCCAAGGTCACACAACTGACATGTGGCAGAGTTGGGATTAGAACCCAAGTCCTTCTGTCTCCCAGGCCCATGCTCTATCCACTAAGCCACGGTGCATCTCCAGGACCATTTAAAAAAAAAGAGGAAATGTGAGACTAAAGAGAAGGAGATCAGGTATGGAGAGGTAAATTTGGGAATCATCCATGTAGTAATCAATCAATCAGTGATATTATTGTATGCAGAGCACACTAAGTGCTTGGGAGAGTACAATAAAACAGAGTTGATAGTCACCTTACCTGCCCACAAAGAGGTTTGAGTCTTGAAGGGAAGGCAGACATCAATATAAATAAATAAATTATGGGTATGCACATAAGAGCTGTGGGGCTGAGGGTGGGGTGATTAAGAGTGCCAATCCAGAATCCAGAGGATTAAGAGTGCAATGCAGAAGGAGGAGGGAGTGGGGGAAATGAAGGCTTAGTAGGGGAAGGCCCCTTGGAAAAGATGTTCTTCTAATAAGGATTTTAGGATGATGATTTTAGGAGGATGATGGTCTGTCAGATATGAAGGGGACGGGTTTTCTAGGCCAGAGGCCAGATGGGTCATCATCGAGATAGGTGAGATTGAGGAACAGTGAGTAGAAGGAGCCAAGTGAGCCATGCTGGGCTGAAGTAGGAAATCAGCAAGGTAAGATAGGAGGGGCAAGGTGACTGGGTGCTTTAAAGCCTGTGGTCAGGAGTTTCTGTTTGATTCAGAGATGGATGGGCAATCACTGGAGGTTCTTGGGGTGTGAGAAGACACGGACTGAGCAGTTCTGTAGAAAAATAAGGCGGGCAGCAGAGTGAAGTATCGACTGGAGTCAGGGGAGACATGAAGTGGGAATGTCAGTGAGGAGGCTGATGATGCAGTGGTCAAGGTGGGATAAGATAAATGCTGTCCTACAAGAGATAGTACTTGAAGTCACTGGAGCAAATGAGTTCTCCAAGGGCGTGGGTGTAGATGGAGGATAAAGGGTGACTCCAAACTGAGTCCCGAGGGATGCCCTCTCTCAGAAGGTGGGAGGCAGAGGAGGAGCCTTCAAAAGAGACTGAGAAGAAGCAGTGAGAGAGATAAGAGAAGAACCAAGAGAGGACAGTAGCAGTGAAGACGTCTCTATCTACAAATCCACCTATATACTTGCCTACTTTTGTTTTCATCTGAACTCATATTCCTTTATGTTTGCTTGTCTCTTCCATTATGTTTTAAGCTCCTCAAGAGCAGAGACTACCTATTGCTTTGCAGGATTTTTTCAGTAGCTTTGAAGAGCAAAGTTATGACATTTCTGGGGTTTTTCAGGTTTAAACCCTGCCAAAATAGCACCTAGAGTCACTTTAGTGGCTCCTGAATCCCCATTAGTTTCCCCTAGGTCCTCAATCCCTCCCTCTCTTCCCTTTGCAGGACATGCAAGATTTTGGAATCTCTACCGAACGAATTCCAAAATCCCTGCACCTCTAACACTGCACCATGCCTTCTCTCAAGTCCAGGAATCTTCCGGAAAGCAAGTGGATTATTCAGAGACTAGTCTGCCATTCCCATCCCAGACCTGGCTACAGGAAGCCCATGAAGAAAGCATTCCCTCCCCTTCCCTCTTCCTGCCAGATCCTCATGTCTCCCTGGTAGCTGGAACTTCTCCACCAGCCTAACTGCAGGCGGAAACCAAGATCAAACGCCTTGCAGGTATTCTTAGTGCATTCATCAGGTAACAAATCAACAGAATTACAATGCCAACCAACTTTCCTTATCTCTAATTCTTCATCCCACTACTCTCTCTACTGTCTTGGAGGTACTTTGGGCTCATTTCCTCTGATCCTTTCTCCTCTTCTCTAGAGGCATCTAAGTTTCCAGTCTCCCCTCTCCGAGTCCTTTGGGTTCTAGGGCACAACTGTGTCATTACTTTTAGACTGTGAGCCCACTGTTGGGTAGGGACTGTCTCTATATGTTGCCAACTTGTACTTCCCAAGCGCTTAGTACAGTGCTCTGCACACAGTAAGCGCTCAATAAATACGATTGATGATGATTTCTTCCTATCGGGGCAAGAGATTCGCCATTCCGGAGTACCATCACTTTTTTTTTTTAAACTCTGAATAAAACCTACCATGTATGTCAAGAAGCAACACCCTTCTGCAGGGAGTCAAGAGTTAAATTTCTAAGTAATGCTAGAATCTAGACTTCATTAAATTAACCAACACTGTTGACTGGTCCTGAATATTAGCCATTTTTTTTACAGAAGTTCTCAACTCCACAGCACTTATGTACATATCTTTCATTCATTCATTCAATCGTATTTATTGAGTGCTTACTGTGTGCAGAGCACTGTACTAAGTGCTTGGGAAGTACAAGTTGGCAACATATAGAGATGGTCCCTAACCAACAGCGGGCTCACAGTCTAGAAGGGGGAGACAGACAACAAAACAAAACGTATTAACAAAATAAAGTAAATAGAATAAATATGTACAAGTAAAATAAATAGAGTAATAAATATGTACAAACATATATACATATATACAGGTGTTGTGGGGAGGGGAAGGAGGTAAGGCTGGGGGATGGGAAGGGGGAAGAGGGGGAGAGGAAGGAGGGGGCTCTGCCTGGGAAGACCTCCTGGAGGAGGTGAGCTCTCAGTAGGGCTTTGAAGGGAGGAAGAGTGCTAGCTTGGTGGATGTGTGGAGGGAGGGCATTCCAGGCCCGGGGGAGGACGTGGGCCAGGGGTCGACGGCGGGACAGGTGAGAGCGAGGTACGGTGAGATTAGTGGCAGAGGAGCGGAGGGTGCCGGCTGGGCTGGAGAAGGAAGGATGGGAGGTGAGGTAGGAAGAGGTGAGGTGATGGACAGCCTTGAAGCCGAGAGTGAGGGGTTTTTGCCTGATGCGTAGGTTGATTGGTAGCCACTGGAGATTTTTGAGGAGAGGAGTAACATGCCCAGAGCGTTTCTGCACAGAGATGATCCGGGCAGCAGCATGAAGTATAGATTGAAGTGGGGAGAGACAGGAGGCTAGGAGATCAGAGAGGAGGCTGATGTAGTAATCCAGTTGGGATAGGATGAGAGATTGAACCAGCAGGGTAGCGGTTTGGATGGAGAGGAAAGGGCGGATCTTGGCGATGTTGCAGAGGTGAGACCGGCAGGTTTTGGTGACGGATTAGATGTGAGGGGTGAACGAGAGAGTGGAGTCGAGGAGGACACCAAGATTGTGGGCTTGTGAGACGGGAAGGATGGTAGTGCCGTCAACAGTGATGGGAAAGTCAGGGAGAGGGCAGGGTTTGGGAGGGAAGATAAGGAGTTCAGTCTAGGACATATTGAGTTTCAGATGGCGGGCAGACATCCAGATGGAGATGTCTTGAAGGCAGGAGGAGACACGAGCCTGAAGGGAGGGAGAGAGAGCAGGGGCAGAGATGTAGATTTGGGTGTCATCAGCGTAGAGATGATAGTTGAAGCCATGGGAGTAAATGAGGTCACCAAGGGAGTGAGTGTAGATCGAGAACAGAAGGGGACCAAGAACTGACCCTTGAGGAACTCCCTACAGTAAGGGGATGGGAGGGGGAGGAGGAGGCTCTTTAACTTATATACTAAAAATTATTTATATGAATGTCTGTCTCCACCTCTAGACTTGTAAACTCATTGTGGGCAGGAATTGTATCTGCTAACTTTGTTTTATTGTGCTCTCCAAAGTGCTCAGTACAGTGTCCTGCACATTCATTCATTCATTCAATCGCATTTACTGAGCGCTTACTGTGTGCAGAGCACTGTACTAAGCACTTGGGAAGTACAAGTTGGCAACATATAGAGACGGTCCCTACCAAACAAGGGGCTCACAGTCAAGAAGAATAGTAAGTACTAATTCATTCCATCGAATTTTTGGAGCGCTTACTGTGTGCAAAGCACGGTACTAAGTGCTTGAGCACTGCACTAAGTGCTCCGAAGCTTCCCTGACTTCTGATTTCCCAGAATGACAGCTCTAACCTTGATTTCCAACAAGGTTGATGGTCTTCCTCTAATCCACGAATCTTCGAATCTCCAAATCTCCGAACCTTCCCTGTATCCTGACCTCCCAGAATCACTCCAACCTCGATCTCCAACAGGGCTGATGGTCTTCCTCTCCCCATTACCTGTCCCCCCACCCCACTTCCTCCTTCCCAATCCTTCCCTTATTGCTGGGTTCCAAGTTAGGACTATAAAAGGCATTAGAAGCTGCTCATATTGGAATTCTCCCAGGGAGAGGCACTTTAGGATTCCATCTCCTCCAGGGTCCCTTCTTCCCCTCCTCAGTGTGGGGCTAGTTAATGTCAATCACAAAAGCACACCATGGACTGTGAATGCTTAAACACTACCCATCGGTGGTGGGAAGAAGGAGAAGTCTGTAATTACTGGGAACGTTTTGCTCAAGTAGAATCAGCTCTCCTTGAAAGAATGACTCCTGCGTGCTGAAGAGGAAAAATTTTCAATTCAAACATTTATCTCCCTTAGACAGGGAAATTAGTATAATCCCAAGGAGGCCGGGGGCTCAAAAAAGATCAGGCATAACCTTAAGTGAACCAGGCCTCGGGGTGGCAAGAATTCTAAGAATACAAAATATGGGAAGCAGCATGGTGAAGTTGATAGAACATGGGCCTGGGAATCAGAAGGTCATGAGTTCTAATCCCAGCTCCTCCATTGGTCTGCTGTGTGATCTCGGGCAAATCACTTCACTTTTCCAGGCCTCAGTTCCCTCATCTGTAAAATGGGGATTGAGACTGTGAACCCCAAATGGGACAGGGACTGAGTCCGACCTGATTTGCTTGTATCCACCCCTGTGCTTAGTACAGTGTCTGACACATAGTAAGCACTTAACAAATGCCATAATTATTATTATTATTAATGACCCCCAGCATGGAATGTTCCTATTCAGACTATCGATGTTCACTGAGGTGACCCCAATCAAAATCAAACTAGGCAAAGACTTTTCTGGTGTAAAGGCAGCAAGAAGCACAGAACTGCCTTTCGGCTCCTCCCGTGGGGATTGTGGAAGGTTTTATATGTGGTTTTGTCCATGGGGAGCACACTTGTGAATGAACGTGGGTTAGTTATTGCATACACAGCCATCTCCTTCCTGGGCAGTCTTCACCGAGGGCAGAGAGCAAATTGTTGTTTATCATCAAAAACGGGTCTCTGAAGCCCAGGACTGCAAAATCCTGGGGGGTCAAAGAAGGGACACTTTCACTGCTCTGGCTGATCCTTTATAAATTCTCTGGGTAGATTAGAGAGGATTTGTCTCTAGAGGGACGGCTGTCACTTTTCAAAAATGACTAATCTCAAACCAAACGCTACAATGGTGTTCAGGAAAATATACAATGGAGAAAGACACGACCTCTAGGCGGTTTTGTTCTTTTCCCTCCATCTCCCATCTATGGTTAGGGGTTGTAGGGAGAGCATGAGCCATCTCCCAGCTCAGAGGGATTCGGGAAGGCATTATGAGCTAGTTCTGACTGCTGAAGTCATTTTTTAAAGTGTGCTTTTTACCTTCTCTGTTGCTTTTCACTGTGCCTGCACCGATTTCTCCTTCGGTGCAGAAATGAAGCTGGAACTCCGTGCCTTTTCGTTTGGCTCGCTCCACTCTCCTGACCCGCTGTTGAGCCCCGATTCATTTTTACAGTCAGAAGCCCCGGTCCAAATGATTGCACGGCAGATAACTGGGATTGCTTATTCAGAAAATACCTCAGCCATGGTGCCGGGGATCAAACAGATGAGAACAAGAGACAAGGAGGCAAAAGAGAAAATAACATTAGGTGCTGCAAAAAATCAAAGGTGACAACATCATGAGGGACATTCTTTTTGTATGCGCAATGAGGCCAGAACTGTGGGTCCCCAAATGGCCTTTTCCAACATACCTGCATGGAGGTTTTCTTCAAATATGAAGTACAGCTATATTTATGTTTGAACCGAAGGGCAGAACAGAAAAAGGCTTCTTGGTAATGCACGACCACCGTATCTTTAGTCTGAGTAATCAAAATATTTTCTGTTTACCTTTGGGTGAAATGCAATTTGTACCAGAGTGTGAGATATTTTTAAGGGTTAATCACTCAGTCAGTCAATGGTATTTTTTGAGTGCTTACTATACGTGCAGAGCACTGTACTAAACGCTTGGGAGAGTACAATGTCACAAAATTAGTGGACACATTCCCTGCCCATAATGAGCTTACAGTCTACGGGGGGAGAGATAGTAATATCAATACATAGTTTTAATGTATAATTTAAATAATATAATCTTGATGCTAATGTGTCCCAAGGTGGGAGAAAATGAGAAGGGCTGAGGGGACGGGGCTGGGAGGGAGCACACTGGTCCATTGCTCCTGAATGGCCACCTACTCTGGGCTGATATGCCCCTCGCCAAATGGCCAATTTTGCATCTTTTGTAACCACAGAGCTCTGCCTGGGCCCGACGAGAGACTGGCTGGCGAGCTTTGTCCCGGACAGTGAGCACATCAGTCCATCCCTCCATCCGCTCCAAATTCAGAGATCCCCATCCACCCTGTGAATCTTCCGAGCCCCCACGTACATGAAAACACCGAGAAGTTGCTGCTTGCAGCCCATCCACAAAGAATCTGACTAAACTGGGCTAATGAATAAAGTTCAATCAACAAGTTTGATTCTACCCCACTCACCAGAGTTCACCTGTCAGTAGACACGCAAGGCCTGAACGATAAAGAAAAGATCTGGGGAAAATCTCCAGGGTGAAATTTGGACAAAGATCGCTGTGGAAACACAAGATGGACAGATTCAAGGCAGCCTCATCTTCTGAGGTTCAGTGGGAAGACTTAGAATTCCCTCTAGAATGTCCTCTAGACTGTGAGTTCATTGTGAGCAAGGGGTGTGTCTGTGATTATACTGTATTTCCCAAGTGCTTAGTACAGTGTTTCGCTTAGAGTTAGCGCTCAACAAATACGCTTGAATGAATGAATTCTATAATTCTGTGGGATCAGAATCGGGTCCATGATAAGCAGAGGGAAGAACATTTGGTCATTAAACAGGAGCTGTTCCTTCTGATGGAAAGGACACAAAACTGGACACCGACTACTTCTCAAAGTTTGTGGTTATTGCCTCCCTCACTGGACCTGACTAGATAAGTATAGAATCACATGCAGGATATAAAATTATATAGTGGTTGTTTACTGTGTCTTAAAAAATCATGATATTGCAGTTCAAATTAATTTCTTGGGGTAAGATTTGGATTTGTGGGGTGATTTCTGTTTTGCTTGTGTGTACAAGTGGGATTCTAGGGCGTCGTTACTGTTGCCCATAGGTTCGTGGTTGAGAGAAGACTGCATCTTCTTCCTACAGAGAAGCGTGAATTAGTCTGTGATCCCCATATGGGACAGGTTCTGTTTCTAACCCAATTAACTTCTGTCTATCCCACTGCTTAGAAACAGTGTTTGACACATAGTAAATGCTCAACAGATAAGAATAGTGACTAAGGTCCAGAGAAGTACTTCTTCCATTGAGAGTAAAAACACTAGATTCAAAAATCACAAAATTTTCCAATGACATTCTTGTGCTCTGGGCTTTTGTCATTATTGAGAAGCAGCATGGCTCAGTGGAAAGAGCCGGGCTTTGGAGTCAGAGGTCATGGGTTCAAATCCCAGATCTGCCAATTGTCAGCTGTGTGACTTGGGGCAAGTCACTTAACTTCTCTGTGCCTCAATTCCCTCATCTGTAAAATGAGGATTAAGACTGTGAGCCTCCGATGGGACAACCTGATCACCTTGTAACCTCCCTGGTGCTTAGAATAGTGCTTTGCACATAGTAAGCACTTAATAAATGCCATCATTCAGGGCTACACCCTTTTCCCATTCCCCTTATTCCAAAGTCTGACAAAATTGCACTAATACATTAGGTAAATGGAAGTCTAATAGTCAAACACCTCATTATCTTGGATAATCAGTGTGGTAGGGCTAATGAGTCTCAGAGATAGCCTTATGTTATTCATCATAATGCTTCGGTGGCCTCGCCTTTAAAATCAATCAATCGTATTTGACCAATTAGACCAATTAGACCAAAATTAGACCAAAAATTAGACCAATACTGAAAACAGACAAAACCCATTTCATATTTGCAGTATTTAAAGGTAGTTCGGTTTTTCTCTAGACCGTAACCTCATTGTGGACAGGGAATGTGCCCACCAACATTAATGAATTGAATTCTTCCAAGTGCTCTGCACACCATAAGTGCTCAATAAGTAGCACTGATTGGTTGATCGATTGATAGTCCCACCGGTTGTATTTATTGTATTTGCGCCTCTCCGGAGCTCTCTGTCTTGGTACCTCTCAATCTCTGCCTCTGTGTTTTTCAATGCCTTTTTGTGTCTCTCTTTTCTGTCACCTCAGGTGATCTCTCTGGGGATTCAGGAAAAATCCTTATAGGTCCCTTGTAAGAAACACTATTTAGGCCCAAATCAAAGCAGAGGGTTGAGCCGTGAGTGTGGAACACCACAATCTTCATTACTCAGGCCTGTTGCTTTATGTTCTTCCCCTTCTAGCTGGCTCCCTTTAATCATTTCATTTCTCATTAGCGACTCCATCCAGGGGCAGCTATGGGGAAATTAACAAATTGAAATTCAAACCAGTCAATCTTGCTGCTTTATAGTAACTCTGGTAAAGGTTTGGAGGGAGGTTGAAATATTGGATTTGGATGATCCCAGCTGAGGCTGACGCCCCAGAAGAGGGAACTGTTGGACCTCACAGACTTCTACGCTTTTCCAAGCTCCTAGTATGGTGTTAGACACCCTGGGAGTACACTGTAAGCTGATTATGGGCGGGGAATGTGTTGTTGTATTGTATTCTCTCAAGTGCTTAGCACAGAGCTCTGCACATAGTAAGCACTCAATAAATATGGCCGACTGACTGATTGATGGATTATCCCATTTGCATTCATTCAATCATATTTATTGAGTGCTTACTGTGTGCAGAGCACTGTACTAAGTGCTTGGGAAGTACAAGTTGGCAACGTATAGAGACGGTCCCTACCCAACAGTGGGCTCACAGTCTATTTCTTGGTTTGTGAACCAGCCATTTGACATGTGACAGCTTACTTTCCTGCTGTTCGGTACTGACGGCAAGGCTGGCCTTGGCCATACAATGTCTCTAACTGCTTTAAATACATAAGAGAGTAAAAGGATGCCCAGTCTTTATTTCCTGAGGGAAACTTCAGCGATGGCATCCAATGTGTTGCCCACTGATTCGGGTAATTGGGGTTCGTCACCGGCAACTAGTAGCAGTTTGCACTGCCTTCTGGTAGATATACCTTTCTTTTTTTCTTTTCAAACGCCAAGGGAACAGAGGTCTTCACCCAGGAGAGATCAGGGCACCATGGATGGAAACACCTGCCCAAAAAGGAATGACATTCTGTCATACTAGTAAAGTGTTCATAGAAAATTGGTCAGACCTCTTCTAACATGATGATGATAATAATAATAATGGTATTTGTTAAGCGCCTACTATGTGTAAAGCACTTTTCTAAGCGCTTGGGGGATACAAAGGAATCAGGTTGTCCCATGTGGGGCTCACAGTCTTAATCCCCATTTTACAGATGAGGGAACTGAGGCCCAGAGAAGTTAAGTGGCTTGCCCAAGGACACACAGCTGACAAGTGGCGGAGCCGGGATTCAAACCCATGACCTCTGACTCTCAAGCCCGTGCTCTTTCCACTGAGCCATGCTCGTTATACACCCACCACTGAACTAAGTGCTTGGGGAATCAATCAATCCATCAATTGGATTTATTGAGCACTTACTGTGTGCAGAGCACTGTACTAAGCACTTGGGAAGTCCAAGTTGGCAACACATAGAGACAGTCCCTACCCAACAGTGGGCTCACAGTCTAAAGAAAGATGGATACAGTATGGTCAGAGGAAATAGCACCTGTCCCACTTGGGGCTCACAGTCTAAGAAGGGAGGGAGAATGGATATTGAGAAGCTAAGTGACTTGATCAAGGTCATACAGCAGACAATTAAATTAGTAAACTGGGATTAGAATCTAGGCCTCCTGATACCCACTTTCCACTAATGCAAAAATCAATGTGCCTGCAGGCTAAGCATTCCTCACCTCCTCAAAGCTAAGTAAATAAGCAAAGATTGATTTAGCAGGTAAATCAGCAGGGATTGATTTAGCACCTTCCGGCTTCCCTACTCCAAAACTATCTACTCACAAAATGTTCTGCCTCAGATTATAATATAACAAAATCCTGTGGTTGGATATGACTCCGGCTCTTCTTCATCAGTACCTGTTCAAGATGGTCAGATTGTGCCTGTCCCACATGGGGCTCACAGTTTTGATCCCTATTTTACAGGGGAGGTAACTGAGGCACAGAGAATAAAAATAATAATAATGTTGGTATTTGTTAAGCGCTTACTATGTGCAAAGCACTGAGAAGTTAAGTGACTTGCCCATGATCACACAGCAGAGAAGTGGTGAAGCCAGGATTAGAATCCAGAGCCTTCTGACTCCCAACCCGTTCTTTATCCACTAGGCCATTCAACACAATCATCACCTTGTATCTACCCCAGAGCTTAGACAAGTGTTTGGCATATAGTAAGTGCTTAATACTATTAAAAACAAATACACACACACACACACTCACACACACAGTTCCTGTCCTACATGGGACTCACAGTCTTAATTCCCGTTTTACAGATGAGTTAACTAAGGCACAGGGAAGTGAAGTGACTTGCCCAGAGACACACAGCAGACCTCTAGATTGTAAGCTCCCACTGGACTGTAAGCTCATTGTGGGCAGGGAATGTCACTGTTTATTGTTGTATTGCACTTTCCCAACCGCTTAGTACAGTGCTCTGCACACAGTAAGTGCTCAATAAATCTGGCTGAATGAATGAATGAACAAGAGGCAGAACTGGGATTAGAACCTAGATCCTTCTGAATCCCAGGCCTGGGCTCTATCCACTAAGCCACACTGCTTCTGATGTGCAGGGAGTGGGGTCTCAGGGAGAGGCTCATCCAATAGAGTCAGAGCTTGTGGGGGAAGGCGGGCTGCTGGTGGCGGGGAATGACGATGAGAGGGAATGGGGGAAGAGTAGGTATCATCTCCTTTTTACGGATGAGGAGCAGTTGAGTGTCTTGTCCAAGGCCAACCAAAAGGCCAGTAGGAAAGCAGAGCCATTTGAACTGAGTCCCACAAAAAAGGAGCCACGCCAGCGTGGCTTAGTGGAAGTCAGAGGTCATGTGTTCTAATCCTGACTCTGCCACTTGTCAGCTGGGTGACTATGGGCAAGTACTTAACTTCTCTGTGCCTCAGTTCTCGCATCTGTAAAATGGGGATTAAGACTGTGAGCCCCACTTGGGGCAACCTGATAACCTTCAATCTACCCCAGGGCCTAGAACAGCGTGTGGCACATAGTAAGCACTTAACAAATACCATCATCATCAACATCTAGGGGCCCTGGGACCAGCCAGAAGCTATGGCCACAGCAGACTCCCACCCCCACCATCTCCATCTCCTGTCTCAGCAGGAGAAAAAAAGCCAGCCATCCCAATGACGGAACTGCTAAAACATTGAGAAGGTAGTACGGCCTAATGGAAAGACCACAGGACTTGGGAGTCAGGAGACGGGTTCTAATCCCAGCCCTCCCACTTATCTACTGTAACCTTGTTCTTATTACTTACCCGTTCTCTGCCTCAGTTTTCTCATCTGTACAATGGGGATCCTCTCTCAGGGTCACACCTGGGAACTCTACCAGTCTCGACTACAGGGGGGAGAGTCAGGCAGAGGCCTACCCATTCCATCCCTAGCTTGAGCAGTGGCTAGTGACTGGAAAGCAATCTGCTACAAGTCAAAACTCACCTGTTCTGGGCAGCAGCAGCGTGGGAGAAAATCAAGGGAGAGGACTGAAGTTTACTGCGCGGAAGGAGGCGATGGTAAACCGCTTCCATATTTTTACCAAGAAATGGATAACGCTATAGATAACACTACCAGAATGATTGCAGACAGAGGTGAGGCGTTCTGGGAGTCCCAAGCGCTTAGTACAGTGCTCTGCATGCAGTAAGCGCTCAATAAATACGATTGAATGAATGAATGAATGAATGAATGAATGGGAGAGATGTGACCATAGCGTCGCTATGTGTCGAAGACGACTCGACGGCATAAGACAAGACAAAATGGGGATTACTGTTCTTTCCGCTTAGATCGTAAGCCCCATTTGGGCCAGGGACTCGGTGTTTGTAATTGTATTGTAATTGTAATCTGATTGTATCTAGGGCAGCACTTAACCCAGTGCGTGACACATAGTAAGTGTTTAACAAATACCAAGGACTGTGGTTGCTATTCCTCCTCAGAATCCTCCTCCACAGAAACCTTTCCCACGTTGTTTTAATTTTGGAAGAGTGTGCAACTTAGTAGCTCCCTTTGTTATTGATTTTTTCCTTTGTCTATGTCTGTCCTCCCCCATTTAGATCATTCATTCATTCAATCATATTTATTGAGCACTTAACGGTGTGCAGAGCACTGTACTAAGCGCTTGGGAAGTACAAGTTGGCAACATATAGAGATGGTCCCTACTCAACAGTGGGCTCACAGTCTAGAATCATGAGCCCTTGTGGGGCTGTGTCCAGCCCGATTTGTTTGCCCAGTGCCCAGCACAGTACCTGACCCACAATAAGCACTTAACAAATACCACAATTATTATCATTATTATTGTTACTCTGGGACAGAGACGGTCTCTGAACTGTTTTACTTATATTTTCCCTAATGTTTGGCATACGGAAGTTGTAATTCTATTTGTTCTGATGATTTTGACACCTGTCTACACGTTTTGTTTTGTTGTCTGTCTCCCCCTTCTAGACTGTGAGCCTGTTGATGGGTAGGGACCGTCTCTATACGTTGCCGACTTGTGTTTCCCAAGCGCTTAGTACAGTTCTCTGCACACAGTAAGCGCTCAATAAATACGATTGAATGAATGAATACCATAATCAATCATTGTAGAGCTCGACAGAAAAAACCCGGGGCCTTCTGATTTCCAGTCGGATGTTCTTCCTCCTAGGCTATACTGCTTCTCAAAAGGAGAAAATCAAAGAGCAGGTGGCGATGGACAGAAATTAAGCCGACTGTTCATTCAACATAATGAAATGTTACAGTCAAGGCTTCAGTGTGATCCGGACAAGATCGTCAGTCCTCAAGGGACAAGAGGCAGCCCGCCCAAAGTTCCAGTAGGAATTGCTGATACTCAGGAGCTCTGAGTCTTATTTTGCCTTGCCCAAGTATCCTGTCCTGCTGCTCATCTCGAGTCCTTGAAGGATTTGACCTGGCCTTCCTTTTATCCTGTAGAGAAGGTGAAAGGAGCACCACAGGGAAATGAGGTTGGAACAAAACAAGCAGTGGGATTGAGGCATTTGAGCCCCTTTCCCTAGGTCCCTGATGGCCAAACCACACCGGCAAAACATTTCCTTTCTCTTTCACAGAAAGCCCATCATCCAACAGCGATTTGGGATTTTATTCCTCCTGCTCCATTCACAATCCAATATGTTAGCCTTGCTAATGTCCCAATTGAGGTAGATGTAACTTTTTACTTTGATTTCTATGAGAGGCTCAAGGTTCCTCTTTAGCATGCTCTGTGAGGGCTATGAGTAATTCAAGATGGGGCACTTTAAGATAATAATAATAATGGTAGTATTTGTTAGGCACTTACTGTGTGCCAAGCACTGTTCTAAGCACTGGGGTAGATGCAATGTAATCAGGTTGTCCCACGTAGGGCTCACCGTCTAAGCCCCATTTTACAGATGAAGTAACTGAGGCACAGAGAAGTTAAGTGACTTGCCCAAGGCCACATAGCAGAAAAGTGGCAGAGCCGGAATTAGAACCCACGTCCTCTGACTCCTAAGCCTGTGCTAAGCCACTAAGCCACACTGCTTCTCACAAAGCACAAGATACCAAAGAGAAGACACAATTCATTGCCTAGGTTCTCTCCAAGATGAAGAAATTAATTCCTATCATTTAATCGACTTTAACAAGATCTTTTAGATGACAAATATTATCTCATCTCTCCTTAGTACAGTGCTCTGTACACAGTAAGTTCTCAGTAAATACGATTGACTAACTCGCCACTGTTGAGGTTCATTATAATGTATGAATGTGCCTCCCCTTATTGTTACAGTCAGTCAATTGTATTTATTGAGCGCTTACTGTGTGCAGAGCACTGTACCAAACACTTGGGATAGCACAATGCAAACACATTCCCTGCCCACAATGTTGTTGCGTGTCTGTTTCACTTAGAGGCCCTGGGCTCTTAACGTGACAGTGGGAGAATTACAAGATTATCCACAATGTGAAGAGTCAAAAATGATCCATGGTGAGTAAATAACTGAGGGAGGTTGCTCTTGAAAAGTACAGGCAAGCTGGGAGTGGTACAGCTGGTGTGCTCTAGAGGTTACCTCCTGATCTTCGACTTAAACTGTGAGCCCACTGTTGGGTAGGGACTGTCTCTATATGTTGCCAACTTGTACTTCCCAAGCGCTTAGTACAGTGCTCTGCACACAGTAAGCGCTCCATAAATACGATTGATTGATTGACTAGAAAAGGAATCGTCCACTCACGGCTCAGGAGCCATAGCCTGCTCTTCTTCCTGATACAAAATGCGACTCTCGAGCACAGATGCTCGCTCCATGGATGGACTTAACACAGTAAAGGCAACACCTTGAATTTCACTGTTACAATTTGGGAGCAGAAAGTAGCTGGCTGGACTGCCCCTCGTAGTTAGAAAGGGGCTAAGGTTACCCTACTTGCCTTCCACCGGCGGGGCATGGTCCCTCTCGGCCTGGACACTGGCAAGCTCTGACCATCCTTCCTGCACAGCGAATTCAACTGGAGCTGCTCTCTTTCCCCTTTTCGCTCTGGGAACTGACCCAAGCAAGGTGAGCGATCCAAGCTGGCCAGGGAAAGGGTACACCCCTTGCTTCCCCAGAGGATACTCCAGGGGAAAAGAGCAGCAAGCTGCACTCTGGGCAGAGGAGCCTTGCCCGGATAAGGGCAAGAACAGTTTCCATGCCAGGGCCTGCCGGAAAAAACTCACACACATAAATTCGCATGTCTGGAACGGAGGCAGAGGCGGCTCTGGAGGAGGAACAGGATGGAGTGGGATGTGACAACCACAGGCAAGATGCTTTGCAATTCTGGAACCCACCCTTCTCCTTCCTTTTCCCAAATGTACAACTGGAATAACTTGGTCCCTTCTCTCTCTATGTGGCAAATTGGGATCCTCTCAACTCTGCTCCCAGATGAAATACCCACCTTAGGCCATGAGGAAGGCTCAGATGCTTCCAGCTTTTCCCTCCCAGAAGAGACCAGAACTCGATGGGTGGGGAAAGGGGTTAGAGGAACATTTCCACCTAGCAAACTCCAATCCTCAGCCCTTCAGGCCTCTATCCCCCATCCTGGCTCTCAGAGAAGCATCCTGAACAGTCAGGGCCCAGCCCAGCCAGCCATCCTCCTTCTCAAGCCTGGCAACTAAAAAAGCTCAGAGGCCTCTTCCCACCGACTTCCCAAACACAGCTCTCTGGCAACCAGAAATCACCCACACCCAGGAGACGAGGAAGTCAAAGTTCTGTCTTTGATTAGAAAAAAAGAAATCATCTTAATGAACATATTAGGCAACAAAACTAAAATAATTCCAATCCAAGTCACCACCTTTCCCTTTCCTCTAACACATTTCCCTCATGGTTAATTCCTTCTGTGGCCCTACCTCCAACAACTTTCACCTTTTCTGCGAGTGTTCCAGTGCAGCTTCCTATTTATGATAATGGTGGTGCATATTAGCATCTACTGGGTGCTAAGCACTGGAGTAGATACAACATTGTGGCTTAGAAGAAAGAGAACAGGCTTGGGAGTCAGAGGACATGGGTTCTAATTCCAGCTTCGCCACTTGTCTGGTGAGTGGCCTTGGGTAAGCCACTTGACTTCTCTGTGCCTCAGTTACCTCATCTGCAAAATGGGGATAAAGACTGTGAGCCCCACGTGGGACACCCTGATTGCCTTGTATCTACCCCAGCTCTTAGAACAGTGCTTGGCACATAGTAAGCACTTAACAAAAACCACAATTATTATTATTATTATTAATAAAATAGACAGGATATAGTCCCTGCCCCACGCTGGGCTCACAGCCTAAGAGGGAGGGAAAGAACAGGCCCTCAGGCCCTCCTCAGCCTCTCTAGGGGAAATCCTAAGATTCACGTTGACGCCCCTCCACATTCTTTGGATGTCAGCATGAAACTGTTGTCTACCCACACAATTGTTTTCATTCATTCAATAGTATTTAATGAGTGCTTACTGTGTGCAGTACTAAGCACTTGGGAAAGTACAATACAATAAGCAGACACATTGCCTGCCCACAATGAGCATACAGTCTAGAGGGATGAGTTTACAGTGTAGAATCTACATTCTATTCTCCCCCTCACACATACACTCTGCTGGGGAGAGTTTCCCTTTCCAGGGATCCTAGCCTTTGGATCCCAACTAGGAGAACCTTTGCTCCTGCGTCCTATCTCCAGGATCCCCCGGTCCCAACTTCTCAATTAACTAATTCCGGTGATTTTTCCCAATCCTCCCCTGTGACTGGCAGTGCTCCATGTGGGACCACTAAGCTAGATGCTTCGTTGCTAACCAGATTGGCTTTCCTTTAGGGAGAATGTCCCGGGAATGAGGCTTCCCTCCACGTCCCTATGGTATGTGTGAGATTGGCCTGAGTGACCATCAAGCTCCCTCTTCCTCCCCTCAACTCCCCTCTTCTGTTTCAATGGTCTCGTTGGCACTTTGCCCACCAACCACTAGAATTTTATTATTATTATTATTAGTAACAATAATAATAATAATTGTGGTGGATACAAGTAAATCGGGTTGGACACAGTCCCTGTCCCACGTGGGACTCACAGAGGTAACTGAGGCACAGAGAAGTGAAGTGTCTTACCCAGGGTCACCCACCAGACAAGTGGTGGAGCCAGGATTAGAACCCATGGCCTTATGACACCAGATCTGTGCTGTAGCCACTACGCCATGCTGCTTCTCAAAAGAGCTTTGGCTCTTTTGCCCAAAGAGGTAGCAGATTGCCGATCTAGGGATTAAACGGTAAGAGAAGAGAGCCAGGTTTGCACGATTTCAAGAAGGACCGGCAGTACAGGCAAGGCCAACCAAATATTGCTTTGCTGATCAGAGATGAGCTGTAACTCAACATCAAATCCACCAGTTGAGGAGTACGCTAAAGGGCAGAAATGAAAAAAAAAAGGGGACCAAAGTTTATTTTCTGAATAAAATTTTGTAAATTACAAACACGAAAGGCTAGAGTATAGTGTATAACGTTTCAATAATTAACCAGGATACTTGTAATAAATATGCATAATGAAAAATGATAAAAGACTAGATTCGTCAGGCAACCTACAAAACGTCTCAAGTTTTATTCTCTGTAGCATGTGCATGCTGGATTTCTTTTTTCGGAGGGGGGGTTATGCATTTTAAGTGCTGCAACAAAATGTCCTTTCGTATTTCTTGGGAGCATTTTCACAACTGGCTAACCAGAAAGGACACGGAATTAACCAAATTGAGAACAGTAACACCAAGGCTACTCCACTGCAAAGTTTTCAAGCCATTTTGCTTTGACACCGTTGGATATCATCTGATAGAGAGAATAGAGACTTGGAGTCCAAGCAGCCCGAAGCAGTGCAGACACTGTTAAAACAGGCAAACACTTCAGGTGCTAATAACCCTGAAGATTTACAGAACTGGATTTATCTCCTCCGACAAGGTCAAAACCATAAGGGAAGCAGCAAGCTAGTTAAAAGAAGGGTTTTTTTAACCTTTAAATGTAGTGGCTAACTATAAGGCTCTGTTCAGCACCGTAACTATACCATGTTTAGGACGGTGTCAATTCTCGCTTCAAGGTTTAAAAATTAGTGGGCAATGACAGTTCGTTCTCCCTATGGACAGTGGGCAGAAATATTGGCATAGTTAGACTGTTCAAAGAGAATTACCTGTCGCTATCTTCTGAAAAACTGCCCCTGTGGTATATGATGCAGACTCTTCTCATTTATTACACTTCACTACAGCTGAGTGCTTTGGGTCAAGGTATTTTTCTTAAGTCTAAAACATGGTTACCTAAAAGATTTTGCTAATATAGCTTAATGCAAACTTTCTGTAGTAAATGGTTAGGTACAAAAAAAAATGAAAGGGCCAATAAAAATATAAAGGGAGGAAAAAGATTTTTTACAAAAGTGAGGTGAGGGACTATGAGGCATTTCTTTTAGCTGTAAACACTCTGTTCACTGTAATCCCTTGTTTGAAAATTGTGTATTTGAATTTCCTGAGCTTCGCGGATTAACAGTAGTAGGCAAGCTTGCATAGAAAGTTCACAATTTTTCATAGTTTTGCTTAAAAAACCACCCAACCCCATTCGGCCTGTAACCCGGATTTTAACCGTGATTATAATCGTTCCCAATTCTCTGACTGCCGGGCTGAATGGTGGGGGTGTGGGGAGATGCAGCTCGGAAGGGAGACTGTAACCCAACTTGGAAACCTGTTGTGCTTACTCCACTGGGGGAGAGATGGAGGGGGGAGAGGGGAGTGATGAGCGATGGGAGGGTGGATCCAGTAACCAGGGGCAGGGACCGTCTCCTTCTACATCCCCTTCAGGAGAAACACAGCCTAGGAGCTGAGGTGCGGAACATGGAAAGGGGAAGGGGGGAGATGTGAGGAAGAACCAAGCCAGGGATCAGAATAGTGGGCCCTGAACCCCAGGCAGGATGCGGAGCAGACTGAAGCCAGAACCTCCCTTGGCTGGACCTCACAACCCCCAAAAAATACTCTTTGAAGCCTTCGGCCAGGCAGATCCGGACTCAGGATGGCCACCTGGACCCGCAGTGCTGGCGGGTCATGGGATCCAGGTTCGAGATTGTGAGGAGAGGAGGAGGGACGGCCCGGTCACCTCTCAGGACCCACAGACCGGTTCCGCCACGGGCCAGTCCTCATGGGCCTTAGTGAAGAAGGGAGACGCTGTTAGTGCTATTGTTAGCTCATAGTGCATTGCCGAGAACAGGACAAATGGCAGTGGTTGCCGACTACAACTTGTGTTTTAAGGCAAATCTGGGAAACTCCCTAGCTCCAGGACACCTGGGAGAGGGTTTCACTTCTTTTGGGACTGAGTCTTGCACATGGTGAGGATCTGTTTCAGAACCTTCTGGACATCTTCATCCATCTGACCCTAGGTGACAGAAAAACAAGAAAGCAAGTCAGCGACAAACAACGTGAATGAACAACGTAGCTGAACAAAAACAGATGCAAACACCGCTCCTTCTCTGGAGATGTAGTCTAAACTACTGGTTCCTCGTTACTCCACAAAGCAGAGGGGGCGAACCTCACCACTCTGATTTACACAGGGGAAACTGGGGTAGGGTGGGATTCGGGGGATTTGTCCTCAGCGCTGTGGGAAGGTAGTGGTGGGATCAGGTCCAGATTAAGGCTCGGGGGTGCCTTGGATATGCAGAACTGATGGGGTCATGGGGGCTTGTGAGAAAAGATCAATCAATCAATCGTATTTATTGAGCGCTTACTGTGTGCAGAACACTGTACTAAGCGCTTGGGAAGTACAAGTTGGCAACATATAAGGCAAAGATAAGGCAAAGAGGGAGAGGGGAAGAGAGGGAGAAAAGATGGGGAAAGTGAAAGGGCACCTTGGCAACTGACAGAGTCTCTGGCAGGGCTAGGAGTTGAGAGGAGCCTCTACATGATCTGAAACCCGGCAGAGGTAAAATGGGGAGGGGAGTGCTGGGTCCCGGGGTGGGTGGGAAACCTCAGTCGGTCAGCAGAATGCTCCACTTCCAGCTCTGAGGAACAGGGCTGTTCTGTCGAGACAAGGGAAGAATCCCCCCGACCGCCCCTGGACCTCCCTGGGCAGGATGGGCAGCTTTAACTAGCCCACTCTGCACAGAGAGCTGCGGACCTTCTCCTCCATTAGGGTTTGGTATCCCCGACTGACAGGGTTGGAGGGTTTGGGGGGCTACTTCTAGGACTTGGAGACTTAGGCCTCATATTCCTCCTGTCTTCCCTCGGCCCCCCAAAGCTGGCTCTGGGGGCGGCTGGGAACAGAATCCACCTAGTAGACTTCCAAGACCCAGTCTGCAGCCCCTCGTGTTCTCCCAAAAAACCCTGAAAGCTGATCGACTTCAGTTTGATTTAGCAGGAAGCAAAGGGCATGTGATGCCATTACGTTTAGCTGAACCCTCACTTGGACCTGAGCCAAATTAAACGGCAATTTCTTTGGCAGGGTAGAGATTCAGGCCATTTTCCTTCAGTCACGGTGTTTATTAAGCACTTACTATATACTAAGCACTGTGGTAGATACAAGAGAGATGTTCTGGGTTTCCATAGAAGGCTACTGTACCTGAACGGCATAGAGAAGATGCATTCTGTAAACTGATACAATCTCCTGGTGCTGCTTCTTGGTTTCCTAAAATGATCCAAAGGACACAATGAAGGGAGCACAAAGACATTAAGAGAAGGAAAGCTTCAGAGAGCCTGATTCTATCTCTGGCTCAGATGCCCTGCTAGCTTTTGATGTCAGTGGTTAGTGCACCTCTTGGTGACCAAGAGGCTTATTCATTCATTCAATCATATTTATTGAGCACTTACTGTGTGCAGAGCACTGTACTAAGCGCTTGGGAAGTACAAGTTGGCAACACATATGGACGGTCCCTATCCAACAACGGGCTCACAGTCTAGAAGGGGGAGATGGACAAAAAAACAAAACGTGGACAGGTGTCAAATCGTCAGAACAAATAGAAATAAAGCTAGATGCACATCATTAGCAAAATGATGATGATGATGGTATTTGATAATAATAATAATAATGATGGTATTTGTTAAGCGCTTACTATGTGCAAAGCACTGTTCTAAGTGCTGGGGGGATACAAGGTGATCAGGTTGTCCCACATGGGGCTCACAATCTTAATCCCCATTTTACAGATGAGGTAACTGAGGCACAGAGAAGTTAAGTGACTGGCCCAAAGTCATACAGCCGACAAGTGGCGGAGCCAGGAGTAGAACCCATGACCTCTGACTCCCAAGCCCGGGCTTTAAAATGAGTAGAATAGTAAATATGTACAAGGCTTATGAATGAGAGTCACTCCACCTGCCTCTAGCTAGCCAACAGGCTCTGCTCTATTCTAAGAATAACAATAATAATTAGGGTATTTGTTACCCTGTGCCAAGGACTGTACTAAGTGCTGGAGCAGACACAAGATAATCACATTGGACACCATCAGCGGAAAGAATGTGCTCTTTCTTTTACCATCCAGAAAAGCGACCTTCCAATTATCCAATTCCTTTCTTGGTTCAGGCCTAAGGTATAACCGATGCTGGGCAGATGGAAAAGGAAGCTAGGTGAGGTGGTAGGGCAGACCTTTCCCCTCCACTCCCCGCCCTAATATCTAAACTGGTGACAGAGTCAGCCCTGGTCTGACCATGTGAAGAGAGAGGCAGCAGTGCCGTCTAACAGCACATTTGGGGTCTGAGCAATGCCCAACCTTAAATGGCAAGGGACCACAAACGGTACCCTACTGAATTTTCATGGGCACAGTAAGCAGGAGATCCTCTCTCACTCTTGGAGACAATTTCGCCATCAGCAATATCATCTTCCAACCGAAAGTCAACTCTACTGGGGTTTGGATATTCCCATGAGTGGACGGAGTGGGTGGGTACATCTTTAGTGCTCCTCTGCAAGGCTACAGTGTGCCAGTTTCTACATCTGCCCAGGTGAATCAATCGGTCATCATCATCATCATCAATCATATTTATTGAGCACTTACTGTGTGCAGAGCACTGTACTAAGCTCTTGGGAAGTACAAGTTGGCAACATATCATCATCATCATCAACATCAATCATATTTATTGAGCACTTACTGTGTGCAGAGCACTGTACTAAGCGCTTGGGAAGTACAAGTTGGCAACATATCATCATCATCATCATCATCGTATTTATTGAGCGCTTACTATGTGCAGAGCACTGTACTAAGCGCTTGGGAAGTACAAATTGGCAACATATAGAGACAGTCCCTACCCAACAGTGGGCTCACAGTCTAAAAGGTCAATAGCAAGTACGTCAGATGAACGTCTTCCACAGTAGAGCAGCAGCGTGGCTCAATGGAAAGAGCCCGGGCTTGGGAGCCAGAGGTCATGGGTTCAAATCCCAGCTCTGCCAATTGTCAGCTGTATGTCCTTGGACAAGTCACGTCACTTCTCTGTGTCTCAGTTACCTCATCTGTAAAATGGGGATTAAACTGTGAGCCCCACGTGGGACAAACTGATCACCTTGTATCCTCCCCAGCGCTTAGAACAGTGCTTTGCACATAGTAAGCGCTTAACAAATGCCATTATTATTATTATTATTATTATTACGGTATTGTGGATACAGCATGGGCCTAGGAGTCGAAAGGTCATGAGTTTTAATCTCATGCTGTGTAAACTTGGCCAATTCCCTGGGCCTCAGTTATCTCATCTGTCAAATGGGGATTAAGGCTGTGAACCCCAGGTGGGACAGGGACTGTCTCCAACCTGATTAACTTGTATCTATCCTAGCGCTTGGCACATAGAAAGAGCCTAAACAAGTACCAGAATTATTATTATAATTTACTGAGTTCATATGGTGGGTAAAACACTATTTTAAGTGATTGGGAGAATAAAGTTAAAGTAAAAGACACAGTCCTTGTCATCAAGGAGTTTACTACTTCCCAAGCGCTTAGTACAGTGCTCTGCACAAAGTAAGTGCTCAATAAATACGATTGAATGAATGAAATAAGTTCCAGATAGGAGGACATAATAAGGGTGCCTAAAACATGTACATAAGTGCTACAGGGGGTTGTAAGTATGTAAGTACATACAAGGGGCAAAATATGGGGCTATGTGGTGGAGAGGTTAGAATTTTGTTTTTTTGATGGTATTTATTAAGCGCTTACTATGTGCAAAGCACTGTTCTGAGCACTGGGGAGGTTACAAGGTGATTGGGTTGTCCCATGGGGGGCTCACAGTCCTAATCCCCATTTTACAGATGAGGGAACTGAGGCACAGAGAAGTGAAGTGACCTGCCCAAAGTCACACAGCTGACAATTGGCAGTGCAGGGATTTGAACCCATGACCTCTGACTCCCCAGCCCGTGGGAAGGCCTCCTGGAGGAGCTGTGATGTCAGAGAGGCTTTGAAGATGGAGAGAGCAGTAGTCTGCCAGATATGAGTGGGGAGGGAGTTCTAGGCTGCGACAGAAGAGACCAAATGAGGCGTGAGAAGTAGGTTGCTTGAAATAATGAAGCATGAGCGATGATATGGTTAGTGGGAGAAGAGAGTGGGTAACAGGGAGACAGCTGAGTGAGTACTTTTAAACCAAGTTTCTGCTCAATGCAGAGTCCGACGGGGAGACACATGCAGAGTGAAGCCAGGGCGATCAATACAAATCCTTGTTAAACAGGCAAGTGGTGGTTTTGACTGGAGGAGATGAGAGCAGGGGTAGACGAGCCCCAGACTCGACTGTCTCCCGCAGCCAGTCTGAGGCAACCCTGGACCAGGCTCATCACTGACCTGCCTGGGAGAGTTTCAAACGATTTGACAAACTGGGATTGAGAACCAGACGGGTGATGAAGGGATTTCTTAGGACTCTAGGAGAAGAACTCAGAGGCTGAGCCTAGAAGCAAGATCCTGGGTACAGTCGTCTCTATGGTGACGTGGTGGCAGGGTACCATAGCCTTTCGTAAGAGCACTTGTTGACAGGGCGGCTGTGCCCAGGTGGCAGTGCCCAGGGAAGCAGTTCCCAAAATGGGGAGTGATCTGCTGAGAGCTGAGGGGTTGGGGTGAATAAACAGCCTGTTATCAGGTTTGTAGTTTATTTCCCTTCTTCCCCAACTCCTTCAGGATGTCAATCAATGGGATTTATTGAGTGCTTACTGTGTACAGAGCACTGTACTTAAGCAGCTGGGAGAGTACACTAGAATAGGTGGACATGATCTCTTGACCTCAAGGAGCTTGGAATCTAGTGGGAGAAGACACTATTATATATTAAAATAAATTACAGACAGGGGAAGCAGCAGAGTATAGGATATGTACATGAGTGCTGAGGGGATGGGGTAAGGACCCAATTGCATAGGTGATGCAGAAGGGAGGGAGAATAGGACGGGGAGGCGAGAGGTTAGTCAGGGAAGGCTTCCTGGGGGAGATATGATTTCAGTAAAGCTTCGAAGATGAGGAGAGCCGCAGTCTGTCGGATAGGAAAGGGGAGAGAGTTCAGCTAACTCCTTGCGGCTCCACCTCGGCCACCACTCCCAAAATGGCTGAAGTCCACTTGATTCTCAGTCTCAGTTGGCGTTAATTTAATCTGCTGAGCCGTTAACCCTCCTAATAATAATAATAATAATAATAATGGCATTTACGAAGCGCTTACTATGTGCAAAGCACTGTTCTAAGCGCTGGGGGGATACAAGGTGATTAGGTTGTCCCACGTGGGGCTCACAGACTTAATCCCCATTTTACAGATGAGGTAACTGAGGCACAGAGAGGTTAAGTGACTTGCCCAAGTCACACAGCTGACAATTGGTGGAGCCGGGATTTGAACCCATGACCTCTGACTCCAAAGCCCGTGCTCTTTCCACTATGCCACGCTGAGACAGAGAGAGAAGCAGGTCGGTACTTACCGCTAGCTGATTCTGCAGTTGTTTCACCTGCTGCTGTAGAGCGTCGAGCAGCTGACTTTGCCTCTTGGGGGTGCTTGTTGAATAGGACAGCTGAGAAAGGCTGTTCAAGGCTTCCTTTAACTTGATCACTTCCTTTGACATCTCATTTATCTAATCGGAAATAAAGAGACCATATAAAACTGCAAAGATAGGTTAAAAATATTTTCCTGACCTCTTCCTTTTTGCAAAGCTGCTCTCAGGAACAACAATAATAATATGGTATTTGTTAAGCGCTTACTGTGTTCCAGGCACCGTAGAAAGTGCTGGGATGGATACAAGCAAATTGGGTTGGACACAGTCCCTGGCCCACATAGGGCACGGTCTCAATCCCCATTTTACAGATGAGGTAACTGAGGCCTAGGGAGGTGAAATGACTTGCCCAGGGTCACACAGCAGACAAATGGTGGAGCCGGGATAAGAACCTGATTCCCAGGCCAGTGCTACGCCATGCCACTTCTCAGTAAACGCTACGGATGAATGAATGAGAGCCTGCTGTGTCCATATAACTGAACGGAGAGCTTGGGAGAATGTAATAAAAGGATAAGGTATCGTCCCCTCTTAGGGTCACACCTGGAGAGTTTCCAATACTCTGCCGGTCTCGACTACGGGAGGGAGAGTCAAGCAGAGGCATTTCCATTCCATTCCTAGCTTGGGCAGCGGCTAGGGAGCGGATGGCAATCTGCTACAAGTCAAAACTCACCCACGCTGGGCAGCAGAGACATGGGAGAGAGTCGAGGGAGGAGACTCGAGTTTACTGCGAGGAAGGCGGCGGTGGTGAACCACTTCCATATTTTCACCCAGAAAATTGTATGGATACACTACCAGAACAATTGGAAATGGAGGGTGGGGCATTCTGGGGAAGATGCGTCTGTGGTATCGCTATGGGATGTAATCGACTCGATGGCATAAGACGAATAGGGTATGGCCCTGCCCAAGAGAAACTGAACAGCTAATGGGAAGAGAGGCAGCCACCAATCAATCAATCAATCAATCAATCAATCGTATTTATTGAGCGCTTACTATGTGCAGAGCACTGTACTAAGCGCTTGGGAAGTACAAATTGGCAACATATAGAGACAGTCCCTACCCAACAGTGGGCTCACAGTCTAAAACACACACCAACGATATACATTCAGTGGGACGAGGAGGGAAAACTTCAGGAGAAATGAATGAATTAATTTAAAAATGGAGCATGTATATCGACAGATACCCAAGTATCTAGAGAAGTCGAGGGGCCTAGTAGACGGAGCATGGGCCTCGGAGTCAGGCGACCTGGGTCCTAATTCCAGTTCCACCACCGGCTGCTGTGTAACCTTGAGGGAGTCACTTAACTTCTCTGGGCCTCAGTTTCCTCATCTGTAAGGTGGGGATAAAATACCTGTTTTCCCTCCTGA
This sequence comes from Tachyglossus aculeatus, assembly GCF_015852505.1. Taxonomy (NCBI): domain Eukaryota; kingdom Metazoa; phylum Chordata; class Mammalia; order Monotremata; family Tachyglossidae; genus Tachyglossus; species Tachyglossus aculeatus. The sequence goes on from NC_052068.1 coordinate 75,206,357, forward strand.
ATTGTGAGCCCTTTGTGGTACAGGTACTGTGTCCGACCTGATTATCCTGTATTTATCCCAGGGCTTAGTGCAGTGCTTGCACAAAGTAAGCACTTGTCTAATTCTGCAATTATTATTATTATTATTATTATTATTATTATTAAAAGTGCAGGGTGTGGGGGGGCTGTGGGGTGTATAGGGGTGTGGGTACACAAATGCTAGGGGGTTCTGTGGATACACAAGAGCTGGGGGGAGCTGGGGAAGAATTTTCAGCAGGGCTTTGGAAATATGGAAGAACCTGGGTCTGGTAGATTGGAACCCGGGAAGTGGTTCCTGGTGCGGGAAGGGATCCAGGGTGCTCAGGACATCGGAAATCTGTTTCTTCGTCTTCTCCCAAATGCTTAGTACAGTACCCTGCTCACAGTAAGCACTTAATAAATGTCACTGATTGATTGATTTTTGATCTAGTTCAAAATGTGAACCGAAAATGAAATTTGGACATCGGTAGGTTTACCGCAGCACTGACTCAGTCCTCTTTAAGGAAAAATGCGGCGTGAAAGTGATAAATAATGGGGTCAGTCAGTTGTATTTATTAAGCGCTTACTGTGTACAGGACACTGTACTGAGCGCTTGGAAGAGTACAACACAACAATGTAACAGTCACATTCCCTGCCCACGTTGAGCTTACAGTCTAGAGACAACAAGCTTATGGCCAAGGAAAATTCAATTATGTTCAATTTGCTGACTTTGTTAGGTTACTTGCCCATGGTCAAATGGCAGTGGAGTAAGGGATGGACTCTGGAACAAAGCCATAAACACAGACAACAGCCCCTGTAAATTTTGTTAATCTCTCACTGCGTTTGAGAGAGAGGAACAGTCCATCTTCTCAAAGAAAATAGCCCCAACTGTGGAATGTTAGGTTTGAATGCCACATCCCACAGTTTACATTTGGAAGTTTGAAGGGCAGAGGTTAATCATTACGGATGGGAAAAGCGGGTGCAGGATGAGAGCTATCCTGTTCTTCTGCTCCCCCTTGTCTTTCTTTGTGCGGGTTCCAGCCACGTTTCCTAGTCTCGGCAGCAAATCTCCTCCTCCTTCCCTGCCGCTCTGTGTCCACTTTTAAGAATGAGGGCTCAGGGGTCATTGTGGAGGGCCTGGGGTCTGGAGGAAAGGGATGAAGCTGAGGGTTTGCAGGCTTCCCTGCAGGCGAAGAATCCGGCAGACTCCTAACTAGTGTTGGAGTTTGGGATTTTGGCTGAGTCAGGGAAAGTTTATCGGTTTGAGAGTTTGCTTCTACTCTCGGACGCTAGCTGAGCTCCCACGGTAACAGTTGTAGAGAGAGTCAACTTCGGAACGCTGAACAACTGGAAATCACTTAATGATGGATGAGCCGCTGACAGGCCGGTTTAAGAGGAATTAATCCATACCACACAGGCAGGTCTCAAGACTGTAAGCTAGTTATGGGCAGGGAATGTGTCTACCAACTCTGTCATACCGTTAGATTGCACTCTCCCAGCTGCTTAGTACCGTGCTCAATAAATATGACTGATAACCCGTCTAGGGTCAGTAGGGATTTATGTTTGGCGCAATTGTAAATCATGTTAGTTCTATTCATTCTTGAGAAATGGCTAGTGGAAAGAGTATGGGCCTGGGGGTCAGAGGACCTGGGTTCTAATGCTGGCTCCGCCACTAGTGTGCTGTGGGACCTTGGGCAAGTCACTTAACTTCTCTGCACTCACTTCTCTCCTCTGTGAACTGGAGATTCAGAACCTGTTCTCCCTCCTACCTAGATTGTGAGCCCCATGTAATAATGGCATTTATTAAGCGCTAACTGTGTGCAAACCACTGTTCTAAGCACTGGGGAGTTACAAAGTGATCAGGTTGTCCCACGTGGGGCTCACAGTTTTAATCCCCATTTTACGGATGAGGTAACTAAGGCACAGAGAAGTGAAGTGACTTGTCCAAAGTCACACAGCTGGCAATTGGCAAGGTAGGGGTTTGAACCCATGACCTCTGACTCCAAATAATAACAATAATAATAACAACGGCATTTATTAAGCGCTTACTATGTGCAAAGCACCGTTCTAAGCGCTGGGGAGGTTACAAGGTGATCAGGTTGTCCCACAGGAGGCTCACAGTCTTAATCCCCATTTTACAGATGAGGTAACAGAGAAGTTAAGTGACTTGCCCAAAGCCACACAGCTGACAACTGGCGGAGCCGGGATTTGAACCCTTGACCCCTGACTCCAAAGCCTGGGCTCTTTCCACTGAGCCACGCTGGGACCCGATTATCCTGTATCTACCCCAGTGCTTGGCACATAGTAAGTGCTTAACAAATGCCGCTATTACTGTTACTAGTAGTGTTACTATTTTACTATCAGTAGAATACAGGATGCCAACCTTCCTGGAGGCTGCTGCAATTTTCACTTCTAGGCCACGTCTGCCAAGCTGCCTCACGAAACACCACTCACCTTTTTATCTTTATCTTCCTCCAGTTTTGAAGAGCTCTCTGAAGACCGCTTCATTTCCGTAAGCTCTCCTTGAGTCTGTTGGCATTTCTGAAGAAGCTCGTGCACCTCCTGCTCCTTAGATTTCAAGAGACTGTGAACATTTTCCTTTTCCCTTTTGAGCTGGGAGAGCTCACTTTTCACCTGAGAGGCCTCTAAAGTGGTCTTCTCTCTTTCCCTCTGCGAATCCTTCAACTTGGAAGTCAACACGCTGACTTCACCCTCCAAAGACACCCGGAGCTTTTCGTAGGAAGCCCGGGGCACCATCGCGTCGCTTACTGCAGCTTTCTCATCCGACAGATTTTTCTGGAGGCTTTTCACTTCGGCTTCCTTGTTGGCGAGCTGTTCTTTGAGACCGGCCATCTTCTCCTCCGTTTCCTTGGCCGAACTCCGGAGTGCGGTCACCACCTGCAGGTGCTCTGTGATGGACACAGAGTTCTGCTTCTGGGCATCGACCAACAGCTTGAGCTGCGTCACTTCATTCAATACCTTCACATACTGGGATTTCATGTCTGACAACGCCTCTTCCGCTTTAACTCTGGACGCGTTGTTCACCTGCATCAGCTTCTCGTGCTCCTCTTTATGGATGTAGTCGGACGTCACCTCCTCTAGCGACTTCCTCTTCCTGTAATCCTCCAGCTCTGCTTGCGCTTCCTTGTAGAGGTGAGACAGCTCGCTCACTTGTTTATTGAGTTCGTCTATCATTCTGTTCATTGCTTCTTTCATCTCGCCGGTTTCATCGCTGGATTCCTGGGGCACCTGACTTTTCAGGGTGTCTTGCAACCTTCTGATCTCTTCTTGCGCTTCTTTGTACTTTTCAATCACAAAAGCCTTCTCCTGGTTCATATGCTCGATAATTGAGGCATAGGAACTCTTCATTTTCTCGTACTCTTTCGCGGACATTTCATTAACCACGTTCCTTTCCTTCTCTCCTAGTTTCTCCTCCATCTCTCGCACTTTCTCCTTATTTCTTTCACTTTCTTCGAAGGCGTCCTGAAGCTTTCGTTTTAGCCCCTCCATCTCCTCCCGTGCCATCCCCAATTCATCCATTTTCGAATGGCCCTCCTTGTTTACCAGGGGAGGGCCTGATTCCATCTGCTTTGGTAGAGCTGAAACCACGTCTCTGGCCTCCTCGCTCTTCCTCTCGGTTTCTTTAAACTTCTTGTTCAGATCGGAGTTATTTTCTAACGCCTCTAAGCCATTCAAGCCAAGTGATTCTGGGACTCTAGACTGGAGCTGGGCCTCCAACTGCCTTCTCTCCGCTTCAGATTGGTCAAGCTTCATTTGAACATCTTGCAAAATTTCTTGTAGCTGCTGGATTTGGACCTCGCTGCTGCCGGTGGCTTTATCCGGAGGAGGGGTCAGTACAGGCTTAGGTGATCTTGGCTCTGGAGTCGTGGTGTCATTTGGTCGGTCTATCGAGGGTTCCAAATCAGTTTGGGTGGAATGATAGGAATCAATGCTCAGGTTTCCTTCTAGCCCTTTTGGTGACTTGTTCTGTGGGAAATAAGTAACAACATTGACATTTAGTTCAGGAAACTGGATTGCATTTGCAAAATAATTACAACTAATTGATCCGTCTCTATTAGATTGGAACAGAGTCTCCATTGTACCCTCCTAATAATAATAATAATGATGGCATTTATTAAGCGCTTACTATGTGCAAAGCACTGTTCTAAGCGCTGGGGAGGTTACAAGGTGATCGGGTTGTCCCACGGGGGGCTCACAGTCTTCATCCCCATTTTACAGTTGAGGTAACTGAAGCACAGAGAAGTGAAGTGACTTGCCCAAAGTCACACAGCTGGCAGATGGCAGAGCCTGGATTTGAACGCGTGACCTCTGACTCCAAAGCCCGTGCTCTTTCCACTGAGCCACACTGCTTCCTAAGTGCTCAGGACAGTGCTCTGAATATGTAAACATCCAGTAGAGTGCTCTGCACATGCTATCTTCTCAAGAAAATGGCCGAATGGTCTGCCTCTCGTACAGTACACCGCTGTGTTTATTTACAGGTAAACACACTTATGTGGTAATTATCTAAAATGCACAACAGTAACTCTTGAGATCTCCTATCTACTCTCAAAATCCACCATATGATCCTATTCCTTCACACTTTATCAAAACACTTGCCCCTCACACACACCCACACACACTTCCCTCCCTAACTGCCATCTTCAATTGTTCTCTCTCCAGTGGCTTTGTCTCCACTGCTTTCAAACATGCCCATGTCTCCCTTATCCTAAAAAAGACCCTCCCTAGGTGACCTCACAGCTCCCTCCAGTTATTGCCCCATCTCCCTCCTACCATTCTTCTCCAAACTTCTTGAGGAAGTCATCTGCACCCGCTGACTCAAATTCCTCTCCTCCAGCTCTCTCCTTAAACCCCTCCAATCTGGCTTCCATCCCCTTCACTCCACAGAAACCACCCTCTCAAAGATCAACAATGATCTCCTTGCCAAATCCAACGGCCTCTCCTCCATCCTAATCCTCCTCGACTTCTCAGCTGCCTTCGACTGTTGACCACCCCCTTTTCCTGGAAACGTTATCCAACCTCAGCTTCACTGACACTGTCCTCTCCTGGTTCTCCTTTTATCTCTCTGGCTATTTAATCTCAGTTTCTTTCACAGACTCCTCCCTGTCTCCCACTCCCTAACTGTGGGTGTCCCTCAAGGTGCAGTTCTGGATCCCCTTCTATTCTCCATCTACTCCCACTCCCTTGGAGAACTCGTTGTCCAAGTTCACATGGCTTCAACTACCACCTCTATGAAGATGATACCCAAATCCACAACTCCAGAGCTGATCTCTCTCCCTCTCTGCCTTCTTGCATTTCCTCCTGCCTTCAAGACATCTCTACTTGGACGTCCTACTGTCACCTCAAACTTAATGTGTCTAAAACAGAACTTCGATTTTCCCACCTAAGGCCTGCCCTCCCCCTGACTTTCCATCACTCTAAAGGGCACCACCATCCTTCCTGTCTCACAAGCCTGGAATCTCGGAGTTATCCTTGACTTCTCTCTCTCTATCGACCCATGTATTCAATCCATCACTAAATCCTGTAAGTTCCACCTTCACAACATCACTAAAATCTGCCCTTTCCTTTCCATCCAAACTGCTGCCATGTTACTCCAAGCACTTTTCATACCCCACCTTGCTGGCCTTCCTGTCTCCTGCCTCTCCCCACTCCAGTCCATACTTCATTCTGCTGCCCAGATCATTTTTCTATACAAATATCTTTTGGAAACTGAGAAGGGAAAATTTTAGCAGGTTCAGAAGGATCACAGAAAGAGTGTGCATGTTTTGGAATGAGCAGAGAACGTTCAGGAGATTAAATACTTGTTCTGCCTTCTATTTGGTTCCTGAGACTCATTTGGGACAGGGATTGTGTCTGACCTAATTTTTTTGTATCTCATTACCTAGTACAGTATTTGGCATGTAGTAAGCACTTAACGAATGCCACAGTTATTATTATGAAACTTCTGAATCTCACTATATTGTAAGTTCCTTGTGGGCAGGAATTGAGTCAATTCATCCGCCAAGCTAGCTCTCTTCCTCCCTTCAAGGTCCTACTGAGAGCTCACCTCCTCCAGGAGGCCTTCCCAGACTGAGCCCCCTCCTTCCTCTCCCCCTCCTCCCCCTCTCTATCCCCCCCGCCTTACCTCCTTCCCTTCCCCACAGCACCTGTATATATGTATATATGTTTGTATGAATTTATTACTCTATTTATTTATTTATTTATTTTACTTGTACATATTTGTTCTATTTATTTTATTTTGTTAATATGTTTTGTTGTCTGTCTCCACCTTCTAGACTGTGAGCCCGCTGTTGGGTAGGGACCGTCTCTATATGTTGCCAGCTTGTGCTTTCCAAGCACTTAGTACAGTGCTCTGCACGCAGTAAGCGCTCAATAAATACAACTGAATGAATGAACGTATATATGTTTGTACATATTTATTACTCTATTTTTTTTACTTGTACATATTTATTCTATTTATTTTATTTTGTTGATATGTTTTGTTTTGTTGTCTCTCTCCCCCTTCTAGACTGTGAGCCCACTGTTGGGTAGGGACCGTCTCTATATGTTGCCAACTTGTACTTCCCAAGCGCTTAGTACAGTGCTCTGCACACAGTAAGTGCTCAATAAATACGATTGAATGAATGAGAGTCTACCTTGTTGTACTCTCTCAAGTGCTTAGTACAGTGCCTTGTACATAATAAGTGCTCAATAAATACCATTTACCGACTGACTGATGCTTGAACCAAATAGGATCTTCAATCAAAGGGAAGTCCAGAGGAGGGAAGAGCTGGGAGAAAGGTTGGGAAAAGACTTTGAGCACTCACTGTGTGCAAAGCACTGTACTACGTGCTAGGGAGAGTATAATGTAACAGGGTTGGTAGACATGTTCCCTGCTCACAATGACATGCAAAGTTGATTCCAGATTCAGTACAGAGTTGACCGGTAAAAAAAAGAAGACCGTGAGCACTGGCTGATTAGCTTCTCTAGCGCTCACTCCAAGCATGTTTTTGGACTGCATCTAGTTCAGCCTCTCTGTTTATCAGCATAGCCTGCTGGAAAGAGTCGCGGCCTGGGAATCATAGGATCTGGGTTTCTAATCCCACCTCACCACTTGCTGTTTGCCCGTGGGAATCTTCAATTTCCTCATCTGCGCAGCAGAGGTTCAATACTTGTTTCTCCCTCCTACTGAGACGGAGAACCCCATGAAGTCTTTTAGACTGTGAGCCCACTGTTGGGTAGGGACTGTCTCTATATGTTGCCAATTTGTACTTCCCAAGCGCTTAGTACAGTGCTCTGCACATAGTAAGCGCTCAATAAATACGATTGATGATGATGATGATGATGAAGGACCTGATTATCTTGTATCTACCCCAGCACTTAGTACAGTGCTGGGCACATGGTAAGTACTTAAGAAATACCACAGTTATTATTAACTTCTCTATTCTGGTTAGGAGCTTAAAGAACCAAAGTTATAAAACTGAGCTAATTTGAATTCTTTGGGGAAGAAAACAGAAAGTTACAGAATTTACCTGATAACAATAATAATGATTATGGTATTGGTTAAGCACTTACTATGTGCCAAGCACTGTTCTAAGCGCTGGGGTAGATACAAGGTTGTCCCACGTGAGGCTCACAGTCTTAATCCCCATTTTACAGATGAGGCAGCTGAGGCACAGAGAAGTTAAGTGACTTGCCCAAAGTCACACAGCTGACAAGCGGTGGAGTCGGGATTAGAACCCATGAGCTCTGACGCCCAAGCCCGGGCTCTTTCCGTTAAGCCACGCTGCTTCAAGGTAAGGTCCCAAGGGCTAAATTGTTTCAAACTTGGGGACATGCTCTGCAATGGATGGATAGTATAATAATAAGTAATGGTATTTGTTAAGTCCTATGTGCGAAGCACTGTTCTAAGCACTGGGGCTGGTACGAGGAAGTCAGCTGGACACAGTCCCTGCCCCATATGGGGCTCACAGTCTTAATCCCCATTTTACAGATGAGGTAACTGAGTCACAGAGAAGTTAAATGACTTGTCCAAGGTCACACAGCAGACAGGTGACAGAACTGGGATTAGAACCCATGACTTTGACGCCGAGGCCCGTGCTCTATTCTCCACACCATTCTACATCCTGCTCACCTGTAGCTTGTCTTGTAATTCTTTATTGTGCAATGTAAGAGAAGTAACTTTTGCTTGCAGCAGTAGAAGAAGATCCTGATGGTCTGCATCAGAGCTTACATCCAATAAGCTATCAGCCCCTTTAAAAAGTAGAACAATTTAATTTAATGATCAGTACAGTGCTCTGCACATGGTAAGCACTCGATAAATACCACTGATTGATAGGAGGGGGTGCCTTTACCTTAGATGCTAATGCACAGCCTAACCCTAATATTTCAAGTTTAGGGATGTGGAGATGATTCTTCCCAGAAAAATGATGCTTCGTCTCCAAAGCCCGGCTTCATTGGATTTTTGCTATCTGACCATCTGACTTCAGCAAACTTGGTGAGCACAGAGGCCTTATACCAGCAGTCAGAGAAACTTGCCAACCTGACATAGTCACTAATGAGTCGAAAGGACCACTTTGTTTCCAAAGGACTGCATTTTTTTCTGGGCAAGATGGAGTACTTTGGAATTATAATTTGCCCCAGACCGATTGTGGACCCCTCCGACTTCTCCGGGGATTTGGGATTCCCTCCTGTCAGTGGCTGGGGGATGATATTAGGGAAGCCTCCATCTTTTTAACTTGGCATGGCCTGATGGATGCTGCAGGGAAATGGGATTTCTTGTCCAACCTCCACTTCAAGTCTGGAAAAAAGTGAGGAATTTCCTCACAACACGGGACTCACCAACCCAACCTACAAAGTGCTGGGGACTTCCTCATCCTTGGGTGCTAAACAGGGCTGGTGGCTAGGACTCACTATGAATGATTCGGCCCCACCCTTAGCCTAAAGGACCATAGGATGGCATGGCCCTCCTTAATCACAAAATATACAATGGGGGTCATTCAGAAAGGTCACTGAGACAGGTTGGAACTCAAGCTTCAAAACAGGTTCAAACTAAACTTCAAAACTTTCTCCTTAAATTTTCCAACTGAGTCTCTAAATCCTCGCACAAGAGGAAGCGGGTGGTTGTTGGAGATGGGGAAATGTAATAAGGACTAGTTTCTGGAACAAAGGCAGGGGATCTTACCCGCAGTGCTATCACTCAGCCTGTCCTTGTTTTCTCGTATTAAGCTGACTTCTTCTTGCTGAAAAAAACAAATGGGTCTTTTAGGGAGCATTCTCTAAGACATTTTCCTAGTCAAAAAATTATGGATATTTTTTTTCCCACAAGTTCAGGTGCAATGAAACCATTTAAAAGATGGCTAGAATTATTTTATAGAGAGAGCAGTAGTACATTTAACATGAACTGCTTCTTCAAGCCCTTTTTAATGGTATCTGTAATGTGCCTAGTATGTTCCAGGCACTGTGCTAAATGCTGGGATAGATATGAGCTAATCAGGATGGACACAGTCCATGGGGCTCACAGTCTTAATCCCCATTTTACAGATGAGGAAATGGAGGCACAGAGTAGTAAAGTGATTTGCCCAAGATCACACAGCAGACAAGAGGTGGAGTCTGGATTAGAACCCGTGACCTTCTGTCTCCCAGGCCTTTGCTCTATCTTTGCACTACACCATGCTGTTTCTTGGGAGCCTGTACTCTTCCAAGCACTTAGTACAGGGCTTTGTGCCCAGGAATTACTCAATAATTAACACTGATTGACTGAATGATTGACATCCATGTATGGGCCTAATGTGTGACTGAAAAGGCCAATGTGGGGGACCCCCAGTCCCGACCACACTATGCACACACTCAAATTGTCCTTTGCTGTGTTGTCATGTTTGTTTACAGTTTTTGCCACTATTTTTACCTCTGCCTTTGTGTCCCACTTTCCTTTCAGAGATTCTGTTTAAGAAAGGCTACACTTTTTCACGTTGCAGTATGCCATGCTAATCTGTTCGCAGTAGCCGTGTTCCAGTTTTTATTTTTCTTCTTATTGAATTGTTCCTTCTGACCTCTTTGTTTACAGTCAACCCTTTCTAGTTCACTGTACAATAGCTGTTTGGGTATTCTACCTATCATGCTTCCCAGATGGATCATTCTTGAGTCATATCACCCTTTTAGCCAGATTAGCAATGATGAATTTATTTATACCCCCCTTAGTAGTCATTTTTCTATGTCTACTCAGTTATTGACCCCTCTGGATTTATATATCTTTATGGTTTTGTCTCCCTTTAGAGGGAAAGCTTCTTGTAGGCAGGGAATGCGTCACTTTTTTATTCTGTTCTTCCCAAATGCTTAGTAAAGTGCACTACACAAAGTGAATGCTTGATAGACGCTTCTCCTTCTCCCATGTGTCTCCCAGTGAAGCTGTGTTGCAAGAAGCATCGCTTCACTCTTAGGAGACTAAAGTTTTTCCAGGACTTCATTGTCTGTGATGCTGTCTTGTCATTTGATGTTGAGTAACAGTGATAATTGTGGAATTTGTTAAGTGCTTACTATGGGTCAAGCACTGTACTAAAAGCCGGGGAAGATGCGAGATAATCATTCATTCATTCAATCACATTTATTGAGAGCTTACTGTGTGCAGAGTACTGTCCTAAGCGCTTGGGAAGTACAAGTTGGCAACATATAGAGACGGTCCCTACCTAACAATGGGCTCACAGTCTAGAAGGGGGAGACAGACAACAAAACAAAATATGTGGACAGGTGTCATACGATAATCAGGTTTCACATGGGACTCATAGTCTAACCAAAATGGAGAACCGGTATTGAATCTCTATTTTGCAGATGAGGGAACTGAAGCACAGAGAACTGAAGTGACTCACCCAAGTTCACTCAGGAGCGAAGTAGTGGAACTGGGATTAGAACCCATGTCCTATGATTCCCAGACCTGAATTCTTTCCGCTCGCTATGTACTTCTCTAAAGTGTAGGGTTTGTAAACTTCAGGAAGCCAGAATGCTGGGATGGAAGATTCAATTGTCTGTTCCAATATGGCATTGCTTAAGCCCTTATTCTCTTTGGAGGCTTAAAAAATTAAATGGAACAATGCAGTCCATTAAAGTATTCATTTCCTATATTATGAGCCCCCCAGGGGGAGAGAGCCCTGTCTAATTCCCATCTGTGTATTCTCTTCCAGCCCTTAGGACAGTGCTCTACACAAAGTACTTAATGTATACTATTACTACCATGACTAATACTTCTGGTTTTCAATGAATTTAGAAAATACATTTTCAAGCAAAATAATAATAATAATGGTATTTTTTAAGTGCTTACTATGTGCCAAACACGGTTCCAAGTACTGAGGTAGATACAAGGAAATCAGGTTGTCCCAAGTGGGGCTTACAGTCTTAATCTCCATTTTATAGATGAGGGAACTGAGGCACAGAGAAGTGAAGTGACTTGCCCAAGATCACACAGCAGAAAAGTAGCAGAGCAGGGATTAAAACCCATGTCCTCTAACCCCCAAGCCCGTGCTCTTTCCACTAAGGCACACTGCTTCTCTGCAAAAGGGATCAAGTCCTACACTGGAAGGCTCTTTTAAGGACATTCTAGCCTTGACTGAACATATTCTGGCAAGTTTTCTGGGTAGTCATAACTGCTGATTAACTGACTTGTTAAACAAATCATGAATTACCTTCTCGTGTTGATGGTCCAACAACAATATTTAGGAAAAACACCACTGTAAAAAAATTACAATAAAAACATCTAAAAGTATCTATGGACCTTAGAAATAACAGATGCACCCAACTCTAACCTTCTACTCAGTTTTCCTTATGAGCACAGAATGACCACTGAGCCTAGAATAATTTCCTCTAACCCTTTGTCCTTGAAAAGTCTACATGGGCTCATTTATCAAAAAAATAATCTGGCAGTGTCAAATAAGACTGTCACTTCCTGAAGTAATAGAGAAGAATGACCTCTTGCCTCCAGATTCGGCCAACTTGAGATGTTTATCACAAGGTGACTGTCAGCAAATACCCACAGTTAAATCGAGGGGTTCATTTTTGGAAAAAAAACAACAAAATAAAAACAAAAAAACACAACCCCCCAAATCATCATATATTTTCTTTTTCTTCAGCATTATTAAGCTATGGCAAGCATGTTTGCCTTTAAGTCCAGCCACTTTTGGAGAAAATAGAGTACTATTTTATCAATCTATTGTACTTGAGTGCTTAACTGTGTTCAGTGCACTGTATTAAGCACTTGGGAGAGTAAAATATGGCACACTTAGTAGACATGTTGCCTGACCACTGTGGACTTGCAGTCTAGAAAATGTTACAACATCAAGAAGTAGTATGGCCTAGTGGAAAGAGCCTGGGAGTAAGAGGACCTGGGTTCTAATCTTGTCACTTGTCTGCTGTGTGACCTTGGACGGGTCACTTAACTTCACTGTGCCTCTGTTTCCTCATCTCTAAAATGGGGATTAAATCTTCCTACCCCCAACTAAGACTATGAGTCCCATAAGGGGACAGGGAAATCCAACCTGATTAGCTTGTATCTCCCCCAGTGCTTCGAACAGTGCTTGTTATATAGTAAGCGCTTAACAAATACCATAAAAAACCCAAAAAAAAAGAGCTTCTTTTCCTTACTTCAGGTTTACTTTTCTCTTTTAAGTCTTTTGTCAAACAGTGCAGTATGAAGAGACTAGAGCCCACACTGTAATAAATCAGCATTTTTCTCACAATCAGGCCTCCCCATGGTAAGTACAGATGTGTAGTAAGGGGCAAAAAGTGTAATTTATACTCCCATTACCTTTGTTGCTTAAATCCACTTAACATTCCCATTTAACCTCCATTTACCCTAACAAACAAAGACTACTCAGTGACACAACAGTTAATAAATAAGTGAAAACAAGGGGAATACCTTGAATGGAGTTTCTGAGAAGAAAGCTGACTCTTTGCCAGACACTGGAGTTGAGGTAATTGAGCGTGGAGAGGAGACATCACTTAACTGGTAAAACAAGCACAAAACAACCGATGTAGGCAAAACCACCAATACAGAAGACCTCTCCCAGCATCTTCCATTTAGGTAGACAAGCAACTCACAGCTCAGGGCTAAACTTCCTTAATTACTCATACAGTGTTGACAACACAGTAGATGTAATACAATTTTTCTGCAATGAGTTAAAGTCCAATTTTTAATATGAAGTTTGTAGTTCATTCTCATTGTAGAAAACATAACCACCCCAAAAAATCCTATCGAGGGGCCGAACAATGTTTGGATGCATCAAAAGGCGTCTGAAAAAAAGCAAAGCAGGAAACGTTGTACTGTCTATTTTTCTCATGTCCGATCGATCCTGCCTTCCTTCTTCCAGAAGTCTGAGTGGCAAGAAATGATACCATTTTTCTACAAATCGCTGCCGCTTAAGCTAATCTCCTCAACATGCTACACTTGACTAAATGGCTAAAGCAAGTTCAGGTGTAAGGGTGCAAACCATAAAAACCTTCTTCTTTTCAATTTAATGACACTGAATTTGTTTGTTTTTTTTTACCTGGGAAGGACTGATAGGAGGAGGTGGAGCTTTGCGTTTTTTTGGAGTTCCACTTCTTTCTGAGTTTATTTTAGAGACTTGATCATGCTGAAAGTGTCACAGCCAGAAAACGGAGGCGGGTTAGTTTGGTTAGTAAGGTCTGAGCATGTTGCTTTAAACAATAAACCAGAATAACTCATACAGTTCATGCATTTATCGTGTTTTCAGGCTCAAAACGGCAAACCCCCAGAGGGTCTGGGCATGCTCCGAATGACTTCTCATGACAAACCATGCTTTAATATGAGACCAAAGCAAATACACAAATCCAAAACAGATTTGATGGGTGCTGGAAGGTGGGGAAATTCAGGATGACGAATCAATTGCTAGCAATTTCAAAACCACAGTTCACTCTCTCTTTTTCCCCCTGTGATTCAAAAACTGCATCGCCTATCTTTGAGAACGTGCACTGCCTTCCCTTGAAAGACGTAATAAAGCTGTCTCGACAGCAGCACCCCATGTTATCCCTGAATTCTGGGTCCACCAGAACGAGTGGTGGTCGTGCTGCCGTCCACCTGGTTGTCCCCAGACTGTCTCCCCTGCCCACCATGTCACCCAAAATCCTTTCTCACTCTCCTCCCCTGGACCTCAGTAGCTCCTCAGGTGCCCCACTCCCTCCAACCCACCAAATCTAGTCCTACGCAACTGGAAGACCAAGACTGTGAGCTCATTGTGGGCTGGGATTGGCACTCTTTATTGTTGTACTGTACTTTCTCAAGTGCACACAGTAAGTGCTTAATATGATTGAATAAATGAACGAGTGAATGTCCAGGAGGCTTTCTAGGGCTGGTTCCAGGGCATCTGATGTACTTTGCCTTTCATCTTCCCTTTCCCTACACTGACTATGATCCCCGGAGGCTGCCTTAGGTTTCTAGGCATCTCAACACAATCATTCTCCCCCCATGACCTAAATTACTCTGGGAGGACTAAGTACTGAGTTAGCCATGGATGGGAGAGAGACCTGGGAGCAGAGAAGTGGGCAATCAGGCTGGGATGTGGAGGAGAAGGAAAAAATGCCAGTACTGGCCTTGATAGTCCCTAAATGATGGAAATAGGAGCACAGCTAAATCCACACCATTGAGCTAACCAACTCTCACCACCCAACATGGCAGAGAGGGATGGCAGAGTACAACGGGACAAAAAGGTCGAGATTGTCATCCACGCTAAGGACCCTCGCTCTGGACTGTTGTCAGGGTTCTGAAGGTCAGAAACTCTGAACCTCAATTTAAAGATTAAGAAGCTCTTTAAAAATGCTTCCCCTCATCAATTTATCCTGGGGGCTAGGGAAGGCAGATTTCTAGTTCTTCCTGGAGGTGTTTTGATCTATCTGGGATGTACGATAGCCAGTAAATTAACCCAGTCAAGGTCTAGGTGAGGATTTTCTCCACCATATATATATTTAAAAGCATTAAAATGCCATCTGCACAAACAAGTTTCCCGATGAAAAGTTATTTTCAAGAAAGCAGACACATAATTAAGAGCTCTTACAATAACAGACCAATAATATCCTTACTGTTGAAGGGGTCAGATTGCTAAAGGAAAAAAAAAAAAACCTTCAGGAGGGATCCCAGACCCTAAGGATCTGAAAAAGTAGTTCCCTCAAACTAATTCCACCGCAAGCAACCTTCCAAGTATTTTAGAGTGTGCTAACTTCATTAAATAAATCTGGGCAAATAAAGCACTCCATTCATTTTCCCCTTTCCTTTAATAATCTCAGTCTATGTTCCTGGTTACTGGAATTTGTAATTAAAATGAATAGTGAAAATAATATAATGGGGGCAGTCTCTACAACCTTGATGTACACAGTATATTGTCCTAGGGTTTCAATTCTAAGATTGGGTCAATTCTCCCACTACAGAGAAATGAGTATTAGTTCATTTTGTTGAAAAAGTGCATCCAGGAGTTAAAAGTTTAATGCTACATGCTTTTGAACTGTGATTTGAAATAGCTTCTCAAAGCATCCAGTACACATTTGCAGTGGCATAACAGATAAAAGTCCCTGGGATGGTATTTCTTCTCCGCTAAGCACTTCATTTTCCTACTAGATCAAAAACGTGTATAGGTGGAACATTTTCAAACATCTGTAATAGAGAGCTAATGTCAAAAATGATCAAACCTGCTTTGGCTTTGTTGGAGTCTTTATGTCTGTAGAGGAAAAGAAAAAATATTTTGTACTTCATAATTTGTATAGACACCCATCTCCTCGCCCATTTCTCGGATGCGGAATATAGAGCAGTGTTTAAATTGCCTATTTCCCCAAATTACTCCACGAAGGATTATGCAACATTATTCACTGGGCAAATTCTTTTAATCTTTAGGGAAAGTCAGAGAGTCTAAATTTAAAACAACACTGGCTATTTTCTTTCACATACCAGGATCCTGAGAGATTTTGGATACTAAGAGGTTCTGAATTCCTGCATTTTCCACCAGCTGGGAATAATGAAGGGCATTGTGTCCGAGAGAGTCCACCAAGTTCAAGTCAGCCCCCTTCTGAACGAGAGCTTCCACGATGTCGGAGCTGCCGTGTTCACAAGCCAGCATCAGCGCTGTCCTGCGGGAGAAAAGCGATCACTTAATCACTTCTATCTGGCTTGTAAGTTCATTGTGAGCAGGGAATGTACCTGCTTATTGTTGTATTGTACTCTCCCAAGCTCTTAGTACAGTGCTCTGCACGCAGCAAGCTCTCAATACATTTGATTGAACGAACTGAATGGAATGGGAAGATTCTTTGCTGGAAAATAATTCCTTCCTCTGAGCATGTCAGCTGAGGCAATACTGGGAAAAGAGAGTGCAGAGGGGCATATTAACTTTGGCTGTTTTCACACAAACAGTTCTGTGAGCTTTACATTTTTTTATGGTACTTGTTAAGTGCTTAGTATGTATGTGCAGGCACTGTACTAAACACTGGGGTGGGTACAATATACGCAGATCTGATCCAGTCCCTGTTTGGCATGGGGTTCACAGTTTAAGTAGGAGGGAGAACAGATATTGAACCCACATTTTATAGATGAGGTAACTGAGGCCCAAACAAATAAAGTAACTTGCCCAAGGTCCCACAGCAGACATGTGCTAAGAAGCAGAATGTTCTAGTAGATAGAGCATGGGCTTGAGAGTCAGAAGGTCCTAATACTGGCTCTGCCACTTGTCTGCTACATGATCATGGGCAAGCTATTTAACTTTCCTGTGCCTCAGTTTCCTCATCTGCAAAGTGGGGATTAAGACTCTGAGCCCCAAGTGGGACAGGGACTGTAGCCAACCTGATAAGCTTGTATCTACCCCAGTGCTTAATACAGTATCTGGCACATAGTAAATCCGCCCCCCCGCCCTAAAAAAAAAGTGGTGGAGCTGGGATTAGAACCCAGTTCTTCTGCTTCCCATTTTTCATATCGATTTTCCCCATTCCTCTTCTGTTTCTCTCCTACTACTTCTCTCATCCCAGTTGTCTTTCCAAGGATCCTCAGGTTAGGTGTTGTTTCCATTTCAGTGGGCAAGCAGGGTTCAAATTTATCTGAGCAGGCCCATAGCTCCCTACCTCAGTGTGGGGCTTTAACACTTTGTAGGTTCAGCCCCCACAAACCTCCATAAAGGGATACTTGCTTGTGACAAACGGGTTAGGTCTTCTCCCTGACTCTGAAAAACATCAGTTAGGGACATTTCTGCTAGAACACATGCTTTCATTACAATATTCAGACTGGACTTGGTGGAGGCATTGGACATGTTCTTTCCACAACACAAGTCTACCTTGGGTGTAAGACAATCCTCAAGTTGGTATTGGTGTTTCGGTGTAGGAAGAAACAGTAGTGTGCATAGAATCGGTCACGACATGATGCTGTTAGCCTTCTCAGCCTCTTTCTCAGCCCTACTGTACGTATCACAGAGCACTTTGTGATTTTACAACTTTCCAGTATTTAATATAGCCTAATAACAATGAATGGCAAAGATGGAGGGCGTTTTGCTAGTGGTGGATGTAACAATAATGTGGGCAAGACCCACGATACACCTGTTATGTTCTTTGAAATGTGGTTGTCTCATGAGGTACCCTTTACCAGAGACTTGCATATGGTTAGTTAGATTCCATTAAAGAACCAGCCTTGACATGGTGGCCAAACCCTAGAGGTAAGTAAAAATGACACTGTAAATCCCTCCCCACCCTGTGATCCTATCCCCTGTTCCTAGCAGTTTTCTTGCCCCTCGCCCTCTCCCATACCCCAAACTCTTCTCTGACGTTTCCTCAGTCCTCACCCCATACTCTATTTCTTTTGTTGTTGCTTGAACTTCAGTCAGTGTAGTTAAGTAAACCCCCTCTTTGTCTGTGCCTCTCCCCCACTCCCTTCCTGCTCTACATTGTTCCAAGTAGTTTTCCTGTCCTCTTCAGGCACTCTAAACTTGGCCCCTTCTTTCCCACCTTCTCCCTCCTCCAATGTTTCTTCTTTTTAATAAAATTAGTTATAGGCTTGTCACCACTGTGTCAAGCCACATGGCACCTCCTCTTCCCATTCTTGGATTGGTATCCATAGTTGGGGCGAGGGAAGGGAAGGGGAGCAAAAAGCAGGGAAGAGGAAGAGAGATAGGTGAGCAACATTAGTGTCTGCAACTTCATTCTTTCATCTGCTATCCCTATCCTATCCTGGTCTTCCCTGTTCCCATTCCTGGCTGGGCTTGGACTTGAAGGTGGGGTGGCCAGTTGGAAGTGGAAGAAAGGGCTTAACTGCTGCAGGTGTTACTAAACTTAAAGAACAGAGAAGGGAGCGGGGAGAGAGGAGGAGGCCCTGGGGAAGGAATGAACTTTCCTGCAGTGAGTGGATATAGCATTTGGGGTAGGGCTTAAAATCCTGGGATATGCCAGCACAAAGTGTAGTGCAGGATATATCTCTGGTTCACAAGTATTGTGAAGTGACTACAACATGTGTTGTGCTTTAGACTGTAAAGCTCCTCCTCTAGGCTGTAAAGCTCCTCCCTTAGGCTGCAAATCTCCTCCCCTGGACTGTAAAGCTACTCCTCTAGGCTGTAAAACTCCTCCCCTTGACTGTAAATCTCCTCCTCTAGATGTAAAGCCCTTCCTCTAGACTGCAAAGCTCTTTGTGGGCAGAGAACGTGTCTACCAACTCTGTTATATGTACTCTTTCAAGTGCTTATTGAAGTGTTCTGCACACAGTAAGCCCTCAATAAATAACAATGATTGATAGGAATTGGAATTGAAAAATGTCAGCAGGGTGACTTCCACTATCTACTCCATAACCTACTAATTCCCACAGAATCAGTGTGTTTTAAATGATTTTTCCAGAATACAAGGAGCACAATTACTATGGAATAGCAGAAATATCACAAACAAGAAACTTTTTATTAAAAGCGAGAACTGCTAACTGTGGCCATAGCTCAAAGAATCAATAGCGTGAAAATAGCAGGCAAAAATAAAGAAATAAAGAAGCATCAGAACAGGGGTATGGCTTTTTAAATTGTTCCCAAAGGGCAGCATTAAAATCCCTTGATCACTGAAACTCAATTTAAGGTACCTTCCATTTTTGTCCCTGGAATTGATATCCGCACCATGATCCAGGAGCTGCCTGCAGACGTCGGTATGGCCATTTTGTACTGAAAGAAGTAGAGGTATATTCCCATCCTAGGAAACACATGTAAATCAACATTTTCACCTTGCTGAAGAAATGCCAGCTTCACAGAGAGGCCCCCATTTCCTCCTCCCTCTCCCTTCTTCAATCATATTACATTTGGCAGCTCAAACCATCTTCCTAGAATATCGTTCAGCACCCTTGCCTCATCAAAATTTCCAGGGCTTTCCATTATCGTCCCTATCAAGAAAAAAAATCCTGACCACTGGATTCAAGGCCTTCCAGCATCTCTCTCCTCCTTTCTTATCCACCTTTTTCATCTACTACCCCACAGTCCATTCTACAGTCCTCTCAAACTAACCTGCTCACATTTCTCCCACCAATCCAACCTCCAACCCCTGGTTCCTATTGTCCAACCCCTGTTCCCTTGGCCTGAAACTCCCCCCCCCCTCCCTTTAAATCTGTCAGACCAGAACACTCTCCTTGTGGGCAAGGGATCGTGTCTACCGACTCTGTTGTATTGTACTCTTCCAAATGCTTAGTACAGCGCTCTGCACACAATAAGCACTCAATAAATACCATCCATTGACATATTCTACTTCCATATCCTTTCTCTCATAACCACCTCTATCTCTTTCTCTTCCTAATTCTAAAATTTTTGAATCTACTTGTCTCCTCTGTAAGCTCCTTGAGGAACCGTGTCTTTTCCTCTATTAAGCATCCCGATATACTTAGCGGAGTTCCCTTCCCTGTTCACCTCCCAGAAGGTAATCAATACAGATTGATTTTATTAGGTTCCCAATCCATAATAACTGCATTTGTAGTCCTATCAACATTAATCAATCATCAGTGGTATTTATTGAGCACTTACTATGTGCAGAGCACTGTTCTAAGCCCTGGGAGAGTACACTACAGACTTTAAATTTTAACTATTCCAATCCATCATGGCTAACCTGGCAACCAGGCCAGATGATTTGACTGGGGGCAAGGAAGCAAGAAGGGGTAAAGACATGACTTGCAGTTTCCCTTGGGTCCAACTTCCAGGCTGGCTCTAACTGCGGGCCATTGTTAGCCTCCCATAGCTTGTATCTACTAGTGGGGAATCAGTGAGGTGCCTCTCCAACTCAGACTACAAGACAGGAGATTTTTTTTTTTTTTTAAAGTGCTTACTATTTGTCAAACACTGTTCTAAGCACTGGGGTAAGTGCAAATTAATTACATCGGACACAGTCCCTGTCCCACATGGGGCTCATGGTCTAAGTAGGAGGGCAGACAGGTATCCCTATTTCACAGTTGAGGACACTGAGGCATACAGAAGTGAAGTGACTTGCCCAAGGTCACATAACAAGCAATTGGCAGAGCTGGGATTAGAACCCAGGTCCTTCTGACTTCCAGGGCCCATGGTCTATTCGTTAGGCCATACTGCTTCTCTTGGAAGTTCTAGGGGGAGAGGAAGAAAATCCAAGAAGGTTGGCAAGATCCACCCTCTCACCTAGGATTCCTCTGACAGCTGATGGAACCAACCCTGAATCTGCAGAGGGGTGGGTATGGCAGGGCCGTGCATGAAACGGAGATGGGCACCAAAAGCTCTCAGCAACCTTGATATCTATCATCTTTCCCTTGGCTTGACCCTCCAAAACCTTTCTCACTTTCTAATCCTGGCCTTCTTTTCCCATTCCAAATCCCCAAACTTTAGGGTGCATCAACAGGTAGACTACCATTGGCAGAATCCACGCTTGAAGTGAGATAGTGAATTCACATACTGAGTTCACTTTTTCCCCTTTAAGATGACCCAAGAGATCAATCCAGGAAGCAGCGTGGCTCAGTGGAAAGAGCACAGGCTTTGGAGTCAGAGGTCATGGGTTCAAATCCCAGCTCTGCCAATTGTCAGCTGTGTGACTTTGGGCAAGTCACTTAACTTCTCTGCGCCTGTCACCTCATCTGTAAAATGGGGATTAAGACTGTGAGCCCCCCGTGGGACAACCTGATCACCTTGTAACCTCCCCAGCGCTTAGAACAGTGCTTTGCACATAGTAAGTGCTTAATAAATGCCATCATAATTATTATTATTATTATTATTACTGATCTATGTAACTTTTTTCTCCAAAGGGGTTAAAGTGTAGCACAGTCATTTTAACAGAAATCTCGCAGCATTACGGGAATGAGGGATAATACTAATAATAATGATATTTTTAAGCATATACTATGTGCCAAGCACTGTTGTAAGTGCTGGAGTAGACAAGGTTATCAGTTTGGAAACAGTTCCTGTTCCACTTGGGGCTCACAGAGTTGGGGGCTGACAATAGTAAGTCTGGTTAACAAAAAAGGCCAGGCAATTCAGGGTGACTGAGAATCTCCATAGCTGGGCCTAGAATCCAAGCACTATGGTGGGGCAGGAGGGGAAGGGAGTTTCAAGCAGACCTCCAAGAGTGGCAGAGTGCTTTGCTAAGCAGCCTGCATTTTCCCTTCCAGTCCGGGAATCACAAGCACCTCTCGCTCTCACCTAAATCAACAGTTCTGAGTACCTGCAGACTCCATTTCCCCAGCTCTGTGTCCCACATATAAACCCAGGCCACTCTCCCTCCCCAGCAAGATGACTTAATGGGAAACACAAGCCTTGTGTTTTGGGGGACCGTGAGGTTGGGGGGGTGTAATCGCTGGCACTCACCAAATCCTTGAGGTTAATGGGGCTTTTGTGCTCACACAGAACCTGAACCGCTTGAAGACAACCAAATGCCGCTGGAGAAAACAGTGTGAGAGAGAGAGAGAGAGCGAGAGAGAGAGAGAAACAAAAACCACCAAACCAGATCGCATGGCTACTTCTGCAGAGGGAAATCCCCTTACCACTCAAATACAGGTAAATCCTCAGAATTTCCAACTGAGGATTAGGAAGGAATGCCATTTACAGACAACACTCGGAAAGTTGCTAGGACCCTCAGATCCCCACTGGTTTCTTAGGAATGCATATCACTCTGCCCATGAGCAAATTAAGCTTGGCCCATTTATTGATTTCATAACCCAGACAGCATGCGTCGGCTGGCCAGTTCTAAGAACAATTCTAAGGGCCTGAAGCAAAAATGCTATAAACACATGTGTTACTACCCCTGCTACTGATACAAGATGTTTTGACTTTGTTTCCAGTCTCCAGACACAATTTTCAATTGTTCTAGGCAGAGCCACAGAATAATTTTATTTTTGGTTTCACTGTGCGTTAGTACTAGCATAGCTAATGACCAATGGAATTTATGCATATAATAATAATAATTGCGGTATTTGTTAAGTGCTAACTGTGTGCCTGGCACTGTTCTAAGCACTGGGCTAGATACAAGATAATCAGGTTGGACACAGTCCCTGTCTTTTTTCCCATTTTACAGATGAGTAACTGAGGCACGGAGAAGTTAAGTGATTTGCCCAAGGTCACACAGCAGGCACGTGGAGGGCCAGGATTAGAACCCACATCCTCTGACTCCAAGGTGTGTGCTCTTTCCACTCGGCCACGCTGCTTCTCATCTACCCCAAACAGAGTGTCCAGTGGATGTTTTCCCTGACTTTGTGGTAGCACAATGGATGGCCATGGTGAGTGAACAAGACATTCATATTTTGTGGACATCGGGGTTCAGAAATTCAGTAACAGTGCTCAGAGCTGAAAGGAAAATGGAAGGGGCCCCTTACTCCTCACGTTCCCCAAATGACTTGAACTTTCCAAAGTTTAAAAGGGCTGAGATCATATGCACTGCTTTGAGTTTTGTAAAACTGTAATGTTGTTACCGGTCAGTTAGAAGCGGAAATTTAGCGAAGTGATACACGGGGTGTGGGGAGACATACAAATGGGGCGAAAAAGGTGATTAATAAGGGTGCCAGGAAGGAAAGATAATCAGTGGTATTTATTGAGTGCTTCCTGTGTGCACAGCAATGTACTAAACACTTAGGAAAGAACAGTATAACAGAGTGGGCAGACACGTTCCAAGAAGAGAGAAGGAAAATTACCTGCATAATGTAAAGCTGTTTTTCCAGAGTTGTCGAGGCTCTCTACTGGACATTTAGACTATAAAGCAAGTACATAACATATATACAATTGTATTAGGCTTTGAAGAGCAGCTATTCAAATAAAATTCAATGCCACCCACCCTCCACCCCAACATTACAAGCTCTTTTATAGAAAGACCTGAAAGGCTTGGTCCTCCTAACCAGAGGACCAGCAGTTGGTATAAAGGGAGGATGGAGCAGTGATGATGTCAAGTAGGCCTGGGATGGGAATCAGAATACAAAGGATCCTTGGAACAAAAAGCCTATTATTATTCGATGTTGGAGAAGATGAGAAGTCCCTGATTCAGTCTACAAAAAGCAATTAAAAGGCTAGAGCTGGTTTTAACTAAATTCCAGGGGAAGAAAACTATCAGGATGCAAACCCTTGAGCCAATCCGTTAGAGAAGCCTGGGTGGTCTAGTGGAAAGAGCATGGGTCCGAGGGGACTTGGACTGTAATTCCATCTCTTCCTCTGGCCTCCTGGGTGACCTTGGACAAGTCACTTAACCTCACTGGGCCTCACTTTCCTCATCTGTAAAATGGGGATAAAACATTTGCTCTTCCTACCTCTTAGACTGTGAGTCCTGTGGGGAAAAGGTACAGTGTCTGATCCGATGAGCCCACTGTTGGGTAGGGACTGTCTCTATATGTTTCCAACTTGTACTTCCCAAGCACTTAGTACAGTGCTCTGCACATAGTAAGCGCTCAATAAATACGATTGATTGATTGATGACCATATATCTATCAAGTGCATGGCATACTGCAAGCGCTTAGTACTGCGCTCTGCACACAGTAAGTGCACAATAAATATGATTAATCAATTGAACACCACCAATGATAATGAATAATAATACCTATTTTTCTGGAATTCAGCTTCAGAAACCTGATAAACCTAAGCATTCCTAGCACTAGCAACGGCTAAGAGCAAAGCTCAATTGGTACAAGCTGCTTGGTTCATCATGGTGCTTGTGAAACTATGAACACTGAGAGATAATACAAACCAAAAGTAGTTTGTGGCTGGTTGGTGAGGTGAGAGTCTGCCTTATATATTGTTTCAAAAGACTGGAAGGCAACAGGAATCTTTGATTTTTTTTTTTTTACAGGTGCATGTTAAATGCTTCATCTGTGCCAGGCACTGTATTAAGTGCTGGGGTAGATATAAAATAATCAGGTTGAACACAGTTCCTGTCCCACATGAGGCTCACAGTCTTAAACCCCATTTTACAGATGAGGTGACTGAGGCCCAGAGAAGTTCAGTGACTTGCCCAAGGTCACACAGTAGACAAGTGGTAGAATCTGGGCCAGAATCTATTTGTTGCTCATTTTTGGAGTTGGAGTTTTTGCTGTTAGCGGGTGGCAAGAAACAGCTAGTTGTGAATATTTATTGGCCAAGTTTCACTCACGATTGGGCATTCAGTGTTCGATATGGATCATAAAATTTTTGTTACAGTTATAATTGCGATGCTATTTATTAAGTGCCTACCACGTGCCAATCACTGTGCTAAATGGTCGAGTGGATTACAAGATAAATCAGACTGGACACAGTCCCTGGTCCACATAGGGTTCACAATCTATGGGATAGAGAATTGGTATTTTATTCCTATTTTATAGACCAGAAAAGTGAGGCTCAGAAAAGTTAATGCAGAGAAAGTCATATAGCAGGCACAAGGCAGAGGTAGGACTAGAATGCTCTTTCCACTAGGCCCCATTGCCTCTCTAGTCAGACCCATGATTAAAAATACAAATGGTCACCAACCTCTGAAACATAAAGAACAGAATTCTAGAAACTGCTTAAGACTCACCTCAACGTCACAGGGAAAAAGACTTTTGTGGATTAAAACCCTACCCTCCTTGCCCTCCACCCCCCCCCCCAACAAAATAAAATAAAAAGAATTTCCTTCCATTAGGGAGAGAAAATGACAAAGTCAATAGGATGAAGGTATTCTGACCAACTGGGCAATCTTAGGGACTGGGTTTCTATGCTGGCCGCTGGGAAGAGAAAATGGATTGACTGGATATAGTAGAGTTTGAGGACCCCATAGGACATTGATAAAGAATTCTGCCTCTCTCTGGGAATGATCTTTCAAGTTGATGATAGAGGCTTGAAAATATAGGATTTTGAGATGGTTAATGTGAAAAGGGAACACACTTCACGATTTTCAAGGGGGGAAACCATGACCCTATCAAACCAAGTGACATAATCTGATCTTTGCATCGTCTCCGCTTTACCTGAAGAAGCTTCTTGACGCATTCATGGTGGCCGTTCTTTGCTGCAAGGTGTAAAGCACTGTGCCCTGAATGGCAGGAGGAAAAGCATACCGGCATTTAGAAACTCAGCATATTTCCATCATGGAGCAGTGACAAGCGAACAGGCTTTTCTACTACTGAGGTTACATCGCAAATAGAAGGTTCGGAGGTTCAAACACAGGCTCGTGGTAGAAGATGAGTAAGAGAGCAGAAATTCCGAGCTTAGAATAGTGCTCAGTGCTTAGAACAGTACTTGACATATAGTAAGTGCTTAACAAATACCATCACTATTATTAGTCTTCTAGACTAGTCTAGAAGTCTAGTCTAGTCTAGTCTTCTAGACTGTGAGCCCACTGTTGGGTAGGGACTGTCCCTATATGTTGCCAACTTGTACTTCCCAAGCACTTAGTACAGTGCTCTGCACACAGTAAGCGCTCAATAAATATGATTGATTGATTGATTGATTATTTTATCCCCATTTTACAGGTGAGGAAACTGACTTGCCCAAGGACACACAACAGGCAAGCTACCCAGCCGGGACTAGAAACCGTGTCTCCTGACTGCCGGTCCCAGCTCTTTCCATTTAGCCAAACTGCCTCCCAGGGTGGCGGGGGGAAGAAAAGTTTTCCAGAGCAACGTTGGGTCAGGTTAAAGAAAACTCCACAGGAAATGCAAGACAAGGAGCACGCTCTCCCTTCAAACACGCTTATCAGAGATGGGAAGCCCAGGTTTTCAGGGATCAAAGGAACGTTTTATTCACTTTGCCCTCATTTGGATAGAAGCAGCCAAACCGTATTTAAGTACAGTAGTAACTTAGATTAGCCATCATGCAATCTAGACCATGTTCCATCACCATCAAGCAAGATCGTTCTCCTCAACTACCCCTTCTTTCTATGCTCCCTGGGTTTGGAGGTAGTACCAGTCTCTTCCTCTTCCCTAACCTACTTCATACAGAATAAGTTGTGGGGGATTTCCTCATCCTTTGTTCTTTCTGGCACCCGCTGTCCTGAAACCCAGATCTGAGCTCACTCAGAGCTCACGGGGAAGCAGCGTGGCTCAGTGGAAAGAGCCCGGGCTTTGGAGTCAGAGGTCATCGGTTCAAATCCCGGCTCCTCCACTCGTCAGCTGTGTGACTTTGAGCAAGTCACTTAACTTCTCTGGGCCTCTGTTCCCTCATCTGTAAAATGGGGATTAAGACTGTGAGCCCCCAGTGGGACAACCTGATCACCTTGTAAACTCCCCAGTGCTTAGAACAGTGCTTTG
The DNA here is from genome assembly GCF_015852505.1 of Tachyglossus aculeatus. NCBI lineage: Eukaryota > Metazoa > Chordata > Mammalia > Monotremata > Tachyglossidae > Tachyglossus > Tachyglossus aculeatus. The sequence goes on from NC_052068.1 coordinate 75,233,021, forward strand.
CACATAGTAAGCACTTAATAAATGCCATTATTATTATTATTATTATTATTATTATTATTATTATTATTATTATCACTCATGCTTGCCTAGGCTTGCCAGTGCCCCCTTCTATTGTTTCCACCTGGTTCTGTTTGTCTGCTCCAACAAGGAAGCCAAATGGAGATGGCACGGTCTGGCCTAGCCAGAACCATGCAACTCGCCTTCTTGCCTCATCTCCTCCCCTCGCAAACTTCCCTCAACACTATTTTAACTAGACCTTAACCTAGCAATCAGGTGACAATATCGGTCATTTTTAAGAACGGTATCTCAGCCCTTTTGTCAAAATGTTTTACTTGGTTCCTTAATTCTAATCTTGCATCTGCTCTGCGTAATCTCTCTGGGCCTTGGTTTCTTCATTCGTAAAATAGGGACAGTGCCTCTCTCACAGGGATGGTGTGAGGATAAAATGAGAACATTTCACGTTAAAGTATTCCAGAAAAAATTACAAACTCAAGATGTTATTATTATGAAAGTGACAGAAGGATCTCCCCCTTCTAGACTGTGAGCCCTTTGTTGCATAGGGACCGTCTCTATATGTTGCCAACTTGTACTTCCCAAGCACTTAGTATAGTGCTCTGCATACAGTAAGTGCTCAATAAATATGATTGAATGAATGAATCACCCCTCATTTGGAAAAAGAAAATGCTAAAAGAAAGACAATGTTCACATGGTCTGATTGTTGTTCACAAGACTTCCACAGAAGTCTTGGGAGCTTTTCATGTGTTCCTATGTACAGAGCACCTCCACAGAACACACCTGCTACTTGCAGAGCACTGTACTGAGCACAAACTCTGTAATAATAATGATGGTATTTGTTAAGTGCTTACTATGTGCAAAGCACTATTCTATGCGCAGGGGGGATACAAGGTGATCAGGTTGTCCCACGTGGGGCTCACAGTCTTAATTCCCATTTTACAGATGAGGTAACTGAGGCTCAGAGAAGTTAAATGACTTGCCCAAAGTCACACAGCCGATAAGTGGCGGAGCCAGAATTAGAACCCATGACTTCTGACTCCCAAGCCCGTGCTCTTTCCTCCGAGCCACGATGTTGTACTGAGCGTTCCTGCTGTGCAGAGTGCTGTATGTCCGGGACAGGGACTGAGTTTTACACAAGAAATTGTAAATTTAAAATAGTGCTATTAATCCCATAGAAATGCCCTGCAATGATTTATCGAAAAAAATTCACCACCCGTAAAACTCAGATGCTTCATCATCATCAATCGTATTTATTGAGCACTTACTATGTGCAGAGCACTGTACTAAGCGCTTGGGAAGTACAAATTGGCAACATATAGAGACAGTCCCTACCCAACAGTGGGCTCACAGTCTAAAAGAATTTTAAAAGAATGTTTCTGCTTATTTTCTCTCCCCAGCTACCGACTCTTGGGTTTCATTAGAATTAATAACAGTCACAGCACAGGGTGTTTCCCACAGAGTACTGACCAATTAATGGTCCTTTCCTGCCCCTGAGGACACCTGTCTCTTTCAGTTCCTCTTTAATCTGGAGGAAAATCCGTGAAACTCTGCTGCGGCTATTTAATTCCACCCTTTTGGCAAAGCTGTATTGCTGCTCTTATTTAATTACTTTCTAAATAGGCTGACAACTATGAGGTAGCCAAAAGCCCTATGAAGGGTGGGTGTTTTATTCCCCCAGACTGATTTATACATTCAGATACCGTCTGAATACCGTCACCAAATCCTGCCGGTCTCACCTCCGCGACATAGCCAAGATCCGCCCTTTCCTCTCCATCCAAACTGCTACCCTACTCATTCAATCTCTCATCCTATCCCGACTGGACTACTGCATCAGCCTCCTCTCCGATCTCCCATCCTCCTGTATCTCCCCACTTCAATCCATACTTCACGCCGCTGCCTGGATCGTCTTTGTGCAGAAACGCTCTGGGCATGTTACTCCCCTCCTCAAAAATCTCCAGTGGCTACCAATCAATCTGCACATCAGGCAGAAACTCCTCACCCTGGGCTTCAAGGCTGTCCATCACCTCGCCCCCTCCTACCTCACCTCCCTTCTCTCCTTCTACAGCCCACCCCGCACCCTCTGCTCCTCTGCTGCTAATCTCCTCACCGTGCCTCATTCTTGCCTGTCCCGCCGTCGACCCCCGGCCCACGTCCTCCCCCTGGCCGGGAATGCCCTCCCTCTGCCCATCCGCCAAGCTAGCTCCCTTCCTCCCTTCAAAGCCCTACTGAGAACTCACCTCCTCCAGGAGGCCTTCCCAGACTGAGCCCCCTCCTTCCTCTCCCCCTTCTCTCCCTCCCCATCCCCTGCCTTACCTCCTTCCCCTCCCCACAGCACCTGTATATATGTGTATATGTTTGAACATATTTATTACTCTATTTATTTTACTTGTACATATTTATTTTATTTGGTTTATATGCTTTGTTTTGTTGTCTGTCTCCCTCTTCCAGACTGTGAGCCCGCTGTTGGGTAGGGACTGTCTCTATATGTTGCAAACTTGTACTTCCCAAGCATGTAGTACAGTGCTCTGCACACAGTAAGCACTCAATAAATACGATTGAATGAATGAATGAATTCAGAGGAATATAACCTTTCAGAGGAAATACATCAGAGTTAGCCTGAGGCCAAACCCCTGCGTGCTGAAGGAGAACTCCATCCAATAGTTGACAAAGGAACACCAAATAGCCATGTTATGTCTGTTTCCCAATGTCCCCCTACATAACCAAAAGCACTTTCCCCATTTTCAAAGCCTTACTGAAATCATACCTCCTCCAGAAAGTCTTCCCTGGCTAAACTCTCATCTCCTTCCCTACTGCCCCCTCAAGCACTTAGCCCCACTCCCTAAGCACTCAGGCACCCCCCACCTTAATAATAATAATAATAATGACATTTGTTAAGCGCTTACAATGTGCAAAGCATTGTTCTAAGCGCTGGGGAGGATACAAGGTGATCAGGTTGTCCCACATGGGGCTCAAGGTCTTCATCCCTATTTTACAGATGAGGGAACTGAGGCCCAGAGAAGTGAAGTGACTTGCCCAAAGTCACACAGCAGACATGTGGCAGAGCCGGACTCAGAACACAAGACCGCTGGCTCCCAAGCCCGGGCTCTTTCCATTGAGCCACGCTGCTTCTCTTATGTACACATCTTTAATTTATTTAATTATATGATTGTCTCCGCCTCTAGATTGTAAGCTCATTGGCATGTTTCTGTTTACTATTATATTGTGCTCTCCAAAGTGCTCTGCACTTAGCGCTCAATACAATTGACTGACTACACTTAGGCATAGATCCTTACACTCAATTTCTTCACTTAATAAATCTGTAATTTATTATAAGGTCTGCTTCCCCTCATAGACTTTAAGCTCTCTGAGGGCAGGGATAATGTCAGCCAACTCTATTGAACTCTTGCAAGTACTTAGTTCAGGACTCGGCACAAAGTCATCACTCAACACCCCCCACCCCCGATTGATCGAAATGAAGCTATCACTGTTAGCTGCCATCATGGACCATCACCAAACATTAATTTGATGCAGGTTGTCTTCATTCATTCATTCAATTCACTCAATCCTATTTATTGAGTGCTCACTGTGTGTAGAGCACTATACTAAGTGCTTGGGAAAGTACAACATGACAATAAACAGTGCCATTCCTTGACCACAATGTGCTTACAGTCTACAGTCCGCCCTATTCTTCCTCTCTTCTGCATTACTTACCTGCGCTTTAGACCAGAATCCCTAAATAATTTGAAACTCACTCCACCCCTCCACCATTTATGTTCACAGCTTTAAATCAGTCATCATCAATCGTATTTACTGAGCGCTTACTATGTGCAGAGCACTGTACTAAGCACTTGGGAAGTACAAATTGGCAACATAATGGCATTTACTAAGGGCTTACTGTGTGCAAAGCACTGAACTAAGTGCTTGAGAAAGTTGGAAGACACACTTCTCTGTTGCTCCCCCCTACTTCCCAGGACTTAATCACCTACCTCACCTCTTTGATGCCAATACAAATAAACAAAATTACAGATAAGTACTATGAGTCTGGGAGGGGGGGGGGGAAGAACAAAGGGAGCCTGTCAGGGCGACACAGAAGAGAGTGGGAGATGAGGAAAAGTGGGGCTTAGTCTGGGAAGGACTTTTGGAGGAGATGGGCCTTCAGTCAGTCTTTGAAGGGGGAGCGTAATTGTCTGTCAGATATCAGGAGGGAGGGCGTTTCAAGTCAGAGGCAGGACTTGGGCGAGGGGTCAGTGGCGAGACAGGCAAGATCAAGGCTCAGTGAGAATATTAGTACTAGAGTAGCCAAGTTTGGGGGCTGGGTTGTAGGAGAGAAGCAAGGCGAAGTAGGATGGGGCTGGGCGATGGAGTACTTAAAAGTGGATAGGGAGGAGTTTTTGTTTGATACAGAGGTGGATGGGCAACCACTAGATTTTTTTGAGGAGCGGGGTGACATGTCCTGAGCCTCTTTGCAGAAAATGATCCGGAAAGCGAACCTTCCCTTTTCATTCCCACACATCATCAAATGAATCAATAGTATTTACTGAGTGCTTACTGTGTGCAGAGCACTGTGCTAAGTGCTTGGAAGAGTGCAATATAAGAGTTGGTAGACATGTTCTCTGTTCATTCATTCATTCATTCAATCATATTTATTGAGCGCTAACTGTGTGCAGAGCACTGTACTAAGCGCTTGGGAAGTACAAGTCAGCAACATATAGAGACGGTCCCTACCCAACAATGGGCTCACAGTCTAGAAGGGGGAGACAGACAACAAACAAAACAGGTAGACAGGTGTCAGAACAAATAGAATTAAATGGAATTATTCACAAGACGATGGCTCCACCGTTATCACATTCAGGAACAGCATCCTAAGGAGGTGACAGTAACTTCCACTCTCTCCTGGAAACTCTTTTCAGCATTATATCCAAGTGGAAATTTCCCAATTCTCCAGCCCCACCTTATTCTTCCTCTCTTCTGCATTACTTACCTGCACTTTAGACCAGAATCCCTAACTATTTTGAAACTCACTCCACCCCTCCACCATTTATGTTCACAGCTTTAAATCAATGGCACTTACTAAGGGCTTACTGTGTGCAAAGCACTGAGCTAAATGCTTGAGAAAGCTGGAAGACACACTTCTCTGTTGCTCCCCCTTACTTCCCCGGACTTAATCACCTACCTTACCTCTTTGATGTCCTACTTCCACTCAGCCGGGACACTTGGCTCCTCTAATGCCAACCTACTCACTGTACCTCAGTCTTTATCTCGCCACTGAGTTCTTACCCCCATCTTGCCTCTGGCCTGGAACATCCTCCCTCTTCATAGCTGACAGATGACCACTCTCTCCACCTTCACGGCCTTATTAAAAATACATCTCTTCCAAGAGGCCTAACTACACCCTCATTTCCTCTTATCCAACTCCCTTCTGGGTCGCCCTCACACTTCTGTACTCTTTATTCACCCCTCCCTCAGCCCTACAGCACTTAGGTACATATCCATAATTTATTAATATTAATGTTGGTCACTCTAGACTCTAAACTAGTAGGCAGGGAACATTAATTCATTCATTCAATTGTATTTATTGAGTGCTTACTGTGTGCAGAGCACTGCACTAAGCACTTGGGAAGTACAAGTCGGCAACACATGGAGAAGGTCCCTACCCAACAACGGGCTCACAGTCTAGAAGGGGGAGACAGACAACAAAACAAAACAAGTAGACAGGTGTCAGCACCATCAGAATAAATAGAATTATAGTCATATACACATCATTAATAAAATAAAGTAATAAATATGTACAAATATAAAATGTATATTTATATACATTTATATACAATTCAATCATATTTATTGAGCGCTTACTGTGTGCAGAGCACTGTACTAAGCACTTGGGAAGTACAAGTCAGCAACATATAGAGACGGTCCCTACCCAATAACAGGCTCACAGTCTAGAAGGGGGAGACAGACAACAAACAAAACATGTAGACAGGTGTCAGAACAAATAGAATTAAATGGAATTATTCACACAACAAGAGGACGGCTCCACTGTCATCACACTCAGGGATAAATATACAAATATAAATATACAAGTGCTGTGGGGAGAAGAAGGAGGTAGGGCAGAGGGAGGGGGGTGATGAGGAGAGGAGGAGGAGGAGAGGAAAAAGGGGGGGCTCAGTCTGGGAAGGCCTCCTGGAGGAGGTGAGCTCTCAGTAGGGCTTTGAAGGGAGGAAGAGAGCTAGCTTGGCGGATGTGTGGAGGGAAGGCAATCCAGGCCAGGGGGAGGACGTGGGCTGGGGGTCGACGGTGGGACAGGCGAGAACTAGGCCCGGTGAGGAGATTAGCGGCAGAGGAGCGGAGGGTGCGGGCTGGGCTGGAGAAGGAGAGAAGGGAGTTGAGGTAGGAGGGGGCGAGGTGATGGACAGCCTTGAAGCCGAGAGTGAGGAGTTTTTGCTTGATTTGAAGGTTGACAGGCAACCACTGGAGATTTTTGAGGAGGGGAGTGACATGCCCAGAGCAAATACTCTTCCCCGCTTCAAAGCCTTATTTGAAGGCACATCTTCTCCGAGAGGCCTTCCCTGACTAAGACCCAATTTTCCTTATTTCCTATTCCCTTCTGAGTCACCCTTGTCTTGCTCCCTTTGCTCTTCCCCCTCTCCCAGCCCCACAGCACTTATGTATATATCTGTAATTTTATTTATTTGTATTGATGTCTGTCTCCCCCCCACACCCCACCCCACCACCGCAGACTGTGAGCTCGTTGTGGGCAGGGATTGTCACTCTTTATTGTTGTATTGTGCTTTCCCAAGTTGCTTAATACAGTGCTCTGCACACAGTAAGCACTTAATAAGTATGACTGAATGAATGTGTGTGTATGTATATAATAATAATAATAATAATGGCATTTATTAAGTGCTTACTATGTGCAAAGCACTGTTCTAAGTGTATATATATATAATATATATGTGTACGTATATATCAGATTAAATGAGTATAGAGAGAAACTAGGTTTTGTCTCTCTGATCCATTCATATCCTCTCTGTAAACAAGAAAAGGATAAACAGGAGTACCAAGCTCCATCAGCCCTTGCTGTTTAATCAGTTGATAGTGTCTGAGCGCCTAACAGGTGCCGACATTGGCACTAAACATTTGTTGAGGGGAGGGGACAGTAGAGGCGTGAAGGAAACATGGTCCTTGCCTTCAAAGAACTTACAATCTAATGGAGGAAACCGACAGACCAACTGATCACTGGCAGTTTTTGAGACAGACCCAAGCCATTCATAAATAGCTGTAGAAGCCGATAGCAGGAATATGGAAGGGTAGACATAGAAATGAGTCAGTTTGATATACACTGAAACTATGTATTAATCTAAGGGTAGGAATGATGCAATCCGGGGAGAAGCAGCATGGCCTAGTGGAAAGAGCATGGGACTGGGAGTTAAAACTCGACTCTGCCATCTGCCTGCTGGGTGACCTTGGATAAGTCATTCAGCTTCTTCGTGCCTCAGTCCCCTCATCTGCAAACTGCGGAATCAATCCCTGTTCTCCCTCCTACTTAGACTGCAAGCCCCACGTGGGACCTGAATTTTTTGTATCTGCCCCAGGGCTTAGTACAATCAATCAATCGTATTTATTGAGCACTTACTGTGTGCATAGCAAGTGCTTAACAAATACCACTACTGTTCATTATTATTATTGTTATTATTATTATTATTGTTAGGAGGACCTTAACCTGGGAATGCCTTCTGGAAGAGGTGGGATTTCAGGAGGGCTTTGAACAAGTTGGGAGAGCTGTGGTCCTGCACATTTAAGGGAGGAGGAAGTTCCAGGCTGGGGGTAGAACCTGTATATATGTATATATGTTTGTACATATTTATTACTCTATTTATTTATTTATTTATTTATTTATTTATTTATTTATTTTACTTGTACATATCTATTCTATTTATTTTATTTCGTTAATATGTTTGGTTTTGTTCTCTGTCTCCCCCTTCTAGACTGTGAGCCCACTGTTGGGTAGGGACTGTCTCTATATGTTGCCAACTTGTACTTCCCAAGCGCTTAGTACAGTGCTCTGCACACAGTAAGCGCTCAATAAATACAATTGATTGATTGATTGATTGATTGATAGGGCCTGAGCAAGGGGCTGGCTGATTACCATTCCTAGATTCTTTGTTCATGGATTTGCTCTTTGCAGTGACCCTCCATTGTGAGCAATGTCATGGTCCCCGGTACCAGGATCTGCTTAATCCCGGACATTTTCCCAGGAAGGGAATGGTTGAATAGAAAGGAAACAGTTCAGAACTGGCTGGACTTTGGAGACCGCTCTGGAAGGAGTGAAAACTGGGAGGAGTGAAGGCACATCTCCTCCAAGAGAGCTTCCCAAACTGAGCCCTACTTTTCCTCATCTCCCACTCCCTCTTACATCACCCTGACTTGCTCCCTTTGCTCATCCCCCTCTCCCAGCCCCACAGCACTTACACACATATCTGTACTCTTATTTATTTGTGTCGATGTCTGTCTCCTCCACTCTTGACTGTAAGTTCATTGTGGGCAGGGAATGTCATTGCCTATTTTTAATAATAATAATAATTATGGTATTTGTTAAGCACTTACTACGTGCCAGACACTATACTAAGCACTGGGGTGGATACAAGCAAATCGGGTTGGACACAGTCCCAGTCCCGCATAGGGCTCACAGTCTTATTTCCCATTTTACAGATGAGGTAACTGAGGCCCAGAGAAGTGAAGTAACTTGCCCAAGGTCACACAGCAGACAAGTGGCAGAACCAGGATTAGAAACCATGACTTTCTGATGCCCAGGCCCGTGCTCTATCCACTCTGCCATGCTGCTTCCCATTGTTGTATTATACTTTCCCAAGCACTTACTACAGTGCTCTGCACTCAGTAAGCGCTCAATAAATATGACTGAATGGATAAATGAATAGACAGAGCAGCAGCAGTGGCAGTCTTAACGACAGGAGTAAGGTGTCACTAGGATTTTGATGTTTCAGGGACGTGAGTCCAAGGAGGAGACAGGTGTTCTTATATCTCTCTCCCCAGCTGCCAGTCACTGTGGGCACCCATTTTCCTTCGCAGAACTCCTTACTTTCCCAAATCCACCAGGCCACATTACCATCAAAGCCCTTCTAAAATCCCACTTGTTGCAATTTCCCCAACTACTCCCCACTTCCCTGGTCAGGCCTCTCTACTGGCTCCTCTGTTAGCTCTGTTGGAACTTGGGCATGTAATAATAATAATAATAATAATGGCATTTGTTAAGCGCTTACTATGTGCAAAGCACTGTTCTAAGCGCTGGGGAGGTTACAAGGTGATCAGGTTGTCCCACATGGGGCTCACAGTCTTAATCCCCATTTTACAGATGAGGGAACTGAGGCACAGAGAAGTGAAGTGACTTGCCCAAGGTCACACAGCTAACAATTGGCGGGGTTGGCATTTGAACTCATGACCTCTGACTCCCAAGCCCAGGCTCTTTCCATTGAGCCACGCCGCTTCTCATGTACTCCATGTAATCCATTTATTCATTTATTTCAGTCTGTCATCTTCATGACAGAAGCCGTCATAGAGAAGCAGCGTGGCTCAATGGAAAGAGCACGGGCTTTGGAGCCAGTGGTCATGGGTTCAAATCCCGGCTCCACCACTTGTCAGCTGTGTGACTTTGGGCAAGTCACTTCACTTCTCTGTGCCTCAGTTACCTCATCTGTAAAATGGGGATTGACTGTGAGCCCCCTGTGGGACAACCTGATCACCCTGTAATCTCCCCAGTGCTTAGAACAATGCTTTGCACATAGTAAGCGCTTAATAAATGCCACCATTATTATTATTATTAGCTTGTAAGCACCTTGAGGGCAGACTTTGGTTCTTCCACTCTTATTGTGCACTTCCAAATACACTATAGCACAGTACTTTGGCATCCAATAAATCCTGATAATAAGCATACGTCCTTTGAGAGGCAATTGGGCACCTTGCAGAGAATATTGCGGATCTTATAACTGAACCAAATTACCTCCATTACTTTATCATTTGCTGTTTACAAGGATTGCGGGAATATAACCTCTAGGAACAGTGAGCGAGACCTGATCTGTAATCAATCAAAGGTATTTACTGAGTGCTTACCGTGTCATGGCACTGTACTAAGTGCTTAGGAGAATACAAAGCAATATAGGTTGAGCCCTGCCCACAAGGAGTTTAATGGGGGAGTTTACAATCTAATGGAGGAGTTTAGTCACCAGACCTAAATAGTTTAGAACAAGTGCCAGAACACACAACTGTTGTGCAAGCCAATACACACACACACAAACAAACACACTTCCAGGAAACCAAGATAAGACATTTTTTCCTTCCCGCTTAATAGTGGGGAAACCTACCAGCAGTATCCTGGGCTGTTACGTCCGCGCCATGGGTAACCATGCTCCTGAGGCACTCTGCATGACCTTTTGTGGCAGCCAGATGAAAACTGGAGATAAAAACAGAAGAACATTAAGGTTTAGCTAGCTAAGATTCACTATCCCCCTTCCCTCTTTCTCTCAAGCGCTCAGTACAGTGCTTGGCACACAGTAAGTGCTCAATAAATACGACTGACTGAGTGAATGAAAAATCACTAATGATAAGTGGCATTTTTTAATCACTTACTGTGTGCCAAGCATGGTACTAAGCACTGGGGTAGATACAAACAAATAGGATTAGCCACAGTCCCTGCCTCACATGGGGCTCACAGTCTTAATCCCCATTTGGCAGATGAGGTAACCGAAGCCCAGAGAAGGTAAGTGTCTTGCCCAAAGTCACACAACGGACATGTGGGGGAGCCAAGATTTGAACCCAGGTCCTTCTGACTTCCAAGCCAGTACTCTATCAATCAATCAATCATATTTACTGAATCAATCAATCAATCATATTTACTGAGCACTTACTGTGTGCAGAGCACTGTACTAAGCGCTTGGGAAGTACGAGTTGGCAACATATAGAGACAGTCCCTACCCAACAGTGGGATCCATTAGGACACACTGTTTCTCAAACTTTTGTTGCTTCTTGGATCATTACAGTTTTTCTAAAATGCCTTGAGCTAGCAGAAGACCATCTATAATCAGTCAATCAATGGTATTTATTAAGTGTTTACTGTGTGCAGGCCACTGTACTAAGCTCTTGGGGGAGGACAATGCAACAGAGTTTGTGTAGACATGTTCCCTGCCCACAGTGAGCTTACAGTCTCTAAGGGCTCAATATGAGTTGGTATTCTTTTATCCGACGCTCTCCCCTTTTCTTCCCTCTATGGATAATCAGGGGCAAATTGACCAGAGCATATGATCAGGAAACCTTCCACTCAAGAGGGGGCTTCTTTTTGAAAAGGAATGAAAATGACAAAAGGAAGGAAAATTTCAATCCCCCACACCAACCCTCCAAAATCACAAAGGGGTGCCTAACCCTGAAAAAGGAAAATGCTCAGGTGAAGGGGGGAGAAAGAAGGACAGGGGGAGAAAGAAGGGCGGGGAGAGAAAGAAAGGGGAAGAAAAAGAAAGGGGTGAGAGGAGAAATGAGAAGGAGAAAGCTGACCAGACAGATAGGTAGAGGACGCATTGGTCGGAGACTGAGATCAGAACCTGGTCTAAAGCAGAGCATCATCCTCATCCTTGTATAGCTTAGTGGGAAAGCAGCATGGCTTGGGAGTCAGAGGACGTGGGTTCAAAACCCAGCTACACCACTTGTCTGCGGTGTGACCTTGGGCAAGCCACTTCACTTCTCCGTCCCTCAGTTACTTCATCTGTACAATGGGGATTATGGCTGTGTGACCCACAACCTGATTACTTTGTATCTACCCCAGCGCTTAGAACAGTACTCTGCACATAGTGAACGCTTAATAAATACCATAATCATTAGTATTATTCTTCTTCTCATCTTGAGGAATGCTACTGCAGCAACCTAAGGGGATGAGTCAGAAAGAGTAGAAGGCCGGCAGCTGTTCCTTCCCTTCAATAGTCTTTTCTTTGTCCTTTTGTCTCTCCTCCCCTTTGTCTCCTCTCCCCGGGGCCCTCCCCTGAGGTCTAGAGGAGCATCACTATGGCAAAGGCTCTGTGGGGGGACCCAGCATCTTTCCCATCCAGCTCCGAGCAGTCAGATGCAAATGACTATTGTCAACCCTGCAGATTAATCCCCTGAAGCACAATGGAGCTTGGAGCACAGCCATGCCCCTGCCAAGTCACACTCAACTGGAATGTGGCCTCAGGATGCCAAGAAAATTATTGCCTCGGCTAACAAAAGGCAAGCCGGGGGCTGAAAGAACAATCTGGAGACATGTAGAAGCACTGGAGTACCAATAGCTGTGGGCCTGCTGGGGAAGACTTTGAACAAAAATCTTCAAATATTTCATCCTACGTTGGCAAACTAATTTATGGCTTTATGATTTTGATTGGATTGGTTCTTTTATGACTCTTAGATGAGCTAGGAGCATTTGGCTCTCTCCAGCAGTGACTGGCCATGAGAAAGTCATGGTTACGCATACTATGCATTATATTATTATGCATGTTATACACATTGTTGCCAAAAGCCTCTAATGTAATAGTTCAGAGAATTTCTTTGTTTCCATTAACCAACCATGCAAGACTGGATAACCAAAAGTAAACCCCTCAGGCACAACTATGGAAGTTCAAAGAGCAATAGATTTAGAACCTGAGAGACAGGAAACTCAGAAATGCATTTCAATCTGGGTACTCAAAGAAAAACACAGGAATGTTATGTTGATCCAGAGCCAGGGAATGCAATGGGAGGTCTTCCATGTGGAAGTTAGTGGCTGTTAAATTAAATGGCCCCCATAAAACTGAGCAAGAAGATACCAGGCTTCTAGATTCTAATAGGGTAAACTGAACAGGAAGGAGCTGTGAAGAGTGTTTCGAGGTGAGTTCATTTCAGATAACCAGACACATATTTTCAGGACAAGAATAAAGGCAGAGGAAAACTCCTTCTGGATACGTAAGGAGAATCAGCAAGGAGCAGCATGGCCTAATGGACAGAGCAAGGGCTTGGGAATCAGAAGGACCTGGGATCCACACCTAGCTCTGTCACTTGTCTGCTGTGTGACCTTGGGCAAGTCACTTCACTTGTCTGGGCCTCCGTTATCTCACGTGTAAAATGGGGATTAATACTGCAAGCCTCAAGTGGGACATAATATCCACTCTGATTAGCTTGTACCATCCCCAGCACTTAATACAATGCTGGCACACAGTATGTGTTTAAAAAGTTTCATTTAAAGAAAAAAAATAATTTGCATATTAGGAGGTGGATTATAAACTCTCTTTGAAACCCATGTGAGTTAATCATCACGCTAAAGTGAAGAGCATTTTGCTATTCAATCAATCATATTTATTGAGCACTTACTAAGGATGGAGCACTGTACTAAGTGCTTGAGAGTACAATATAACAGAGTTGATTGACACACTCAAGTGATGAGGGCATCTCTAATTAGGAATGATGGGGAAGTCTTGTTTTGAAGATCAAGGACCAAGAGCAAGCACTTTGTACAGTGCTCTGCACAAGGTAAGCACTCAAAAAATACAACTGAATGACTGACTGAATGAATGAATGACAGAGGAACTGATTCTAGTGATAGTGGCTTGCAGGGCATCCCTTGCACTATATTCATTCATTCATTCAATCGTATTTATTGAGCACTTACTGTGTGCAGAGCACTGTAGTAAGCACTTGGGAAGTACAAGTTGGCAACATATAGAGACGGTCCCTACCCAACAACGGGCTCACAGTCTAGAAGGGGGAGACAGACAACAAAACAAAACATGTGGACAGGTGTCAAGGCATCAGAACAAATAGAAATAAAGCTATATGCACATCATTAACAAAATAAATAGAATAGTAAACATGTACCAGTAAAATAGAGTAATAAATCTGTACAAACATATAAACAAGTGCTGTGGGGAGGGGAAGGATGTAAGGCGTGGGGATGGGGAGGAGGAGAGGAAAAAGGGGGCTCAGTCTGGGAAGGCCTCCTGGAGGAGGTGAGCACTCAGTAGGGCTTTGAAGGGAGGAAGAGAGCTAGCTTGGTGGATGTGTGGAGGGAGGGCATTCCAGGACAGGGGGAGGACGTGGGCCGGGGGTCGACGGCGGGACAGGCGAGAACGAGGTACGGTGAGGAGGTTAGCGGCAGAGGAGCGGAGGTTCCATGCCAGCTGGGGTCCTGCTGGGGCACTGAGGGCAATGAGCCAGTTGGCAGTCAGGGGTACAGCGTATTGTGAAGACCCAAGTTTGTTGCTAGCCCCGTTTACAGCCAAAGTCACCAGATCACAAAGCTGGTGCCGTGCTGTAGTCCCTGAGCCCAATTGTAGTCCTTGGTGGTGGCCAATCAATCAGTAATATTTATTGAGCACTTACTCTCTGTAGATTAATAATAATACTGATAATTATAATAATGGTATTTGCTAAGCACATACTATGTGCCTAGCACTGTTCTAAGCGCTGGGGGAGATACAAGGTAATCAGGTTGTCCCACGTGGGGCTCACAGTCTTAATCCCCCTTTTACAGAGGAGGGAACTGAGGCCCAGAGAAGTGAAGCGACTTGCCCAAAGTCACAGAGCTGACAAGAGGCGGAGCTGGAATTAGAACCCACGACCTCTGACCCCCAAGCCCGTGCTCTTGCTACTAAGCCATGCTGCTCCTCTGATTGCTGTATTAAGCCCTTGGGAGAGTACAATATAAGAGTTGATAATAGTAATGATGATGGTGTTTGTTAAGCATTTACTATGTGCCAGGCACTCTTCTAAGCGCTGGGGTATATACGAGGTAATGAGGTTGTCCCATGTGGGGCTCTCAGTCTTAATCCCCATTTTCCAGAGGGGGTAACTGAGGCACAGAGAAGTTAAGTGACGTCCAAATTCACTCAGCCGATAAGTGGTGGAGCCGGGATTAGAACCCACGATCTTTAACTCCCAAACCCATGCTTTTTCCACTAAGCCACGCTGCTTCTCTGCCTCATTTTGCCATCCTTGCTGGCCAGCTACTTTTTCAGAATTCCTACTGGGTCTATCCACCTCCTGGAATGCCCAAGGTGAATCTTGGGTCAGAACCAGACTGAGCCTCTTTTTTTCCTCTCATCCTCCCCATCCCCCCCGCCCTACCTCCTTCCCCTCCCCACAGCACTTGTGTATATATTTGTACAGATTTATTACTCTATTTTACTTGTACATATTTACTGTTCTATTTATTTTGTTAATGATGTGCATATAGCTTGAATTCTATATGTTCTGATGATTTTGACACCTGTCTACGTGTTTTGTTTTGTTGTCTGTCTCCCCCTTCTAGACTGTGAGCCCGTTTTTGGGTAGGAACCATCTCTATGTGTTGCTGACTTGTACTTCCCAAGCGTTTAGTACAGTGCTCTGCACACAGTAAGCACTCAATAAGTACGATTGAATGAATGAATGAACCCTCCATAGCCCCAATGGGCACAACTGCACTAGCACAGATACAACCCACTTGATAACTTGCTTCTTGTTTCCCACTAAGGTGCTCTCTCCAGTGGATCAAAAGCAGGGCTCGGGAGAGTGCACCATAATAATAATCATAATATATGTTAAGGGTTTCCTATGTGCCAAATACCATACTAAGCACTAGAGTGGAAACAAGATAATCAGGTTGGATACAGTCCCTGTCACTCATAGGGATCACAGTCCAAGTAGGAGGGAGGATAGGTATGGAACCTCCATTTTTCAGGTGAGGCACAGAGAAGTTCATTCATTCAGTCACTCGTATTTATTTATTTATATATTCATTCATTCACTTGTATTTACTGAGCGCTTACTGTGTGTAGAGCACTGTACTAAGCCCTTGGGAAGTACAAGTTGCCAACATATTGAGATGGTCCCTATCCAACAACAGGCTCACAGTCTAGAATTGGGAGACAGACAACAAAAAAAACATGTGGTCAGGTTTCAAGTCATCAGAATAAATAGAGGTAAAACTAGATGCACATCACTGACAAAATAAATAGACTAGTAAATAGGTACAAGTAAAATACATAGAGTCATAAATCTGTACAAACATATATACAGGTGTTGTGGGGAGGGGAAGGAGGTAGGACAGGGGGATGGGGAGGGGGAAAGGAAAAAGGGGGCTCAGTCTGGGAAGGCCTCCTGGAGGAGGTGAGCTCTCAGTAGGGCTTTGAAGGGAGGAAGAGAGCTAGCTTGGCGGATGTGCGGAGGGAGGGCATTCCAGGCCAGGGGGAGGACGTTGACCGGGGGTAGACACGACGGGACAGGCGAGAACGAGGCACAGTGAGGAGGTTAGTGGCAGAGGAGCGGAGGGTGCAGGCTGGGCTGGAGAAGGAGAGAAGGGAAGTGAGGTAGGAGGGGGTGAGGTGATGGACAGCCTTGAAGCCGAGAGTGAGGAGTTTCTGCCTGATTTATTGAGAGCTTACTGTGTGCCGAGCACTGGACTAAGCACTTGGGAAGTACAAATCAGCAACATATAGAGACGGTACCTACCCAAAAATGGGCTCACAGTCTAGAAAGGGGAGACAGAAAACAAAACGAAACAAGTAGACAGGTGTCTACAAGCAGGAAAAATTGTTTCTCATGCTGGGCTTTGCTGTTGGGGCATGGGTTCTTGGGTACTTGAGGTCTCACTGTCCATCTCTCCACTGGTGATGTGAAGGGGATGAACCAAAAAGCCTCATATTGTTTTTCTTTTATTTAAAAAAATGACACAAATAAAATACCCTGAGATCAGCAGCGGTGATGCAAATCAAAGTGGAAAATAGCCTTCAGAATTCTCATGTTTGTTTTCTCTGTATTCAAAAAAAAGACAAAAAGTCCCCCAGGTCTAGCTTCAGTCTGAGGCAAGGGTGACTCCCAACCAACCAAGTTAAATGACTTGCCCAAAGTCATCCAGCAGGTACGTGGCAGATGTGAGATTAGAACCCAGATCCTTTGATTCCCAGGCCTCGGCTGTTTCCACTAGATCGTATTGCTTCTCTCTACAGAAGCAGTCCTCTCTTCTAGAAC
The DNA here is from genome assembly GCF_015852505.1 of Tachyglossus aculeatus. Lineage (NCBI taxonomy): Eukaryota > Metazoa > Chordata > Mammalia > Monotremata > Tachyglossidae > Tachyglossus > Tachyglossus aculeatus. The sequence continues at coordinate 75,250,049 of NC_052068.1, forward strand.
GTGAGCCCGCTGTGGGCAGGGATTGTCTCTATTTGTTGCTGAATTGGACTTTCCAAGCACTTAGTAAAGTGCTCTGCACACAGTAAGCACTCAGTAAATATAATTGAGTGAACGAATGAATGAATAGAAGCAAAAGACACAGCTCCTGCCTTTTAACAGGTTAAATAAATAAAATATAGTTAGATGTGAGAGTTATTCTGAGTTAAGGCAGATCATATCACTGTCCAAGTCTCTCAAATGCACCATCTAATACCTAGATTCCATGAAGTCTAGACCTTGTCTCTTGGCATATGGAAGACACACAGAGGCCCAGAGTCTGGTTCAGAAAAGAGGCAAGTTAGGAGATCATTCGTTGGGACTTGTCTGTTTACATGGAGAAGTGGATACATGTAAAAACAATAGACACTAATTAAATGCAGACTGAAGAGAGGGCTTCATTTCCCATCATGACTAAAAGCCCTCATCCTCTACAAAGCACATATTGAGTAATCTGGAAATTACATCTATGCTATTGAGAGGAAAGGGCAGAGGAGTGGAAGCATATTTCTCTATTGTTTATTCTATACCTTTCCTTTGGAAGTCCAGAGGGTAGGAATTTTCCACTACAGGAAATCTGGTACCTATCACTAACACTAATTTCTAAAACGCAACAAAACAGATACAAACATGGTAGTGAAATATGTGTCCGAGAGGGAGAAAAAAAAGGTGTTCAAAAGAACAAGATAATCAGAAACAGATCTCGTCCATTTATTAAGGACGTGCATTGAATCCTATAAATGCTTCACAATGCAAAGAATGTCTCTAAGTTATGGTAAAGTGAAACCAGAAATACCTAGTAGTCTCCCCACCACCCCACAGTCAGCTAGTTAAGAAAGCCAGCTGTAGGCCCTAAGCGCTTTTTTGATTCCTGTCCATCTACCTGGATTTTAAGTTGCAGTCTTATGTCAATCAACACAGCTACAAAGTTAAAGTCAGTGGTTCACTACTCTGTCAAGTTAGGCACAACGTCTATTGCCCCGATCCACCCTGATACAGAGTTGCCGTCACCAGACGCAGTCTCAGTCTCCAGCAAAGTGCTCCACTTGAGTTGTTTACATTTTGACAGTCTTCAGAAGAATGATAAACACTTAAATTCAGTTTGGCCAGAGCAACGACACTGCATTATACTGTCAGAACGTGAACAAAAAACAGGACCCATTCATAAGACATTCAAGTTGCAAAGTTGGTTTTGCAAAGTTGGTTTGGTTTCATGGAAAAACACAAAGAGGGAAACTGTGCGTTCAAATAGAACAAAGACTTTCTTGACACCGAATGGAATGGTAAGCAACTCACACCTCTGTGGCAGTTAGCTGGCTCATTTCCAGAGTGCACTGCTTAGTTGACACTTAATTGATCCTTTCACTGAAAGGACATGGATTGGAGGCTTTTATCAAATAGACTGTAAGCTCACAGTAGGCAGAGATCATGTCTGCTTACTCTATTGTATGATACTCTCTCAAGCTTTTGGTATAGTGCTCTGCACACAGCAAGCATTCAGTAAATGCCATTGATTGAATAAATACCACTGACTGAGGAGATTATCCTATCTGCCTCCTGTCTCTCTCCGCTCTAATCCATACTTCACTCTGCTGCACGAATCATTTATCAGCAAAACGTTCAGTTCATGTCTCCCCACTCCTCAAGAACCTTCGGAGGTTGCGCATCCACCTCTCCATCAAACAGAAACTCCTTACCAATGGCTTTAAAGCTTTCAATCAGCTCGCCCCCATCTTACCTCACTTCACTTATCTCCTGCTACAGCCCAGCCCCTACACTCTTCTCCTTTACTGCCAGCTTACGTACTGTGCCCAATCTCATCTAACTCACCACCGACCCCTTTTCCACATCTCCCCACCACCCCCAGTCTGGAATTCCCATAATAATGATAATAATAGTATTTGTTAAGTTCTTACTCTGTGCCAGGCACTGAACTAAGTGCTGGGATGAATACAAGCGAATCGAGTTGGACGCAGTCCCTGCCCATATGGGGCTCACAGTCTCAATCCCTTCCATAAATGCCAGACCACCAATCTCTCTCCACCTTCAAAGCATTACTAAGGTCACATCTCCTCCGAGAGGCCTTCCCTGATTAAACGCCCTTTTCCCCGGCTCACTCTCTCTTCTGCATTATCTGTGCACTTCAATCTGTGATCTTTGGATGCTTGATATTCTCCCCACCCACAACCCCACGGCACTTATGTACATATCTTTAAATTATTATAAATTACTTATTTATTCATATTAATGTCTGTCTCCCCCTCTAGGCTGTAAGCTCATTGTGGGCAGGGAATGTGCCTGCTTGTTTTGCTGTATTGTACTCTCCCAAGTGCTTAGTACAGTGCTCTGTACATAGTACGTGCTCAATAAATACAACTGATTGATTGGTTGACTCATTGGTTAAGTGGGTGTTCTAAAAGCCAAAGGGTAGGGATTACAGACGTTGATGACCCTCTAAGGGGTAGGAAAGGGATTGAAGAGTGAGATGAGGTGTGTGAGAGAGAGAGAGATTTGGGAGAGACTGGGAGAATAATAATGAGAATAATAAAAGAGAATAATACTATTAATAATTTGAATTGCAATTGTGAAACTTTTTTTGTCACAAAAACATCATTCATTCATTCAATCGGATTTATTGAGCGCTTACTGTGTGCAGAGCACTTTACTAAACACTTGGAAAGTACAATTTGGCAACAAATAGAGACAATCCCTACCCAACAACGGGCTCAGAGTCTAGAAGTGGGAGACAGAAAACAAAACAAAACAGAAACAAGTAGACAGGAAACAATAGCAACTCATACTATCTCTTTGGGGCAGAGGCTATAATCCCAATTTAATAGCTGAGAAACCTCAGGCCCAAAGAGGTTAACTGAGGTGACCAAGGTCACAGAGTAGGCCTGTGACAGAGTCAGGACTGGAGTCCATGACTCATGACTCCGAAACCCATAGACCTTAGGCTGATCTCACTCTCCTCTCTCTTCAGGTGATCCCATAAACTGCCCAAATAACTATTGTTATTGTGGTATTTGTTAAACACTTAATATGTGGGGCTAGAGATATAATTACAGTTAGAGCATAGTCCCTGTTCCACATCTATGGTCTCTACACTATAAACTCACTATGGGCAGGGAATGTGTCTGCTAATTCTGTTGTATTTGTATAGTGTTCTGTGCACAAGTGCTCATAAATACAATTGATTAATCTCTAATTTTTCAGAGGAAATTGAAAGAGAAGTTAAGCCAGTTACCCAAGATCACGAAGCAAGGGTAAGCGGAAGAGCTGGGATTAGAGCCAGGTTTCCTGATGTCCAGTCCTGTGCTCTTTCCACTAGGCCTGGGAGAAGGGGAAGGGAAATAAGATAAATGGAGAGAAGAAGAAAAGGGGGAGAAAGAGAAAGGGAAAGGGAAGGTGAGGAAAGAGGGGAGGGAAGGTAGTTGGAAAGAGGTGGAAGGTTGTTAGTGGAAAGAGTTGGAGAGACAGAGCAGCAGTATGTTTTGCAACCACAGCTTTTTTCATTTAGAGATTAGAGAATGCATTTAGTGACATCAGTGTCTGGGGGTTGATGCTGACACAGTTACAGGATAGTTTTGCATGCTCTGAGTGTATATACTTGTTTTGTCAACACACACGATGGGAAAAACCGTTTGAGTTTCTCCGACTGCTTCAATAAGTTCTTTGGCCTTCTTTGGCCAGAGCTTTGCTGGATGCCCAGGTCAAAGAGGTCAGCGCAGCTCCATTTGCCCTCCTGCCTAAACCCATGCCCCAAGAAGCAGTTTCTGGGATGGGGTGGCAGCCTAAAGAATCTAAGTAATCAATTCCCCTCTCCCTATTCCCTTTGAACACCTGCTCATGATCAAATCCAACTTCATTTCCCTTTAACTACCTTCCCAACAGCTTGAAATCTGATTTTGAATCATAAAATCATATCCCAGAGAGGGACGGTTGTACAGTCCTCCTCTCCAGCCCGCACACCTGCTGTCAGGTGAACAAATGACAAAGCCAGTTCAGACAGATGGTCATCTTATTTTCCTCAGGTGTTGAATGTCTATGTATCACCATGGAAGCTGCCTATTTCTCCCTCGAGTCACTGAAGACAGAGAGAAAAATTAGGTGATATTTCATTAAAAAAAATTTCCACCTGTTTGGCGACTTGTCGCCCTTCAGTCCTTTCTTCTCCAAGCTAAGCAATCCTAATTCCTTTTCTCTTTCAACTCTCCATCTCATCTTTTCAGAAGTCAGCTGAACCAAACTCGATGAAATTATTTACTAATAACTTAGAATTAGTATTGCAGTTGTAAAATATGCACTTTCTCATGCCAGGTATGACATTTTATCCTTCCACTACCCCTTTGAGGCATAGGCTAGACTTAGTACAGTGCTCTGTACTTAGCTCTTAGTACAGTGCTCTGCACACAGTAAGCGCTCAATAAATACGATTGATTGATAGGCTAGTACCATTTTATAGCTGAGGAATCTCAGGCCCAGAGAGGTGCATCCAAGGTCTCCTGGCTTCCAAACCCATGCTATCTGTCCTAGATCAATCTTGCTCTCCTCTCTCCTCAAGTGATCCTGGAAGCAAACCAAATAAATGGCAAAGTCTGCTTCTTCTGGGAGCTCATGTTTACCAACTCTGTTGCACTCTTTCAAGCATGTAGTACAGTGTTCTGCACATAGTAAGTGCTCAATAAATACAATTGATTGATTGGTACCGACCTATGGAATCTGGAAACTGGGCATTCTCCTCCTGGGGCCTTATCACCTAGCAAATCCTCACCTACCTAATGCAGACAAGAAGAATATTTTGCTTTTTCCCTTCCATTCCCCCTGGTTGCTAGCACCTCTCAGTACCAAGTTGGCTCTTTAAACAATGGTACCACTTTACTAGATTATAAACTCCTTGTGGGTAGGGATCATGTCTATCCTCTCCCAAGAGCTTCCTAAACTGCTCTGCAAATAGTAAGTACTCAATAAATACCATTGTTTGCTACCCCACTCCTGGTGAGAGGATGTCCAGTTGTGACCCCAAAATAATGAAAAAAAAGTTGTGGCAATAATAATGACATTTGTTAAGTGCTTACTATGTGCAAAGCACTGTTCTAAGCACTGGGGAGGATACAAGGTGGTCAGGTTGTCCCACGCGGGGCTCACAGTCTTAATCCCCATTTTACAGATGAGGTAACTGAGGCCCAGAGAAGTTAAGTGACTTGTCCAAAGTCACACAGCTGGCAAGTGGCGGAGCCGGGATTAGAACCCATGAACTCTGATTCCCAAGCCCGGGCTCTTTCCACTGAGCCACGCTGCTGTTGTATTTGTCAAGGTCTATGTGCCGAGCACTGTGCTAAGCACTGGAATAGATACAAGATATTCAGATTAATCAGTGCCCTAGGTCTTTCCCTGTTGTACTTGTGAATGGCCAGTCTTCTCCACCTGGATGGTGATGAATATTTTTTATTGCTAATTGCACTTATCTACATTTGCCTAAAATTATTTCATCCTTGAAGTTTAATGTAGCTCCACAACAAGTCTTCTAGTGACACAAAACCCCCATTTCCCTCCCCAAGGTCTCATATAAAATCCCTGGGGGCAGATGTGGCTCACGGAGAAACAGTGTGGCTCAATGGAAAGAGCACTGGCTTTGGAGTCAGAGGTCATGGGTTCAAATCCTGGCTCCACCAGTTGTCAGCTGTGTGACTTTGGGCAAGTCACTTAACTTCTCTGCGCCTCAGTGACCTCATCTGTAAAAATGGGGATTAATACTGTGAGCCCCCAGTGGGACAACTTGATCACCTTGTAACCACCCCAGCACTTAGAACAGTGCTCTGTGCATAGTAAGCACTTAATAAATGCCATCATTATTATTATTATTATTATGATATAAAATCCCCGGGGGCAGATGTGGCTCACGGAGAAACAGTGTGACTCAATGGAAAGAGCCCGGGCTTTGGAGTCAGAGGTCATGGGTTCAAATTCCAGCTCCACCAATTGTCAGCTGTGTGACTTTGGGCAAGTCACTTAACTTCTCTGCGCCTCAGTGACCTCATCTGTAAAAATGGGGATTAAGGCTGTGAGCCCCCAGTGGGACAACCTGATCGCCTTGTAACCTCCCTAGCTTTGCACGTAGTAAGCGCTTAATAAATGCCATCATCATCATGTGGAGATCAAGCCTAGACTATATTGCATTCTGGCACATAGGTGGATGGACAGAGGCGTGGGAGGAATGCGAGACCCCAGGCCCAGACCAGATTCCAGGCAGCCCCAAGGGCTCTCCCACCCATCCCTGAGGTAGGAACTCCCAACCTCCCTCGTCTCCTGCTTACCCCCCATGACACTCCTCTCCCCCAACTCACCACAATGGGGCTTCTGCAGCATGCAAGGTGGATGCCCAGCGAGTCCTGGGACGGGGCAAATGGACCAGCGGTTGCCCCCTGGCAAGCAGAGACCCTCACTCACCCCCTCAACCTCACTGGGTCTGGGAGGGAGAAGAACTGGCCCACTGAGTTGCAGAAGCCCCTTCCAGGGAGAGCAGATGGACCTGAGGAAAGCAGGCTTGAGTGAAGGAGGTAGTGGAGGGAGACAGAGCTCCTTGTGAGCAGGGGACATGGCTACCATTTCTCATCATCATCATCATCAATCGTATTTACTGAGCACTTACTATGTGCAGAGCACTGTACTAAGCGCTTGGGAAGTACAAATTGGCAACATATAGAGACAGTCCCTACCAAACAGTGGGCTCACAGTCTAAAAGGGGGAGACAGAGAACAAAACCAAACATACTAACAAAATAAAATAGACTAGATATGTACAAGTAAAATAAATAAGTGGAGTAATAAATATGTACAAACATATATACATATATACAGGTGCTGTGGGGAAGGGAAGGAGGTAAGATGGGGGATGGAGAGGGGGACGAGGGGGAGAGGAAGGAAGGGGCTCAGTCTGGGAAGGCCTCCCGGAGGAGGTGAATTCTCTTGTACTGTACTCTCCCAAGGGCTTAATACAGTGTTGATTGATTAAAGAGGGGGCGGAGATCAAGGGGAAGAGAGATGAGGGGGAGAGAGTGAAGAGGACAGAGAGAGCAAAGGGGGGAGAGAGTAGGAGGGAGAGAAAGAGTGCTAGAGGGAGTGTGAGCAAGGGAGAGGGAGAAAGGGAGAAAAAGAGACAGAGATAGAGAGAGAAAGAGAGAGACAGAGAGAGACAGAGAGAGACCTGAGGACAGTCAGGCAAGTAGCCATGTACGGGTGCAGGGAGAGAGAAGAGTTGGACAAAAGAAAAGGGAACGGTTTTTTAAAAATGGAAAAAAAACCAAAACTTTTTCCAATAGGGAGAAAGAAGCAGCTGAGCAAAGAGCAGGAATTTCCACTTGTATTTTAGTCGACAGAAAGGGTAATTTTGAGATTTCTAAAGCGTAAACACATCTTGCTGATGTTTAAGACTCCAAAGGCACAAAAAGCAACAAAAGTACTTTTACTTTCACTGAAAAGATTTTCCAAAAGTAAGGATTTAAAAGCAAGAGCTCCAAACAGTCTTAAGTATCCTTCTTCATTTGAAGGACAGTTGTTTTCTTTCAAAATTCATCACTAAAAAGGATCTTGTTTTACTCAATGGCATTTATTGAATGCTTAATCTATCAACCATATTTTTTGAGCACTTTCTGTGTAGAGAGTACTGTATTGAGTTCTTGGGAGAGTACTACACAACAGTATAACAGACACATTCCCTGCCCACAATGAGCTTACAGTCTAGAAGAGGAGAGAAACACTAATATAAATAAATGAACTTTGGATATATATGTAAGTGCTCTGGGGCTGGATGGGGGTGGTGAGTAAAGGGAGCAAGTCAGGGCAGAAGGGAGTGGGAAAAGAGGAAATGAGGGCTTAGGGAAGGACTCTTGGAAGAGATATGCTTTTAATAAGTCTTTGAAGGTGGGTATGATATGAAAAGGGAGGGTGTTCCAAGCCAGAGGCAGGACTTTGGGTAGAGATCGGCGGCAAGATAGACGAGATTGAGGTGCAGTGACTAGGTTGGCATTAGAAGAGTGAAATGTGAGGGCTGGGTTGTAGCAGTAGATGATGGTAAGGAGTGTCTGTTTGATGTGGAGGAGGGTGGGCAACCACTAAAGGTTCTTGAGAAGTGGAGAAACATGAACTGAACATTTTTATAGAAAAATGATCCAGGTAGTAGAGTGAAGTATGGACTGGAGTGGAGAGAGACAGATGGCAGGGTGGTCAGCAAGGAGGTGGGTACAATAATCAAGGTGGGATAGGATAAATGCTTAGATTAATGGGTTCTAATCATGGCTCCACCACAAGTCTGCTGTGTGACTGTGGGCAAGCGACTTCACTTCTCTGTGCCTCAGTTAACTCATCTGTAAAATGAGGATTGAGACTGTGAGCCCCAAGTGGGACAGAGACTGTGTCCAACCCGAATTCCTTGTATCCACCTCAGCTTTTAGTACAGTGCCTGGCACATAGTAAGTGCTTAACAAATACCATAAGCAGAAGTGCTGAAGGCAGCAATGGGGAGGTGGGCCCAGGAAGGAGGACCATGACTGGTGTGTTCACGGCTCCTATCCTGATTGGTATTTTTACAGAAACAGTGTGGCTTAGTGGAAAGAGCACAGGCTTGGGAATCAGAAGTTATGGGCTCTAATCCCAGCTCCGCCACTTGTCTGCTGTGTGACCTTCGGCAAGTCACTTAACTTCTCTGTGCCTCAATTCCCTCATTTGTAAAATGGGGATTAAGACTGTGAGCCCCACGGGGGACAACCTGATTACCTTGTATCTACCCCAGTTTTCAGAACAGTGCTTGGCACATAGTAAGTGCTTAACAAATACCATTATTATTATTATTATTATTAACGAGGTAGTTTGGATGGAGAAGAAAGGGCAGATTTTGGCGACGTTGTGAAGGTTGAACCAACAGGATTTAGTGATAGATGGAATGTATGGGTTCAATGAGAGAGAGAAGTCAAGGAGAGTGCCAAGGTTACGGGCTTGTGAGACGGGAAGGATGGTAGTGCTGTCTACAGTGTGTGCAGAGCACTATATTGTATTGCGTTATATTGTATTGCGTGCAATACAATAGAGGAGGCAGACATGAATCCTGCCCACAAAGAGCTTACAGGCTAGAGGGGAAGTCAGACAACAAAATAAATTATGGATGGATATGTATGTAAGTGCTGTAGGGATGGGGAAAAAAGCAAAGTATGTGAGGACCGCAGACCCGAATGCATAGATGATGAAGAGGGAAGGCCAATAGAGGAAGTGAGAGCTAGTCAGGGAAGACACCTCTTAGAAGATGATAGATTTTAGAACAGCTTTGAAGGTAGGGAGAGTGTTGGTCTGTCAGATATCAAAGGTGAGGGAGCTTCAAGGCAGAAAGGAGGATGTGGGAAAGGAGTTGTCAGTGAGAGCAGGGTCCACAGTGAAAACATTGACAAAAGAGGAGTGAAGTTTGCTCGGTTGGTTATAGTAATAATAATTATTATGGTATTTGTTAAGTGCTTACTATGCAAGACACTGTACTAAGCACTGGGGTGGATACAAGCAAATCAAGTTGGACACCACAGTCCCTGTCCCACGTGGGGCTCCCAATATCAATCCCCATTTTACGGATGAAGTAACTTAGGCATAGAGAAGTGAAGTGACTTGCCCAAAGTCACACAGCAGACACATGTGGCAGAGCCAGAATTAGAACCCAGTACCTTCTGACACCCAGGTTTGTGTTCTAAGCACAGTAAGCACAGTCCTATTTTTAAAAATAATACACAAAGGAGGATCCAGTGTAGTTTTAAATACTGAAAATAATTTAAATAACTTCTCATCAGGCCAATCTTTCCAGGGGCTCCTCATCACTCAGCAGCAGCAGAAGACCACTTCAGGGGTATCCCTGCTCTGGCATTTCCCAATAACTTCACACAATGCATCAAACTCAGTAGAGGCTCAAACACTACCATTTCTTCCCCTATGATGTCCGAATTCTGAACCTGTCAGAAAAGCAGAATACAGCAGCGACACAAGGGCAGGGGAAACTCTAAGAATTTCAGCCTGATCTTGACCTCTGCTGTAGACACCCACATTCCCTTCCTGAACTACAAATTAATAGATGCACTCCATTAAAAAAGAATGCTCCTTGCTCTGCATCTGACCGGAATAGGCAGTGTTTAGGTTTACTCAAATTCAGCTGGGATCCTTCTTCCGAAACACAGTTTAAATGCACAAACAGAGCAGCTTGCGAATTTATATAAAACCACTTTGATCCCTTTGACCCCCTAATGATACTTGGAATTTCTCTGCTCATGTTCCTCAAAGAGTTCCCAAGGTTTTTATTCTGGTGATGGTGGGGGCAGGAGGGGAAGCGGGGGCTTGAGAAGAGATGGGAAAGAAGGAGGGAGGAGATGGTGGGATGAGAAACGGGGAGAAAGAGGTAGGTATCACCTTGTTTTTAGGTGAAGGAGAACCTCTCCCGTCCAGACTTTAAGATCTTTGTGAGCAGGGAACACGTCTACCAACTCAGTTATACTATATTCTCCCAAGCACTTGATTCAGTGATCACCATCATCATCATCAATCGTATTTATTGAGCACTTACTATGTGCAGAGCACTGTACTAAGTGCTTGGGAAGTACAAAGTGGCAACACATAGAGACAGTCCCTACCCAACAGTGGGCTCACAGTCTAAAAGAAGGAGAAAGAGAACAAAACCAAACATACTAACAAAATAAAATAAATAGAATAGATATGTACAAATAAAATAAATAAATAAATAAATAGAGTAAAAAATAGAGTAAAAAATGGAGTGATCTGCATGTAGTAAGTGCTCAATAAATACCACTGACTGATTGACTGTAATGAGCATTCCGGTCCACAGCAAGAGTTGTAGCAGTTTCCCCGAGATGGAAAGATTTGTAGGGAATGCTGTCTTTGCCAAAAGGGCAGGAGACTTTAAAGTTGAAAATAGGATGCTCCTGGAGCAGTTGTTTTGAACCCCCTATGTTGGTATTCCTTGTACGGGCAAGTAGAAGAACATGTTCCAAAGAGTCCAAACAGGAGCAACCGTGCAGGCTTCGTTTTTTTCTACAGCTTCTTCAGGGAGCTGTGCCTAAACAAACATTTACGGCCAGTGATGACACCTGGAGCCAGCCTTCCCGAATAAAGGTCGGAGAATCTGGCCGTCAGGGTTACAGTGAGGCCGTTTCCTTCTATCTTTCAGGGTGAAACATCCTTTAACAATAACAAAACCTATTCCGGTTTCCCGAGGATAAATCACATTTAAATACCCAATTTAGAGCAAATTCATTGGGCTGGTTTTAGAGTTCTGGTTTCAGTACTGCAACCACAGCTTCATTCATTCTACATTTCTCTCCAGCATATTTCTTCCCCACAATAGAGTTGATAAACCATCATCCTTGCCCTCAAGGAACTTGCAATCCTTATACCTAGATGGCCCTTCAGTGTCTCACATTAAACAAAGCCCCAGAGAAAACAGTGTCAGTAAAAACAAACCAATATCTATCATTCCTTTGCAGCTGTTTACTTATTTGGTGTTACTTAAATTGTGAGTTCCTCAAACAAGGAGCATTACATACACAAGATCTACAGGTTCTTCGGGGAAATGTCAAAAGTTGCCTGGGTTACTTTAGGCAAGTCACTTAACCTTTCTGTGCCTCATTTTCCTTATCTGTAAATTAGGGATCAGATAACTGCTCCACTTACTTTTTAGATTGTGAGCTCCATGAGGGAAAATGTCTGTCTAATCTGATTACCCTGAAACTATTCCAGTGCTTAACACCTGGATAATACTTAAAAAATACCATAATTATTTAACTGGAGGCATGAGAAGCCTGAAAACTATTCCTTTAACAGAAACATGTTGTCCTCATTGTTGTTAGGTACTGATTTTTGCTTTACAACACATGCTTTCTTTTTTCCCTAGTTTTTCCTCCCTCTTCATATAGACTCTGAGCTCTCTATGGACTAGGGGTTATGTTTGCACTATCCCAGCAGTCTTGCCCAATACACTAGACCCTTAAAAATGCCAAAAGAATGATGATGATGATAATTATAATTATAATAATCCCTACTGGGCCTTGTACAAGCTTGGAAATAGGGGACAATTCCTACTAGTGCCTGAACTGGTTTGGAATGGGCTTTGGCCAGTGCTACAGACCTACTTTCCCCAACTTATTGTCAGGGAATCATTTCGTCACTATTATCGCCTGCCTTACATTCCTGTCCTATTTACCCCTTGGCCAGCTTTGGGCTTTCGTGTGGTTGGTTTATGCAACCCCATTCACTTGCTGATATCGTAAGTCCTTCTTTAAAGGCTTAGCTGAGTAGGAAATAGGAAATATAGCTACCTGTGCCTGCAGTGAGCTTTAGAGTTTTTTTGTTGTGGAAAAATAATCCTTAGGTTACAAAAAAGCAAAAAAAGGAAAAGAAAAAGCCTTGTTTAGTAAACTACCGGGAATTTATGCGCCAATTATTCTCATGTGGATTATTCCACAGAGTTCAGGGCCTCTCTGGTGGACCATATCTTCCCTTCAAAGCCCTACTGAGAGCTCACCTCCTCCAGGAGGCCTTCCCAGACTGAGCCCCCTCCTTCCTCTCTCCCTCCTCCCCCTCCCCATCCCCCCCACCTTACCTCCTTCCCCTCCCCACAGCACCTGTATATATGTATATATGTTTGTATGTATTTATTACTCTATTTATTTTACTTGTATATATTTATTCTCTTTATTTTATTTTGTCAATTTGTTTTGTTCTCTGTCTCCCCCTTCTAGACTGTGAGCCTGCTGTTAGGTCGGGACCGTCTCTATATGTTGCCATCTTGTACTTCCCAAGTGCTTAGTACAGTGCTCTGCACACAGTAAGTGCTCAATAAATACGATTGAATGAATGAATGAATGAATGCCAAGCTGGCTGGCTTGGCTGGCAAACAGCGTTGGCTGGCTTTCAGATTATCTGTTAGGGCTTGATTTCCCAGGCCAAGAGGACTCATATTTGCCCAACTCAGCTTTATGGCCTCTGACGAGTCCACTTGGCAGGACTAGCAACATCCTGCCCCTCATCTGGGTTCAATGAGGGGTGCTGCATGGAAGTTCAGGGAGGGTCAGGAGTGAGATGGGACTCAAAGATCCCTCCATCCGTGCTTATTTCAGCCCTGATGGTGCCATACTGTACGATGGAAAAGGATCACGTCACACCCGTGAATCTCTTCTTTTTGTCATGCCAATGCAACAGGAATGCCCAATGGAGAAATTAACAACCTTGACAGGCAGGACTTTTGGGAGGTATCAGAAAGCAACGGGAAAGAGTAGAGGACCCGAAGGCCCAGTTTTTTGGTGGGTCCTTGATTGCTTTCTTTCAGTGGCATCACCTGAGCACGCCATAGTTTGCATCGGCCTCCTTGCTACCCTCTTTATCTCCTGCCTCTCCCCACTCCAGTCCATACTTCACTCTGCTGCCTGGATTATTTTTCTAATAAAAAACATGTTGGTTGCCTTTCCACCTTCCAGTCAAACAAAATCATCCACCATTGGCTTTAAAGCACTGAATCACTTTGCCCACTCCCATCATACCTCACTGATTTCCTAGCCTGTTCACTTTGCTCTTCTAATGCCAACCTTCTCACTGTACCTTTTCCATCTTGCCACCAACCCCTCACCTCTGGCTTATAACACCCTCCCGTTTCATATCTGACAGACGATCACCCTTCCCTCTGTCAAAGCCTTATTTAAATCACATCTCCTAGAGGCCTTCCCCAACTGAGTCCTCATTTTTCCAACTCTCTGTTCCTTCTGTGTCACTCTTGCACTTGCATTTGTATCCTTTATTCACCCCATGGCACTTACAATGCCAATCCATAATTTATTTCAATGCCTGTCTCCCCTTCTAGACTGCAAATTCCTTGTGGATAGGGAATGTGTCTTCCAGCTCTGTTATACTGTACCCTTCCAAGCTCTGCACACGTTTATGCTCAATAAATACAATTAACTGATTGCTGCATGATAAAAATGGGATGGGTGAAAATGAAGGGAGCGGTTGTAATGGAATAATATATTAAAGTCATCATAAACTGCCATGTAAATGCCCAGTACCCATAGGAGAATGCAGGGACTTGGGAGTCAGGAGACCTGGCCTCTAGTCTTGGCTTTGATACTGGCTTGTTCTGTGATTTTGGGCAAGTCACTCTGACTCTCAGTCTCAGTTTACTCATCTGTAAAATGGAGAGAATATCTGCCTCTCCTTGTGAGTATAAGATGAGATAATTAACACAAAAGTGTCTTGGAAAAAAAAATGGAATCAAGAACACGGATAATAAGAACACTGATGATGATGATGATGATGCACATAAGACATCTATAAAGGAGATACAGAAATCTGAATGTGCATGCTAGGAAAAAAAAGTTATTGAGAAACAGTGTTCTCTAGTGGGAAAAGCACGGGCAGGGCAGTTGGATGATCTGGATTCAAATTCTGCTTTGCCAATTGCTTGCTGTGAGACCCTGGGCAAATCACTTAACTTCTCTGTACCTCATTTCACAGGGACCGTGTTCAATCTAATCAACTTGCATCCATCCCAGCACTTAGAGAACAGTGACACATAGTAACAGCTTAACAAATACTATTAAAAATGTATTATGGAGATCACAGGACACAAAATACAGGGGAGAGCTTTGATGTATGCCTATTATTGCCGTTTCAAGTTTTTAGGGTGCACGACAGAGTATCTCAACTAGCTGAAGAAGGGAAAGATGCAAGCCTCCAAGATTCTAGTCATAAACACAATGAAGCACTAAGTTTTGCCCTGCCTCTGGGGACACCAACAAAGTGTAGCCAAACTGGCAGAGAAGCAAAAGTTCCCAAGACAAGAAAGTGTTTTGCTGGATGGCAATGGGGATGCATTGCTTTATGTTTTCGAAAGTAAATCGAAAGGGGGCTTTAATGATGGTCCCATTTAGAAATCTATATAGTGGAAAGGTACGAAGGCTGAAATATTGTTTGCTTTAGAAATGAAGGCACCGTTCCAAGGGGTTGGCTCACCGTCGACTTTAAAACACTCGATGAGCTCACTCCTCTCACCTCACCTCGCCTCTTACCACAACCCAGCCCACATACTTCACTGTTCTAACACCAACCTACTCACTGTACCTTGATCTCATCTATCTCATCGCTGACCCCTTCCCCACCTCCTCCATCTAGTTGGAATTCCTTCCCCTTTCATATATTCATTCATTCAATCGTATTTATTGAGCGCTTACTGTGTGCAGAGCACTGTACTAAATGCTTGGGAAGTACAAGTCGGAAACATATAGAGACGGTCCCTACTCAACAACGGACTCACAGTCTAGAAGATAAATATATGATAGACCACCACTCTCCCCACCTTCAAAATCTTACTAAAATCACATCTCTTCCAAGAGACCTTCCCTGACTAAGCCCTCTCCCCCCCCTCCCCATCTCCTTCTCCCTTCTGCATCATCTATGCACTTGGATCTTTAGCCTTTAATGACTTGTTGTTCACCATATCCTCAGCCCTACAGCATTTACGTACATATCCATAATGAATTTTAATATCTCTCTCCCCCTCTTCCCTGTAAGT
The DNA here is from genome assembly GCF_015852505.1 of Tachyglossus aculeatus. Taxonomy (NCBI): domain Eukaryota; kingdom Metazoa; phylum Chordata; class Mammalia; order Monotremata; family Tachyglossidae; genus Tachyglossus; species Tachyglossus aculeatus. The sequence goes on from NC_052068.1 coordinate 75,265,688, forward strand.
TTGTTGTGGGCTGGGATCATGACTACTGGTTCTGTTGTATTGTGCTTTCCCAAGCACTTACTATGTAGTGTGCTGTGCACAGTCAGCATTTAAATACCAATGATTGATTGGGAAAGACTTTAAAAAGTAAAGTATAAAGAAAGATGAATGGCCCCTTCATCCAAGAAATGGATTGACTGCCCCAAAGTTGCTGCCATTTCTTCAGCGACTAGGAAATGGGAATTCATCTTGATATAGTGAGAGGATATGCAACTCTTCTGGGCCAACAACTGACATGTGTTAGGAAATTGAACATAAACTTAACAATAGGGATTTAAATTTTACTGAACTTTGGTTTCATTTAAAAAAAATGAGCTAATTGGATATTCAAAAAGTGCATGAAATCTACTGCAGCACTGTTCTGGAACCACTTTCATTTGATGTTTTATTAACGTGAATTTTCTGAACTCTCCCATTAGAATGGAACTTCCCCGCAGGGCATGAGGCATTTACTGTACTCTCCCAGGCACCGGGACAGGAGTCTCCTCACAGCAGACACTCAGTTACTGCTCAACAAATCACCACTGGCCCTTATAATGTGCTTAATTATTTTTTAGAGGTGCAGAAGAAGCTCGTAGCTCCCATTGTTTCAGTCTATCAATAAATCATATTTCATGGATGTAATCGTATTTATTGAGCACTCACTGTGTGCACAGCACTGTTCACAGAGTACAGAATAACAATAAACAGATTTCCTGCCCACAACTGCCTACTGTATTATATGTGGAGCACTGTACTAAGTGCTTGGGAGAGTACAGTATAGCAGAGTTGGTAGACACATTCCCTGCCGACAATATGCTTACAGTCTAGAAGGAGAGAAAGACGTTAATGTAAAGAAATTAATAAATTAGGGATATGTATGTAAGTTGTGTGGGGCTGAGGGACGGGTGAATAAAGGGTACAAATCCAAGTTCATTCATTCATTCATTCAATCATATTTATTGAGTGCTTACTGTATGCAGAGCACTGTACTAAGCGCTTGGGAACTACAAGTTGGCAACATATAGAGACGGTCCCAAGTGCACCCTTTATTTTTTTCCTGCATATAAGGCAGGTTCTTTCAACCCATGATGGGGGTCACCATCTTCAGAAAAGAGAATGTGTTGCTCATGAAAAAGGAAAAAAAGCTGAGGAAATAGGTAAAAGACTGAGGAGACAGAGAGAAGATATTGAAGTCATTGACTACTTCAAAAAAGAGAAATTCATTACATGGGAAACCCTTGAAGATTAGAGCAAAACTTTTCTCAGATTTTAGCAAAATTTCAAGGTTTGGAGAGTTAAACCTCAAAATGATATCTCTAAGTAGAAATGAAATTACTAGAACTTGGAAGCTAATTTTGAGATGTGCCTCACAGGAAAGGTGTGTTCTAAGCAGTCCAGAAGCCGTCGGTGAAGAGCTGAAGAAACGTTGAAAACCCTTGAGACAAGGTTCTATGCTTTTTCCCCCTAAATGTGTATAGGTCCTGGCTGTGTCCAAGTGACCAAACCCCAAAGCAGTGTCATTTGATTTAAAACTCCAGTATGGCCTGGACCCCATTCTTAAATTACTTCAGGGCACTAAGCTTCATCCATCTCAAACAAAAACTTCTTAATACTGGCTTAAAGGCACTCAACCAGCTCTCCACTTCTATCTTATATTGTTCATCTCCCAAGAAAACCCAACCAGCAAGCTGTGCTTCTCTGATATTAATTTAGTTACTGTAGTTACTGACGTTTCTCTCCCCATTCAGCCCTCCCGCATGTCCTCCCTCTAGCCTGGAACTCTCTTCCCCTTAACATCTAACAGATCACCACTCTCCCCATCTTCAAAGCCCTTCTAAAATACCTCATCCCTGACTAATCTTTCATTTCCCCATTCTATTCATCCTCCTTTTTCACTTATGCACTTGGGTCTGTACCCCTTTAGCACTCTGTTACCCACCCGACTCCCAGCCCCACAGTCCTTATGTACATTCATTCATTCATTCAATCATATTTATTGAGCTCTTACTGTGTTCAGAGCACAGTACTAAGTACTTGGGAAAGAACAATACAAAGTGCACATCCTTATACTTTGCTGGCTTCCATTATTTGTAATTTATTTTAATGTCTGCCTCTCCACAACTGTCTCCTAACTATATTACATTCTCTCCCAAGTGCTTAGAAGAGTGTTCTGCATCATAGTCCAGTGAAAAGAACACAGGCCTGGGTTCTAATCCTAACTCTGCCAATTGCTTACTGTGTGACTCTGGGCAATCAATCTATCAATCGTATTTATTGAGTGCTTACTGTGTGCAGAGCACTGGACTACCTGCTTGGGAAGTACAAGTTGGCAACATATAGAGACGGTCCCTACCCAACAGTGGGCTCACAGTCTAGAAGGTGAGCTCACAGTCTAGAAGTGGCAAGTGACAAGTGGCAAGTGACAACTTCTCTGTGCCTCAGTTATCCTGTTCTCCCTTTCAGACTGTGAGTCCCATGCAGGACAGGGACTGTGGCCAACCTAATTAATTTGTATCCACCCCAGGCTTAGAACAGTGTTTGACATATAATAAGCACTTAACAAATATCATAAAAAGCACTCAGTAAATAATAACAATCAATTCACTGATCTTCATGCTGAAGCAGCATGGCTCAGTGGAAAGAGCACGGGCTTTGGAGTCAGAGGTCATGGGTTCAAATCCCGGCTCCGCCAATTGCCAGCTGTGTGACTTTGGGCAAGTCACTTCACTTCTCTGATGTTCCCTCATCTGTAAAATGGGGATTAAGACTGTGATCCCATTGTGGGACAACCTGATCACCTTGTAATCTCCCCAGTGCTTAGAACAGTGCTTTGTACATAGTAAGCGCTTAATAAATGCTATCACTATTATTATTATTATTCTAGGCCAGGCTTTCTTTGAGCTCCATTCAGCAGAAAACTCCTCTTTCTATTCCAAGGATGAACGCAAAAGTTCAAGGATACACAAGAAAAAGACTTAACACCAATGACTTCTTGCAGTCCACGAGTCAGGGCCAGGCCCGGGTGTCACTGAGAACGATTAGCAATAGCAGCCAACGGGTTTTGGTCAACGATGCCGGAAGGCGCTGGAGTCAATCAATCAATCATATTTATTGAGCGCTTACTGTGTGCAAAGCACTGTACTAAGTGCTGGAGTCCCATTTTCCTCACTGTTCCTATGCATCGCTCACTTCCTCAGCTCACTGCAGAATCATGTTAAGGTTAATTTGGAGATGCGCCTCTGAGCCGGAATGGAGCTGCTCTGTAAAATGATCCTTCCAGACATCTGGCTGACCAGCGTTTTACCTCCCCACATCCTGAGGAAATTCAAGTCATTTCTGATGTCAACAGGACCGAGGGCCTAAATTATATCACACCAGGGATTCCAAAGTGGTGGTGTCACTGGGATTAAAATCCAGGTTTCTCCTGAAAAACCACAGCGTCGCAGATCAGGAAGGACTTTAGAGAGGTCACCTGGTCCATCCTCCTTAGGGCAGGCCCTCATGTCCAACAGTCCAGGCAGATGAGAACATTCAATTTTTATAAGATAATTTTTTTCTCCTTGAAATTTAGCCCAGCCCCGTTACAGAGAGTTATCTTCAGATGATAATAATAATAATGGCATTTGTTAGGCGCTTACTATGTGCAAAGCACTGTTCAAAGTGCTGGGGGGGATACAAGGTGATCAGGTTGTCCTATGTGGGGCTCACAGTCTTAATCCCCATTTGCCAGATGAGGGAACTGAGGCACAGAGAAGTTAAGTGACTTGCCCAAAGTAACACATCTGACAAGTGGCGGAGCCAGGATTTGAACCCATGACCTCTGGCTCCCAAGCCCGTGCTCTTTCCTCTGAGCCACAAGATAGCCTGGCCTAGTGGAAAGAGCATGCGCCTGGAAGTCAGAGGACCCGAGTTTGTTCATTCATTCATTCAATCATATTTATTGAGCGCTTATTGTGTGCAGAGCAGCATTCTAATCCTGGCTCTGTCGATTGCTTGCTGTGTGACCTTGGGCAAGTCACTTAACTTCTCTGTGCCTCAGTTTCCTCAACTGTAAAATGGGGATTAAATTCTATTCTCTACTAAACTGTGAGCCCCATGGGTGACAGAGACTGTCCAATCTGATAAACGTGTATCTGCCCCAGCACTTAGAATAGTGTTTGACACATAGTAAGCACTTAACAAATAACATAAAAAATAGGAATGATCAAAGATCACAGGCATATGGCAGCATGCTGGTGAACTGACATGGTCAATAATAATAATAATGATAATAATGATGGCATTTATTAAGCGCTTTCTATGTGCAAAGCACTGTTCTAAGCACTGGGGAGGTTACAAGGTGATCAGATTGTCCCACAGGGGGCTCACAGTCAATCCCCATTTTACAGATGAGGTAACTGAGGCACAGAGAAGTGAAGTGACTCACCCAAAGTCACACAGCTGATAATTGGCGGAGACAGAATTTGAACCCATGACCTCTGACTCCAAAGCCCGGGCTCTTTTCCACTGAGCCACGCTGCTTCTCTGAGGAGACGGTACAGCAGGGAAACTCCCCCAAGCATTCTTGCTTACCCAGGAGGGGCAAAGAAGGAGGGGAAAAGGGAGCAGAAGGGGGCAACAGATGTTGGACTATCTTTACAGTGCAGGAGAGAGTAATCTTTATGTACATATCTGTAATTTATTTATTTGTATTAATATCTGTCTCCTCCTTTAGACTGTAAGCTCACTGTGAGCAAGGAATATGTCCCTTACATTGTAATCTCCCAAGCGCATAGTACAGTGCTCTGCACACAGTAAGCACTCAATAAATACGATTGACTAACTAATCTTAAAATTCCTCCTAGCCAAAATTAATTCGCACAATACAGTGATATATGTTTATATGGCACTTTTTATTTTTCCAAAGCATTTTCTTATTAATGATCTCATGTTGTCCCCATAACATCTCTATGAAATAGGGCTAGTATAATCTCTATAATCTCTCTGGGGCCCAGAGAGGTGGGTGATTTACCTAAGGTCACACAGAGGATCAGCGGCAGTACTAGAACTCCTTGACTCCCAGCTCCATGTTCTTTCCATTCATTCATTCATTCATTCAATAGCATTTATTGAGCACTTACTGTGTGCAGAGCACTGTACTAAGCGCTTGGGAAGTACAAGTTGGCTACATAGAGAGACAGTCCCTACCCAACAACGGGCTCACAGTCTAGAAGGGGGAGACACACAACAAGACAAAACATGGGGACAGGTGTCAAGTCATCAGAATAAATAGAAGTAAAGCTAGATTCATTCATTCATTCATTCAATCGTATTTATTGAGCGCTTACTGTGTGCAGAGCACTGGACTAAGACCTTGGGAAGTACAAGTTGGCAACATATAGAGACGGTCCCTACCCAACAATGGGCTCACGGTCTAGAAGGGGGAGACAGACAATGAAACAAAACATGGGGACAGGTGTCAAGTCATCAGAGTAAATAGAAGTAAAGCTAGATGCACATCACTGACGAAATAAATAGAACTGTAAATATGTACAAGTAAAATAGAGTAATAAATCTGTACAAACATACATGCACCGAGGCTCAGTGGAAATCAATCAATCAATCGTATCCATTGAGCACTTACTTTGTGCAGAGCACTGCACTAAGCGCTGGATCCCAGTGCCTCAGTTGGAAACTTATGAACAATGAAAGGATACAACTCTGCCCACTGGTGCCATCCCCCAGGCTAGACCCAAAACAATCACTAAAGGCAGTGCTAGAGAGAAGACTGGATGGGGCAAAGGACTGACCTTTTTCTCTTCTCCCCACCTCAAGGTGTCCAACTGTTATTTCAGCACTTCCATACCATTTAAACACTTAAATGATCATAACCTCCTTTAGCACTTGTGTGCATATCTTTACAACCTAGTACTTCCTCCTATTTGTAATTTATCTTAGTGTCGGTCTTCATCTAAGAAACGGGGTCAAGTCTACTAATTCTACTGTACTCTACTAAGCATTTAGTATGGTGTGCTGCACACAGCGGATGAGGAAACAGAGGTAGAGAGAAGCCGGACAGTAGCGGCGCTTAGACTCAAATCCAAGGTCCTCTGGCTTCCAGACAGGCATGCATCCCACCGCACCAAGTTGCTCCCTCTGCTATTGACTGAAGCACTGATGGGGCATGCTGTCCTTCCAGTCCGAGAATTAAGCAAGTTTCTACACCACAAAGAGCCAAATTCCCATTAGCAGAGTTCCCGGAAAAGGGACCGCTCTGATCATCAACAGTGCAGGCCTGGCCAAAGACTGCAGGACGGCGGCCAGCTGTTTATCCTCAACAAGGATATAAAGAGACATAATGGGTGTAAGATACCCTAAGAGAAATTTGGGTAAGATGTGAGGAAGTCTTGAGTTTAGCAGTAAATTGAGTTTGGCTGAAAGGATCGTGAGATTGGTTTACAAGAGGAAGTTGTGAAATCCCCTTCCCAGAGACTTTTAGGAGTAACGGAAAGAACTGTCTGCATGGATGGTTTAAAAGGTGGGGGGACTGCACAAGATGGGGGTCTCTCCGGTTTAGTGAGTCTACGAAATCCATAATTCACTACTGCAACTTATTTCAAGTGAATCCTCCAAACCAGAGCAGCAGAACAGATGGATGTAAATTCATCCATTCATTCAATCATAAATATTACTAGCACTGTACTTACTAAGCACTTGGGAAAGTACAATACGGTAATAAAGAGTGACAATCCCTGCCCACAAGGAGCTCAGGGTCTAGAGCAGGGAGACAGACATCAGTACAAATAAACAGACATCAGTATAAGTAAATACTGCTCACTTCTGCAGTCTACAGAGAACTTGTCAACCTTTACAGAATCTCATGAAAATCTTTAAGAAAAAACCCCCCACAAAGACTTAAAAAACCAAAAAGAATGAAAAAAGGGAAAAAACTTCAAAAAGATGCTAATCAAAATGGTTTTCAATGGGGAGACTGTACTCTAGACTGTACGTTCCTTGTGGGCAGGGAACATGTCTACCGACTCTGCTATACCATACTCTCCCAAGTACCTAGTACAGTGCTCTCCAGAAAATAAGCACTCAATAAATATGATTAATTTATTTTGGAGGAAAGGTCAAAAAAGAAGAGGAGAAAGAAAGATGGAAGACAAGGAAGAAGGGGAAGGCAACTAGAGAAGCAGTGTGGCTCAGGGGAAAGAGTACGGGCTTGGGAGTCGGAGGTCATGGGTTCTAATCCTGACTCCGCCACTTGTCTGCTGTGTGACTTTGGGCACATCACTTAACTTCTCTGTGCCTCAGTTAGTTCAACTGGAAAATGGGGATTAGGGCTGTGAGTTGTCTGTGCCTCAGTTACCTCAACTGGAAAATAGGGATTAAGGCTGTGAGCCCCACGTGGGACAACCTAATCACATTGTATCCCCCCAAGCGCTTAGAACAGTGCTTCGCACATAGTAAGCAGTTAACAAATACCATTATTATTATTAAGGCCAATGGGGTGGCAATTAATTGGGATGGAGGGCAAGGGATGTGGAAGGAGATTGTAGAATTTGTTAAAATTATCTAAAATATGTGCTCAGATTTCTTTTAGGTCCTTCCATGGACACATTTGCAAGAAGGAACTCCAAGAACAAATTCTATTCACCTGGATAAATTATATTTCTCCATGAGAAAGTGGAGACACCAAAGTGGGAGAAGTAGCTGTGGCCCTGAGCAGCCTGGGCATTGAGAGTTCCAGGATTATCAGGGCATTTCAGCTTCCCAAAGCATTGTTTACAAACAAAGTTTCAAGCTCTTTTGCTAAGTACCCACGGAGACAAATCTATCACACACTGGCAAAGGAAAGAAAAACTGAGAGATGGTGAGTCTGTTCAAAAACTGCAGCTGCAAGCAGCTATTTTATTTAGTCTGATTGTCCCTAAGAAAAACATACATAGATTTGATTAAATACATATCAAAATACGGAGGAAAAACCCTCTTGAAGCAATTACGACGCTCCTCTGGCCATCTGGGGGAAGAGTTTAAGGATATCACCATCTCCTCCCCACTTCCTCACATCCAACACACAAAGAGAACAGATGTAGTCAAGTGAGGCAGACCGTGATTCTAAACACAGCCTGGAGGCAGTGTTTCCTACCCTACGCTTTTTTAGTTTTAAGTTATATTTAGTAAGCGCTTATGTACCAAGCATTGTGCTAAGCACTGGGATAGATGCAAGATCATGAGATCGGACACAGCCCCTGACCCACAAAAGACTTATAATTTATTAGGTGCGGTGAGCAGAAAGTATATTCCCATTTTAAGGAGAAAGAAATGAGCATGGAGAGATTAAGTGATTTTTTTCCAGATCACACAACAGGCTAGTGACGGAGCTGGGTCCTGATTCCCGGTTCCATACTCTTTCCACTTGGCTGCACTGCCTCTCTAGGACCCAAGATACTGGCCTGCCTCTTCTTTTTCCAAATCAATCCAGTGTATTCTGGTTCTTTTGCCCAGACTGTTGGACAGACAAGTTTATTCATTCATTCATTCAGTAGTATTTATTGAGCGCTTACTGTGTGCAGAGCACTGTACTAAGCACTTGGGAAGTCCAAGTTGGCAACATATAGAGACGGCCCCTACCCAACAGTGGGCTCACAGTCTAGAAGGGGGAGACAGACAACAAAACAAAACATATTAACAAAATAAAACATACTCCGGATCAGGTCACGGCCCCTCTGGTTGAATCCCATTTGCCGCTTCTATGGGACGCTCCCAGGGGCACAAGACATTAACTCCACAACTCCCAGCCGGAATCCACTTCTCTGGGAGTGGGAGATGGCTTAGTGGAAAGAGCACGGGGTTGGGAGTTGGAGAACTCGGGTTCTAATCCCACCTCCAACACTTCACTTCTCTGTGCCTCAGTTACCTCATCTGTAAAACGGAGATTAAGACTGCAAGCCCCATGTGGGACAATATGATTACCGTGTATCTACCCCAGTGCACAGAACAGTGCTTGGCACGTAAGTGCTTAACAATACCATAAGAATAATAATATAGGAGCAAAAAGCCTGACACGTATATCAGCCCCGAGAGCATCAGCTCTAGACACACTGCCTAGGTGATTTGTTCTTATCATTGCCACTCTGCCCCTTTTTGAAAGGGAAAGAAAGTTTATATTTATGTCTGTCTCCCCTTCTAGACTGTAAGCTCGTTACGGGCAAAGTGTCTTTTATTGTACTCTCCCCAGTGCTTAGTACAGAGCATCTGCACATAGTAAGGGATTGATAAGTACAATTGAATTGAACAAATGAAGTTTCTGCCAACGTACTTTACTGCACAGGAAAGATCAGTCCCTCAGGAAAAATTAACCTCAATTGTGGTGAAGCAATTTTCTAATGAGGCCTTGTTCAAAGCTCTAGCTAAACTCCTTCCATGCACTGGTCTCAGTTTACCAAAGAGCAAGAGGATAGTGGAGAGGGGAGAAGACCAGAGAGAGAAGGAGACAGAGATTTGAGCCCTCCTAGGGTTCTGGGACTTTTTGTCAAAGAATGTGGATATTTGGAGCATGTGGGACCCAGTCAATCAATGGTACTTATCAAGCCCTTCTGAATGAATCCAAAATACACATACTCTGAGCCAGGGAATCAGGGTATCTTCCAATCCTGTCTAGGGAACCCTCCTTTGTGCTGATTCTTGCACCATAGGGAAATCCTCAAATTCAAGATAGAAAACAGTTTCTCCCTCAGGCTTCAAAGAAGAGGCCTCAATCGATTGGGCAATAGTATCTTTCGAGCATTACTGTATGCTGAGCACTGTACTAAGCACTTGGGAGAATAATGATGGAATTAGCAGACATGATCCCTGCCCTCAAGGATCTTACAAGGTAGCTGGAGAGACATACACTACCAAATAAATTACACAGAGGAGGAAGAAGGAGAATAAGATGTGCACATGAATTAGCACTTAAGTGGTGGAAAAGTGCTGAGAAGGAAGGAAAAGGAGATGTGTTCATGAATTAGTACTTACGTGGTGGAAAAGTGCTGAAGAGGCAGGAGGGGATATGAAAGGAAAGGAGAGTAGGTGATCAGATGAGGTGTCCTGGAGAAGAGAGGCTAAAATCCTCCCTTTCCTCTCCATCCAAACTACTACTAGAGAAGCAGCGTGGCTCAGTCGAAAGAGCCTGGGCTTGGGAGCCAGAGGTCATGGGTTCTAATCCCGCCTCCTCCACTTATCAGCTGTGTGACTTTGGGCAAGTCACTTCACTTCTCTGGGCCTCAGTTACCTCATCTGTAAAATGGGGATTAAGACTGTAAGCCCCTCATTGGACAACCTGATCACCTTATATCCCTCCCCGCCCCGAGAGCTTAGAACAGTGCTGTGCACATAGTAAGCACTTAACAGTGCCGTCATTATTATTATTACTACTATGCTGATTCAAGCACTTATCCTCTCCTGTCGACTATTCCATGTTGACCTCCCTGCCTCCTGTCTCTCCCCACTCTAGTCCGTATTTCACTCTTTTGTACGAGTCATTTTTCTTAAAAAAGTTAAGTACATGTCTTCCCACTCCACAAGAATCTCCAGTGATAGCTCATCCATCTGTATATCAAACAGAAACTCCTTACCGTTGGCTTTAAAGCATTCATTCAACTTGTCCCCTCCTATCTTACCTCTCTCATCTCCTATTACAGTCTAGCCTACACACTTCATTCCTCCAGCACCGCCTTACTGCGCCCTGATCTCATCTATCTCACCACAGACCCCTTTTCCACAACCTCCCTTTGGCCTGGAGCTCCCGTCCCTTCCATATAAACCAGACCAACACTCTGCCCACTTTCAAAGCCTTATTAAGGTCACATTTCCTCCCAGAGGCCTTCCCCAATTAAGTCCTAATTTCCCCAGCTCCCTGTCCCTTCTACATTGTCAATGCACTAGGATCTGTGAGTTTATAGACATTTGATATCTACCACACCCTCAGCTCCACAGCACTAATGTGCCTATCTATAAATTATATATTAGAAATTATTTGTATTAATGTCCGCCTCTCCATCTAGATTGTAAGCTCCTTGTGGGCAGGTATCGTGTCTACCATCTCTACTGTACTGTATTCCCCCAAGTGCTTAGTACAGTGCTCTGCACACAGTAAGCACTCATTAAATAACTTTGATGATGATGAAGATGATGATACGAGTTTCAGAAGGGTTTTGAAAATGGGGTCTGTCAAATGTTTGGAGGGAGGATGGGGAGGGAATGGGTAAGAGTTTGTGGTGGGAGAGACAAGAAAAGGGTACAGTGATCAAGGCAGGCTTAAAGGAACAAAGAGCAAGAGCTGGGGTGTAGTGGGAGAAGAAAGTGGCAAAATAGTGGGGAGAGGACTAACTGAGGGATTTAAAGCCAGTTGTCAGGCCAAGCCAATTTTCTGCTGGATGCAAAGAGAAATAGGTAATGATTGGCATTTTCTGGCAGCAGCATGAATTATGGGTTGGGAAGAGTTTAGAGGCAGGGAGATCAGTGATGGAATCAGTGGTATTTATTGAGCACTTACTATGTGCAGAGCACTGTACTAAGTGCTTGGGAGAGTACAATACAACAGAATTAGAAGTCACGCTTCCTGTCCAAAATGAGCTTGCAGTCTAGGAGGGGAGATGGACATTAATAGGAATGAGTAATTTATTATCTAGAAAGGAGCCAGGCTCCAGGGGGACCAGGATAATGCCACTGCCATGGGCTTCCGAGGAAGGGAAAATATCATTTTTGTCAAATGTAACGGGAATGTTAGGTCAATGAGAGGATTTGGGAGGGGAGATAAAGAGGTTCAGTTTTGGACTTATTGAGCTAGAGGGGTCTGCTGGACATCCATAGTGACCCCGTTGTTGTGTAGGAACCGTCTCTATATGTTGCCAACTTGTACTTTCCAAGCGCTTAGTACAGTGCTCTGCACACAGTAAGCACTCAATAAATGTGATTGATTGAATAAATGAATGAGTCCATAGAGAAGCAGTGTGGCACAGTGGAAAGAGCACGGGCTTTGGAGTCAGAGGTCATGGGTTCAAATCCAGACTTTGCCAACTGTCAGCTGTGTGACTCTGGGCAAGTCACTTAATGTCTCTGCGCCTCAGTTACCTCATCTGTAAAATGGGGATTAAGACTGTGAGCCCCCAGTGGGACCTCCGCAGCGCTTAGAACAGTGCTTTGCACATAGTAAGTGCTTAAAAAATGCCATTATTATTATCCATATAACAGTCTTGGAGGCAGGGCGAAATGTGCAATCTGCAGAGAGAAGGTAGGATTAGGGAGGTAGATTTGGCAGTCATCAGCCACAGCAAGGATGAGCTAGCCCAAGCTGTGAGTATAAAGTGAGAGGAAAATGGGAAACAGAACAGAGCCTTGAGAAACTCATTTAGTAGGTGAGAAGCTGAGAAAGAGTTGATGTAAATAACTTAGGACTGGTCAGAGAGGTAAAAGAAGAACCAGGAGAGAGCTATGTCAGTAAAACCAAGGATAAATTATATGTCCAGGAGAAGGGAGTTGTCCACAATGTCAGCAGAGCAGTGCTCTGCATAGTGTAGGAGCTCAATAAATACTATTGACTGATTGAAAGCAGCTGAATGGTCAAGGAGATATTGGAAAAGTAGAGAATTATATCTGGCAAGAAAGATGGGGCTCTAAAATCCAGGGGCCTTGGGGCACCTGGGATGATTGAATGGACTCAGTCATTTCATTCATTCATTCAAATGTATTTACTGAGTGCTTACTGTGGGCAGAGCATTCATTCATTCATTCAATCATATTTATTGAGCGCTTACTGTGTGCAGAGCACTGTATTAAGCACTTGGAAAGTACAATTCGGCAACACACAATCTCTACCCAATAACAGGCTCACAGTCTAGAAACGGGGAGACAGCCAACAAAACAAAACAAGTAGACAGGCATCAATAGTGTAGACAGGCATCAATAGCATATCCCTGTTCTGGAAGAATGAAGAAATCTGGGAACCAGGCATAAATCCAGATCACAGATTCTTTTTCCATTGCCACCACAGTCCCTATATTTATTGGGCAGCTTGGTTCAACAAGGAAATGATGGTTTTGAGAGAAGCCTTTTCTCTCAACTCTGGCTTGGCTGAAATCCTGGGATTCTCCTCTGAGAGAACTTCCCCAACTAAGTCCCTATTTTTCTTCTCCCTGCATCAACCCTTGCAGTTGGATTTGCACTCTTTACTCACCCCTCCCTGAGCCTCACAGCACTTATATACTTATCGGTATTTTTTTTATATGTCTCCCTCTCTGGACTGTAAGGTCGCTGTGGTCAAGGAACATGTGAGTCAGTTCTATTTAACTCTCCCAAGCATTTAAGTACAGTGCTCTGCACACAGCAGGCATTCAATAAATACCAATGATTGATTGATTCTCTTTTCCCTTCTGTCTCCCTGCCGCCTTACAAGGTGTCTGGCAATGCTCCAGGGGCCCTAATTTGGATTCCTGACATGAACAGCAGGATATGCCATTTACACAAGACCATACTCAGTGGAGGAATTGTTCCTTCCCACCTTCAAGTGCTCCTCAAAGGAGACTTCTTGGGATCTAGGCCTCCAGTCTAATCTCTATTTTAAGGATGAGCAAATCAAGTCAAAGAAGATAAAAGGCTTGAGGGCAGCTCCAGGGGGAGGGTTAGATCCAAGGTGAGAATTGTTACTTCATGAAGCCCAGGTGTGAGCTAAATCACACTCTTCGGCAAACACTTCATTCCCTGGAATTGCAAAATGGGGTTATGTCCCCACCATCTCTACTCCACCACCTACTCCAAACCCGGGCCCCACTGGCCACACAGGGCTACGGTTTGATGTGGAGGAAGCATTTGGTGGGTTAGATTCCAGTGTATGGCACTCCAATTCCATCCAAGTGTGTTCTTGAATAAGTGAACCCCTATGGACGGGAAAGGGCAAGACAAAACCCTCTAAAAAATCTTCCGCAAGTGAGAGGTTTCAAGAGTACTTGGGCAGGGATATGAGATTAGACTAAACACAAACAAAGAATTTGTACTCTTCCAAGTGTGAGCCATTGAAATGAGACTATTCTTTACAAGGGAGACAGAGCTCAGCCATGTTCACCTCTGCACTGTGTGATAGAGAGGGTAGGTCTGCTGGGAGGTCCTTAACTCTGTTCTGGGGCCAGGAAAAAATACAAAGCGTCTGAAAAAGGGCAGGGGGGGGGGGGTCCCCGCTCTTCGATCCAGGTGGGAGAAACACAAAAGGGAACCCAGTCATCCCTGGACACCATCCCCTTTCTTCCCTCCGACACAGTTTGAGGGCTGTGGGAGTGTCACGGAGCCGAGGCTTGGGTTTTTTTCCATGGGTAGTAGTGTGTCACACATTCGGAGTCACCCCCGTGCTGCTGAGACTCTAACTTCCAGCAACCTATGGGGCAGTTACTCAAAGAAGCAGTGTGGCCTAGTTGACAGAGCAGGGAGACAGAGGACACGGGTGCTAATCCCAGCTCTAAACGCCAGCTGTGTGAACGTCGGCAAGTCACTTAACTTCTCTGTGCTTTAGTTTCCTTAAACAGTAATATGGGGATTAAATACCTTTTCTCCCTCCTACTTAGACTGCGAGTCCCATGTGGGAAAGAAGACTGTGTTCCATCTGATTAATCTGTACCTATCTTGGTGCTTAGAAAACTATCTGGCACGTAGTAAGCACTTAAAAATTATCAAAAGAACAATAGTAATAATAATAATTCCAATAATAACACTAATAATGTAGCAATGACTGCCAGAAATGGGCCTCAGGCACATTCTTGGTTCATTCCAGATCTATTTTCAGGCAAATTGGAGAGCAGAGGCTGGGTCTAGTCTGAATCAGAGGACATAGCAGGCTGCAGATTTCTAGCTTGTCCAAAGCTTCCTGGGTGAGTCAGCCTGAAAATTTCACCTCTCTTTCCAAAAGCCACTGTGATTGAATGGAAAGGGCCTGATTCTAGGAGTCAGACCATGTGCATTCTAGTTTAGCGCCGTCACAACTTGCTGTGTACCCTAGGGCAAGTCACTTTATCTCTCCAAGCCTCAGTTTCTCCATCTGCAAAATGGGTTCAACATTACTTGCCTCTCCCTACCCCTCTGAGATGTTGTGAGAAATCATGTGATAGCTTTGGAAAATAAAAAGTGCTTTACAAACTCGAGGTAGCCACTCATGGCCTCCCAACCTCCCCATGCAGCATGCCTTCCCCATTTCTCTTCTCCAACCCGGCAAGCTAGGGAAGCAACCCCAGGCCAAGATGTAGGACTTACGCGGTTTTGCCTTCGCTGTCGAGTTTAGTGGCACTGGCTCCCTTTTTGCCCAGCAGAGAAGCCACCTTCTCAGCATCTCCATTCTCCACGGCCTGCAGCAGCCGATCATCATTCTTATTCCACTCATTGGTCTACAGGGTGAGGAAACAAATGAAAGAAGTGAGTAGCAGTCATCGCTGCCCACATTTGGACCTATAGCCTTTGTTCAACATCATCATCAATCGTATTTATTGAGCGCTTACTATGTGCAGAGCACTGTACTAAGCGCTTGGGAAGTACAAATTGGTAACATACAGAGACAGTCTCTACCCAACAGTGGGCTCACAGTCTAAAAGGGGGAGACAGAGAACAAAACCAAACATACTAACAAAATAAAATAAATAGAATAGATATGTACAAATAAAATAAATAAATAGAGTAATAAATATGTACAAACATATATACATATATACAGGTGCTGTGGGGAAGGGAAGGAGGTAAGATGGTGGGGATGGAGGGGGGACGAGGGGGAGAGGAAGGAAGGGGCTCAGTCTGGGAAGGCCTCCTGGAGGAGGTGAGCTCTCAGCAGGGCCAGCTCTCAGCTGGCAAAATCTTGTCTGATTTTGAGACAAGGAAGCATTCATTCATTCATTCAATTGTATTTATTGAGCACTTACTGTGTGCAAAGCACTGTACTAAGCACTTGGGAAGCAGAAGTGAAGGCAGTGCCAGACCCTGCAAACATGACAGTGCAACAAAGGCAGTTTGTGTGTGCGTGCATGCAGTGTCATTGGTGTTGTGTGTCTAGCATTGGCTTTCTCAGCCACACCGCACCCATAGGGGGATTTCAGTGCCAGTGGTACCTTCCTTGAGTTTAAAAGACAAACATCTATCACTGCCCACATACATTTTTGAAGGTGTTTGATTTTCCATACAGCCTCCCCATCATCATATATATGTTGGAAAAGCTGTTCCCTATAAAGTTCCCAAGTAACATCACGTTTTTATGCTTTACCAATTCAGGAGCGAAATTACCCCCATTAAAGCCAGTTTCTAACTTGTGAGCTGGGAAGCCGGCCTGATACCTCCTGACCTATCGATTCAGTTGTAGCCAAACCTTCCAGATTTCTGCTGGGAATTTCAACCTTTGTGCCCATGTGCAAAGTTCACCCAGGGTCATGGAGCAAATGCAGAAATGCATCCATTCATTTTCTCTGGACCTAAGAGGTTGTACACACAGTTGCTTTTGTATTTTTCTCTCCTGTTACTGTCCCAGGGTTTTATTTACCTAGAAACAATTCCTTGATTTGCTTGCTGACTCAGGGTGGCTTGTTGGGTCTGCTGCTGCCTCAGCAAGATGCTAGCCTGCTCAGTAAAGCCTTTCTTTTTAGTAAACAAAAATCAGAGCTGTTACGACAGCTTCCAAAACCAAAAGAAAACAAAAAGCCAGTCTCTCCAAGCCATGATGACATATTAATGGATGCAACTTTTCCAGTGAATAGGAGATTCCCGAACCCACAGTTCTCCTATGATGTGAGAGTTACATTCTCAATGAACTCCACATTAAGGAAAGCTCACACTGTAGTGTAGAGAAGCAGCATGGATTACTGGAAAGAGCATGGGCTTGAAAGTCAGACATCATGGGTTCTAATCCCAGCTCCACCACTTATCAGCTGGGTGACTTTGAGCAAATCACTTAAATTCTCCGTGCCTCAGTTACCTAATCTGTAAAATGGGGATTAGGACTGCAAACCCCACTTGGGGCAACCTGATTACCTTGTATCTACCCCAGCATTTAGAAAAGTGCTTGGCACACAGTAAGCACTTAACAAATATCATCATCATTATTAGTAGTAGTGGTACACACACCTTGACTGATGCCTGTTGTATGCACACAACCATTTCTTCCAAAACTGTGTCCTATTTTTATCACAATCTTTGTCCTTTGAATCTTTGTTCGCCTTTCCTTATATGTCTGTGGGTAATCACCGCTGCCTCACCTCATTCTTAGATTGGAGCCCGAGACCCAGTGCTTAGTACCGTGTTTGCACACAGTCAGGGCTAAACACTGTTATTACTACTATTGAAACTATTAATAGAGGTGTAGTTTCAGAATGTTCCCTCATTTCCTTTCAGCATTCTATCTAAAGCATGTAGTGAAAACACAAGTTACAGAAGATTTTAGCGTACCGTATTAGCTCGATTTTCCAGTGATCCTTTCTTCAGCCCCTCACCCCCTTGCCCCAGAATAGATTTGTAGTCCATAAAATTTCACTCTTCCTAAACAGACAGCATTCCTTTCTTGGAGGGGTTAAATACCTCCTGCTGCCAATCTTCAGGATGAGAAGCCAAGTCTCGAGCCTATTTTCTTCCCCATGAGCTGGTTACCAATAGGGCAAGTCCCTGGATAAATTTCTGGTAAAGAAACCATTTTCTGCTTTCAGGATGTTCTATGCTCTGAGTGATACGAATCTGCTGGGTGGCCTTAGGGTACATCCTCCCCTCCTTATAGGACCACATTTTCCCATTGGTAAAACAGAGCTGGGAATGTTAACATTGTGAAGCCACTGGGAATCTCTATTTAACTCTATCATGTGTATCTCTTCTATGTGCCAACTCTTCCATGTGCTAACACATTATCCAGAACCACAAGCACTTAAGTTCCAGCCAAAATAAAAATCAATCAATGCCTAATGCCAACAAATGGGCATTTTAAAAATGGTATTTAAATTCTTATAATGTGCCAAGCATTGTAATAAGTACTGGAGTAGGTATTGGATACTCAGGTTGGAAACAGTCCCTGTCCCACATGGAGCTCACAGTCTAAGTAGGAGGGTGTAAGATTTAATTCCCATTTTACAGATGAAGTAACAGGCACAGAGAAATCAAGTGACATTTGCCCAGAGTCACAGAGCAGACAAATGGTGGAGCTGGGATTAGATCCCAGCTCCTCTAACTCCCAAGCCAGTGCTCTTTCCAGTAGGCCACTCAAGGGGTCCCAGGCTAAATTCTGCCCTCCAATTCCTCAACAATTCTTCACAACATTGCTAAAATCTGCCCTTTCTTCTCCATCCAAATTTCTCCCTTGCCTAACCAAGCACATATAATAATAATAATAATAAAAATGGTGGCATTTATTAAGCACTTACTATGGGCAAAACATTGTCTAAGTGCTGGGGAGGTTACAAGGTGATCAGGTTGTCCCACAGTGGGCTCATAGTCTTAATCCCCATTTTACAGATGAGGTAACTGAGGCCCAGAGAAGTTAAGTCACTTGCCCAAAGTCACAGAGCTGGCAATTGGCAGAGTCGGGATTTGAACCCATGACCTCTGACTCCAAAGCCCATGCTCTTTCCACTGAGCCACGCTGCTCCTATCCTATACTTTTTATAATGGCATTTATTAAGCACTGACTATGTGCAGAGCACTGTTCTATGCGCTGGGGAGGTTACAAGGTGATCAGTTTGTCCCACGGGGGGCTCACAGTCTTAATCCCCATTTTACAGATGAGTTAACTGAGGCACAGAGAAGTTAAGTGACTTGCCTAAAAGCTGACAGTTGCCAGAGTTGGGGTTTGAACCCATGACCTCTGACTCCAAAGCCCGTGCTCTTTCCACTGAGCCACGCTGCTCCTATCCTATCCCACCTTGACTACTGCATCTGCCTCCTCACTGACCTCCTGTCTCTCCCCACTCCAATCCATACTTCACTCTGCTGCACAGATCATTTAGCAACAAAAATGTTACGTCCATATCTTCCCACTCCTCGAGAACCTCCAATGACTGCCCATCCATCTCTGCATCAAACAGAAACTCCTTACCATTGGTTTCTCTCCCCATCCTGCCTCTCCTCACTCATCTTTTACCACAGCCCTGTCCGCATACTCCACTCCTCCAACTCCAGTTTACTCACTGTGCCCCAATCTCATCTATCTCATGGCTGACACCTTTCCCAAGTGCTCCCCTAGCCTGGAACTCCTACCCCCTCCAAATAATGCCAGACCACCACTCTCTCCACCTTCAAAGCATATTAAAGTCACCTCCTCCAAGAAGCCTTCCCTGATTAAGCCAGCTCACTTTCCCATCTGCGTCATCTATGCCCTCGGATCAGTGACCTTTGATCATTTGATATTCACCCCACCCCCAACCCCACAGCACTTCTGTAGATATCTTTAAATTCTACATTATAAATTACTTATTTATTCATCTTAGTGTCTGTCTCCCCACCTAGACTGTAAGCTCCTTATGAACAGGGAGGGTGCCTGCTAATTCTGACTCTCCCAAGCCCTTAGTACAGTATTCTGTACCTAGTAAGTGCTCCATAAATACCATTGATTGACTGATAATTCCTCCATCCATTGCCTCCCATGAGAGATTAAAACGGTAAAAATGGAGTTGGAATAGGCAAATATACTAAATGTATTAGGGCATTACACGGGTACTGGCTATGTATAATCCACAATCTGGAAAATCCACTTTCCTGCTTCAAAAATGAGATTCTGTAGCTTCCTTGAGAACATAAACCTCAGTGGTTCATGCATTTCTGTATACTAGCCAGGTTTATTTTTGTATAGGGAAATGGTCCTTGGTTTAAATATTTGCTGGCTGAGTTCATTTTCAATACAGTACATAGGATACCTATCAAGCAGTGTCTTGGTCCAAAAAAAAAATGTCCAGGGCCATGTCTCCAAGCACTCATGACTTCATTTCTTTACAAACAGCAGACAATATTCTGACTCCACCAGTAGTTATGAAGTAAATTTCATTTTGGCCAGTAGCACATTAGATAGGTAGTAGGAGGCCCAGCATTTGTTGCAATGCACTTCCTCTGTTTATATATTTCAAAGATGACTTGCTGCTCCCTTTCCCAAACTGGCGGAGTTTAACAAGCAGTTTCAGGGAAGTATACTTTGGGAACCATTACTTTCAATCTGCTTTCCCCCACTTCACAAAGGCAAAATCATTGTTAATCCTTTGAGATTGTTCTGGTGTCCTGAGATGATCAGATTCAGTTTCCACAAACCCAAAGGGCTCCAGGCTGCAGACAACACAAAGATTGCCGGTACTGAGGAAAACCCCCATGGACTGGTTTCCTCTTCAGATCAGACACAGCATTCCTATAAAGCGAGCAGAGACCAGGGTCTCCTAAGATGAGTTACCAGAGGTTGAGAAACAAGACAGTCCAAGAGTTTACTTGGCCGGTTTGCCAAATGTTTGGATGGACAAGTTTCAATGAAGAGTTGTTGCTTCCCTTTCTACCGGAATGCTTCATGATGCACCTGCCTGAAGCTAGCTTCTGCTGCCCTTGGCTGGCAGAACAAGGCTGTAGCCAAAGGAGATAACAATCGTTGCCAGTTTGCCAGCCTTGTGCAGGAGGAAGGGAAGGGGAAAACAGAAAGGAAAAGGCAGTTCAAGTATATTTACTCTGAGAAGCAGTAGAGAAACAGAAGAGAAGCAGCATGGTGTAGAGGATAGAGCATGGGCCTGGGAATTGGAAGGTTATGGGTTCTAATTACAACTTCACCACTTGTCTGCTGTCTGACGTTGGACAAGTCATTTCACTTCCCTGTGCTTCAGTTACCTCATCTGTACAAGGGGGATTGAGACTGTGAGCCCAACGTGGAACAGGGACTGTGTCCAACCCCATTTGCTTGTATCCACCCCAATACAGAGCCTAACACATAGTAAGCGCTTAACAAATACCATTATTATTATTGTTATCTTAGGATATATGAGCTGCACAATTGGTATTTCTTACTGGGGAGTCCCTCCTCTCTCCACATCCACCAGACTACATTCTCCCCATCTTCAAAACCCTTTTAAAAGCCCACTCCTCTAGGAAACCTTTCCTGATTAATCCCCACCACTCCAAGCTGCCATCCTCAATAGTTTGTATTTGCATCCATCCTCAGCACTTTTGCATACTACCATGGATCAATTCCCACCTCAGTACTTCTGTCTAGAATCGATGTTTAGATCAATGGCATAACACGTGTTTACCCGTCTCCCTCATTAGGTCTTTTGCTCCTTGAGGGGGGCAATCATGTTTTTGTTTCTTTTGTACTCTCCCACCTGGCTCGGATGGCACACAGCAGGCACAACTGACTTACTCACTGAATTGGAACCAGAGAATGATACTACGGATGAGGAAGGGAGAAAGGGATTGCCACTACAGAATCCACTGAGGGGTGAGGGAAGGTGAGGGCTGGGAAGGAAAAAGCAATAAACCACCCAAGGAGAAAAGTAAAGGAGCTGCGATAAATACATTTTTGAAACTCTCACAGGGAAAGGGGAAGAGAAGGAGTACACCAGTCGCCTTAATATACAAAACCAGACTACGAGCAGCTGGCCTCCTAAGTTGTGGGCCGGCTATCCAGACAACCATGATTAGTTCTTGGGGGTCAGTTGATGCTTACAGAGCACTGTTCTCTGGACATAGGCCAGGCAGCTGTTTATACTAATAATAAGCTTTGGAATCCACAACCGTCCACTTCACATCCCGTTCATAACCACAGCCCTCGGAGTATCATCACCATCATCTCTCTAGGGGCCGACCGAGACTTTCCCCATTTCCCGTCTCTGGTGTGGCAAGTCTGTCTGTCCAGGGTAGGCTGGACTAAAAATCCTATTGCCACATATAGCACTTGAGACAACAGATGCTTAATATGTTCTGTGACTATTGTGGCTTCTTAGGAAACAAAGACAAAGGCAGGAATTTTTTGCAACCCAAGTGAGGAGCTGAAATCCAAGAATCTTACAGTGGGGACCATCCCCAAGATGCCCGCCAATGTTCAGCCCCTTCTTTATCAGGCCAGGCTCTACTTAAATCATCTCAACAGGTGAGTGTTGGTCAGAAACTCTGAGCTCTCCAATGCAGTGAATTTCCGTATGTAAAAATCGGGGAATTCTTCTTCACATTCCATCAAACTCATTTTCTCTTGCTTGACAAAAGTTGTTTCATATATTTTGAATGCATCGGATCAACTTTCACATTAATCTTCTACTAACCAATCCCTACTTTCTTTAACCCTTCCCCAAAGCATCACTTTTCCAGCCTCTGTCATTATCTCCTCTCCAGCACCTCAATTTCACCACCATGCCCTTAAAATGTCCCACTTCCTAAAGTGTTATTCTAATAAGGGTGTGAACAATTTCAAAATATTAAAGATATTTCATGCATCGGGAGCCACAATCTCCAACAGCAAGCAGCCACTCTTCTACAATGCTATCAGAAAGCCATTGAGACATTGGACCTGGTGTTTCTAAGCCACTAAAAGTGATCTGATGAAAATGATTCAGAAACATAAAAAGACTACTTGCAAGAAAACATGTATTGCACCTAACAATATCCCAAGACCCTTACAAAGAGAGGCTTTCCATGTCAAGATGAAGGGCTCTAACTTGAGAGACAAGCGCAAGAGTCAGTGGGATGCAAATGAAAAGAGATCTAAGGTATGCAGGCCACCAAACTGAAGATATCCATGCAATCAATAAAATCAGACAATGGTATTTTACCTCATCTGTTACCTCATCTGTTACCTCAGTTACTTCATCTGTAGAACATGTTTTGTTTTGTTGTCTCTGATCATAATCTTCTCACCTGCCTCCTCACTCACACTCCTTTCCCCTGTAAATCCGTATTACTCCCTCACAGAGATCTCCGCTCTCTGGACCCCACCCATCTTTCGGAACGCCTCACACCCCACCTCGCCGCCCTCTCCTCTCTACCCAGTCTTGATGATCAGATTACTGCTCTCAACTCTACCCTTTCTACTCAGCTAGACTCGCTCGCTCCCCTTTCCCTTCGCCGCTCTCGCACCACTAACCCACAGCCCTGGATCACTGCCACTGTCCGCCTCCTTCGCTCTTATGCTCGAGCTGCCGAACGCTGCTGGCGAAAGTCTAAACACCATGCCAACCTCGTTCACTTCAAGTTTATCCTTTCCTGCCTTAACTCAGCCCTCTCTTCTGCCAGACAAAACTATTTCTCCTCCCTTATTGACACCCATGCCCATCACCCCCGCCAGCTCTTCCGTACATTCAACTCCCTTCTCAGGCCCCCGGTTCCTCCCCCTCCTCCTTCCCTCACCCCCAACGATCTGGCCTCCTACTTCATTAACAAAATTAAATCCATCAGGTCCGACCTCCCCAAAGTCTCTTCCCCCCTTTCTCCAACCCCCCGGCTCTCAACATTCTCTGCTACTCTCCCATCCTTCCCAGTGGTATCCTCAGAGGAACTCTCCTCCCTCCTCTCAAGTGCTACTCCGGCCACCTGTGCTTCTGACCCCATTCCCTCTCATCTTATGAAATCTCTCGCTCCATCCCTTCTCCCCTCCTTAACTTCCATCTTCAACCGCTCACTCTCCACTGGTTCCTTCCCCTCTGCCTTCAAACATGCCCATGTCTCTCCCATCCTAAAAAAACCCTCTCTTGACCCCACCTCACCTTCTAGTTATCGTCCCATATCCCTCCTACCATTCCTTTCCAAACTCCTTGAACGAGTTGTCTACACGCGCTGCCTAGAATTCCTCAACAACAACTCTCTCCTCGACCCCCTCCAGTCTGGCTTCCGTCCCCTTCATTCCACGGAAACTGCGCTCTCAAAGGTCACCAATGACCTCCTGCTTGCCAAATCCAACGGCTCATACTCTGTCCTAATCCTCCTCGACCTCTCAGCTGCCTTTGACACTGTGGACCACCCCCTTCTCCTCAACACGTTATCTGACCTTGGCTTCACAGACTCCGTCCTCTCCTGGTTCTCCTCTTATCTCTCCGGTCGTTCTTTCTCAGTCTCTTTTGCAGGCTCCTCCTCCCCCTCCCATCCTCTTACTGTGGGAGTTCCCCAAGGTTCAGTGCTTGGTCCCCTTCTGTTCTCAATCTACACTCACTCCCTTGGTGACCTCATTCGCTCCCACGGCTTCAACTATCACCTCTACGCTGATGACACCCAGATCTACATCTCTGCCCCTGCTCTCTCCCCCTCCCTCCAGGCTCGCATCTCCTCCTGCCTTCAGGACATCTCCATCTGGATGTCCGCCCGACACCTAAAGCTCAACATGTCGAAGACTGAGCTCCTTGTCTTCCCTCCCAAACCTTGTCCTCTCCCTGACTTTCCCATCTCTGTTGACGGCACTACCATCCTTCCCGTCTCACAAGCCCGCAACCTTGGTGTCATCCTCGACTCCGCTCTCTCATTCACCCCTCACATCCAAGCCGTCACCAAAACCTGCCGGTCTCAGCTCCGCAACATTGCCAAGATCCGCCCTTTCCTCTCCATCCAAACCGCTACCCTGCTAATTCAAGCTCTCATCCTATCCCGTCTGGACTACTGCACTAGCCTTCTCTCTGATCTCCCATCCTCGTGTCTCTCTCCACTTCAATCCATACTTCATGCTGCTGCCCGGATTATCTTTGTCCAGAAACGCTCTGGACATATCACTCCCCTCCTCAAAAACCTCCAATGGCTACCGATCAATCTGCGCATCAGGCAGAAACTCCTCACCCTGGGCTTCAAGGCTCTCCATCACCTCGCCCCCCTCCTACCTCACCTCCCTTCTCTCCTTCTACTGCCCAGCCCGCACCCTCCGCTCCTCCACCACTAATCTCCTCACTGTACCTCGCTCTCGCCTGTCCCGCCATCGACCCCCGGCCCACGTCATCCCCCGGGCCTGGAATGCCCTCCCTCTGCCCATCCGCCAAGCTAGCTCTCTTCCTCCCTTCAAGGCCCTCCTGAGAGCTCACCTCCTCCAGGAGGCCTTCCCAGATTGAGCCCCTTCTTTCCTCTCCCCCTCGTCCCCCTCTCCATCCCCCCGCCTTGCCGCCTTCCCCTCCCCACAGCACCTGTATATATGTATATATGGTTGTACATATTTATTACTCTGTTTATTTATTTATTTATTTATTTTACTTGTACATTTCTATCCTACTTATTTTATTTTGTTGGTATGTTTGGTTCTGTTCTCTGTCTCCCCCTTTTAGACTGTGAGCCCACTATCGGGTAGGGACTGTCTCTATGTGATGCCAATTTGTACTTCCCAAGCGCTTAGTACAGTGCTCTGCACATAGTAAGCGCTCAATAAATACGATTGATTGATTGATTGATTGATTGTCTGTCTCCCCCTTATAGATTATAAGCCCGCTGTTGGGTAGGGACCGTCTCTATATGTTGCCAACTTGTAATTCCCAAGCGCTTAGCCCAGTGTTCTGCACACAGTAAGCACTCAATAAATATGATTGAATGAATGAATGAATGGTTGCAGCACCTCTGAAAAGTGAAGTTGGCTCTAGCCTTGCCACAATATTCTCTTGAACACATCTTCTACTACTGAAGAGAAGGTTCTACCAAACCTAGAAGACCAATTACCAATCTCAATTGAAAAGGATGAGAAGCAGCATGAGCACAGGTTTAGGAGCACATGGGTTCTAATCCCAGCTCCACTATTTATCTGCTGTGTGACCTTGCGCAAATCACTTCACTTCTTCATGCCTCAGTTACCTCAGCTGTAAAAATGGGTTTAAGATGGTGAGCCCCTTGGGGGACAGGGACTGTGTCTAACCTGATTACCTTGTATCTACCCCAGTGCTTAGAACACTGCTTGGCACATAGCAAGTGCTTAACAAATACCATAATTATTATATAATCTTTTCAGTCAGAGCCACAAAAAATTTCCAAACACTTGGACCCAGTTGCATATCTGCAGAGATCTACCATCACAGAGAAGACCCTTTCCTAAACTCTAACACATCCTATTTAATAAAATAATGATGACATTTATTAAGCGCTTACTATGTGCAAAGCACTGTTCTAAGCGCTGGGGAGGTTACAAAGTGATCAGGTTGTCCCACGGAGGGCTCACAGTCTTAATCCCCATTTTACAGATGAGGGAACTGAGGCCCAGAGAAGTGAAGTGACTTGCCCAGGGTCACTCAGCTGACAATTGGCAGAGCCAGGATTTGAACCCATGACCTCTATTTGTCAACATGTGGCCCACAGCAATGTCATGGGATCTCTAGACTGTAAACTCCTTGTGGGCAAGGAAAGTACCTACCAACTCTACTCTCAAGCACTTAGAGCAGTGCTCAGCGCACAGTAAGCTTTCAATAAATTCCATTCATTTAATGATCAATCTCTGAGATGCCACCAGCACTACCATCTCCAAGAATGAAGCTGAAAGATCAGACTGTGGCAACTAATGCCATTTCTCACTCCTCCCCACTTCTGACAAAATTCTAGCCAAAGTCCTGGACTGGCTGATTTCAGGGATTAAAAGCAGTTTGTTGTCGCCTGTTAAATGGTGTTAAAAGGCCTTGAACACACCCAGAAAGTTTCAAACATGCACTGGCTTTATGAAATATGTGACACTTTGTCCACAGGCATCTTTATTAAACATAGGCCATTTATTCTATGCACATATGACAATGTTTTCAAGCTAAAAAGGCGTATGCTAGATTACAGAAACATATGTAATGCTTCAGCTATGAAGGGCAGCATGTGGGTAATGCAGATTTGTGCTGCAATCTTGTCTCAGAACATTCTTGCTAATATACCACAAATGAGTCCTTTAGTGACTGGCAAGAAGTTTATTGCAGGGATCCTTCCAAAATGATGCTCACTTTAAATAATTTTCCCCATTAGGGTTTGACTCTCTGGAAATAAGAGTTTTTATGCCCATCTGATGAAGGGGCAGACTAAGTTAATGCACTTTCAATGACCACAGTGGTACTGACCACATTTGTCCAAAGAGTTTCCCACACAGGCTGAAACTTAGTCATTTATGGGCAGGAAATGTGTGTACCAACTCAGGTGTATTGTTTTCTCCCAAGCACACAGTAATAATAATAATATGGTATTTGTTAAGTGCTTCCTATGTGTCCAGCACTGTTCTCTGCAGTACAGTTCTCCTGTACAAAGTAAGCACTCAATAAATTCCACTGATTATCCTTTTTTATTGCCTTACCATTCAGGAGTCTGAGACACTCCCCAAAGATAGGAGGCTGCTTTTCTGTTTCCTTGTCTATCACTGTATCGTTGAACATTGTATTGCCGAGGTAGCATAATCCAATCTTTCAGTCTTTTATTGAGTGCTTACTGTGTGCAGAACTCTGCATTAAGCGCTTGGAAAGTACAGTAAAGCAATAAAGAGAGACAATCCCTGTCCACAATGGGCTCACAGTCTAGAGGAGGTGCTGCCCCTGAAGTGCTCTTTTCACTGGACCTAAAGCAGGGCTCAAGGTCTAGAGCTTCTAGTTCAAGGGAATGCTGAATGCCACCTTCATTGCCCTGCTGAAGAAAACACCTTTGGAGAAGATTAATTTCCATCCTGTTCCCAAATTGTTTTTTTTAAAGCGTATTTAAGCAGTTTTCTATGCGTCAGACACTGGGATAGATTCAAGACAACCCGGTTGGACACAGGCCTTGACCCACATGGGACTCCTATCTCAATCCCCAATTTATGGATGAGATGACTGAAGCACAGAGACGTGAAGTGACTTCCCCAAGGTGACACATCAGACAAGTGGAGTAGGATTAAAACCCAGGTCCTTCTGAGTCCCGGGTCTGTGCTCTATTCACTAGGCCATGCTGCTTCATATGTACTACATATGAATACATAAATACATATATATATATATATATATATGTATATATAGTTAAGCACTTACTATGTGTCAAGAACTGTTCTAAGCGATGGGGTTAATAAAAGCTAATAACATTGGGCACAGTTCTTGTCCCACATGGGACTCACAGTCTAAGTAGGACGGAGAATAGATAACAAATACCCATTTTACAGATGAGGAAACCGAGGCACCGAGAAGTGAAGTAACTTGCCCAAGCTCACGCAGCCGGCAAACGGCAGAGGCAGGATTAGAACCCAGGTCTCTTGACCCGCAAGCCCAGAATCTTTCAGCTCATGCTGCTTCTTTCTTATAGAATCCAAAGTGGTGGGGTTTTCCCGGGGAGATGTCACATACATGGAAGCCAGAAGAAAACACACACACACACACATACACACACACACACACACACAAAAACCACCCTCAGGAGACTGCAAAATTGTCAAGGAGCCAGAAAATCAAGAATGCTAAAGATTCACACTGATTTATAGATGAATTCTCAACATGATTACTTCTCAACAATATTCATAGCAGACAGTTTTAGAACATTGAGCATTTTTGAAAAAGCATCATGTCACAAACACACCCATTCACCAAGTTTAAAGCGAAATATTCAACTAGTTTTCAAGAAAACCATAAAACCAAATGGATGTTTGTACAAAGAAGTTGTAGCTAGATGGCAATCTTGGGTTAAAATCCAGTCTTTGATCAAGTCACCCGAAAGAGCTTCACCTTTTTAGCAGACACGTTACAAATTGCTCCCAAAGGATGGCCTTCTACGATTAATGCCCTCATAAACAGTTGTCCTTTTTAGATGATGACATTGCTGGTGGATACATGCTATCCATACAAGCTAACGTGGCTGCAAGTGACTGATCCTCCTTTCTGCTTTGCTTGCATCTAAAATAAGTCCTCGCCACATTAATGGGTTTGTCCCATTCAGAGCCTCTGTCGAGTCACAGTACTGCCCTCATTCATGAGGAGATGGAAGAGTTGTCTCTGATGGTTAACTAATCATTTCCCTTTTAACATTAGAGATTGGATCCAACTTTTATCGGTAGGTTCTTACGAATCATAAACATCATCCTCTAACTGAGAAGCAGCATGGCCTAGTGGAAATAGCATGCGTCTTAAGGAGTCAAAGAAACTGGGTTCTAATCTCAGCTCCACCGCTTGCTTGCTGCATGACCTTGGGCAAATCAACTGGGTATTTAGTGAGCGCTTACTGTGTGCAGAGCACTCAACTGTACTAAGTGCTTGGGAGTATATGACAGAGTGGGTAGACACATTCCTTACCCATCAGGAGTTTAAAGTCTTAAGGGGGAGACATACATTAAAATAAATGATGGATATGTTCGTAAGTGCTGTGGGGCTGAGGGTGGGGTGAATATCAAGTGCTTAAAGGATACAGCTCCAACTGCACAGTATAGTTAGAAGGGAGAGTGAGGGAAAATAGGGCTTAATTGTGAACGGTCTCTTGAAAGAGGTGTGATTTGAGGAGGGCATCAAATAGAAGCAGCATGGCTTTTCAGATAAAGCCCAGGCCCGGGAGTCAGAAGAACCTGGGTTCTAAGCCCGTTCCTGCCACATAATAATAATAATAATGATAACAACAACAATAATGGCATTTTTTCAGCACTTACTATGTGCAAAGCACTGTTCTAAGCGCTGGGGAGGATACAAGGTGATCAGGTTGTCCCACGGGGGGCTCACAGTCCTAATCCCCATTTTACAGATGAGGTAACTGAGGCCCAGAGAAGTTAAGTGACTTGCCCAAGGTCACACAGCAGACATGTGGGGGAGCCGGGATTAGAACCCATGACCTCTGCCTCCCAAGCCCGTGCTCTGTCCACTGAGCCACGCTGTCTGTTGTGTGATCTTGGGCAAACCACATAACTTCTCTGGGGCTCAGTTACGTCAGTTACGTCAGTTATAAAACAATAAAATGGGAATTAAGGCTGTAAGGCCTAGGTGGGACATGGACTGTGTCCAATCTGATTATCTTGTATCTAACCCAGAACTCAGTACAGTACCTGGCACATAGTGAGTGATTACCAAATACCATAATTTTCTTTATGAATAAATCAATGGCATTTATTCAGCACTTAACCGTTTTCAGAGCACTGTACTAAGTGCTTGGGAGAGTGCAACACAACAGAGTTGGTAGACAGCTAGGGCTCACACTCTTAATCCCCATTTTACAGATGAGGTAACTAAAGTCTAGAGAAGTTAAGTGGCTTGCCCAAGGTCACACAGCAGACACGCAGCAGAGCCGGAATTAGAATCCAGGTCCTTTTGATTCCTAGGCCCGTGCTCTATCCATTAAGCCACATCTCACCCCACCTTAGGGCGCTTTCAGTCAGAAGGCCCGTCATGGCACTGCCCTCTTTGCATCCCTACTACTTTCCCCCCTCACGTCTTCTTCCTCGGGAGTGCTTGGTCCCAGAGAAACTAGTCCAGTGGGATTGGGGAGGAACATGAGCTAGGGATGAAGGAGGAAGACAAGAGTCTAGAGATGGGGCTCCTGCACCCAACTCCCGCTGTCCAAGACACCACGAGGGCCAGGCAGTTCGAGAAAAATCTCTCCGCTCTGCCCGTCTCCCTTCAGGGACGGGGACCGGGCCGCCCACTTTTGTCATTCGCTCCCAAGCTCCCTCTTCGCAACCTGTACCCACTTGGCAGTTGTTAAATACCAATGATGGCTTCCTCCAAATACAAGCACACATCCAACAAGAGCAAAAATAAGACTTAAGTTGTTGTTGTTTCAAAGAGGTTGGCATAAGAAAAGTTGTTTCAAATGGACGTTAACAAGCTAAGGAGCACTGTAGCGCATTTAAGCAGTCTGGGCAGCACAGCCGGCCCATTCATTCATTCATTAATTCATTCAATTTATTTATTTATTTTATTTGTACATATCTATTCTCTTTATTTTATTTTGTTAGTATGTTTGGTTTTGTTCTCTGTCTCCCCCTTTTAGACTGTGAGCGCACTGTTGGGTAGGGACTGTCTCTATATGTTGCCAATTTGTACTTCCCAAGCGCTTAGTACAGTGCTCTGCACATAGTAAGCGCTCAATAAATACAATTGATGATGATGATATTTATTGAGCAGTTACTGTGTGCAAAGCACTGTACTAAGCGCTTGGGAGAATACAATGCAACAACAAACAGACACATTCCTGGCTCGTTAGCAAAGTTCTCAACACAAAGACAGAACATTCCAAGGCAAATCCAATTTCAATTCAAGCGTATGTCAGAAGTATTTCAAGCATGTATCTGAGCGCATTCATCACCCTCGATTCCTGCATCTCCCTTGGCAACAAAGTAGCACAGTATAGATTTCATACGGCACATCCAGATGGGCATTGTTAAAAATAAATGTCTTGCACACATGATGTCAGTCTGCAAGGAGTCTAGGTTTCTGAGAAAACATATTGTGTCAAAGGCTGGGGGTGGGAATTAGCTAAAAAAAATTCTCAATTTCAGAAGGAGAAAGGGCCAGTATGAACTGATAAGCTTGAATATTTGGACAAAAGTGGCTTAATAAAATGCTCTCAGAAGTCATTTTAGATTTGACTTTCCATTCCACTTTCTGAAGGTGGTGTGGTCTAAAGGAAAGAACACAGGCCTGGGAGCCGAGAGACCTGAGATCTAGTCCTTGTTCTATCACTTGCCTGCTGTGTGATAGTGGACAAGTCACTTAACCTCTCTGTGCCTCAGTTTCATCGTCAGTAAAATGAGGATTGAAATACCTGTTCTTCCATCTACAAGTCTAGTGTGGGACAGGGATTGTGTCTGAACCTATTCAATTTTATCTACTCCAATTGTTGGTCCAGTGTCAGGGACATAGTAATGGCTGAATATAATAGTTATTATCTTCCCCCATGAAGCACACTTAAGTGATAGCCTGAGGATGAATTCTGAGCCAGTGCGTCCTCTTTCAAAGTGACTGATTGACATTTCATAAATTAATGATGCTGAAGCAGCGTGGCTCAGTGGAAAGAGCACGGGCTTTGGAGTCAGAGGTCATGGGTTCAAATCCCAGTTCCGCCAATTGCCAGCTGTGTGACTTTGGGCAAGTCACGTCACTTCTCTGTGCCTCAGTTACCTCATCTGTAAAATGGGGATTAAGACTGTGAGCCTCCCATGGGACAACCTGATCACCTTGTAACCTCCCCAGCGCTTAGAACAGTGCTTTGTACATAGTAAGCCCTTAATAAATGCTACCATTATTATTATTACTGAAGCTCTTTATTTGAAATAAAAATGAGACAAATAACTTCCTGAGTGCAAATGCGTGAAACATTCAGCAACCCTGCATGCATCATGTAGAAAAATAATTTCAGCTACTCAGTTACTTTTCGAATTTTGGAACTTAATTCTCATTGGCTGAAAAAAATCTCTACTTGCATTCCCCTCATCCACAACCCTACAGGATTCGTTCTTTTCAAGCCAAATAGTTTCCTGAGCATGTCCTAAGGACATGGCTCTTTTTAGGTTATTTTATGGAGACCTCTGCAGTATTAATCATTAATATGGTCTACTTATGTTTGTCTTGTTTTTCAAAAAGCCATGGTTACTTGAATCTCCACCAACAATACATCAGGAAAATTTTATTAGCTTCACAGTGCTTATGGAACTTGAATAAGAAACTGATTAACTGATTAGGAGAGACATCGTGCCTTGGTTGCCAAAGTCAAACATTTTCTGGAAAATGTTCTTTATTTGTATACAGAGATGGCAAGCAGTAATTACCATAGCCTTAAAGATAAACTATAGTTCCTATAAGCACAAAGTCAGAGTGAAGTGAGACGAAGACAATATTTAGAGTTCAACACATCATTCGTCCACTCACTTCCTCCCCTCCCACTACATCTGGTTATTAACAAATGCCTGAAATCAACAGTCAGAGAAGCATCATAGCCTAGTGGATAGAGGAGGAATCTGGGAATCAGAAGGCCCTGGGTTCTAATCCTGCTCCACCGCTTGTCTGTTGTGAGACCCTGGCGAAGTTTCTTAACTTCTCGTGCCTCAGTGACCTCACCTGCAAAATGGGAAGAGTTGTTTCAAGTGGATGTTAACACTTCCACTTGAAGTGTAGAATTTGTAAAATGGGAATTAAGACTCTGAGCCCCATGTGGGACAACTGATTACCTTGTATCTGTCCCAGTGCTTTGAACAGTGCCTGGCACTTAGCAAGCGCTTAGCAAATGCCATAGAAAAAGGTATCTGCTGAACACTTAATGTGTGCAGAGCACTATACTAAGCGCATGGGAGATTACAATACAACAGAGTCAGTAGACACCTGCCCTCAAAGAGCTTATCAGTCTAGTGAAAGAGACAGACAGTAAAATAAATCGCAGGGGAAAGACAAAGTATCAAGCCTATGTACTTAAGTGCTAAGTGTCAAAGTGCTTAAGGGTGCTGACAAATCACAACTGATGTAGAAGAGAGGTCGAATAGGGTGGGGGAAATGATAGATTAGACAGGAAAGGCTAAGACATCATTTTAATAGGGCTTTGAAGATAGGGAGAGTGATGGTTTGTCGGCAATGAAGAAAAGGAAGTTCCAGGCCAGAAGAAGGATGTGGGCATAGTAGACTGATTAGAATTACGTTGCTTTCCATTATCTCTAATATCAACAATAATGGTGGCATTTGTAAAGTGCTTACTATGTGCCAAGCACTGTGCAATGTGCTGGGGTAGATACAAGATAAACAGTACACAGTCCCTGTCCCATATCGGGCTCTTGGCCTAAGAGGAAGGGAGACAGGTGTTAAGTCTCCATTTTACGGATGAGAAAACTTAGGCACAAAGAAGTTAAGTGACACGGTCAAGTTCACACAGAAGACGAGGGGTTGAGCCAGAATCTGAACCCAGGTCTTCTGATTCCCGGGCCACCCTACTGCTTCTGTACATTTGTTATTTCTTGGAAGTTATCCCCAATCACCAAGTTGCTTTGGCTAACTACCCTGAAGGAAGTCCTTTACAAGTTCCCCATGGAGACGGAACATTTTCAACATTTCAGTCATAGCTGCTCACCAGGATAATAGCTCAACACCAGCAGCAATAGCATCTTCAAACCCCAAGGGCAGCTAACAAGGCCTAAATGCTGCTCTGCTGGCCTACGGGGGCTGCTTCATAACTGAGCAGCAAGCAGCGCACGATTTGGCCTCATTCCCCACAACAGAACTTCTTCCCTGAGGGCTGTGAGCAGCTATCAGTTTCCCTCCAGATTCTTGCCTTCTCCCCTCTCCCATCTTGGATTTCCTTATACACCCTGGGTTAAAACAATGGTAACCGAGAAGGAGGAAGATCAATCATTCTGGGAAAGGTTTTCCAACCCCTTCTTGCCCATTTCACTTGGGGAGGCAGCAGTCCTCAGCACTCTTTGCTCTAGGTGAGGTGTGGTTTTCACCTAAAGAGGATGGGAGCATTGATACATGCCTTCACTCAATAGCATGTTGAATACGTGACAAGCAGTGTGGGCTGATGGGTAGAGCACAGGCCTGGGAGCCAGAGGCCTTGGGTTCTAATCCTCCTCCACTTACCTTCTGTGTGACCTTGGGCAAGTCACTTAATTTATCTGGGCTTCGGTTTCCTCATCTGAGAAATGGGGATTTAATACCTGTTCTCCCTCCTACTTACTCTGTGAGTTCCAGGTGGGGTTGACGTATAGTAAGCACTTAGATACCATGATTATTATTACGCTCAAACAACTGTGTAAGCTCTCCATGGTCATCCCTAACAAGTGGAAAGAGCACAGGACTGGAAGTCAAGAAACTTGAATTCTAGTCCTAGTTCTACCAGTGGCCTACTGTGTGACCTTGGGCAAGTCAATTAACCTCTCTGGGTCTCAGTTCCCTCATTTGTAAAATAATAATAATAACAATGGCATTTATTAAGTGCTTACTAAGTGCAAAGCACTGTTCTAAGCACTGGGGAGGTTACAAGGTGATCAGGTTGTCCCACAGGGGGCTCACAGTCTTAATCCCTATTTTACAGATGAGGTAACTGAGGCACAGAGAAGTTGTGACTTGCCCAAAGTCACACAACTGACAATTGGCAGAGCCGGGATTCGAACCCATGACCTCTGACTCCAAAGCCCAGGCTCTCTCCACTGAGCCACGCTGTTTCTCTGAGCAAAAATGGGTATGATAGTCCATGTGAGGCAGGACCATATTTGAAATCATAATCTTGCATCTAGTCCAGTGCTTAGAATGTAATGAGACCTTAATAAGTGCCATAATTAGCAAAAATTAGATTATCCAACATGCAAAGTTATTTTTAAAACAATTAAATGTGCTTTATGGTTTTATGTTCTTATTTTCCAAACTTGCTTGGATGTAACTTCACTCCTCGCCAGTGTACTTCTACTCCTTCTGCCTGCCCTTTCCCATCTCTCTCTCTCAGCTGAGATCCAAGTCTAAACTCTTCCATGCCTATAAAATCCTTCCTTCAACTATGCTAATATTTCATTTCATAACATGACTTTCCTAAACCTGGCTACTGTGTCCAACCTGGTTGTCTTATAATAATAATAATAATAATAATGACGATGGCATTTATTAAGCTCTTACTATGTGCAAAGCACTGTTCTAAGGCTGGGGAGGTTACAAGGTGATCAGGTTGTCCTACGGGGGTTCACAGCCTTAATCCCTATTTTACAGATGAGGTCATTGAGGCACAGAGAAGTTAAATGACTTGCCCAAAGTCACACAGTTGGCAATTGGCGGAGCTGGGATTTGAACCCATAACCT
The DNA here is from genome assembly GCF_015852505.1 of Tachyglossus aculeatus. Lineage (NCBI taxonomy): Eukaryota > Metazoa > Chordata > Mammalia > Monotremata > Tachyglossidae > Tachyglossus > Tachyglossus aculeatus. Next base: position 75,301,318 of record NC_052068.1, read on the forward strand.
CTGACTCCAAAGCCCGGGCTCTTTCCATTGAGCCACGCTGTTTGTCTGAGCAAAAATGGGTATGATAGTCCATGTGAACAAAGACCATATTTGAAATCATAATCTTGCATCTAGTCCAGTGCTTAGAATGTAATGAGCAAAATAAATGCCATAATTAAACAAAAATTAGATTATCCACCATGCAAAGTTATTTTTAAGACAATTAAATGTGCTTCATGGTTTTATGTTCTTATTTTCCAAACTTGTTTGGACATACCTTCACTCCTCGCCAGTGCACTTCTACTCCTTCTGCCTGCCCTTTTCCATCTCTCCCTCAGCTGAGATCTAAGTCTAAACTCTTTCATGCCTATAAAATCCTTTCTTCAATTATAGCTAATATTTCATTTCGTAACATGACTGTCCTAAATCTGGCTACTCTATCCAACCTGGTTGCCTTATGCCTACCCCAGTTCTTACTACAGTGCTTGCCACATACTAGGCATTTGAAAAGCATCATCATAATAATCATCATCATCATCATCAATCGTATTTGTTGAGCGCTTACTGTGTGCAGAGCACTGTACTAAGCACTTGGGAAGTACAAGTTGGCAACATATAGAGACAGTCCCTACCCAAGAGTGGGCTCACAGTCTAAAAGATAATCATAAAAGTAATCATAAAAGTATTTCACTATATTTGTTCAATTATATTTCTCATTCAACATTTCCGCTTAGGCCGCAATAGCGTGTCAAAGAGAAAAGGACCAAAAACACCATCAATTTCTCCGATTCAAAAAAATATGTGTGTATCTACTGGATAATCTGAGATTTTGAGTGATCGAAAAACAAGATCTCTAGCACATTTTAAAAATCTGTCTGAACATTTTAGACTATTCTGGGAAAGAGAAACCATTTGATCTATTTATAATTTAATTCTTGTAATTCTCTGAAAGGGCATATTTGTTGTAGACTTTCTATCTTCCCTCCAATAATAACAGAGTCAAAAAATCTGAACGTTCCCCAAGAGGAAAAATAATACTAGACCCAGGAAATGATTTCTGTCTGCTGTCGAAAGGCACAAGCCAGTGTTAAGAGTCCTAGACCGAGGCCAAAAGTTTCATTAGCGGGCTGATGATCTAAAGACGTTGGATGAACATATGTACAAACATCTGCACTGTGGACTGACCTTCTGCTCTGCACCATACATCAGTCCACAAGAGATATACAGCTACCAGAAAAAAACCCCAAGAGAGCTATAGTTACAGTTAGGGATTGCTTAATGAGAGGAAATGAAGTCAAAGCACAAGGCAACAGGAATCCAGAGAAGGAGAACTTTGGGAAAAGCATTGACATTAATGGCTATTTTAGAGAGCTAAATGTTATGCTAAAGAGTTTTATGATGCAGCTAGACACCAAATGAGGCTGGACATAAAAAACAAAGTCATAAAGGGAAAATGAATTCACTTAAGCACTACTTAGGCAAAAGACCTATTGGACTAAGATTCTGACTTCAGGAATCTGAAGTCGTGAACGAATTTCTGATGATTCATTTTCATGAAGGGAGACATTTTTGCCCAGAATACTGCACCACATTCTATTTTTCTAGGACATACTATACATTACTTTGACATGTGTCTGGGTCGGTGTGGAGACAACGTGCTTCTCAATGGCTAAGTGGTGGATATGAGCGTGGAAACGCAAACTTTTAGTCTGGGCCTTATTTGGGATGAGAAGTTAGTGGTATCATTCAGCCTATTTCCTCCTGAAAATATCTTCCCCAATCATAAATATGGCCCAAAGGTACAATGGGTATGTGCTAGGCTGTGACTTTTTGGCCTTTACTCAAACTTACTCAGAAGTCACAACAGTCTTAGGAATCATGAAGAATGCCAAGTCCTGGGAAGAAAAAACATGTGGGTTTTCACTTGAAAATATGAACTCAAAAGCTTTCGATGATCAATTTCTTTGAACTATACACTCATATATAAAGACAAATACAGTTACAGGGGACCAATCTCAACAGAGATGAAATAGGCATTCCGGTAATCATAAAATAATCCTTCCTTGCTAGATTGTAACTTCTCTGAAGGTAGGGATCATGTCTGCTTACTCTAATCACTCTCCCAAGAGTTTAGTACAGTTTAGCTTGGCACATGTAAGCATTCAATAAACATCAATGATTGATTGATTGTGGTTCAGGTCACCTCTGCCCTTAAATCACGGATATGCATGACTGGGAAGAATTCCGAGAAGTGACTTCAAAGGAGAATCTTGCCTGCATGGATGTCAATGGAATTTTTCATAAAAGTGAGGTTTATTTCCAAACCTCTATGACCATTTAAAAGTACAAGAACTCACAAGCTACTGTCCTTCAGAACAAATGAACTGACAAGAAATATTATATAAATTTCTACATGCATCATGAAATTGATGGGGGGTGGGGGAACGAAAGAACAAAAATGCAATTTTGGGTTGCTACTAGAAGCATTTCTTATTTTCTTCCTTATGAGATTTTTCTACTTAAAAATCGTGTGGTTAAAACATCGGTCATTTTGCTTATGATTTGTAGTTTGATATGGGATGATAGAGACGAGATGAATTTGTCAAAATGGAAGTGACTACCTTTCATCCTGAAAAGATGCAGAATCTTGTGCCTCTGGAAGAATCTGCTGCAGAATCAATCAGTGGTATTTGTTGAGTGCTTACTATGTGCAGAGCTCTGCACTAGGTAGTTTGGAAAGTGCACTGCATAAACTTGCAGTCTAGGTGGGGGAACATGCTTTGCATGTGTTTTGTGCTATCCTGTTTAAGGTAAAAAGCCATGTTTACTTTTAATACTAGCAAGAAAGGACTTCACTATACTTACTGAACTGGTTTAAATTTGGGAAATTTAAGAAAGTGCTTTTGGTGATTTCTCCGTCTGTAAAGTGACGATACTAATACCTACCCAACTCTCTCTGTCACACAAGGTTAATGGGAGGATGAATAGTTTCGCTACAAAATAGCAACAAAGAGGGAATCACAAAATTCATGTTGCCATGACAAACGGTGGTAAAAAATGAGGTAGGGAAAAACTATTTGAGGACATTGGCTCCTGGTCTCGCGGAGCGCTGTTTGTCCAAGAATTTTCCTTTGAAGCTGTATCCTTTACAGTTCAGTTCCAGTCTGTGCTGAGGCAGGGTGTGAAATGAGATGTCACTGAAAGCACCAGTGTTGAGAAGCCAACTCCATGCCACAATGATTCACCCAATGGCGATTAAAAGAGGCAGAAGAACTAGGGAAAAGACCACAAGATTAGGAGTCAGGAGCCCTAGATTCTAATCCCAGATCTGCCCCTGGATTTCTGGGAGACCTAGAGCACATCACTTAAATTCCCTGTGCCTCAGTTTCCTCAACTATACAATAAGGATTAGAGACTGACTTTCCATACCACAGATTGTACGCCCAGCATGGGACAGGGCCTGTGTCCTAGCTGATTCCCTTGTATCGACCACAGTGCTTGGCACATAGTAAGCATTTAAGGCTATCGTTAACTACTTTTAAACCATGATAACAAAGATGGGAACAGTACTAAGAAACCGTACCCTGACAGAGCACGAAGGATATGCATAACTTGCAACCCATCCGTATTTTGTGCCAGACCAGTGCTGAGATAAAACTGCCTCAGGAAAAGCAGTGTGGCTTAATGGAAAGACCAGGGGCTTGGGAGTAAGGGGACCTGGGATCCAATTCCAATTTTTCCACTTGTCTGCTGCAGGATCTTGGGCAAATCATTTAACTTCTCTTTTGCCTCAGTTTCCTCACCTGCAAAATGAAAATAAAATCCTACTCCCATCCACCTAGACTTGTAAGCCCCATGTGGGACAGGAACTGTGTCCAACCCGATAACTTCATATCTAGCCCTGCACTTAGAACAGTGCTTGGCACAAAGTAAGTGCTCAACCAATGCAATAATAAAAACCCTCCTCAGCTACCCATGATCAGCTCTTTCCTCCTTCTTTCCCTCATTTCTCATATTGTGAGCCCCTTGAGGAACAGGAACTATGTCTATTTGTTCTGACGATTTTGACACCCGTCTACATGTTTTGTTTTGTTGTCTGTCTCCCACTTCTAGATTGTGAGCCCATTGCTGGGTAGGGACCATCTCTATATACACTATGTATATAGTATATATATATATATATATATATATGGAGAAGCAGCGTGGCTCAGTGGAAAGAGCGCGGCCTTTGGAGTCAGAGGTCATGGGTTCAAATCCTGGCTCTGCCAATTGCCAGCTGTGTGACTTTGGGCAAGTCACTTCATTTCTCTGTGCCTCAGTTCCCTCATCTGTAAAATGGGGATTAAGACTGTGAACTCCCCGTGGGACAACCTGATCACCTTGTATCCTCCTCAGTGCTTAGAACAGTGCTTTGCACATAGTAAGTGCTTAATAAATGCCATCATCATCATTATCATATAAAGCACTATGTACAGTGCTCTGCACACAGTAAGCGCTCAGTAAATACGATTGATTGATTGATTGAATTAATGAATGTCTGATCTATGTAGCTTTTTTCCCCAGGAGTATAACAATGCTTTGTTCATAGTAGATGCTTAATAATTGCCACCATTACTAAACAAGATCCATTCAATGTCTACAACCCTTAATCAATCAGGGGTATTTATTGGGTACCTATTGTTTGCAGAGCACTGAACTGAACATATAGTAGAGTACAATCAACCAAATTGTTGAGCACTTCTCTGCCCACAATGAGCTTACAGTCTAAAGGGGAAGTCAGAGATTAATATAAATATCTGATTCATTCATTCATTCAATCGTATTTATTGAGTGTGAAGGCAGCCCAGAAGGGAGGGTGAATAGGGAAAATGAAGGCTGTCAGGAAGGCCTCTTGGAAGAGATGTGATTAGAGGAGGGGTTTAAAGGTGGGGACAGTAGTAGTCTGTCAGATATAATAATATTCATTCCTTCAATCATATTTATTGAGCGCTTACTATGTGCAGAGCACTATACTAAGTGCTTGGGAAGTACACGTTGGCAACATATAGAGATGGTACCTACCCAACAACAGGCTCACACTCTAGAAGGGGGAGACAGACAACAAAACAAAATATGTGGACAGGTGTCAAGTCATCAGAATAAATAGAATTAAAGCTAAATTCACATCATGAACAAAATAAATAGAATAGTAAATATGCACAAGTAAAATAAATAGAGTAATAAATCTGTACAAGCATATATACAGGTGCTGTGGGGAGGGGAAGGAGGTAGGGCCGGGGGGATGGGGAGGAGGAGAGGATGTCACTGGCAAGGTGCTAACTATTCCTCCCTTCACTTTCCCACTTACAAAAATCATCTCGTTCCATTTGACTCCATCAGCTTTACTGAGGGAAAGGGTACATTTAAGCAGCTTCCAGGCCTGGTGGTTGTTGCTGCTTAGCAACTTTTCCAAGATGAAACCAGGGAAACTTGTTTTTTGGGGGTTTTTTCCTATTTTTTTAATGAATACAGTCAGTTCCACTCTGTTGTGGCTGGAACCAGTATTGTCAACATGACATGAAAGGTGAGGTAGGCATTCTAAAGGAAGATGGTTCAATGCTGATATAACCGCATTCATTTAGTCATTCATTCAATGGTATTTATTGAGCGCTTACTGTGTGCAGAGCACTGTACTAACCACTTGGGAAGTACAAGTCGGTAACATATAGAGACAGTCCCTACCCCAAAACGGGCTTACTGTCTGTTCTAAGCACTGGGGGCATACAAGGTGGTCAGGATGTCCCACGTGGAGCTCACAGTCTTAATCCCCATTTTACAGGTGAGGGAACTGAGGCACAGAGAAGTTAAGTGACTTGCCCAAAGTCACACAGCTGACAATTGACAGAGCTGGGATTTGAACCCATGACCTCTGACTCCAAAGCCTGTGCTTTTTCCACTGAGCCATGCTGCTTGGCAATGGAGGCAGGATGGTCTTGTGGAAAAATCCCGGGTCTAGGACTCAGAAGAACTGGGCACTCGTGTCTTGTCTGTCCCTGGCCTGGAGTGTTACCTCAGGCAAGTCCCGTAGCCTCTCTGGGATTCAGTTTCTTCATAGGTTAAATAAAGGGATAATTGATAATAAGAAGAGATTATTGCACGCTAGGCACTCTAGTAAGCTCTGTGATCAGGTAATTAGGTTGGACCCAGTCCATGTCCCTTATGGGGCTCACAATCTTAATCCCCATTTTACATTCATTCATTCATTCAATCGTATTTATTGAGCGCTTACTGTGTGCAGAGCACTGCACTAAGTGCTTGGGAAGTACAGTTTGGCAACATATAGAGACAGTCCCTACTCAACAGTGGGCTCACCGTCTAGAAGACAGTGGGCTCACAGTCTAGAAGGTGGGCTCACAGTCTAGAGATGAGGTTACTGAGGCACAGAGAAGGTCAGCGACTTTCCCAAATTAACACAACACACAAGTGGTAGAGACGGAATTAGAACCCAGGTCTTTCTGATTCCCAGGCCTGTGGCTTATTACTGTGGGGAATTTGCCAGGTCTAAGTGACGTGCGGTAATATGTCCCATGTGACATATTGAGCAAAGTTGCTCTGGCCAAGTTATAATGAAAGTGCTTGAAGCACATTGGAGGCAAAGAGTTAACAAAGGTATGATTATAAAAGCCATTGACATCAACCAGAAAATCCTTGAAAAGTCATATGCAAATAGCTTGCCAATGTTTGCCTGGCATCAAGCAGAGATAGTTTCCCAAGATAAAACAGTGTGCTGACCTGGACAACATCAGTTGTTTCAGTCAAATTGTATGGGTGCCAATTTTCCCAACCAACTAAGGTCTTATAGGTCTGTGCAAAGGTTTTGCTCAGGAATGGGCAAGGAGGGAGACAGTGAGAGGATACAGGCCAAGGAAGGGCTGACCCTCATTCATTAATTCATTCTTTCAATCATGTTTATTGAGAAATTACTGTGTGCAGAGCACTGTACTAAGCACTTGAAAAGTACACTACAGCAATAAAGAGAGACAATCCCTGCCCACGATGGGTTCACAGTCTGTGTGGGGAGATAGACATCAGTACAAGTAAACAGGCAACAATATAAATAAATATAGCAGGAGGCAGCCTCCTTTCATTCCTTTCGATTCGACTGGAAACAAGTGCCCTCGCTCCCTGATCACTGGCACGTCAATGGGACTAGCTAGATCCAAGAATAGGGGAAGGGACCGAGGAATCTGTGAGACAACGCTCTTTGGGCAAGTCACTTAACTTCTCTGTGCCTTAGTTATCTCATCTGTAAAATGGGAATTATGACTGTGAGCCCCACGTGGGACAACCTGATTACCTTATTTCTACCCCAGAGCTTAGAACAGTGCTCGGCACATAGTAAGCGCTTAACAAATGCCACCATTATTATTACCCACAGGAGGACTGTGTCAAGGAAGAGGGATCAATCAATCAATCAATCATATTTATTGAATGCTTATTCTGGGCAGAGCACTGTACTAAGCGCTTGGGAGAGTACCATATAATGGAGTTGGAAGACATGTTCCCTGCCCACAACAGAGCTTACCATCTAGAGGAAAAGGCAGACATTAATATAAATAGATAAATTATGGATATGTACTTAAGTGCTGTGGGAGAGATGGAAAAGGGGGGCAAATATGTATTCTAAGTAGACACACTGAGTATGCCCAGACTTTCCATACTGCACAATGATGATGATGATGCTAACAAGTTAATCGGCAGGATTCCAGACATTGAAAAAAAAATAAAGAAACTGTTCAGAAATGCTAAATTATTCTTAGAAATCCCAATGGCTAAATCAATAACCTGAGGGATATGAAATGGGAAATGAGGAAAGTCTGTGGAATTTTTAGTAGTTTTCAGGACTTGGGACAAATTATGCCAATTCAAGTTCTTTCTAGGACTAAAGAATTAGAGGCAGCAGATAACACAACCATGTGAGGCTTCCATTAAAAGTTTCCTTATAACCTGAAAACGTTGGGAAATTAGCAAGGTCTCTGGGGTAAAAGAAAAGGGCTCCCTAGCTCTGATACGCTTAAATATCACTGGGATCCATCTGGCTACATAAAGGTACTGGAAAATGAACATCTAGTCAACACTTTGATCTTTCAAATTAGACTAAATGTATTCAAAAATGAATGCTTTTCATTTTAGTAGGATGCCTATAGAGCTAACCCTTGGAGTTAAGGCTACCTGCTGATTTTCAAAGTCCATGCATTGATTTCTGTATTCCCAAGTCCTTGGGTACTCAGCCCAGCCCCACAGCATTTCCCCCTACCTATAATTAATTTTATGTCTCTCTCCCCCATTACACTGAATGCTCCTTGAAGGCAGGGATCATATCCACTTACTCTATTATCCTTTTTTAAGTGCTCAGTATACTGCTCAATAAATATGAATGATTAAAGCAGTCCTTATCTTTTCTGAAGGCACTCTCCTTCTGAATGGGCCAATCGGATTAGCTTGCTTCCTACTTTGAACTTGGAGTATTAAAGTGATGATTCATTTTTAAAGTGAACATAATTAATCACCATTTAAGGACATTTCCCCCTCTCAGTTTGGGTGTGTCTCATTGGTCTTCTTTCATCGACACTAAATCTAGGAATTGGGTGGTTTACTGCCCTCAGTAATACAGGAATTTCTGAATAATGTTAATCTTCAGTTTGAATGACTAATTCCTAAGCATTCATAAAATCAAGACAGACCGTGAGCCACTCAAGGGACTGGGTTGTGTCTAATTCCCATTGAATACTCTTTCCCAGCACTTGGTGCAGTACTCTCCACACATTAAATGCTTAATAAATATTACTACTACTACATTCTTTATTAACTCTCTAAAACAAGGATCAATGGTGTTTTTAAATGCGGCATTCTGAGACAACGGCTCCTTCAGCCCTTGCCTTCCCCAACAAACCATTTCCCACTGCCGTCATATTAGCAAAGAGCATAAGTGACTGGTCTGTCTTTTATTTTTGAGTTTCCTTTCGGATGGAAGGGGCTGATGAATCATAACCTAGCCAAAAGGGAGATAGGCAGACGGAAGAAAAGAAACAGAGATGTTGCTACCCAAATGAACAAGTTTTGCTTATGGAATTGGAATGTTCACAGAAGGTCAACCAGGAACCCGATTCTTATTTTTAATGAATTATGTCTCTACAGGAAAGGAAAGCAGCTCAGTGTGGCCCTCAAATCAGTTAACAGCAAAAACCAGCAGGAAGAATGCGTGGAATGCTCCTTACAGGGCCTGCTTCAAACAGGAGCGATATAATCAGCCACTGAAGGAGAAACATGTGACATCCATTTTATCCGTGGTAACTGGATTCCTTCGAGAGATTGTTCAGCTGGTGTTTAGCCAGTGTCCAGGAAGAAGGGCACTTCCAGACTTATTTACCACCTCTTCAGCACTTGGGTAAATATGCATAATCAACAATCATTTATTCTGCTAACCATATTTGTAAGTATTTTTATATCTGTCTCTCACATTAGACTGGAAGATCCTTGTGGGTAGGGAATATGTGTCATGCTTTTATTATATTTTCCCTAAAGCTTACTTAGTAATAATAATAATAATCATAATAATAATGTTTTTGTTAAGCGCTTACTATGTGCCAAGCACTGTTCTAAGCTCTGGGATAGATACAAGGTAATCACGTTGTCCCACGTGGGGCTCACAGTCTTAATCCCCATTTTTACAGATAACTGAAGCGCAGAGAAGTTAAGTGACTTACCCAAAGTCACACAGCTGACAAGTGGCAGAGTCTGGATTAGAACCCACGACCTCTGACTCCCAAGCCCTTATTCTTCCACTAAGCCACTCTGCTTCTCTACAGTGTATTACAGTACAGTGCATTGCATCCACTTTAATTTCATTACTAATTCTACCAGTGTGACTCTCAATCAACTGCACTTATTGAGTGCCTTCTGTGCGCAGAGCACTGGACTAAGTTCTTGGAAAAGAACAGTATAACAGAGTTAGTAGACATGTTGCCTGCCCACAGTGAGCTTACAGTGGAGAGGGGGAGACAGACATTAATATAAATTAATAAATTATGGGTATGTACATAAGTGCTGTGGGATGAGGGAGGGGTGAATAAAGGGAGCAAATCCAAGTGCAAGGGTGATACAGAAGGGAGTGGGAGAAAAGGAAGTTAGGACTTAATCAAGGAAGACCAGTGTGGCTCAGTGGAAAGAGCCCAGGCTAGGGAGTCAGAGGATGTGGGTTCGAATCCTGGCTCTGTGAGTCCCATGTGGGACAACCTGATTACCTTGTATCTACCCCAGTGCTTAGAGCAGTGCTTGGCACAGAGGAAGCATGTAACAAATACCACAATTATTATAATAATTATTATTAAGAGATATGCCTTCAATAGGGCTTTGAAGGGAAAGAGTAATTGTCTGTCAGGTATAATAATAGTAATAATGATGGCATTTGTTATGTGCTTTCTATGTGCAAAGCACTGTTCTAAGCGCTGGGGGGATACAAGGTGATCAGGTTGTCCCACGAGGGGCTCACGGTCTTAATCCCCATTTTATAGATGAGGTAACTGAGGCTCAGAGAAGTTAAGTGACTTGCCCAAGGTCACACAGCAGACATATGGCGGAGCCAGGATTAGAACCCATGGCCTCTGACTCCCAAGCCTGGGTTCTTTCCACTGAGAAGAGGAATGGAATTCCAGGCCCGAAGCAGGACTTGGGAAAGAGGTCGGTGGAGAGGTAGATGAAACTGAGGTCTAGTGAGTAGCTTGGCATTAGAGAAGAGAAATTGTTGGCTGGGTTGTAGTGGGAAAGAAGCAAGGTAAGGTAAGAGGGGGAAGGTGATTGAGTGCTTTAAAGCTAATGTTAGGAGTTCCTGTCTGATGTGGAGGTGGATGAGCAACCACCGGAGTTTCTTGAGGAGTGAGGAAACACGGACTGAATGGTTTTGTAGAAAAATGATCCGGGCAGCAGAGTGAAGGATAGATTGGAGTGGAGACAGGAGGTCAACAAGGAGGCTGATGCAGGAATCATGGTGGGTTAGAGTAAGTGCTTGGATTAACGTGGTAACATTTTGTCTGTGAAGGTTGAACCAACAGGATTTAATGACAGATTGAATACGTGGGTTGAATGATAGAGATGAGTCATGGATTATGCCAAGATTACAGGCTTGTGAAACAGGACGGATAATGGTGCTGCCTACAGTGATGGAAAAATCAGGAGGAGGAAAGGGTTTGGGTGGGAAGGAAAGGCTTTCTATTTTAGACGTGTTAAATTTGAGGTGTTGGCAGGACATATAAGGAATAATAATAATAATAATGGTATTTGTTAAGCACTCACTATGTGCCAGGCGCTGTACTAGCTCTGGGGTGGATAAAAGCAAATCGGGTTGGCCACAGTCCCTGTCCCATTTGGAGTTCACAGTCTCAATCCTCATTTTACAGATGAGGTCACATAAACTAAGTGACTTGCCCAATGTCCACAGCAGGCAGGTGGCGGAGCCGGAATTAGAACCCATGACCTCTTGATTCCCAGGCCCATACTCTATCCACTACACCATACTGCTTCTCGAAGTAGAGATGTCTCCAAGGAAGGAGGATATGTGAGACTGCAGAGAGGGAGAGCGATCAGGCCAGGAGATGAAGATTTGGGAATCATCCACACAGAAGTGGTAGTTCAAGCCATAGGAGACAATGAGTTTGCCAAGGGAGTGGGTGTAGATGGAGAATAGAAGGGGTCCCAGAACTGAACCTTGAGGGACTCCCACAGTTAGGGGGTTGGAGACAGAGAAGGAGACCACAAAAAATAGGAGAGAACCAGGAGAGGACAGTGTTGGTGAGGCCAAGGTTGGATCATGTTTCTAGGAGACGGTGGTGGTCGAGAGTGTCAAAGGCAGCTGAGAGGACGAGAAGGATTAGGATGGAGTAGAAACCATTTGATTTGGAAGGAAGGAAATAATAATATAATAATTATAATGGCATTTGTTAAGCGCTTACTATGTGCAAAGCACTGTTCTAAGCGCTGGGGGGGGGATACAAGGTGATCAGGTTGTCCCCCATCGGGCTCACAGTCTTAACCCCCATTTTACAGATAAGGTAACTGAGGCACAGTCTTAACCCCCATTTTACAGATGAGGTAACTGAGGCACAGAGAAGTGAAGTGACTTGCCCAAAGTCACAGAGCTGACAAGTGGCGGAGCCGGGATTAGAACCCAAGACCTCTGACTCCCAAGCCCGTGCTCTTTTCACTGAGCCATTTGTGACCTTTGAGAGTGTGGTTTCTGTGGAGCGAAGGGGATGGAGGCCAGATGGCAGGGCAGTCAAGGAGAGAATTGGAGAAGAACAGGAGACAGCGGGTGCAGAAAAAGCGTTTGAAGAGGAATAGTAGGAGGGAGATGGGGTGATAACTGGAAGGAGCCGTGAGGTCACGGGAGGGTGTTTTTAGGATGGGGAGACGTGGGCATGTTTGAAGGCAGTGGCGAAGCCACTGGAAAGAGAACGGTTGAAGATGGCAGTCAGGGAGGGAAGAATGGAGGGGGGCAATTGCTTTGATAAGGTGCGAAGGGCTGGGGTCAGATGTGCAGGTGGAGAGGGTGGATTCTGAGAGAAGGGAGGAGATCTTCTCTTGAGTTGCTGATGAAAAAGATGGGAGAGCTGACGAAGAGGCCAGAGGGAAGGAAGGATAGGAGAGGAGCAGGGGAGATTTTATGGAGATCATGCCGTATGGTTTCAATTTTCTCAATAAAGTAGGCGGCCAGGTCATTAAGGACAAGAAATGAGAGAGGCAGGGGGATGGGGGAGTTTGAGGAGGGAGTTAAACATCTGGAACAACTGCAGAAGGCAATGGGCATTAGTGTCAATAAGGATGGAGAAATAGTTTTACCAGGCAGAGGAGAGGGCAGAGTTAAAGCACTGAAGGATGAACTTGAGTTCGTTCTTGAATCTCACAGGCCTGAAAGTCAAGAGACAAGAGTTTTCATCCCAGTTGGCTACTAGCCTGTCAGCAGTCCCTGACCGAGATTTGGTATGTATAAGAGGTACTTGGTTGGCTTACAAATTTGTCTGGGCACCCTATCAGTTCTTCCAATCCTAAACCAAAGTGATGGACGACAATTCACCATGATCCCACCTCTCATCTGCCAGTCACATGACACAATCTGACGCCAGCCTAGGTCCCACCCCCCACATGCATCTGTGGCAGAGGGAGGTGGAAAATCGGAAACATTTCCACCGTGGTTCTCCCATTTGGGAGAGTAGCCGCTGCCACCAGTGCTGGCGTCCAGGCTCCTGGTCCTGCCCTGCACCCCAGAAATCCCCACAAGAAACTCCAGCCACCCCTAGCCCCCACCATGGGGGTCAGCTCCAGGAAAGAAGTAGTATAGCGGGATGCATGCTCCCTGGTCCAGTGGAGGAAACCATGCATATTCCCAGGCAGAATGCCTCCCCTGGCTCCGACAGACAGCCTCAGCAGGGATCAGCTCTGGAGGAAAGTCCCACTTGCCTCTTTCCCACTTCGCCCTCTGTTTGGAAGGTCATTCATTCATTCATTCAATTGTATTTGTTGACAGTTTACTATGTGCAAAGCTTGGGAGAGTACAATGTAACAATAAGCAGACACATTCCCTGCCCACAAGGAGCTCACAGTCTAGGTCAGGCTACTTTGTAATTTAAAGAATGCAGAGAGCAGAGGAAAAGGCGCTTCTTTAGGATATCATCTTGAAGGATTTTGCCTGCTAAAGTTCGTAGCTCAAAACGCACCAATCTGTCGTGGAATCTGGATTCCATTTTTCAGATACTTCTCCTAAATCTACCCAGTGGCTTTCCTAGTCTGGTAAGAGGGGGATCATAGATATTAAGGGTTTCTGTTGCACGCTTACTATAAGCCAGACACTGTACTAAGCATTGAGGTAGATTCACTTAATCAGATTGGACATAGTCCATGTGCTACACTGGGTTTCACCATCTTAATCCCCATTTTACAGATGAGGTAACTGAGGCACAGACACATTAGGTGACTTGACCAAGGTCATATAGACAAGCGACGGAGCCAAAATTAGAAGCCAGGTCCTCTGATTCTCAGGGCTGTAGTCTTTGCACTAGGGCACACTGCTTCCCAACTCTCTCAAGTTGAAGAATAAGGCTTCACTCCCTTCTGGAATATTAAAACATCAAGTGATTATTAGATATACATAGCACACATGCACTTGTTCTGAGAAATCAAAGTTCTTGCCTCTGAGGATGCTGTGATAATTGTGATATTTATTAAGCACTTCCTATGTCCCTAGCCCTGTTCGAGGCACTAGGGAAGATACAAGATAATCAGGTTGGACACAGTGCCAGCCCCACATGGGGCTCACAGTCTGTGTAGTATAGGAAGGCTGCATGGCCTATTGGAAAGTGCACAGACCTGGGAATCAGAGAACCTGAGTTTTAATGCCTGCTGTGCAACTTGTCTGTTGTATGACCTTGGACTAGTCACTTCACTTCTCTGTGCCTCAGTTATCCATCTATAAAATGGAGATTAAGATTATGAGCTCTGTGTGGGAGAGGGATTGTGACCAACCTAATTACTTTTTATCTGCCCAGCACTTAGTACAGTGGCTGGCACACAGTAAATGTTTAAACACCAAAAAAAAATGTTGCAATAATGAGCATGGCTGGACTTTCCCCACTTTTTAATGAGGCAAGATCTCCTCTGGTCTGAAGCTAAAACGGCTTTAGTAGAATTCTGCCTCTCCCTTACTGGATGCCTGTCATCTTTGGTCAAAGAGAGAGTCATCAGGTCTCTGATGGCTGCTTGCCAAGTTGCCAAGTCTGCTGCTATTGTTTCTCAGCATCCTATAGCCTGTATATCCTGCTGTGTTATCACAACCCTGCAGACTCTTAACTGAGCTTGGCGCTCAGGACTGGGACACGTTGGTGCCTTGTTCTGCCTATGAGTTTCCCCAAAGGACATGCTGGCTTTCTGAATTTGGCAACTTCTTTCAATTTTCAGTTGGCTTTATATAGAGACTCCCTGGTGCCAACTAACACATTCTTCTAAGATTATGAGCCCACCAAAGGAACAGCAGTGATATTTCCTAGAATCTAAAATCCCCAAAACAGAGCATGGACTAATATATGTGTGTATGTGACTATATATATGTGTGTATAAATATATACACACGGATACACACACACACATATATATATATATACACATATATATAGTCATATACACACACATGTGGGTGTGTATGTGACTATATATATATATATATATATATATATTTATATATATATATATATATATATATATATATATATAGTCATGTACACACACATGTGGGTGTGTGGGTGTGCGTCCGTGCTCTCTCACATCTCTCTTTGAAGTTCAGAGTTGAAATTGGAACAGTAGCCCAGAAAGGCACCAAGCAAAAGGAGGAAGCAAGGGCATCCCTACTTCAGAAAACTAGCCGAACCCGACAAAAGAGAATAATAAAGATGGAGAAGAATAAACACAGTGCCACGGAGCAGTAAAACAATCCAGGAACTTCAGAGCTAGAGGCAGAAATTTTAAGCTCCTTAAGCCCAGAGAATCTGCCTTTTACTTCTATTTTACTCTTCCAAGTATTCAGTCCAGGGCCTTGCACACAGTAGGCACTCATTAAATACAATGATGAAAAGATGACCCCATAAAGTAACCCAGACTTCACAGTTGTGTCCATGGGAGGGCCAGAAACTTCACAGTTGTATCTAACACAGACTTCGCAGTTGTGTCCTTGGAAAGGCCAGAACCAAAGTCAAAGGAAAGAACCTTCTGCTGCCTCATTGTCTCCACAGCCTCTCTGGCTGATTCACCCACTCTAGCTGTTCCCCACCTTTTCCTCTTACTGCAACATGGATCTCTGGCCATTTCCTGTCTGGGCTGGGCTCAGCTCCGGTGACCGCCTTTGGAAACAGAATCAGTACAAGGCAGCAGTTCTGCGGGTGACTGAGCAGATCAGAACAAAGGTGCTTGGCAAAGTTGGGGCAGCATTCAAACGTCCAGACCTGCTCTAAGGTCACATCTGCTCTTGTATCTGAATCTGAGTCCTTTGTTTTACTTCTGATTCAAACAGTCTTCATACTTGTCCTTTACTCTGGATTTTACAAGATGATTTCAGGCAGTACATAGGGGTTTTTAACTGTCTTTTGCCTAACCTGTAATCGAAGAAAATTTCAAGGTCTACCAGGAACAGAAAAGTTTAGTTGGAGATCAGTCAATTATGCTACTTGTCACTTTCTTTTTATGTGTGTCGCTTTTTCCTCCTTTGGAAAAGCAGAACTTGTAATTTAAATGTCAGGGAACCGGAAAATGGAAGTGAAAAGTGAGTGACAGCTAGTTTATGAGCTTTACCAACTTACTCCATACATCCTGATATGTTCTACCAACCCCCTTTCCAGACTTGGGAAAACCAAAATTAATTTTTCACTTGACTAATAAACAAATTAAAAAGAGAAAGATATCTAGTACTTCAGATTATGACTATAAGGGTATCACTGTTAAATGTGATTTTCAAGCTTGTCTCAGTTCATCAGTGTTCCAGAGTGGCAATCACTCACAGGCCTCTGAGTAAAAGACAACTTAATGGGTGACATGAATCCAACACTACAGTTCATCAAGTCACAAAAACGCTCTGCACACAGTAAATGCTCAATAAATATGACTGAATGAATGAAATGCATTTTTCCCATCATCTTGAGGGTGCTTTTTCTAAGATGACCTACCCAATTAGTTCATTTTCAAACTGTATTTTCCTTGAGTTTGGCAGAGAACTCCCAACAGTATTATTGTTCCCTTAAACACTAATTCTTCCAGTTCTGTGTACTCTGGAAAGGACAAAGATCCAGTCCTATCATATGGTCATAAAACATACCTCATTGCAGAGGGAGTGAAGCACTGAGATTCACTGAATCCAGACTATAAAGAGTCATGCTTTATATGGTACATCACTGAAGTGGTTACAAATGACTGTGCTCAGCCAAAGACTGGTTGCCTAGGCGACCCTTCTTGGCAGATCTAACTGAAGTCTCCAAATGAATTGAGTCTGCCTGAGGCAGCCTTCAATTTAAGTCAGACCAGGGTGCTAAGCTTCAACAGAACTGATAGTGGAAGGGTCACCAACTCACCACAGTGGAAACATCATTATAATCCTGTTCCCATTTTTTTAAAATCCAAATTTCAGAGTTTGCAGAACAAGAATTAAATGGGAAGTCCACATTCAAAAGGAAATCAAAAGACAAACCAGTTTGGTTCTGATACAGTGTTTTGATGGAAAAAAAACCCCACTTAGCCTACCAGGAATTCTTAAAATAGAGAGTGAGAGAATCTTGAATTTTAAGAGATAGTAAATGCTCTTCCACAACTTACTGAAGTTCTGACTATTTCATAAAGAAAGGGGTAGATGAAACCAGCTGGAAGCATATATAATTGTCCTTTGATTCCAAAAATAATATTTCTGACATGCATTCAGTTGTAGCTGAAAGGACCAACATGTGCTCAATACTTCATTGCATTTCTCTTTGTAGCCGCAGCCCTGCTGATGCTTCAGTGAACAGAAAATAGATCAGGGGATCAGAAGACATGGGTTCGAATCCCAACCTCTCAAGAAGGTAAATGTTGCCTTCTGACCAGAGTGGACCCTAAACATGTTCACATACACACTCTCTCTTGCAAATATGAGAGTCCCCACTGCTGCCACTCATGACTACAGGCCACTCCTTTACCAATCCAAAAGTCACGGGAGTAGTTTACATGCATTGTACAGGTTACATGATGTAACATTACTATCCGGTAGAAGCCATTTTACAGAGAGCCTCAAAACCTAGAACTTGTCTCCAGAGACACTGCAGGTCACTGTCAAAGGGAAGCCACCCTTTTTGCCCAATAAAACTAGACACATAGTCACTTAAATACACAAGGCAGTTACATTTCTGAATGTCCAGCTCCACCCAGGCATTTAAACTGATTTCCTTTAAAAAGGAGGTTGGAGAGTGGGGGAAGGTGGAAGAAGGAAGGTGTATGAGAATAGTTTGGGGGACAGCTTCATTAACAGGCCAGGAATGTAAAATGCAGTTTGGAACAGATTAAAAAGGAACCCAGAACTCATTATTTTACATTCTGCTCATATCTGTCCTAATGAGGAAAGCATTTTGGTGTATAATGCTCTCGAGAAAGGCCTCTCTTGCACAAAGGCCAGGCTCCTCAGTAGAGTCTCTCTTCAGCTACACAGACTAAAAAGAAAACACAAAGCAACTGGGGGTTCTTCAAAAAGCACAATACAGCGTTTCATTCTGTGGCCATCAGATGGACAATGGCCCACGGGGAGGCCGACTGTGGCCCCCAGACAGACAGTAACCCCCTTCATTTTGCCTATTTTTCTACTGCTTTCTATTTGTAATAATTCTTTATTGTGAAAATCGGGCAAAAGGTATCTTTGGAATAATTCTACCTTGGAAATGCCTTCCTCCCTTTTCCCCTCCCTAACAGCCATCTTCAAACGGTTCACTCTCCAATGGCTTCCTCCCCACTACTTTCAAACATGCCCATGTCTCCCTTATACCAAAAAAACCCGTGCCTTGACCCCACGGCTCCCTCCAGTTATTGCCCCATCTCCCTTCTACTGTTCCTCTCCAAATTCCTTGAGGGAATCGTCTAAACCTGCTGTCTCAAAGTCCTCTCCTCCAATTCTCACCTTGACCCCCTCCAATTTGGCTTCCGTCCCCTTCACTCCACAAAAACCACCCTCTCAAAGATCACCAATGATCCCCTTCTTGACAAATCCAATGTCCTCTACTCCATCCTAATCCTCCTTCACGTCTCGGTTGACTTTGACCCTGTCGACCACCCCCTCCTCCTGGAAACATTATCCAACTTTGGCTTCACTGATAGTGTCCTCTCCTGGTTTTCCTTTTATCTCTCTGGCCATTCATTCTCAGTCTCCTTTGCAGGTTCCTCCTCTGCCTCCCACCTCCTAACTTTGGGGGTCCCTCAAGGTTCCGTTCTGGGTTCCCTTCTATTCTCCATCTACACCCACTCCATTGGAGAACAACTACGCTCCCATGGTTTCAACTATAACCTCTATGTGGATAATAACCAAATCCACATCTCCAGCCCTGATCTCTCTCCCTCTGCAGTCTCACATTTCCTCCTGCTTTCAAGACATCTCTACTTGTATATTCTCCCAGACTGAGCCCCCTCCTTCCTCTCCCCCTCCCCATCCCCCCGCCCTACCTCCTTCCCCTCACCACAGCACCTGTATATATGTTTGTACAGATTTATTACTCTATTTTACTTGTACATATTTACTATTCTATTTATTTTATTTTGTTAATATGTTTTGTTTTGTTGTCTGTCTCCCCCTTCTAGACTGTGAGCCCGCTGTTGGGTAGGGACTGTCTCTATATGTTGCCAACTTGTACTTCCCAAGCACTTAGTACGGTGCTCTGCACACAGTAAGCGCTCAATAAATACGACTGAATGAATGAATGAATCCTCCCATCACCTCAAGCTTAACATGTCCAAAACTGAGCTCCTTATTGTCCCACCCAAACACTGTCCTCCCCCTGACTCTCCCATCACTGTAGATGTCACCAGCATCCTTCCTGTCTCATAAGCCCATAACCTTGGCATTATCCTTAACTCCTCTCTCGCATTAAACCCAGATATTCAATCCATCACTAAATTCTGTCTGTCCCACCTTCACAGCATTGCTAAATTCTCCCCTTTCCACTCCATCCAAACTGCTACCATGTTAATACAGTCACTCATCCTAACCCACCTGGATTACTGCATCTGCTCCCTTGCAGACCTTTCAGCCTCCTGGCTCTCCCCACTCCAGTTCATATTTCATCTGCT
Source organism: Tachyglossus aculeatus (assembly GCF_015852505.1). NCBI lineage: Eukaryota > Metazoa > Chordata > Mammalia > Monotremata > Tachyglossidae > Tachyglossus > Tachyglossus aculeatus. The sequence continues at coordinate 75,321,166 of NC_052068.1, forward strand.
GCCTGGATCATTTTTCTACAAAAACGCTTAGAACATGTCTCCCCACTCCTCAAAAAACTGCAGTGGCTGTCCATCCACCTCCGCATCAAAGAAAAACTCATCACCATTGGCTTTAAAGCACTCAATCACCTTGCCCCCTCCTACCTCACCTTGCTACTCTCTTACTCTTACTACAACCTAGCCTGAATTCTTCATTCCTCCAATGCTAACCTTCTCAATGTGCTTCTATCGCATCGATCTTGCCGATGACCACTCGCCCCCATCCTGCCTCTGGCCTGGAACGCCCTTCCTCCTCAAATCTGACAGACAATACTTTCCACCGCTTCAAACCCCTATTAAAGGCACATCTCCTCCAAGAGGACTTTAACAGTATTGTCCTTTCCCAAGTGCTTAGTACAGTGCTCTGCACACAGTAAGTGCTCAATAAGTATGACTGAATGAAGGAACTAATGGCAATAGCTTAATAGCAAGAGGTACTTTGAAAAAAACGCCCTGAACAAAATCTAGCATATCCTGATTTGGTCAAACCAGCCGATGAAAAGTTCCATAACAACGACTACTATAAAATTTCCATATTTCTTAAAAATACTTTAAATGGACTCATGGATCTCTCATTTTGCTTTTCTACCAGATACAGAAGCCTACATCATCCTTCAGCATTCACTGGCATGGTGCCCCCTCTTCATATAGCCTAGCCAGCTCCAAGATGGTTCAAAGGAACTAAAATTACTGACGGTGACTGAATTTTACTCCTGTTGACTCCAGCTGTGCCATGAAAGTTGATTATGGTTATTTGCAACTCAGCTCATAAAACTTCAACTCTTAAAATTGTCCCCAGTTAGTGGAAATGTACCTCCTAAATATTGGAAATATTTGTTTTTCACTCAATTCCCTTCATGGCTGAAATTCATTACTTTAAAAAAGAAAAGGCAGAATTCTGAGTAGATAAGCAAAGACTATAAATGAGGATGGCCTGCTTTTGTTGCCTTTGAATTCAAAGTATATTTCACAACAGAGTATACCTGAAATATTTTATACCACATCTATCTGTAAGTCAAAATTGCAAACATTCCATACCTGAGGCTCTTATAGTCAATAAATAGGTGTTCAAGCCAGACTATGTTCCTTATCACATATTAAGTCCTGGTAATGCACCTAGTCAAGGTTAATTATTTGCAAAAAATGTTTGGTTTTAAAACCGCAGCTCTTAGCTCATATGCCCTTAAATAATTACTGCTAAAAAATATTTTTTTACTTTGGCAAACACTGTTACAACAAGCCCAGGAACAAGTGAAAGTCACAGGCTTGGACCTAAACGCGAAATCATACTGCTATGTTTTCCAAAACTCAAAACTCTCTCTCACCACCCGTTCCACAATTATAAAATTATGTTCTCAAGTTAAGAACTACTGCTTCATTTACAATGTTTCCTCAGTTTTTGAAAATTAAGGATTAAAATCCAAGTTTAACTATTGCCCAATGTGACTATTTAAGGCTATTTTGAGTACTATGCGTCCCTTTGGAAAAGTAGACTGTTGAGTGAATGTCTAAAATGATTCAGATGAAGCTTTTGGGAAAACGTCACTGAGAAATTTGTTATTAGAGGCTCATTAATTTAAATATAGTGATAAGCTGGAAAACCTTCAACCGGATTTTAAGAAAACTCCAACCCATTATGCAGATAGAGAGGGCTTATTATAATCTCTCTTTGCAGTCATATTTGAAATAGGAATCATAAAAATATATTGACCTATTTCCTGGAAATTTTGCTTAAAGGAGATAAAATGAGAAGTGCCTTCCCTATCAATCCAGATTCAATAAAAAGGAACTCTTCCCCTTACTGAGGGCTAAGTCTAAGAAAACTGATCAGTCTTATTTCGCTACCCCTTCAAAAACCTCCAATGGTTGCCCTTCCACCTTCATATCAAACTTCTCACAGTCGGTTTTAAGGCAATCGATTCTCTCCCTCCTGCAGCACACTCTGTACACTCTATTCCTCTTAGACCAAACTATTCTCTGTACCTCAATCTCCATATCCCACCACCCTTTGCCCACATCCTCCCCCTGGCCTAGGAACTCCTTTCTCCTTCATATCCTACAGACCACTGCTCTTCTCACCTTCAAAACCATCCTAAAATCACATCTCCTCCAAGAAGCCCTCCCCAACTAACCCCTCAATTCTCCTACTTGCCCCTCTCCTCACTGCCTTTGAACTCAGATCTGTACCCCACCCTCCATTCACCCCACCCTCCAGCCCGACAACACTTATGTACATATTGTTTCACCCTGTCATTTCCCCTCTCTGTAATTTATTTTAATGTCCGTCTCCCTTTCTAGGCTGTAAGTTCCATGTGGGCAGGAATTGTGTCTACCCACTCTATTGTATTGTACTCTCCCAAGCACTTAGTACAGTATTCTTCAGACAATAAACCATCAATAAACACCATTGATTGATTCACCTCAGCATACTTGTAAACACGTTTCTACTGCAAATTATTTTGAAACGAGTGAAGAGTACCTATATATTATGATTAATTCTGGGTGATCTGTTTGACAAAGCAGATTTCCCTTAAAGTCATGTCTTATTAAATTCATTCATTCATTCAATTGTATTTATTGAACGCTTACTGTGTGCAGAGCACTGGACTAAGCGCTTGGGAAGTACAAGTTGGCAAGATATAGAGATGGTCCCTACCCAACAGCGGGCTTACAGTCTAGAAGGGGGAGACAGACAACAAAACATATTAACAGAATAAAATAAATAGAATAGTAAATATGTACAAGTAAAATAGAGTAATAAATCTGTACAAACATATATACAGGTGCTGTGGGGAGGGGAAGGAGGTAGGGCGGGGGGGATGGGAAGGGTGAGAGGAAGGAGGGGGCTCAGTCTGTACTTCCCAAGCGCTTAGTACAGTGCTCTGTACACAGTAAGCGCTCAATAAATACGACTGATTGATTGATTGATTGAGGGGGTTCAGTCTCATACACGAGAGTGGGTTGTTCCTCAAAGAGTCTTTAGAGTCAGGAAAGAGCCATCCACTTACCTGAATATAATCTACACTCCAAAATGGCAGTGTGCTCACCAAGCCCTGCCCTCTTAACATTTTGCCTACTATCACATTTGCCTTAATAGCACTATGGAGTGAAATCCTAGGAAAGAGTCAAACATGTAGCCAACTCCAAACGGCTATTTTATTACAATGATTTAGAACCACAATATAATGAAAAGGTAAAAGGAGCCAGTGATCCATGTCTGTTCTTTCTGAGGCCTTTCAGACAGGGGAATTTTATAAACACTACACTTCAGGGTTTACACAATGGGGCTGTGATATTTCCCCTTTGGTTCAAAGAATTACAGTAATAATAATAATAATAATGGCATTTATTAAGCACTTACTATGTGCAAAGCACTGTTCTTACCCTAGAGACTTTTCTTCTAGAGCAACCCAGGAGCAACCCTACACAATCGGGAAACGTTTTTCCAAATCAGAAGAGTATAATTATGGGGCACATTATCCTGTTATTCCCCCAAATGTATGAATTCATTCATTCATTCATTCATATTTATTGAGCGCTTACTGTGTGCAGAACACTATAATAAGCACTTGGGAAGTACAAGTTGGCAACATATAGAGACGGTTCCTACTCAACAACGGGCTCACTGTCTAGAAGGGGGAGACAGACAACAAAGCAAAAAAAGAAATGGCCTGGTCATAGGATTGTAATAGAAAAAAAAAATATCAGCCTAATTCCAAGGCAGAGCAATTTACCTAAGTAGCAGACGGTAGACTGTACTTGTTAAAACAGCTGTTATCCTATAGAGGATCTACCATGAATCAAGGGAGGGAAATGGACAAAGGGGGAAGATTCCCTTCAAAGCCCTACTGAGGGCTCACCTCCTCCAGGAGGCCTTCCCAGGCTGAGCCCCCCTTCCTCTCCCCCTACTTCCCCTCCCCACCCACCCACCCTACCTCCTTCCCCTCCCCACAGCACCTGTATATATGTATATATGTTTGTACAGATTTGTTACTCTATTTATTTTACTTGTACACATTTATTCTATTTATTTTACTTGGTTTATATGTTTTGTTTTGTTCTCTGTCTCCCCCTTCTAGACCGTGAGCCTGCTGTTGGGTAGGGACCGTCTCTATATGTTGCCAACTTGTACTTCCCAAGTGCTTAGTACAGTGCTCTGCACACAGTAAGCGCTCAATAAATATGATTGAATGAATGAATTCTCTAAGAGGAGCTATGGACCAGGAGCCAAGGCCATGGTTGCCTCCTCCTTCACCCAGACCAAAGCCCTGCCTCTCTCCCACAATGTTGAGAAGGCTGAGGCAGCCTGGAACAGAAATCTCACTGCCTGGAATGAGGAGGAGATTTAGGCCCCTCCCCAATCCCACTTCCAAATACTATTTAACAGATACCTTTTTACTGTTCATTATAATCATTGTGGTATTTGTTAAGCATTTTCTATATGTCAAGCACTGTACTAAGAGAAGCAGCGTGGCTCAGTGGAAAGAGCATGGCCTTAGGAGTCAGAGGTCATGGGTTCTAATCCCCACTCCGCTGCCTGTCAGCTGTGTGACTTTGGCAAATCACTTAACTTCTCCGTGCCTCAGTTACCTCACCTGTAAAATGGGGATTAAGACTGTGAGCCCCACATGGGACAACCTGATTACCTTGTATCCACCCTAGCACTTAGAACAGTGCACTGCACATAGAAAGCGCTTAACAAATGCCATCAGTATTTATTATTATTTATTACTAAGTCTGTGGTAGATGCAAAATAATCAGGTCTGACAGTCATTCATTCATTCAATCCTATTTATTGAGCACTTACTGTGTGCAGAGCACTGTACTAAGCGCTTGGGAAGTACAAGTTGGCAACATAGATCATGTTTTTATGCTTGAACTTTAGCCTGTTCTCACTGTGTTTGTAGGATATTCTTTTGCTCTGGGGTCTGTACTCTCTAAGACTGTGAGCTCCTTGAGGGAAGGCTGTTTACTGCTGAGTATAGTTTGAGGTTTTGAATTTCATTTTCAATAATAAAAAGCAAAAAGAAATCAAATGAATTTCCTTGCATTTTTCTTGAATGCCTAGCACAGTGCATGTTATGTCTGGGCTTGGTAAAGGCTAAAAATAATATTGAGAATAGAGAGCGGTCAGCTGTGCAGGAGAGCATTAAAAGGAGGGAGAGAAGAGGAAAAGAAGGAATAAGTCACTCTGGAAGGGAGAGGAGTAGAGAAAAGAGCAACTTCCTTTTCTACCTGTTTCTCCCTTCCCTCTCACCCTATCTCCAGGCATGGGAGAGGAGAAAAGGTGGCATGGGAGGGCTTCTCACTTGGAGTTTAAGAAATCTGTTTACTTCCTCTGGACAACTGGACTGGCAATTGTAATTTAATTGGACTATTAACCACAAATCCCTGAATAGCAACCTTTTTTTCTTTCTACTATTTAGGAAAAGTCTGTCTTACCTGAAGTTACTGAAACTTTCAGTGATGTAACTAACAATCCATAAATAAAGCCCTGTGGCATTCACAGCAGCTGAGGCACCCATTTTATTTTTAAAAATCCATCTGGATATAAGAGGGGTAGTCTTTTTTTTTTTTTAAGGAGCCAGGGGAATGAAAGTGCAGAGTACTACTTTAACATCTCAAATGCACTTCTGGCTTAAACTGCAGAGTATTACAAAATTCATTTGATTTCTTCTTGCTTTTTATTATAGAAAATGCAATTCAAAACATCAAGCTATACTCAGCAGCAAGCAGTTTTGCCTCCTATGACACCACTTCTCCTAGCAAGATAAGATTTCCTCACTAATTTCTAAAAATATCTGTTGGCAACTGCACATGTATTTATGGATCAAATCTATACATTTATTTTCTAATAGGAGCTTGATTTTTCCCGGAGACAAGGTCATAGACTAGGGCACTTCCTGTCTGCGGCATGTTTAGGCAGACAAGAATCTTCTGACAAAAGGCGGATTTATTTCAACTGCATACTCCAGGATCACATTTTTTTCCTCTTCTCGTTTGTACTTAATCAGTCAGGGTTACCACAAAACACACACCCACTATGGTCAAGAGGAGGAAATGTTTCAGATGGCAGAGGGCGGACACTGATAAATGTAGTGGAATTGCAATACATCCTGCCATTTTTTTCAGCAGCCCGTGTAGTTCCCGGCACACATGAAGTTAAAATATACATTCTGCTTCAATTTCCATTTAGGAAAGCAGCAGTCAAATTCATTCAGTCGTATTTATTGAGCGCTTACTGTGTGCAGAGCACTGAACTAAGCACTTGTGGACGAATGTAGAAGCATTCTGATCAATCAGTTAGTCCAGGGTATGGGTATTTAGTGAATGCTTACTGTGTGCAGAGTATTTAGTACACTACTGTACTAAGTGCTTGGGAAAGTTGGTAGGTGCCATCCCTTCCCACAAGGAGTTTCCAGTCTACAGAGGGTAAATTCTGATAATAATGGGTGAGGATTAACTATGGAAGTGTGGTCAATGGAGGTCTATGGTATGGATACATTCCTGGGAAGGTTAGAGAGACTGCCACAGGAAGGTTGGAAAGTCCAAGACCTATGTGTGACCCAAAGCATTTAGTAGGCCAATAATAGGGCAGAAACGAGTACCACCCCAACTTTTCTGGTCACCAGAATTGTTCTGGGAGGATGGCATCTTCAGGGCAATGACAGGCCCACACTCTTCTAAGGGAAGCCAAATTTGGGAAACAAACTTGAAATCAGCGATTCAACTTAAAAAAGCCACAAGATAGTCTCAAGGAAAAGGAAAAATACAAGTTCACACACAACCATGAAGCTTTGCAGACCACTGAAATGAAATCTTCCCCTTAAATACTGAGAACTCAAGGACTCAAGTAGCATCTTCGGGGTCTGAATTTACAAAATTCACTGCGGCCAACACTACAGCAGGCTGTCAGATGTATTAAGATATATAGTGGATAAAGGAACAATATCCCATCAGTAAATCAAGCTTTGAGCGATGTTTGTTGAGCAATATTTAAATTTGCCTAAAAAAAATCTGCATGGTATTCAATATGATGAACAATTTTCTGATATGCACATATGCTGCAAGACCACGTGAAGCCAATGACAAAGTCGGCAATTTAGTATTTCAGGGAAAATAATGAGGTACAACAGAGTCCGATCTCTTTTAAAAGTGCGAATTAGAATGCATTGCAAAAACAAGGAAGTGATTATAAATCTAAGTTCCATGCATGGAAACTCCCTTGTATGGACAGAGAAAAATACTGTGGCAGAACAATTACATTCCTCTGTTACCAGAGTACTCAAAGAAAAAAAAAAAGCCTGCAAAGCTAAAGCATGGAATGTAGATTTTGGTGAGAGGCATTACTGAAATCATGAATATTGGGCCCTGATTCAAATTTTCTTTGAGGTCTAAGACAAATAGTGGGTGATTTTCTCAGAGGTAGGGGTTGTTTACATGCAAGTGAAATAAAGGTATCTGGATCACTGGACTCTGTGTTGACTTTAAGGTACACTCTCAGGCCTGGGGAGAGAAAGTTTATACTCTGTCTTATCAGCCAGGTGAAGTAAATGCTTTGCCTACAGGAATGCTAACTCAGCGCCCACTCTAGTCTTGCTAATGGCTTTTGGTAGGACTTGGTTATTTTTGGCTTATGAACACCACCACTTCATTCATTCATTCATTCATTCAATCATATGTATTGAATGCTTACTGTGTGCAGAGCACTATACTAAGCGCTTGGAAAATACAATTCAGCAACAGAGACAATCCCTACCCAATAATGGGCTCACAGTCTAGAAGGGGGAGACAAACAACAAAACAAAACAAGTAGACAGGCATCAATAGCATAATGATGGAGCGGTAACCCAGAATCACCAGAAAGTGTCCAAATCGAAAGAGTAACTGCAGCCCTTTCACCTTCAGCCTCCAGGACAAGCATCCTACAGCTGCGTGGGCTTAAAAGCTCTGTCCGAGCTACTTAAATGGGCTGTACCTAGTCTGACCACCCTTCTCAAGGTCGCACCTGGGGAGTTTCCAGTACTCTACCAGTCTCAGCTACAGGAGGGAGAGTCAAGCAGAGGCCTATAATAATAAGAATAATGGCATTTATTAAGCGCTTACTATGTGCAAAGCACTGTTCTAAGTGCTGAAGTAGATACAAGGTCATCAGGTTGTCCCACGATCTTACCTCCTTCCCTTCTCCTCAGCACCTGTATATATGTATATATGTTTGTACATATTTATTACTCTATTTATTTATTTTACTTGTACATATCTATTCTTGACATACAAGTGCTTAAATTATTAATAATAACAATAATAATAACAATAACAACAACAATGAAGGAAAGCGGACAGAAGGAGTTTCATGAAGAGGAAGGCAATTCTGCCAAGGACTGGCAGAACAAACTACTTTTCACTCAGTCCAGAGAGAAAGGCAATAATTTACAAGGAAGGAATGCTGGACCTGTTCACCCAGGAGAACACTTCACCTCAAACAATCCCGGTGAAATAAACTTGGATAAAGTCAGGCCTTTTGTTATTAAAAATAACACCAAACTTATTATCCCTTAAATCTTCAATCACAATCTGCATTTTGGTTCTTTTCTTCCCTCTTCTAGGACCCCTCCCCTTTAAAAACCGGTCGGTCCGGCGGCTTCTATTTATTTGTTCTCCACCCCTCTCTTATCTCAATAACCAAGCAGCTCTCAGGCTGGTAATTCTGAATTTGGTTCGTGCAAGTCACTGAAATTAGTTTTGGTCAACCTTTTCCCACGATCCTTAAACGATTATCTGTGGGTGGCCCAGGGAACCTGGAGAAACCACCGCAGAAAGGCTCATTTGTTTGGTGAATGGGACCAAACGCTACTCTAAGGCGGGAATAGTGGGGGTGGAGGGTCAGGGAACACTTTCCACAAAAGATTATTTTAATTTCAAGAGGACTTGATGATGACCCCGCTGGATGAATCAAAACGCATTCTTCTGATTCCGGTAAGGCCCCAACTGGTCAGTGAAATAACCGGTACTGAATAAGACCTTTTGGAGCCCTCCAAAAATCAGTATACCTCAAACAAACCTTGCTTCTTCTCAGGTGCCCAAGACAGTGTGTGAGAGGTCAAGGCTCAATGCCTTCCCGGGGTCCCATTTTTTTTAACCAACTGCCACCATCCCCCCAAACCAGCCTCTAAGGTAGATCCAGGCAAGTACCAAGTCAAATGCCAGTTTGGGACAACCCCGAGAATCTCCGAAACAGCTTAAAAATTGCATTTATTGATTTACTTTCCCCATACTCTTGTGATTACCGATTGTATCTGCTTTTCCTCCTTCTCTCACTGTATATTTACAACTTATATCTACCTTTGTCCCCCAGGAGCCCACTGTTGGGTACGGACCGTCTCTATATGTTGCCAACTTGTACTTCCCAAGCGCTTAGTACAGTGCTCTGCACACAGTAAGTGCTCAATAAATACGATTGAATGAATGAATGAATGAGAACATAAGGTCCTAGAGAGCAGGAATGATATCTTTTATTTTTATTGTATTGTTCCAAGGGCTCTATACATGCTCAATTGCAACAACAACAACAATAATAATGATTATAATAATAATAATGCTATTTTAAAGCACTTTCCAAGCACCGTGCTAAGTATTGAGGTAGAAGTTATAAAGACACAGGTCCCTGTTCCACATGGGCTTCACAGTCACAGGATTACAGCGCTCAATATACCACAAATTGTTACACTTGGGAAATGACCACAACCTATAAAGGGGGTTTAAAAACTTTATAAAGCTAAATATTTCCAATCAGTCTCATTTAAACCCAAACAAACCACCCAACACAGTAAGTCTTCTCTCAGGAAGATCTTGGCAAGCTATGCATCTGAATGCCACTGTACCATCATGGATCAGTTTCAGTTTCTATACCTAGTGATTTCACAGTAGCACCAAAGTTATCATTAAATTAAAACAACACGGTAATGCTGCAACTACTTCTCAAGGGAGATAGAGCCCTCTCAAAGGGGGTTGCTGCCTCCCCAAATCCACTATCTGAACGGGTGAGCAAAATTATTTAAAGTCCAACTGGGTTGAAGAGAAATGTTGAGTTCAGGCCCTCATTACCGTAGGAATTCGCTCCACTCTAAGTAACCCCATGGTTCCTGGGTCTGTGACTTTTCAGCTGTGAAATATGACCAGGATGGGGGGAAACGGGGATGGACATACAGAGCACACACTATAATGCACCTCTTTCACAAACATAATTATAATTATAATAATGGTACTTGCTAAGCACTTACTTTGTGCCAAGCACTGTTCTAAGCACTGAGGTACTTACAAATTAATCAGGTTGGACACAGTCCCTGCCCCACATGGGGCTCCCATTCTTAATCCGCATTTCACGCAAATGAGGCCCAGAGAAGTGAAGTGACTTACCCAAGGTCACAGAGCAGATAGTGGCGGAGCTGGGATTAGAACCCAGATCCTTCTGACTCCCAGGACAGTGCTCTATCCACTAAACCATGCTGCTTCCAAAACATGACCAGCGTTTGAAAAATAATTATAGAGCACTCTCAGCCCCAGAAAATGGAGCCCTGAACGTAGTAGCCACACAGCCTTGTGGCCTCCATCCATTCCCACATGACAACGCACCCTATGACCCCAGCCAGTCGATGAGGCTGCCCAAGAAAAGGAGGTTAATAAAGTATAGATCCCCAAAGAATTCTTATCCAAAGAAAATATTTTCCATCTGCAGACCCTGAGAGATGACATTTTCATTAAAGCAACAAAACCACTCAAATATCTGAATGACTAAGCGTGCCAAGATAAATTGGCTTTGTCACTGGATTATGTGGGGAGGGGGCGGAGAAGGAGGCTGTCAGGGATAGTCACTGACTGTCATGTTATTAAAGGATTTTTTGAATACACACCCTATTTCAAATGGAAATGGAAAAATAAGCATCTTGGAAGAGGACTGAGCATTATCTATACCACCACACTCAACTAATTAACAAATGCCTTTGGGTGGAAGTTCAAATGTGAACATCAGTCCCTCCCTTTGCAGGTACAGATTCTCCCTGAGGGGGAACCCACCCAACAATATCTGTCAAATGCAAACTGTTCTGGGGTGGGCTCTACCCTAACACTAGCTGGAATATTGTTCATCATCATCAACCATCATCAATCGTATTTATTGAGCGCTTACTATGTGCAGAGCACTGTACTAAGCGCTTGGGAAGTACAAATTGGCAACATATAGAGACAGTCCCTACCCAACAGTGGGCTCACAGTCTAAAAGACTGTTCAGTAACAGATTGATGCCACAAGCTAATGAAAGAACGGGGGAGATTCTAACGGATGCCCAGGACAGTACGTGCTTTTAATAGTAAGGTGACCAGATGGTTCCAATTTTAAGAGTGATTTTTACTCGTTGTAGGGGGCATCTTAAAAGATACTAAGTGCTGTGGTGACTAGGTTATTTCAAATTAAGATAATAATAATAATAGCATTTATTAAGCGCTTACTATGTGCAAAGCACTGTCCTAAGTGCTGGGGAGGTTACAAGGTGATCAGGTTGTCCCACGTGGGGCTCACAGTCTTAATCCCCATTTTACAGATGAGGTAACTGAGGCACAGAGAAGTTAAGTGACTTGCCCCAAGTCACACAGCTGACAAGTGGCGGTGCTGGGATTTGAACCCATGACCTCTGACTCCAAAGCCTGTGCTCTTTCCACTGAGCCACGCTGCTTCCCACGATGAATCAGTGCTATTTGTTTAGTTCTTAGCTATTTGTTTAGTTCTTACTTTGTGAAGATAATGCATTAACCTTCTGGGAGAGTATACCAGAAATCAAAAGTGGGGCCCCTGACCTCAAGGAATTTGCAATCTAATGGGGAGTGGAGGAGAGCTAGCCCTAGATTGCTTACAAATAGTGAAAGAAGGAGGGAGAATAACCTTACAAAGTCAAGAAAAGAGTAGGAGACACTGGGAATTTCAGGACAGAGTTAAAAGTAGAGACTAATTTATTTATTTGTACTGATGTCTGTCTCCTCCCCTCTGGACTGTAAGCTTGTTGTGGGCAGGGAATGTTTGTTTATTGTTGTATTCTACTCTCTCAAGCACTTAGTAGAGTGCTCTGCACACAGTTAAGTGCTCAATAAACATGATATTGATGGGAGTAGGGGGCATGGCAGGCGATTAGGAGGACAGCCATGTTGGTGAATAGAAGGGCAGCACTGGAGCAGGTAAGGGTGAATGTGAAGTGTCAGAAGTCAGCCTGGTGTCTGGGTTTCCTCCAACAGCATCCAGCTGCACAAATGCTGAGAAGAGAAGCAGCGTGGCTCTGTGGAAAAAGCACAGGCTTTGGAGTCAGAGGTCATGAGTTCGAATTCTGACTCCGCCACATGTCTGCTGTAGGACCTTGGGCAAGACACTTAACTTCTCTGGGCCTCAGCTACCTGATCGTAAAATGGGGATTAAGACTGTGAGCCCCACGTGGGACAACTTGATCACCTTGTAACCCCCCCCCCAGTGCTTAGAACAGTGCTTTGCACATTGTAAGCACTTAACAAATGCCAATATTATTATTATTATTATTATTAAACGCTGGAGTCAGAGGAACATACTGTTGGGGGTTGGGGTGGGGGAATTCAGAACTGAAGTTGGTGGGGCAAGAGTGATGGAGGGACAAGTGATGAGGGACCTGAGTTTGGGGAGAGGGAAGCGCCAATGGTCCGGATTTGTGCAACACAGCCAGAATGGGAGGTAGGGAGCCTAAATAAAACAAGATAGCTTGGCATAAGAGTAGATTAAGGGGCTAAACAGTGGAGATCTTGGGGGGCATGGGGTGGGGGAAGACAAACAGAATTTGGGTAGAGTTGAGGGTGAGGTAGCACTGTGGGTAGAAAGTTATATTTCAGAATGAATAAGATAAGAAAAGATGCAATGATTTGTACTGATGACTCCTTGTTGGACTCAAAGTTGACGTGTGAGTAAAGTTTGGTGGGGCAGGAGGATGGCAAATATGACAAGTGTGTGGAGGCTGGGTGTGTGTTGGGGGTGGGGAGAGGGAAGCGTCCTCTTGGATTTTGAAGCTATGTGGCCTAGTGGAAAGAGCACAGGCCCAGGAGTCGAGGACCTGGGTTCTGATCCTAATTCTGCTACTAGTTGGCTGTGTGATCATGGGGAAGTCACTTAACTTCTCTAAGTCTCAGTTCCTCATCTGTAAAATAGGGAATCAAGACTGTAAGCCTCATGTGGAATATGGCTTGTGTCCAACCTAATTGTCTTTTGTCTACCACAGCGCTTATTACAGTGCCTGGTACTGTGTAAGTGCTCGATGAATACCATCAAAAAAAAAAAGTTGAAGTCCTCCAAGGTTCAGTGCAGAAGCGAATAAGAGAAGGAAGGAAAGGTATCAAGAACACCTAGAAAATTGCACAGGTGGGATCAAATGGGCAGCAGATGAATGCAACTATAACCTGTAAGCTCCTTGAGGCCAGGGCTCATATCTACCAACTGTATCACATTTTCCCAAGCACTTAATATCAGCTCTGCAGAAAGTAAGCACAGAATAAATAGCATTGATTAACTAGTGGGTGGTAGAGATGGTGGTCATGGGCTTCTAAAGAAGAGGTTGTGAGGGATGGGGACAGTGGAATGATGTGAGAGTGTCGTTTTGAGATCAAGAAATAAGCAACTTCTGTCCTTTTCCCATGAGTCAGAGGGGATGGGAAACAGTGATGCTCTGTCATCAGAGAGTGGCAAAAGTATCCAGCACCTCCTGGGATCATCCAAGTTTCCAAATTCTTCTCTCTCATCATCATCATCAATCGTATTTATTGAGTGCTTACTATGTGCAGAGCACTGTACTAAGCGCTTGGGAAGTACAAATTGGCAACATATAGAGACAGTCTCTACCCAACAGTGGGCTCACAGTTTACAAGGGGGAGACAGAGAACAAAACCAAACATACTAACAAAATAAAATAGAATAGATGTGTACAAATAAAATAGAGTAATAAATATGTACAAACATATATGCATATATACAGGTGCTGTGGGGAAGGGAAGGAGGTAAGATGGGGGGGATGGAGAAGGGGACGAGGGGGAGAGGAAGGAACCAAGCGCCAACCAGACACCTATTTGCAGGCTCAGCCACAACTCCAACCCCTGATTAGTGTCCAGGGAATGTGTCTGCTAATTGTTATAGTGTACTCTCCCAAGAGCTTGGTACAGTGCTCTGCACACAGTATGCGCTCAATAACTCAGTTACTCACTTAATCTCTCTCTTGGTTTTCCCAACTTGTAAGCTCCTTTGGGGGCAGGGAACACAGTAAATGTTCAATAAATACCATTTGTACTCCCCTTGAGGGCTAGAGTCCCTGTCTATTTCCCACCTTTGTAAACTTTCCCTGTGCTCAATACAGCACTCTGCAAACAGGAGCAGCGTGGCTTAGTGGCTAGAGCATGGGAGTCAGAAGAACCTGGGTTCTATTCCCGGCTCCACCATATGTCTGCTGTGTGACCTTGGGCAAGTCACTTCACTTCTCTGTGCCTCAGTTACCTCATCTGTAAAATGGGGATTAAGAGTATGAGCCCTATGTGGGACAGGGACTGTGCCCAACCAGATTAATTTGTATGTATCCCAGTGCTTAGAACGGTGCTTGGCACATAGTAAGTTCTTAATAAGAACCATAATAATAGTAATAATAATAAGCACTTAATACTATTACTACTAGTACTACCACTGAATGATTGAACATATCTTTTTCTTCTGTTGTTCTTTCTAAATTGCTTAGCATTTTCCAACAGGAAAATAGTCAGATTTGTCGCCAACTCTGAAATTCTGGGCTCTCTCTCACTGCCCACACAGCCCTATTTGTAAAATGGAAATAATCATCCCTTGCTTTCGCTGAGAAACACTGAGAGGGCAAATGAAGTGTTTTGCATGTATAAATGCTTGAGCTCATAAGAAGAAGATCATTATGTAAGAACACATTATTATAACAAGGATAAATTGGATGTTGGTAAAGTGTTTTGAAATCCTTGGTTAGCTGGCATATAAATTACTGCGTGGAGTTTAATTATCTTTTCAGCCTCTCTCATACCCCTCACATTCTGAATTTCAGGGTGCTCAAAAGCTTGATTAGTATTTCTCAGAATATCAACCTAAATTGTGAAATCAGAAGATACCAGCCACATTCACAGTCCTTAGAACCGTGCCTTGCACCTTATTCATTCAATCATATGTATTGAGCACTTACTGTGTGCAGAGCACTGTGCTAAGCACTTGGGAAGTACAAGTCGGCAACATATAGAGATGGTCCCTACCCAACAACAGGCTCACAGTCTAGAAGGGGGAGAAATAATAATTATGGTATTTGTTAAGTGCTTACTATGTGCCAAGCACTGTTCTAAGCACTGGGGTAGGTACAAGATAAGCAGGTTGTCCCATGTGGGGCTCACAATCTTAATCCTCATTTTACAGATGAGGTAACTCAGGCCCAGAGCAGTGAAGTGGCTTGCCCAAGGTCACACAGGAGACAAGTGGCGGAGCTGGGATTAGAACCCATGACCTCTGACTCCCAAGCCCGTGCTCTTTCCACTAAGCCACGCTGCTTCTCAGTAAGTAGTAGTCATTAGAAGCAGCATGGCTCAGTGGAAAGAGCACGTGCTTTGGAGTCAGAGGTCATGGGTTCGAATCCTGGCTCCACCATGTCTGCTGTGTGACCTTGGGCAAGTCACTTAACTTCTCTGAGCCTCAGTTACTTCATCTGGCAAATGGGGATTAAAACTGTGAGCCCCACGTGGGACAACCTGATCACCTTGTATTCCCCCCCCCAGCACTTAGAACAGTGCTTTGCACATAGTAAGCACTTAATAAATGCCATCATTATTATTATTCCCCTTCTAGACTGTGAGCCCACTGTTGGGTAGGGACCATCTCCATATGTTGCCAACTTATACTTCCCAAGCACTTAGTACAGTGCTCTGCACACAGTAAGCACTCAATAAATATGATTGAATGAATGAATGGTGTATATAGAGCAACTACTGATTAAAGCACACTTCACTAAGCAATTTGGAAAGTGCAACAGAAGTAGAAATGTTCCATTAATCAATCAATAATAGAAGTAGTAGTAATTGTATTTTTTAAGTGCTTACTGTTAGCGGAGCACTCTATGGAGCACACAAAAAGTACACAGAGGTGGGAGATAGACAGGGACTCTGGCTCTCAAGGGGCTCACAAATGGTATTTAATGAGCACTTACTGTGTTCCCTGCCCCAAAGAAGCTTACAATCTAATGGAAGAATTTACAATATACTGAACTGTACCAAATTGTTGATTACAATGAGAAGCTCTACTGAAGGAAGCGACTGATGCTTTTGGCCAGAAATTCGGGGAATTCAGAAACCAAGGTCGCCAGAGTTAAGCTGTGGTTAACATCGTGTCTACCAACTGTATTGGAACAACAACTTGGATATTTGTTCAGCGTTTACTATATGCTAAGCACTGTACTGGGGTTGTTGCAAGTTAATCAGGCCAGATGCAGACTCCGTTTGATATGGGATTCACAGTCTATGGACGGGGTGAGGTCCACTAATTATATTGTAGTTTACCAAGAGCTCAGTATAGTGCTTCACACATAGTGAGAACTCAATTCACTGATGGTATTACCTTTCTAAACATGTCACATTAATCCAACTGCGCACAGCCTATGGAAAGATCACGGGCCTGGGAATCAGAGGACCTGGGTTCTAATCCTGCCTCCACCACTTGTCTGCTGCGTGACCTTGGGCAAGTCACTTAACTTCTCTGCGCCTCACTTATCTCATACGTAAAATGGGGATTAAGGCTGTGAGCCCCAAGTGGGACATGGATTGTGGACAACCTGCTTAGTTTGTATCTACACCAGTGCTTGGTACAATGCCTGTAGGTACAATGTAGGAATTTATAGAAATTTCTTTAAAAATATGCAGCCAAAGTAGCAAGCTGTCTTATTCTTGGGAATCAACTCTGAAAGGGCATCTGGGAATTTAGTACCAAGGCCAACAGAAATGCCCTGTTTTTTTAAATGTTTCACCTGTTGTTCTCCACTGTGTCACGATAGTCAGCTGTGCCACTACTGGGGGAAGGTGCTCAGTTTTCAAGTCTGCCAAAATCCCAGCATTATAATTTCTGATGAAATACATATTTTCATTACATGAATTGGAAAGAACACTATGGAAATCAGTCTTCCAGACTACAGTAAATTTCTTGTTGGCAGGAACGTATTCTGTTACATTCTACTCTCCCAAGCACTTAATACACCAGCACACAGAAAGCACGCAATAAATTTGATTAATTGGTTGATTGGAAAGGTAGGGGAATACATTTTTCAGCTCTGAATTGGGGCTCTGCCCCAGACACCACTTCAGGCATATATGTGGAAACTCTCATCAGCTCATCATTAGCATTTCAAAGGGAAGCAACTGCAACTATTTAAAATTCATTGTTTACAAAACACTGATTTCAAGTGCCACTCTGTCAGAGAAACAAGTGAGGCTAAAACTTGAAGTGAACCTATCTCAATAAGGCTTTCTAGTCTTTTATCACTTTCTTGAGAAACAGCCTGACCCCTAGGCTGCTTCTAGATAGAGCATCTGTTAGATGGAACTGGGTTCTAATCCTGGCTCCGCCGCTTGTCTGCTGTGTGGCCTTAGGCAAGTCACTTCACTTCTCTGTGACTCAGATACCTCATCTGTAAAATGGGGATTAAGACTGTGTGTCCCCTATGAGACAGGGACTGTATCCAATCCAATTTTTTGTATCCATTCCAGCCCTTAGTACAGTGCCTGGCATGTAGTAAGCACTTAAATACCACAATTATTATTATTATTGACTTTCCCCATAGTATGCTCAAAGCTGTGTACCATTTCCACTGTTTTCAACCATTCTCCTCCCAACCCCTTACTTCCCAAATGGTCTACTCTCTCTCTCTCCAAACATATGTGATATTTTACTTAAAATCGGCTCGTGACCCTCAAGCTTCTAGATATATTGCTCAAATCACAAATGAAACATTTAAACTAATTCTGTGGCTAAAAGGCTCCTTTAAAAAATAAATACCAGAGGAGTACCTGACAGGAAATGCCAAACTAAAATAAAGACAGCTATGTATTGTTAACATGAAGGCCAAGGAGCTGGATCTTTGCCAAGGCAAGATGGGGTCAGATAGCATTTTCCAAAAAAACCTACGGTTCCCCAAGATTTCCACTACGCAGGCAGAACTTCTTAGCTCAATCCTGCTACACTAGCCTACTTAGGAAAAACAATATCAATTCAAGCCCAACTACCCTGCTCTGGCCGTGGAATTTATGGAGTAAAAGGCTTAATCATTCATACTTTTAGATGAAAATATTGAATTCAGAAAAAATTTGTCAAAAATTGAGCTAACCAATGCAAACTAAAATGAAACAAGTTTTGAGACCATTTTGGGGAGATTATAAAACATCTCTTGATTCGATTTCCAACCTCTACCCCTTCAGTTTCACAGCATAAGAAATTGGCATAACATTTCCAGGAGAATTCCAGAGGTCTGAGCAGGCCATTAGCAATGGGAAATCCCAACCTTCGTGGCCTCATTTTTGATGACGACTGCGAGTTTTCCCTGCTGAAGCACAAACTAGCTGGAGCAAAGATTTATAAGGGGGGAAAAATGTCACTTCAAACCTGAATCACTGAACTCAAGAATAAGAAAGAAAAATGGAAATTAAGAGCCTTTTGCTCATTTTATACCATTAAAAGTGAAATATGTATTTTAAATCCACCTCCAGCTACAGAAATAACAGCCTTCATAGTAAAGTGCTTTCTGAACAATCCCAGAGGCAACCTACGGGATTTTTCAGTTTGCATTTCAAGTGCAATTTAAAATGCGTGGTGTGTGGGATTGACCAGGCAAAATAAACTGAGAATTCACCAGTCATTTCTCTCTCTCTCTCTCTCTCACACACACACACACACACACACACACACACATACACACACACACAACAATTGACAGTAAACAGCAAAAGACTTTGAAGTATGTGAGTTTAGGAAAGGAGTGTTCCCTAACTTTAAAGAAAATAAGAAATGTGTTTATGGCCAATCCCTTTGTTTCAACAGTCTCTCTTTACTTCCATTTTTCTCATTTCTTAACCCCTAAATGAATCTAGTTTTAATCAGCTCACATCCCGATATAAACTCCTCACACTTCAAATCCCAAGCAACACTGTGCTCAGGGGCAGAACTGAAATACAGATGCCAATTTTCATTAGGCAGTATCTTACTGCTTTTCTGTTGCTTTCATAAAGAAAACAAAACAAGCCAAAAGAGCTGGCTTGCAAATTCAGATTCCTTACTTTGGATTCATGCTATGCCACCTAAAGATACTCGAAGGGCCTGAGCTCCTAGAATTTCTACTTTTCCTGGAAAGTTCAGCTCAATTCAGCCAGCAGAAAAGGACTCAATTCAGTTAATGTTTCATTTTGTAGTTCATTAAGAGCCTCCAAGGTAGTCTCAGCATTGCTAGGTAACGTCCCACTGCAACCATTCTTCAAATTTGATCAGTCATATGTATTAAACGCTTATTGAGTGTGCAGGCACTGTACTTAGCTCTTGAGGGAGTGCACTATAACAGAGCTGGTTGATAATAAGAATAACTATGTTAATAATAGTGGTATTTGTTATGGGCTTCCTATGTTCTAGGCACTGTACTAAGCACGGTGGGAGATACAAGCAAATTGGGTTGGACAGAATCACTGTCCAACATCGGGCTCACAGTCTTAATCCCCATTTTACAGATGATGCAGCTGAGGCCCAGAGAAGTGAAGTGACTTGCCCCAGGTCGTACAGAAGACAAATGGTGGAACCGGGATTAGAACCCAGGTCCTCTGACTCCCAAACCCAGGCTCTTTCCACCAAACAATGCTGCTTCTCCTAGCTATGTTCCCTACCCACAGTTTACAGTCTGTTCTAGTCACCCCATTCCATAGTTATTGTCCCACTCCTGTTAAGGGAGGCAGGTTAGCCATATGGAAAAAAACTTGAGAATGGGAATCAGGACACCCAGGTTTCAATCTCATCTCTGCATACTGTTTCACCTCTCTCTAGCTGATCTGTAAAATGTAACAAAGATGTCGTGAGGGGAAAAAAATGATATAACCTATGGGAAAATGCTTTGGGAAAATACAAGGTGTTATTAAACAAAATGCCATACGTTGCCAAAAATCAGGTTGAGCAAAATGAAGGATTCTAGGGAAGGGCTGAAACATTAATTCATCATCTGCCTGAGAGAACCATAATGCCAGAACGATTTTAACAGAAGACACTCAGGGACTACCTCACGCCTTTCAACCCTCCCTCAGTGGGATTTTTATCTCTCCTTTCATAAATCAATCTGGCCTCACACTTCAGAGTCCTGGACTGGCTGAAATGAGGTCAGATCAAATGGGTCATCTGCTTCCTCTTTACAAATGCACCAACATGACCTGTTTTCCCACTTCTGCCCATTCTCCAGCAATTCAAAAAAACGCCTCCCCATTCTGCTTCTTTCGCTTTACAACTTGAACTGGGAACTCCATTGCTGTTGATTTACGATTATTCCTGGTAAAGAACTCCTCAGATTATTACTTGGGTCATTCAGTCACAAAAGTCCTTATTAATACTTTTTTCTATCACATAAAGTCCTTAATAATGCTATTTTCTACCTTGGATCTTTATGAGTAGTGCATTTCCCTTTTTCCTCGTTGCTCACCTGTAGTGTCAAGAGACTAGAAAAGTTGTATTACTGCATTTTCATGGTCACAGTGTGCAAGAGACTCTCTCATCAACACTCACTCACAGACAGATTTTCACCATCAACCCCACTATCTTCCAGAAAATGGACCATTCTCCCAACCCCTTCTAACTCCCTTCCCCAAAGAATTTTTACGGGACTCCAAGGAACAAGCCAATGGATCCAAAGGCTCAAATAATCAATCTTTTCCTTGACTTATTGCAGTAGTTTTGGGGTCTTTTGGTTTTGGGGTGGGGGGAGGGAACGTTTGCATGGATATACACATGGGGTGTATAAAGGGAAAAGAAGAGAGAATACATTCAAGATTAAACATGGGTGACAGACTCATCACTTAATGTCCAACCCTAATCCAGGGGAAGCAAGATGATGCTGTTAATGTTGATGATACAGTCTTCTGTCATCAATTATGGATGAGCCACCACCCCAATCACCAGGGATTGAGAACCTGCATAGGGATATTGATTAGAATGCCACTGGTTTTGCGCATTTTCCCTGCTCTCAGCCATGTTGATGGGTAGGGTTGCTGCACACTGCCAAATGCAGAAGAGTTCTGTGTACGAAACAATTTGGATCAGTGATATTATAGCCACAGTTTGGTACTGTTATTTAAGGAATTGTTTATTATCACAGTCATCCATCTTCTTTAGAAACCGAAACTGCAAGTTGATCAGGCAGGCATATTATGGACATAATTTATACAATTTTATATAAACTGGTTAGGTGAAGAGAATCTGGGGAAGATTTTCCATTTAGCAACTTAACTTCACCCCTTTTGGCTCATCACCACTCTGTGAAATCTCCTACCAGGAAGTGGAAAAACTTCAAATAAGTTAATTTTGCTGGACTGAGGAAGGTCTTTCAAGGTCTGATGGGGGTTAGGAATTGAACCACTAAAACTGAAAAGAGGTTTAAAATTATTAGTGACTTTCCCTCTACTTACAGATAGTCTGTGTCCCATACAAAGACAAGGAAAAGGGGAGAGAAGAAAACTGCTGCATGACCTTGTACAAGTTGCTTAACTTCCTTGTACCTCAAGGTCCTCATCTGTAAAATGAGGATTCAATACCTCTTCCCGCTCCTGTTTATACTGTGAGCCCCAGGTGGGACAAGAGCTGTGTCTGACCAAATTGTTGTATCTACCCTAGGTAAGATATTGTAAGGTAAGATATGGCCCATGGTAAGGGCTTAAGAAATACCACTATCATTATCACATTGTATTTATGTAAGACAAGGACTGCATCCAATCTGATTAACTTGCATCTACCCCAGTTCTTAGTAAAGGGGTTGGCCCCTATGTACTTAACAAATACAAAATTATTATTATCGTTAAAACGTTGGGTCCAGAGTTATCTAGAGATGCATGACAAGCAAATCATAAACAGAACTATTCAGGAGCTATATATCTTCATTTCTACCAAACATCTAAACCCATGACCGAATAAACACTTGTGATGATGAGCCCTGGACTCTCCCCAAGGAAAATTATTGTTAGGGCTATAACTACGTGCAATTTTATACATGTATAGTTCATGTGTCCAATTCTTACACCCGATTTTGAAGGCAAAAGACTCTGGCAATATATTCCACACTGAAAGGTGGTTTGGGGGCTTTTTGATTGGAAAAAGAGGCTCTTCCTTATAGAAGCAGCGTGGCCTAATGGATAGAGCTTGGGTCCGGGAGTCAGAAGGACCTGGGTTCTAATCCTGACTCTACCACTTGTCTGCTGTGTGACCTTGGGCAAGTTACTTCACTTCTCTGGGCCTCAGTTACCTCATCTACAAAAGGGGGAATAAGACTATGAGCTCCATGTGGGACAGGGACTATGTCCAATCTGATTACCTTGTGACTACTCCAGTGTTAGAACAGTGCTTGGCACATAGTAAGGGCTTAATAAATGCCCTATCATTAATTATTATTATTAGTGCTGGCCTCCAAATACAGCTCCAACTCTCCCTCGTGTCCACAAAGAAGTGGCTTCTGCTGCCAAATCCTATCAGCAACTCCTATTCATCATAAGAAGCTCATTTCTTAAGGTAAAATACTCTAGGGGGTTGTGAGTAGAAGGGGGTATGATGCTATGGATCAAAGGAGGGCTGTTTGCCAACAGCACACGGGCTAAATTCCCTCTCCAGGCACACAATTTATGTCACTTTTTCAGGGAAACATCTGGTCGTAGCCCAAAATCCCACCCAGACCTTGCCTGTATCATTTCAAAAATGAGGTAGTTGCGACCCTACTCACATAGACCTCCCTTTGTGTACCATACTGTAGAATTAATGATCATTTTAATTCTCCACCCACTGGGTGCAATGAACTGTATGACAAAAGCAGCAGCATAGCATAGTGGATAGATCACAGGCCTGAGAGTCAGAACGTCATGGGTTCTAATCCCAACTCTGCCACTTGTCTGCTGTGTGACCTCGGGAAGTCACTTCACTTCTCTGTGCCTTAGTTACCTCATCTGTAAAATGGGGATTGAGACTCTGAGCCCCGCATGGGACGAGGACTGTGTCCAACCTGATTTGCTTGTATCCGCCCCAGCGCTTAGTACAGTGCCTGGCACATAGTAAGTGCTTAAATACCATAATAATAATAATAATAACAACAAAAGCAAGTGAGCCATTCACCACCCACAAGAAGCTTACATTCTCATGTGAATCTAGCTATGCTGGCTAGATGAGCTAACAGCATTCCCTTGGAATGGAGAAGTATCCTTCCTCCACTTATAAACTCACACTGCAGAGCACTATTTGTGAAAATCCAATCACTAGACTGATTTCTTCCAACTGAAATTCATCTTCACCTGCAGGAACTCTGCCTTCTCCTCTGCAACATTATTTCTCCATCCTGTAATGGAATTTAATGCCTTCTCCCCCACTAGATAGCAAACTTCTTGAAGGCAGGGTTGGTGCCTATTTATTCTATCGTACTCTCCCAGGCATTTAGTAAACTGCTCTTTATAGAGTAGACACTCAAACACTACCGACTGATCGACTGAATTTAATTATCATGGAGACACAATGGTTGGGGAACATCTTCCTTTTCTGGTGGTTCTTCCACAGGAACATAAGATTTCAGTTATAGTGTCCCATGGGATGAAAGTGAAAGAAGTTGGAACTGTGGGATCAGGACATTTGAAATGGGAGAATTTTTTTTTTTAATATCAATCAATCAATCGTATTTATTGAGCGCTTACTGTGTGCAGAGCACTGTACTAAGCGCTTGGGAAGTACAAGTTGGCAACATATAGAGACACTTACTATGTGCCAGGTACTGTACTAAGTGCTGGAGCAGATACAACCTGATCGGGTTGCATGCAGTATCAGTTTCACGTGAAGCCAACGAGTCTTAACCCCCATTTTACAGATGAGGTAACTGAGGCATAGAGAAGTTAAGTGACTTGTGCAAGGTCAAGCAGCAGACAAGCGGCTGAGCCAGGATTAGAACCCAGAGCCTCTCAATCCCAGACCCGTGCTTTTTCCACTAGACCGCACTACTTTCCACCTCAGATGACCCCTTGCCACGAACAGGAGCTTATGTTTGCCTTGGCCGCTAATGGCTTCCAGCTTCACTTCTCGTACCATACTCACTGGCAGTCATAAATGCACGTGAGGGACAGGACAACCACAACGCTGTCACCTCCATCTACTGCAAAACGCCAAGCCACCCAATATCATTCAAGGCAGAGTAATGGGGACCAGCACTCAGGAGTATCTTAATTAAATAATGTTAAAAGCTTGGGGAGAACTTGATTATAATGTCCCTACAAGCCCCTTGTGTGAACCCAGTATTAGCTGGGCTTCTGTCTCCTTTATTACCACAGGCTCTGCCTCCTAAATAGTTCTGTTACCAATGATCTGGAATGTAGCTTGCAAAAGAAGTGTCTTCGTTCTTAGAGCCCCATACAAAGGGCTGATGGGGGGCTGAGAGTGGGATGGCTAGTAGTGAGGTAACCAGCCCTAAGGCTATCTGCTGTTTCTTGTTCCTCCTCCAATTCTGTCCTTGTCTCTGGGAAAACATCATCATATATATATATATGATATGATATATATGTATGTATATATACATATATATACATATATATACACACACACATCTATACGTATATATGTATATACGTATATATATACATATATACGTATAGATGTGTGTGTGTGTGTATATATATATATATATATATAAAACCTTTGCAAACAAGAGGCTCTACATTTTCATATTTTTTTAAATTTGCAGGATGCCTTGTTTGAGTGCATTTCAGACTACAGTAAATGTTTGTCAGATTGACTAGAGCTTAAAAGCAGCAGGTATGGGAAGTGAGAGAAGGGAGATGGGAAATGAGGGGAAAGGGAATAATGATAACAATTGTGGTGTTTGTTAAGCACTTACTAAATGCCAGGCGCTGTACTAAGCACTTGGGTGGATACAACATTATTATTACAAGCAAATCGAGTTGGACCCAGTCCCTGTCCCATGTGGGGCTCACACTCTCAACCCCCTTTTGCAGATGAGATAACTGAGGCACAGAGAAGAGAAGTGACTTGCCCAAGGTCACACAGCAGACAAGTGGCAGAGCAGGATTAGAACTCATGTCCTTCTGGCTCCCAGGCCTGAGCTCTATCCACTAGGTCTGACATCCAGCACCTTACGGGGATGGACACAAGAATTTCAACATCCTTGGGAAATTCCTCCACTGCCATAAAGGACATTTTATTTTTAACCAATAAAGCCCTGAAATTAACCAAAATGCAGGTTTGTTTCCAGGGATTGATCCTGGACAGATGTAGACCACGGTTTTTAATGTGCAAGGCCTAGTGGAAAGAGAACAGGCTTGGGAGTCAAAGGACAGGATCTGAATCCTAGTTCTGCAACTTGCCTGCGGCATTACCTTGGGCGAGTCATTTAACATCTCTGTGCCTCAATTTCCTCATTTGTAAAATGGGGAGTAAATACCTGTTTTCCCTCCCCTTACATTGTGAGTTCCATGAAGGACAGGGGTCCTTTACACCCTGATAATCTTGTATCTCCCCCATCTCTTGACACATAGAAAGCATTTAGATATCACTACAATTATTATTATTCAAACATGCTGATAGGGACAGCCTCTCTCCTATAAGGCACCTTCCACCTCAAGGCATTTGCTAAATACCAAAATCTTCTTCAAATCTACTTCTACTTTAGAGTCATTAACATTTCTTCCTCCCTCCACCTCCCCACTAGCCCACCACACTTCCTCCTCAGCACCCTTCTGGACGCCAAGAACAGCCAGGTGACTAACTCTTCAGAGTTGCAGACTAAAGCTGAAACATTTTACCCACATTTCATTCACAAATGCTACCCTGAAATAAGGGACAAAATGCTTCTATTTTCTGTAGTTCATTAACCAAAAATCTTATCAAGGTGGGAACCGGGCTAACGGGGTGAGCAGCCAGACTCTGAGTCACAGGGTACTTACATCACTCTTCCTGAACTTTGCTTTCAAGCTCTTCATGTTTAGCCCATTCAGCCTTCCAAAGCCTTCTAAGAGACTTGTCAACACCTAAGCAAAGGAGAAAGGAAAGTAAGTGTCTAGAAGTCCAAATAAACACCATCTGTGCATTCTCCTGGGTTATACGCAACTCAAACTTTTATTATAGCCTCTGGGAAAAATCAATGGCGTTTAATGAGTGCTTACTGTGGGCAGAGTACTATACTAAGCGCATGGGAGAGTACAATGCAACAGAGCTGGAAGACATACTCCCTGCCTACAAGGGCCTTATAGTCTAGAGAAAAGAAAGCAGGAGTCCTCAAGGTGTGTTATTTCTGGGGTCTACAAATTCTAACCCAACACACGAAGGAGGCTTTAACATTGTCCAAATACAGTGGGCCTTGCCCATTAAATACAAGAAATAAATTTATCTGCTTCTCTCCAGCTTCAGGGACCACTTTAAGAAGCATTTGCCCGCCTATATCAGCATGAGACGGGGAACCTCTCATTAAAAAGCTCATTATGGGCAGGAAATGTGTCTACTAGACTGTGAGCTCATCTCTAGACTGTGAGCTCATGGTGGGCAGGAAATGTATCTGAGGTTATATTGTACTCTCCCAAGTGCTTAGAACAGTCCTTTGCCCACAGTAAGCACTCAATAAATACAATTGAATGAATGATGTAATATTGTACTCTTCGAGCACTGAGCACAGTGTGCTGCACGCAGTAAGTGCTCAATAAATATGATTAATTAGGCCGATTAAAAGTGGACTGGGGTTGGATGACTGAAATGGAGGAAGGTTCTTTACTACTACCTCTCCAATATATTCTTGGGGAAAGGGGAAAAGAAATGAGAGGTTTAGAATTGCAGGCACTCACTCAAAATATCCATTTCAGCAGCATCTGGATAGCCCTACTCTCAAGGGTGGGTTTCTGTAAAATATCTGTTTACACAACTAGTTCCTCTACATAGTCTTCTTTTCAAGAGTTAAGCCGTTCACTTCCTTGGGAAGGAGTGCAGAAGTGAAGAATGATAAGGAAAACAGTTCAGATTCCAGATTCCATTCCTTCCCTATCTATTTGTGTTTTTCCATGGCATGGGGCAATTACTGAAAAAGCAGCACGAAACAATCAAACCCTCCAAACGAGTTCCTAAGCCCAGGGAACCAGAGCTAGTCATAACTTACAGCTCACTTTCGGAGCCAAATACAAAGCTAATTAAACAGAGGAACCTTAATGAGGGAGGTGAAGGGAAATGAAAATTCATAAATTGGTCTTATTTTCTTTCCAATCCAAGTGGGTACAGCAGTTTTACAAGCGTCAAATGAAACCAAAATAATGACCACGGAGCACAACTTGAGGATGGAGGAACTTCAACACATCTTCCTCTGGCTGAGCACTTAAAACATCAGGAGCATGTTCCACTGTTGACTAGTTACGATTCACAAAATGCCTTTCAAGGTCAAATTTTTTTCTTAACTCTTCCATCCACTCACCCCTCCCCGGTTGGACTGTAATTGGTTCGGTCTATAGGAAAAAAAAATGCAAGCAATTTTACAGCTGTTCTATGTCATACTATAGTGCCAATTACTGAAATTTAAAAATATCTAGCTTTTTTTAACTTTAATTAGAGCAGTTGCATTTACATGAGATTTGCACAGCTGTTTGATAAATGATATAGAAAGTTATCCGGCTTCAGTTTTTTTTCATATAAGCATTCCAAGGGACTAGGCCCTTGAAAAACCCTTTACTACTCTCTCTAGTATTCTGTTATGTTTGGTAACATTGGACTAGCAGTGGTAGTTAGTGAGATAAATCATAAATCTTACGGAGCAGGCAACACTCAGCTCCTCCCTTGGCTAAGGAGCAAAACTCACGGCAAAGTTGGACTGAAACAAGATACTCACTTTACTACGTGAATACAGCCAGCACTCTGTTTTGTGGTTATGCCTAGATACATATGCCATAAACAAAGCAAACATATGCCGAATAAGGAAAGCATAAATAATGATAAATTACAGAATATCCCATATCTTCATTTTAGCCAATTTATGAAGACATCACGTACCAGTGGGAAGAGCACGGCAAACATATGCAGAACAGGGAGAGTATAAATAACGATAAACTACAGAATATCCCACATCTTCATTATAGCCAATTTATGAAGCTATCGCCAGTGGAAAGAGCATAGGATTGGGAATAACATTTATTGAGGTCCCAGTGAGTGTGGTGTACTTTGTTCATTGCTTGGGAAGTTCAGAATAAAGTGACATTTTCCGTACACAAAGAACTTATACTCTAGTAGGGGAGACTAGTACTTCCCAAGCGCTTAGTACAGTGCTCTGCACACAGTAAGTGCTCAATAAATATGATTGAATGAATGAATGAGACAAATATAAGAACATTTCCATGTAGATTGCCCAAAAACCCAGCTCTGCCACTGGTCTGCTATTGTACCAGAGAAGTAGCACGGCCTCGTTGACAGAACACAGGTTTGGGAGTCAGAAGGACCTGAGTTCTAATCCCAGCTCTGCCACTTGCCTGTTGTATGACCTGGGGCGAATCACTTCACTTAACTTCTGGGCCTCAATTCCCTCATGTGTAAAATGGGGATTAAGACTGCGAGCCCCATGTGGGACAGGGACTGTGTTCAACCTGATTAAGCTTGTATCTACCCAAGCCCTTAGAACAGTCCTTGACACATAGTATGTGCTTATTAAATACTATACTTAGAGAAGCAGAGTGGCTCAGTGGAAAGAGCCCGGGCTTTGGAGTCAGAGGTCTTGGGTTCAAGTCCCGGCTCTGCCAATTGTCAGCTGTGTGACTTTGGGCTAATCAATCAATCAATCGTATTTATTGAGTGCTGACTGTGTGCAGAGCACTGTACTAAGCGCTTGGGAAGTACAAGTTGGCAACATATAGAGACAGTCCATGCCCAACAGTGGGCTCACAGTCTAAAAACTTAACTTCTCTGTGCCTCAGTAACCTCATCTGTAAAATGGGGATTAAGACCGTGGGCCCCCCGTGGGACAACCTGATCACCTTGTAACCTCCCAGTGCTTAGAACAGTGCTTTGCACATAGTAAGCGCTTAATAAATGCCATCATTATTAAATGCTATCATTGTTATTGTTATTATTATTACCGTGGGCAAGTCGTTGACCCTCCAGGGGCCTCAATTTTCTCATCTGTATAACAGGGATAAGATACTTGCTCTCCCTACTTCATTCATTCAATCGTATTTATTGAGCGCTTACTGTGTGCAGAGCACTGCACTAAGCGCTTGGGAAGTACAAGTCGGCAACATATAGAGACGGTCCCTACCCAACAACGGGCTCACTGATAGGACCTGTGTACAAGTTGAAGAACTTGTATCTACCCCAAAGTGAGTTGAACACAGACTTTGGAAGTGCTTATGAATAATAATAATAATGATCATAATAAATGTGGTATTTGTAAAGTGCCTACTATGTGCCAGGCACTGCACTAAGCGCTGGGGTAGATACAAGCAAATCAGGTTGGACACATTCCCCTGAGCCATAAGGGGCTCACACTCAATCCCCATTTTACCGTGTCACAGCAGGCAAGTGGCAGAGGCAGGATTAGAACCCAGGTCCTTCTAGGCCAAGCTGCTTCACCCCACCAAACCTTTAAACTATTTGCCAACAACTACTATAATTAGCATATTTCACCAGACATAAACATGAGTGACATCCCAAGCGTCTCAATGATGATACAAGTATCATCAAGAGAAGCAGCGTGGCTGAGTGGAAAGAGCCCGGGCTTTGGAGTCAGAGGTCATGGGTTCAAATCTCGGCTCCGCCACTTGTCAGCTGTGCGACTTTGGGCAAGTCACTTAACTTCTCTGGGCCTCAGTTCCCTCATCTGTAAAATGGGGATTAAGACTGTGAGCCCCCTGTGGGACAAACCTCATTACCTTGTGACCTCCCCAGCGCTTAGAACAGTGCTGTGCACATAGTAAGCGCTTAAAAAATGCTATCATTGTTATTATTATTACTATCAAGGGCAGTCTGTGGCCACCCCACAATCCAGGCAATGTAGGGCTGGCAATACGGAGCTGAAATGGGCATCACACCAGACCCGCCTTGCTGCTCCCTGTGGTCATTCATTCATTCATTCATTCAATCGTATTTATTGAGTGCTTACTGTATGCAGAGCATTGTACCAAGCGCTTGGGAAGTACAAACTGGCAACATATAGAGACGGTCCCTTCCCAACAATGGGCTCACAGTCTAGAAGGGGGAGACAGACAACAAAACAAAACATGTGGACCGCTGTCAAGTCGTCAGAACAAAACCGTCGACTCTGCCCTCCCTCTGCCCAGTCCATGCATCTCCGTGCCTCCCCAGAGACAATCTGATTTGTCAGGGTCAGTTCACCTGCCTCCATCCTGGCAGGCTCCAGGTTCATTCCCAGTTTCCTCATCTGTAAAACACGAATGAAATAGGGGAGCACCAAGACCTAATGGATAGAACATGGGCCTGGGATACAGAGAACCTAGGTTTTAATCCCAGATCCGCCATTTTCCTGCTGTGTGGCCTTAAGCAAGTCATTTCACTTCTCTGTGCTTCAGTTACCTCATCTGCAAAATTGAGATCCCATTCTTGTTCTCCCATCTGCATCAACTGTGAGCCATATATGGGACAGGGACTGTGTCTGACTGGATTAACCTGTAATTACTCCAACACTTAGCACAGAACTTGACAAGATTAACAAATACCATAAAAAAAGGACTGTTTTTCCCTTTGGACTGTAAACTCATTGTGGGCAGGGAACCTGTCTCCAGATCTGTTCTGTTGTACTCTCCAATCACTTAGTACAGTGCTTTGTACACAGTAAGTACTCAATAAATACAATTGATTGATTGAAATACCTGTTCTAACTCCCCCTTAGACCGCGAGCTCCGTGAAGGACACCAACTGTGACTGAGCTGATTATTTTTCAAGCAATTAGTACAATGCAGTATACAACTGAGAAGCAGCATGACACAGAGGAAAGAGCATGGGCCCAGGAGTCAGAAGGACCTGGTTTTAATCGCGGCTTTGCCACGTGTCTGCTGTGTGACCTTGGGCAAGCCACTTCACTTCTCTGGGCCTCAGTTACCTCATCTGTAAAATGGGGATTGAGACTGTGCACCCCATATGGGACAGGCACTGTGTCCAACCCGATTTGCTTGTATCCAAATAACAAATACCCTCATCAATGGTTTTTTTCCCCCAGTATTTAACACTCTGCTTTGTATTCAATAGGAGCCAAATGAATACTACTGAACAAATTACTCCCACCCCCCACCCCCCACCTTCTAGACTGTGAGCCCGTTGTGGCCAGGAATTGTTTCTATTTGTTGCTGAATTGTACTTACCAAGCACTTAGTACACTGCTCTGCGCACAGCAAGCGCTCAATAAATACGATTGAATGAATGAATGAAGGTTTCGCAGATAAAATACGCCCTTAAGTCCATAGTAACTTACACGGGCAGAATGGTCTAATAAAGATTTATGTGGTCACCGTAACAATAGTTTATTTTAAAAAGCATTCCATCAGAACAACTTCTTTTCTTTGCCTCCCAAGGACAGCATTAACTCCAATAATTTATCTTTTCCTCTGCTGTCCTGTTATCTCCTCTCATCTCCATACTCACCCAGAGTTTCCGCCCTGCTAACTGGTGGATAGATAAGTCAATATCTTGAAAGATACACACTACGCGGAGAAAAATCCCCCAGGTTTTACAGTAGCCACATTAATAGAAATCACTTGCAGCTATGCTGAATCTGATTATGAGTCCTCTGAGCCGTACTCCTCTTTGCCAACAAGTAGCATTGGAAAAGGGCTACTTCCAGCCCACACTCT
The DNA here is from genome assembly GCF_015852505.1 of Tachyglossus aculeatus. Classification (NCBI taxonomy): domain Eukaryota; kingdom Metazoa; phylum Chordata; class Mammalia; order Monotremata; family Tachyglossidae; genus Tachyglossus; species Tachyglossus aculeatus. The sequence goes on from NC_052068.1 coordinate 75,353,340, forward strand.
TCACCCCTCCCAAGCTGACCTCCTCACCGTCCCACACTCTCACCTCCCCGACAAACTGGCTCCATCTCCCCGTAAACGAATAGTATTTACTGAGTGCTTAGTGCCTCGCACTGGCTCCGTCAATCAAGAGATGCTAATTTAAAACTATACATTATAAATTAGTTAATTATTCATATTAATGTCTGTCTACCCCATGAGACTGTAAGCTCATTATGGGCAGGGAACCTGTCCGCTAATTCTGTTGTAGTGTACTCTCCCGGCACTTAATACAGTGCTCTGCACATAGTAAGCACTCAATAAATACGAGAAGCAGGGAAACACCCCGAGAAGCAATGTGGCTTAGTGGAAAGAGCACAGGCTTGAGAGTCAGAGTACGTGGCATCTAATCCCGACTCCGCTACTTGTCCACTGTGTCACCTTAGGCAAGCCACTTAACTTCTCTGTGCCTCAGTTACCTCATCTGTAAAATGGAGATGAAGACTGTGAGCCCCACGTGGGACAACCTGATTGCATTGCATCTACCCCAACGCTTAGAACAGTGCTTGGCACATAGTAAGCGCATAACAAATACAATTTATTAAGTATTGATAATTGATTGGACCTGCACAAAGTTTATTATTATTATTATTACTAATAATAATAATGGCATTTGTTAACCAGTTTGTATTTGCCAAGTACTGTAATAAGAACTGGGCTCTATAGATACAAGATAATCAGGTCGAACATGGGGTTCTCAGACGTTAATATAAATGAATTACAGATATGTACATACCTGCTGTGGGGCTGGGAGGGGGGATTAATGAAGAGAGCAAGTCAGGGTGCCACAGAAGTGAGAGGAAGAAGAGGAAAAGAGGGCTTAGTCAGAGAAGGCTTCTTGAAGGAGATGTACCTTTAAAAATGCTTTGAAGGTGGGGAGAGTAATTGTCTGTAGATATGACAAGGGAGGGAATTCCAGGCCAGAGTCAGGAGGTGGGAGAGAGGAAGAGAGAGTGAGAGAAAGTTAGCATTAGAGGACCAAGTGTGCAAAATCAGAGGACCTGGGTTGTAATTCCAGCTCCATCACTAGCCTGCTGTGTCACCTTGGGCAAGTCACTTAAGTTCTCTGTGCCTCAGTTTCCTCAACTGCAAAATGGGGATTAAGACTGTGAGCCCCATATGGGACAGGGACTGTGTCCAACCCAATTAGTTTGAATCTATCCCAGCGCATACTACAGTGCCCAGCACACAGTAAGTGCTCAGTAAATACCACAATTATTATCATTATTATTATTATTGAACCCGAATTATTTCCGTTGTTTTCAAATTGAAATCCCATTAAACGTTCCTGAGATGCCTGCGGTAAGGACGGGAGAAGAATCTCCGGGTGCAGGGACCTTTTCACGGATCTGAGAATCTGCAGGAGAGAAGGCTTTCCCACAGGTTTCCTTTAGCCAGACTCAGGATGGGGGTGGTAGGGTAGTCCCTGATCACCTCTTTTTTTATGGTAATTGTTAAGTGTTTACTATGTATCAAACACTTTTCTAAGCGCTGGGGTAGATACAAATGAATTAGGTTGGACACAGTCCCTGTCCCGCACGGAGCTCACAGTCTGAGATGGAGGGAGAGCAGGAGAACTGAGCCACACAGAAGTTAAGTGACTTGCCCAAGTCACACAGCAAGCAATTGGCAGATCCGGAATTAGAATTTAGGTCCTCTGATTCCCAAGCCCATGCTCTTTCCATTACGCTATGTTGCTCTTCATGTCAAGCACATGCTAGTGGTGGGAATAACGTTCACGACTTAACGATTGGTGTCTAAAGCATTTCTTATCCAGAACAGCAAGGGTCTATTCTAATTAATGGTACTTATTGAGCACTTGCTGTGTGTGGAAATTGCATTATGGACGTGGAAAAGAATAATACAACAGATCTGGTAAATTCATTCATTCCTTCATTCAATCATATTTATTGAGCGCTTACTGTGTGCAGAGCACTGTATTAAGCGCTTGGGAAGTACAAGTCGGCAACATATAGAGACGGTCCCTACCCAACAACGGGCTCACAGTCTAGAAGGGGGAGACAGACAACAAAACATGTAGACAGGTGTCAAAATTGTCAGAACAAATAGAATTATAGCTATAGGCACATCTTTAACAAAATAAATAGAATAGTAAATATGTACAAGTAAAATAGAGTAATAAATCTACAAATATATATAAGTGCGGTGGAGAGTGGAAGGAGGTAGGGTGGGGGGGATGGAGAGGAGGAGAGGGAAAAGGGGGCTCAGTCTGAGAAGGCCTCCTGGAGGAGGTGAGCTCTCAGTAGGGCTTTGAAGGGAGGAAGAGAGCTAGCTTGGAGGATGTGTGGAGGGAGGGCATTCCAGGCCAGGGAAAGGACGTGGGCCAGGGGTCGACGGCGGGAGAGGCGAGAATGAGGCACAGTGAGGAGGTTAGTGGTAAATGTCTTCCTGCCCACAAGGAGCTTATAGTCTACAAGGGAAGACAGATTCTGTCCAGAAAAGGTACATGCTGTCTTTACAAAGACATGTGCACATGCTGTCTTTTCAAAGACAATATGTGCAAGCAAGCAAGAGTGTCACTGAGAACTTCATACACATGGATCCAATCTCACCATTGGCGATGTCACCTTCAAACCAAAAGACAGCTCTACGTTATGTGTCATATACTATTTTTTATGGCATTTGTTAAGCATTTACTATGTTCCAGGCACTATACTAAGCGCTGAGGTAGATACAAGCTAATCAGTTTAGACACAGCCCAAGTCCCCATTTGACAGATGAGGTCACTGAGGCACAGAGGAAGAGAAGTGGCCTGCCCAAGGTCATACAGCAGAGAAGTGGGATTAGAACCTAGGTCCTTCTGACTCCCAGGCTTGTGCTCTATCTACTAGGCTGCGCTTTTTTTCTCCCCTCGATCATGAATATACTGGGAATCAAGATTGCCATCAACCTCTACGGAGTCACGAATCCACCAGAGGCACTAACCAAGAAATGTCTGTTCCTCTGGAAGGTTGGTTTATCATCCATCAAGCCCATCCCAGCCACCCAAGTCCAGAAAACATCCCCAGAGACAAAAGAACCATCCCAGGATTATTTCATCCCCTGAGGTTCCTCCACCTCCAAAAGTCATTACTCAAGTCGACACCCTGTTTGTATTTAATCTACTGCCCTCCAACAGTTTCACCTACAAGTCTCACCACATCCAGAAAACATCTTATGGGTACATTAAAAAAAAAAGCTTTCAACCTGCATTTCATCATCATTTCCAGAACACCCCTCCTCTTCTCTCTGCATCCATAAGCATGAGAAGGCAGTAATAATGATGGTGGTATTTAAGTGCTTAGTATGTATCAAGCACTCTAGTGAGCACTGAAGCAGATACAAAATAATTAGTTTGGACACAGTCTCTATCCTTCATGGGGCTCATAGTCTAAGGAGGAGAAAGAAGAGACATTGAATCCCCATTTTACAGATGAGGGACCGAGGCTCAGAGGAGTTCAGTAAATTTCCCAAGCCCACAGCCGGCAAATAGCAGAGCCATTTAGTACCAAGTCCTCCTCCTCAAGGGCTGATGCTCTTTCCTCTGGGCTAAACTGTTTCCTCCAAAGGGTGACCAACTCCAAAAGGAAGCTTTTCTTTTGTACACTACTTCTTCAAGCAACTCAGTATTTCCTGCCGATCCATTCTCCTACCCACATCCATTCCAGAAATTCAAAGGACCAAGAGATTTTTAAAAATTTAACCCAGCTGAGATTGTGCAAGATAGCCCTAGCTATCCCAAGGACAAACACCCATTTATAGGATTACTGCATTCTAATTTTTGTGAAAGAGATGCCATTTAAAGCCTTCAAAATTAGAACTGCCAAACATTTCAGAAGTACTCAGTTTGACTAATTATTCAAGATAGGAGGAGTTGATCTTGCCTCAGCTGGAGTGCTGGAAATTCCCAGGGAAGACGGCAGTAGTGGACAAGAAAGTGTTTATTTCTGTCTACTTGGGGCATCCTGCTGCCCTGTCTAGATTTCTGCTCTTACGGGGCACTAAGAAAATGTTTTACATCACACTCGTGTGACAATAATGAGGTTTTCATCCTGCCAAGATAACAGTCACTATCCATTTACACCAGCAAACCTAGGATGCTTGTTTGAATTACACCAAGACATGTCCCCCTCTCCTGGCTCAGACTCTGGACACCATTTCTGAACCAAAAGATAAAGACTCGTAGTCCCAGAGGTACATTGCATGCAGACCTCCCTGGCTGCTCCTTGTCCCTTCTGGAAGGAGGCTTCTCTCAAAAATAAATATTTACCAAATGCCCACGATGTGCATGGGATTGTACTAGTTCCACAAGAGCAGCTTCAGGGAATTTTAACAATTTAAATGGGAAAATGTCACACACATAGAATACTAACCACCACCAGAACAATTTGTCAGCTCTGAATTTCTTAGAATAGGAGAGAAGGGGAGGAAAAGACATGGAGGAAGAAGCACTATAACTACAAGAGGAGTGCTGATGTGAACAAGTCTTTGTGCATAATTTCTCAAGCATTTATTCTTAATGCCCCCCAATTCCCAAGTTGAATGAACATCAAATTCTTTGTCCTTCAAGAGCAAAATTCCTGCATTATGGAAGAAATATAGACGTGCCAAAGAGGAGAAATTTTAAGAGCACCAGTCATGTGCCACAACAAGCTGTATAAACATCCATGAGGAGTGGAATGGACTGTTAGTCACACTTTGGCCAAACACACACACCGACAAAGGTCTCACCGACAGTAGCATCCTCTTTGAACAGGAAGGACAGATAGTCACACCCACCCAAAAATTGACAAGCGACAAGTGGGGCTACTGAGGAGCAGTGTGGCCTCGTGGCTAGAACATGGGCCAGGGAATCAGAGGGACCTGGGTTCTAATACCAACTCTGCCACTTCTCTGCTGTGTGACTGTGGGAAAATCACTTCATTTCTCTGTGCTTTGGTTTCATCATTCTGTAAAATGGGGATTTAAATTGTGAACCCCATGGGGAACATGGACTGTGTCCAACCTGATTTACTGAGAGCTCACCTCCTCCAGGAGGCCTTCCCAGACTGAGCCCCTTCCTTCCTCTCCCCCTCGTCCCCCTCTCCATCCCCCCATCTTACCTCCTTCCCTTCCCCACAGCACCTGTATATATGTATATGTGTTTGTACATATTTATTACTCTATTTATTTATTTATTTTACTTGTGCATATCTAGTCTATTTTATTTTGTTAGTATGTTTGGTTTTGTTCTCTGTCTCCCCCTTTTAGACTGTGAGCCCACTATTGGGTAGGGACTGTCTCTATATGTTGCCAACTTGTAATTCCCAAGCACTTAGTACAGTGCTCTGCACATAGTAAGCCCTCAGTAAATACAATATGATGATGCTGATGATGCTTGCCTCTACCCCAGGACTTAGTACAATGCCTGGCACATCAATCAATCACACTTATTGAGCACACTATTGCAGAGCACTGTACTAAGCACTTGGGAGAGTACAACGGAATTAGCAAACATGTCCCCTGTCTATAACAAGCCTACAGTCTAGAGGGTACATAGTTAGCACTTAAAAATACCCCAATTATTATTAGTGCAAATAGAGTAAATAATAATAATAATAACTCTATTTTTAAGCACTTTCTATAGGCAATTTGTTAAGCACTTACTGTACTATGTGCTGATTGTAGGTGCAAGATAATTAGGTCGGACATAGTCAATCAATCAATCAATCACTCATATTTATTGAGCGCTTACTATGTGCAGAGCACTGTACTAAGCGCTTAATAATGGCATTTATTAAGCGCTTACTATGTGCAAAGCACTGTTCTAAGCACTGGGGAGGTTACAAGGTAATCAGGTTGTCCCACGGAGGGCTCACAGTCTTAATCCCCATTTTACAGATGAGGTCACTGAGGCCCAGAGAAGTGAAGTGACTTGCCCAAAGTCACACAGCTGACAGTTGGCAGAGCTGGGATTTGAACCCATGACCTCTGACTCCAAAGCCCGGGCTCTTTCCAGTGAGCTACGCTGCTTCCCCATCTAATATAGGGCTCCCAGTCTAAGGGTGAGGAAGCATAGGTGGCATTGTGGCATTTGTTACTATAAGCCAAGCCCCCTCACGGGACTCAGAGTAAGTGGGAGGGAGAACAGGTGTTAAATCTCCATTTTACAGATGAGGAAACTGAGGCACAGACTAGTTTAGTGAACTGCCAAAAGTGACAAATCAGGAAAGTGGTGGAGCTGGGATTAGAACTCAAGTCTTCTAACTCCCCGGCTTATACTCTTTCCACTAGGCTACTGATTACAGGAGAGATACCAAAGGAAAATTAAGCCATCCAGCCTGTTACAATTCTCTGGTGAAAATGTAGGATTTGGAACAACGGTCTAATAAACCCTACTTGAGGTTCTAAAGGACAAGAATCTTCACAATAAGCAACAGCACCCCCCAAACCCAAAACTGAAGTGGATAAGGGAGCTCTGCAAACTTATTGGTTTTGGAAGCAGCATTTCAAGCACATCCAGAGCCCTGAGCCCAACCAGCCACCAAATCCTGTATCCCAAAACAACTTTATGGGGTTGCCTATAAACAAAACTTTCCAATGGGCCCAGGGGGAATGTGGGAAGTAAGGGTCCTTTGTTAAAAGTGACCTTCCCTTACACAAGAGAATGCCTGGAATAGCAAGTGATGAGTGAAAAAGGAATCAGAGGGAACACTGGAAAAGAATGCATTCATTCATTCATTCATTCAATCATATTTATTGAGTGCTTACTGTGTGCAGAGCACTGTACTAAGCGCTTGGGAAGTACAAGTTGGCAACATATAAACATGGTCCCTACCCAACAGCGGGCTTACAGTCTAGAAGGGGGAGACAGACAACAAAACAAAACATATTAACAAAATAAAATAAATAGAATAAATATGTACAAATAAAATAAAGAAATAGAGTAATAAATACGTACAAACATATATACATATATACAGGTGCTGTAGGGAGGGGAAGGAGGTAAGGCGGGGGGATGGGGGTGGGGAGTACATCTTTCAGTTGGTCCTTAAAATGGTGCTTTAAATGGCTTTCATTCATTCATTCAATTGTATTTCTTGAGCTCTTCCCTAACAAAGTTTTTTTTGTTTGTTTTCTATGGAACTTGTTCAGCACTTACTATGTGCCAGGCACTTTAATAAGCTCTGGGGTAGATACAAGCTAATTGGGTTGGACAACGTCCATGTCTCACATGGAGCTCACAGTTCTTAATCCCCATTTTACAGATGAGGTAACTAAAGCACAGAGAAGTTAAGTGACTTGCTCGAGGTCATCCAGCAGACAAGCGGGAGGGCTGGTATTCGAGACTTCTGATTTTCAGGCCCATGCTCTATCTACTAGGCCATGCTGCTTGAGGGTTTACTTCTCTTTCAGAGTCTCCAAAGGAGTGAAGTAGCAATCAGCATAAAAAATAGATCAGATCCAGCAAAATGTTTGTGACCAATATAAATAAATACAGGTTGTAGCAGGGAGTGAATTTAAGAAAAGATTTGGGTTGGATCTCACCTCTAGACTGTAAGCTCATTGTGTGCAGGGAATATGTCAGTTATATATTGTTGTGTTGTGCTCTCCCAAATATTAAATGAGAGTAGAGATGACAGAATTGGGCCCTTTTCACCAGTCATTTCTCCTTTAAGCCCCTCCATTTGTGAATCGTCATCAATGATGCTTATCAAGAGTTTAATGTGTGTGCAACACTGTACTAAGCACTTAGAAGAGTAAAATACAAAAGATTTGGTAGATAAATTACATCAGCTTGTCTCTCCCACGAGACTGCAAGATTCCTTAAGAGCAGGGACCATGTGCCCATAACAGTGCCATGCTGGGCATACAATTTATCAAACACCTTCTGAGTGAACAAAGTACCATGAAGAATGAAGACGTACCATGTTTACTGTAGACAAGTGCTTAGTACAGTGCTCTACACACAGAAGCACTACATAATTCCATTGCTTGAAAACAGGGAGATAAAGGGAAAGGACACTGCACTATGATGCATCTCATGTAAATCAATCGATGGTATTGAGAGCTTACTATTCATTCGTTCGTATTTATTGAGCACTTACTGTGTTTAAAGTACTGTACTAAGTCCTTGGGAGAGTACGATACAACACACAGACACATAATAATAATAATGGCACTTGTTAAGCACTTACTATGTGCAAAGCACTGTTCTAAACACTGGGGAGCTTACAAAGTGATCAGGTTGTCCCAAGGGGGGCTCACAGTCTCAATCCCCATTTTACAGATGAGGTAACCGAGGCACAGAGAAGTGAAGTGACTTGCCCAAAGTCACACAGCTGATAAGTGGCGGAGCCGGGATTTGAACCCATGACCTCTGACTCCAAAGCCTGTGCTCTTCCCCCTGCCTTCAACGAGCTCACAGTCTAGAAGAGGAGACAGACATTACCACACATAAATAATTGAATGAATAAATAAATTACAGATATATACAAATGTGCTGTCGAGCTGGGAGGATGAATGTAAATCAATCAATGGTATTGAGAGCTTACTATTCATTCGTTCGTATTTATTGAGCACTTATTGTGTTTAAAGTACTGAGCTGGGAGGGAGGAGCAAGTCGGGGCAACGCAGAAGGGAGTGGGAGAAGAGGAGAGGAGGGTTTAGTCAGGGTAGGCTTCTTGGAGGAGATGTGTCTTCTATGAGGCTTTGAAGTGGAGGAGAGCAATTATCTGATATGAAGAGGGAGGGTGTTCCAGCACAGAGGCAGGCTGAGGGTGAGAAGTCAGCGGCAAGATAGGTGAAATCGAGGCACAGTGAGAAGGTTACCATTAAAGCATTAACGGGCAGTGGAAAGATCATCAGGAACTTCTGTGTGGATCTTGAAGTCCGCAGTGATCAATGTAGGCATGGAGAAAGAGGGAAGGAATGTGAGCAAGGGATCACAATGGTTCAAGAATTTGGAGGTGGGATCTGAAGGGCCGTAGATGACCGTTATTAGAATCTGGAGAGGGTGGTAGAGGCGAATGTTATGGGCTTCGAAGGAAGGGACGGAAAGGGAGGTGGAATGATGAGAAAGCGGCATTAGAGTGCAAGAAGGAAGTCGACACCTCCTCCTTTCCCAGTGAGTCTGGGGAGTGGGAGAAGATGAAGCCCCCTTTGGAGAGAGGAGCAGGGGAGACCGAGAACTAGGGAGAGCCAGGTTTCAGTGATGGCGAGGACGAGGAGTGACTGGGACAGGGACAGGCCAATAATGAAGGGACGCTTCCCCATGATGGAGCGGGGGTTCTACAGGCCTCACTTGGCTGAGGCTGTGGAGACGGGACACGGGTGGGAGCTGGGCGAGGGGTAGAAAGGGGTTGAATGGGGATGAGCTGGCAGGGGCCAGTGCAAGGAGAGAGGATGAAGGGTGGCCCTGGGGCAGGATGAGAGGGATGGGGCTGGGGAGAGGGTGGATGGATGTGCACTGAGGAGGGCTGGCCCGTGGGGAGGGCGATGAAGAGGGGTGCTGGGCATAGGGGGCAGGGGAAGGGCAGGGGTTTTTTGTCCCTGTATGTGCACTGTACTAAGCACTTGGGAAAGAACAACACAACAGAGTTAGCAGACGCATTCCCTGCCCATAACGAGCTTACGCAATGAGTATTTTCAGAGCACCTAAGGTATGCAGAGCACTATACTAAATGCTTGGGAGAGTATAAGTGTAAAAGGAGCTTACAATCCACTGTTGGATAAAACACAGCTTAGGCGGATTGACTCACAGAAGCTAAAGTTGGACAGTCGGACAGCAAATCCGACGAAGTGGACAAAGGAAAATTCAAAGCTATTAATTCATAAGCCATTTAGCCGTAACACTTCATCCAAGCTCACCTTCTAACTGTACCTAACTCTCACCTCTCATTCATTCATTCAATCATATTTGTTGAGTGCTTACTGTGTGCAGAGCACTGGACTACGTGCCTGGAAAGTACAATCCAGCAAGAAACAGAAACAATCCCTGCCCACAATTGGCTCACAGTCTAGAAGTGGGGGAGAGAGACATCAAAACAAGTAAACAGGCATCAGTAGCATCATTAAAAATAAACAGAATCATAGCTATATATACATCATTAATAGAAATAAATAGAATTATAATTATAAATATGTACATATACACACAAATGCTGTGGGGCGGGGAGGAGGGTAGAGCAGAGGGAGAGAGTCTGGGCAGTGAGGGGGGGAAGGGGAGCAGAGGAAAAGGGGGGCTTAGTCTGGGAAGGCCTTCTGGAGGAGGTGAGCTTTCAGTAGGGTTTTAAAGTGGGGAATTGCGCTAGTTTGGCGGATTTGTGGAGGGAGGGCATTCCAGGACAGAGGCAGCATGTGGGTCAGGGGTTGACGGTGGGATAGGTGAGAACGAGGCCCAGTGAGAAGCTTAGTACCAGAGGAACGGAGTGTGCGGGCTGGGATGTAGAAGGAGAGAAGGGAGGAGAGGTAGGGAGGGGCAAGGTGATGGAGAGCTTTGAAGCCAATAGTGAGGAGTTTTTTCTTGATACGGAGGTTAACAATCACTGGAAATTTTTGAGGAGGGGGGTGACATGCCCAGAACGTTTCTGTAGAAAGATAATCTGGCAGCAGAGTGAAGTACAGACTGAAGTTGGGAGACACAGAAGGGAGATCAGAAAGGATGCTGATGCAGTAATCCAGTCGGGATATGATGTGTGATTGTACCAACCGTGAACTCACACTGTTTCCCCAGACTGGGACCTCCTGCCACCCTCAAATCTGCCAAGGCCACAGCTCTCAATTCATCCATCGTATTTTTTGAGCATTTACTGTGTGCAGAGCACTGTACTAAGTGCTTGGGAGAGTGCGGTACAACAAAGTCAGCAGACCTGTTCCCTGCCCACAGTGACCTTACAGTCTACAAGGGGAGACAGACATTAATATAAATAACTTATAATTTAAATATATGTACATAATCAATCATATTTATTGAGCACTTACTGTGTGCAGAGCACTGTACTAAGCACTTGGGAGAGTACAGTACAACAGAGCTGGTAGACTTGTTCTCTGCACACAACAAGCTTACAATCTAGAGGGGGAGACAGATATTAATATGTTAGGGATATGTACATAAGTGAAGCAGCGTAATAAGTACATTAGAGAAGCAGCGTAGGTCAGTGGAAAGAGCACGGGCTTTGGAGTCAGTGGTCATGGGTTCAAATCCCGGCTCCGCCAATTGTCAGCTGTGTGACTTTGGACAAGTCACTTAACTTCTCTACGCCTCAGATACCTCATCTGTAAAATGGAGATTGACTGTGAGCCCCCCGTGGGACAACCTGATCACTTTGTAGCCTCCCCAGTGCTTAGAACAGTGCTTTGCACATAATAGTGCTTAATAAATGCCATAAAAACAGTGCTGTGAGGCTGAAGGAGGGGTGGAAAAAGGGAACAAATCCAAGTGCGAAGGCGATGCAGAAGGGAGTGGGAGAAGAGGAAATGAGGCCTTAGCCAAGAAAGTCCTCCCCATCTTTATCAGTCAATCAGTAGTATTTATAAAGCCCTACTAAAATTTCACCTCCTCCAGGAAATATTTCCCAGTCAAGTCACAACATCCCAGGAACGTCTGTCCAACACCCATCTTGTGTAATTTTAAGTTGTGTACTTTATTCTTGAGTGTTCTTTAGTTATAGATTTATCAGTACATTCAATTATTTGTTCAGCTGTTTTGGTCCTGATATAATAATAATAATGGTGTCCCGATATGCCCATACTGCTCTATCCTTACCTTTCTTCCACCTTTCACCGGCTAGAAATACTTTTTGCCTGTCTTCCCATTAAACTCTAAGATCTAAGGCCAGGGAATGCATGTCTTACTACTGCCGTACTTGTTCAAAGGCTCGGTACAGAAACCTAGCAGTCAGTAGCCACTCAAGAAATACAGCTGATTGAGCATCTGATCTGGGGAAAACACGACAAGAGAACTGGGGAAGCCTCTTTCTGACAAAGTGCAACCGTCTGGATGGAATGAAATACAGTGTTGGGGGAAACAATTGTGAGCACATGTGAGCTGTTGTATATATGACAAGTGCTACCGAGTGAATTTTCTGTAACACAAGATGCTTCAAGAAAACAAGCTGGACATTATAGGAGCACTTAGTGTACTGTATTTTCTTCCATTGTTCAATAGCCTGCTTGGTGCCCTATTTGTCTTTAAGGGTTAGATTATTGCTCCAAAGAATAATATATATTATGGTATTTGTTAAGCCCTTACTATGTGCCAAGCACTGTTCTAAGCACTAGAAGATACAAGGCAATTAGGTTGTACCACGTGGAGCTCACAGTGTTAATCCCCATTATACAGATGAGGTAACTGAGGCACAGAGAAGCTAAGTGATTTGCCCAAGGTCACACAGCAGACAAGTGTCAGAGCCATGATTAGAACCCACTTCCTCTGATTCCCAAGCCCGTGCTCTTGCCACTAGGCCTTGCTGCTTCACAGAGAAATAAGGTGAGTAAATATGGAAAAATCCATAGATTTCAGTAGGGGTATGGCCAGTGAGTTTTCTATTTATAAGGAGTTATGTATCTCTGTAAATAGCAGTTAGAACCAATGGGCATGGTAATCCCGTTAGAATGAAAACAGAAAGGCAGAGACTGTGTCTTTTAGTTTTACTGTTGCTCTCAAATGCCTTGTATGACTGTACTCATCAATCGTATTTATTGAGCGCTTACTGTGTGCAGAGCACTGTACTAAGTGCTGGTATTTATTTGTTGGTATTTATTGAGTTCTTAATGGTATTTATTGAGTTATGTGAGCAGAGCACTACTCTGAGTATTTGGGTGAGAATAATACAATAGAGTTCATAGATACGATCCCTGCCCACAGGGAGCTTATAGTCTAGAGGAGGAGCCAGATATTCAAATAAATTACAAATAGGGGAAATGACAGAGTATAGTTGTACCTATGTATATGCACTTGATAGTACATATCAAGTACAAGTGCTGAAAGGAGAATAGAGTGTATAGGCAACCCGGAAGGGAGGGTGAATAGGGGAAATGAGGGCTGTCAAGGAAGGCCTCTTGGAAGAGATATGATTAGAAGAGGGGTTTAAAGGTGGGGAAAGTAGTAGTCTGTCAGATATAATATTCATTCCTTCAATCGTATTTATTGAGCGCTTACTGTGTGCAGAGCACTATACTAAGTGCTTGGGAAGTACAAGTCGGCAACACATACAGAGGGTACCTACCCAACAATGGGCTCACAGTCTAGAAGGGGGAGACAGGCAATGAAACAAAACACATAGACAGGTATAAAAATCGTTAGGATAAATAGAATTATAGCTATATGCACATCATTAACAAAATAAATAGAATAGTAAATTTGTGCTGGTAAAATAGAGTAATAAATCTGTACAAATATATACAAGCGCTGTGGGGAGGGGAAGGAGGAAGGGCGGGGGGGGATGGGGAGGAGGAGAGGAAAAAGGGGCCTAAGTCTGGGAAGGCCTCCTGGAGGAGGTGAGCTCTCAGTAGGGCTTTGAAGGGGGGAAGAGAGCTTGCTTGGCTGATGTGTGGAGGGAGGGCATTCCAGGCCAGGGGGAAGATGTGGGCCGGGGGTCGACAGCGGGACAGGCGAGAACGAGGCACGGTGAGGAGGTGAGAGGCAGAGGAGTGGAGGGTGCGGGCTGGGCTGGAGAAGGAGAGAAGGGAGGTGAGGTAGGAGGGGGCGAGGTGATGGACAGCCTTGAAGCTGAGAGTGAAGAGTTTTTCAAAAAAAAGATCAGTCCATGTTTAACAAATATCATCATCATCATCCTAACTTCTCAAGAACCTCCAGTGGCTGTCTACCAACCACCACAATAAACAAAAACATTACTTACCATTAGCTTTAAAGCACTCATTCACCTTTCCCACTCCCACCTTACCCTGCTGCTTTTCTACTACAAGCCAGCCCATACACCTCCATTCTTTAACGCCAACCTACTCACGGTACCTCGATCTCATCTATCTCACCACCAAACCCTCACCTACAACCTACTTCCAGCCTGGAACTCCCTCCCACTTCATAGCCAACAGACCATTACTCTCCCCACCATCAAAACCTTAAATATTGCATCTCCTCCAGGAGGTCTTTATGGACTAAGCCTTCATTTCCTCTACTCTCTCTCCCTTCTGTGTCACCCTTGTGCTTGGATTTGCACAGTACTTAGGCACATTATATGTAATTTTTTTTATGAATGTCTGCTTCCCCTTCTAGACTAAAAGCTCCCTGTAGGCTCCCTGTCCCCTTTTGGGACAACCTGATCACCTTGTAACCTCTCCAGCATTTGAACAGTGCTTTGCACATAGTAAGCGCTTAATAAATGACATCATTATTATTCCAAAGAAAAGTCACTCCTACCTACCCTACTAAGGTCAACACTAAAGATGATACAAACAGTAGCAATGGACACAATAAAACTGTTGAGTTCTTTCCTAACACAAGCCTTCAATACACCACAAACTTGTCCAAAGGTTTTGTCAGTCTAGCATGGATTTTTTTTAACCTTCAAAATCCACAAAAGTTTTTCACCAGCACTAAATATTTTCACCAACCAGCAATCATGCATCAGACTGCAAATGAGCACTAATTTACTGAAGAAATGCAGTTTCAGTGTTTGGGGCACAGGGCTGCAGAGAAGGGGAAACGTTTGTAATTTTTAATTTTATTCACCATCCACTTAATTTACTCCAAGTCCCACCTAATTTATGTCAGACAACTAGATCCGTAAATCCGTGCTAATTTGTGAACTGTCTTGCGCTTAGCTAACATGGTTTTGCTTAGACATAAGGACATCTGTTCTTGTCTGCATCAGTAGTTATTTATTTACCTGTACATATGTATATATGTTTGTACATATTTATTACTCTTTTTATTTTACTTGTACATATTTATTCTATTCATTTTATTTTGTTAATATGTTTTGTTTTGTTGTCTGTCTCCCCCTTCTAGACTGTGAGCCCACTGTTGGGTAGGGACCGTCTCTATATGTTGCCGACTTGTACTTCCCAAGCATTTAGTACAGTGCTCTGCACACAGTAAGCACTCAATGAATACGATTGAATGAATTTATTTAAATCCTTGTCAAAGTTTGCTAACTCTCACGAGGGAGTAGTGATCACAAAGGCAGGATTGTTACCTCATTGCTTACTACATTCCATTTTTTTCTAGTTCTGGCAACTTCCAGTTGTCAAAAACCAACATACTAGAATATGTACACCTACCCCCCTCTAAAATACATGATTAGATCTGGAATGACAATCTCTTTACATCAAATAGATCTTCATTACAACACACACACACACACACTCACACACAAAATGGCCTAATTACCAGAGCTCATGATTTAAAGATTCATTCAGGAACACCAGCTGGACAGTAATCAACCAATCGTATCTATTGATCACTTAATGTGTGCAAAGCACTGTACTAAGTGCTTGGGAGAGTACAAAATAACAGTTGGTAGACATGTTCCTTGCCTACAGAGACCCCCTTTTTTAATTAACATTTAATAGCTGAGGAATCATATATGAATTGTCAATCCAGTGGGACTTCAATTGATCCACTTTGGAGCAGATTATAGAGCATATTAAAACAGTTGTTAAAAATAGAAATAGCCCTGAGAGTCATTTTTTCCCTTATTATGCCTGCAGTAAAACATATTTACAGCTTGGATTTTTAGTTCTATTTTAGTATATTTATTTTTTATCGTTGCAACTTTTTTCCCCATGTAACAAGAACCAGATAATTTGATCTGTTATTAGAGAAGGAACACTCTGTGCTTTAGTACTGTGGCTTGCCACAACTGCAGGTTAAGGATATGACAGGTCTTAAATCCCCAAAACTCTGCTTAGCTGGCTTCCAGCACTTTGGCACTGAGTTATTTTCCCTTCTGCTTCCAAAATACATTGTTCACCAGAGGCAGGGACCTCATGGATGAATTCACAGTTGTTTAGTCGATTGGGTATGCTCTATCTGTGGAAATAGGTGCCACTGTTCGTTATTAGCCATGGTGGGGTGGAAAGGGGTTGTTTGGGAGCAGCGATTTGCTGCTTGGACAGTTCTTCCTGGAGACTTGGGCACTGATGGGCTCTTGCATCTTTCAAAGGAAAGTTTACAAACAACAGGAAGAGTAGGCAGAGGCTATGCTTTCCACTTTTATTGTACTATCCCATTGTCCCCAGCTTTCAACACTGTGCTCCGCATGCAGTAGACACTCAATAATTATTATTGATTGGCATACACACCCACAACAGAAACTCAAGTTTTCATTTTAATGAAGGCTTACCCACAGTTTCTTGTGCGCTAGATATTAGTGCTTTGTAAGACAACTGCGTGTAGACTAAAGTGCACGTGAAATGAAACTCAGTTGTTTCCTAGGATACATTATTTCCATCTGGTTAGATCTACATTCATTCTCATCTCATTACCAAAAAAAAAACAACTAGAGGAATAAAAAGGTTGCCCTTTGAACAGATTTTTTTCCTTTTAATCTCTGCTTTGTAACCCACTTTTGTTATGTAGGAGAAGAAAATACAGTTGGTGTTTTCAATTCAAGACCTGTCTGGCACTAGTCCCTAGGCTAAAGATTATGACAATTTTGGATGCCAGTGTGCCAAAGGATAAATCCCTGGCCTAAATGGCAACACCCTCCCCTTCCAAATCCCCAAAATATCTTAACCTCACTCAGTAGAGTTTAGGACAAAGAAGATGTGTAAAATGTATCTGATAAAATTCCCCCCATATTTTCCTCTTTCTGGATTTTCTGGTTACGGAAAAGGTACGTGCCATCATCAGCTTTTAATCTGCAGTCCTCTTAAGCAACTGAATAATGTCTTTCAACACTTTGCTTCTTAAATAGTCACCCACATTCCTGGTACCTACAAAATCTTATTCCACCCAATTACACAAATAAATACAAAGCACATTGGCTTCGCTTAAGTAGTTTTAGACATCCGAGATGGGGCACTGTGTGATACCTGGGGTAGACTGGAGGATAGCAAACAGTGGGGAATGAATGAATCCTAATTTTGGGTTGGACAATCGCTCAATGGAATTTAGTGACTGTCTATTTGGTGAAGAGCACTGAAATCAGCCCAACTTCACTTAGGCTACAGTTACTGGATGACTCACTAAGGGACACCCTAAGGATGGTGGGAATTGCAGTGAGAGCAGAATTCACTAGGGCCAGGTGGCTCTCGTTTGGATTTAAATACCACACAGAGTGCTAGGGAAGAAAATGATGGTACTATTAAAATAACACTATAATTGTCACCATGCCATTTTCTGTGGGCTTGGCCTCCTTTGACACCACCCCCATAACAATAGCAAATTTAAAAAAGCCCAAAACACTTTGTCCCCTAGAACTATCTCATCCAACTCCCTGAAGTGGTGAGGTGCAGTCTCACTCTGTGGCGCCTACCAACAATCCAGAGTCATTTATCTTGCGGCCTTCCTCTTTTCCAATATATGTATATATGTTTGTACATATTTTTTACTCATTTATTTATTTTATTTGTACATATCTATTCTATTTATTTTATTTTGTTAGTATGTTTGGTTTTGTTCTCTGTCTCCCCCTTTTAGACTGTGAGCCCACTGTTGGGTAGGGACTGTCTCTATATGTTGCCAATTTGTACTTCCCAAGCGCTCAGTACAGTGCTCTGCACATAGTAAGCACTCAATAAATACGATTGATGATGATGAAAGATCAACACCAAGGTAGCTGGTACAATTCTGAGGAACAACAGAGTCTCAGCAGAGAAGCAAATGACTAAGTCTGAGAAAACAAAAGGGTGGAACAATTCAGTTTTTAGTTAAAGCCAGAGATCAGATTCTTATGGAAGTCCATAGGAAAGGTTGATCTGCTAGCAATGACTCAACTCTCCCACTCCAATGAGTACCCATTCCATGATTGGTTGAAAGGGCTATCCTTTGTAAGGTTGTCTGGGCAAGAGGGCTAGCTTCCCTGGACTCAAAGAGGGAGGACGGAAGCTGCTTTCACTTATACTGGGGCCATGGCTCACCTACAAGTCTGCTTCAACATGAAGGAAGGTAAGGGATGAACAAAGCTGCCTTGAGGGATGTTGGATAGCCTGTGGCTTCATTCTTCTCGGTCAACCAGAGGCCTCACTTGATCCCATTGACTCACTTGCTTTCCTTCTGCTGAAATGGCCTTAACCAGCCATTTGACCACACAGATCCAATATTCATTCAGCCTGGCTGGACAGTTTTGTGTTGGCCTACCTTCCAGAAAGTCCTCAGTTTTGTCAGAGCCATGCCCACTTCTGACGTATCATAGAATGTGAGCTCGTTGTGGGCAGGGCATGTGTTTGTTTACTGTTATATTGCACTCACCCAAGCACTTAGTACTGTGCACACAGTAAGCACTCAGTAAATATGATTGAGTGAACAAATGGATAAAGAGTACTGGAAGCCTATGCTGCTATCACCTTAGCCTCTGCCAACTCCTGGTGAGGCTAGGAAGGAGAGAGACAAGAAGGAGGGGATGGAAAATAGTCTTGGTGGAGCCTCTCAGGGCCTTCAAGAGAAGAATCCAAAGAGATTTTTCCCTCTTCTTCCCCTCACCCCTGCTCTCAGATTTGTACAGCTTTCTCTGATCGTCCACTTGTTGGGAACTAGCAGTGTTTCCTTTCTGTAGGTTCCGAATTGGAACCATTTCCATGTATGATTTATTTTTAAAAGGAAACAGCTAGAATGACTTCAGTTCATTGAATTTTTGGGTTCTCGGCTTTGAAACGCAATATGACTATTACCAATATGGCAAGGAGGTAGAAAGGCAAGAGGTAAGATCTCTAGTTGGTGGGGGAGGAGGAGAGGAAGAATGGTGGCCTCTCTGCAGCTTGAAGGTGGAGTTAGTGAAATCTCCCTGCGAAATGAAAGATTTGGCCATCAATTTGACTACGGCAGATCCTGACCAAGACCAGAGTTGAGCTGCACGCCCTGGCCCACTTCACAGGCTGGTCTGGTCAGGGTCCGGAAAATGAGTGTAGTCTGGGATGGCATGGGATGGGTTGGAACGCACCACTCCCCTTTCCTCTGCTGGTTAGGGCCCAAAAGCCAAGGTGAGTCTAGCCAGTGGCAGGTGATATAATATATAATGGCACTCTTTAAGTAGTTACTATGTGTCAAGCACTGTACTAAGCACTGGAGTAGATACAAGATAATCAGGCTGGACAACAGTCCCTATCCCACATGAGGTTCACAGCCTAAGAAGGAGGATTTAATCCCCATTTTACAGATGAGGTAACTGAGGCACAGAGAAAGTTCTGACTTGCCCAAGACCACACAGCAGGCAAGTGGCAGAACTGGGATCAGAACTCAAGTCCTCTATCACCAAGCCCTTCTTTGTGTGCGTGTGGAAGTTCAGACAACTTCCAGCCCCATCCCCTGAACCAAGAGTAAGGCAGGTGTCAGGACAGGAAAAGGGATTGGATAGGTCACTGACTTCTATAACGTGGTACGAGCTGACACCTTGTGATGGAAATGATCTTTTCCAACTCTACTCCATTTATACAAGTTCAGGGTTAAAATGCTCAGAAATTGATCAAATGGCACAATTAAAGGCAGCACAAAAAATCCTAGTAAGAAACCCAGACTCTAGACGTCACTAAGGTTACCTGTGCCAGTAATAAGATTTGGAACACCTCCTCATCACCACACACACACACACTATACAGCACAGCCTTCGTGTAGGAAATGACTCCAATCTCCTAGGGCTGCCTTAGTCCTGGGCACTTGTGTCTTCTCTCAGTTTCTTACAGATGTCAGCAGGACACTAGGTTTCCTCTTGCTTCCTTCCTTTAGCGCTCTCCCTAATTGATTTCCTTCGCTTTGTCACGTACAAGCAGCCCTTAACATCAAAACCCGTGCTCAAGGATACAGAAGCGTAGCCACAAAGGAATTTTCTCACCCCTCTTTCCAAGGGAGAAATCAAGACACAGAGAGTGGTCCAACCCTTTCTCTGGTGCCCCAGTGCACACCAGTAACCACAACGGTTTCCCCAGGATCCAAAGTAGAACTGTTGGTGAAGTGACTGTGAGCCTGCTGTTGGGCAGGGACCGTCACTACATGTTGCCAACTTGTACTTCCCAAGCGCTTAGTACTGTGCTCTGCACACAGTAAGCGCTCAATACATATGATTGAATGAATGAATGAAAGTGCAGTAGCCCAGGGCACTCCTAAATTCGATAAATCCTAGAGAGCAAGAAGTCAGAATGGGGGGGGGGGGGGGGGGGGGGGGGGGGAGTGCAGTATTCTTTGATGCTGTTTTTTAAATTTGGGTCCATTTGTTTGAATTCTCCTCCCATCCACTGGTGCTTTTCAAGGGATCCGATGCCACCCCATGCCGAGGGGGATATAGCATCTGAATGAATAGTGAACCTGAGGCTGTGCTGGCCAGCAAGCACAGCCTGGCCACTCAGGGGAAACACTGAGTCCAGTGGGCACAGCTGGGCATCCTCACGGGAAAAGAGGAAACCAGCTCCAAACCAAGAGGCCGAGACGGGAGAGGGGAGAGCAGAGCTCTGCCACCCAGCTTAGATTCTCAGCAGCCTGGGAGAAACAAATGACTCCTCTCCCCCACTTTAAGCTTGAAGAAACTTTCAGCTTTTCAGAGATCAAGAGAAGAGGAGACCCATAGACAAGCTGTGGGGAGAGGAGAGAGGCTGGGGGAGAGGAGAGGAGAGAAGCTAGGGGAAAGGAGAGGACAGAAGCTGGGGGAGAGGACAGAAGCTGGGGGAAAAGAGAGGAGAGAAGCTGGGGGAAAAGAGAGGAGAGAAGCTGGGAGAAAACAGAGAAGCTAGGGGGAGAGGAGAGAAGCTGGGTGAAAGGAGAGAAGCTGAGGGAAAGGAGAGGAGAGAAGCTGAGGGAAAGGAGAGAAGCTAGAGGGAGAGGAGAGAAGCTGAGGGAAAGGAGAGGGCAGAAGCTGGGAGAAAACAGAGAAGCTAGGGGGGAGAGGAGAGAGAAGCTGAGGGAAAGGAGAGAAACTGGGGGAAAGGAGAGAAGCTGGGGGAAAGGAGAGGGCAGAAGCTGGAAAAGAACAGAGAGGCCGGGGGAGAGGAGAGAGGCTGAGGGAAAGAAGAGGGCAGAAGCTGGAAGAGAACAGAGAAGCTAGGGGGAGAGGAGAGAAGGTGAGGGAAAGGAGAGGGGAGAAACTAGGGGAGAGGAGAGAAACTAGGGGAGAGGAGAGAGGCTGGGGGAGAGGAGAGAGGCTGGGGGAGAGGAGAGAAGAGAAGCTAGGGGAGAGGACAGAGGCTGGGGGAGAGGAGAGAAGCCGGGGGAAGGGAGAGAAGCTGAGGGAAAAGAGAGGAGAGGAAGGAAGGAGAGAAGCTCAGGGGAAAGTTGGGGAGAGAAGAGAAGCTGAGGGAAAGGAGAGGAGGGAAGCTGGAGGGAGAGGAGAAGAGAGAAGAGAAGCTGGGGGAGAGGATAGAAGAAGGGTGAAGGGAGAGAAGCTGGGGGAGAGGAGAGACGAAAGGTGAAGGGAGAGAAGCTGGAGGGGGAGAGGAGAGAAGAGAAGCTGGGGGAGAGGAGAGAAGAAGGGTGAAGGGAGAGAAGCTGGGGGAGAGAAGAGGAGAAAAGCTGGAGGAGAAGGGAGGAGAGAAGCTCAGGGGAGAGAAGAGAACCTGGGGGAAAGGAAAGGAGGGAAGCCGGGGAAGAAGAGGAGAGGAGAGAAGTTGGGGGGAGAGTTGGGGAGAGGAGAGAAGGTCGGGAGGGCTAAGCCTAACGGGGAGAGGAAAGAAGCCGGGCGGGGGGAGGCGGCTAACGGAGGGACAGAAAGAGAAATTCCCGGCCCGCTCAGCCCATCCCGGTGCCCGAGCCGGGGGGAGCCGGGAAACCTAAAGGGCCCCTGAGAAGGCCGGGGAGAACAATAGCCGGGCCGGAGGCAGCGGGGGCCGGAGGGAGATGGGGACGGGGGGAGCAGCGGGACAGACAGACAGGGAGACAGAGAGAGAGAGAGGGCCGGGGGGAGAGGGAGAGACAGACAGAGAGAGAGCCCGCAGGACGCTCCCCGCCAAGTTGGGGGCTCGGGGGAGCCCGGCGGGGCGGCCCCTCCCGGAGCCGGACAGCCCCCAGACTGGGGCCCCCCGGTCCTGCCCGGCCCTGCCCGGCCCCCCAGGGTGAGGAGGCAGTATACCACCCCCACCACCACCACCCCCACCACCCCCACCGGGGACTCACCCCATAGAGGCGGCGGCCCGCGACGCTGGCCCAAGCCCGGCTCCGCAGGGCCCCCGGCCGGCTCCCGGCTCGGCCTCCCTCCCTCCCTCCGCCTGCTCCTCCTCCTCCCTCCCTCCTCCCCTGGCTCCTCCCGTCGGGGCGGGGGGGGGGGGGTGAGCGGGGGCGGCAGCTCCACCACGTGGACGGCGAGGCCCCGCGGACCCACGCCGGGACCCGCCCGCGGCCGGACAGCGCACGGACACAGGGGAGGGGCTGCCCGCCACCAGCATCAGCGGCTTCTGCAACTGCATCATCATCACCCTCCTTCTCCTCCTCTTCTTATTCCTCCTCCTTCTCTTCTTCCTCCCCCTCCTCCTCTTCTTCCTCCTCCTCTTCTTCTCCCTCATCTCCCTCCTCTCCTTATCCCTTCTCTTCTCCCCCTTCTTCTTCCTCCTCTTCTTCTTCCCCCTCTCCCTCCTCTCCTCCTGCCTCCTCTTCTTCCTCTTCTCCCTCCTCTCCTTCTTCCTCCTATTCTTCTTCTTCTTCCTCCTCTTCTTCCTCTTCTCCCTCCCCTCCTTATTCCTCCTATTCTTCTTCTTCCTCTTCTCCCTCCCCTCCTTCTTCCTCCTATTCTTCTTCTCCCTCCTCTCCTTCTTCCTCCTATTCTTCTTCCTCCTCTTCTCCCTCCTCTCCTTCTTCCTCCTCTTCTCCCTCCTCTCCTTCTTCCTCTTCTCCCTCCTCTCCTTCTTCCTCCTATTCTTCTTCCTCTTCTCCCTCCTCTCCTTCTTCCTCCTCTTCTTCTTCTCCCTCCTCTCCTTCTTCTCCCTCCTCTTCTTCTCCCTCCTCTCCTTCTTCCTCCTATTCTTCTTCCTCCTCTTCTTCCTCTTCTCCCTCCTCTCCTTCTTCGCCCTATTCTTCTTCCTCCCCTTCTTCCTCTTCTCCCTCCTCTCCTTCTTCTTCCTCTTCTTCCTCTTCTCCCTCTTCTACATCCACCTCTTCTTTCTCCTTTTCATTCTCATTTTCATTCATTCCTAGTGGCAACGGGACACACTGTGCTCCAGGACAAAGAAAAGATCCAGTCCCCTTCCTCCGGGACTGAGCAGCATTTGTGATTATTTTATTCATTCCATTGTATTTATTGAGCTCTTACTGTGTGCAGAGCACTGTACTAAGCGCTTGGTAAGTACAATTCGGCAACAGATAGAGGCACTCCCTACCCCACAACGGGCTCACAGACTAGAAGCAGGTGCAGACGGCAAAAGTGGTCAGCTCTGGGTCCTGATAAACTGAGTCACCGACTCTTGTCCCGTGGCTTATTGGTGGGTTTGTCTCTCCATTTTTTTTTAATAAACTTCAACCCATAAAAAAGATCCTAACGTTAAGTAGGGCCGGCATGACTCCTCAACTAAAGGCTTCCAAAGTAGAGAAGAAGGCTCAGGAATGCCTGCTGATGAAAGAGTTGTCCTAAATTTAACTATTCTTCCATCTCAGACTGCATGGATCCCCCCTGCTCTCTGGCAACGTGTGCTGCTGGGCACACTGGAGCTGGGCTAGAGAGTGAAGATGATTCCGATCAACCTATCACCCCTATTGCCAGACCAATTCAAGCAGTATTTCATTTTTATCCAGTTAGGCTTGGAGATGAAGAAAACTGGGACCCCTCCCCTTGCTAAGTGAAAGTGCTGGAGAGCAGGGGCAGTGGGGACAGAAAGGCAGAGAATTTTGATCGATACCATTTAGAAACACAATCAGCTCTGGCCCCTCCCTCTCACCATCCTGGAAACCCACTTTCAGGGGTTTCCTCAACTCAGACTTCCAACCTCCTCAACTGCATCAGATCCCATGGCCCAGTGGCTCTGCTACCATTATTGGAGAATAATGGCTTGGACCTGTAGTAGATTATCACCTGGACCTTTTGTGAATATGTTCCCTGGGCTAAATAATAATGATGGCATTTTTTAAGTGCTTACTATGTGTCAAGCACTGTCCTAAGTGCTGGATCTAACCCTTAGGATAGAAAATGCTCATGTCTTGCTTAAGCTGCTTGGGAAAGGTTAGTGCCTGGAATCTCTGAGGAAGGGTGACGGTGAGGGAAGCCTTTCACCATGCTTTTCAAGAAGGCTTTTACCTACACCCAAACTGAGTAGTATGAGTCGAGTGGGGGTGAGGCAGAAAGGTGATAGAAATTTGGAGGAAGGTGATTACATGTGATTTTTGGGGAAGGGAAAGGAAGGAAAGAAATTATGCCCTCATCAGTAGGACCACCCAATTCCCTGCTGGATTCATGGGAATTTTTTTTTTCCCAAGTTTAATTGGGTCTGGTTCAAAGTGCCTTTCATCCAACTGGGAAAATATTCTTTATGCTCTCCCAACTCACATCCCTTTCTTAATGTATTTGAGAAAGTGTCCTTCTTTTTCACTTTTTGAATCTGGTTATCCTATCTAATCCCTTAAAGTCAATCTCTCTCTTTCTCTTTCTCTCTTTCTCTCTCTCTCTCTTCTCCCCCTGATCCCCTCCAGTTTTATCTCTGTCCACAACCACTAGCAGTTTATGCCTAGAGTTTTACAAGAAGTCTCTGAATTTTCAGCTCACACTGGAGTAAAGTGGAGAGAGTGACTTCTGTGAAAAGAGAAATAGAGGCACAAGACATGCAGGAGGCTAAATATCATTCTCTTGGTCCATTAAGAACTGGTCAGTTCATTATTGTCTGGAATAACTAGATAGGATCTTGAGAGTCTTAAGTACAACGCTTTGCATACAGTAAGTGCTCAATAAATGTGATTGAATGAACGAGAAGGGTGACAAAGGAGTTGCGGGATGGAGGAATTACAAGGAAAACCAAGGTGTTATTTTATATGAAGGAGGGAAGAGGGGGAGGAAACTATTTTTGAGTGTGGGATCAAAAATTGCAGCAGAAGATATTTCAATTAGACCCATTGAACATAGCAAGGGTGGAATCCCAGAATAACAAATTTGTGGAATTTCTGACCCCAGTGGCTTTCTGAAAAAGGTAGAAGCCCATTTGATCTCACTTCTACAGAGGTACTTGTCAGTTAGTCAAACAATCATATTTATTGAGCACTTATTGGGGGCGGAGCACTGTACCAAGCATTTGGGAGAAGAACATACAATGAAAACTAGACAATTTCCCTGCCCACAGTGAGCTTCAGACAATTTTCTACAGATGAGAGGATTAAGTGATTCTCAAGAGCGTCATGGGAAAAGCTTGGTGGTTGGAAGGCTGAGAAGGGGAAGATATGGAGGGAAGAAACCTAAAAAAGATGAAAAACAAATCAAGAATAACAACTGTAAATGTATTGCTGATTTTTAGTATTTAGTCCTATGCAGATAATTACCATCTGATTTACCCACAACTTCCCAGAGAGCAAAATGTGCAGTAGTCTGGTTTGTTTTGAAGAATATGTAGCACCATGCTGTACCCATGTGAGCAATAAATACTATTTGATAACATCATGATGAAAAAGTAATAATGATGAAAAAGTGAAATGTCATTCAGAAAGGGGATCACTTTCAGCAATCACTTTCAGAGAAGCAGTGTGGCTCAATGGAAAGACAATGGGCTTTGGAATCAGAGGTCATGGGTTCAAATCCCGGCTCTGCCAACTGTCAGCTGTGTGACTTTGCACAAGTCACTTAACTTCTCTGTGCCTCAGTTCCCTCATCTGTAAAATGGGGATGAAAACTGTGAGCTCCCCTTTGGACAACCTGATCACCCTGTAACCTCCCCAGCGCTTAGAACAGTGCTTTGATAAATGCCATCATCATTATTATTATTTTTATAATGCCGTTGGGCTTTTATGGTCATTAGCCTAGACCTTAGTTGTAGGGTCTAGGGTGGCCAGCCAAAAGCTTCCCCTCCAAACTGTAAGCTTATTATGGTCTGCTAATTTCTCTTATAGTGTACTCTCCCAAGCTCTTAGAATAGTGCTCTGCACATAGTAAGCACACGATCAATACCACTGATTGAGTGATTTGGTTTTATATCAGACAGTAGGATTTGTCCTACTGTCCCTGCCTGATATTGATATGGCACCCGATGCCTGTTTGATATTTTCATTTTCAGCACCGAGCCTTCCTCTACTCAGTTCTTGCTGCTTCCACACCTTGGAAGTGGCAACCATTTTCACCTGGGGCTGGGAGGGGAACGCGGAAGTGTTGGAGCAAGTGGGAGAGGTCAGAATTTTCCCGGAGAAAGTCTTTGTGGTCCCTTTAGAGTTCCTCAGGTGGGTGAAGTGGAATCCTTTCTACCAGCATGGATATCCCAGGTGGAAAAGAAGCTGTGGCTGAAGGACCAGAATAGCAGAACTGGACTGTGTGGCCTGGAGAGCCTCCATACTACACAACATTACACTCCTATCAGCATTACCTCCTCTAGCAGCGAGTGCTCTCTCCCCACAGGGTCTTTCCTTCTTCCCTCTTGCCTGTCCGCTCTGCCACTGGGGCATTCAGGAAGAGAGGCTGGGGTGATTCAGGGAGGAGGCAGAGGAGCAGCATGGTGTAGAGAAACCATAGTAGTGGTAGAGCATGGGCCTCGGCATCAGAAGGTCAGGGGTTCTAATCCCTGCTCTGCCACTTGTCTGCTGCGTGACTTTGGGCAAGTTACTTCGCTTCTCTATGCCTCAGTTGCCTCATCTGTAAAATGAGGATTGAGACTGTGAGCTCCTTGTGGGACAAGGACTGTGTCCAACCTGATTTGCTTGTATCCTCCCCAGAGCCTAGTAATAATAATATAATAATAATGGCATTTGATGGCAATGGCAATGGATTTGAACCCATGACCTCTGACTCCAAAGCCCGTGCTCTTTCCACTGAGCCACGGTGCTCTGCACACCGTAAGCACTCAATAAATGATTGAATGAATGAATAATCAGATTGGACATAGTCTGTGTTCCACATGGTGCTCACAGTCTTAATCTCCACTTTCCAGATGAGGTAACTGAGGCACAGAAGAGTTGTGTGACTTGCCTTAGGTCACACAGCAGACAAGTGGGGAGTCAGAATTAGAACCCGGGCCCCTCTGACTCCCAGGACCATGCTCTAGCCACTAAGCTACACTGCTTCTCTGATTTGCACAAGAGGAGTCTGGTTGGATTACCAATGTGTCTGGGTGTTTTTATCGAATCTGCAAATCCCCAGTAGAAGAGATTGAACAGGCTTCCCTCTCCTCTTACAGAGCCCCTCCTCTCCAATCACAACCTCCTTTCCTGCCATCTCTCACACACCACTCCCTCCTCACAAAACTGTCCTCTCCCTGCCATCCACCCCCTGATCTCTAGACACCCACCACTTATGCCCCAGTGGGATCCCTACCCAACCTTCCCTCTCTTGATGCACATACTGATGTTCTGACCTCCTCCCTCACGACCAAACTCAACTCCTTCTCCTTCCTGTTTGTCTATCTCACAACCACAAGCCTCATATCATCTCCACAGTATGCTTCCTCTGTTCCTGCACTTATGCCAGGGAGCATTGTGAGGGGAAATTCAGGTAACAGGCAGTGAAGCAGAAGCGTTGTGGCCTAAGACAATCAGTGTGGCCCAATGGAAAGAGCATGGGCCAAGCACTTAACAAATACCATTATTATTATTAGTATTATGGGCCTGGGGGACAGAAAACCTGAGTCTAGTCCCAGCTCTTCCACTTGTCTGCTGTGTGACCCTGGGCAAGTCACTTAACTTCTCTGTGCCTCAGTTACCTCATCTATAGAGATTTAGACAGTGAGCCCCTGGGATGATGATGGCATTTGTTAAGTGCTTACTATGTATCAAGCTGTGGAACATGGACTTTATCCAACCTGATTAGCTTGTATCTACCCAGCACTTAGTATAGTGCCTGGCACAGAGCACAGAGTAAGTGCTTAACAAATACCATTAAAAAAGGCCCACTTCAGCCACTTCAGATTCAACCTCGCTTGTTTTAACTCTGCCCACTCTTCTGCTCAGCAACACATTACTTCACCTTCACTACCTACCTTCCCTACCCCATGAGAAGCAGCATGGCTCAGTGGAAAGAGCCCAGGCTTTGGAGTCAGAGGTCATGGGTGCTAATCCCAGCTCTGCTGCTTGTCAGCTGTGTGACCTTGGGCAAGTCACTTAACTTCTCTGTGCCTCAGTTACCTCATCTGTAAAATGGGGATTAAGACTGTGAGCCCCACGTAAGACAACCTGATCACCTTGTAAATTCCCCAGTGCTTAGAACAGTGGTTTGCATATAGTGCTTAATAAATGCCAGTATTATCATTTTTACCTACTTTAATTCCCATTTTCCCCAACTACCCCAGATCTTTAATTCCTTTCTGAAACTTCAATAGCGCCCACCTCCTCCCTCTTTTGCCCCCAATGACCTTGCCAACTACTCTGATAAAATCATAAACACTGGGCAAATGTTCCCCCAAATCACCTCCTCACCTTCCAGTACCTCCCCACCCACTCAATCACTCTCTCACCCTCCTTGTACTTCTCCAGAAAAAAAAAAAAGACTTACCTGCTTCAAAATCTACCCTTTCTGTCTGGACCTCTGACCCTGTTACTTTTCACTTTCTAAAAACAGCTGTCCCTACTCTTCATCCACCTCTGACTGCCACCCTCATCGGTTCACTCTCGGATGATTCCTTTCCTCCTCCCTTCAAACATTCCCACATCTAAATTAAATTAAATGTATGGCATTTGTTAAATGCTTACTAGGTGTCACACACTGTTTTAATTACTGGGGTAGATATAAGCTCACACAGCATGCAAATGGAGGAGATGAGATTTGATTAGATTAGGTCCTCTGGCTCTCAGGCCCATTTTTACCCACTAGGCCATGCTGCTTCTATAATCTTTGATAATAATTAGTATTAATACTACTACTAATAATAATTAATACTATTAATAATAATTGTAGCATTTGTTAAGCATTGACTGTGTGCCGTGCCCTGTACTAAGTGTTGGAGTAGATACAATATAATCAGATCAGACCCTGTCCTATATGGAGTTCACAGTTTAAGGGCGAGGAATAAAAAACATTTTATCCCCATTTTGCAGATAAGGAAACTGAGGCACAGAGTAGTTAATCGAAGTTAAGTTATCTTTCCTAATTTAAGAAAAAAACCTTCTCTGAAGCCCACTCACTATCCAGCTATTGCCCATCTTCTTCCTTCCATTCCTGTCTAAATTCCTCAAACAGGTCTTCCATACCAACTACATCCATTCCCTCTAATCGAACTCTCTTTCAGACTCTCTTCAATCCAGTTTACACTCCCTTCACTTCAATGAGACCACTCTCTCCAATGCACCAGTGACCAGCAATGATCTTCTGGCCAAATCTAACTGACTCTAATCCTCCTTAACCTGTCAGCTTCCTAGGACACCGTAAACCACTCCATTCACCTGGAAACATTAACTACAGGTTTTTCTGAAACAATTCTCTATTTTTCTCCTTTCCATTCACCTGGAAACATTAACTACAGGTTTTTCTGAAACAATTCTCTGATTTTACCTTTCCACTAGGCCACTTAGATGCAACCCCTTGTATCACTTATATACATAGTTTTAAGTTATATTTCTTCATCCTACCTGAAACTTATTTTAGTATCTATCTTCCCCCCTAGATTGTAAATTTTCTTGTGGGCAGCAATCCTGTCTAAAAATTATACTGACTCGCTCAGCCATATTAAGCACTTAATAAATACTATCCACTGCTTGTTTAATAGAACAGTGCTGTGCACATAGTAAGCACTTAATAAATGCCATCATTAATTAATTAATAGTGGGAGACAGGGAATGGCTGGGGTACCAGGCCTTTGGCCCATGAGGTCATCATATTATGCTGACTGCCCTGCATAATATGTGATTTCAGAGGCATAAAAGCAAGGATTTATTTTTACATTCACCCTTGGAAATGTTAAAAACTGATCTTTTTGGAGTTCTCAGTGAGTAAATACCAGACTGCAGAGGTGCACGTTCTGCTCAGCAATAACATGCTCGTGAAGTGTCAAACCTGGAAACGCAATTAAATGCAACTGGCACAAGTTGACCCAGCTGGGATCAATTAGTTAGGTCAGGCAGTTGACTCAGCTGCAGAATCATGGTATCATTCCGGCCACAAACACACACTCAGTGGGAATAGGCTATATATGCTATTAACTTGGAGAAGAATAGGAATTTTAGAATCTTGTTGGTTTGGCGGTACAGTCCCAATAAGGCCAGGGCTTTCACCACTGCTACAACCCCAACTTCTTACTATTCTCGTCTCGACCAGCATTTTCATCCCCTAATCAATCTTGATGTTGCTTTGGTTGATGAGTTCTTTCAGATCTATCAATGGGCTCTTGTTCCAATGGCTCGAGGGAGCCTGCTGACTGGCTCGTGTTGCTCACACCCCTTTCCATTTCCTCTAAATTCTTGAATCTAGAATAACAATGTTACTGTGGGGAAGTTGTTTTCTCTGTTTGCTCGGTGAATTTCTTCTTCAGGAGACTTTTCCTGCCAGTTGAGAGCTTAAAATATGCTCTAAAGCGGCTAAGCTTTTTTTCTTTTTTCATTTTCAAGCTCCTTGTTTTTGAATCACTTTCTGTAGGCCTGGAAATGTGTTTTCTTTAACTTCTATTCCATTTCTGACTTGAAACACCTGAGGTCATTCCATGGAACTTGGGAAGACATGAGCATTCTCTTACACATGCCAACTTTCCTGCTCTTCTTTTTCATATGTCTACTTGCCAAAGTAAAAAAGAAAATTGATTTAAGATAGTTCAGGCCTAGGATCACTTCGTCTTTGGCTTTGGAGCCTGACCCAAGGGCAGTGAGGATTAGGGAAGCGGAATGGGAAGCAGTGTTCCCTATAAGAAAGAGCACTGGCTTGGGAGTCAAAGGACTTGCTCTACTACTTGCTGTATAACCTAGGGTGAGCCATTTAATTTATCTGTGCCCCAGTTCCTTCAGTTGTAAAATAGGAATTAAATACCCATTCTCTTTCCTACCTAGAATGTAAGTCCCGTGTGAGATAGGGATTGTGTCTGATTTGGTTATTTCATATCTATTCCAGTACTAAATTAAGTGCTTGGTACATAGTAAGCATTTTACAGATAAACAATTATTATGAGTTGGTGAATTTCTATTCAGGAAAGCCTTGGGAAGGGCCATGGGAAGCTGAATTGGTTTTCTGTTGACTTTTATGGTTATGTTATGTTTCTATTCTTAATCTCATTATATTCAATCTGCTTCTGTCTCTCCTTTTACCTTGTAAACTCCTGAAAAGTAGGGAACATCTTTCATTTTGAATGTATGTTTGCAATAGACATTCAGTGCTCTAAACAGAGTAGGGACTCAGTAAATATTGATGATGATATGTCCTTTAACCAAATTAATCTCTCTACGGTGACCACAGAAATAAAATGAGGCATTATTACCCACTGATTCAAGGTTTAAGAAATTGAATGGGACTAAGTAGCCTAGAATCAGCTACCCATATTGATAGTTGACAGCTTTTTGATCATAACTGTTAAGCACTTATGTGCTAGGCACTGTACTAAACACTGGGGTAAATACAAGCTAATTAGGTTGAACATAGTCCATATCTCACATAGGGCTCTCAGTCTTAATCCCCATTTTCCAGTTGAGGTAACTGAGGCACAGAGAAGTTAAGTGATTTGCCCAAGGTCATACAGCAGACAAGTGGTGGTACTGGAATTAGAACCCTGGTCCTCTGACTCCAAGCCCCGTGTTTCATCCACTAGGTCATGCTGCTTCCCAGTTCAAAATGACAATAATGCTAATATCATGATATCATTTAGAGCTCTACTTAACAGCAAATGGCAAGACGGGATCAGAAACAATGTGATTCAGAAATGTAGTCATTCTCTTAGCTTCGAAGCTACGCTCACTTCCACGCAGCAATGCTGGTGGGACAAGTGAGGAGAATCAGTGACAGCAGGATACTTAAATAATTGCTGTATGGAGAGCTTAAATCGGGAACCCAAACTCAAGTAAAATGGAGAAAACAGCTTAGAGACAGGGTAAAAACACATCTGGATTGGAGAGAGGAAGGAGAAAGTCACAATCTGGGCTGGTGCACTACGGAAAGGGTAGGCCTCATTAAGCCTCCAATTGCCTGTGACAGGACACGCAGATCAAATGAAGACCCAAGCAGAACTAGAGGTTAAAGACAAAGGCTGAAGAGATTTAGAGATAAGCCGTTGGCCACCAAACCAGGGATTTATATTTGCTTCTAAAGAAGCTCTATCGCCCTGTCCGACTTCCACAGAGCCATTAAAGAGTACAGGTGAAACTATGTTTGAGCCTTCTATTCTTTTGGGCATCCAAAATAAGCCGTAATACAAAGAAAAATCTGGTTTCCTGTAATCTCTTTGTGTGCGGAGAACACGCCTACCAACTCTGTTCTATTGTTATATTGTACTCTACCAAGTGCCTAGTTCAGTGATTTGCACACAGTAAGTCCTGCAAAAATATGATTGATTGATGATTGTTTCAAGGGGATTTCATATAGTTACGGGAGCTCCACGTGGAACGGGGACTGTATCCAATCTATATGTATCTCCCCCAGCAAGCCCGTCCTCTAGAGTGCAAGTTCATTGTGGGCAGGGAATGTGTCTGTTTACTATTGTTCTGTACTCTCTCAAGTGCTTAGTACAGTGCTCTGCACACAGTGAGTGCTCAATAAATATGATTGAATGAATGAGTGCTTAGCACATAGTAAGCACTTAAATGCCATAATTATTATTATAAAAGGGGCTAGGTGGACTCTCTTCTACCTGGCAGGCAGAGCAAGGGCAATAGCTAAAGGAGTTTTTCATCCTGCCCCACTGAAGGCTCTCCACCTTGGCAAATGTAAGCCATAGGGATGGGAGTGCTCTGCACACAGTAAGTGCTCAATAAATACCACTGGTTGATTGACTGATGAGAGGCCCACCTACTCTCCCACATCATCCCTGAGGAGAAGCCCTCAACTTTCGGAATGTAAATCTTACCAGGTAGAAGAGAAGAGTAGAAAGTGACAGATCTCCCATGCAAACTCACGAGTTCATTTATTCAATTGTATTTATTGAGTGCTTACTGTATGCAAGGCACTGTACTAAGCCCCTGGGAGAGTACAACAACAAACAGACATATTCCCTGCCCACATTCCCAGACATGCTCACAGTCTGTGTTGATGGTAAAACAGCTTTTTGGTTTTTGGCCTTTATATTGTGTCTGCCCATGTACCTGCCTTATCTTTGTAATTTCCTTGAAGGAAATTTACCTCCACTGACTATCACCCAGCAATCTGTGGATACTTAGATGTTCAATTTAAGAGGTGGAAACACCTGTCCATTATGATCCGGAAAGGTTCCGTTTACGGTAGAGGCAACCTGCTTATTTCTGAAGATTATCCTGTATTTTGGAAAACTATCTTTAAAGAAGCATAACGTTGCCATTTGTCATGCGCTTACTATGTGTCAAGCACAGAACTAAGCACTGGAGCAGATACAAATGTCAGATCAGACACACTTCCTGTCCCTTATGGAGCTCACAGTCTAAAAGGAGGAAAATGGGTATTTAATCCCATTGTACAGGGAGGAAACATAGAAGTTAAGTGACTTGCCCAAGGCCACACAGCAGGTAAGTGGCAGAGCTGAGATTAGAACCCAGGTCCTCTGATTCCTAGGTCCATGTTTTTTCCACTAAGTCTCTCTGCCTCTCTCAGTTACTGCAAGTGGCTGGAAGACCTGTATTTAGTCACATAGATGCTGTTCGTTTCACCCTCTTTAACACACAACAGATTTATTCCTATAGCAAACGTACTGTAGCTGATGGATTACTTAGGTCTGCAAGTTTCTATTCTCTGTTAAACTAAAACTCTCTATTTTCCACATTCTTCTAAAACCACTGTTAATCGCTCGGCATTTTGGTTGTGATACAATAAGCAATACCATAAAAAATCAGAGCAATTCTCCCAAAGGAGGTTTCAGTTACATGTTTATATATAATGCACAGAAAGGTACTCTTTGTTCTTTTTCAAGTTTTCTGTTCCATTCCTGATTTGTAAATCAATTTCCTGTTCTTCCTCAAACCAAACCAATACGCATTCCTGCATATTTTGCCTGTTGGTGTTACAAAGAAACCGGACACCAATAAATGGCATTTTTGAGCCAAACACTTTTAGAAATGTTTGCTGGATGTTTTGTTTAATGCACTCGGTATCCACAACACACAGCTTAAACTCTGAGTCAGTGAGAGTTTTTTTGGCTAATTCTAATTCTTGTTCTCCTTTTCCACCTATGTGATTTCTACTTTCTTACTGTTTTCAAGAGCTGTTTCCAAAGCCATAAAACTTTTGACTTATTTTTTGACTTCTATTGCTTTCAGGGGCTGATGCAGAACAGGAGAAATTCAGAGTTAAGGAAAAGGAAGTTCAGAAAAAGATCTTTCTCAGTATCAGTGAAAGAATCAAAAAAGAGACGGTTACTTTTTGAAAGTTTTCGTGAGGTTGCATACTACCTACCGGGATATTTGAGGAAATTATCAAAGGCTGGGAAAGTGGGGCAGTATCCAAGTTTTTAGTCTCTGTGATTTAATGTAAGCCCCGATGGGATTTCTGCTCTTTTCAGAAGGGCAGATATAAACCTCATGTAATCCTTCTCCTAGAGTGAGGCTCGGTGGATAAGAAACCTCAAGAACGAAGCACTTAATTATAACCAAACATTCAGCAAGCAAAGGAGCTGGAGTGCAGTATGGATGTTTTATTTGAATCCTGGCTACAAGCACAAAGCTGCCTCTTCCAAATTCTGTTAAAGATCAGTGGCAACCCGGAATGTCTCATTTTGTGTGTTTGGAGAAAAATTCAGTTTGAAGACCTATTCTGAGTTATTGGGAAAAAAATGCTCAGGCACAGGACAGGGCTGCATTTTGAGACTGATTTTTCGTTGAACAATCAGTTTTACTTCACCATTATTAGAAATGAAAATATTTCTATTTCATCCACTTTTGGTAGTTGTGTAGTAGTAGTAGTATTTACTGACCATCCACTGCGTGTAATATATGGTACTAGGAACTTGGGAAGGATAACAGATGAATGAAACACATTCCTTGCCCACACAGAGCTTACACTCAATAGGGGAAGACACTTGAAAAGCCATTTCCTTCGTTAGCCTTGAAGAGGAAGATCACGTTTTCAGAGAGCTACCCGATCGACTGATAATGAATCAGGTCCTTGTCAGGTAAGTTTGAAAAGAAAAAGTGAGTCAGTAAGAAATATCCAGTTAAAATGTCTGCAATACTAAGACAAGGCCTCTGGAAAATGTGGCAATCATTAAATAAACACCTGACTCACAAAACATCAAACTTAAAAGAAAAAATCAGCTTCCTAATTTCTTCCGCCTGTACGTGGTTTTCATTGTCGTATTTATTGAGCGCTTACTGCTTGCAAAGCACTGTACCAAGTGCTTGATTCTATTAACTGATACATTCTGTAAAGATTTGAAATATCCCATCTGGTCAGCATATAGAAACACTTCTTACTGAAATTGGCAAATAGAAATTTTGTCCAAGGACTCCACAGGAATCTATTCTTTTTCTAACTAATCTGACTGCAGAACAGATCTCTGTGTACTTCCTAAGACCGCCTACACATTAATTAATTACTTGGCATTTCCCCACCTCTCCTCTTTCCCCTCCTCAACCTCCTCACATAATTACCCACATTTAGTAAGTATTAGTGTTGTATAAGCATTGTACTAGACCCTGGGGAGATTTCATGGAAGGGAATTTAAGATCAGGTCTTTGGCTTCAGGATCTAGGGGTAGGAGTGGGAGGTAAAACACACAGAGAGAGAAAAGCCAACAACTTAAAATGCTGAATTCAAAATTCAGTACTTCAAGCTAGCACACCACTGATCTCCTTCTTGACAATTCCATCAGCCTCTACTCCATCCTAATCCTTTAGATTGTATGCTCCTTGTGGGCAGTAAACATCTTCTAGCCTGTGTGTCCAATGTTGGGTAGGGACTGTCTCTATTTCCTACTGAATTGTACTTTCCAAGCACTTAGTACAGTACTCTGCACATGGTAAGTAATCAGTAAATACAACGAATGAATGAATGAATGTGCTCTGCACAGGGTAAATATTCAATAAATATGACCGAATGAATGAATAATGGAAAATTCAACAGTTCAAAACAGCTCAGAGAAATATTGATGGAATTAAGGTCAGGACCATCCCATCGACTAGTTGAGCCACCAGGAGAGAAGGATTTAAGGACCAGAACCACTTACCCACATTTTTTTTTGGTGGGGGGGAGGAGAGTGTTTGTTATAGTTGCTTACTACGTGCCAGACATTATACTAAACGCTGGGGTAGGTACAAGTTAATCAGATTGGACACAGTCCATGTCCCATATAGGGCTCACAGTTTTTATCCCCAATTCTACAGATGAGGGAACTGAGACCCAGAGTATACTCAAGTATGGTATAACTGAACTTGTAGATATGTTTTCTGACCTCAAGGAGCTTACATTCTACAATCTAGCAGATTATATATATATATATATATATATATATGTCTTGCTTAAAAGTTCTATATTTGGAAAGAACTGATATTTGGTCGTGGACCACATTTCAGAATCAGCTTTGGATTCAGACTTGTCCACAGCCAGAGCCTTGTCTCTCCCCTCAGTTAACCGTTCTCCCTTTCCCCACCTTTGGTGAAATCTTTACCTACTCTCTATAAATAACATCAGAATACCAAAAAGCCTCTCTCTCATGAGTCGACTGGAATAACCACACACCCGTTGGGCAGAAAAAACAATTTAAAAAGATGACAAAGCAAAGCCTCGAAACTTCAAAGGCTCGTAATCATATTGCAACTCTTCATCAAATATTATGATGTTGTGTAGTCTTTAATAAAGATGACAGGGTATAGTTTAGCCCCTTCTCATGGTGGT
Organism: Tachyglossus aculeatus; assembly: GCF_015852505.1. Classification (NCBI taxonomy): domain Eukaryota; kingdom Metazoa; phylum Chordata; class Mammalia; order Monotremata; family Tachyglossidae; genus Tachyglossus; species Tachyglossus aculeatus. The sequence goes on from NC_052068.1 coordinate 75,390,494, forward strand.
ACCTGGAGAGTTTCCAGTGCTCTACTAGTCTCGGCTACGGGAGGGAGAGTCAAGCAGAGGCATGCCCATTCCATTCCTAGCTTGGCCAGTGGCTATCAAGTTGGAAGACAATCTGCCTCAAGTCAAAACTGACCTGTGCTGGGAAGCAGCAACGTGGGAGACAGTCGAGGTCAGGGACTCAAGTATACTGCGCAGAAGACTTCTGCACCTAATCCATGTTATTGATTAATTAATTAAAAAACTCTAAAGATCTATGCCCAGACATTTTATTTTTCAGATAGTATTACTGGAGCAACGGGAGCATCTAGTCTTAAATAAATCCTATAAACTGCCTTGTTAAAGTCAACTGTCATCTGTTTTGTTGTTGTTTAATAGTTCCTAACCACTAGTTACCAGTTCATTTGATTCTTTTTATTTTCCTTTTTTTTTTCCACTTATAGTTTAGTGTCCAAAGAGCAGGCTAAGGAAATTGCATTAAAGGCAGGTAACTCTCCAGTTTTAATCATTTGGAAGGGAATCCCAAATGGTAAATTATGAACTGACATCTTCAATCTAAACCTGTTGCATCTTTACCACAAAAAGCCACACAAATCACACACATATAGAGTCTCTCAGTACATTCCTGTTGCAATTTTTTTTTTGTCCTTTGCTGAAAAATAGCACTCTGGAAAATGGGAGGGAAGACAGTTGAAGTCTAACATAATAATGGGTAGGAATATCACTGTCCAGTTTTCTTCTTTTAATTGGCAGACCCAAGGATTTCATTATTTCACCTTAATAGTTGGGAAAGTAGGTTGATGTAAACAATTTAAAACATTATTTATCATCTAGGAAGTAGCTAATAAATAATATGTAAGACAATCAATCAGTGGAATTTATTGAGCTCTTCCTATATGCAGACACTGTACTAAGCACTTGGGAAAGTACAATTCAAGAGAGTTGGCAGACATGACCTCTGCCTTCAAGGGGTTTACAGTCTACAGACTATATACAATCTATAAGACTCCTTCTCTGACAAGACTATAACCCATTATGAGCAGGGATAGTGTTTACCAACTCCATCATGTTTCTCCCAAGTGCTTAAGCACTCAGTAAATACAATTGGTTGGCTGATTGAATCCCTAGAGAAGCACTTTAGCCTATTGGAAAGAACACAGGCTTGCGAGTCAGAGGACCTGGGTTCTAATCCTGGATCTGCCACTTGCCTAATGTGGGACCTTAGGCAAGCCACTTAACTTCTGCGTTCCTCAATTGCCTCAACTGTCAAGTGAGATTTGAATTCCTGTTCTCCCTCCACCTTAGATGGTGAGCCCAGTGAGACACCGGCACTGTGTCTGTCCGGAGTATTTTGTATCTACCCCAGCACTTAGTTCGTAGTAAATGCTTAACAAATACGATTATTATTATTCTTCCCAAAGGGTTATGACTCTAGGTCCAAGGAAATTAATCTTGATCTCAGGAAGTACCATTGAACATTACCTTATGGACAATTGGTTTCAGTGAGCAGGATGTAGAGATTTGTTGAACCCCACTTGGCATAAGTCTTACAATGCTTCAGTCTTAGTATTCCCATGGCACCTTGGCTTACTCAAAATCCTCACCAAATATTAGTTAGCTATTTATTCTTTAATGAATCCAAACCTCTCTTTTTGTCATTCATCTGTCTGATGTTCTTCCTCTCCTTTGTTCATTCTCTCTGCTCTTTAGACTGTAAGCTCACTGTGGGCAGGGAATGTGTCTTTTGTATTGTGTAGTACTCTCCCAAGTGCTTAGTACAGTGTCCTTCACACAATAATGCTCAATAAATACCATCGACTGATTGATAGTAGTAGTACTAGTAGTAATAAAAGGAGTATTAATAATAGTGGTAATAATAGTAGTAGTAGCAAAAGGAGTATTAATAATAGTAGAAGTAGTAGTAATAGGGGTAGTAAAAGTAGTAGTAGTAATAATAATAACAATGGCATTTATTAAGTGCTCACTATGTGCATAGCACTGTTCTAAGCATTGGGGAGGTTACAAGGTGATCAGGTTGTCCCATGGGGGGCTCACAGTCTTGATCCCCATTTTACAGATGAGGTAACGGAGGCACAGAGAAGTTAAGTGACTTGCCCAAAGTCACACAGCTGACAATGGGCGGAGCTGGGATTTGAACCCATGACCTCTGACTCCAAAGCCCGTGCTCTTTCCACTGAGCCACGCTGCTTCTCTATAATAATAATAATGGCATTTATTAAGCACTTACTATGTGCAAAGCACTGTTCTAAGCTCTGGGGAGGTTACAAGGTGATCAGGCTGTCCCACGGGGGGCTCACAGTCTTAATCCCCATTTTGCAGATGAGGTAACTGAGGCCCAGAGAAGTTAAGTGACTTGCCCAAAGCCACACAGCTGACAACTGGTGGAGCCGGGATTTGAACCCCTGACCTCTGACTCCAAAGTCTGGGCTCTTTCCACTGAGCCATGCTGTAGTAGTAGTAGCAGTAATTATTAGAGATAGTATTAGTAGTAATAGTAATGATAATATTTATCGAGTGCCTACTGTGTGCAATGCACTTTACTCAACATTGGAAAATATAAAAGAGAGAAGTGACATATTCCCATGTATACAAGGAGATTGTCCCCAAATATCTTAGATTCATTTTCCTGAGTGCCTCAAAGAACAGCACTAAATACAGAAAGGAATACCCTGCCCTTCTGAGACATTTGCCCAGTTATATTTTAGATAGAAATCAGAGAAATTTCTAGTGTTCTGAAATGTCCGTGCTCTTAACTCAGATATTTTCTCTTTTCTCTTCATTGGCTTGGACTGGTTTGTCAACAATACTTGTATATTCCTTTTCAGGGGCAGGGGAACCTAAAATGAGATGGCATAGTGTCAGCTTCACAAGAGGAATCTTGCATCCATAGATCTCTTTTTAGTAGAGGTAAAATATTTCAAGTATATGGGTGATCTTTGGTTTGTTCAACATTTAGATGTATGGACTATCATTAAATCGGTTGTCCATGTAAAGACAGAATTCTAGGATAAAAGTGAAGATCTCTCCCTATCTATTTTCATACCGTGCCTTTCTTGGATCTTCTGTCTTGCTTTGCTTGCTCTTTCCACCATGAAATGAAACTCTTCAACATAGATGTAGTCTATAATTAAAATGCAGTAACCTATTCATAATCTGCTATAAAATAATCATAACTAAAATATATGAGTGAATTGGTAATTACACATCTTGATACTCAGTAGTCTTGAGTTTTCCTCTCCTCAGCCCCAACCCTCACGCTCTGGTGGAATCAATCAATCAATCAATCAGTCAATCAATTGTATTTATTAAACGCTTACTGTGTGCAGAGCACTGTACTAAGCGCTTGGCCAGCCTGGCCCTGCTTAGAGCATTGCTTACCTGCTGCTGCTTCCCTTCTGCTCCCAGATGTCCTGATAACTAGTGGGAGCCCACGAGGAGCCTTTTCTGAGCACTGAAAATCAGTAGGCTGAAAAAATAGTGGGTAAACCACTGGGGGGTGATTTGCCCAAGAGACGTTTGATTGGATTACTGATGTGCCTGGGGGCCGTATCGAATCTACCAATTCCTAATAGAAGGGATCGAATTACAACCTGCTCACAGTCTTAACCCCCATTTTACAGATGAGGTAACTGGGGCACGGAGAAGAGAAGTGACTGGCCCAAGGTCACACAGCAGAGAAGTGGCAGAGCTGGGATTAGAAGCCAGACCCTATGACTCCCAAGGATGTGCTCTTTCCACTAGCCCATGCTGCTTCTCCAATGATTGACATCTTCCAGTCACATCAATCAATCAATCAATCAATCGTATTTATTGAGCACTTACTGTGTGCAGAGCACTGTACTAAGCGCTTGGGAAGTACAAGTTGGCAACATATAGAGACAGTCCCTACCCAACAGTGGGCTCACAGTCTAAAAGATGATACAATTTGACTCCCACCAGGGTCCACTCCCCACCCACTCGGGAGCCAATTATGTGATGCAATCTAGATCCTCTGCAGGTTAGTCTGAGAAGCCTGAATCCCTGGACTGCTCCTGGTAGGACCCACAGTACAGCAAGTTCCAGGCAGGCTTTCAGGGAGGATACTGTGCTTTGGAAGACTACTAATAATAATGATAATAATAATAATAGTGGTGTTTGTTAAGTGCTTACTTTGTGCCAGGCACCGTAACAATAATAATAATAATAATGATGGTATTTGTTAAGCGCGTACTATGTGCCAAGCTCTCTTCTAAGTGCTGGGGTAGATACAGGGTGATCAGGTTGTCCCTCCTGGGGCTCACACTTTTTAACCCCATTTTACAGGTGAGGGAACTGAGGCACAGAGAAGTTAGGTGACTTGCCCAAGGACACACAGCAGACAAGTGGCTGGATTAGAACCCACGTCCTCTGATTCCCAAGCCCGCGCTCTTTCCACCAAGCCACGCTGCTTCTCAAGTCTAAAGTGGAGATGTCAGAGCCTGATACACACTAAAGAAATGTTCTACCTTTGATCTACACACCCGAACACTGGAGTGGATGCAAGCAAATTGGGTCAGACACAACCCCTGCCCCACATGAGGCTCACAGTCTTAATCTCCATTTTACAGATGAGGCACAGAGAAGAGAAGTGACTTGTCCAAGGTGACACAGCAGACAAGTGGTGAAGCTGGGATTAGAATCTAGGTTCTTCTGACTCCTGAGCCTGTACTCTATCCATTTGGCCATGCTGCTTCTCTGCTACTCACGAGCATCAGTCAGTGGTATTTATTTCAACATCATCATCGTCAATCGTATTTATTGAGCGCTTACTGTGTGCAGAGCACTGTACTAAGCGCTTGGGAAGTACAAGTTGGCAACATATAGAGACAGTCCCTACCCAACAGTGGGCTCACAGTCTAAAAGGGGGAGACAGAGAACAAAACCAAACATACTAACAAAATAAAATAAATAGAATAGAAATGGACAAGCAAAATAAATAAATAAAAAGAGTAATAAATTAGCTCCTCCTTGGTGCAGAAATGTGTGCAACCCAGATCCACCCATCCCTAAACCTGGCTGTGAACCCAAATGAAGCCATAGATTGGGAAAATGCTGTGTTCACTGGGGCTGAAAGCAACACAGCAAATAAGCATGGGGGAAACGTTTTCTTTCCCCAGTTTAAACTCACCAAATGCTACCCCACATGTCTGCTGTGTGACCTTGGACAAGTCACTTAACTTCTCTGAGCCTCAGGTACCTCATCTGTAAAATGGGGATTAAGACGGTGAGCCCCCCCATGGGACAACCTGATCAACCTGCTAGGGAAGCAGCATGGCTCAGTGGAAAGAGCCCGGGCTTTGGAGTCAGAGGTCATGGGTTCAAAGCCCAGCTCCGCCGCTTGTCAGCTGTGTGACTTTGGGCAAGTCACTTCACTTCTCTGTGTCTCAGTTACCTCATCTGTAAAATGGGGATTAAGACTGTGAGCCCCCCGTGGGACAACCTGATCACCTTGTAACCTCCCCAGTGCTTAGAACAGTGCTTTGCACATAAAAAGCACTTAATAAATGCCATTATTATTATTATTATTTTATTATTATCACCTTGTAACCTCCCCAGCGCTTAGAACAGTGCTTTGCACAGAGTAAGCACTTAACAAACACCATTATTATTATTATTATAAGCTCGTTGTGTCTGCTATATTGGTATACTGTACTCTTCCAAGCACTAAGTACAATGCTTCGCACTCAGTAAATGCTCAATAAATGAAATTGATTGATATATTCAGTTTTCCGTTAGCCAGCATTACTCTCACAAGGGAGAAAATAAGAGATTCATTCATTCATTCATTCAATCGTATTTACTGAGTGTTTACTGTGTGCAGAGCACTGTACTAAGCGCTTAAGAGATATACTAGATGTCTCAGTACAGGAGATACTAACCCGATATGGGTGGGACAGCCCGGTTTCATGGGAAAACCTGGGATTCAGGAGACCTGAGCCATTTTCCCGGCTCTGCCACTGGCTTTCTGTGGGACCTTGGGCAAATCATTTGGCCTCTCTGGGCCTCAGTTGCCTTATCTATAACATGATACTTCCTCTCCTACCAGTTAGTTTGTGTGCTCTGGGTGGGGCAGGGACTCTTTCTGCTCTTTATGTTGTATTTACCCCAGAGCTTAGCATAATGCTTGGCAAATAGTAAGTGCTTAACACATGCTAAGACAAGCTAAATTAAATAACTTGTTACCCTTGCATTTCAAGGCATTACCACTATGAAAAAAGATGCATGACAAAATGAATTTAACAACAACAACAAAAAAAACCGGGCAGAAACCTTCAACATAGATTAATGGATAACAGTAATTTAACTAGATTCAAGCTATATTTTATAGCTTATCTGATTGGGAAACCATTAGACAGCTCTCTTAGGAAGGAAGAGGGATTGATTTAACATTGAATAAGAATTCAGGAATGTTAAGCATCTTACGCGGGGGAGATTTTTTTGGTTTTACGAAGTGGAAATTATGGTCGGAAAAAAATGTTCCTCGCAAAATAAATTACTGAAATCGACTTGTTGGCTCATCCAAAGAAAGTCTTTGTTTTTTGGGATCAAAGCTGGCTCAAGTAAATAGACTGATTTGGAATGGATTAAGGGACTTTGCCTAGATTAAAAATCGATTATGGAATTTTCATTGTACATTTGAGACGATTTCTTTTCTGAAGTTCTGATGAAAAACAGTTCAAAAGAGGCTGGCTCTCCATTTAATGTTGCACAACCATCACAAGGATTTGGTTCATAAACACCACAAGGTAGTTCCAATTTCTAAATCAATTATCAGCAATGAAAAAATGCATACCGTATCATCATCATTAATATAAGGAGCCCCTATTGTATGAAGAGGGCTATATTAGGTACTCACTGAGCGTAGAACTTCTACTAGGCATTTGGGGGGATATAATTAAAGTAGAAGACACAGCTCTTACTCTCAAGGGGCTTCCAACTTAGATTTTAAAAAAACCCAAAACCCAGTATCGTTTGTGCTTCCACAGAAATCAAAGACACAAGGTGATTCCAGTTCATGCAAACTCTTTTGATAATAATTATAACAATGATAATAATACTATGTATGAAGCATTTACTATGTGCCAAGTCCTGGAGTAGATACAATATAATCAGTTCAGATGCAGTTCCTGTTCCACATGGGGCTCACAGTTATAGGGGAAGGGAGAACAAGTATTTAATCTCCAGTTTACAAATGAGGAAACTGGCACAGAGAAGATTAGTGGCTTATCCAAGAAGACACACAACAGGCAAGTGGTGGAAGAGAGACTAGAAGCGAGGTCCTCCTGCCTTCCAGGCTTGAGCTCTTTCCACTGATAATAATAATAATAATGGTATTTGTTAAGTGCTTACTATGTGCCAGGCACTGCACTAAACGCTGAAGTTGATACAAGCAAATTGGATTGGACACAGCCCCTTTCTCACAGGGGGCTCACAGTCTCAATCCCCACTTTTCAGATGAGGTAATTGAGGCACAGAGAAGTAGAATGACTGTCCAAGGTCACATAATAATAATAATAATAATAATTATGGCATTTGTTACGCACTTACTATATGTGAAGCAATATTCTAAGCACTGGGGAGGTTACAAGGTGATCAGCTTGTCCTATTGGGGGGCTTACAGTCTTAATCCCCATTTTATAGATGAGGTAACTGAGGCACAGAGAAGTGAAGTGACTTGCCCAAAGTCACACAGCTGACAAGTGGCGTAGTCGGAATTTGAACCCACGACCTCTGACTCCCAAGCCTGTGCTCTTTCCAATGAGCCATGCTACTTCTAAGCCAATAGGCCACACTACTTAGAAATCAGCACATACAGGTAGAGTCCAAGGCTGTATATTTATTCAATCATATTTACTGAGCACTTACAGTGTGCTAGGCACTGTACTAAGTACTTGGGAGAGTACAATATAACAAAAGACACATTATTCCCCACAATGACCTCACAGTTTAGAGGACTGTACATAGGACCAGCAAATAAGACCAAGAGACTCATAGAACTGCTGAAGGCATAGGCTAGGGAAAGGCAGGCTCAAGGAACAACTGTAGTGTAAGCCTGGCATAAACAAATCCAAATTCACAGATTCTAGAAGCCCAATGCTTTACCTCATAGGATAGGGAAAAATCATGCATGTAAATCCTACATCCAAATCTTGGAGTGGGCCCCAACTCCAGCTGAGAGCAAGACATTCCAAAGTAGAACAAACGGAGGGAAGGGTCCCAAAGACATTCCTCTCTTGGTGGTCAACAGACCTAGAGTCCACCCTAATAATCTTTTATGGCTTTGATGACTTGATGAGATCCACTTCTGTTTTTCCCTACTCTCCAGGGCTCTCTTATCTGTGGGAAGGCAACAGAATTCTAAAACCTTTAAGAGTAAGATAAGAATGTAGGTCTCTCCACTCCTCAGTGGTCCCCAATGGTGGTCCGTCCATCTCTGCATAAAACAGAAACTCCTCACTGCTGGCTTAAAAACACTCAATCAGCTCTCTCCTTCCTACTCACCCTCACTCTTCTTCCAGCCCATACACTTCATTCCTCTAACACCAACATACTCTTGTAACCTACCAGTTGTAGTTAGATTTTGCCTCACTCACACCATCGACTTCTTGCTTCCTCCTGCTTGAAACTCCCTCCCCCTTCATATCTGGCAGACCACTAGTCTCCCTGTTTTCAAAGTCCTACTAAAATCATCTCTCTTCCAAGAAGTCTTCCCTGACTAGCCTTGTTTTCTCATCCTATTTTCCCTCCCTCTGCATTTCCTATGCACTTAGATCTGAGCCCCTTAAAGATTTTGATACCCAGCTTTCAGGGCCAGAGCATGTATTTATATTGATGTCTGTCTTCCTCCCTCTAGACAGTGAGCTCGTTGTGTGCAGGGATTGTCACTGTTTATTGTTGTTTTGTACTTTCCCAAGCACTTGGTACAGTGTTCTGCACACAGTAAGCACTCAATAATTTTGATTGAATGAATGAATTAATGTATCCTTATACTTTGCTGCTTCCTCTATCTGCATTATATTTTTATGTCTGTCTCCCTGACTAGATTGTAAGCTCCTTGAGGGCAGGAATCGTGTCTACCAACTCTATTGCATTGTACTCTCCCAAGTGCTCAGTACAGTGTTTTACACACAGTAAACACTCAATAAATATCATGGATTGATTGATCAATGTTTAGTAAGTACTCAATGGATGTCAGCAGGCTGCAGAAGAGCATCATTCTAAACTAAGAAAAGGTGAGTGGAGTGGGTAAACTGTAGCATCATCCTGTCCTGTCTTCTCCACTGCCAAACAATTGTCAGTGTTCTCCCAACCAGCATTATTGGAGAACATGACCCACTTTCCCTTTTCCTGGCCAGTCAGACCAGAGGACAAAATGTTTGGACTATAGTTTATTTATTCTCTGCTTCTAGCTCTTTTTTTCTGCTTCCTCCCAAAAATGATGTTCTGTCTGGGATTCTGTAAAATTTCAACCAGGACAAGACATCTTTTTTTTTATGGTATTTGTTAAGCACTTCCCACATGTCAGACACTTTACTAAGCTCTGGTATAGATCCAAGGTCATGTCCCACATGGGATTCACAGTCTTAATCCCCACTTTACAGATGAAGTAACTGAGGCACAGAGAAGTTAAGGGACTTTCCCAGGGTCACACATCAGGTAAGCAGTGGAGTCGGTATTAGAACCAAGGTCCTCCTTATTCCTGGACCTGTGCTCTGTCCACTAGCCATGCTGCTTCCTTGCTGATTTGGAAATAATAATAATAATGATGGCATTTATTAAGCACTTACTATGTGCAAAGCACTGTTCTAAGCGCTGGAAACTGATCATTTTCCTGAGAGACATTTTCAGTGTCAGCTTCACATTTTACCTCCATTCATGCAGAGTGATGTAGTGGCAATAGCAGGGATCTTGGGAATCCAGAGACTGAATTCTAGTCTCAGCTCTGACACTGTCCTGAAGTGTCATGTTGAGCAAGTCATAACCTCCTGGGCCTTTATCCTCAGCTGTAAAATGGAGACAGTGATGGAATCTTCCATCAGGATTGAGAACACTGACAGGGGAATCAACTGTAGTCAGTCAGTCGGTCACTCATATCTACTGAGCACTTTCTGAGTACTTGGGAGAGTACATTATAACAATAACAATAATTGAGGTGCTAAGTGATTAACATTGCACCACTCATAGTCTCCGGTCCTTGCCAGTCATGCTCCCACTGGGGCACAGAGTGCACAAAATGGGGAAATACCATCTGCATGCTCTACCACCCAGAGATGTTGGAAGGACCATGACTCCTTTGGAAGATAAAAGTGCTCTACGAATTCAATGAATCATTCATGGAGTTAGTGAGGGTCAAAACATCCACTGTTCTGAATCTTTTAATAAACCATTGCCAAAACATCTGATATGAACTTTCTGGAGGCTCTTTTTCTCTCTTAAAAGGCAAAGTGTACAACGTAACCAAGTCTTAAACCTAGGGCAATAACCCTTCTGTAATTAGCCTCTCAGGGAAGCCCATTTCTAATAATAATAATAATGATAGCATTTATTAAGCACTTACTATGTGCAAAGCACTATTCTAAGCACTGGGGTGATGAGGTGATGAGGGTGTCCCACAGGGGGCTCACAGTCTTAATCCCCATTTTACAGATGAGGTAACTGAGGCACAAAGTGACTTGTCCAAAGTCACACAGCTGAAAATTGGCAGAGCCGGGATTTGAACCCATGATCTCTGATTCCAAAGCCTGTGCTCTGTCCACTGATCCATGCTGCTTCCCTGGACTGGGTAGGACCGTGGTCCCAAGAACCTGAGAAGCAGCTTCTCAAATCCCCATCAGAGTCCCACCGTTTTTGAATTCCTTTAATGGTGAATGTTAACCAGTTAGTGAACCTGATTCAGTGTCCAAAATCCAGTTCAATGGTGAAAGACAAAATTCATTTTTAGTAAGATTTGGTTACCACAGATACAACCGAAAGGTTCACAAGCAGGTCAGCTTCTGTCTCTCCACAGGTTGGCCAGCACCACTCTGCTCTCAAGAACTGGAAGCATTATTTTTAGAGAAGTGGTGGTCAATGTAAAATCCCTATCTAATTTTTTGTAGATTTATCTAAGAGGAGAGTTCGGTAAGGATGATTACAGTGTTAGCATTATAATTTTTGGGCAAATGATCCAGAAATTCTATTAGTGTTCATTCATTCATTCAGTCATATTTATGAGCGCTTACAGTGTGCAGAGCACTGTAGTGTTGACATATACAAATAATTCACAAAAGGTAGCAACCTCATGATTTCAACATAATTCGTTTTCCAAGTGATGTGCACATGTTGAAAACACTGGATCATGCAGTTTTCTGTTAACTTTTCTTCATTAGCCTATTTGGGTCTCCTGACATGTTTCCCCAGAGAATACAAAAGTAGAGTTTGTAGACATACAGTACAAATAAGAAGAAGTGATCAAAATGGGTTTGGGTAATACTTGCATGTGAAGACACACACTGAAATATATTAAGGCTCTTAAAATAAATTGAGGGCTTTTGGATGTAATACTAAAAGCAGTTTCTTAAAATAGCATTTGGCACTTATCAAAACAATGGCAGCTGAGACCATTTATCCCTCCTTCTGCTTTCCTGTCCTCTGTCTTTTTCCAATCAAGGTCTCTAGGTAGAAAGAGGAGGGCAGAACAAAACACCCTGGAAAGACGTTTTGTATTCTGTTTGTCGTCTTTCCCCTCAATGTTTGTGCCTTTAGATCAAAAACTCCTCTGTTAGGCTGTAAGTTCTTTGAGGTCAAGGAATTCATGGTTTGTTTTTTTTCTGTAGTTCGCTCCTAAGCTCTGCTTTCAAGAAATGCCACTAATTTATGGATTGATTTTCAATCTGCTTTAATATCTCTCTCCTATGTCTTTAATCTTAAATCTTGATGCCTCCACATGAGCAGTCTTTGGCTGCTGTAAACTTATTTAGTGGTTCTTCATTTTCAGAGAAGAAACCACTGGGGATGAAATTCACTTAGGAGTTCATGGTGACTGAAGAAGCCAGTGCCTGACCCAATGCCCTGCCCACCTTGTTCATGTAAAAGTCTGCCTCTTATTGTGTTGGTAGTTTGAGTGTTTTCAGCCCCTGGAGCTGTTTCCTCTCTTCATCTTTCATGAGTCCTTAAAATGTTTCTTCTGCCCTCCTTGCTTTTAGCGCTTGAAAACAAAGACTCAAACAACAAAAAGGATGGAGGAGATGGATTAAGAAAAAAAATGGAAAAGAAAAGGTTGAAAATATAGAAATGAGATAGGTGTCATATTTGACACTTTTTAAAAAATGGTATATGTTAAGTGCTTACTATGTGCCAGGCACTGGGGTAGAGACAGGACAATCAGGTTGGGCACAGTCCATCCCCCATATGGGGCTCACAGTCTTAATCCCCATTTTACAGATGAAGAAACTGTGGAATTTAAGTGACTTACCCAAGGTCACACAGTAGACAAGCAATGGAGCAGGAATTAGAACCCAGGTCCTTCTGACTCCTGGGCCCGTGCTCTATCCACTAAGCCACACTGCTTCTCATTTTTCAATTCTCACATTCATTCATCAGCTAGCTCTGACGATTCTTCCTCTACAACATTTTACAGATCTCTCCTACTTTTCCACACAAATAGATAAATATCACCCTGCTCTAAGCTACTGTCTTATAATAATGATTATTATGGTATTTGTTAAGCGTTTACCATGTACTACGTAGTGTTTTAAGCTCTGGGGCAATCAGGTTGTCCTACGTGGAGCTCACAGTCTTCATCCCCATTTTACAGATGAGGTAACGGAAGCACAGAGAAGTTAAGTGACTTGCCCAAGGTTACACAGCAGATAAATGGCGGAGCCAGGATTAGAACCCATATCCTCTGACTCCTAAGCCTGAGCATTTGCCACTAAGCCATGCTTTTATCCCAGATCAACATTATCACTGGCCTCCTTTTCCCTAGCCTCTCTCCTCTTTAAGAGAACAGCAGCAGGAGGGAAGGATAGGGTTAGTGGGAATGGAAAGTCTGACATGTTCTCTGTCAATGTGTTGGCAGAGTCCCTGAGGCAAGCTTGAAGTCCAGAATAGTGTGATTCCCTAATAATGGTAATAACAACTATTCAATCGCATTTATTGAGCACTTACTGTGTGCAAAGCACTGTACTAAGCGCTTGGGAAGTACAAGTTGGCAACATATAGAGACAGTCCCTACCCAACAGTGAGTTCACAGTCTAGAAGGGGGAGACAGACAACAAGACAAAACATATTAACAAAATAAAATAAATAGAATAAATATGTACAAATAAAATAAATAAATAGAGTCATAAATACTTACAAACATATATACAGGTGGTGTGGGGAGGGGAAAGAGGTAAGGCAGGGGGATGGGGAGGGAGAGGAGGCATTTACCATGCGCCAGACACTGTACTAAGCTCTGGGATAGATACACTATAAGCAGTTTGGACATAGTTTCTGTCCCATAAAGGGCTCCCCATCTAAGAGAAAATCTCATAGATATTTAAGTCCCATTTTACAGATGAGGAAATAGAGGCCCAGAGAAGTTAAATAATAATAATGATGGCATTTGTTAAGTGCTTACTAGGTGCAAAGCACTGTTCTAAGCGCTGCCGGGGGGGATACAAGGTGATCAGTTTGTCCCACGTGGGGCTCACAGTCTTCATCCCCATTTTACAGATGAGGGAACTCAGGCACAGAGAAGTTAAGTGACTCGCCCAAAGTCACACAGCTAGGACTAGAACCCATGACCTCTGACTCCCAAGCCCGTGCTCTTTCCACTGAGCCACGCTGCTTCTCTGGTCCTGCAGCAAGCAAATGGTAGAGCTGAGTTTTTCTTGTCTTTATGCTGTTGAGTTATCTCCAACCCTTAGTGGCTTCGTGGACCAATCTCTCCCAGAATGCCCACCTCCCTCTGCAATCCTTCTGGAAGCGTATCCATTGAGTTTTCTTTGGTAAAAATACAGAAGTGATTTACCACTATCTTCTTCCTCACAGTGAGTTTCCACTCTCGACTTTCTCCCATGCAGCTGCTGCCCAACACGTGTGAGTTTTGACTTGTAGCAGATTGCCTTCCACTTACTAGGCACAGTCCAAGCTAGTAATGGAGTGGGTATGCTTCTGTTTGACTCTCCCTCCCATAGCCGAGACTGGTAGGATACTAGACACTCTCCAACTGTGATCCTGAGATGGGAGAGTGAGGTCCCAGGCCTGCCCTTGCTCCTTCCCCTCTCCTGTTCAGCAAAACATTGTGTCTACACTTCGGCCTAGACACGTGCTTGTCTGGAATAGAAGTAATGCTAAAGGAGAAACTTACAAGGAAAACTCTGTAGATGTTGCTAAATATTATTTACTAGCAAAGCAGAACTGAGTATGTAATATGGTTGTCATGCCAGCTTTCAAAGGGCAGCAACTATTTCGTTTATATCTATGCAGGGCTTAACATGGGGATCAATAATAATAATAATTATAATAATGATGACATTTGTTAAGCGCTTACTACGTGCAAAGCACTATTCTAAGCGCTGGGAGGATACAAGGTGATCAAGTTGTCCCATGGGGGGGCTCACAGTCTTAATCGCGATTTTACAGATGAGGGAACTGAGGCACAGAGAAGTGACTTGGCCAAAGTCACACAGCTGACAAGTGGCGGAGCGGGAATTGGAACCCATGACCTCTGACTCCCAAGCCCGTGCTCTTCCCACTGAGCCATGCTGCTTCTCAGCGGGCTAGAAAAAAAAAGAACTCATTGGAAAATACATTTTAATGTGGATACACAATACAGTTTAAGTTTCAATATTTATTGGTTTCAGTTGTTGGAAGATGATGACACCCAGGCCCCAGGTGGGATTGTTTCGATGGCAATTACAATGAAATCAACTGGGTCCACGCTTAACTCAGCTGACCTTATTGGACACCCCCTCAGGCTTGGCTCGTGTCTACATTTTTGATAGGGGAGAAACCGGGAAAGCAGAGGAGAAATTAGAGATGTTAGATGGTGAATACCTAACTTTTATGTTGGTGATGTTAAGGAGGGCAATTTCACCTGATTCCTCTAAGCATCCCACTGTCACGACTGGAGACAAAATGCCAAGCTGAATGGACCACTCACTTGACCCAATAATGTCTTGTTCTACTATTGAACTGGAAGGTTTTTTTTGTCCTTTTTTATATTTGATAACAAGTCTATGTGGCTTTTACCACCAATACTTCAGCTCCAACGTCATGCAAGATTTCACGCTGATCTGGGAGATGACTGCCAGTGTTTTTTTTTTTTATGGTATTTGCTAAGCACTTACTATGTGCCAGGCACTGTTCTAAATGCTGGGATAGATACAAGGTAATCAGGTTGAACAAAGTTCATGTCCCATATGAGGCTCACTTTCTTAATCTCTTAATTTTATAGAGGAGGTAACTGAGGCCCAGAGAAGTGAAGTGACTTGCCCAAGATCACACAGCAGACAAGTGGCAGGGCCGGGATCAGAACCCAGGCCCTTCTGACTCCCAGGTTTAGGCTCTATCCATGATGCCACACTGCTTCTCCTGCCTTGCTGCCCCCAGTTTGAAGATGAGATGACAGAGGCAGGGAGGATATCACTTATCAGGCAGGAGAAAGGCATACATCTTCTCACCCAGGAAGCCGCATGGGTGGAAGATGCCCCGGGCCAAGTTTCCTTAGTTCAGGACCACAGGAAATTTACATTCTCCCCAGAAAATGGCACCTGGGACATTACCAGTTTATGCTCTAGTTACATAGAGTAACATGTATGAGGTCTCACCCCCAGCCCACGTCCTCCCCCTGGCCTGGAATACCCTCCCTCCACACATCCTCCAAGCTAGCTCTCTTCCTCCCTTCAAAGCCCTACTGAAAGCTCACCTCCTCCAGGAGGCCTTCCCAGACTGAGCCCCCTCCTTCCTCTCTCCATCCTCCCCCTCCCCATCCCCCACCTTACCTCCTTCCCCTCCCCACAGCACCTGTATATATGTACATATTTTTGTACATATTACTCTATTTATTTTACTTGTACATAGTTATTCTATTTATTTTATTTTGTTAATATGTTTTGTTTTGTTGTCTGTCTACTCCTTCTAGACTGTGAGCCTGCTGTTGGGTAGGGACCGTCTCTATATGTTGCCAACTTGTACTTCCCAAGTGCTTAGTACGGTGCTCTGCACACAGTAAGCGCTCAATAAATATGATTGAATGAAATGAATGAATAAATGAATCTCTTTTACTGGTATATGGAAGGGCTGCCAGCGGCCACCCTAGCCAGTGGATTCTGTTTCCACAGGTGGAGTGAGACAACATCTTGGATTTATAAATCTAAGGACTCTGTCAGCAATATAATTTATTACGCACCAAGCGCTGTGCTAAAATTTGAGGCAAATTCAAGTGAATCCCATCAAACACTGTCCCTGCCTCACCTGGGGCTCATAAAGAAGGCCAGGTATCTCATCCCCAGTTTGCAGAAGATGAAACCAAGGCACAGAGGTGCAAAATGATTTACTTTAGGCTACCCAGCAGCCCTGTTGCAGAGCTGAGACTAGAATCCGGGTCTTCTGCCTCTTATCCCCATGTTCTTTCCATTAGGCCATTACTGCCTCTACTTTCCGATTTCCAAATGCATCCATGAGACATCTTGTTTCCTTAAAATTTGGTGTATTCTATGATCCTCTATACCAAAACCAAGAGATGAAAATTGCTCTGAGTCAAAGAGGCTTTCTCTTCTCTTCTCACATTTTTTCAGGTCATTTAAATAGGTTTGATTTATAGATTTCCTCTCTGGCCCAAAGCTATAGAGCCCCAGAGGAGGCGCAGATTTTCCTCTCAGGGTACAATGCCAAACACTAACAGATCATCTTTCCTGTGGCTTCAAAGTATTTATTGCTCATAAATTCATGAGTGCTAACTTTCCATCTTTTATAAAAAAAAAAACCCAGTATCTCACTTGGCTCCTTTCTGTGAGAACTTTCCCTTAGAGATTGTTTTTGGACAATCAGTTGTTTTCCGACAAATAGGGAATTTAGGTTGGATTTCCCCTGAAGTTTGAGATAATATTTACACAATAGAAAACAAGTCAACTTCTTTTGCATTACATAGTCAATATTATCATGACTAGTATTTATAATAAAAATGATAATATTGCTCCTTGATAATTTTGATACGTACCAAGTGCCTCCTATGTGCTAAGTCCTGGGACAGATACAAGATAATCAAGTCAGACACAGTCCCTGTCCCACATGAGGTTCTCCATCTTAAAGTCACAATATAAAAGGCATATAATTCACAACAATACAGGGATCAGGATTATCAATAAAAGTATGTGTGGTGGTTATGCAACTAGTACGAAAAACTATTCCAATCTGCATTTTAAAATTGCTCTGAAACGCAGGTCATAAGTGGAATTTCCTGATTAGCTGCAAGGAATACTCTGGACATCATATGAATCACATCCACTGTTTGTGCATTCCATTTCATAATGGCAATTTGACACGACATACAGAATGTATCTGTCAGATTATAGAGGGAAAATGCAGTTTAGCTGTTAAAAACTCCTGACTCATTGCCATGAGATCTGTGTTCTGTGCCTCCATTCCCCCGGTCACTTCTAAGAATCTGTAAAACCTCTCTGGTTCTCACACATACAATATAGTGAGCTGGATCTGCTCTGGGGTACACTTGGGTTAGAGTCTGTCTTAGGTCAAAGGGAATTCTTGTCTCAAATAACATCGAGAGTCTCGGCCTCTAGACTGAGAGTTCACTGTGAACTGGGAATGTGTCTTCCTGCCCTGTTGGATTGTACTCTCCCGGGCGCTTAGTACAGTGCTCTGCCTGCAGTAAGCACTCATTAAACACCACTGACTGATTTGGGACTGAAAACCTGCTGTGCAATCATTCCAGCAGGTTGTCAGTCATGGCGGTGGCATGAGCCTCCCCCTTCCAGACTCTGAGCCCGCTGCTGGGTAGGGACCATCTCTACATGTTGCCGATTTGTACTTCCCAAGCTCTTAGTACAGTGCTCTGCACACCGTAAGTGCTTAATATATACGATTGAATGAATGAGCGATGTGAGATTGGGTCTGATTCTGTTTTGTTTTGTTGTCTGTCTCCCCTTCTTCTACCTTTTGTTGTAGAGATGAGGAAACTGAGGCACAGAGAAATTAAGTATTTTATGCAAAAATCACACAGATGGCAAGCGGAAGAGCTGGCTTTAGGACCCAGGTCCTCTGACTCCCACCCCCAAGCTCGTTCCACTAAGCTACACTGTTTCTCAAAATGACATTCTGCCCTGGTTTTCCTCATGTCATGACCCAGGGAAACCAGCACTGGGAAAGCTGTCCTGGCTGACCCCTCACCCCTTCCCAGCTATTTCCTCATCACCTCCCCATCTGCTTCCTAGAGGTGCTCAGCTGAGTCTCCCAGCTTTCATCATTCTCCTCAGTTTGAGTCCAACCTCAGAAGCTCTTTCAGCTTGTCCTGTGGAAAGAAGACTTCCTGAAATGTGGTTTCACGAAGGGAAAGCTTGGCAGACCAAAGATATGACCTATTGGAAGGGTTGTGCGAAATTGCTCACAGTGTTCTGCCGATAAGTTAAGTGTTTTAAAAATAAATAATGGCATCTATAAAGATAGTTTATGGGATAATAAAAAGCAACAGCAGGAGCTGCCCAGAAGTAGAGTCAGTTTGGCCCAACTTAAGGACGGGGAAAGGGCAGGGACACCAACTTTTTCTATATCTCCTGGACACAACTCGCCTCCTCCAACCTTTGTTTACAAGTTAGAAGCACCCTAGTCTAGTGGAAAGAGCACAGTCCTGGAACCTGGGTTTAAGAATGTAATCTCATTGCGGGAAAGAATATATCTCCCAATTCTGTTGTATTGTACTCTCCCAAATGCTTAGCACCATACTCTGCACGTAAGTGCTCCATAATTTTTTTTTTTTGGTATTTGTTAAGCACTTACTATATGTCAAACACTGTTCTAAGTGCTGGGGGAGGTACCTGTTAATTAGGTCAGACACAGTCCCTGTCCCTCAAGGGTTTCACAGTTTAAGTAGAAAGTAGTACAGGCATGGAATCTCCATTTTATGGTTGAGGAAACTGATGCATAGAGAAGGAAAGTGACTTTTCCATGGTCACACAACAAGCATTTGGCAGAGCTGGGATTAGAACCCAGGTCCTCTGACTTTCAGGCACGGGCTCTTTTCACTAGGCCATGCTGCTTCCAATAAATAAATACCACCGATGGAGTTATTCTAATCTCAGCTCCACCACTTGTCTGCTGTATGACCTTAGACAAGTCACTTAAGTTCTCTGTTTCTGAGTTACCTCGTTTGTAAAATGGGAATTAAGACTGTGAGTCCACATAAGACATGGACTGTGTCCAATCTGATTAGTTTGTATTTACCCCAGATGTGCCTGGCACATACTGCCAGATGTGTTATGTGCCTGCCACAAAGTAATCACTTAACAAATACCATAAAAAAGTGAGGAGACCTTGATACCATTTGTAAGAGAACAAATTAAAGGGAACTTGGGGATAGCCCTTCTAGGAAACTGCCTCCCTTTCACAAATAAGTAACAGTAAGCACTTTCACAGTAAGCATTCAATAAATACAATTGATTGAATGAAAGAATGAATGAATGAAATGCCTCACTGGAAGTCTAAGGCAGGAGGCATTGGGAGCATAGTCAGGTTTATATGCTTTGAAAAATTGATCTGAAAAGGGAAAAGCAAAAAAAAGCTTTCATGATTGGTCATTAAATGGCTCCTCCTAAAGAATAACGGGTTTCCACAGGACTGTAAGCTCCTTGAGGACAGGGTTCATGTCTACCAACTCTATTGTATTCCCTCCAGCACTTAATATAGTACTTTATGCACAGTGAGCACTCACTAAATACCATTGATTGGTTGAATCCTTATGACCTCCGTTTGTAAAGGATAATTCACGTAACTGTAAATCAAGAACAATGTTTTCAGTTCAGTATACCAGCCCCTGAGGAGGATAGGATTGAGCCTATTGGCAGCCTCTCCCATTTGTCAATAAAATGGTCTTTTCTCCACCTCAGCCCAGCCTCCTTTCCAGCTTATTGATTAGTAGGTCATGTGAGGTAAAATCAAAGGCCTGGCTAAAATCAAGATGAACTGCATGTATCCTTCCTTTCAGTTTCCCCAGTGGGTGTGGTGAGGAAGTAGAGCCTCAAACAGTTGTATGCTTTTATGGCCATTTGTTTCCACAAAGAACAGTGTGAATAGAGAGGTTATTGTATTTGACATCTGCACAGTTGTCAAGCATCCATCCCTAGTTTCTGAGTAACATTTTCTGTTCAGCCACAGAGAAGCACCAACTTTGTCCTCCTTTTGTACGCAATGTGGAAAAAGGCAGGCTCATTTGTCATCCTGGGAACCTTTTGGAGAAAAGGTTCCAAGATGAGTTGGCACATTTTGCTTTTTGAAACGTTTTGAAGGAGAAATCCTTCAAGATAATAGGACAAATGTGTACTTTTTAATGGCCAGTGATTGATCTCGAAGTTCACATTACGGGGTCGTGGGATCTTCCAAACAGGGGGAGGGACTGGGAAAGAGGGAGGAGGGACTTTCCGTGAAGCTTAGGAGGAAGGGACCCAGGCTGAACACAGGGACCTTGTGTGGTTTCTTCTGAAACCAAAGCACGTATGGGCAGACCTTGAGTTGACCCTCGCAGTAAGAAGGACCCCAGTCTGGGCCACCACAGGAGGAGGTTTTCCCAGCCGGTCAAGGAGAGCTGTCATTGGTATTGTTGCCACTGCCAGGCTGTATGGGTGAAGGGAGATACACCCAAACACGTGGTTTCCCTTGCTGGACCAGGAGACAGAGACCACTCTAGTAGGGATGGGGTGGGGAGGAGGTGCTTTTCTGTCCCCTTAAAGAAGGAAAACAGCACAAATCAAAGTGGTACCGAGCTTCTTGGGAGGGTTCTTGCTACCCGAGGTCCATCTCCCCACTGGTGTGTGGAAAAAAGGAGAGCACCTGCGAGAAGCCTCATGTTTGTTTTCTTTTAACTTAAAAAAAATGACAAAAAACAAATCCAGCTGGGCCAGCAGTGGTCCCAGGTAGAGGTGACCCCCGCAGACCGGGGGACTTCACAGCCAACAACTTGACACTTGTTCACATGTTTTGTTTTGTTGTCTGTCTCCCTCTTCTAGACCATGAGCCCGTTGTTGGGTAGGGACCGTCTTTATACGTTGCCAACTTGTACTTCATTCATTCATTCATTCAATCGTATTTATTGAACGCTTACTGTTTGCAGAGCACTGTATTAAGCGCTTGGGAAGTACAAGTTGGCAACATATGGAGACGGTCCCTACCCAACAGCGGGCTCACAGTCTAGAAGGGGGAGACAGACAACAAAACAAAACACATTAACAAAACAAAATAAATAGAACAGTAAATATGTACAAGTAAAATAAATAGAGTAATAAATCTGTACAAACATATATACAAGTGCTATGGGGAGGGGAAGGATGTAGGGCTGGGGGGATGGGGAGGGGGAGAGAAATGGGGGAGCTCAGTCTGGGAAGGCCTCCCGGAGGAAGTGAGCTCTCAGTAGGGCTTTGAAGGGAGGAAGAGAGCTAGCTTGGCGGATGTGCAGAGGGAGGGCATTCCAGGTCAGGGGGAGGACGTGGGCCGGGGGTCAATGGTGGGACAGGTGAGAACGAGGCACAGTGAGGAGGCTAGTGACAGAGGATTGGAGGGTGTGGGCTGGGCTGTAGAAGGAAAGAAGGGAGGTGAGGTAGGAGGGGGCGAGGTGATGGAGAGCCTTGAAGCCGAGAGTGAGGTGCTTCTGCCTGATGCGTAGGTTGATTGGTAGCTACTGGAGATTTTTGAGGAAGGGAGTAACATGCCCAGAACATTTCTGCACAAAGATGATCCAGGCAGCAGCATGAAGCATAGATTGAAGTGGGGAGAGACAGGAGGATGAGAGATCAGAGAGGAGGTTGATGCAGTAATCCAGTCGGGATAGGATGAGAGATTGAACCAGCAGGATAGCAGTTTGGATCTAGAGGAAAGGGCGGATCTTGGCAATGATGCGGAGGTGAGACCGGCAGTTTTTGGTGACTGATTAGATGTGAGGGGTGAACGAGAGAGTGGAGTAAAGGAAGACACCACGATTGCAGGCTTGTGAGATGGGAAGGATGGTAGTGCCATCAACAGTGATGGGAAAGTCAGGGAGAGGGCAGGGTTTGGGAGGGAAGACAAGGAGTTCAGTCTTGGACATATTAAGTTTTAGATGGTGGGCAGACATCGAGATGGAGATGTCTTGAAGGCGGGAGGAGACACGAGCCTGAGGAGAGGGAGAGAGAGCAGGGGCAGAGATGTAGATTTGGGTGTCATCAGCGTAGAGATGATAGTTGAAGCCGTGGGAGCGAATGAGGTCACCAAGGGAGTGAGTGTAGATAGAGAACAGAAGGGGACCAAGAACTGAACCTTGGGGAACCCCCACAGTAAGGGGATGGGAGGGGGAGGAGGAGCCTGCAAAACAGACTGAGAATGAACGACCAGAGAGATAAGAGGAGAAACAGGAGAGGACAGAGTCTGTGAAGCCAAGGTTGGATAGCGTGTTGAGGAGAAGGGGGTGGTCCACAGTGTCGAAGGCAGCTGAGAGGTAGAGGAGGATTAGGATAGAGTAGGAGCCATTGGCTTTGGCAAGCAGGAGGTCATTGGTGACCTTGAGAGGGCAGTTTCGGTGGAATGTAGGGGACGGAAGCCACATTGGAGGGGGTTGAGGAGAGAGTTGGCGTTGAGGAATTAGAGGCAGCGGGTGCACTTACTGTGCTCTGCGCACAGTAAGCACTCAATAAATACGATTGAATGAATAAATGAATGGCCCAGTGGGGTCGTGTGCAGGGGTGCGCACCAGGCCGATGTCAGGAGGAAAATACTAGTAAAAAGCCTTTTGTTTGTTTTCTTTTTTAAAAAAAACCTGACAAAAAATAAATCCCCTGAGGCCAGCAGCAGGCCAAGGCACTGGCCAGCCCCAGACTGGAGAGCGCTGCGGTGGCTGTTCGGCCCTATGGGACACATGCGGAGGAACCCGGCCAGAGTAAGATTGCATCATAAGACTGGCAGGGGGAGGTGGATCGTAGTTCATCCCCTTCACCTCAGGATTGGTAGAACACCAGGCAAATTCTTAAGCCAACCAAACACCTACTATGCAAATCTCACCCCTGTAACGGACCCGGAGAAGATAACTCGGTGTAAGAAATAATCTTTTCTTTGCTAGACAGGGTGTAGGTATGTTGAAGATGTCTCCTTGCTTTGTGGAGATGCTGTTTACGTGCCTAAGTGTTCCCAGACATGCTAGAATCAGAGTCCCGAAGCACAGGGTTATTTTTATGTCTGGGATTTCGTTCAAACATTCCATGTTCTCTCTACAGCAAAGCTGATTGTTAAGAGAACCCATTAAAGGAATAGATCTCTCCCAAGACCTATCTGAGTACCAGAACACAAAAAACTCCTCAATGAAGACGTCTTTTCTAGTATATTCCCTTTTTAAAACAAAATGTTTCAGGTCACACAAAAAAAGGAGATTGGGGAAAATCAATTTGTTAAATGATTTTGTGTGATAATAGACTGGGTTCATTCACATGAGAAAGATACCATTTGGTATAAATGCATTAAGCTCTTGAAGACATTAAAGCACCATTTAGGAAAATATTGAAAAATAGAATAGTTCATGTGGAGTAAGCGTTAAACTAAATAGTTTAACTAAATAGTTAAGCTAAACTAAATAGTTAAACATTAAATGTTTAACAAAATGTTTCAGATCACACAAAAAAAGGAGATTGGGAAAAATCAATTTGTTAAATGATTTTGTGTGATAATAGACTGGGTTCATTCACATGAGAAAGATACCATTTGGTATAAATGAATTAAGCTCTTTAAGACATTAAAGCACCATTTAGGAAAATATTGAAAAATAGAATAGTTCATGTGGAGTAAGCGTTAAACTAAACTAAATAGTTTAACTAAATAGTTAAACGTTAAACTAAATAGTTTAAAATCTTTCATGAAACTATGATGGTCAATTTCAGTCACTGTTCTTTGAGTAAAAGGTTAGTTCAAAGAAGCCATCTTTTCAGTTTGATAGAAATCATTATTTGATAGGACAATGAGCCCAGGGGTTGAAGCCTCATGGTTAAATGACGAGAAATATTAAGATCATGAGTCCTATGTGGGACAGGAACTGTGTCCAGTCCGATTTGCTTGTATCCATCCCAGCACTTAGTACAGTTCCCGGCACGTAGTAAGCACTTAGATTTCACAATTATTATCATTGGTCACTTCTGGAAAACCTACCACCACGTTCAGACAAGAGGCAGAGGTACGACCCTCTAGCAAGGCAGCCTAGTGAGATCCACAAATGTGAGTTCTGGCTAGAAGATGCTATTGACACCAGTACTCAACTATACCAGTCCCACTTTAGCCAATCCCCCTACCCTTTCCTCCCGCTTCCTCCCAGAGCCAGAGGACAGAGCAGTAGAAACCTGTACAGAAGACCTCCCTAGCTTTGAAAAAAACCCAGAGATCAGACCGTTGAACTTTTGCGTTCCAGGAAATCATGATATTTCTGAGGGAGAAGAGGGCGAAATGTGATGTCTGAACAACACAAGTGAATCAGGAGTCAAAGAACTCGTGATTATTTCTCCTGCCTCTTCTTTCTCCATCTATTTTTCTCTCTCTCAGCTCTTCAGTTCTTTAAACAAATACTTTATGAGGCAAGAGTCCAGATGAATCCATTTCCTTTCCTATAGATTGCACTGAGGGAGAGGGAAAGGGCCTGAAACTGTTCACGTTGGATGCAGATGGCCAGAAAACAACAACACATTCTAGAAAGTTGCCAAGGCAACCACAACTGCTTGTGATAAAATAGGAGGATGAGAGACATTCGGATTAAAATAATTTCAACAGTTTTTTTTTTTTCCCCGGAGGCAATCATTAAAAAGCAGAAGTCTTCCAATTGGTAAGAAAGTGAGAATGTTATTCAAGTTGACATGGACTTTAAAACTTCTAGAAGGACTGTGAATTCTTTTGGAAATTGATCAAAGCAGAGAAACTCCAGCCATGATATATTTATTATGCATTTAATATATAATTTTGTATATATGTCTGTACATGCATATACAGACATATGCATATACAGACATATATGGACAGTCAGAACCCCAGCATTGATGTACTGTCCATTCACTGCACCACACCCCGGGTGGTGGGACATGTGCAAAGAATGGACCGCAAGATACCCAAGCAGCTGCTCTTATGTGAGTTGAGGCAACCACAAACTGGGTGGACAGATGCGATCCTTCTGAAACAATAAAGCAAAACCTCAAATGATGCTGTACAGCAGAGGAAAGTTAGGAAAGTTGGCGTGCAGCAGTCAAAAATGGTGTGATTGTCTTAGAGAAGAATTTGGGAGGCTGTAAGGAGTCCCTACCCGGCAGTGATTCCCCCAAACTCAGACTCAGTTGCCTGTCTGTCACAGATGGAGTACATTAACATTGACTACTAGCCAGGGGGACTCTAGGTTAGGACAGAAGCTGGCTTACCACGTGTACCTCCCCTCTAGACTATAAACTCATTTTGGTCAGAGAATGTGACTGTTTATTGTTATATTGTACTCTCCCAATCACTTAGTACTATGTGTGCTTTGCATACAGTAAGCACTCAATAAATACCATGTCCATGACCATGTCCATTGCATGAATGAATGAATACTGCCCCTTTGACCCGCAGCAGGAGCAGAGAGAGAGTGCAGTTAGGAGAGGTAGTCTTAGCCTTCCACCTCTGCACACCCATTGTCTTTGTTATGTATACACATTTCACATTCACACCTTAAATATCTCAGACCGGGCAGATTCTCCATGGGCTTCAAGAATCCTCTCATTATTGCCCCCACTGACATTTTAAGGACCCTGCAGACCAGTTTTTGGCACCCTGTATCTTCACTCCAGGACATGAATAGATTTGGGCCTTCCCTCAGGACAGAGGCCCACCAAAAAGGGCTCTATTCTCACGAAAGAGATGACCGAGTCACCAGATCTCTGATGACTCTCAGCTTGGCTGGGCTTCTCCCAGCATTTAGGACTGACCTGTGAGGCTTTCCCAAGTTTTGGGGGTATTTGTGTCTGGTTGAGTGGTCTTCATAGAGTCAATCATATTTACTGAGTACTTACTGTGTACTGAGCACTGTACTAAGCACTTTGGAGAGTACAATACAACAGAGTTGGTGGATACATTCCCTGCCCACAAAGAGCGCACAGTACAGAAGAGTCCATCCTAATCCCACCATCTCTTTCCTCGTGAGGTTATGGGCAGTTCACAAATACAACCATTTACACATCCATCCTCCAGCCTGTGAGAAAAACGACAGACAAATCTACAGGGAAGATGGAGACAACAAGAAGGAGAAGAGAAAACAGTGACAAGCACTGAAGATAAGAAATGCATGGGTATCTTAAGGAACATTCTTTGCATGCACACTATTCTGAAGGGACTGTCAGACACCCCCTTAGTTTTGCGAGCACTGCCCCACCCCAGCACACATTGATAAAAAATCTCATTGTCAGCAATCCTTTCCCCAAAAGGATAGCCAGTTTGAATGTGAGTGGAGAGAGTGAGCTTAAATGAGGACAAAGGGAAGTATTGAGTTGAAAACTGGCTGGAAAAAATGTTTTGTTCGAGACAGGGTAGTGAATTAGATTCCACCTGGAAATGCATTGGATAAAGTGTGTAATGTGTACCCGGGAATTTTGGAGGTCTGGAATTTGTTTCTGAAGACCCACTAGCAGTTGTTTTGGGTGTTTCATTTGCTATTCTGACAAAATTGTGTCCTCTATATGACTGTGAAGAAGACTGTCCCCAAGAGGTTGGAGCTTCTTACCGAAAAAGGCTACATCTCGAAAAAGCCTCATGACTAGTCGAAAAAGAAAAAGCACTCCTCTGTGGATTGAGCACGGGAGGCACATTGCCATACAAAACACTTCCATTTCCTTTTGGGTGAATTTTCTAGCACATGATGAGATCCCTACCCTGACATTAATGCTCCAAAGTCCAAGCTGCATCTGGTAATGCAGCGACCTGCTAACTTGTCTGGCAGGATTAGCTTCCTGAAGGTTAAAATGCCTTTCCCTCATTTGGCAGTCAACTCAAGCTGCTGAAACAAATGTGGGCAGAGATGAATGCCTTCTCTTCTGTCCTCCAACCCCACTCCCCCCAAAATGGATTTTCTGTAGGGCCACAGAAACCTCAAAAACAAATCCAACAATGGAGGTGGATGTGCTAGGAGGAAGTTGTTGCCAGAAGCAACTGCCCACGGGTCATCAACGCTGGTTGAGGTTGCAACTACTTACTTGGCTGCAACAATGTGCAGCTAAAAACTGTGCAAAAAGTAGGAATGGCCAGGCACAACCAGAATCAATAGCCTCTTGGAGAACTGGCCCAATTCTGAAAAGGTTTTTCTACACGATGCACCAAAGAGAAAGGAAGAAATTAGGGGGCTTTAATCATCATCAATTGTATTTATTGAGCGCTTACTATGTGCAGAGCACTGTACTAAGCGCTTGGGAAGTACAAATTGGCAACATATAGAGACAGTCCCTACCCAACAGTGGGCTCACAGTCTAAAAGGGGGAGACAGAGAACAAAACCAAACATACTAACAAAATAAAATAAATAGAAAATATGTACAAATAAAATAAATAAATAAATAAATAGAGTAATAAATATGTACAAACATATATACATATATACAGACATATATACATATATACAATGTAATGTACATATATACAATGTAATGTACATATATACAATGTAATACTTTAATGTTAATCACTGACTCTCTGTGCCTTGGGTCAACATCCTCAACCACTCTGGGCCTCCTATTTCTCTTCTCTATAATGGGCTAGAAATACTCTCTACCCTTTTCAGGTTTGTGTAAGGGATAATGTCATAATAATACCCTGAATTTTATAAACCATTTCCACATCACTGATCTCAGTTTGACCTCACTGTGTCTTGGTGAGGAGGGAGATGAAGGTATCATTATTTCTATTTTAGAGATTAGAAACTGAAACACACTTGTTTCTATGACTTACAGGTCACAAACTTGTCGGAGTCAGATCCAGTCCTAGAAATCAGGTTATCTATCAATCATATTTATTGAGTGCTTACTGTGTGCAGAGCACTATATTAAGGGCTTGGGAGAGTTCAATACAACAGAGTTGGTAAACACATTCCCTGATCACAGTGAGACTACAGTCTAGAGGTTATCTCCCCTGTAGTAGTAAGTACTCCATTCCTACTTATTAACAGAAAATTTTCTCCATATAATAATTTCTTTGAGTCTTTCCTCTGATTCTGCATTGTAGAAAAATAACTAAGTAAAAATCTGTATTGAAAACAGATACTTTCTTCTTTCCTTCATTGTACATTTGGAGACATTTATTGTGATCTTGCTAATAGTCCAGCGGAATGAGTACAGCTCTGGGAATTAGATGTGAGTTCTATTTCTGGCTGCCCACTAAACCCTCTCCTCCACCTTCTTTCCCATAACCATTGACAATGCCACCGTCCTCCCTGTCTCTGAAGCACGCAACTGTGACATCCTTGACTCCTCCCTTTCTTTGAACACTCATACTCAATCTGTCACCAAATCCTGTTGTTTTTTCCTCCACAGCATAGGCGGAAGAATCCACCTCTTCCTTTATATCCCAGTGGCCACCACACTCAGCATTTGCAAATATCCTGCCTTGGCTACTGTATCACTCTCCTCATTAATCTTCTCACTTCCAGTTTGTCCTTTCGCGCCTCAGGGTCCAGTTCTGGATCTCCTTCCCACTCCCTTGGAGAACTTATTCATTCCCACAGCTTCACCTACCATCTCTGTGCTGATGATTCCCAAATTTACCTCTCCAACAGAGATCACTCTCCTTCACAATCTCACATTTCCTCCTGCCTTCAGGACATCTCTACAGACACCTCCCACAGACACCTCCAACTAAACGTGTCCAAAATAGAACTCGTCTTCCCATCCAAACCCCTTCCTCCAGACTTTCCCATCACTTTAGACAGCATCACCATCATCCCTGCCTCACAAGCCCATAACCTTGGCATTATCCTTAACTCAGCTCTCTCATTCAACCCACACATTCAATTTGTCACCAAATCCTGAAAGTTCAACCTTCACGACGCCTCTAAAATCCCCTCCTTTCCATCCAAACTGCTACAATGGTGACCCATGCACTCAGTCTATCCTGCCTTGATTACTGCAACAGCCTCCTTGCTGACCTCCCTGCCTCCTGTCTCTCCCCTCTCCAGTCCATACTTCACTCTGCCGCCCAGATCATTTTTCTGAAAGATGCTCAGTCTAACACATCCTAAAACCTCAAAAACCTCCTTTGCCCATCCACTGGCCATCAAACAGACACTCCTTGCCATAGGATTTTAAGGTGCTCAATCATCTTCCCCTCCTACCTTACCTCATTGATTCCAACCCACACATTTCACACAAATCATTGTACCTCAGTTTCATCTGTCTCTCTGTTGACTGCTAGCTCATACGCTTCCTCTGGCTTGGAATAACCCCCCTTTGTATCTGACAGACCACCAACCTCCCTACCTTCAAAGCCCAACTTTACTCACATCTTCTCTAAGAGGCCTTTCCTGAGTCCTCAATTCCCCTTTTCTCTCTCCTCTGTCACCTATTCATTTTGATTTGTATCCCTTAGGCAACTGATATTCACCCCAGCCCCACAGCACAATGGAATTTGTTGAGCACTGTTTGGCAGAGCACTGTACCAGGCATTTAGGAGAGCACAGTACAACAGAGTTGGAGGACACGTTCCCTGGCCCACACCTTATTCTCTGCCATTTCCCCCATCTATAATTTATTTTAGTGCCAGTCTCCTCCTCGAGATTGTAAATTCCTTGTGGGCAGGAATCTTGTCTGCTCACTCTACTGTAATGTACTCTCAATTGCTTAGGAAAGGACCCTGCCCACAGTAAGAGCTCAATAAATACTAAAATTAAAACTATTGTTCTCCCCCAGTTGCTTAGTACCCTGTTCTGTGGAGGGGGTGCTCAATAAACACTGATTGATTAGCTCTGCAGGTAGGGTATTGCCTGCTGGGACTAGGTTAGTAGTGAAGGAGGGGAAGGTTTCTGACAAGAACCACCTCAGTGCTCTGTTAAGTGGACAAATCCACAGGAAACCTGGAAACTCACCAGCTAAGGTGGGTGGCAAATGTCTATTGGCTAATAGTGCTGTGGCAAAGGAGCAGCTCTAACCTACAGTCATTCTTGGCAACAAATGAGTCTTACGCATAAAAAACCTTTGCAAGGTGCCTCAAGGTGACACCACCCCAAACATGTCCCAGGTAGGAACAGAACTGGCAGGGATGAGAGAGGGCAAGGAGCTTTGCACTGCTACTAATCTATAATCAATTTCTCCCCGTAGCTTCTCAGGCCAGAGGCTCCGTTACTGGACAGAGGCTCCTCCATTGTTTATGATGGGAGTCTCCATTTTCACACACCATGGATACATTCTTGTGTCAGATTTCTCCGTATATATACTGGGAGTTAATTAGAGATTTAGGGAAGGTGTGTTAACTTTGCAATGCCAGTGGGCACCATTGACATTTGCTGTCTGAATGATCATTTTTTTCCCCCACACATCAAGTCTTTAACTTGGTGTGTATTAGACATTGACCGATCAAGAAATAGCATTTATTGAGCACTTACTATGTGCAGTGATTGGGAGAGTAAAGTACAACAGAATTAGCAGATATGTTCCCTACCCATAGTGAGTTTACAGTCTAGATGGGAAGGCACATAGTAATAGGAATAAATAACTAATTTTTAATGTATAATTTAAAGATACGTATGTAAGCGCTGTGGGGTTGGAACTGGGGCAAATAGCAAAGGTCACAGTGCCAAGTGAGAACTTAGAACTGTTCTACACCATGAGAAGCAGCATGGCGTGGGGATAGAGTAGGGGCCTGGGCGTCAGAAGGTCATGGATTCTAATCCCAGCTCCACCACTAGTCTGCTGTGTGATCTTGGACAAGCCACTTAAAATTCTCTATGCCTCAGTTGCCTCATCTGTAAAATGGGGATTGAAACTGTGAGCCCCAGGTGGGACAGGGTCTGCATCCAACTTGATTTGCTTGTGTTCACCCCAGCACTTAGTACGTGCCTAGCACATAGTAAGCACTTAAATACCATTATTCTTATTCTTCTTCTTATTATTATTATTTTTAAGTGCATAGATGACTCACCCCTAACTGCTTGTACTTGTCTGTATGATTATTTATATATGTGGGTCAGGCAAACCCTCACATATTCATTCAATTGGGAAGTACAAGTCAGCAACATATAGAGATGGTCCCTACCCAACAACGGGCTCACCTTCTGAACATTGTGTCATCTTTGAAAATGAAGTACATATTTATATATGTCCCCTGTTAAACAGTAAACTCCTAGAGGGCACTGATTATATCTACCAACTGTATTGTACTCTCTGCACACAGTACTCACTCAAATACCATTGTTGATATATGTATTAGGCATATAAATGTGTATATATATGTGTGTATATAAAATATATATATATGTATACACATGTATTTAAAAACAACCATGATCATATATCTATCTATCTATATATTCTCAGTACATAAACAGGGTGTTAACTAGAAGTTCTGTGAAGGTGTATTAACTCTTTTACTCATCAATCAAGTCTAGTTGTTTGTACTTGCCTGTAAGATTGTTATCTAGATATACATGTGTGTATGTAAGTATGTGTACATATATTTACATAATCATAATAATGATGGCATTTGTTAAGCACTTACTAAATGCAAAGCACTGTTCTAAGCGCTGGGAGGGAGACAAGGTGATCATGTTTTCCCACGTGGGGCTCACAGTCAATCCCCATTTTACAAATGAGGTAACTGAGGCTCAGAGAAGTAAAGTGACTTGTCCAAAGTCACACATCAGACATGTGGGGGAGTAGAGATTAGAACCCATGACCTCTGACTTCCAAGCCCATGCTCCTTCCACTGAGCCACGCTGCTTCTCTCTTTACATATATACACACATAGAGGGGGCAAAGATGTTTTTCATAGATTTTCTTTGATGAATGAGAATCAATACACAACTGATATTTAGCCAGAAACAGTGTGTTGCGAAGCACGGCGTACTTCAATCCTCTTTAGTGATCACCTGCTGGAGAATAGGAACCTTCAGCACAAGACTTACCTTGAGCACCAAGGGCCCATGAGCCTGAGGTCTTCGTGGGCAGGGTAGTGAGCATGGAAACCCACAGAGAACAGTTCCACAAATTTCCTGCCATTACCTAAAATGCATTTGCCTTGCATGTGTAATCTCTGTGTTTAGTTTAAACCGCATAAGTTCCTGGAGATGCATAACCCATTGCAAATGGTTTTCAAACAAAAAAATCACATGCCCTCTAAAATCTGTGCTAGTCTCCCTCCTAGCTATTACTGCCAGTGTTTCCTTTCTCCTAGCTGCCCCAACCATTGCAATCTAGTGGAAAGACCATGGGCCTGGGATTCAGAGAACCTGGATTTAAATCCAGGCTCTGTCTCTTACGTGCTGTGGGATCTTGGTCGAGTCACTTAATTGCTCTCTGATTCTGTTGCCTGTAAAAATGGGGATTAAATACCTGTTCTTGTCCTTCTTGGGCCAGCTAATGTGTCTGATCTGTAGGTACTAAACCTATCTCAGAGCTTAGGGCAGTAAGCGCTTAACAAACATTACAATTTTCTTTACGGTATTAAAGTGCTTACTATGTGCCAGGCACTGTACTACTCAGTGGGGTAGACATAAGCTAATCAGGTTGGACACAGTCCATGTCCCACTTGGGGCTCACAGCCTCAATCTCCATTATACAGATGAGGTAACAGGCACAGAGAAGTTAAGTGAGTTGTCCAAAGTCTCCCAGCAGAAAAGTGGCAAAGCTGGGATTAAAAGCCAGGTCCTTCTGATTCCCAGGCCCGTGCTCTATCCATTTGGCAAAATTACCCATTAGGCCCCACCTGAGGCTTCTTAGGCTGATTGTTTGATTCTTGTTTGCTCAGTTCTGGTTTATTTCTATCTCTGGGCATGTAGGTTGGCACCTATCCTTATGGCTGAGCTGACAAAGTGAATGTTGTGCAGTTTGATTCTCTGTGACTTCAAAGTCAATCTTTTCCATGTGTGGGTGTGGGAGGGGGATGGGAATTAAGCAGAGGGAAAATTTCTATACTGGCAGGGGGTGGATTTAATGACTAATAGAATTTTTTTTTTCCATCCACAACTTCAGAGATTCCATGATTAATTCAGACATCTGGTTTACCTCTCTAGCAAGATAGCATTTTATTAACTACTGTGTAGGAAACTGTCTTGTTATCCCAGACAGAGAAATAGTCACTCCCTGCTTCCTCAAAATGTGCAATTCAGCCCAGCTAATAACTTTCTCTAATCTTTTCTAATGGGCCTGAAAAGGACTGCTTTTGAAATCGACCCAATAAAGACCTGTCAGGAGACCTGAAAAGCCAAGTTTCTGAAACAAGTGGAAAAATTAATTGGAAAAGCTTTTCTCCCAGAGAAAGGGATACTTCTCAACTGCTGTTCGTATTTCTACATTCATTCAATCGTATTGATTGAGCGCTTACTGTGTGCAGGGCGCTCTACTAAGTGCTTGGGAAGTACAAGTTGACAACATATAGAGCCCAACAACGGGCTCACAGTCTAGAATACAATGCATCACCGTTACTCGTGTTTCTAAGCAACATTTAGGTATTTGAACCAAGCTCTCTGTATTACTTACACATCACTCAGGGAGACTGGAGAGAGACAGAGAAAAACACAAGAGGGTTGAACGAAAACCCTCCCTTTTCATATCCCCCAGACAATTACTCTCCCCACCTACAAAGCCTTATTGAAAGCATATCTCCCCCAAGAAGCCTTCCTTAACTAAGCTCTCCTTTCCTCTTCTCCCACTCCCTTCTGCATCACCCTGAGTTGCTCTCTTTACTTATTCCCCAACTCAGTCCTACAGCACTTACGTACATATCTGTAATTTTATTTATTTATATTAATGTCTGTCTCCCCCCTCTAGTCTGTAAGCTCGTTGTGGGCAGGGAATGTGTCTGTTATATTGTATTCTCCCAAGTGCTTAGTACGAGGTTCTATGAACACAGTAAGCACTCAATAAATGATTGACAAACATCCATCAGCACTGGTCCTATCCAGATACTGAATTGGTGTCTGGAGTCTGAAATGACCTAGCAGCATCCAACCTGGAAGCAAAGAGGTGTTGCCCAATCGTGAAAACTCTGAGGGTTGAAAACACTATAAAAAAAAAACCCAACCACAAATGTAATCATTTTCTTAACTTCTAGGAAAGGATGACTCAGAAGACGACACTTCCTTCTGAATCAGTGATAAACCATGTCCCGAACATGGGATTCAGAGGGTCTGGGCTGTCCAGGAGCTGACTCTGGGGCTTGGATCACAGGGTTGAGAATGATCAGGAAACAGGAACTCAGTCTAGCCTGAAGGCCCGGGTGTAGTTAGTTCCTCCTGAAGGTCAGAAATACTTCTCTCTGTAAACCGTCCCCTGGTTTTGCTGGGTCGACTCATACTTATGGCAGATGCAGGAGCCCTACCAGTGGCAGAGTCATTTCCTTGGTCCTTTTTCTACATTGGAGGAGATAACACAAATCTTAGGGGATTTTTTCCAAGTTGCCATTGAGAAAATGAATAGCTCTGGAAAAGAGAGGAATTCAAACAAATAGCCCAATTGCATAACATCCCCAATTTTCCAAGCTGAATTCCCCTATTTGCAAAAAGGGGAAGAGCATTCCCGATTGTGTCATTAAATGGCACCATCTTAGGCGGAGGATGGTAAAAGATTTGCTCTGTTTTGTTCTCCATGCTTTGTCAAGTGCCAAAATGTAACTGAAGAGGTAGATGGCTGCAGATGTTTTTTGGCGCGGCACTTTCAAGGGAGGGTCCAATTTCTCAGGATCTTATCCCTTCATCTGCTGCAGTGGCTTGGTCCTGTTCATTCATATATTCATTCAATCGTATTTATTGAGTGCTTACTGTGTACAGAGCACTGTACTAAGCACTTGGGAAGTACAAATCATCAACATCTAGAGATAGTCCTTACCCAACAATGGACTCACAGTCTAGAAGGGGGAGACAGAAAACAGAACAAAACAAGTAGACAGGCATCAATACCATCAGAATAAATAGAATTATAGGTTTGTATGCATCATTAATTAAATAGAGTAATAAATATGTACAAATATATACAAGTGCTGTGGGGAAGGGGAAGAGGGTAGGGGAGGAGGAGAGGAAAAAGCTGGGGGCTCAGCCTGGGAAGGCCTCCCCTGTTCCCTATGGGATTCATGATCTAAATACAAGGGAAAACAGAAATTTATTGCTCAGACAAGAAGCAGCACATGGCTTGGTGGATAGAGCATAGATTTAGGAGTCAGAAGGACCTGGGTTCTAATCCCAATCCCAGCTCCACCGCATGTCTGCTGTGTGACCTTGGGCAAGTCACTTCACGGGGCCTCAATCTCCTCAACTGCAAAATGGGGGTTACGAATATGAGCCCCATGTGGGATAGGGACTGTGTCCAACCTGATTAACTTGTATCTACCCCAGTGCTTAGAAAAGTGCTTGCCATGTAGTAAGTGCTTAACAAATACCATAGTGATTATTATCATCATCATCATCGTCATTAGATGAGGGAACTGAGGCATGGAGAAAATGGATGACTAGGTTGAGGTCACCCAGGAGGCAAGTGGCAGAGCCGGGAATAGAATCCAGCCCTTGCTCCATCCACAAGAACCATCTGGTTTGCTCTACATCGGCTGCGAGCACTGAATCCAAGGAGGATTCGGTCCCAGCCTTATCAGTGACAAACTTCCTTCTTCCATTTTGGGCCAGCGTTAGGTGGCTGCCAGTATTGCCACTGCAGCCTTCTTTGTATTTTTCCTCGTGGAGTGCTTCAAGACAACATCACCATCACATTAACAGTTTATGTGGTGACGTGCTTGCTAATGGTGCTGCTGATAAAAAAAAAACAGTGCAATTTTAGAAATCTAGTGGGTAAATAAATACTCTTTCACTGTCCACTCATCACTCCCAGCTTTCTGCTTTCCTGAGGCGTAAGGCAGTGAAGGAGCCACTTTCAGATTTTCCTCTCCCTTACAGACATCTGCAATCATAATAATAAAAGTGGGGTATGTTAAGGGATTACTCTATGCCAAACACTGAACTAAGCATTAGAGTGGATATAATACGATTGGGTGGGGCACACTCCCTGTCTTACAAGGGGCTCACAGTTTAAGGGGGAGGGAGAACAGGTACTTTTCCCCCATTTTACAAATGAGGGGACTGAGGTACAGAGAAGCTCAGTGACTCACCAAAGGTCACACAGCAGTTAAGTGACAGAACAGGGATTAGAACCCAGGTCCTTCGACTCCCGGGTCCGTGCTCTTTCCATTAGGTCATGCTGCATCCTTCAACTAGGCCATCATTGGACAATATCTGGCCAGAGCTGTAATTATTCATTCATTCATTCATTCAATCGTATTTATTGAGCGCTTACTGTGTGCAGAGCACTGCACTAAGCGCTTGATTACAGCATTCCCTAGAAGCTGCCCACATAAATCAAGTCCCAAGGGCAAGCTAGAGTGTGTGCACAAGAAAGCAGCTCTCTTTTGGAGTGTGTCTAGCCTCACCCCTATGGGACAGAATACTGATCACCGAAACACCTGCAGGTCCTTCTGTACCCTTCTCTCTCCCAGATAGTTTCCACGGGTGGTCCAGATGATCTAAATCTATTCTCCTTCCTCTTCCGAGTAACTGCTTTTGGGTTGGTGGAATTTCCCCTGGAGATGGGATAACAATGAAAATTCCAATTCTTAAGCCACTCTTCAAACAAACGAGCAAATGCATTTCCAGTTCAAGTGTCCTGGCCTCCACCATCCAGATGTGTGGTTGAGCATGTGTAGTTGGGGAAAGCAGCGTGGCTTGGTGGATAGAGCACATGCCTGGGAGTCAGAAGTCATGGGTTCTAATCCTCCCTCTGCCACTTGTCTGCTCTGTGGCCTTGGGCAAATCACTTCACTTCTCTGTGCCTGTTAACTCATCTGTAAAATGTGAACCCCACATGGGACAGGGACCGTGTCCAACCCAATTTGCTTTTATCCATTTCAGTGCTTAGTAAAGTGCCTGGCACATAGTAAGCACCTCAATACCATTACTATTATTGAGACTTCATTTACTTGGGAAAAATTACCTAAATTACCTCATCTGTAAAATGGGGATTAAATCCCCTTCCCTCCACCTTAGACTGTGAGTCCCATGGGGCAGGGATTGTGTCCAACCTGATAAAAGTTTTATCTACTCCAGGGCTTGGCACAGTGCTTGACATAGAGTAAGTGCTTAACAAATGTCATAATTATTAAATTAATTAGAAGCCAGGAAATGGTGCAGGTCTGAGGTCAGAGCACAGAGAAGCAGTGTGGCTCAGTGGAAAGAGCACGGGCTTTGGAGTCAGGGTTCATGGGTTCAAATCCCAGCTCTGCCAACTGCCAGCTGTGTGACTTTGAACAAGTCACTTAACTTCTCTGTGCCTCAGTTACCTCATCTGTAAAATGGGGATTAAGACTGTGAGCCCCCCGTGGGACAACTTGATCTCCTTGTAACCTCCCCAGTGCTTAGAACAGTGCTTTGCACATAATAAGCACTTAAAAATGCCATCATCATTATTATTATTCTTGCTTTCCCACAGAGCACACATATTCACAAGTCTGATGATGATGATAGCATTTGTTAAGCACTTACTATCCGCCAAACACTGTACTAAGCTCTGGGGTAGATACAAGGTAATCAGATTCAACCAGTCCATGTCCCACATAAGTGCTGTGGGAGTGTGAAGTGGGATATATTTGAGTATTTTTTATGGTATTTGCAAAGTGCTTACTATGTGCCAGGCACTGTACTAGTGTTGGGGTAGATACAAGCTAATCAGTTCGAACACAGTCCATGCCCATGTGGGCTCACGGCCTTAATCTCCATTTTACAGGTGAGGTAACTGAGGCCTAGAGAAGTTAAGTGACTTACCCAAGGTCACACAGCCAGACAAGTGGCAGAGCTGGGAGCAGAACTGATTCCCTGGCCCAGCTCTATACACTAGGCCACGCTGCTTCTGGTCCTTATAACAAATGCAGGCAGATCCTGGGGCAAATAGAGGCTCCCTGGAGGTTTACAGGCTGTATGCTTTGAAGAGATTGAGTGAAATTCTTATTCTGAGGTTCAAGCACTGGATTCATTCATTTGTATTTATTGAATGCTTACCATGTGCAGAACACTGTACTAAGTGCTTGGGAGAGAACAACAATAAGCAGATATTCCCTGCCCACCACAAGCTTACAGTCTAGAAAGGGAGACAGACATTAATATGATAGTGAAATATACACCAGAGCTCAGGACACAGACCAGCTTGAAATAAAATGATAGAGCTCAAAGTGAATATTGGAGTAGGGCATCTAGGGGCCAGAGCCAGAGATTTAAACATAACATGGGAGAAGTCAGGAAAGGGAAGTGGGAGACAGAACTACACATGAAACCACACACATATACCTCTAAGGGCATATGATATTTGTTAAAAAGTTTACTTTGTATCGAACACTGTACTAAGTGCTGGAGTAAATGCAAGGGATTTAGACCAGACACAGTCCTAACCCACATGGGTCTCACAGTCTAAGTAGGAGGAAGAATAGGTATGGAATTCCCCCCTATTACTGATGGGGAAACTGAGGTTCAGATAACTGAAATGACTTGCCCAAGATCACATAGCAGGCAATAATAATAATAATATTTGTTACGCGCTTACTATGTGCCAAGCACTGTTCTAATCACTGGAGTAACAATAATAATAATAATGATGGCATTTATTAAGTGCTTACTACGTGCAAAGCACTGTTCTAAGCACTGGGGAGGGTACAAGGTGATCAGGTTGCCCCACGTGGGGCTCACAGTCTTCATCCCCATTTTACAGATGAGGGAACTGAGGCCCAGAGAAGTGAAGTGACTTGCCCAAAGTCACACAGCT
This sequence comes from Tachyglossus aculeatus, assembly GCF_015852505.1. Taxonomy (NCBI): domain Eukaryota; kingdom Metazoa; phylum Chordata; class Mammalia; order Monotremata; family Tachyglossidae; genus Tachyglossus; species Tachyglossus aculeatus. The sequence continues at coordinate 75,429,729 of NC_052068.1, forward strand.
GATAATTGGCAGAGCCGGGATTTGAACCCATGACCTCTGACTCCAAAACCTGTGCTCTTTTCCACTGAACCATGCTGCTTCTCAGGGTAATACGTTTGTCCCATGTGGGGCTCACAGTCTTAATTCCCCTTTTACAGATGAGGTAACAGGTACAGAGAAGTGAAGTGACTTACCCAAAGTCACAATGCTGACAAATGGCAGAGCCAGGATTAGAACCCAGGACCTCTGAGTCCCAAGCCCATGCTCTTTCCACTAAGCCATATTGCTTCAGAAGTGGTAGCACACTTGGAGTAGACGCTCCGTACTTGCTAAAATGGTTGGGGGGCGGGGTGGGGGGGAGCAAAAAATGATAAAAAGAGAAGTCGCAACTGACAGACCCTGTCACAGCTGCCTCAGCCCCATACTTCTCGTGGTGCTGTCTCTATATGTTGCCAATTTGTACTTCCCAAGCGCTTAGTACAGTGCTCTGCACACAGTAAGCGCTCAATAAATACGATTGATTGATTGATTGGTGATGCTGCAGTGGCTTTGGAAGAGCTGCACAGTAAGTGCTCAATGAGTAGGATTGAATTTATGAAGGAATGGAGATGCGAGTGGACATCACAGCAGCTGATGTGGCCTTCTTCCCCACCCCGAGACTGTCATCCGCAGGGCCGGCATCAGAAGCTGCGTGGCCTGGTGGAAACAGCACGGGCTTGAGAGTCAAAGGACCTGGGTTCTAATCCTGGCTCTGCCAATTGCTTGTTGTGTGACCTTGGGCAAGTCACTTAACTTCTCTGTGCCTCAGCTCTCCAGTTCTCTCTCCTATTTAGACTGTGCACCCCATACAGGACAGGGACTGTGTCCAAACTAAACAGTGTTGGACACATAGTAAGTACTTAAATACCATTTAAAAAAAAAAAGATGAGTGAGGCGGCCATCAAGGGGCACACTGCAGCAGATAAAACTGTGAAATCAATCAATGATATTTATTGAGTGCTTAGTAGGTGCAGAGCACTGTACTAAGCATGTAGGAGAGTACAACACAATGGAATCAAGAGACATGTTTCCTGTCCTTAATCTCCTCAGCCTTCCTTTGCCCAACTCAGTCTGTGCCTGTGGTCACAGGGATTTGGGAAAGAATGCAGTGGTTCTGGAGTAAGGACAAGGAGGCAGATGTGTCCCCCTTGCAACTCTGAGAAACCTTCTAAGTTTTGGGGTTTACATGAACTTTCATATGGCTTCATCACAGCACTGGCCCTTGGCCCTTGCTCCAAAGCGAGGCTTTGGCAAGTCCCGACCATCCCAACTAACATCCAGTATGTGGTCACTCTGTGGGTCTCCTACCCTTGTGTCTCTATTGTATTGTACTCTCCTAAGTGCTTAATATAATGATGTAAACCCTAAAAAATGCCATCGATTGGTCAGTTGTTGTCCACTGTCCCCCAAACTCACAGTTGATTAGGGGAGGGGAGAGGAGAGGAGGATCACATGGAGGCATTTTTTTCAGTCTCAGTCATCGTATAATAATAATAATGATGGCATTTGTTAAGTGCTTACTATGTGTAAAGCATGGTTCTAAGCACTTGGGAGGAAAGAAGGTGATCAGGTTGTCCCACGTGGGGCTCACAGTTTTAATCCCCATTTTACAAATGAGGTAACTGAGGCCCAGAGAAGTTGACTTGCCCAAAGTTACACAGCTGACAGTTGGGGGAGTCGGGATTTGAATCCATGACCTCTGACTCCAAAGCCCATGCTCTTTCCATTGAGCCATGCTGCATATCAATCACTGTCCCTTCAACAGCCACTGTTGTCCATTTGGATGATGCCAGGGAGCCCCAACTGGCTCTGAGGAAAGGCTGGAATGGACGAAGTTCCTGACTCCACCCAAGATGGGGCTCCCCAGTGAGGAGCCGGGGGCCTGGGGCAGTGACTTAAGCTGCCCGAAAGATAATTCCACCCTTGATGCAAACTTCCTATCCCTTAGTCAAGGGAAACAAAGGCTTTAGTTCCAAAATCCCAATGACCTTTTTACTTTACACTCATCTTCAGCACTTGTGTACATGGTATTTCAAAATATTGGTCTAGGTATCATTTGTTAAGCACTTACTATTTGCCAGGCACTGTACTAAGCACTAGGGTTTAGACAAGATCATCAGGTTGGACACAGACCCTGTCCCACATAGGACTCTCAGCCTTAATCCCCATTTTACAGAGGAGGTAATGAGGCACAGAGAAGTGAAATAATAATAATAATGACAGTATTTGCTAAGCGCTTACTCTGTGCCAAGAACTGTTCTAAGTGCTGAGGTAGATAGAAGGTAATCAGGTTGTCCCACGTGGGGCTCACAGTCTTAATCCCCATTTTACAGATGAGTTAGGCACAGAGAAGTTAAGTTACTTGCTCAAGTTCACGCAGCAGACTTGAGGCTTGCTTCTGTTGCAATCTTTTAAGTGCTTAGTACAGTACTTTTCATACTATAGACACTCAATAAACAGCACCGATTGAGTAGACTGAATTTTTGGAGCAAGCGGGGAAAAAGGCAGCTAAATACTTGGTCTTCTTGGTGCTGATCCTAACCTCTCCAACAAGTCTTACCTCCTATACTCATCTCTCCAGAGACACCAAGTTTTCAGAGAATTTTTTCTCTTGTTCTGCAGGAAAGGTGAGGAGGCTATGCTAAACAGTTTTCCATTACATTCCCACTTTCCTCCTCCTCCAAAAGCTTACCAGGTGCCAGAACTGATGATTGCTAAGGCAAGATGCAGCCTGCATATTTATGTTATGTCAGGTGATGGGAATCTCATCTCTCTGCTCCCCTCAGTGAGGACTGCGGGGAGAGTTATTCACTTTCACACAGGACAGTGCACTGTAAAACTTCTAGGGCAGCTGTTGACTTGAAACTTCCCAGGAAGATTAAGATTTTTCATTGACATAAATCAGTTAATATGTAGTTCAAACAATACCATCTCTCACCTTTCTATTGGACTTTGGCACGACCTCTGTTTAAAAAGTGCCAAAGGGGATGATGGGAAAGAATAAAGTAGTTGATCGCACAACGTGGCTTTGGTTATTAGTTTCTACTACGAAGTTCAGGAATGCTAAGTCAGTGAGCCTCTCAATCTCATGACTACACATTTTGGCCCTGTTTCAAAATGGTTGATGCATTAATTAATGATTGAAGAGAATATCAGTCTGCATTCTTCACGTTACTACTCCATGGCATAGCAGGCTCTCCGCCCACCAAAAACTCATTGTCTCTGCTCCCTGCATGTGTTAACAAGACACCTTGCTTTATGAATTTCACAATGTTCCAAGCATAAACCAGTGTGTAGGGAGGTGTGTCTGTGTGGAGGGGTGGCTCTGCTTCCTCAGAAAGGCTAAATATGGCAACACTCATTTGACTCCTTTTATGAAAGGAATGATGGATGGGTTTGGAAGAGGAAGAGGGAGGAGGTCTCAGTCTAAGGCAAAAAGATGGATGGAACTAGTCAAAGAACCAGAGTGAGAAATGAACTCAGCATTTCAGGTTTCGGCAAGAACTTGGAACTCAGACTTTTCATTCACAGGTTTGCGCAAAGCTTTGATCTTAACCCCGTAATCCAAGCCAGTTTCCAGTGTGCTTGGGCTGGTTTATGACTTCATTCTGAAATCATTCAAAAGCCTAGGCACTCAGATTGAAAGTTTAGTAGCTCAGACGTCATCTTACATCCAATATCAACTGCCCCAATACCATTTTGGATTGGTTCTTCCAAAACACTAGGCACTGGAAAATGGTGAGACCTAGCAGAAAGATTAAGGGACTGGGAGTCAGAGGACTTGAGTTTTAATCTCAGGTTCTGTCAATTGCTAGCTCTGTAACCTTGGGCAAGTCACTTAACTTCTCTGGGCCTTAGTTTCTTCAACTGTAAAATAGGGATTCAGTACGTGCTCGCTACTTTGTGAACCCCATGTGGGGCAGGGAGGGACTGTATCTACCCCAGTGCTTAGAACAGTGCTTGACACATAGTAAGCACTTAAATACCATAAAGAAAGATACTAGAAACATTAGGGACATCAGAGGGGGAGGTTTGAATCATTAGCAAGCTAAACACCATGGACATTAGTCCGTAAAGGAATTATTTGAAGGGAAAGTTAGGAATTTAGGAAATCCATTCCTTTCTTTGAAGATGGATGGCAATCTTCACAGCGCTTCTGCTCATTGTGGGACGAGAACCTGTCTACCAATTTTGTTGTAGTGTAGTTTCCCCAAACACTTACTACAGTTCTCTGCGCACAGAAAATATTCAATAAATACCCCTGACGACGATGATGATGATGTTTCTACAGGTTTCCTTTAGTGCCACTACGAGACAGAATGCTGGACTGAATTATCCGCTAGTCTGACCCTACATAACATTTAATCAACGAATCCATATTTAATAATCTACTGTGTGCCAAGCACTGTACTCTAAGTGAGTATACACAATCCTTGACCTCATGGAGCTGACGACATTTCTTCTGTCCTTATCTCCAGGCACAAAACCTGAAATTGGAATGTAGAGGAAGCTGGACAAATTGTACTGGACTGAAAAATTTCTCTGTCAGACATGGAATTTCCAGGTTTTCCTTCACCCTGAGAAGACCCGGCCGGTTCAAGTCTGTGGCAGAACTTTACTGCTCCTCTATTCATTCAATCATATTTATTGAGCACTTACTGTGTGAAGAGCACTGTAACTAAGCACTTGGGAGAGTACAACAATAAACAGACACATTCCCTGACCACAACAAGCTTACAATCTGGGGTGGTTAAGGTGGAAAGACAGCCATTAATATAAAAATGTCAACTGTAAGCTCGTTGTGGGCAGAGAATGTGTCTGTTTATTGTGATATTGTACTCTCACAAGTGTTCAGTACGATTTGCACCCAGAAAGTGCTCAATGAATATGACAACGAATGAATGAACTACAAGGAACCACTTACTCTTCCTGCTCCCCAGTGCTAACACCATTCCTAGCTGGGATCACAAGCCAGTAGTAGCTACCCAGGTCAAGATAATCTTTCCTACCCATCTCCACGTATCTCTTCCCACTCTACCTTCCTCAACATTCCTTCCACAAATAACCTTAACCATCCTGAATGTTCTTTCGTCGGCTTCCCTCATGCCCATGACCTGACTATGCCACCTTGGTCCAATCTGTTGCCCTCCCGAGAGGGTTGGTCACAAATTGCTGTTAAAGAGGTCAGCTGGGCCCTATGCCATAGCAAGAATTCAAGGCAATAAAGTTTCTGCTGTCAATTGGACATCTGTGATGCCCCCACCGCCCGGCCCCACCCACACCAGAGAGTCCTAGTTCATTCAAGAGGCATCAGGATCAAACGGATGTTCTTCCGCGTTGAAACGTTATTTACCTGAGGGCGAAGCAGGTATTTAAGAGGACTCCTTCAGAGGCCTCCCATTCCCTTCTGGGACAGGAGATGCCTTGTTGAAAGGAACAAGGAGTGGGGTTGCCAGATGAGTCTTCAGAAGGACTTTCTTCCCATGCCCTAGTCCTTTCCCAGCTCCATGCCATTCCCCTGGACAGTTTCTCCTGAGAAAAACAAGGAAGAAGCAGCATGACCTAGTGGAAAGAGCATGGGACTGGGAATCAGAGGACAAGGGTTCTAATCCTGGCTCTGCTAATTGTTAGCTGGATGATCTTGGGCACACAACTTCTCTGGGCCTTAGTTTCTTCAGCTATAGATGGGGATTAAATCTGTTCTCCCTCATACTTGCACTGTTAGCCAATGCAGGACAGGGACTGTGTATGACCTGATTAATTTATATCTGCCCCAGCGCTTAGACAGTGTGTGACACACAGGAAGTGCTTAACAAATATTAAAAAAAGGAACCTTCAAGTGCTGGAGAAGGAGAGATTTGAGGGACTGGAGTGTTTCCGTTGGTAATCTCTAATGCTGGAGGCCAGAGAAGACCATGGAAGTTGATTAGAACTGCTGCTTAGAACAGTGCTTTGCACATAATAAGCGCTTAATAAATGCAATTATTATTATTATTATTATTATTATTATTATTATTATTATTATTATTATTACAGAACTAAAAGGGGCAAGCTTTGAGCACCTGAGAATATGGGCTAGTTTGGGGCAGAAACACAGCCTTGTGTGCTACCTACCTGTTGCCTAGAGGAGGATGTCAAAATTAAAACAAAACAGAAACACAAACCTGCCCTCCTTTACCAGAAATGTTTGAAGTAGTGGCTTGGCTCTCACAGGCCTCTGAGCATGTTTACCCCCCATGTAAATTAGAGTCGGACTCTAAGCTACTTCATGACTTCTTTAGCCTAGGCCAAGGTTTGGGAAACCAAGGCTCACAAACTACAAAGAATTCTTCTTTAACTCAAGTATGACACTCAATATAGGCACCCACCTGTGGCCTTGATACTGTGAGGAGACACCTTCAATGGCAGGCTCTCATCCACTGTGTTTTTCCCCCCCCATTACAGAATTTTTCATGTATGCGTGATATACCTGTGTCAAGGGACTTCCTAACCTTTTTAACTCATAATTTCCAAGAACTCCTGTGACCTTCCACACCCTCTAGCTAGCAGAATGCTGATTTGTCCATTTTTGAGACATTTTGGAAAATGCACCTCCTCCAGGAAGTCTTCCCAACGCTTACTGCTATTTCGACAGTTCCACATCACCCAAACACATGGGTACTCATGGCCCCAGTAGCGTTTACGTACACCGCCCTTCTAGGTTGGTTGTTTCTGACCAAATGATCTGCGGGACCCATCTTCCCTTGGCAAAAAAATAAGTAAATAAACAAAAAACAATCACCTGGAACTCTGATTACGGGAGAAGCAGTTGTCTGAGTGGTCTAGAGAAAGAGTGTGGTTCAATGGAAAAAGCATGGAATTGGGAGTCAGAAGTCTTTGGTTCAAATCCTGGCTCTGCCAACTGTCAGCTGTGTGACCTTAGGCAAGTCACTTAACTTCTCTGTGCCTCAGTTACCTCATCTGTAAAATGGGGATTGAGACTGTGAGGCCCAAGTGGAACAACCTGATCACCTTGTATCCTCCCCAGCGCTTAGAAAAGTTCTTTGCATGTAGTAAGCACTTAACAAATGCCATCATCATTATTATTATTATTAAGTGTCTAAGGAAGAAGAAATAAAAAACCCAACAAAGACACAGAACGTGTGTGGTGCTTTGTTCAGACAGCAAAACACAAACAACTAGTCACAACCCCTCTTGGGTCATCTAGCTATGGATGGACTGCACCAATTATCCGTGCTGAAGTTGCACCCAAAATGAAAATGTTCAACAATGGCTTTAAGCATTCTCGTACAGACTATTAAGCATGGCCTAGTGGTAAGAGCATGGGCTTGGAAGTCAGGGGACATGGGTTCAAGTCCCGACACTGCTGTCTGTTGTATGACCTTGGGCGAGTCACTTCACTTCTCTGTGCCTCAGTGCCCTCATCTGTAAAATGGGGATGTAGACTGTGAGCCCCACGTGGGACAACCTGATCACCTTGCATCTACTCCAGCGCTTAGAACAGTGCATGGCACATAGTAAGTGCTTAACAAATACCATTATTATTATAAGCGCTTAACAAATACCGTTATTATTATTAACACTTCATCAGAGGTGTGGCTCAGTGGAAAGAGCCCGGGGTTTGGAGTCAGAGGTCATGGGTTCAATCCCGGCTCTGCCAACTGTCAGCTGTGTGACTTTGGGCAAGTCACTTCACTTCTCTGGGCCTCAGTTACCTCATCTGTAAAATGGGGATTAAGGCTGTGAGCCATTATTACTATTAATAAGCGCTTAACAAATGCCATTATGATTATCAACACCTCATCAGCAGTGTGGCTCAGTGGAAAGGGCACGGGCTTTGGAGTCAGAGGTCATGGGTTCAATCCTGGCTCTGCCAATTGTCAGCTGTGTGACTTTGGGCAAGTCACTTCACTTCTCTGGGCCTCAGTTACCTCATCTGTAAAATGGGGATTAAGGCTGTGAGCCCCCCGTGGGACAACCTGATCACCTTGTAACCTCCCCGGCGCTTTGCACATAGGAAGCGCTTAATAAATGCGATTATTATTATTATTATTAGGGAGGGAAACGCTTGTGGTTTGCAGATGTCTCCTATTCCAAACTCCCGAATTATTATTATTATTATTATTATTATTATTATTATTATTATTATTATGGGAAACGCTTGTGGTTTGCAGATGTCTCCTATTCCAAACTCCCGATTTATTATTATTATTATCATTATTATTATTATTATTAATATTATTAAGGGAAACGCTTGTGGTTTGCAGATGTCTCCTATTCCAAACTCCCGCGTGCCATCTAGTGGAATAAGTTAGTTTTACATGGTGGCCGAGAGGAATCTGCACACAATTCGCAGATTTCCACTATTCCTGGGAATACCAAATCCTTGTTTGGAATGTTCATTCCATCTGAGGTCACCTAACCAGTTATGGTTGGTGAAAACGATGCCCACAGGACCTCTAGGTAAAGAGAGCCAACAAGTCTGACATAAAGGCAGTGTCATCTGCCGGAGAAAGGATGATGATGATGATGATGATGATGGCATTTATTAAGCGCTTACTATGTGCAAAGCACTGTTCTAAGCGCTGGGGAGGTTACAAGGTGATCAGGTTGTCCCACGGGGGGCTCACAGTCTTCATCCCCATTCTACAGATGGGGTAACTGAGGCACAGAGAAGTTAAGTGACTTGCCCAAAGTCACACAGCTGACAATTGGCAGAGCTGGGATTTGAACCCCTGACCTCTGACTCCAAAGCCCGGGCTTTTTCCACTAAGCCACGAAGGATAATTTTAGAGGGTCAGGAGACTGGGGTTTTATTCCCAGAGAAGCGGCATGGCTCAGTGGAAAGAGCCCGGGCTTTGGAGTCAGAGGTCATGGGTTCAAATCCCAGCTCTTCCAGTTGTCAGCTGTGTGACTTTGGGCAAGTCACTTAACTTCTCTGGGCCTCAGTTACCTCATCTGTAAAAATGGGGATGAAGACTGTGAGCCCCCACGTGGGACAACCTGATGACCTTGTAATCTCCCCAGTTCTCAGAACAGTGCTTTGCACATAGTAAGTGCTTAATAAATGCCATCATTATCATTATTACTATTATTCCCAGCTCTGCCGCTGGCCTGCCATGTGACCTTTGGAAAGTTACTTAACGGTGCTAGGTCTCCGTGTCCTCATGTGTGAAACGGGGTTAATAATCTCTGCTTTTTCCTTACAGGCATTGTGACTCTACAATTAGATAATGAATGTGAAAGCATTGTACAGATTCAGGGTGTTTAGTTGCCAAATCTAGTCCTGAGGCTGTTTCCATGAAAGCAGACTTCCCCAGAATGAAATGGGGGTAAAATTTCATTTAAAAGGACTCTCTGTCTATTGGCAAGTTCAGATTTACTTCTATAGAGAGGTGATATTCTCTAGCTTGTCCTTGAAATTATAGTAATAATAATAAATAGCTCAATAATAATAATTACTCATGTTGGGGAAATTGTTAAGGACTATTACAATTATTGGGGAAATTGTTAAGGACTTTTTAGGTGTGAAGCACTGTACTAAGTGTTAAGGTAGATATAAGGTAATCAGGGACATAAATTAAGCAATGTATCTGCACCCACAAAATAGAAAAATAGAGCACCATTCTGGGAGTCAGGAGGACCTGAGTTCTAATCCACACTCCACTACATGTCTGTTGTGTGACCGTGTGACCACGACTTTGTGACCATAACCGGCTCATATGTTTCCAACTGAATTACCTGTCCATTTCAAGCCTTCCCCCCAGAAATAGCTGGACAGTGCAGTTCCAGTGAACATGTTGAGGTCTGAATTACCCAGATGGTTTGTATTGGGAGTGAGTTGTCTTAAACAGCCCTGGGTGAATATCTCCACGGCCCAGTTACCTTATCTGTAAGTTAAGTCATTTAACTTCTCTTGCCCTCAGTTACCTTATCTGTAAAGTGGGGATTAAGAATGTGAGCCCATGTGGGACAGGGACTGTGTCCAACCTGATTAACTTGTATCTACCCCAGTACTTAAAACAGTGCTTGACACATAGTATGCACTTAACAAGTACCGTAATTATTAATTATGATCATCATTAGGGCTTTGGAGATAGAGGGGAGTGAGACCTGCTGGATTTGGGTAAACAATGTGCCTGAGTGTAAAGAGCACAGGATTGGGAGTCAGAGGATCTGGGTTCTTATCACAGTTGTTTGTTGTCACATTGTACTAATGCACTCTCCCAAGCGCTTAGTACAATTCTCCGCACACAGTAAGTGCTCAATAAATATGGTTGAATGAGTTCTATCACTTAGCTGCTGTATGAACTTGGGAAAATCCCTTACCTCCTCTGGGACTTAGTTTCCTCTTCTGCAAATAGGCAGTAAGGTCATTGTGGGCAGGGAATGTCTGTTATATTGTTGTGTTTTACTCTCCCAAGTGCTTAGTACAGTGCTCTGCACACAGTAAGCACTCAATAAATATGATTGATTGACTGAATACCTGCTCTCCTTCCCACTTAGTCTGTAGGTTCCATGTGGGATAGGGACCTGTGCCCAACCTGTTAACTTGTATTTACCCTAGTTCTTAGCATGTAGTACAGTGCTTAGCATGTAAGCGCTTAAATGTCTCCATTTTTATTATTATTATTAGGGAAGGGGGGGGGGGTTCCACTATGCCCAGTGCTTCCCTTCCTTCTCCTCTATACTGCAAACTTGTTGTGGGCAGAGAGCATGTCTACCAACTCGGTTCTATTGTACACTCCCAAGCACTTAGTATAGTGTTTTGCAAAAAGTAAGCACACAATGAATACAATTCATTTATCTCAGACTGGCAGAACAGCATGAACAAGGAATCCAAAGAGGTAGAGTTGAGACCAAGATAGAGTTTGAAAGAGAGCTTGGGAAGAGTGAAGATCGAGAGTTGGGAAGTAGCAGGCAAAAATCAGCCGACATGAAAGATGAGGAAAGCTGGAGGAGAGCGGAAAGGAATGGAAGGGGGAGGTGAAGCCAATGGTTAGAGGCTTGGTTGATCCAGAGGGACAAAGGGCAACTAATCCCATCGTCCGGGCCGGCTCAGGCACTTCAAACTCAGTTACCTGTCCATTTCAAGCTTCGCCCCGGAATAGCTCAACAGTTCAGTTTCAGTGAAAATTTTGAGGTCTGAATTACCCAGGTGGCCCTTATTGGTAGTGAGTTGTCTTAAACAGCCCAGGGTGAATAGCTCCCTGGCCCAGTCTAGCCCACATATCTTAAGGATGATAAAGTGTGAAAACTGGAGAAGTCACTGTGCCTGAATGCACAGTAACTTCAGCCGCATCAAAAAAGAGAGTTCTTCCCATAGAAACACTTACCTCCCTATCATCCCACACCACTCACAGCTCTTGGCTCTCCTCTTATCCCTTGGATTGAAATGTTTGTTCTGGGACAGATCCAAAGGATGCACTTTTGGAAGGAATTTGGAAAAAGCAGCATGTTACAATAGTTAGGTTATTAGCTAGTGAAAGAAAGCCACGTTGTGGAATAATTGATATTTATTCTTCATTTACAATAATAATAATGACATTTATTAAGCACTTACTATGTGCAAAGTACTGTTCTAAGCGCTGGGGAGGTTGCAAGGTGATCAGGTTGTCCCACAGGGGCTCACCGTCTTAATCCCCATTTTACAGATGAGGTAACTGAGGCCCGGAGAAGTTAAGTTACTTGCCCAAAGTCACACAGCTGGCAATTGGCGGAGCTGGGATTTGAACCCATGACCTCTGACTCCAAAGCCCGTGCTTTTTCCACTGAGCCACGCTGCTTCTCTATTTATGCACCCTGAGGCTCAAGGTGTTTCAACGTTTCCATAAAACCATCTGAAATTATGGTAAAAATGGAGCATTCCTTTGGAGTTGTTTTTAGGGCCAAAAGAACACATTATAAAACCTCCCAGGAATTTATAGCTGACATGTATTACAGTTTCTCTTTTCCCCTCCAAACATAGCTGACCAGATAGATTGTTAGCCGCTTGGGGATAGGGGCTGTGTCTTTTGCTCAATAAATATGATTGATGAATCTCTTACTGCTCCTAGGAAACCACTCTATATAAGTGTGTATAACTGAAAACTACTGTGTATAACAGCCCTGTGAGCCCGTTGTTGAGTAGGGACCATTTCGATAAGTTGCCAACTTGAACTTCCCAAGCGCTTAGTACAGTGCTCTGCACACAGTAAGTGCTCAATAAATATGATCAAATGAATAAATGAATGAATAAGGTGATTTTTCACACATTCACCCAAAGTAAAGCAAAAATATCTCAGAAGAGGAGGGATGTGCTCATGTGGGCCTCTGTGAGCCAGGTTCAGCCAAATGATTCCCAGAACATTGTTCTTATCCACTGTGCTTCTCTAACGTGCTGTAAGCCAAGGGGCTGGGGCGGTGGATTGAAGATAGACACGCTTCTCAAACTCCTCTGCTTTCTAGGAATCAATCCATCATATTTATTGAGTGCTTACTGTGTGCAGAGCACCGTACTAAGCGCTTGGGAAGTACAAGTTGGCAACATATAGAGACAGTCCCTACCAAACAGCGGGCTCACAGTCTAGGAGAACCCAGCCTGGCCTTAATGAATTATAGAGTCGGAGAGCTGGACCTCAGAAATTCATCTCAGTGGTATCTACTGAGTGCCGACTGTGTGCAAAACAACGGACAGGGCATTTGGAAGAGCCTCTCTCACTCCCAAACTGTGAGCCCTAGGTGGGACAGGGATTGTCTCCAATCTGACCATTCTGCATCTATTCCAATACTTAGTAGAGGCCTGGATGCATAGTAAGGGCTTAACAAGAAGCAGCACGGCATAGTGTATAAACCATAAGCCTGAGACCCAGAAGGACCTGGGTTCTAATCATCATCATCATCAATCGTATTTATTGAGCGCTTACTATGTGCAGAGCACTGTACTAAGCGCTTGGGAAGTACAATCCCAGCGCTACCACTTGTCTGTTGTATGACCTTAGGCAAGTCATTTAATTTCTCTGTGCCTCAGTTATCTCTTCTATAAAATGGAGATTAAGACTGTGAGCCCCAATGTGGGACATGTCCAATCTGATTACTTTGCATCTACCCCAGGGCTTAGAACAGTGCTTGACACACAGTAAGCGCTTAACAAATACCATCATCATCACCATTATTACTACAACAGAGGTAGGGGGCTGGGTGTTTGGGAGGCTTCCAGTTTTGTGGGAGAGAAAGATGCGAATTATTTAAAAATAGCCGGGAGTAGAAGAAAGAACCAGGCTAAGACAGATAGGAATACAAGTTTGGATGAAATAGCAGAATAAATCATTGAGCATACAATTGATTAGGATATATATGTTTGGTTTTGTCATCTGTCTCCCCCTTCTAGACTGTGAGCCTATTGTTGGGTAGTGACCGTCCCTATATGTTGCCGACTTGTACTTCCCAAGCACTTAGTACGGTGCTCTGCACACAGTAAGTGCTCAATAAATACGATTGATTGAATGAATGAATGAATATATATGGTATTTATTGAGCACTTACTGTATATGCAGAGCATTTTACTAAGCACTTGGGAGAGTTAGGTACAACAAAGTTGTTAGAGAAAAATGAAAATTATTTAAAAATAGTAGGAGTTGAAGGAATAGGCAGGCTAAAACAGATAGGAATGCAGTTTTGGATGAACTAGCAAAATAAATAATTGAATAGACAATGGACTTTGCATATATACATGATATTTGAGTGCTTACTGTGTGAACTCGCTTGGGCGAGTTCAGTACAACAGAGTTGGTAGAAGCCTTCCATGCCCACAATTAGTTACTATACATATATATATGTAGGTCTATATCTATAAATAGATATATAGATGTATAAAACACACAAACAGGGGCTGAGGATGTTAGTAAATATGTAAATTCTCAGAGTAGTTTCTGGGTGACTGGAACCTGGGTTCTGGGATTAATCAGGGAAGGCTCTTGGACCGGGTGGGATTTTAGGTAGTCTTTGAATATGGGCAGAATGGCTTTCTGGAAGATTTGAAGAAGGAGGGTGTTGCAGATCGGAAAGTATGAGCAAGGAGTCAGAGGAAGGAGAATGAAGAGTAAGGCCCAGTTCAAAGATGAGTTTGAGAAGAGTGAAGAGTGTAAGCTGCAAGTGGTTGGAGAGGGCTTAATAATAATAATAGTATTTGTTAAGCGCTTACTATGTGCCAGACACTGTACTAAGCCCTGGGGAGAATAAAGGCAAATCAGGTTTGACACAGCCCCATATGGCTTTTGTGTAGGAGGAAGAAAACTGAAGGAGAACCATGAAGTGACTACTTGATGTGAAGGAAATATGTAACCACTGGAGGTTTGTGAGGAGTGGAGAGATGTGCGCTGAACAACATTTTTTACATTTAGAAAGATGATCCAGGCAGCTGCCTGTGGTAGACCGAAAAAAAAAAGATGTTTTTTGTTAAGCGCTTACTACGTGCCAGGCACCGTACTAAGCACTGGAGTGGATACAAGCAAATCAAGTTAGACACAGTTCCTGTCCCATGTGGGGCCTGGGTTCTCAATCCCCATTTTCCAGATTAAGAAAGTCCAGAGAAGTGAAGTGACTTATCCAAGGTCACACTGCAGCCAAGTGGCAGGGCTAGGATTAGAACCCATGGCTTTCTGACTCTCTGGCCCGTGGTTTTGAAGTGGGAAGAGGCAGGGGAACCAAGGGGGAAGTCTAACAGGGATATGGCAAGAACACAGAGAAGCAGTGTGGCTTAGTGGAAAGAGCATGGGCTTGGAAGTCAGAGGTCATGGGTTCTAATCTGGCTCTGCCACTTAGCTGTGTGACTTTGGGCAAGTTACTTAACTTCTCTGTGCCTCAGTTACTTCATCTGTAAAATGGGGATTAAAACTGAGCCCCACGTGGGACAACCTGATAATCTTGTATCTACCCCAGCGCTTAGAATAGTGCTTGGCACATAGTAAGCACTTAAATATCATTATTATTGCTATTGTTATTATTATTATTATTATCATTAACATGACCCAGGGAGGCTGGTGACCTTTAGCCTCCAGACAGTTGAATGGTTAAAGTGGAGTAGCCCAGGAAAGGAGGGTTGTTTGAACCAGGGGCAGGGGCTAGCAGCCATATCAGAACCCTCTGTCCTGCTCTCTGATTCACCCAGACCCCCTTTTCCTCTATTCCTCCTTCCCTCCCCATCTCCCTAACTCCCTCCCTCTGCTCTACCCCCCCGCCCCACAACACTTGTGTGTATATATGTACATATTTATTATTCTATTTATTTTATTAATGATGTGTATATATATCTATGATTCTATTTATTTATATTGATGCTATTGATACCCATCT
This sequence comes from Tachyglossus aculeatus, assembly GCF_015852505.1. Classification (NCBI taxonomy): domain Eukaryota; kingdom Metazoa; phylum Chordata; class Mammalia; order Monotremata; family Tachyglossidae; genus Tachyglossus; species Tachyglossus aculeatus. The sequence goes on from NC_052068.1 coordinate 75,445,080, forward strand.
ATTTGTTTTGTTTTGTTGTCTGCCTCCTCTCTTCTAGACTGTGAGCCCATTGTTGGGTAGGAATTGTCTATCTGTTGCTGAATTGTACTTTCCAAGTGCTTAGTACAGTGCTCTGAACACACTAAGTGCTCAATAAATGGAAGGAGGGAAGGAAGGAAGGAGGGAAGGAAGGAGGGAAGGAGGGAAGGAGCGAAGGAGGGAAGGAGGGAAGGAGGGAAGGAGGGAAGGAGGGAAGGAGAGAAGGAGAGAAGGAGAGAAGGAAGGAGGGAGGGAAGGAGGGAGGGAAGGAGGGAGGGAAGGAGGGAGAGAAGGAGGGAGGGAGGGAGGGAGAGAAGGAGGGAGGGAGGGAGGGAAGGAGGGAAGGAGGGAGGGAGGGAAGGAGGGAAGGAGGGAAGGAGGGAAGGAAGGAGGGAAGGAGGGAAGGAGGGAAGGAGGGAAGGAGGGAAGGAGGGAAGGAGGGAGGGAGGGAGGGAGGGAAGGAGGGAGGGAGGGAGGGAGGGAAGGAGGGAGGGAGGGAGAGAGGGAAGGGAGGGAAGGGAGGAAGGGAGGAAGGGAGGAAGGAAGGATGGATGTAGGTGGCTCTCTGGATTCAAAAGGACTTTACTTTCCCTAAAGATTTTGTCACTGATCTTTTTTTCTCCCCAAGGCAGGAATGATGAGGCTGTCTTAAGTACTCGAGTCATCAGAATCTTAAAAACACACTGATGGTTTTGAGGCAACAACAGGGTGGTTTCAAGCAGTGCTCTCCCCCGACACTCATTTCCATTCCCCTGAGCTCTGTGCCGCTTCCATCCTCATTCTGAAAGCGGCACCAGAAGCAGAGAGAAGAGAGTCCAGGAATGCCAGTCACCCACTTATGCATCTATGGGAATTCCCAGGCCAGAGAAATCACTCTGTTGGCCCCACGTAGGCCAGGAGGCTGGTCAAACAGGCACATTTAAGAAGAAAAGCACCATGGCCTAGTGGAAAGCACAACTAGCTGGGAGTCCTGAGGCCTGGATTCTAATGCCAGCTATGCCTGATGTGTGACCTTGGGCTTGTCTTTTAAATTCCCCATCTGTAATATGGGGATTAAATAACTGTCGCGTTTCTCTGTGGGAGGGAGCCCCATATGCGACAGACACCGTGTCTGATCTGAACATATTGTATCTACTCCAGTGCTTGGCACAGAATAAGCACTTAAATACCACAGTTAGTACAGTGCCTGGAAAAAGTAGAGAAACATACACGTACACCTTGTATACACACAAGGGGTTTATGAAGTCTTGATTCAACTTTCAACAGGGAACTGTGGGCTGCATAGGATATGGAAACTTGAAATGCTCCTATGAAAATTCATTCATGGTGGTTTTTTTATAGCATTAACGGGGCTATTTACAAATTAAACACTCCAAATGCTAGGTTTCATTTTAGATCCATGCCTTACTAATATGGTGATGGTAGAAAAGAAGATTGGTTGGTTAACGCAGAGAAGCAGTGTGGCTCAGTGGAAAGAGCCCGGGCTTGGGAGTCAGAGGTCATGGGTTCTAATCCTGCCTCTGCCACTTGTCAGCTGTGTGACTTTGGGAAGGTCACTTAACTTCTCTGTGCCTCAGTTACCTCATCTGTAAAATGGGGATTAAGACTGTGAGCCCCACATGGTACAACCTAATTATCTTGTACACCCCCCAGCACTTAGAACAGTGCTTGGCACATGGTAAGAGCTTAACAAATGCTATTATCATTATTAACTGAACTGTTGTCACTCCTCTTGTGGGCAGGGAACAGGTCTATCAATTCTATCATATTGTACTCTCCCAGGTGCTTAGTACAGTTCCCTGCACACGTTCAGCACTAAATGTTATTGAGAACACACTCATAGTGAAGTAAAACAAAATTTTTGATGGATATCTAGAAACAGAATAAAAATTGAATTTGCCGAGGGAATTTGTAACCATTCTGTATGTGTAGTCTAGGGCTTAGATGTTGCAAAATTTTACATACTCCTTTTTCAATAAACCTCAAACCCAAATATTTGCACTTAAATTTTGACACCCTCCCCCCCACAAGTCTGGACACTCTACCCAAGAATATACAGGCTCCTTTCTTCTGAAGCTGTGGGAATGCAGTCCGTAGAACTTGCCAGCAACCTACAGAGCAGAACTCACTACTCTCTGGTTCACTTATTCAGTGGTGATTATTAAGCGTCTACTGGGTGTTCAGGCCCTGAACTTTGGGCAGAGTAGAAGCCTCTCTACTATGGACAGAGATATGAACTTGATTTTGGGGAAAAGTGGTGTCGGCCTAGTGGAAGAGCACAAGATTGGGAGTCAGGAGACTTGGGCGTCAGTAGACTTGGGTTCTAATTCCAGCTCTTCCAATTGCCTGCTGTGTGACCTTAGGAAAGTCACTTAACTTCTCTGTGTTTGTTTCCTCACCTGTAAAATGGGGACTAAATAACTGTTCTCTCTCCTATCCAGACAGTCCCATGTCGGGCGGGGACAGTCTCTCATCTGATTGTATTATATCCACCTCAGTGCTTGGCATGTAGTGAGTGTTTAACAAAATACCACCATTATTCCAAATAATGATGGTACAGTAAAGGTAGAAAATACAGTCCCTGCTCTTCACGAGTTCATAATGCTTCTGTTATGGTTCCTGAGTGCAATTTTCACTGTACAAGAACAATTGTTTGTTGATTTGTTTAGATACAGTTTTAAATATGTTGGTACGTGTTCTTAGTAGGCCAGTTCTCAATTGTTCAGAATGTCCTTGCTGGGGGGTTCCTTGATGATCCGAGAAACAGTTTACAAATTTGTAAAATTTGCATCTAGAGCAATATTTTCTTGACAGAGGCTAAACTGAATCTTGGTCTTTGTGCACAAAGACAAAATGAAAGCAAATTTTTTCAGATCACCTCAAATCTTGCTGTGCTCAAGTGTTCTCCTCCTCATCAATGGTCAGTCCAGTGAGCTGAACAGCCGCAAGCATCCTTCCGGTGAAAATGGCCCTATGACTTTCTAAGGACTTGTCTTGCCATTTAATGGGGGTGATGGCTTGTAAGACTTAGATATGAAACACGCAACCCCAATGTTTGTTTCTGTGTCAATTCCAGTTCTTGCAACTACAAAGTAAATGTCCCTAGCCTACCACTAATTGGCAAATTGCCAAACAATCTCAGTTATACAGGCCAGATGATCATTCTTGGGGAGCAGGTGGGAAGAATTATCCTGCAAAACACCACAATTCAATCAGCATGGAGTAATGGAGAGGGCAAGGGCCCCGGAGTCAGAATATAGGTTCTAATCCTGGCTCCACCACGTGTCTGCTGTATGACCTTGGGCAAGTCACTTAACTTCTCTGTGCATCAGTTACCTCATCTGTAAAATGGGGATTAAGACTGTAAACCCTACATGAAACAGGGACTGTGTCCAACCTCATAAGCTTGTAACTACCCCAGAGCTTGGAACAGTGCTTGCCACCTATTAAGTGTTTAACAAATACCATCATCATCATTATTATTATTATTACTAGGCACTTGGAAGAGTTTTTATGACATTAAGTGCTTACTATGTGCAAAGCACTGTTCTAAGCGCTGAGGAGGTTACAAGGTGATCAGTTGTCCCACAGGAGGCTCACAGTCTTAAACCCCATTTTACAGATAATAATAATGATGGCATTTATTAAGCGCTTACTATGTGCAAAGCACTGTTCTAAGCGCTGGGCAGGATACAAGGTGATCAGGTTGTCCCATGGGGGACTCACAGTCTTAATCCCCATTTTACAGATGAGGGAACTGAGGCACAGAGAAGTTAAGTGACTTGCCCAAAGTCGCACAGCTGACAATTGGTGGAGCCTGGATTTAAACCCATGACCTCTGACTCCAAAGCCCATGCTCTTTCCACTGAGCCATGCTGCTTCGGAGTTGTACCCCAATTGTACCACAGTTATTATTATTATTATTGTTAGAGGTGGTAGAGTCGTCCCCTGCCCACAACAAGCTTATTGGCCCCCAAATCATCCTAACCTAAAGACAACAAGAGCTACTCTGCCTCTCACCAGTTACTTCCTCGGAGTAAACTCACTTGCTCCCATGGAATTCCTCCCCAGATGGGGCCTCTCTGACCAGTGTCATCTTGGGGCACCTCTGCCCATCCAGCTGGCTAGCCCCACATCTCCGTGGAACCGACTGGACAGCTCTTCACAGTGCCAGAACAAGCTATGACAGATCAGGTTACTGCATCAGCCTTCTCTCTGATCTCCCATCCTCGTGTTTCTCCCCACTTCAATCCATACTTCATGCTGCTGCCCGGATTATCTTTGTCCAGAAACGCTCTGGGCGTATTACTCCCCTCCTCAAAAATCTTCAGTGGCTACCAATCAATCTGTGCATCAGGCAGAAACTCCTCACCCTGGGCTTCAAGGCTGTCCATCACCTCGCCCCCTCCTACCTCACCTCCCTTCTCTCCTTCTCCAGCCCAGCCCGCACCCTCTGCTCCTCTACCGCTAATCTCCTCACCGTACCTCGTTCTCGCCTGTCCCACCATCGATCCCCGGCCCACGTCATCCCCCGGGCCTGGAATGCCCTCCCTCTGCCCATCCGCCAAGCTAGCTCTCTTCCTCCCTTCAAGGCCCTACTGAGAGCTCACCTTCTCCAGGAGGCCTTCCCAGACTGAGCCCCTTCCTTCCTCTCCCCCCCTCCCCCTCTCCATCCCCCCCATCTTACCTCCTTCCCTTCCCCACAGCACCTGTATATATGTATACATGTTTGTACATATTTCTTACTCTATTTATTTATTTATTTATTTTACTTGTACATATCTATTCTATTTATTTTATTTTGTTAGTATGTTTGGTTTTGTTCTCTGTCTTCCCCTTTTAGACTGTGAGCCCACTGTTGGGTAGGGACTGTCTCTATATGTTGCCAATTTGTAGTTCCCAAGCGCTTAGTACAGTGCTCTGCACACAGTAAGTGCTCAATAAATACGATTGATGATGATGATGATGATGATGATGATGATGATCAGGTTGCTTATCAAAGTTCCTTTTCCTCCTATTGCTTGAACCTGCGTCCAGAGAAGACACAACCAGGAGTCAAGTCAGAGAGCGGAGGGCTTAAAGGAACTCGTGTTCATCAAACCGTTCCTCTCCAGTCACCGACAGAAAGTTTCCCACACTGCTCTGAGGTGGCCCCAACCTGGCCCTGATCCTGGGATCCTGACTCTGATTCTGCATCCTCGACTAGCACTGTTTAGTGACCTGAAATACCAGCTCCCCCTCATTTCACATGGAAGTGGGGAAGCTGGATGCTCGATTTTCATGTGGAATCCAGTAATTCCCTGGCTACATGACTCAACTTTCTGAACATCAGGCATCCCACCAGAACTACACGCAGTAGCTCGGTGGAGCTCCGGTTCTCTCGGAACTCAGCTTTCAGAGAATTTTCATGCCTATTCATGCAAAAACAGCAAAACTAAAAAAAAAGTTGCTTGGTTGTCACCTTCCTATGTCCAAAGTCTCTAAATGATTAGAAAAATGCAGTGGAAGAGAACTGCAGGAACTCCAAAGCAGGCTGCTGGTTGTGCTGCAGATCTCTATCCAATTCTGAAATTCCTTCTAGGAGCCGTTTGCAATGCAGGTTAATTCCAATTCGGTCCCTCTGGCTATTTTCCTGGTCAGATACATCTTTTGTTCTCTGTCTCCCCCTTTTAAACTGTGAGCCCACTGTTGGGTAGGGACTGTCTCTATATCTTGCCAACTTGTACTATCCAAGTGCTTAGTACAGTGCTCGGCACACAGTAAGCGCTCAATAAATACGATTGATTGATTGATTTTGTTTGCAAAGACCTCATTTCCAGAGGCTCTGAGCACTTCCTGTTGAGTGGGATCTTGGGACAAATTTCAAAACCTACATCTTGCGACTCTAACCTTCCACTTATGTTCGTTCGTTTGGTCATATTTATCGTCACCTACTGTGTGCAGAGCTCTGTACTAAGCACTCGAGAGAGTACAATACAGCAATAGACACATTCTCTGCCCACAACAAGCTTGCAGTCTAGGGGAGGAGACAGACATTATTACAAATAAGTAAATTAAAAATTTGTGCATGACAAGACCAGACATAAGTGCTGTGGGGCTGGGGAGGGCAGGGGGGAGAACAAAAGGAGCAAAAACAAGTCATGGTGATGCAGAAGAGAGCGGAAGAAGAGGAAAGGGGAGGCTTAATCAGGGAAGTCCTTCTGGAGGAGATGTGCCTTCAAAAATACTTTGAAGCCAGGGCAGAGTAATTGTCTGATATGAGGAGGGTATTCCAGGCCAGATACAGGACATGGGCGAGGTATTGGTGACAAGATAGGTGAGATTAAGGAACAGTAAGAAGGTTAGCATTAGAAGAGCAAAGTGTGTGGCCTGGGTTGTAAGAGGAGAGAAGCAACGTGAGGCAGGAAGAGGCAAGGTGATGGAGTGTTTTAAAGCCAATGATGAGGAGTTTTTGTTTGATGCTGAGGTGAATGGGCAGCCACTGAAGTTTTTTGAGGAGTGGGGTGATCTGTCCTGAACGTTTTTGTAGAAAAATGATCATCATCAATCGTATTTATTGAGTGCTTACTGTGTGCAGAGCACTCTACTAAGCACTTGGGAAGTAGACAGTCCCTACCCAACAGTGGGCTCACAGGCAGCAGAGTGAAGTATGGACTGGATTGGGGAGAGGCCGGAGGCTAGGAGGCTTATGCGATAATAGTAATAATAATAATAATAATAATGGTATTTAAGTGCTTACTATGTGCCAAGCACAGTTCTAAGCACTGGGGTAGATACAAGGTAATCCTGTCCCACATGGAGCACACAGTCTTAATTCCCCATTTTAAAGATGAGGTAACTGAGGCCCAGAGAAGTGAAGTGACTTGCCTAAGGTCCCACATGGAGCCCACAGTCCTAATTCCCCATTTTAAAGATGAGGTAACTGAGGCCCAGAGAAGTGAAGTGACTTGCCTAAGGTCCCACATGGAGCCCACAGTCCTAATTCCCCATTTTAAAGATGAGGTAACTAAGGCCCAAAGAAGTGAAGTGACTTGCCTAAGGTCACACAGCAGACAATTGGCAGAGCCAGGATTAGAACCCATGACCTTCTGACTCCCAGATCTGTGCTATATCCACATATACCATGCTGCTTTTCATGCAGTAATTTAAGTGGGATAAAATAAGTGATTGGATGGAGGAGAAAAGTGAATTTTAGTGATTTGTGAAAGTGGGACCGACAGGATTTAGTGATGGATTAAATATGTGGGTTGAATGAGAGAGAGGAGTCAAAGATAATGCCAAGGCTACGGGCTTGTGAGACAGAAGTATAGTGGTGCTGTCTACAGTAATGAGGAAGTCAGGGGGATGACAGGGTTTGAGTGGGAAGATAAAGAGTTCTATTTTGGACAGGTTAAACTCAAGGTGACAGGAGGACATCCAAGTAGAGATGTCTTGAAGGCAAAAGGAAATGAGAGCCTGGAGAGAAGGAGAGATAGGAGTAGATTTGGGTATCATCCTCACAGAGATGGTAGTTGAAGCCATGGGAACCATACTTGCTTTCTGTACCCATCCATTATACAATTTCAGCCTGCCATCCATCCTGTGAAAGCCCTAAGGAGAGTCCTTCATTGCCTTTCAAAGCACACTGGGATCCACAGGAATGCCTCCACAATTCCTGTCGGAAAACCGAATGCTGATCCTTTGGGGGAGAGGCTAAATGGCACACCTCCCTCTGCCTCTGTGCAGTTGCTAAAGCACACAGTAACTTTATTCAGATGGAGTATTTACTCTGGAGCATGAGACCACAGCTCCCCTTTACTTCTTTCCCAAATTTCCACCCCCACCTCACCCCCACTGCCTGCTATCTAAAGGTTCAGAGGAATCAAGAAGGGTTCTGTGTTCTCTCGAAACCCTAAGCTAAGATCTCTTCTTAACGGGGAAGGGATGGACGACAGCCCAACAGCTCTTCTGAATGCAGGCAGTTCTTCTAGAATGTTCTTTCCACCACAAGCATCCACCTGGGTGAGAAGACGTGGGTTGTCGGGAAAAATGGCAGTGAACCGCACAGTCTTCTGATGGGATAAAGGGGATCTCCCATCAGGAACCATGGACTAGCTTTGGTTTGCACTTGGGACTGAGAACCTGAGCGAAAGAATCTATTTCGGGTGACTGTGGGACAGGGACGGTGTTTGAACGGATTAGATTGTAATAATATAGATTATTATTCTCCTATGAATCAACACCTTATTGTGGCGGGAGAGTTTGCACACGCCAAGGAAGCTTAGAGCTATGCCATTGAGAGACAGTCTCTCGTTAGGGTTAGCCATAATGGAAAGGTCTAAAAGATTCAACTGTGCTTGCCAGCAGCAGTAGGGGGAAGAGTCAAAGGCAGATGATCAAGTGACCAAAATGTCGATCAAAGGCAACCGCAGAGTCTTGGCTTTTACTGCATGGAAGAAGGTAATCGTAAACCACTTCCGTATTTTTACCAAGAAAACTTTATGGATACATATGCCAGAATGACATGGAAGACCAGCAACTATCAGCATGGCTAAGTGGAAAGAGAATGGGCTGGGGAATCAGAGGACATGGGATTTAATCCCAATCCTGCCACTTGTCTGCTGTGTGACCTTGAGCGAGCCACTTAACTTCTCTGTGCCTCAGATACCTCATCTGTAAAATGGAGGTTAAGATTGTGAGCCCCACAAGGGACAACCTGATTAGCTTGCAACTACTCCAGTGCTTAAAACAGCGCTTGGCACATAATAAGCACCCAACAAATACCATAATTATTATTATTAGAGAAGCAGCGTGGCTCAGTGGAAAGAGCACGGGCTTTGGAGTCAGAGGTCATGGGTTCAAATCTCTGCTCTGCCAATTGTCAGATGTGTGACTTTGGGCAAGTCACTTAACTTCTTTGTGCCTCAGTTACCTCATCTGTAAAATGGGGATTAAGACTGTGAGCCCCTCGTGGGACAACCTGATCACTTTGTAACCTCCTCAGCGCTCAGAACAGTGCTTTGCACTTAGTAAGCACTTAATAAATGCCATTATTATTATTATTATGGAGGCCACAGCAACAGTGGCAGAAGAGCTGCTGGAGAAACTGCAGATTATGGTAGAGGATGGGACATTCTGGAGAAGATATATCGATGGAGTCGCTATGAATCAGATGTGACTCGCAAGCATTAGAGGTATATTATTATATAATTATAATAAATGGATTATATTGTATCTGCCCCAGCACTTAGTACAGTGCTTGGCACATAGCTTAAATACCCCACACTATAAGTGAGAGTGGTTTCTGTCGTTTCACTCACAGTCTCTAGTCCCCACCTGTGAGATTCCTTCTCAATAAATACCACAGTGGGTGGGAGGTAACATGTCTATCAACTCTGTTACACTGTACTTTACCAAGTGCTTAGTACAATGCTTTGCACATAGTAAGCACTCAAATTCTCAAATAGAGGAGCAGCGTGGCTAGTGAAAAGAGCACGGGCTTTGGAGTCAGAGGTCATGGGTTCAAATACCGGCTCTTCCAATTGTCAGCTGTGCGACTTTGGGCAAGTCACTTAACTTCTCTGGGCCTCAGTTACCTCATCTGTAAAATGGGGATTAAGACTGTGAGACCCCAGTGGGACTGCCTGATCACCTTGTAACCTCCCCAGCGCTTAGAACAGTGCTTTGCACATAGTAAGCGCTTAATTAAGGCCATCGTTATTATTATTATTAAATAGAATTGATTGATTGGGCACAGAGGGCAACAGGCTAGTGGGCAGGGGTGCAGCACCTTGTCAAGGGCAATCAAGATTTTTACAGACAAAACCTTTCTGCAGATTAAGTGCCCACAGCAGAGTCCCAGTTCTATGCCAAATTGTACTTCCCAAGCGCTTAGTACAGTGCTCTGCACAAAGTAAGCGCTCAATAAATACGATTGATGATGATGCCATCACATTGAAGACCAGCAGGCAGTGGCCAGGTAAACCCTGTGTTTTTAGAAAACTGACCGGTCAACCAGTTCTGCTACTATGCCTGATTGCATCTTCGCAAAACCCCATGCAATAAAAACTCATTCTGTAGCACTCACCTATTTAGAAGCCATGTCATTTGCCCTAATGGTTTCTTCTGATTCTGCAGCGCCCCATAAGCAAACAGGATATCTTTTTATCAGATATTTTCCTTAATTCCTTAACAAAATTCTTGTCAAAAAGCGCTTAGTACAGTGCTCTGCACATAGTAAGTGCTCAATAAATATGATTGATGCTGATAGTAAAAACACACAAGTAGAGCAGAACTGGGTGTGCTGTTCACACAGTAGGTGCATGATAAATATCAATTGATATATTATTTTTCTGTAAACTAAAACGTCAATAGGAGAGTCTAGTAGACCCAGATGATCACTCATAGTGATCACTCTGATCAATAAATGGAATTTTAGCACTTACTGTGTGCAGAACACTGTACTCGGTGCTTGGAAGAGTACAATACAACAGAGTTCATAGATACATTCTCTGCACTTAACAAGCTTACAGTCTGATCTCTTTGCAGGGGTGGATTTGATATTTTGTAATCTACAGGCACCAAAATCATTGCATCACTTATATATATTCCATTATAAAATCGTGACTGATAATAATACAAATAGAAATCTTTGTAACATGATGAACTAATTTTGAAATTTTCACAGTATAAGCTTCTCTCAACCTGAAATTTCAGTGAAGGAATTGATGTCATAGGAAACCTACAGTAATTTAATCACAACATAGCTTCCTTGCTTTTTTTTTTAGTTTGCTTTTATTCTGAGCTCCCCTCAGCCCTCTTTTTTTTTTAAACTAAAGTTCTATGTCTCACATAGGTTACTACCTTTTCCTTAGGTGACAGACCAGTTAGGCATATAAGGAATTTTACTACATTGGTTGCTCGGTTACAGTCTGCTCAGATAGTTTGTTGGGCACAAATAACAGCAAGAAAAAAAGATTCATAGACACCACATCCTGGCTGACCTCCCTGCTTGTAGTATCCTTTCCTCCAGTGCATACTGCACTCTGCTGCCTAGATCCTTAGAAAAGGACCAAAATAGGCCTGTGGCTCTCGCCCTGAGGGTACCTTGCAAAAAGACTTTGTGTCTACCTCTTTCCCAAAGCACCTGAAACTCTGAGCCAGTTTCTGGGCCCTACTTCAACTGAAATTGAACCTCATCTGTAAGCTACATGTGGGCCAGGATTACATCTACCAATCAAATTTATTTGTTATCCTAATGAAAAGTCCATTACTTAACGCTGGACTTCAGAAATAAATCACTCAGTGGTATTTGAGCACTTACTGTACACAGAGAGCACTATACTAAGCACTGAGTATAATATGAGTTGGTAGGCATGTTCCCTGCCCAACTCTGTTGTATTGTACTTTGCCAAGCACTTGGTTAAGTGCTAGACACACAGTAAGCACTCAAAACTGATTGAGTGATTTCTCTCTGAGGTCCAGGGATGAGTCCAGTAGACAGAAGTGGCAGACAACTAATATCTTCAATTGGAGAGGCTGTCATTCTCATCCTTGCTTTCCCTACTGCGGTGCCTGCTGTCACTGCTGGAGTTGAAACTTATTGGGGTCCTTTCCTGAAAGCCCAGTCAAAGGTGAGACCTTTTTTGGGCAGCAGGACAGAATCTGAACTCACGATATTCCTGCCTAATATAGGATGTCTGGTAACGTAGGCCCACCTGCCACCTAAAATTGGGTCTGATGGGGGAGTCAGGATGCCTCATTCAACCCCATCTGAACCCAGTCAGGTTGGACCTCAATCTCAGCATGTCCGAGGATTTAACCCCTATGAGACCTGTAGGCCATTCAATACAGGCAAGTCCATACTAGGCTGTAATCCATAGTAGCCAAATGCAGTGCATTAGGAGAACTCTGATCTTGACAAATGAATTTGGATAAAATTTTACTCAGTATCTGAAGGTAAAGCTCAAAGACAATTAAAAGGCAGCAGAGTTCCATGTTGTAACATGGAGCAGAGCATGGGTCTGGAAGCAAGAGATTCTGTCCAATGGCCTGCTGGTTGTCCTTCAGACAGTGACAGCAGAAACCGGGCATATAAATCCAGCCCATTCTGAGGATGAAATAATAATGATAGTATTTGTTAAGCGCTTACTATATGCCAAACACTGTTCTCAGCACTGGGGGAGATACGAGGTAATCAGGTTGTCCCACGTGGGGCTCACAGTCTTCATCTCCATTTTACAGATGAGGGAACTAAGACACAAAGAAGTGAAGTGACTTGCCCAAAGTCACACAGTGGTGGAGCCGGGATTAGAACCCATGACCTTTGACTCCCAAGCCCATGCTCTTTCCACTGAGCCATGCTGCTTCTCCATAATGAAATATAAATAATGATGATAACTGATGATAAATAGTGATCACTGATGTCATTCAAAGAGCTTTAGAAGAAATAAATGAGCTCCCCCCCATTTGTCCCAGCATATTCAAGCAGCGTGGCTCAGTGGAAAGAGCACGGGGCTTTGGAGTCAGAGGTCATGGGTTCAAATCCTGACTCTGCCAGTTGTCAGCTGGGTGACTTTGGGCAAGTCACTTAACTTCTCTGTGCCTCAGTTCCTCATCTGTAAAATGGGGATTAGGACTGTGAGCCCCATGTGGGACAACCTGATCACCTTGTAACCTCCCCAGCACTTAGAACAGTGCTTTGCACATAAGTGCTTAATAAATACCATCATTATTATTATTATTCACTTTGTGGCCAGCATGATATCCTCAGATCAAAAAGAAAGAGTGAGTGAAGCACATTTACTTGTTTTTAGAAAGAGAGAGGGTAAGAGGCAGAGCGCAAGACACTTAGAAATCAAAGACAGAAGTGGAAGTTGGCTGAAGAGATCTGTAGGTGAGGAATGATCGAGGTTAAGGGCTTTATGAATGAAATGACCGAGAAGATGGCCTCCTCGGCTGCTTGTTGTCTTATGCCGTCAAGTCGTGTCTGACCCATAGCGACGCCACGGACACACCTCTCCCAGAACGCCCAAACTCCAACTGCAATCGTTCTGGTAGTGTACCCAAAGAGGTTTTTCTTGGTAAAAATATGGAAACGGTTTGCCATTGCATCCTTCCACACAGTAGACCCGAGTGTCCGCTCTCGACTCTCTCCCATGACACTGCTGCCCAGCACAGGTGAGTTTTGATTTGTAGCAGATTGCCTTCCCCTCGCTAGCCACTGCCCAAGCTAGGAATTGAATGGGTATGCTGCTGCCTGACTCTTCCTCCCATGGTCAAGACGGGTAGAGTACTGGAAACTCTTCAGGTGCAACCCTGAGAGCTACTGATGCGTAATAATAATAGTTATAGGTACTTATGTGCCAATCAGTGGGGTATATATAGGGTAATCAGTTAAAACAATCCATGTTCCAAATGGGCTCACAGTCAAAGAGGGAGGTAGAATAGGCATTTAATCGACATTTTCCAGATGAGGAGAGTGAGGCCCACAGAACCTAGCCAGAACACTGGCCTGGATAAAAGGACATCCAGCCAGACGAGGTGGAGAACAGAATGATCTCTCTCCAGGCAGATGAACGCTATGCTGACCACAAAGGCTCTGATAGCTCTATCAACAAAAAGACCTGAGACCTGGCAATGACCCTCATCATTATTGATTGATGAGGAAACAGGGCTCAAGAGAGAAGGTTTTCAAAGACCTGAATGTGAGCTTCATTTGGGAATCTATAACTCCATGCTCTGGGGCTCCACTTTATAGTCCAGCACACTTATTGACAGAAAAGACAAACTCAAATGGTTTCTCTGGTTATACTAGGAATCCACCTTTTTTCTTTTGGCCAAAAAAGACAGGGATCAGTTCAGTTGTCCTAAACTCACTGATCATTGTGCCTTGACTTTGCATATTCCAGCTAAACAGACCAAGGACTTGGCAGAGGCTGAATGATTGAGGGATTGGAGGTCTGGCAGTAGCACAGGAGCTTAATGGTTTCAGAGCTTCTATAGGAGAAAACCAAAGTTATGAATTAACAGACCAGAAGTTACCTGATTTCACCTCTCATTGGAAAGCAAAAAGCCTCAAAGTCTCGATCTCTCAAACTGATATCCCTTCTCAACTTATATTTAGGAATTCTAATCTTAAGAAAAGTTCAGAAGCACATTGGATCTCCTTTCTAGAAGGAAAAGAAAGGCTTTGGATCAGAACATCTGGGGAGTTGAAAATCCAGAACATCTTTGTGTATTTCTACCTCTCCTCAGCAAGAACATCACTGGAACATTGGAAACAGGGCCTTTTGAAGAACGTTAGAGAAATTGAAGAAAACTAAGAAAAGATTTAACTACTTTCAAGTGTAAGAATACACTCAATATTGATATTTGCTTTCTGTGACAACTAAGAACAATAATGAATTACAGGAGAGGATATTTTGTTGGACATAATAATTGGCTTTTTGACTCTGGTTCATAAAGCACAACAATAGAGTACTACTACAGTAAGATCCCTTTAAGTTTTCTTCATTCAAGATTTTAGATCAAATAACTGCAATTATTATGCATAGGATGCTATACTAGGTGTAGTGGCAGAAAATACAAACAACAATCATGAAGCCCCCAGACATTTCTAAACACTATGACTCAAAGAAATTTAATTTCCATGTCTATGGAAAGCAAAAAGGGGAAACTAAATCAATTCTTAATTTCTTCACTTCACTAGATATCCACATTTCAATACAAACTACTGAAGGTACATAGCAAACTTTCTTAGATACAGAGAGTGTGTACTTACAAGTCAGCCTGATGAGCAGAACATCCAGAAAGGTCATCAGCATTTGACTCAGTCAGCAGAATGAGAACAGGAGATCATCTCCTCACATACATTGTAAGACCCAATTTAACTTGCTAATTGGGTCTCATTCCTACAGGATTCTGGGAAATGTGTGCATAGGACCCTCTGGAAAATGTAATTCCTGTAATTGTGACATTTAGTAAGTGCTTCCAATGTACCAGAGTGCTATATTATTAAGCTTGGGGGTAAAACAAAGATAATCAGATCAGAAATAACCTTTCTTCCACACAGGGCTCACAGAGCAAGGAAGGGCAAGCATCTTATCCCCATTTCAGATGAGGGAACTAAGGCAGTGAGAGACTAAATGATATGACCAAAATCATATAGCCAGTGAATGGGAGAGTTAAGGCTAAAATCTAGGTCTCATTCCCATTTGTCCCTTGAAATCAGTCCCTCCTCCACAATAGAGGCCTGAACATTTTCACAAATGAGGTTCTGCCAATGATCTCTTCCAGGTGGCTTCATCAATCAAGTGTTCACGAGATAGATTTTTAATGCAGGTGATTTTACTTAGCAGAGATTTGCTCTAACTTCAGAGTAGATTAAGTCTGCAGGGATGCCCTTGCAGTCATGCTTTCAAGATTATGGTCACTAAGCATTACAGGAGGGAGAGTGTATTAATCTGCCTAATTTATCTTCAAATCTACTACCATTACACATCTGAAGCATTTTACTAGCAAATTGATTGTATCCCATCATCCTCTGGTCTGCCATCACCCTATCATGACTTCATCTTTGTTGAACAAAGTAAAGTTCTAAAGTCATTTGCTGATGCTCTACAAGCTCTGAAGACAGTGATTGTGAAAATTTAATGTCAATGATTTATCACATGAATTAACATTTCTTGGCAGGATAATCTGGGGCAGCAGTGAAATCACAAGATCATTGCCCGAGGTCTTTGTGGCCCAGATGCAGCTCAAACTTCCCTGCCAGATAGTTATGAAGCTCCTTATTGCATTTGTAGTACATTTCAGTTCTGCTCCTGTGGGTAAGTTTACTATTTCTACCCATGCTGAGAGATGCCCATCTTACTGCTTACTGTTACACTTTGATCTTTCAAGTGGTGTGAGAAGAGCTAAAAGTCAGTTAACCAAGTAGACTTGATTCTGAAAGGTAGCACCAGATACCTTGCCACAATCATTAGTATTTATTGAGTGTTTATTCTCTGCAGTCCTGTACTAAGCACTTGGGAGAATAAAAAGAGAGTCAAGAGACACAATTCCCCCCCATTTTTGGTTTGGCTCTCTAGTTATGTGGAAGTATGGAAGTGGTAGGAGTTAGGCAAATAGGGGGGAGAGATGAGAGATTAATCAGGGATGGCTTCCTGGAGGAGATGTGATTTTAGAAAGGCTTTGAAAATGAGAAAAGCAGTGGTCTGGTGAAGGGGGAGGGTGTTTCAGGCAAGGGAGAGGGTATAAAGAAGAGCAAAATGGGCAAGCTGAGGTATAGTGGGAGAGGAGTGAGGATATGTAGTGGGGAAGAGAGCTGACTGTGTGCCTTAAAACCAATGATCAGAGTTTCTGCTTGTTGAGGAGAGGAATAGACAACCTTTAGATGCTTTTGTGGAGTCAGGCGATGTGTGCTATATAACGCATCAGAAAAATCTGGGCAGTTGAATCAAGTATGGACTGGAGAGTGGAGAGGCTAGAGTCAGGGATGTATTTAATAATAATAATAATAATTGTGGTATTTGTTAAGTGCTTACTATGTTCCAGGCACTGTCCTAAACACTGAGGTTGATACAAGTTTATCAGGTTGGACATAGTCCCTGTCCCACGTGGGGCTCACAGTCTCAATCCCTATTTTACAGATGAGGTAACTGAGGCACAGAGAAGTGAACTGACTTACTTAAGGTCACAGAGCAAACAAGTGGCAGAGCCAGGATTAGAACCCATGGCCTGTGCCTAGATCTTTTAGAAGGTTGATACAGTAGTCGAGTTGGGATATGATAAGTATTTGGATCAGCAAGCTGGTAGTAAGGATTAGGGGAAGAGGCCGATTCTGGAGATGATGTGAAAAAAAAAATCAGCAAAATTTAGTGACAGACTGAATATGGAGGTCAAAATAGAAAGAGAAGCCCAGGATAATACCAAGGTTCAGGCTTGACCGATGAAGAGGGATGGTGGTGGGAGTGTCAACAGAAACAGGGAATATTAGGTGAAAGAGAGGATTTGGAAGGGAAGATGAGGAGTTCAGGTTTGTAACCTCAACTGAAAGCAACCACCCATTTGAAAAGGAAGGAGCCTGACAGGTTCGACCTTCACAACATTGCTAAAATCTGCCCTTTTCTCTTCAACCCAACTGCTACCACATGTACTTCCCAAGCGCTTAGTACAGTGCTCTGCACACCATAAGTGCTCAATAAATACGACTGAATGAATTAACCCAAGCACTTACTCTATCCCACCTTGATTACTATATCAGTCTTCTTGCTGACCTCCCTGTCCCCTGTCTCTCTCCACTCCAGTCTATATTTCACTCTCCTGCCTGGATCATTTTTCTACAAAAACAGTCAGTCCACATTTCTCCAGTGGTTGCCCATCCAATTCTGCATCAAACAGAAACTCCTTATCATCGGTTTTAAAGCACTCAATCACCTGCCCGCTCTCATCTCCCCTCGCTACATTCCTACTATAATCCACCCCACACTGTTCTCTCTAATGCCAATCTACTAGCTGTACTTCATTCTCATCTATCTTGCCGCCGACCTCCATGCTCTGCCTCTGGCCTGGAACACCCTTGGACAATTACTCTCCACACCTTTGAAGCCTTATTGAAGACACACCTCTTCGAAGAGGCCTTTCTTGACAAAGCTCTCATTTCCTTTTCTTCCACTCCTTTCTGCATCACCCTGACTTGCTTCTTTTATTCATCCTCCCTCCCAGCCCGACAGCACTAATATATATATATATATATATCTGTAATTTATGTATTTATATTAATGTGTATCTCCCCCTCTAGATTGTAAGCTCGTCGTGGGCTGGGAATGTGTCTCGTACTGTCCCAAGCAGTTAGTACAGTGCTCTGAACAAAGTGCTCAATAAATATGATTGATGGAATTATTGATTGATGGAAAGTGGATCTTCTCTGGTAATCATGGAAATGTAGCATCTGGTGGCAACTAAGATTTGTTAAGCAATTTCAAAGGATGAAATTTTTTGCTTTGAGTGTATTTCCTTGACAGTGTTAGGGATAGGGAACAGATATGAAATCTGGAGCCAATTTTGAACTAGTTACTATGGTTGATGAATAAGAAATAACTGGGCATAGACACTCTGTCTTCTAGGACTTCCAATCTGACAGGGAAGACAAACCTACCAACACACAAGTAGACCAAAGCACAAGTGCTAGAGACATGGACTATTAGGATATGGAAGAGCATGGAAAATAGATCCACAATTAGAAGGTCCATGAGGACTGAGGCGTGGGAGTGATCAGAATAAAGCCTTTCATCAGAATCACCCACACCTGGGAAATTCCATTCTAATATACCTTTCCCAAGTGCATGTTCAAACCTCAAGAACATTGATGCTTTTGTCCTTATTTGCACCAAAACGTCCCAGTAAAGGTGAAAGATGCATATAAAATAACTTGAATTCTTGGTTGCCGTGATGGCAGCTGTTGGTCTTTGTTTTGGGGATGAGAGTTTCTAATAAACCAGGGATTTTTAACTGGTTGGATAGATTTGGTAGGTTGAGTAGCTAACTATTCCTCATCTTGTAGATGGGCATTTGGATAGTGGTGTATTTTTTTTTTTTTTGTCTTTAACTTTTATTTTGATGGTGGGCAGGCAATTTACTAAAGTTACATAAGTACATAAGGAATACCATGCTGGGTACGTGAGCCCATTGTTGGGTAGGGACCATCTCTATATGTTGCCAACTTGTACTTCCCAAGTGCTTAGTACAGTGCTCTGCACACAGTAAGCGCTCAATAAATACGATTGAATGAATGAATGACCAGCACTAAATTCTAACTCAGACAGTGGCACCAAAGAATGTTTGGAGAGAACAAAGGACACATACAGAACCAGGACAAACAGGTAAGAAGGAAGGAGATGTCATATGCTGTGTGAGAGTAAAATGATACTTTGCCTCATTTCTCTAGAAGTGCAGGGGAAATTTCCTCCATCAGCCTCTTAGAATCAGTGCCCTTGAACTGGGGGGAAATATGGTTTTTCCCCTTAGTTGTTCCAAAACTTCTTGGGAAATGAGAAAGATGCACATAAAATAACTTGCCCTAAGTTGTCGTGGTAGCAGCTTCTGGCCTCTGCCTCTGCTTCTGGCCTCTGTTTGGGATTGAGAGTCTCTAATAAAGCAGGCAGTATTTACAAACAAATCTGCAGTCTTCTTGATCTCCAACAACATTTCATCAGTAGTTTTGACTGAATAAAGACTTCAGATTTGAGCCAAAGATTCCATTCAGTGAGGAAGGACAATATTTCTAACAACGGTGATGCTGCCTCTTTTCTAATCGCAGGTTAGGGACTGTGAGACCATAAGTGAGAAATCTCTGGCTCTCGGAGTTTATTGTTTATTTCAAAACTGCTCCTGCCTATCGTCTTTATCTTTCTCACAGAATCTTCAACCATAGAAAATACCTAGAAATACCTAGAAATACATAGAATACATAGAATACATAGAAATTCACCTAGAAAATACTGCCTTGTTCTCCTTTAAAGAAGCCATAGAGGGCGATGTTACTATTCCAGAAGAGACTGCAGCCATTCATTCATTCATTCAATAGTATTTATTGAGCGCTTACTGTGTGCAGAGCACTGTACTAAGCGCTTGGGAAGTTCAAGTTGGCACCATGGAAGTCCATTAAGGGAGCTAATGTTTGGTCTTCGACTTTGTACTTTGATGGAATCATTTCCCATCCAGGGAAAATCCATCTTCTTGAAGACCTGTTGTCCAGCTTTTTTTTTTAACTCTTGGGCCAGCTGGATTGAGGCTATTTGTTGGTAGTTGGGTTCTTGCTAAATGTTTTTCCAATGAGGATGGATAATCCAGTTTTTAACAGAACTGGAGGAGACACAGCAGATGATAATTTTGGCAGTTTCCTTGTTGCAAACAATGCATATGTCTCCTGCAGGTCTAAACAGTGTAAGCGACAAGATGGGTGGTCAGGAGTCTGTAATAATAAAGACCACAATTATTATTATTGAATGCCTGTTACGTGCCAAGTACTGTACCAAGCACTGGGGTAGATACAAGAGAGAGAGGTTGGAAGCTGCAGCTGCCCCGGAGCTCCATCGCTGCCCCTGTTGCCAGGGTCCAACTGCTGAGAAGGACTTTTACAAACAGAATGAATCAACAGAATTGACTTGCAGACTTTTTTACAGACAGGCCAAAAGTAGCATAAGGCAGGCATCAGAGGATTTGGAGATGAGGGAGCGAGTGGCTGCTTGCATGGGAACAGTCAGCTGGGCTCATGACAAACTCGGTTTGTAAAATACATTCTCAGAAATTAGCATCCCTGCCCCTCTGTCCCCTTCCACCCAGGGCTTGGACTTTACCAGTCTGACTAATAGAGGCAGGTAGAGGGCTAACGCGGAGGGAAGGAAGTGAGGTCAGACTGAATGGGTTGAGTCTGGGGGGTGCCTACTGTGGTGGGGGGCTGAAGGCAGCAAACAACTTGGGGCAGAAGCGACAGCAGATGGCTCTGATGACGGGAGGGGAGAAGGCCCAGTCTAGGAAAATCAGGCCTGGTGGCATCTCGCCTCCAAAGAGAGATGGGGAGAGGGCTGGGGGAGGATACACAGGGCAGATACTTTAAGAATAGGTTCATCTTCTCTTCGGTGGGTGTGGAGCCTCTTTTCCCAGGTAAAGGTGTTGCTCAGGAGGGGGCAGGGGCTGCCCAGTGACCCCCGGGACCAGGCAAGGGGCTGAACCATCTGGCAGGAGGGAGAGCTCCATCAGTCCCCTTAAATGAGGAGGCAGAGGGGAAACAATGAAGCAGCGGTGACTGAGGTGGTAGCGATAATAATAATAATAATAATAATGGCATTTATTAAGCGCTTACTATGTGCAAAGCACTGTTCTAAGCGCTGGGGAGGTTACAAGGTGATCAGGTTATCCCACATGGGGCTCACAGTCTTGATCCCCATTTTACAGATGAGGTAACTGAAGCACAGAGAAGTTAAGTGACTTGCCCAAAGTCACACAGCTGACAATTGGCAGAGCCGGTGTGATAATAATAATAATAATAATAATAATAATGGCATTTGTTAAGTGCTTACTATGTGCAAAGCACTGGGGGGATACAAGGTGATCAAGTTGTCCCACGTGGGGCTCACAGTCTTCATACCCATTTTCCAGATGAGGGAACTGAGGCTCTGAGAAGTTGTGACTTGCCCAAGGTCACACAGCAGACATGTGGTGGGGTTGGGATTCGAACCCATGACCTCTGACTCCAAAGCTCGTGCTCTTGCCACTGAGCCACGGGTGATGCCATCAGGCTCCTTCTGTTGCGATCACAGGTGTATTCATTCATTCATTCATTTAATCAATCGTATTTATTGAGTGCTTACTGTGTGCAGAGCACTGTACTAAGCGCTTGGGAAGTACAAGTTGGCAACATATAGAGACAGTCCCTACCCAACAACGGGCTCACAGTCTAGAAGGGGGAGACAGACAACAAAACAAAACGTGGACAGGTGTCAAGTCGACAGAACAAATAGAATTAAAGCTAAATGCACATCATTAACAAAATGAATAGAATAGTAAATATGTACAAGTAAAATAAATAGTGTAATAAATCTGTACAAACATATATACAGGTGCTGTGGGGAGGAGAAGGAGGTAGGGCAGGGGAGATGGGGAGGAGGAGAGGAGACGTTTATGTGTGTGCGCACACAGGGGGCATAGGATGTCCTGTATTTATGGACACCAAGGTATATTTACCAGCTCTTTGGAGGCAGGGAATGTGTCTACTAATTCTGCCGTGTTTTACTCTCCCAAGCACTTAGTACAGTGCTCTGAAAATGGTAAGTGCTCAATAGATACATTGATGAATTTAAGGGCATGACCAATTGTAGCATGTTTTTATGTACTGTCAGAGAGTTCATGGATGTTGGCCAAGGAGGCCCACTGAACCCTCAAAAATCCTTTCTGATGTAACCAGGAAAAACCACCTAGAACCAGGGGCAGGTTAGCAGGGGCAGGCAGGTAAGCTATCTGGATTATTCCAGTACAGTGCTCCGCACACAGTAAGCGCTCAATAAATACAATTGAATGAATGAATGAATGAATATTCTGTTTCAAAATAAACTGTGAACTGAATTAATTGGATGGTTTGCTAGTGGGTGTCAATACTCAATCAGTCAATCAATCAATGGTATGTACTGAACACTTACTGTGAAACAGCATGGCTCAGTGGAAAGAGCACCGGCTTTGGAGTCAGAGGTCATGGGTTCAAATTCCAGCTCTGCCAACTGTCAGCCGTGTGACTTTGGGCAAGTCACTTAACTTCTCTGTGCCTCAGTTACCTCACCTGTAAAATGGGGATTAAGACTGTGAGCCCCCCGTGTGACAACCTGATCACCTTGTAACCTCTCCAGCGATTAGAACAGTGCTTTGCACATAGCAAGTGCTTAACAAATACTATTATTATTATTATTATTATTATTATTATTATTATTATTATCACTGTACTAAGCACTTGGGAGAGTATAATGCAATAATAATAATAATAGGGCTGGTAGGTACATTCTCTCAGTTACCTCATCTGTATAATGGTGATTAATATTATGAGACCCATGTGGGACATGGATTGTGTCCAATTTGATTAACTTCTATCTATCCCAACACGTAGTACAGTGCTTGACATATAGTAAGTGGTTAACAAATACTACTAAAAAAATGATCTTACTGTCCAGATTGGAAGACTGACATTAATATGAATACATAAGTTATGGGTATGTACATAAGTGCAGGGGGGCAGCGCTGGGGGTGGAGGGTGAATATTGTGTCAAAAAGGTACAGCTCCAACTACATAAATGATGAAGAAAGGCGAGGAAGTTGGGGAAAAAAGGGTTTAATCAGAGAAGCCCTCTTGGAAGAGATGTGACCTTAATGTTTTGAAGGTGGGGAGAGTGATACATGGACAGGGAGGGAGTTCTAAGCCAGAGGGGAGGACATGGGAAAGGGGTCGGTATTGAGATAATTGAGATCCAGGCACAGTGAGCAAACTGGTTCTAGAGGAGCAAAGTGTGTGTGCTGGGCTCTAAAAGGAAATCAGTGAGGGAAGGTAGGAGGGGACAAGCTAATTGAGTACTTTAAAGGTGATGATAAGGAATTTCTGTTTGATGCAGAGGTGGGTGGGCAACCACTGGAGGTTCTTGAGGAGTGGGGAGATGTGGACTGAACAGTCTTTTAGAAAAATGATCTGGGCAGCAGAGGGAAGTAGAATTGGAGAGAGGAAAGAGACAGGAGGCAGGGAGATCGGCAAGGAGGCCGATCTCTCATCCTATCCCAACTGGTTTACTGCATCAGCCTCCTCTCTGATCTCCCATCCTCCTGTCTTTCCCCACTTCAGTCTCTACTTCACGCTGCTGCCCAGATCATCTCTGTGCAGAAATGCTCTGGGCATGTTACTCCTCTCCTCAAAAATCTACAGTGGCTGCCTGTCAACCTACGCATCCTCACTCTCGGCTTCAAGGCTGTCCATCACCTCGCCCCCTCCTCCCTCACTTCCCTTCTCTCCTTCTCCAGCCCAGCCCACACCCTCTGCTCCTCTGCCACTCACCTCCTCACTGTACCTCGTTCTCACCTGTCCCACCATCGACCCCCGGCCCACGCCCTCCCCCTGGCCTGAAATGCCCTCCCTCCACATATCTGCCAAGCTAGCTCTCTTCCTCCCTTCAAAGCCCTACTGAGAGCTCACCTCCTCCAAGAGGCCTTCCCAGACTGAGCTCCCCCTTTCCCCTCCTCCTCTCCATCACCCCTGCCCTACCTCCTTCCCCTCCCCACAGCACCTGTATATATGTTTGTACTCTATTTATTTTCCTTGTACATATTTACTAGTCTATTTATTTTGTTAATTATGTGCATTTAGCTTTAATGCTATTTGTTCTGACGACCTGACACCTGTCCACATGTTTTGTTTTGTTGTCTGTCTCCCCCTTCTAGACTGGGAGCCCGTTGTTGGGTAGGGACCGTCTCTATATGTTGCCAACTTGTACTTCCCCACTGCTTAGTACAGTGCTCTGCACACAGTAAGCACTCAATAAATATGATTGATTGAATGAATGAATGAATAAAGTGATCAAGGAGGAAGAGGTTAAGTGTTTGGATCAGCCTAGTAGCAGTTTGGATGGAGAGGAAAGGGCGGATTTTAGCAATGTTGTGAAGATGAAACCGACAGGATTTGGTGACATGGTTAAATGAGAGAGATGAGTCAAGAATAATGCTAAGGTTATGGACTCGTGAGACAGGAAGGATGGTGGTACTGTCTGTAGTAATGGGAAAATCAGAAGCAGGACAGGGTTTGCAGGGGAAGATGAAGAGTTTTCTTTTGGACATGTCAAGTTTGAGGTGGCAGTGGGACATCCAAACAGAGGTTTCCTGAAGGCAGGAGGAGATTCAAGACTGCAGAGAAGAGGAGAGATCAGGGCTGGAGATGTAGATTTGGGAATCATCTGCATAGAGATGGTAGTTGAAGCCTTGGGAGTGAATGAGTTCTCTAAAGAAGAGGGTGTAGATGGCGAATGGAAAGGGACCCAGAACTGAGCCTTGAGGGATTCAGTACTCAAGTTAAATCAATATAGCCGGTGCCATCAGATTTGCTTCAAGAATATGAAGGTGACCAGAATTCTGGTCAGCCTAAGAGGCCTAATAATAATAATAATAATAATAATAATAATGGTATTTATTAAGCACTTACTATGTTCAAAGCACTGTTCTAAGTGCTGGGGAGGTTACAAGGTGATCAGGTTGTCACACGGGGGGGCTCACAGTCTTAATCCCCATTTTACAGATGAGGTAACTGAGGCACAGAGAAGTTAAATGACTTCCCCAAAGTCACACAGCTGACAACTGGCGGAGCTGGGATTTGAACCCATGCTCTCTGACTCCAAAGCCCGTGGTGGTCTTTTCCAGTGGGCTACACTGCTTCTCCTAATGGGAGTGGTGGGGAGGCATGCTAACTTGAGCCATAGAAGCAGTGTGGCTATAGAAGCAGCGTGGCTCAGTGGAAAGAGCACGGGATTTGGAGTCAGAGGTCATGGGTTCAAATCCAGGATCCGCCACTTGTCAGCTGTGTGACTTTGGGCAAGTCACTTAACTTCTCTGTGCCTCAGTTACCTCATCTGGAAAATGGGGATTAAGATTGTGAGCCCCACGTGGGACAACCTGATCACCTTGTGTCCCCCCCAGCACTTAGAACAGTGCTTTGCACATAGTAAGCACTTAATAAATGCCATTATTATTATTATTATCCAGGTCAAAAAAAAGTGGAAGAAGGAAGGAAGAAGGGGAGGAAGAGGTAAGGGAAGAGGGAAACGGAAAGGGAAAATAAAGAAAAGAAGAGGAGAGAGAGTGA
This sequence comes from Tachyglossus aculeatus, assembly GCF_015852505.1. NCBI lineage: Eukaryota > Metazoa > Chordata > Mammalia > Monotremata > Tachyglossidae > Tachyglossus > Tachyglossus aculeatus. The sequence continues at coordinate 75,470,461 of NC_052068.1, forward strand.
AAGGAGAAGGGAAAGAAGAGATTCCTCACCTCTTTAGGCCTTCACCCTCTTCCGCCTGGCACAGAATGTGTCCGGCTAACCGGGGTTGCCTTTCTGCCAGTGGGAGTGAGTGTCAGCTGTGATTCTAACTGAACTGACGTATCCTGGAAGGAAGTAGACAATGCAATAGCTCCATTTTAAGCTAAGAACAGGATGGCCCCTGGAATGTGCAGCTATATAAGCCTGGCTTCTGTTCCTGGAAAACCACTGGCAGAAAAAGGGCGACTCTCAGACATTTGGCCACACTGTGGTGAGAAAAAATTTGCCAAACTTTCTCATTCCAAATGAAGTCATTAGGCTATGCTGCATGCATTAGGCCAATCACCCAGCAAAACACAATGATGTCCTACCGAAGTCCACCGGGACGCAGAGCACAATAAATATCATTGATTGATTGACAGATTGCCCTCTTTTTCTCCTTTTTATTCCAGCCTCTTCCCATCTGGTTCTCTTTACTTTTCTTCCCTCTCATTTTTTCCACACTTTTCTTTCTTCTCTCTCACTTCTCTGGCCCCATGAAGGGCCCTAAGTTGAGAACAAAAATGGCAGCCCTGAACAGGGACAGTTGCTCTCCCTTAGCTAGATTGCTGCACTGCTTCCCCTCCCACTGCTGTGATCAGTATTCTGCTCCTGTGGGGCTTGTGGCAATGCTTGCCCAGCTTGTAGCTTCATGATAGGGGCTAAAGCACGGAAGGACCTAGGAGTACTTTTGCCACCATTGGCACAGGAAAATAGCCACTGCTTCCCGAGGCCTAAAGTTGGATGTCTTCTCTTCCCTTTCAGATCCATTCCTCCTAACTTTCCCATCTCCATTGACAATCCCAATCCTTGACAATCTTTGACTCGTTACACTTTTTCAGCTTTCAAATTCATTCAACTGTTAAATCCTGCCAGTTCTTCTTTTGCAATATTTCCCAGAGCTGTCTATTCCTTTCCCCACAAACAGCCTCTATCCTGACCCAACGACTCATTCTATCATGACTGGACTATCTGAATTAACCTTCTGGCTGGTGTCCATGCTTCCAGCCTTGTCCCACTTCCGTCTAGGCTATACGTTGATACAAAGATCATTTTCTTGGAACATCATTTGCAATCTAATTTGGATAAGGCAGTTTAACAGAAAGAGTTGTCTCTCCCTCAGTCCCTGTTCCTTTTAAACATTTAGACACAACATTAGTGGCTACCACACAATTTGTGTCAGCAGAGACAGATAATCCACTGCTCTCACAAACTTCCTGAGAGGCTTGGCCTTTCTCCAAGTCCCCTTTCCAGCTCCCCAGGAAAGAGGCATCTCACCTATTCAGAGAGTTTGCGCTCTATTTTCTGATTGTTTATTATCTTTTTGAAAATGCTGTTTCCTCAAAGAGGACAGGCAAGAACCAATGAGTGATGGTAGAAATATACAATAAGTCTGTCTTCCAGAGAAGTAGTAGCAGATGTTGCTGATGCAGTCATATGTGTATCTGGTGCATTTCAGGCTTAAAGTCTTAGCTGATGGGAGCAGCTGCATGGGATGTAAGAGCTGGAATTTTTTTTTAAAAGGAGTCCAGAGCTTTTGCCTGGGGAAAGAAAGGCAAGAAGCAACCTTCTTTTGTGAGATTTTCAAGGACATATGCTGAGATGATGGCCTTATTTCTTAGGGCTCTGAGTCTGCCTTAGGATCCTATCACCTTTTCAGAAGTGTTTTCCTGATACTAGGTTCCATTCCTTTTATCAGTCAATCAGGAGTATTTACTGAGTGCTCATAGCTCTCATGAGCTTCACTGGGACAGCTGATTCTAATACAGCAGACACATTCAGCTTCTGGAGCAATTTCACCAGTACCATCGATGAACTAAACTCAGTATCCAATCTGAAGCACCTTGGCTCCACAATACTTATGTATATATACTAGTAATAATAATAATAATAATGATGATATCTGTTAAGTGCTTACTATGTGCAAAACACTGTTCTAAGTGCTGGGGGAGGGGGATACAAGGGGATCAAGTTGTCCCATGTGGGGCTCACAGTCTTAATCCCCATTTTACATATGAGGTAACTGAAGCTCAGAGAACTTAAGTGACTTACCCAAGGTCACACAGCAGACATGTGGCAGATCTGGGATTCGAACCCATGATCTCTGACTCCAAAGCCCATGCTTTTTCCACGGAGCCACGCTGCTTCTCTGTAATCTACTATTGCCCCCATCTATAATTTATTTTAATTTCTGTCTTTCCCCATAGACTATAGGCTCTTTGTGGGCAGAAATTGGTTCTACTAACTTTTATTATCACTGTTATCATGATATTTGTTAAGTGCTTGCAATGTGTCAAGCATTGTTCTAACCACTGGGATAGATAGAAGTTAATTCATTCATTCAATCATTCATTCATTCAAACGTATTTATTGAGTGCTTACTTTGTGCGGAGCACTGTACTAAGCATTTGGAAAGTACAGTTCAGCAACAAATAGAGGCAATCCCTACCCAACAATGGGCTCAGTCTAGAAGGGGGAGACAGACAACAAAACAAAACAAGTAGACTGGCATCAATAGCATCAAAATAGGTAAATGGAATTATATATATAATTAATAAAATAAATAGAATAATAAATATGTACAAATATATACCAGTGCTGTGGTGGGTGGGGGGGGAGGGGGTAGAGCAGAGGGTGGGAATAGGGGCAATGGGGAGGGGAGGAGGAGAAGAGTAAAAGGGAGTTCTCAGTCTGGGAAGGCCTCCTGGAGGAGGTGAGCCCTCAATAGTGCTTTGAAGGGAGGAAGACAGCTAGTTTGGCAGATGTGTGGAGGGAGGGCATTCCAGGTCAGAGGTAGAATGCGGGCCGGGGGTCGAAGGAGAGACAGGTGAGAACGAGGCCCAGTGAGGAGGTTAGCACCAGAGGAGAGGAGTGTCCGGGCTGGGCTGTAGAAGGAGAGAAGGGAAGTAAGGTAGGAGGGGGCGAGGTGATGGAGAGCCTTGAAGCTGAGAGTGAAGAGTTTTTGCTTGATTCATAGGTTGACAGGCAACCACTGGAGATGTTTGAGGAGGGGGGTGACATGCCCAGAGCATTTCTGTAGAAAGATAATCCGGGCAGCAGAGTGAAGTATAGACTGAAATGAGAGATTGAACCAGCAAGGTAGCAGTTCAGATGGAGAGGAAAGGGCGGATCTTGGCGATTTTGTGGAGGTGAGACCGGCAGGTTTGGGTGATGGATTGGATGTGTGGGGTGAATGAGAGAGCGGAGTCAAGGATGACACCAAGGTTGCGGGCCTGTGAGACAGGAAGGATGGTAGTGCCATCTACTTGATGGGAAAGTCTGCGAAAGGACAGGGTTTGGGAGGGAAGATTAGTACTCAGCTCTCTGTGGATAGGGAATACGTCTGTCAACTCTGCAGTATTGTACATGGTGCCATATTATACACTCCGTACACAGTAGGCTCTCAATGAATATGATTGATTACTGAAGGACTAGGGAGATTCAGGATAATCAGGCAGGTCATAATCCCTGTCCCAAACACGAGGCCCACAGTCTAAGGAGGAGGGCAAGCAGACGTTTAATCCCTATTTTTCAGATGAGGAAACTGAGGCACAGAGAAGGTCAGTGATTTCCCCGTGTCTGTTCTCATTCCAGGCCCAGTTTGTACACTGGATCTAGAGAACAGAGAGACTGAAGAGCTGGGCTAGGACCAGAGAACAGCAGTTAGCTACCTTGGCTCAACTGTAATGGAAGCTCGAGGACATCAGTGGTTGCCTTTGTGGGTCATGAAGTCGAGGTGGTGGCTCTTTAAAAATCCTCTCCTGTACAGAGGCAGTAACCTGGCCTGGCAGGAAATGAAAGCCAAACTGTCTCTGAGTGGAGATGTGCTGCCTATATCTGTGGGAGCCTCCGCTTGGATCTGTCGGAGGAATATGGCAACTGTCCCCCAGCCCAGCAGAGACCTGGGTGGGACCCAGAGTGAGGCAGTCCACTTGAGAATAACAGCACAGCACATTTCCCGCGGTCGCTCAAATGTGCTCTGGAAGTCTCCTCTCCCTACAATTACGCTCACCATCTAGGACTTCCAGCTCGGCCAACGTCCTTGAGGGAGGGAAATTTAAAAAAAAAAGCCCCACTCCTTGCCAGGTAAGTTTTCCAGCTTCTCACTGCTCTAGTATGTATTCAGAGGCAGCCAAGTCTCACTGGCTCACTCGCTTTGCTTTTGAAGAGCTTCTCTTCAGCTGTAAAGGGTATTAAATGATGAGGATGAGGGCATTTCAAGGAGTTCCCCGGAGGCTCCGGCTGTTTGCTCAGCCTGGCTCCCTGATGTGCCCAAAGGACAAGATGTGTTTTGAGTGGGTTGGCTCGAACACCTCTGATAGCTCACAGGAGAGCGAGCGTCTCCAAAAGCTAACAGGAACTCGGATACACGTCCGGAAGGTTTTCCCAACCCCTACCAACTTTCAATATTGACAGACTTCGGCTATGCCCGTGGGGAGGACTGTAAGCACCTAAGGAACTTCTCGTAAAGGGGAGAATGACATATAAAGGAAAGGGGGAAAAATTAAGGAATGGAGCTGAAGGAAGCTCTTAACAGGAGGGAAGCAGGTAAAATAATATTGAGAAGCAATGTTGGGAAAATACATTTCAAGCCAAGTCACTGAAAATCTGTTCTCTGCATCTCTAGAGAATTCTGGCAAACTTTCAACCGGGCAAAGCAAATTTAGAGAACTAACAGAAGTCAATCAATAACCTTCAGCTCTGAAGGTTTTTCCTTCAGCGTAGAACCCGGCCAAGATTCACAGACACAGGGCTGTGGCCTCCTCTCAGCAGGGCAGAGACCAAGTGGAATGGCAGCATTTAAAGAAGGTTCAGAGGACCACGTAATGATAATAATTATGGTATTTGTCAAGAGCTTACTATGTGCAAAGCACTGTTCTAAGCACTGGGGTTGATACAAGGTAATCAGGTCATTCCACCTGGGGCTTACAATTTTAATACCCATTTTACAGACGAGGTAACTGAGGCACAGATAAATTAAGTAAGTGGCTTGCCCAAAGTCACACAGCTGCTAAAGAAGGTTCAGAGGACCACGTAATGATAATAATTATGGTATTTGTTAAGAGCTTACTATGTGCAAAGCACTGTTCTAAGCACTGGGGTTGATACAAGGTAATCAGGTCATTCCACCTGGGGTTTACAATTTTAATCCCCATTTTACAGATGAGGTAACTGAGGCACAGATAAGTTAAGTGGCTTGCCCAAAGTCACACAGCTGCTAAGTGGTGGAGCTGGGATTAGAAGCCACGACCTCTGACTCCCAAGCCCACATGCTCTTTCCATTAACACTCTTGGGTAAGGACTGTCTCTATATGTTGCCAACTTGTACTTTCCAAGTGCTTAGTACAGTGCTCTGCACACAGTAAGCGCTCAATAAATACAATTGATTGATTGATTGGTTGATTAAGCCAATCTGTCCATTCACCCAGACAGAAAGCTTTGGTTTATGAAGCCTAGTGGAAGGGGCCCAGGATAGTCTTGGCTCTCCTGAGCGATCTTGGACAAGTCACTTCCCTTTTCTGTGCCTCAATTTCCTCATCTGTAAAATGGGAATAAAACACCCATTTTCTTTCCCTCTTTGACTGTGAGCCCCATGTAGGTCAGGCACTGTGTGTCCGATCTAATTGTCATATAGCTACCTCAGCTCTTAGCACACTATCCACCAAGAGCTTAACAGATACCATAATTAGCATTGGGAGAATGATTAATGATTAAAACACGGATCAAGGAAAGAATGGAAAGAATAATGCCTAACAAACTCTCCATTAGTCTTTAAAATAATGGAGGAGCATTGCTTCTTTGGCAAGGCTTAGAGGGTTGAAAAACGAAAATGAACAAACAAGATTCAGTTCTCTCCTCCTCCACATCCATCTTGCCTACTACTCTACTTTCTGATGGAGGATATTTTCCCAGCATTAATAATTTATCAATTTCAAGTATTTATTGACTACCTCCTTTGCGCTGAGTACTGTACTAAAGGCATGGGAGAGTATGGAAGCAGCATGGACCAGTGGAAAAAACACGGACTTGGGAGCCGGAGAACCTGAGAATTCCAGCTTGCCCACTTGCCTGCTGCGTGACATTTGGCAAGTCTCTTACCTTCTCAGTGCCTCCATCTCCTCATCTGTAAAATGGGGATTCAATAACTCTTTTCACTCCTTCTTAGGCTGTAAGTCCCATGAGGGACTTACAGAAAGGGACTTACAGGACTTACAGTCCCACCTCTGCCACTTGTCAGCTGTGTGACCTTGGGCAAGTCACTTAACTTCTCTGGGCCTCAGTTACCTCATCTGTAAAATGGGGATGAGGACTGTGAGCCCCACGTGGGACAACCTGATGACCTTGTATCTCCTCCAGCGCTTAGAACAGTGCTTGGCACATAGTAAGCACTTAACAAATACCAACATTATTATTATGAGGGACAGGGACTGTGTCTGATTATCTTTTACCTACCCCATCACTTAGCACAGTGCTTCGGATATAGTAAGCAATGAACAAATACCATTATTATTATCATTATTGGTATTAGAGAAGTAAAAGACACTGGTCCCTGCCCTGAAGGAATTTACACTATTCTTAGCATGCTCCTCTCACTTCTGAGTGCCTTCCTGCTCTCCTAATCAATTCTGGTGAACAAAATTCTAGTAGAAATATAATAATAATAATGATGATGGCATTTATTAAGCGCTTACTATGTGCAAAGCACTGTTCTAAGCACTGGGGAGGTTACAAGGTGATCAGGTTGTCCCATGGGGGGCTTGCAATCTTAATCCCCATTTTACAGATGAGGCCCAGAGAAGTTAAGTGACTTGCCCAAAGTCACACAGCCGACAATTGATGGAGGCGGGATTTGAACCCATGACCTCTGACTCCAAAGCCCGTGCTCTTTCCACTGAGCCACGCTGCTTCTTTGGGATTATGGGATTCAGTACTTCAGGGATAGATATCACAATCCTCAGACATGTATCAGAGGTGATATACAATCACTCCATGAAAGACAAGAACTTTGTTTCATTCCCACATGTATTTTCTCCTTAGCGCTTAGTACAATTCTCTCCACACAGTAAGCACTTTTTTTTTAATGGCAATTTATTAAGCGCTTACTATGTGCAAAGCACTGTTCTAAGCACTGGGGAGGTTACAAGGTGATCAGGTTGTCCCGGGGGGGCTCACAGTCTTCATCCCCATTTTACAGATGAGGTAACTGAGGCACAGAGAAGTTAAGTGACTTGCCCAAAGTCACACAGCTGACTTAATAAATGGCCTAGTGTTTAGAGCATGAGCCTGGGAGTCAGAAGGTCATGGGTTCTAATCCTGGCTCTGCCACCTGTCTGTTGTGTAACCTTGGGCAAGTCACTTCACTTCTCTGGGCCTCAGTTACCTCATCTGTAACATGGGGATGAAGACTGTGAGCCCCACGTGGAACAACCTGATTACCTTGTATCTACTCCAGCGCTTAGAACAGTGCTTGGCACATAGTAAGCGCTTAACAAATACCAACATTATTATTATGAGGGACAGGGACTGTGTCTGATAATCTTTTTTATCTACCCCATCACTTAGATTGAGACTGTGAGCCCCATGTGGGACTGTGTCCAACCTAATTTGCTTGTATCCACCCCAGCTCTTAGTACAGTACCTGGCACATAGAAAGCGCTTAACGAATACCAATATTATTATTATTATTATGTACTATTAGTATTATTGCAATATGGAGCACCTACGGTGCGCTAAGCACTTGGGAGAGTACACAGATGCAAGACATGCTTTCTTCCCTCAAGGCACTGACAAACTAATGAGATAAAGAGGAAAATGATTTACAAAGAGAGGGAGCAGGAAGAACACAGATATAGCAAACAAGGTAGCACAAATACCAATATTATTATTATTATGTACTATTACTATTATTGCAATATGGAGCACCTACGGTGCGCTAAGCACTTGGGAGAGTACACAGATGCAAGACATGCTTTCTGCCCTCAAGGCACTTACAAACTAATGAGATAAAGAGGAAAATGATTTACAAAGAGAGGGAGCAGGAAGAACGCAGATACAGCAAACAAGGTAGCACAAATACCAATATTATTATTATTATGTACTATTACTATTATTGAAATATGGAGCACCTACGGTGTGCTAGCACTTGGGAGAGTACACAGACGCAAGACATGCTTTCTGCCCTCAAGGCACTTACAAACTAATGAGATAAAGAGGAAAATGATTTACAAAGAGAGGGAGCAGGAAGAACACAGATATAGCAAACAAGGTAGCACAAAAACCAATATTATTATTATTATGTACTATTACTATTATTGCAATATGGAGCACCTACGGTGCGCTAAGCACTTGGGAGAGTACACAGATGCAAGACATGCTTTCTGCCCGCAAGGCACTTACAAACTAATGAGATAAAGAGGAAAATGATTTACAAAGAGAGGGAGCAGGAAGAACACAAATATAGCAAACAAGGTAGCCATCCTCTCTGTCCCCTGATGTGCTCAACTGAGAAGTTCCTCAGAGGCAGCATGGCCTAGTGGTTAGAGTACGGGCCCGGGGGTCAGAAGGATTTCGCCACTTGTTTGTCATGTGACCTTGTGTAAGTCACTTCACTTCTCAGTGCCTCAGCTACCTCATCTGAAAAATGGGGATTAAAACTGTAAGCCCCAAGTAGGACAAGGACTGTGTCCAACTTGATTAGCTTGAACCTACCCCAGTGCTTAGTACAGTGCCTGGCACATTAGTAGACAGTTATATAGCATAAAAAAAGAAAAAACTTGGAAAACACCCTCTATTCAGCTCAAGGGATGGAGTCATAAACTGCTTAGCAGGAAAATCCTTCTGGCCCACAGCATGCTTTTGTAAGCCCCTCCTCTAGACTGTAAGATTCTTGTGGGTCGGGAAAGTGTCAAATAATAGTAATGTTAATAATAATATTAGCGATATTTGCTAAGCCCTTACAACGTGCCAAACACTGTACTTAGCACTGGGATAGATACAAGATGGTCGGTTCGGACACAGCCCCTGTCCCATGTGGGGCTCAAGGTCTAAGTAGGAGGAATGGGTGTTGAATTCCCTTTTTTTTTCCATGAGGAACCTAACAGAGAAGTTCAGGGACTTGCCCAAGGTCACAGGAGGCAAATTGCAGAGCCAGGATTAAAACCTAGGTTCCTTGACACAGCGTGGCTAAGTGGAAAGAGCAACGGGCTTTGGAGTCGGAGATCATGGGTTCAAATCCCGGCTCCGCCAATTGTCAGCTGTGCCTTTGGGCAAGCCACTTAACTTGTCCGTGCCTCAGTTACCACATCTGTAAAATGGGGATGAAGGCTGGGAGCCCCCCGTGGGACAACCTGATCACCTGGTAACCTCCCTAGCGCTTAGAACAGTGCTTTACACATAGTAAGCGCTTAATAAATGCCATTATTATTATTATTATTGACACAGGCCTATACTGTTTTTTCTAGGCCACACTGCATCTTCTCTACCAACTCTTTTGCATTGTACTCTACCAAGTGGTAATACAGTGTTCTGTACACAGTAAGCACTCCGTAAATACTGTTGATTGATGGATGGGTTGATTGATATCTGGTCTTCCTAGTGGTTCAATAAGAGGCACGGTGCCTCCTGAGGCATATTCACCATTATGGTACTTGTTAAGGGCTTACTACATGCCAAAGCACTGTTCTAAGCACTGGGTTAGATGCAAGGTTGTCAGGTTCATTCATTCATTCATTCAATCGTATTTATTGAGCGCTCACTGTGTGCAGAGCACTGTACCAAGCGCTTGGGAAGTACAAGTTGGCAACATATAGTGACGGTCCCTACCCAACAGTGGGCTCACAGTCTAGAGGGGGGAGACAGACAACAAAACAAAACATATTAACAAAATAAAATAAATAGAATAGCAGTCCCTGTCCTGTGCGGGGCTCACAGTCTTAATCCCCATTTTACAGATGAGGTAACTGAGGCTCAGAGAAGTTAAGTGACTTGGCCGAGGTCACACAGCAGACATGTGACGGAGTCAGGATTAGAACCCATGACCTCCTGGCTCCCAGGCCCGGGCTCTATCCACTAAGCCAAGCTGGTATTTTTAACCATTATCATGGTTGCCAGGGAAGGCTTTCAACCACTGAGGAGTCTAGAGCTGATTTAGTGGCCGGCACAGCCCCATCTAATCTGTGGGCACTCAATAAGTGTGAGCTGATAATAATTATAATTCATAATTATGGTACTTCTTAAGTGCTTACTATGTGCCGAGCACTATTCTAAGCACTGCAATAGATACGATTAATCAGGTTGGACACAGTCTCTGGGGTTCACACTCATAATCTCCACTTTACAGATGAGGTGACTGAGGCCCAGAGAAATTAAGTGATTTGCCCAATGTAACACAGCAGACGTGATGGAGCTGGGATAAAAACCCAGGTTCTTCTGACTCCCAGTTCTGTGCTTTAGTGGTGGTTCACGTTATGTTCCCTGAATAGGTGCCAGGATCCAAGGTCACCATTGTCTGAGAAATGGCTGCTAGGGTTTCAAATAGTGCGGGGGGAGGTGGCGGTGGGAAGGGGTTCATTGTGTGGCCACTGGCACAAGTAGAGCTCACAGCTGCTGCTCAGCTGCTGTGGCTCCGTCGAGTGGATAGATTTATGCTGAGGCCCTTCATGACCGAGCCCGTTTGGGGTAGAGGAGATTTCCGTGGGGATTATGGACAGACTATAACATCTGCTTCCATTTCTTCACAAAGCATCTGTGAGCCTTGTGCAGTTCCCACTGACGGTACAGCAACAACAATGGTAAATGAGACCGTAGATGCCTGGAGATATATAGAAGCTATAGGTCCACCGGGTGAGGTATAATAATAATGATGGCATTTATTAAGCGCTTACTACATGCAAAGCACTGCTTTAAGCACTGGGGAGGTTACAAGGTGATCAGGTTGTCCCACGGGGGCCCACAGTTAATCCCCATTTTGCAGATGAGGTAACTTAGGCACAGAGAAGTTAAGTGACTTGCCCAAAGTCACACAGCTGACAATTGGCGGAGCTGGGATTTGAACCCATGACCACTGACTCCAAAGCCTGTGCTCTTTCCACTGAGCCATGTTGCTTCTCATAATAATAATGGCATTTATTAAGCGCTTACTATGTGCAAAACATTGTTCTAAGCACTGGGAGGGGATACAAGGATAGATACAAGGATAGATAGATAGATATAGATAGAGAGAAGCAGCGTGGCTCAGTGGAAAGAGCCCGGGCTTGGAGTCAGAAGTCATGGGTTCGAATCCTGGCTCTGCCACTTATGAGCTGAGAGACTTCGAGCAAGTCACTTAACTTCTCTGGGCCTCAGTTCCCTCATCTGTAAAATGGGGATTAAGACTGTGAGCCCCACGTGGGACAAACTGATGACCTTGTATCCCCCCAGCGCTTAGAACAGTGCTTCGCACATAGTAAGTGCTTAAGAAATACTATTATTATTATTATTATTATTATTATTATTATTATTATTATTATTATTATTGGAATTCTTCCCCAGTCAGGCTGGGCCAGACAATAAAAGCCTCCAACTTCTATGATGCCTAAACACTAAGGTGACTTCTTTAAAAGGTGACCTGCTGCTTACAGACGCTTTTCTTTCTTTAGGTAAGTTTCTGATGGTATTTATTAAGCACTTACTATGCGCCAAGCATTTTATTAAGTGCTAGGTTGTGGCATTTGTTAAGCGCTTACTATGTGCCAAGCACGATACTAAATGTGGAGGTAGATACAAGCTAATCAGGTTGGACACAGTCCCTGTCCTATATGGGGCTCACAGTCTTAATCTCCATTTTACAGATGAGGTGAATGGGGCACTAAGAAGTGAAGTGATTTGACCAAGGTCACATAGCAGTCAAGTGGGGGATCTGGGATTAGAACCCAAATCCTTCCTACTCCCAGGTCCATGCTCTATCCACTAGGACGTGCTACTCCTCTTCTCACTAGACTGTAAGCTCCGTGACTAGACAGGACTGCACACAGTAAGTGCTCAATAAGTGCCACTGATTGACAGATTCACTGTAGACCCCTCCACTTGACTGTGAACTACTTGAATCAATCAATCAATCAATCAATCATATTTATTGAGGGCTTACTGTGTGCTGAGCACTGTACTAAACACTTGGGAAGTACAAGTTGGCAACATATAGAGACAGTCCCTACCCAACAGTGGGCTCACAGTCTAAAAGGGGGAAGTAACTTGAAGGCAGGTAACTTGCCTTCCAACTCTGTTGTAAAGTACTCTCCTAAGCGCTTAGTACAGTTTTCTGCCTGAAATAAATGATCAATAAATACCATAGATTGACTCTTCCTTCCCATCTCAAGTCTAATTAGGCAACCATGGTGAGGCCAGACTGGGAGAAGATCCTAGCCAGCATGGACGTCAGTTCCAAATGTATGAATTACCGGCTCCTTCAACTATTTGCATTACTGCTCTCCTTCGCTAGCACAAATAATCAAGGGCGTAGTGTAGCGGTCTCTCTAGTGGTCTGGATGAAAACAAAATTGTTGGGAATTTGGCAAAATAATTCCTCTTATTCTTCAGGGTTTGTTTGTTCATGTGTTTGAACAAAACCACCGCTTCAACTTTTGCCAGTTTATATAGTCCCAAGGTGAAGCTGGGCCCTAGTGTGGTTGGAGCCCAAGAGGGATTCCAAGGGAGTTTAATGAGGCTGCGGCCCTGATTCCACGCCCAGGGGCACAGGCTGAGGAGGGGTGTCATACTGGCCCTTCAAGTCAACTAGAGCGTTGCCTTATGCTTAGTCTAGAAATGAAAAGCAGCATCGTCTACTGGATCGAACACAAGCCTAGGAGTCAGAAGGACCTGGGTTCAAATCCCTGCTCCCCCATTTGTCTGTTGTGTGACCTTGGGCAGGTCACATAACTTCTCTGTGCTTCATCACCTCACCTGTAAAATGGGGAGTAAGACTGTGATCTCCACGTGGAACTTAGACCATTTCTAAACAGATTAGCTTGTATTTATCCAAGTGCTTAGTACAGTATCTTATACATACAAAGCGCTTAAAAAAGGCCATTAAAAAAAAAGAAACATCTGTCTCTAGACTGTAAACTGTAAGCTCATTGTGAGTAGGGAATGTGTCTATTTATTGATATATTGTACTCTCCCAAGTGCTTAGTACTGTGCTCTGCCCACAGTAAGCACTCAATAAATATAACTGACTGACTGAGTGACTAGACTGACTGAACTGTGAGCTCATTGTTGAGTAGGGACCGTCTCTATGCGTTGCCAGTCTGTACTTCCCAAGCGCTTAGTACAGTGCTCTGCACACAGTAAGCGCTCAATAAATACGATTGAATGAATGAATGAATGAATGAAATGGCTGCCTCTTTACAACCACCAGGAGAATCCAAGGGCCCACCCAAAATCACCTGAAGAGAGCATTGCAGGACCCGTAGTCCCAACCAATCAATCAATGGTATTTATTGAGCATTTACTGTGTGCAGAATACTGTACTGTACCAACCACGTTGAGCATGCACAAAGGCTGTCACGTGTACTATTTTCAGTGCATTTGCTTTTCTTTGCTATTGCTCTCTTGCTTCACAGTCCTAATGAAGTTACTGCTTAGAAAGAGCAGTTCCTTCTTCATTGCAGTGTGCCATGCTGGTCTATCTGTAGCAAATGGTGCTATGTTTTCTGCTGGGATGAAGCAACACCATCTGAGTCTTTGTTACAGTTTACCCTTAGAATGTTTCTTTTATCCTCCTTGCTTTCAGTTTACTCAGTTCAGCTTAGCATACACCAGCTGTCTGAGAATCCTGCTATTGTCCATTCACCTCATGTAACTCCCCTCCCCTCCCATCCAGTACGGTTACGTTGAGGTGAGCAAGACTTCAGTGCTTGGAGACTGACTTTGTTCAAGGATTTTGTCATTTGTGCAATGCCCTGACATTTGATGTTGAAGTGTAGTCCATAAGTGATGCCAACAGACTACTCAAGTCCCTTCTACACTCAATCGGGAGGCTACAGAGTTGTTCTTTCCCCACCTTAAAAACCTCTGATCCCTACACCCCCCTGCATTTATCCATCATGCCCCATTTTTTAAATGGTATTTGTTAAGTGTTTATTATATGCCAGGCACAGTACTAAGCACTGCATTAGATATAACCTCCCAACCTCCTGTCTCTCCCCACTTCAGTCTATACTTCACTCTGCTGCCCAGATTACCTTTCTACAAAAATGCTCTGGGCATGTCACCCTGCCTCCTCAAAAATCTCCAGTAGTTGCCTATCAACCTCCATATCAAGCAAAATCTCCTCACTATTGGCTTCAAAGTTCTCCATCACCTTGCTCTCTCCTACCTCACCTCCCTTCTCTCCTTCTACAGCCCAGCCTGCACACTCCACTCCTCTGGTGCTAACCTCATTGTGCCTCATTCTCACCTGTCCCACCATCGACCCCTGGCCCACGTCCTACCTCTGCCCTGGAATGCCCTCCCACCTCAAATCTGCCAAACTAACACACTTCCCCCTTCAAAACCCCACTGAAAGCTCACCTCCTCCAGGAGGCCTTCCTGACAAAGCCCCCCTTTTCCTCTGCTCCCCCTCCCCTCCCTATCACCCCCGCTCACTCCCTCTGCTCTACCCCCCTCCCCACCCCACAGCACTTGTACATATTTATAATTCTATTTATTTTATTAATGATGCATATATATCTGTAATTCTATTTATTTATATTGATGCTATTGATGCCTTTTTTCTTGTTTTGATGTCTGCCTCCCCCCTCTAGACCATGAACCCATTCTGGGCAGGAATTTTCTCTATTTGTTGTTACATTATACTTTCCAAGATCTTAATACAGTGTACTCTGCACACAGTAAGCATTCAGTAAATATGATTGAATGAATTGAATGAATAAATACAAGCTAATAATTATAATAATAATAATGGCATTTATTAAGTGCTTACTATGTGCAAGGCACTGTTCTAAGTGCTGGGGAGGTTACAAGGTGATCAGGTTGTCCCACGGGGGGCTCGCAGTCTTAATCCCCGTTTTACAGATGAGGGAACTGAGGCACAGAGAAGTTAAGTGACTTGTGCAAAGTCACACAGCTGACAATTGGGGGAGCCGGTATTTGAACCCATGACCTCTGACTCCAAAGCCCATGCTCTTTCCACTGAGTCACACTGCTTCTCAGCCACACTGCTTCTCTAATTAAGTTGGACACTGTCCTTCTTGGGACACAAAGTCTTAATCCCTATTTTACAAATGAGGTAACTGAGGCACAGAGAAATGAAGTGACTTATCCAAGGTCACATAACAGATGCTTGAGCGCCCTACCTAATGCCTCTCGATGCACAAACTGACACTGCCTTCTCAGCTGAGCTCGATTCTCTCGGTCTCATCAACCCATCTCTCTTTCAATCTTGGATCCCAACCCTCATCCCCAGATCACTTTGTACCATTGAACACTGTTGTTGAAATCTAGACACCAGGCTGACTTCAACCTCTTCAAATTTGTCCATTCCTGCTCTAATTTCATTTTCTCCTTTGCTCAGAAAAAAATCCTTCTCATCCCTCATCAACTCCTTTGCCCACTGCCACACCAATTATTCCAGACTTTTACTTCCTCTGAAATCCCCAATGCCTACACCTTTCCTCTCTTACCTTTGAAGACCTTGCCAGCTATTGATTTGACATAATCAAAACCATCAGATGTAAGCCCCCAAATCCTCATTCTCACCTCTCCAACTCCCTCCCACCCTCACAACCACTTTCTCACCCTTCTAAACCAATTCTCAGGAGGAGGGCTTCCACCTACTTTCATAATCAACGCCCTCTTTTCCTTCCTCTGATCCCATCTTTTTTCACCTGCTGACCTCTCAGGATTCATTGATTTGTGCTGGGATTGCCTCTCTTTATTGCTGAATTGTACTTTCCAAGCACTTAGTAGAGTGCTTTGCACACAATAAATGCTCAATAAATACAATTGAATGAATTGGCATGTCCAAAACTGTATTCCTCATCTTCCTTCTCAAATCCTCTCTTCTTCTACCTCCTAACTTTCCTATCACAATTTCATCATTCTCCCTGTCTCCAACTCTTATTAATTAGACATTTTCCTTAACTCTTTTCTCTCTTTCAAATTCCATACTCAATCTGCTGCCAAATCCCATTGGTTTTTCCCACAATATTTCTAAGATCTGCCACTTCTTCCCCATTCAAATGGCAACCATGCTACTCCAAGCAAATGCCACAACTGGCTTGACAACTGCATCAGCCCTCTCACTAGTCTCCCTGTCTCTAACCTCTCCTATCTCCAGTTCATTCTGCATTCATTGCCCAGATCATTTTTCTTAAACATCATTCTAGACCTGCCCCCTCACAGCTGGAAGTCTAAATTCCTCTCGAGCTAACTTAGTTATTGTACCTCAGTCTCATCTCATTATTATTATTATTATTATTAATAATAATAATTATGGCATTATTATGTGCCAGGCACTGTACTAAGTGCTGGGGTGGATACAAGCAAATTAGGTTGGACATAGTCCCTGTCCCATATGGGGCTCAAAGTCTCAATTCTCATTTTACAGATGAGAAAACCAAGGCCCAGAGAAGTGAAGTGATTTGCCTAAGGTCACACAGCAGACAAATGACAGAGCCAAGATTAGAACCCATGACCTCCTGACTCCCAAGCTGTGCTCTACCCACTACGCCATGCTGCTTCTCATTATGCCAAGCTGCTTCTCAATCTGTCATTCATGCCTTTCCCCGTGCCTGGAACTCTCTTTCACTTCAACAAACCATAACTCCCTTCCTCTTCAAACCCCTCTGACATCTCATTAACTCCAAGAAGCCTTCTCCAGCTGCTACTTCTTCTATATCCCCTAAGCACTGCCGTCCTCACAACTCAGCTCAATCTCTATAACTCAGACGCTACCTCAAATGCAATCAGTTTCTCCTTTTCCTTACTCCTGTCTGTAAATTATAGGAGTGTTAGCCTTCCCCATCAAATTACAAGATACTTAAGGGCAGAGATCCTGTCTATTTGCACTATTGGGCTGTCCTAAACAGTCAGTACTGTGTTCTGCATGCAGTAGATACTCAGAGGCAAGCAAGACAGTTCATGGAGTTTGTCCACCAAAGTCCATGAGGTCATTTTTCCAAAGCCCAGTATCATGTTGGCAAGATTTAAACAGCAGCACATGGCTGGAGTGAACGTATTGGAAATGAGGGAGTTTGGTTTTGAAATAAGATGCCGAGGAGACCGATGAGCTATTATGGTTACTTTACATTCCTGTGTTGTCTACCCTCCAAGAATTAGCCGCCGACCCAAGGGACAGAGCAATTAACTGGGGAGACTGCTTCCTCTCCCCAGTTCTCGTCCCATCCCACATGGCTGAGCCCCATTCTCTCTGTCTTGTGGATATGCGGGGTTCTGAGTCGGCATTACTCATGTGGAAATATCTTACTCTTTAATGCCTCCAGAAGATCCTGGAACAAACTGTGGCAAGCCATGAGGGCAGACAGGGCAGTTGAGCACATTTAGTGTGCACTTTCCCCTGCTGAATCGAACGATTTTTTTCCAAGATGGATTCCTGGCTTTTTATGAATTATTCATAACAACAATAATAATAACAATAATAATGGCATTTGTTAAGCCTTTACTATGTGCGAGGCACTGTTCTAAGTGCTGGAGAGGATACAAGGTGATCACATTGTCCCACGTGGGGCTCACAGTCTTAATCCCCATTTTACAGATGAGGTACCTGAGGCTCAGAGAAGTTAAGTGACTTGCCCAAGGTCACACAGCAGACATGTCGGGGAGCTGGGATTAGAACCCATGACCTCTGACTCCCAAGTCCGTGCTCTTTCCACTGAGCCATGCTGCTTCATGAAACTAAAAAGTCCAAACGTTTTAAGATCCTTTTCTGTCAGGAACTCTCTGCCTCCATTAAAAAGAGAATCAAACTTGGTAGGTAGGGACTCTATGTAAACTCTTCAACTGCCATCTAAAACACAACAATAAAGTGACCATTTCTCTCTTCTGGCTCAGCGACGTATCTAGAAGAAATTGGTATGTTTACATGAATGGAAATATTCTGATACATATTTGCTTTGCTACTGAATGTGTCCTCTTTTCAGGTGTCAAAGACTTTGCAGCCTTTTGACTCAGGGTTGCTGGATGTCTTTTGGAGACAGCAGATTAATTTTTCTAAGGAAGGAATCTCCCAACTCACCCCCATCAGTCAATCAGTCAGATTGAGCCCCTGTTATGTCCAGAACCCAGCACAAAGCACTTAGCTGGGTACAACAGAAATCAAAGTTCGGATCCCTGCCCTTACAGTGCTCCCAATCTAAGGGGGAGAATAACAGATGCTAACTGTACACATACAGTGAGAGCAGGGTGATCATTAGGGTATGTAAAAATAGAAAAATGATGAAACAACTGAATAAATAAGTAGAGCAACCTTGGTTCTGCTATCATATGTGTTTTCACTATCAGCTGTTTAGTCTAGAATGATGGGAGGGAATTAGGGAACATTATTCCAAAGTGAGCCTGCCTGGATAAAATCTGATGTGGTGTTGGAAGTAACGATTGTATGTGTACATAAGGCAAGGGACATGGGAGCATAATGCAATGAGAGCATTACAACACGTTTTCCTTTATGTGAGATTTGAAAAGAATGCAATCCCTCGGTTAAAGAAAATGAAGGGAATGCAATAAAAATAATGGTATTTATTTAGTGCTTACTATGTACCAAGCACTGTAGTAAATACAAGATAAGAGTGATCACATTCTCTGTCCCCCATGGGGCTCCCAGTCTAAGGAAGGAAAGCAATCAATTGATAGGATTTATTGAGCGCTGAGTGTGTGTAGGAAAGCAATCAATCGATAGGATTTATTGTGCGCTTAGTGTGTGTAGAGAGTACAGTACAACAGAGTTGGTAGACACATTCCCTGCCCACAAGGATCATACAGTCCAGAGAGAGGAGCTTACCATCGGGAGAGGGGGATGCATCCGCCCTTCCCACCCGCTCCTCGACTGGTTTCCTGAGGTCGGATATGATTGGTGGGCAAATCTGCCTGTTGAACGTCCACCAACTCCGATTTGAGAGGGGAAAGGAGTAACAGAGGCCAGGAAGAGGGGATAAGAGGAGAAAGACCAAGGAGACTGCTCATCTTGGGATCACTCTGGGCCGAGTGACCCTGTGGGGGACAAAGAAGACCCTCTTTTCCTCCACTGCCACTAAGGAGAGGCTGGGTCATCAGTCTCCTGATGTCTCTTCTCACCTACTGGATCACAAGCCTCCCCCCACCCTGAACTGGACATATTGTGCTTAGTTGAAACCTCTTCACATTCTGCTAGGAATTCTGTGTGGTTACAGTCGTCCAGCTCAAGCCCAGCAAATTTTGAGTCTGAGGTTAACGTAAAATCTTACATGCCCTTCTTTGGTCTCTCAAACTGCCTATTGCCTCAGACAGAAAACACAAATACCCTTTGATCCCTCTTGGCTCAGAAACCTCCCCACCCTCAGTGAAAATGGGCTGGTTGGAGGCTTTCAGTAGTGGGCAACAAGTAGTGGCAGGGGATCAGAGGAAAATACTCCTTGAATCAACCAGTCAGTGGTATTTATTGAGTGTCTGCTCTGTGTAGAGCATTGTAGTAAGTGCGTGGGAGAGTACAATACAACAGCCTTGTATTGACGACAATAGAAAATTAAATATCTGATCGGGTAAAATAAATAAATAAATAAATTGTGGTATTTGCTAAACGCTTTCTATGTGCCAAGCACTGTTCTAAATGCTGGAGTAGATACAGGGTAATCAGGTTGTCCCACATGGGGTTCACACTTTTAATCCCCATTTTATAGATGAGGTAATTGAGGCCCAAGGTCACACAGCAAACAAGTGGCGGAGCCAGGAATACAATCTATGTCCTCGGACTCCCAAGTCTGTACTGTTTTGTTTAGCGAGGACCATTCATTTGGGCAATAATTACAGCATTATTAAGCACTTATGAACTAAAATGCTGCAGTAGATAGGAGGTAACCATATTGGATAAAGTCCCTATCCCTCATGGAGTTCACAATCTAACAAGGTGTTGGGGTGGGGGGGGGGGGGGGGGGGGGAGAGAGAAAGAGAGAGAGCAGGAATCTGAGGAACAGTGGAAAGAGTGCAGGTCCGGTCATCAGAAAACCTCTAAAAAAACCAGATGTCAATCAATTAGGTCAACATGATGACCACTTTTGAGAAAGTTGTCAAATATGTCAGCCTTCTCTGCAATAGACTCTGCCACCAGCTTCAGCTGGAGAGCCGTCAGAAGTAACACCCTGCAGGGAATGGTTGATGTCCCTGGTGCATTATGGAATCAATGCCTATGGCTAATGAATGTGACTCCAAGCAAAATCTAGCTCATTTGTGTAGGAGCAGGTCTGTCCAATATCCTGCTCTCTACACCATCAGGAATTAATACTTTATATTCGTTTGTAGAGAGCTTTAATTTTCCAAAGCACTGTCCTGTCAAACGATCCCATTTTACCCTGAGGAATGGAGAGGAGAATATTCTTGTCTCATTAATCAGTCGATCAGTTGTATTTATTGAGTACTTACTGTACGCAGAGTTCTGTGGTAAGTGCTCCAGAAAGTATAATGCACCAGGGTTGGAAGAAAAGTTTCCTGCCCACAAGGAGCTTACCATCTAGAGGACATTAGGTAGATGAGGCCCAGAGAAATTAAGGGACCTGACGGAGATTCGGCATTAGGCCAGTGCCACAGGTGAGACTAGGTCTTTCATCTCCCAGACCTGGGCTCTCTTCTTCCAGCCACTCTCCATTCACTTATCCATTCATTCAATCATATTTACTGAGCGCTTACTGTGTGCACAGAACTTTACCAAGTGCCTGATTTCAACCTCCAGATGGTCCCATATGTGATTTTCATGTGAATCCTGATTCCAACTAGATCAGACATCTTCATTTGCAGCCTCCTCTCTTCCAGGGAACCACGAGATGAGTCAATGGACTTCTTTTAGCATGAAACACGGCAGGGTACTTTCTTGGGGCAGCCAGTGACCCCGTCAAATTCAGTTTGGCATCAGTGTTTGGAAACTCGAGGGAAAGGGAAAAACTTCCCTGGGAGAAGGCCGACTCTGAACCTCCAGCCAGTCTATGGCTGAATCCGCCCCGCTGCTTCGGTTTCCTCTCCCCGCGGGGCGGCCTTTCCCTGCCAGGGAAACGAAGCGTCGGACTCCTGGGCGAGGCGGTGAAAGAAATCCCCGCCGAGTCAGAAGCTCAGACTTGGGCTTCTCCCGTATGGCTGCTTTCCTCCCCGCTTTTCCGATCGGACTGACGCAACTGTGTGCGAATTTCCTGGCTGGGGACCAGGTGGCTTTTTCCAAAAGCCGTTTCAGGCCGTCAGTGCAAGACCTCTCCATGTCTAATCAAGGGAGAGCAAACCGTTTTCCACACGGTCTCCATTTCCAGCCAGCTTTTTCCGCCCTGAGCCCGGGGCCCTCCGAGGAGGGAAGGTGTTACACGTGTGAATGACCCCACACAGGAACGCCGAGAGCCCATGTGCAGTGCGGCAGCCCCCTTGGGGGTGCAAATCCGTTTTGCTGCCGGAGCGGCCAAGGGATGAATGGGGCTGTTCTCTTTCAGGAGGCATGACTGATTTCTGGGCGAGGAATCCGGCCCCCCTGGCATTCCCACAGCTGTATTTATGGCCCGCTGTGGTATAAAACTGTGGGGCCGGCCGAGCTCTGAGATCGAGAGCCGCCTAGAGACAACAGGGACCACATCACTGAAGGGGCGAGCCTTCTCCCGAAGCGGGCTTTGTGGCCTGCCGAGCCTCTGTCCCGAGAAACATGCCGGCGACCTACCTCACCTGCTGGAGCCTGCTGGCTTTGTTGCTCCTCCCATGTTGCCTGGCTCAAGACGAATACATGGAGGTGAGCAGAAGAGCTAATAAGGCGGTGGCCAGAATAGTGCAGAGCCACCACCAGACTGGCCGTAGCGGTTCCAGGAGGGAGCAAATGAGAGCACGGAGCCATCCTATGGCTGGGACTGTGGATAATAGCACCTCGGCAGATCTAGAACCCCCGGGCTCAGAGGTAGATGATCTAGCCCAGACTCCCTCATACAGAGTCCAGGTACTCTGAATTCATCTTCTAAGGATAACTGTGCAATCGTAACGAGGTGGGGTTTGTGTGCCGAGGCGATTTTAGGGGGATGTTTGAGAAGGGAGGCTGCATGGAGAGTGAGCTGTTTCTGGGTCTGTGGGGCTGCTGAGATGGTTGTCGAACCCGTCGAAGGATCGGGAGGGTCAGAGGTGACGTGGGGTGACGATAACGGCCCGAGAGGCCGAACGCGCTATGGGGAGAAAGTCTGGGGTCTGGGTCATCGGTCACAGGGGAAGGGAAAAGGCCGGGAAGAGGCTGGGGATCTTTGGGTCCCAAAACTGTCCTCTTGGGAGGACAGTGGGAGTTCTGGGGAGGTAAGGGGTGGGGAATGGGGGGTGAGAGGGAGGCAGTTAGATAATAAATAATTGTGCTTGAGCCACAGTTTGGCCATACCTGACGCAGTCCTTAGCAGAAAGAGCCCTGGTCTAAGAGTCAGGAGACCTAGTTTCTAATCCCGGGTCATTCGCTTCCCTGTTGTATGATCCTGAGCAAGTCACTTAACTACTCTGTACCTCAGTTTCCTCATCTGCAAAATGGTGATTCAGTATCTGTTAACCCTTCTCGTTCGACTAATAGGCAGAACACGGGCCTGATTTAGGAATCAGATGGGCCTGAGTTCTAATTCTATCTCCTCCACTTTGCTGTGTGACCTTGTGCAAGTCACTTCACTTCTCTGGGCCTCAGTTACCTCATCCGTAAAATGGGGATTAAGAGTGTGAGCCCTAAGTGGGACAGGGACTGTGTCCAACCTGATTAACTTGTATCTACCCCAGTACTTAGAACACTGCTTCGCATATAGTGAACACTTAACAAGTAATAATAATAATAATAATGATGGTATTTGTTAAGCGCTTACTATGTGCAAAGCACTATTCTAAGCACTGGGGGGATACAAGGTGATCAGGTTGTCCCACGTGGGGCTCACAGTCTTAATCCCCATTTTACAGATGAGGGAACTGAGGCACAGAGAAGTTGTGACTTGCCCAAAGTCACACAGCTGACAATTGGTGGAGCCAGGATTTGAACTCATGACCTCTGACTCCAAAGCCCGGGCTTTTTCCACTGAGCCATGTTATTAGTATTCTCTGGGCCTCAGTTACCTCATCTGTAAAATGGGGATTAAGAATGTGAGCCCTAAGTGGGAGAGGGACTGTGTCCAACCTGATTAACTTGTGTCTACCCCAGTGCTTAGCACAGTGCTTGGCATATAGTAAACACTTAACAAGTACCATAATAATAATTGTTATTAGTATTCTCTGGGCCTCAGTTACCTCATCTGTAAAAGGGGGACTACGACTATGATTCCTGTGTGAGATAGGGACTGTATCTGACCTGATTATCTTGTATCTATTCCAGTGCTTAGTATAGTGCTTGGCACATATTTAGCACGTAGCCTGGAACAAAACCAAGCCAGCCTGCATTCCCCAGCCTTCTTCAAGCATCTGTGAGAAAGAGCTCTTGCACTTGGTCAGCAATAATTAAAACTAATGGGGCTTAATATGTTTCCCTAGTTACCTGGTTCAGTTGAAATTCACAGTAAAGGTTAAGATCACCTCAGCATGCATTCGTTTTCAGAATACTGAAGAACTCAGATGAGTCCATGTGAATTCTGAACTCTAAATGCTTTCTTTAAGACCTGATCTGATTTGTACTTAGGGTCAGATCGATCCAGGGCCTTAGCTAATGGCTGTTTATAACTTTTGCATGGATCTGTGGAAGCTATGAAACTCTTTCAGAGAGCAAGTCACTATTTAATAAGTTAGTGTTCTGGGGAGGAGGGTCATACATGCACATTCATTCATTCATTCATTCAGTCCTATTTATTGAGAGCTTACAGTGTGCACTTGGGAAGTACAAGTTGGCATGCAGAAGGGCGACAGTCCTGTAAATTGTGCAAAGCAATCAATCAATAAATGATATTTAGTGAGCATTTATTTTATGCGAAGGACTCTACGATGGGCTTGGGAGAATACAATATGTTCCCTGCTTATAATAAAGCTTTCAGTGTAGACTGGGAGACAGGCATTAAAATACATTATGGATATGTACATAAGGCTGTGGGGCTGAGGGTAGGGTGAATAGTAGGTGCTTAAAGGATACGGAGCCAAGTGCATAGGTGACACAGAAGGGTGAGAGAATAAGGGAAATGAGAATAAGGGAAATTAGGTTTGGAGATGTGACTTCAGAAAGACTGAAGGTAGGGAGAATGGTGGTCTGTTTTAAATGAAGGGGATGGACTTCCAAGTCAGAGAGAAAATTTGGGCAAAGTGTCAGTGGCGAGTTAAATGAGACTGAGGTACAGTGAATAGACTGGCATTAGAGGAGTGAAGGGCATGGACTGGCTTGTAATAGGAAATCAGTGAGGTAAAACGAGAGGGGGCAAGTTGATTGAGTGCTTTAAAGCTGACGGAAAGGAGTTTCTGTTTGATGTGGAGGTAGATGGACAACCATTGGAGGTTTTTGAGGAGTGGGGAAACGTGGACTGAACTTTCTTAGAAAAAATGATCTGGGCAGGGGAGTGAAGCAAGGACTGAAGTGGATAGAGGCAGGGTGGTCAGTGAGGATAAGTACTTAGATTAAGATGGTAGGCAGTTTGGATGGAGAGGAAAGAGCAGATTTTAGCTATGTTGTGAAGGAAGAACTGACAGGATTTGGTGACAGATTGAATATGTGGGTTGAATGAGTGTGGGATACAGGGCTTGTGAGGCAAGGAGGAGACAGTGATGGGAAAGACATGGGGAAGGCAGAATTTGGGTGGGAAGATGAAGTTTGAGGTGATGGCGGGACATCCAAGTAGAGATGTCCTGAAGGTGGGAGGAAATGCAAGACTGGAGAGAAGGAGGGAGGTCAGGGCTGGAGAGGTAAATTTAGGAATCATTTGCATAGAGATGATAGTTGAAACCATGGGTGCGAATGAGTTCTCCAAGGGTGTGGGTGTAGATGGAGAAAAGAAGGGGTCCAAGAGCTGAACCTTGAGGGACCCCACTGTCAGAGGGTTGGGAGGCAGAGGAGGAGAATGCACAAAAGACTGAAAATGAGTGACCAGAGAGATAATAAAAATAATAATAATAATAATGGTATTTGTTAAGCACTTATTATGTGCCAGGCACTGTTCTAAATGCTGAGGTAGAGCGTGGCGTCGTATAAAGAACGTGGGTTTGGGAGTCAGAACATCATGGGTTCTAATCCTGGCTCCACAACTTGTCTGTTGTGTGGCTTTTGGCAAATCATTTAACTTGGAGATTGAGACTGTGAGCCCTACGTGGGACAGGGTCTGTGTCCAACCCGATTTGCTTGTATCCATCTCAGCGCTTAGTACACTGCCTGGCACACAATAAATGTTTAACAAATACCAAAATTATGATTATTATTATAAAAGATAATCGGGTTGGGCACAGTCCTTGTCTCACATAGGGAACACAATCTTAATCCCCATTTTACAGTGATGGAACCAAGGCACAGAGAAGTTAAGTGACTTGCCCAAGGTCACACAGCAGACAAGTGGTGGAGCTGGGATTAGATAAAAGGAGATTAGATAGAAGGAGATTAGATAGGGATTAGACAGGAGGAGAACTAGGAGAGGACAGTGTGAGGGAAGACAAAGTTAGCTAATGGGCATGGGAGTCAATAAGGTCAGAGAAATAATGATTCTGAGAAGAGGAGAGGTCAAGATAAAGCAGGTGAGGATGAATAAGATGGGCAACATCAGCCTGATATCTGGATTTCCACTAGTGCCATTCTACTGCTCGTACACAGGAGAGGAGGAAGCAGACTTAGAGGTGATCCAGGGCTGCAGGTTAATCTTTAGGAAATTGGAGGGGTTCAACAAATTGGGGGTCTCTGTGGAGGATCAGGACAGATTTGTGGAGAATTGTGTGAGACAGAAGGCAGGGGAGAAGGCTGTGTTCAGATAGAGAGATTTCAGAGTTGCTGAAGGTAAAGATAGTACAATGACTAGAGATGACATGTATATATCTATAATTCTATTTATTTTGATGATATTGACACTGCCCACTTGTTTTGTTTTGCTGTCCGCCTCCCCCTTCTAGACTGTGAGCCCATTGTTGGGTAGGGGCTGTCTCTATATGTTGCCAAATTGTACTTCCCAAGTGCTTAGTACAGTGAATAAATATGATTGAATGAATGAATGAATGATTCGATTGAGTGCTTGTCCAACTTGGTGAGCGGGTGAGGTGGGGTAGAGCAGGAGGTCAGTGGAGTTGATGAGTGAGAGGAAGCAGACAGCAGAAGGGTCATCAGGAACATCTTTCCACTGAACCTTATATTCCTGTTGACTTCCATTTTATAACCGGAAGAGTATTTGTCCAGGAAAAATTTGGCCCTTCCAAACATAATGAAATAGTTTAACCTGATGTAGCTACCTCAGCACTTAGTACAGTTCTTGGCCCATAGTAAGTTATAATCCTCTAGACTGTAAGCTCGTTGTGGGTGGGGAATGGGCCTACCAAGTGTTTAGTACAGTGTTCTGCACACAGTAAACACTCAAGAAATATCTTTGATGATGCCAATAAGTGCTTAAAAAAGACTGTGTGCAGGGAATGTGTCTACCAACTTTCTTGTACTCTCCCAAATGCTTAGTATAATGTTCTGCACATTGTAGCACTCAATAAATATCATTGATGATGCTGATAAGTGCTTAACAGAGACTGTGGGCCAGGAATGTGTCTAACAATTCTGCTGTATTGTACGAGTCTCCCAATAGCTTGGTACAGTGCTCTGTACACAGTAAGCACTGAATAAATACCTTTAATGATGCCACAATAAATACCATTATAATAACCATGTCTTCTAGCTCCCACTTAATAATAATTACAATAATGATGGTGTTTGTTAAGTTCTTACTCTGTGCCAAGCACTGTTCTAAGTGCTTGGGTAGATAACAAGGTAACCAGGTTGTCCCATGTGGGACTCACAGACTTAATCCCCATTTTACAGATGAGGTAACTGAGGCACAGAGAAGTGAAGTGACTTCCCCAAAGTCACACAGCTGACAAGTGGCAGAGCTGGGATTTGAACCCATGACCTCTGACTCCACTAAGCCACGCTGCTTCTTATAAGAGCTTACTATGTGCCAAGCACTATTCTAAGCCCTGGGGTAGATACAAGGTAATCAGGTTGGACATAGCCCACGTCCCTCATGGGGCTCACGATTTTGATCCCCATTTTACGGATGAGGTAACAGGGTCCCAGAGAAGTTAAGTGACCAGCCCAAGTTCACACAGCAGACATGTGGCAGAGTCAGGATTAGAACCCATGACTTCTGACTCCCAGATTCTCTTTCCGCTAGGCCATGCTGCTTCTCTACTTCACTTACTCCCCTTGACACCAGGAGAGAGTAGAACGGAGCAGAGCAGAGTCCCTATGTCCAGAAGAGAAGGTGCATTGTCTTGTCTCAGGGGACATCAGTACAGTGCTCTGCACAGAGTAAGCGCTTAATAAATACAATTGAATTAACTAATCAGGGGGTCTGAGAGGTCTCCTCACAGTCAACCCTGAAACAGTCGGCAATCTCCACACCGGGCACCTCCACTGTAGTCACGAGATCCATCATCTTTGGCGATTGGCTGACCCACGGCTATTTCTGCCGCTTCAACCTCCTCCATCCCCAAATTTGACCTCCCCACTCCGAGGTAGTGGCCCAGAAAGGTTTCCCTCTTTAGCCTGTCCTAGAGGGAAATGGAACTGAGATGCTTCTGTGGGTTTTTTTTTTTGTTTCGTTGGTTGTTTTTTGTTTTTTTAATGGCATTTATTAAGTGCTTACTACGTGCAAAGCACTGTTCTAAGTGCTCGGGAGGTTACAAGTTGATCAGGTTGTCCCACGGGGGGGCTCACAGTCTTACTCCCCATTTTACAGATGAGGTAACTGAGGCCCAGAGAAGTGAAGTGACTTGCCCAAAGTCACACAGCTGACAAGTGGCGGAGCCGGGATTTGAACCCACGACCTCTGACTCCAAAGCCCGTACTCTTTCCACTGAGCCACGCTGCTTCTCTGTGGTTCACCTGGACCCTTTCACCAAAACAGGAGCGAAAGCTCTCACTCTCTGCTGCTGGGCAACATAGTATCTATCCACGATCGGGATTTTTTCTGGGACTGTATAAGTGTGGAAATGGAGAGTGAACAGAGAGGCACTGCCCTTGCCTCAGCATAAACCTCAATTTAAATAAGTAAAATTCCACAAATGCAAATTTGAAGAAACCCGTATTTCATGTATTCCCTAATTTATCAGTTGTGTGAGCAAAATCCCATGTGTTGGGAGATGCTTGTATTGTGTAGGTATCCTTATTTAAGGTTCAAATGAATGGAATTTTTTAAAATACCTGGAATTAACTAGACTTGAATTCGGTGGTACTTCAATTTAAGAACAACAGAGAATCTAGTGAGTAATTTATCTTCTGAATTGTATTCTCTTTTGAATAAACAGTGCTGGTTTCACAAAGTTTTACAGCAGTTAGTCACTATTTCATTGTGTAATATTCAGTTTCAGGCCAGTGTTCTGAAAGATTTCAGAGTTTCCAAAGGTGCGGGGCACAGCATCCAAAGTTCAACGGTTATGGTATTTGTTTACCAGGGAGTAGTTTAGGCACAGAGAAAATCTGGCTGCTTCTGTGTAGCCTTCACCATTAGCAACAGTTTGATAAATCTGGATCTTTCCCAAGAGACGAGCTTGAGGGAAAGACTCAGCAGACTCGTAAATCCTTTGAAAATTACTTTGGTGAGAAAACCTTCACCCACCAGTAATAGAAAATGCAAAAAAGTATATTTACAATGTGCTGTTACACTATGTGCACACAGCACCTGTTTAAACATTGATGCACTTATGTGAATTTTCATTTTTTGGGTATTATTTAGGAGCTTACTATGTGCCAGGCTCTGTGGTAAGGACGGGGTAGATACAAGCTAATCAGGGAGGACACAGTCCATGTCCCACGTGGGACTCACAGTCTTAATCCCCCTTTTACAGATGAGGTAACTGAGGCCTAGAGAATAATGATAATGATGGTATTTGTTAAGCGCTTACTGTGCGTCAAGCACTGTTCTAAATTCTGGGGTAGATAGAAACTAATCAGGATGGACACAGTCCCAATCCCAAAAGGGGTGCTCATTCTTAACCCCCATTTTACAGATTAGGTGACTGAGGCACAGAGAAGTTAAGTGACTTGCACGAGTTTACACAGTAGACAAGTAGCAGAGCCGGGATTAGAACCCAGCTCCTTTTGGTTCCCAGGTCCGTGTGCTGCCCAGTGGGACACACCACTTCCCTTTTCCATTAAAACAGAGTTGTTCAAGAACATGATCCTCACGTTAAAGGAGACCTCAGGCTTAGTGGAAAAAACACGGGCTTGGGTGTCACAGGTCATGGGTTCCAATCCTGGCTCCGCCACTTGTCAGCTGTGTGACTTTGGGCAAGTCACTGAGCTTCTCTGTGCCTCAATTACCTCATCTGTAAAATGGGGATTAAGACTGTAAGCCCCACATGGGACAACCTGATTATCTTGCACCTACCCCAGCGCTTATATGTATATATGTTTGTACATATTTATTACTTTACTTATTTATTTATTTTACTTGTACATATTTATTCTATTTATTTTATTTGCTTTATATGTTTTGTTTTGTTGTCTGTCTCCCCCTTTAAGACTGTGAGCCCACTGTTGGGTAGGGACTGTCTCTATATGTTGCCAACTTGTACTTCCCAAGCACTTAGTACAGTGTTCTGCACAGAGTAAGCGCTCAATAAATACGATTGAATGAATGAATGAATGAATGAACATAGTAAGTGCTACACAAATACCATCATCATTATTATCATACCTGCGTCTCCTACTGGTTACCTGGTGAAACCTTGCAAGGCCAACATTCTTTTTGTTTTACTTGCTGAATTTCTCCCACCTGCATGAAAATTGTTGAGGCTTTTCACTTTCCTCAAAGGGTCTTTTCTGCATTTGTCTCTGTCCTTTCAAAGGGAGAGTCTGTCCCTGGAGGCCTGAAGAGGCAGGTTTGAGCTGAATAATAATAGTTTCGAAAAGCGGCAGCACGCCAGGCAGATGAAATCCAAACTTAATTTTCCTTTACCCAGGCCGGGCAGCTCTGAGGATCTGAAGCCTGTATAAAAATGCTAAAATTGGAAATGTTCAAGTCAGCTAGTTCAAATGCGGTCACAGAATTGCCTGTGTTCCAACAGTTCCATCCGAGTGCGTATAAACCTCCTTTTTAGTTCGTGTGTCACTGGTTATGGTCAACCAGCCAGTTAGACTTGAATCTTGTACTTTCATTCATTCATTCAATCATATTTATTGAGCACTTACTGTGAGCAGAGCACTGTACTAATAAGCGCTTGGAAAGTACAATTCAGCAATAGAGACGATCCCTGCCCACAATAGGCTTCCAGTCTGCCTTCTTTGTATACATGTGTGAATGTTAGGAGCAGCAGAGAAAGTATCAGAGGGAGAAGTTGAAAGAGGCATAAACCTGGGCATGGGTGCAGGGCAGAGGTGGGACTACTGCTCAGTGCCCGGCCCTGGTCAAGGAGATCAAAGGGGCCACCATATTTATTGAGCACTTACTATATGCAGAGCACTGTACTAAGCGCTTGGGAGAGTATAATATAACAAAATAACAGACACATTGCCAACATAATGGGTTTACAGTCTAGAGGATGAGCTTACAATCTGGAGGACTTGAGGATTTTTGTTCATTCAGTTGTATTTATTGAGCACTTACTGTGCACAAAGTACTGTACTGAGTGCTTGGCCTGGGAGAGTACAATATAACACTGAAGAGGCAAATTCCCTGTCCTCAGTGAGCTTACAGACTAGAGATGAATTTCTAGACTTGTGCCACTGCTACCCCTACACTTTCCTGGGTTGAGTTTTCACCAATTGCAGTTGGTGAAAACCCAATTCTTCCAGTCCCAGAGCAGTGCTCGCCTTCCTTGGGGGAACTCCAGAGCTAGGCTGAAGGGCAGCTTGCCTCTACTCAGTGGTTGAGAGACTATTTGCATCTTTGCCTGATGGGAAGCATGTCAACCTTACGAGGTTTCATCGGGTGGCCAACAGCTGGTGCAGTGTGTAGTTCACTCAGTTATTTAACAGACAGGACCTCAGGATAATGAAAACTTGCATTAGAGTATTTATGCCTTGATTTGAGCTTCACCCATGTGCAAATATCCGTTTCTTCCAACATCGCATCGTATTCTATCAGGATAGGTTTGTGCTGTCATATCCTGGTGCTGCCACTTGCCTGTTCGATGACCTTGAGCAAGTCACTCAACTGCTCTGGGCCTCAGTTACCTCATCTGTAAAATAGGAATTAAGACTGTGAGCCCCATGTGGGACAGACACTGGGTCCAATCTGATTACCTTGTATCTACCCCAGCTCTTAGAACAGTGCTTGACACATAGTAAACGGTTAACAAATATCATCATCATTCCCCAACACCTTTCCATCCAAAATAAATAGTGAAAACCCACATTCTGGTGACCTCTTAGTGAAATTGGGTTAATTCCTATTTATCCAAAATTCTCTAGTGATACTGTTCATTATTGCGCTATTAAGCACCTGTACCCAGCCTGTGCTAGTAAGAATAATTGCGGTATTTGTTAAGCACTTACTATGTACCATCACTGTATTAAGCACTAGGTTAGAGACAAGATAATCAGATCAGACACGGGCCCTGTCCCACATCAGGCTCACAGTCTCAGAGGGAGGAAGAACAGGTGTCGAATCTCCAATTTGCAGCTGAGGCACAGAGAATTTAATTGACATGGCCAAGATCACACAGCAGCAAGTGTCAGAGATGGGAGTAGAACCCAGTCCGTCTGACTTTCAGGCCAGTGCTCTTTCCATTAGGCCACTCTCCAAACCACCTCAGGATGACATCTGAGCACAAACTTCTGTAGATTTATGGATTTTCTTGTTCAAGAAATCTTGGCAGAAACCTTCAGGGCAAGAATGGGTGGAAAACAGTCTGACTCCATGTTTGGGTAATCGTCTGGTGAAAATTAGAGGATTAGAGATCCTTACCAGTGGTGTGGGACTCTGGCTTTGTGCTCAGATTCCAAAGTGAAAAATCATTCAATTGTCCAAGGGAATTGAGCCAGGGAAAACCCTGACGTGAGTCTCTAGGGACACACCCTCCCTTCCTTTCTGTTTTCCAGAAATCCCCTAGCAACAACTGCTTTTCATGCTTATTCCTAAATTTGAGTCAGCTCCAAGGAGAGTTTCCACAAATTCTTTGTAGGACACAATCAGCAGGGGCTTTGCCAGCTTAGCTTGGACATCACATCCTATGGAGAGGAACTTGCGCCGAGCAAGTCTAGCCCTCGCTTTACTATTTTGATATTTGAAGTGAAGTGAGACAAAACATTAGATTAGATAGTATCTTAGAAGAAAATAATTTCAATAGGCCCAACTCCCTAAATTTGGACTGTACGGATATTGCTGACTCCTCTACTCTGTGGGAGTGAGTGAAAAATCAAGTTTGGCTACAGGTGACCCTGTGCTTAATTGACAAATGTAGTAGATATGTTATCATCCCCTTTCACACCAATTAAAGTCACACATTCCTGAAGGGACCACACACAGAGATTCTGGTTCCCAATGCATCTTCATTTATTAAATTACTATTATTATTATTACTAATAGTACTACTACTACTAATAATAATAATAATGGCATTTGTTAAAATCTTACTGTGTGTCAAGTATTGTCCAAAAGACATCCCACTTCCCCCACTTCCACTGGCTCCTATCCCAAATTTCACCATCACGGCATGATCTGGAAGACAGAAACCCAACACAGAAAAGATGACACACTTTTACTAATAACAAACCCTTCCAATGCTTCCTCCAAATTAACATAATTCTCTCTTATTTTACATGCCCAGTTTCCTCACTGACCCAGTTTAGGGTTGTCTGCACTCACTCACCCTGGTTCCCCTGCTGAACTCATTAAAATATTTTTATGCTTGTCTTCCCCACTGGAGTATAAACTACTTGTGGATATGGGGTGTGCCACTTTATTACTCAATAAACTCTACTATGACTACTGCTAGGTGAAGCAAAATTCAGCTTGGAGGTCAGGAATGGTTGTTCATTCTGAGCCACTTTACCCTCTGAATTCATCTTGGCTTTCCTCCAATCAGTGGCCTCTGACAATATTTTTAAGTCTCTGCCATTCAGTAGCAGAGACTTTGTTATATTGTACTCTCCCAACTGCCTATTACAATGCTCTGCACACAGTAAACACTCAATAAATACAATTGATGGATTGATTGAATGATTTTTCTTGATAACAAGAGATACAGAGTGAAGGCATCTCACTAGCAAAAATAGATAAACTAAGGATGGTAGGCACGGGCAAAAACATATGCAGGAATTTGTGTTTGATGAACTGTCAAAATGAGTAGAACTTCTGTTAATAATTAATATTTTAAAACTTCATGAGAAAAACAACAACATTTTCACGTGGTGCTTCTATGACCAACTGCCATTTTTGCTTGTACCTTTGTAGTCAAAGTTAGTCAAAGAAAGCCACTCTGCTGAGAAGCTCTTAGGACACTCTGAATGTGCTGAGAAGCTCTTAAGACACCCCGAATGCCCAGTGAGTTCAGGGAACAAATGTGTTGCTAAATAACACATTGTGTTTGTTGATACTCTCCTATGAATTGACATTTTATCATGGCAGGAGAGTTTATGTGCGCTGACGAAGCTTAGAGCCATGCCGTATAGGGCTACCCATAATGGAAAGGTCTAAGCCGAAGCGTCAGACAAAGTCAATTCCCCTGTACTGGGCAGCAGTGGCATGGGAAAGAGTCACAGGTAGATGATAAAGCGGCCAAATCATTGATCAAAGACAGCATCAGAAACTTGAGCTTTTACTGAGCTTAAACCAACTACATATCTTTACCAAAAAAACTCTATGGATACACATAGCCATACAATTTTATGATAGAAGATGGTAGATTCTGAAGAGGCTTTGTCCAAGGAGTCGTTATGGGTTGGAAACGACTTGACGGCATTTGAGGACTTTTGTTAATAGCTTTATATATTTTCGAAAGCACTTGCACATTGAGAGAGAGGTAGATGTTATGATCTTTATAGATGAGGAAAGCTGGGAATAGAACCCAGGTCCTCTGACTCCACCAGACTCTCTACATACCATCTCCATTAAGGGCTGGCTTAGCTGCCTTTAGGCTTGATGATAATTCGGAAAGAACAAGAACTCTCTTCTCATTCCTTCCTAACAGTGAAATGTCCTGTTTTTGTTGTCATTAGTTCATTCATTCATTCAATCGTATTTATTGAGCGCTTACTGTGTGCGGAGCACTGTACTAAGCGCTTGGGAAGTACAAGTTGGCAACATATAAAGATGGTCCCTACCCAACAGTGGGTTCACAGTCTAGAAGGGGGAGACAGACAACAAAACAAAACATATTAACAAAATAAAATAAATAGAATAAATATGTACTTGTAAAATAAATAAATAAATAGAGTAATAAATATGTACAAGCATATATACATATATATATATATATATATATATATATATATATATATAGGTGTTGTGGGGAGGGGAAGGAGGTAAGGAGCGGATGGGGAGGGGGAGGAAGGGGAGAGGAAGGAGGGGGCTCAGTCTGGGAAGACCTCCTGGAGGAGGTGATCTCTCAGTAGGGCTTTGAAGGAAGGAAGACAGCTAGCTTGGCGGATGGGCAATAAATACGATTGATGATGATGATGTGCGGAGGGAGGGCATTTTAAATAACTTGCCCAAGGTCACACAGCAAAGAAATGGCAGAGCCGGAATTAGCCCTCTTCTTTGGAAGTTCATGAGTTGTTTTTTTCTCAATCAATCAATCATTGGTATTTGTTGAGTGCTTACTGTGTGCAGAGCACTGTACTAAGTGCTTGGGAGAGTACAACAGAATTATCAGACATATTTCCTGCCCATAATGAGCTTACAGTCTAAAGCTCTTTCTCCCTCTTCCCCTCCTTCCGCTTCCCCATATTTCACATGGATATGGCCAAGATTTTTTTAGGGTACGTAGCAAGAAACGGGGCTGTCACTGGCAGATTTTTCATTTCCTTTTGTCTTAGGCTGCTGAAAATGCATGTAGTTATCAAAACAAGATAGGCAGTGAGACTCTCCTGATGTGTCGTGAACTATTAACATTCATTTGGAACTTCTATCTGTCTCTTTAAGGCATCGCAACCTGGGGCCCACCCACCAGACTGCAGTAAATGTTGCCATGGAGAATTTGGATTCCGGGGTTACCTGGGACCCCCAGGACCCCCAGGTCCACCAGGCATGCCAGGTAAGTACTAGAGGCAAACCTGAATCGTATGCTGGATGACAGTGGCAACCCCTTATTAAGAGTAGTGGTAACGAAGATGATAACATCATCCATTTTACTCCCAGTTCATCAAACGATAGAATTTACTACACACCTACTATGAGCAGAGCAATGTCCTAAGTGCTTGGTAGAGTACTACAGAAAGATAAGACCTCATAGTATGCTTCGAGGAGAGTGGGGGAGACGGGAAGACACAAATAAAGTACGCAGAGATTGTTAGCTCCCTGTGGACAGGGAATGTGTCTACCTACTCTGTTGTACTCTCCCAAACTCTGAGTACAGTGCTCTGCACAAAGTACTCATTAAATGCCATTGATTGATTGATAGGAGGAAATTATAGCTATGGTGATAGCAAGATTGTAGTAAAAAATAAGCACATCCAATAGCCATACCAAACACCTGTATTTATTCACTTACCTTTAGTACTTATGCACCTTCTCACCTTACCTTAATTTAAGATAACCAGTGTGGCCTAATGGATAGAGAACAGGCCTGGGAATCAGCGGCCCTGGGTTCTAATCCCAGGTCTGCCGCTTACCTGCTATGTGATCTTAGGCAGGTCACTTAACTTTTCTGCACCTCAGTTCCCTCATCTGCAAAATGGGGATTTAATATCTGTCTTCCCTTCTACTTACTCTGTGAGCCCCATGTGGGGCCTGATTATCCTATATCTACCCCAGCGCTTTGCACAGTGCTTGGTATGCACTGCTTAACATATACCACAATTTTTATTATTATTACATTATTATTGTTAACACTTTATCTATTTTTCCTCCCAATCTCTGCTATCAGTAATTGTAGCTCTCCTCCAACAATCTGTGACTGGCTTGTGTCTGTCTCTCTGTCTTTCTCCCTTGTTATAGCTACTCCTGAAGGCAGGAACTGGGACTCTAAGCTGTACCTTCACAAACACTTAATACAGTGCTCTGCACAGAGCAGATGCCCAGTTAACGTCGTTGCTAATAAATAAACAGTACTGAGAAACGGCACGGCCTAGTGGAAAGAGCATGGGCCTGGAAATCAGAGGACTTGGGTTCTAGCGCTTAGAACAGTGCTCCAGCGCTTAGAACAGTGCTTTGCACATAGTAAGTGCTTAATAAATGCCATCATTATTATTATTATAATCCCAGCTCTGCCACTTGTCTGCTCTGTGATCTTAGGCAAGTCACTTCACTTCTCTGTGCCTCAGTTATCTCATCTACAAAATGGAGATTAAGACTGTAAGCCCACAAGGTACATGGGCTGTTCCCACCTGATTAGCTTGTATCTACTTCAGTGCTTAGTACAGTGCCTGGCACATAGAGTTTAACAAATATCATTAAAAATTCACACATCAATATGTACTAAGACGGGCTATTGGGATGATGTAATCTGGGATTTTTTTTAAAATGGCATGTTTAA
Source organism: Tachyglossus aculeatus (assembly GCF_015852505.1). Taxonomy (NCBI): domain Eukaryota; kingdom Metazoa; phylum Chordata; class Mammalia; order Monotremata; family Tachyglossidae; genus Tachyglossus; species Tachyglossus aculeatus. The sequence goes on from NC_052068.1 coordinate 75,507,463, forward strand.
AGTGCTTACTATGGGATGATGAAATTAACGCCATTTCTTTTCAGGGAGGCAAGTTATCCAAATGTTGTCACATCTACTAGTCTCACATATACTTCAATTTTATTGTTTTAATTTTAGTAATTATAGTAATAGTAGTGGAGTATTTTTTGAGTTACTTGGTGCTTACACTGAATTAGCATTTGGGAGAACAGGATACAGGTACAGGTACAGGAGCCCTCTGACTCTCAGGCTTCTGCTCTTTCCACTAGACCATACTGCTTCTCTAAAATTCCACCTAAATATCAGCCCCCACCACGTTTCATTCTGAGCATGATGTTTTCCTACCAGATGCTGGCCTGTTTGAAAAAGACACCAGGGAAAGGACAGTAGATTATCATCAAGACACTTCTACAGAGTTCATGCAGATCCAAAGGGAGAAAATCAGTCCCTCTCTAGTTTAGCTTGAACAGCTGAGACCATAAGCCACCCTGTAAACTTTTGAAGGCCTTCAGAGGCGGAAAACATTCTTGGGGAGATTTGATCGATAGGAGGATTGAAAAATGAGGACTAAAAATATGGTATAAAAGAGCTGCCTGGTGGGATCTTTAACACCATATTTTTAGTCCACATTTTCCAAGTAAAAGAGAGTGAGTTTTGGTGAAACATGGGGGAATGAGAAACTTGGTGAGAAAGGAAAGGATAAAAGCCAAGTTATGCTGGAAGCCAGCACAGAACAAAAAAGATGGGAACACTTTGGGGAAGATGTTGGATACTCTATGATTTTAGTAAATTCTTTCATAGACTATTGGGTGTCAGTTGATGTTAGAAACCACCACAGAACAAAAAAGATGGGAACACTTTGGGGAAGATGTTGGATATTTCAAGATTTTAGTAAATCCTTTCATAGACTATTGGGTGTCAGTTGATGCCTTGAAGCCAGCTCCTGGGGCCTATATTAGTTAATGCAGTTTCTAAATGTTTAATATTGTCTGAGAGAAGAGTTTAGGCTTTGGGGACCCAACTCCATTATGGAAATAGTTTGTTCATATCATAATTGCTAAGCACTTATGGGTACTACTAAGCATATAATCAATCAATAAATCAAGGGTATATATTGAGCCCTAACTACGTGCAGAATACTGCACTAAGTGCTTGGGAGAGTACAAAGCAACGGAGTTGGTAAACACTTTCCCTGCCCACCAGGAGCTTACAGTCTATAAGGGCTAATATGTACTAAGCACTGGGGTAAATACAGAATAATTAGATCAGACCCAATCCTTGCCCTACAAGGGGCTCACAGTGTAAGTGGAGATAGGGGAGCAGCATGGCTCAATGGAAAGAGCAAGGGCTTGGGAGTCAGATGTTATGGGTTCAAATCCCGACTCTGCCAATTGTCAGCTGTGTGATTTTGGCCAAGTCACTTAACTTTTCTGTGCCTCAGTTACGTCATCTGTACTTGCCTGTCCCATCATCAACCCCCATCCCACGTCCTCCCCCTGGCCTGGAATGCCCTCCCTCCACACATCCACCAAGTTAGCTCTCTTCCTCCCTTCCAAGCCCTACTGAGAGCTCACCTCCTCCAGGAGGCCTTCCCAGACTGAGCCCCCTTTTTCCTTCCCCTCCCCACAGCACTTGTATATATATTTGTACAGATTTATTACTTTATTTATTTTACTTGTACATATTTACTATTCTATTTATTTTGTTAATGATGTGCATATAGCTTTAATTCTATTTGTTCTGATGACTTTGACACCTGTCTACATGCTTTGTTTTGTTGTCTGTCTCCCCCTTCTAGACTGTGAGCCCATTGTTGTGTAGGGACCATCTCTATATGTTGCCAACTTGTACTTGCCAAGTGGTTAGTACAGTGCTCTGCACACAGTAAGAGCTCAATAAATACGATTGAATGAATGAATGAATGAATCAAATGGGGATGAAGACTGTGAGCCCCACGTGGGACAATCTGATTGCCTTGTATCCTCTCCAGCGCTTAGAACAGTGCTTTGCACATAGTAAGCGCTTAACAAATGCCATTATTATTATAGACAAATACACAGAACAAGAATGAAATTGTGAACATTAATAAATGTGATTCCATTCAATCAATTAATTAATTGCATTTGTAACTTTGCAAATGAAGTGTAAAATTAATATGAATCCAACAGTATAAAATTAAGTAAATAGCAATACTTGGAAAAAAGAGGTGTTTTTCAAGCTTCTCACCACTCCAGGGAACCATCCTTGGTTACAAATCACAACATTTTTGCTGTTCTAAGGACAGAGTTTGGAACTTTTTTTGTTTGGTTCTTTGTTTTAATGACATTTGCGAATCACCTACTCTGTGTCAAGCACTGTTCTAAATGCTGGGATAGACAAAAGTTAATCAGGTGGGACGTAATCCCTGTCCCACATGGGGCTCACAGTCAAGTAGTATGATGATGAAGATGACAATGATGATGATGATGGTATCTGTTAAACTCTTTCTATGTGCCAAGCACTGTTCTAAGCGCTGGGGTAGATACAAGGTAATTAGGTTGTACTATGTGGGGCTCACAGTCTTAATCCCCATTTTACAGATGAGGTAACTGAGGCACAGGGAAGTTAAGTGATTTGCCCAAAGTCACACAGCTGGTAAGTGGCAGAGCCGGGATTAGAACCCACTGACTCCCAAGCCCGGCCTCTTCCCACTAAGCCACACTGGAGAGAGAACAGGTGTTGAATCCCATTTTACAATTGAGGACACAGGGGCACAGTGAAGGTAAATATCTTGGCCAAGCTTACAAAGCAAGCAAGTGGCGGAGCTGGGATTAGAAACCAGGCCCTCTGGCTCCCACATCTGTGCTTTACCCACTAGACAACACTGCTTCCCTGCCCAGTGGTGCGAGCCCAGTTTTAGAAGCTCTATGGGCCATTACGGTCTCAATCAATCAATGTGTAGTGGCTATTTAGCCTCTATGGTGTGCAGAGCATTGTACTAAGGTGCTTGGGGAAAACAATAGAATTAGCAGATACAAAGAAGTATGGACAGGGCTGAGAATCAGAAGACCTGTGTTCTAACCACTTCCTTGCTCTGTGACCTTAGCCAAGACACTCACCGTCACTCTGGCTCTGGATCCTGTGTGACCTTAGATAAGTCACTTCATTTCTCGGTGCCTCGGTTCCCTCCTCTGTAAAATGGGGATTAAGAGAGGGAGCCCCATGTGGGACAGCGACTGTGTCCAAACTAATTAATTTTTATCTGCCCAGGAGATACACATAGTAAGTACTCAACAAATACCATAAATACAATGACCCAGATTGGTCATTTCCTTGAATCAATGGACCAGATAGTTCACTCATTCATTCAGTTGTATTTCTTGAGCTCTTACTGTGTGCAGAGCGCTGTACTAAGTGCTTGGAAGAATTGCTCTGCTCCCCATTTTCCTTGGCTGGCGAAGACCCAGAAGTACATTTGTGCAATAGGGTTGCCAGCATTAGCCTGGCATGCAATACTGGGAGATCTGTGGCTGTTAACGAAGTCACTTCAGATAATTTTTCTCTGAATTTGGGAACGCCCTGGATGGGAGACCTGAGGCTGGAACTACTGGCCCCGTTTTTGTCAGACATCCTCCCTCCTCGAGCTGCTGACTGGTTAACAATGAAGGCAGTTGGTTGTAATTCCTTTCTGTGGAAAATCTGGTTTTATTTGGTTGGTTTTACAAAAGACCTGCCTGTCTTGATTATCTCCACGTGAGATTGAACTGTCTCCTGAGGTGAAATCTGGGAGAAGTTCACGTGTGTGTGTTAGTTAGCAAGTGTATGTGGATTTACTCAAAAATTATGGGAGGTACAGGTGTTTGTGTATAGGATTAGTAGATACACGTATTTGTGTATGTGTGGGTTCATTCATTCATTCATCCAATCGTATTTATTGAGTGCTTACTGTGTGCAGAGCACTGTACTAATTGCTTGGAAAGTATAATTTAGCAAGAAACATTCATTCATTCATTGTCATATTTATTGAGTACTTACTGTGTGCAGGGCACTGTACTAAGCGCTTGGGAAGTACAAGTTGGCAACATATAGAGACAGTCCCTACCCAACAATGGGCTCACAGTCTAGAAGTGGGGAGACAGACATCAAAACAAGTAAACAGGCATTAATAGCATCAGTATAAATAAATAGAATTGCATATATATATATATATATATATATATATATATATATATACATATATATATCTCATTAGTAGGATGACTAGAATAATAAATATGTACATATATACACAAGTGCTATGGGGCTGGGAGGGAGTAGAGTAGAAGGAGGGAGTCAGGGCAATGGGGAGAGGAGGAGGGCGATGGGGAGGAGAGGAGGAGGGCGATGGGGAGGAGAGGAGGAGGGTTTATGTGTGTGTGCACATTTATGGGTCAGAGTGTGGCTGTTTGTGTGTATAATGATTCATTGCTTTACTTTGGGGCACGCAGGTTTGGATGCTGGTGGGGAAAGGGAGTCAGATCCATCCTTTCATTATCTGAACCACCAGTCATGTGAGTTAGTTTGCAGATCGACCCCATGACCCATTCAAGTTGAGCCTGCTTTAAATAAGCCCCCTTTGTAGTTTGAATTTTGGACCGTGTCTCCTTAGCAATGACTTCCAGAACCTTTGCTCAAGAGAAAAGGCCAGCCCAAAGCACCGTTTGCGGAGCGGACCGGCTTCTCTCACTTCCTCTCCGGTTATTTTAAGGAAACCACGGGAACAACGGCAACAACGGAGCAACCGGCCACGAGGGATCCAAGGGGGATAAAGGAGACCGGGGGGACCTGGGACCCCGAGGAGAGCGTGGACAACACGGCCCAAAGGGGGAGAAGGGCTACCCCGGGGTTCCTCCCGAGCTCCAGGTAGGCCGCTTCCAGGATGGGTGAGCATGTGACTTGCCTAGCATCAACTGGTGGGCCGCGGAGGATAGAGCATGGGCCTGGGAATCAGAAGGACCTGGGTTCTAATCCAGCCTCCGCCGCTTGTCTGCTGTGTAACCATGGGCAAGTCGTTTCACTTCTCTGGACCTCAGTTACTTCATCTGAAAAATGGGGATTAAGACTGTGAGCCCCAAATGGGACAGGGACTGTGTCCAACCTAATTAGCTTGTACCTACCCCAGCCCTTAGGACAGTGCTTGAGGCATAATAAGCGCTTAACAAATACTGTTATTATTGTTGTTGTTGTTGCCATTATTATCCTGATAATGTACCATTGTTTGATGTGGAGGTGACTTACCAACCGTTTCCACACTGTAGTCCCCCTACCTAAACCCAGATAGTTGTGACAGCTTTCCTGCCTCAGAGTAGGAAAAATAAGATATTTGATGTTGGAAGTGATTCTTATTACCGAATGCTGGGGCGTTTCTGTGAGGCAGTTCAGTGGAAAATGCCATGTAAAAACCATGAGGTAGAATTATTGTATAATGACAGTACCTGCACTTTGAATTATCTACTTAGGACAGGGGATGCCTATAGTTCACACGATTAACCTCATCCTGATGTCTCAGACCAAAGGAAATTTCCTCCATTAAATTCTGCCTTCACATTCTGAAGCTTAGGACAGTTGCTTTTCTTTTCTCTTTTTTAGGTCAGAGGATTTGTGTCTTACTGATCACACTCAAATGTGGCTGGGTAGCCATTTCCAATGGTACATCCATTTGTTCATATTTACGGAGCACCTAATCTGTGGCAGAACGCTGTCCTGGAGCTGGAGAGGGTACAATAAAAGTTAAAGACCCCGTCCCTGCCTTCAAGCAGCTTACAATTGAACGGGAGAGGCAGACAGACATATTTATTCTGTAGGAGCAGGAGGAAAAATACAGATACTAAAGAAAGCACTGATGAAAAAGTGAATAAATAGGGCATGGAAATTAATATATCCATAAAGGTTATGAATCTCTATATTTGATGATCTGTAAAAGCTGTTCTAGTTTCGTGTTGATTAAAGTGGAATAGAGGCAGCTTTTTACATCATTTGTTAAATTATTTGTTCTGGAGCTACACAAACAAGTACAGAAGTCATTTGAATACATGCAGATAGAAGGGAATTGGGTCGACCAATTCCAGGGTTTTTTTTAAATATTTCTTTGATCAGAAGAGATACATGTTTATCGAGAGCCCCTGCATGCCATGGGATTCCTGGCAGTACACTGGTGTGTGCCACAGCAAAGAGAGCTGAATCACTAGAACCTCCCAAAGTCCAAGTTTCCTGCCATTCTGAGGTTCCAGGACCCTGGGGCAGATCTTGGGAGTTCTCCTCCCCTCCCTTCCCCTGGATGCAATGGTGCTCTTCAGGGTGGAACAGTTTCATGGATTCTTCTTTGTCAATATATCGGGAGTATTTATTGAATAATTACCGTATGCTGAACACATACTAAGCCCCTTAGGAGTGCCACCCGGCGTAGAATCCTGACCTTCAAGCACCTCAGAAATCATGAAGTGTCCGCAGAACTGACCCATTTGCCAAAGAGCCTTCCAGCTCAGAAGCTCTTACAGGGTAGCCAAGGGGCTCCCAGAACTGCTCTGAAATTTGGGGCTGGATTGGGCTTCCCTCATCCATTGTCCCGGCTGAAATAGCCCCAAAAAACCACTTTACAAAAGGTAGGCCTTTCAACGGTGTTTGCGGGGTCCTGAAGTCCTCCAGGTTTTCCTTTTACAGTCCTTTTAGACTGTGAGCCCATTGTTGGGTAAGGATTGTTTCTATCTGTCTCTGAATCGTACTTTCCAAGCTCTTAGTCCAGTGCTCTGTACGCAGTAAGCACTTAATAAATACGATTGAATGAATTGAATGAACAAATGGGCAAGCGTTGGGGATCTCTGCCAAGCAAATCCCCAAACTCTTGGAACCTTCGGTTCCAGTTCACACTCTGCAGAGTCTTTCCTGAAGATTTCTTATTGTGGGCAAGCAATACTCTGTTTGTTGTTATATTGTACTCTCCCAGGCTCTTAGTACAGCGCTTTGCACACAGTAAGTGCTTGATAAACGCAATTGAACGAACGAATGAATTTCCCAATATCAGATCCGGACCATCACTTTTCTCCCCCTCGAGGGAGGGAGCTTCGCTCCCCAGAGGTCCTAGACTCTAAACCCCAACAAGGGGAATCTTGCTCAGCCCCAGCTCGAAAATGAAATGGCTGCCAGCCTCTTTCCCTTACTAATAAACTAGTCCTTCCTCTTTTCCCAATTGTCCCTTGTGAATGGTCACGCTCCAGGTGGAGCCACAATTACATGCCATGTTCTCCCTCCAATTTTAACTGTTAGCTCCACGTGAGACAGGGACTGTATCCAACCTAATTATCTTGTATCCACCCCAGTGCTTAGTACAGCGCTTGGCACATAGTTTGTGTTTAACGAATTTATTTATTATTATGATTATTTTATTAGCAGCTTTCCCTGGGGAAGGGGTTTCCAAGAGTGAGCTTTTATCTGTGCTAGCAATTTCTGAGGTTTTGCCCCTTTCTCTACATGTGGGACATGCTCTAGTGATTGTCCCATGTTGGCAGTGCCAATTGAATATAAATGCCCAGTGAGGGATAGGCACCACCAACCTGCAGATTCAGCTGTATATACACCGATTGATTCACTGGGTGAAAAGGTTCTGAAATGCCTCTAATCATCCTATTAGATGTATTCCTCATAATGATAATATTTTGAATTTTGCAGCAGTTTTATTTCTCCACAGAACTTTAATATCTATTATCTCATTTTGTGCTTAACAATGTTCCTGTGAGAAGAGAAAGATTGATGTTATCATTTCCATTTTACAAATGAGGAAACAGAGACATAGAAAGGTTAAGTCACCCAGGATGACTCCACAGGCCAGTGACAGAGCTAGGACTGTGCATTTAGGTTCATTCAATCATATTTATTGAGCGCTTACTGTGTGCAGAGCACAGTACTAAGTCCTTAGAAAGTACAATACAGTAATAGAGACAATCGTCTCCTGACTTGCAGACGCAAGCTCTTTGCATGAGATGGTACTGCCTCAATTCTTCTTGCCCACAGCTGTCTGTCCCTTAGCTTAGCCAGAAAAAGGGGGAAGCCCAGCCTGAGGCTGTTAATTCATAGTTATAAAGTGGTGTAATGTTTTTTCCGCACACCAAATCCACTGGTTTCAGAGTGCAGTCCACTGGATCAATCCTTCTGAATAAATTCTAGTAAATTCTGGGCTATTGTCTTTTTTTTTATGCTATTTGTTAAACGCTTCCTATGTGCCAGGCACCATAGTAGGCACTGGGGTAGCACTGGAAAGAGCCCGGGCTTTGGAGTCAGAGGTCAGGGGTCCAAATCCCGGCTCTGCCACTTGTCAGCTGTGTGACTTTGGGCAAGTCACTTCACTTCTCTGTGCCTCAGTTACCTCATCCGTAAAATGGGGATTAAGACTGTGAGCCCCCCGTGGGACAACCTCATCACCTTGTAACCTCCCCAGTGCTTAGAACAGTGCTTTGCACATAGTAAGCGCTTAATAAATGCCATTATTATTATTGTTATTACAAGGTAATCAGATTGCATACAGTCCATGTCCCACGTGAGGTTCCCAATCTTAATCCCCATTTTACAGATGAGGTAAGTGGGAGAGAAAATAGAAGTGATTTGCCCAAGGTCATACAGCAGACAAGTGGCAGAGCTGGGAACTAGAACCCAGGTCCCTCAGAATCCCATGGCAGTGCTCTATCCACTAGGCCATGCTGCTTCTCTTATAATAATAATGATAATAATAATGGCATTTGTTAAGCGCTTACTAGGTGCAAAGCACTGTTCTAAGAGCTGGGGGGATACAAGGTAATCAGGTTGTCCCACGGGGGGCTCACAGTCTTAATCCCCATTTTACAGATGAGGGAACTGAGGCACAGAGAAGTTAAGTGACTTGCCCAAAGTCGCACAGCTGACAAGTGGCGGAGCCGGGATTAGAACCCATGACCTTTGACTCCCAAGCCCATGCTCCTTCCAGTGAGCTACGCTTATGAAAGGTTGGTGAATTTAAGAAGCTGAAGGGGTAGAAAAGAAAGAAGAAACACCACTTTTTAGAGAGAAGTATGATCCACGAGTAACTGGAAAATAAACATCTGGAAATTTCCACAGATATGTACCTTTTCTATGTGTCTTGCGCTAATTGTCTGGGGAGCACATTTGAGCACTCAGAACCCAGGGGATGAACTAGTTAGTGTGACTTCCAAAGGTCAGTAGTGTTGTACACTTGGCTTCGATTTATTACCGATTTTTATTCATTTCATTTGTTGAGCATTGACTTTGTGTTCAGCAATGGGAAAAGATGCAAACATAATCATTCAGACACCAGAAATTGACCCCCAGAGAACTCACAGTCAAAGAAGATGGGGGTAACTGGTGATGTATATGCAATGTAATAAAAAACCAAACATGATAAATTAGTGAACAACAACAACAATCAAAGGTGCAGTGTGTTACTGTTAAAGGAAGTTTTCGGTCTTCTCCTGCCCCTTGTCCAGTAACCTCAGCCTTCCCTACGTTTAAAACAGTTGTTCCCGGTGTGCTGGAAATTTAGCTTGCTGACCCTGCTTCCACAGAATGGGACTCCTCCACCCTGATGGTAAGGGGGAGAGGGATCCCGGTGTGACTTTTCTGAACTTGAAGTTCAGCTGGAGTAGGAAACTAGGGCTTCATGGCTACAACTTTGGGCACATCCTTGTAGCCACAAAGCAAAGTTTCATGTAGATTCCACCTTGAAATCTTTTGAGAATTATACTTCATCAGTAGCGGTAGTAATAATCACTGAATAGGCTTTTATTGATTGTTTCATATCCATTCTGCACCAAAAGAAAGCTTGGTGCAGACATGTAGATTGTGCAACTTTCATTCATTCATTCAATCATATTTATCCATTTTTTTCATGGTATTTATTGCACGATTACAGTGTGCAGAGCACTGTACTAAGCACTTGGGAAAGTACAATATAACAATAAAATAGACATATTCCCTGCCCATAATGAGCTTGCAGTGTAGAGGGAACCAACATGCCCCATAGAGGCAGAGACACTTGCTCTCCATGGACTTCTCACAAACAGAGGGGATTGGAGGGAGGGTAGACTACAAGAAGGGCAAAGGTTAACTCAGAAATTCCTGGCATGAAAACCCACTGGAGTTAATATTTTCCCTTCACTCTTTCCAAAGATTGCATTTATGGCTTCCATGGCAACTCACTTCAGCAATCAGAACAGTGGGATAATCTTCAGCAGTGTTGAAACCAACATAGGAAACTTCTTCGATGTCATGACTGGTAGATTTGGAGCCCCCGTGACAGGTGAGTTTTTAATCACCAAGGCAGCCATCAGGATGGGCCAAAAGTCCAGTAGTAATCAGATTTTCATTACTTATACCTTGCATTGGTAGAGTGATTTTAATTTTTCCAAAGCTCTTTTGTGTCACCTCTCATTTTGTCCTCCAAATATCTCTGCAAGATAGGGAGATGCAAGCACTAATATCACCGTTTACAGATGAAGAAAGTGAAGCCCAGAGAAAGTAATGACCTGCCCAAGGTTACAAACAGCATGAGAATCAGCATGGCCTATTAGATAAAGCAAGGGCCTGAGAGTCAGACGGTCATGGGTTCTAATCCCGGCTCTGCCACTTGTCTGCTGTGTGACCTTGGGCAAATCACTTCACTTCTGTCTGCTTCAGTTCCCTCATCTGGAAAATGGGGATTGAGACTGTGAGCCCCATGTGGGACAAGGACTCTGTCCGACCCAGTTTGCTTGTATCCACCCCAGTGTTTAGTACAGTGCCTGATACATAGTAAGCACTTAAAAATACCGTAATTATTGTTAAACAGTCCAGTGGCAGAGATGAGACTGGAACCCAGGTCTTCTGACTCCCACCATGATATGTTTTCCACTGTTCTAAGATGCATCCATCCATTATTAGCTGGCAGAACCAGGCTGGGGTAGGGGGTGGGGAGAATCTTGAGGGGAGATTTTAAGGAGTGTGAAATTGACACCCCTCCCACTCAAATGGTTGATCTCTTTCATTAAGAAATGACCATTTCCATCAACTCTACCATTTGTCAGTCAAGCAGCCTGGACCTGCATGGAGTCATTGAAATTATATCTACCTCACACTTCTCAGGCTCCTGTCAGAGAGATGCCAAGAGGGTAACTTAGCTCTGAGCTCCAACCAGTTGGAACTTGGCTTTTCTTTGCTTTTCATTCAATCATTCAATCGTATTAATGGAGCGCTTACTGTGTGCAGAGCACTGTACTAAGCGCTTGGGAAGTACAAGTTGGCAACATATAGAGACGGTCCCTACCCAGCAACGGGCTCACAGTCTAGAAGTCTTGCTTTTCTACCAAGGTCCATAGTGTACTCGAATCTCAAAGGCTATATGACACATGAAAGATTATCCTGCTTAGAATTTCATTTCATCTCAGCTGTCTAGATGGGAAAATCCAATTTAAGTATGGCACGGCACGTCTATTTCCAATTATATTCTAATTGTATTCTATGTGTCTATTTCCAATTGCCAGATGTACATGTAAATTGCCAGATACACATGTAAATTGCCAGATACACATGTAAATTGAGCCACAAGAGAAAATTCCTCGAAACACAAATATTAACTCCTAGGGAAATGGGAACAATAGAATTGATTGCCCCAACAGTTACCTGAGCTGAACACCCAACTTCTCTCATCTCAGGTCTCTAACAAGATCTGAGAGATTCCCGTCAGGAATGAAAACAGGCAGAAATGGCAGCTTTCTGGCCTGTTACCTCTCTGAAGCTTGTCCCTCCCAGCCTTCATTCCCCTTAAAATCCTTGCCTCATTTTCAGCCCCACACTCAAAATGAAAATCTGGCACCTTGACTTAGTCAGTGAGTCGGTCACATTTATTGAGTGCTTACTGTGTGCCGAGCACCGTACTAAGTGCTTGGGAGAGTACAACATAATAAACAGACACATTCCCTGCCCACGACAAGCGTACAGTCTCGAGGACTTAGAATGTTGTTTGTTTCAACCTGGTAGCCCAAATGCTTATTCTGTCCTACTAGAGCCACTGTTCCTTGCAAGGGATTCTGAGAAAACAGGTGTAGCTCCAGACGGTTATTCTGCCCCACAGAAGTGGGTTCCAGACAAAACCCAAGATTCATCCGGCTGAAGGAAGTTCCATCCTTTGGCTCCTGCAGCATGGCTGGGGATGCCGGGGACCAATCCAGCAGGCCAGGTCAGTGGTGTAGGGTTCGGTATACTACCCTGAAGATGAGAGTGAGAAGGCAGGAAGAACGAGATCGAGGCACTTCGATGTCTGTTTCACTATTTCCAGCCCGAAAGTGCGTAGTGTTCCACCCCGTGCTGAATCACGAGTTAGGACAAAGAGACATCAATTAGAGCTCCTTTCTTCCGGCTCTCTCGTGCTTGTCTCCAGAAGCCATATGGTCTAATGGATAGAGCCCGGGCCTGGGAATCAGAAGGACTTGGGTTCTAATCCCTACTCCGGCGCTTGTCTGCTGCGTGACCCCGGGCAAGTCACTTAACTTCTTTGTGCCTCAGTTCCCTCATCTGTAAAATGGGGATTAAGATTGTGTGCCCCTTGTGGGATGTGGACTGGGTCCAACCTGGTTAGCTTGTATCTAGTCCAGAGCTTAGTATAGTGGCTGGCACATAGTAAGCGCTTAACAAATACCAAAAAAAAAAATGCTATGGAGACACCAACCTGGTTTCCTTCTATTCCTCCTTCGAGTATATGAAGGAGAGAGAACTGTGGACAATGCACGTTTCCATTTATGAACATTTAAGTTCCCCTGCTTTCCCACAGAAAACTCCACCCTGAAAACACCCTATGAATCTCCACCTGCAGGGTAGAATTCAGCATGCTCGGAAGAGAGTTCTTGGGCACAGTCTCTATTTAAAGAGAAGCGGCATGGCGTAGTGAGGGTCAGGGTTCTAATCCTGGCTCTGCCGCTTGTCTTCTGTGTGACCTTGGGCACGTCACTTCAAGTCAAGTCTCTGGGTCTCAGTTACTGCATCTGTAAAATGAGGATTCAGACTGTGAGTCTGTCACCCGTCGTCCGGGGACGGGTTCGTTCAGTAATCGGCGCGGCGAGAGAGAGAGGCCGGGGACGGAAAGCCTGAGTTTTATATAAAATTTATTCCGTGAGGCGAGTCCCACTTGAGGCAGGGACTGTGCCCCACTCAATTGGCTTGTATCCACCCCAGTGCTTAGTACAGTGCCTGGCGCATAGTAAGTGTTTAACAAATCCGTGGTTATTATTATTATTGTGATGGTTGTTATGGTTATTGTTATTATTTTTGTTGTTATTACTAGGAGACTCTGGGATATAGCTGGCTCACTGCCCTGCATCTGCGCAGGCTCCTCTCCCCAGGACTTGGCTTCCCATTCCAAAGCCAATTGTTGTCTTATGCTGTCGAGTCGTGTCTGACCCATAGCGATGCCACGGACACATCTCTCCCAGAACGCCTCTCTCCACCTGCAATCGTTCTGGTAGTGTAGCCATAGAATTTTCCTGGCAAAAATATGGAAGCAGTTTACCAATGCCTCCTTTCGCAAGGTAAACTTGAGTCTCCGCCCTCGACTCTCTCCATTGCCTCTGCGGCCCAGCACGGGTGAGTTCTGACTTATAGCTGATTGCCTTCCACTCGCTAGCCACTGCCCAAGCTAGGAATGGAATGGGTAGGCCTCTGCTTGACTCTCCCTCCCATAGTCGAGACTGATAGAGTACTGGAAGCTCCATGTGCGACCCTGAGAGGTGTCCAGAGACAGTAATAGGACATATTTCCCTGGCAATAGAAAGTCACGGGGCTAACAGGAGGCTGCCTTGCTTTGTTGGTGGTGTTTTCACCACTGCAAAGCTCTCCCAACCGCACCCACTCCCTTGGCCTCAACACATTTTGAACATGGTATTTTTTCCAGGAGTCTATTTCTTCACCTTCAGCATGATGAAACATGAAGATGTGGAAGAAGTTTTCGTGTACCTAATGCACAACGGCAATACAGTTTTCAGCCTCTACAGGTAAATTGAATCCCCCGCCGATTGTCACCAGGTCTTTTTTGCGCACCCACAGATTACTCAATCTATCAATCATATTTATTGAGTGCTTACTGTGTACAGAGCACCGCACTAAGCCCTTGGGAGAGTACAATACAACAGAGATGGTAGGCTCCTAGTCGTAAGTTCCCCTGCCAGAATTGGGTCAATGCCACAGGTGTCCTGTCCCCACCCCCCATGCCAGTTGAACCGCTCAGGAGTTACAAGTGCTTAGTACAGCGTTTGGCACATAGCAAGTGCTTAACAAATACCACAACTATTATTATCATTGTTACTTCAGAAAGGTACTTCTTTAAAGGAATCCCTGTTTCATTTTGTTTGAAAATGAAAAAAAAAAATCCCAGGTTGCTATGTATCATTGTACTTCATGTTGGTTCATTCATTCAATCGTATTTATTGAGCGCTTACTGTGTGCAGAGCACTGTACTAAGTGCTTGGGAAATGCAAGTTGGCAACATATAGAGACGGTCCCTACCCACCAGCGGGCTCACAGTCTAGAAGGGGGAGACGGACAACAAAACAAAACATATTAACAAAATAGAATAAATAGAATAATATGTACAAGTAAAATAAATAAATAGAGTAATAAATACGTACAAACATATATACATATATACAGGTGGTGTTGGGAGGGGGAGGAGGTATTGCGGGAGGTATGGGGGGAAGTTGGTTATCAAACTGAAATGAGTATTTTAATAATTATCATCTTTGTTAAGAACTTACCATGTGCTAAGTGCTGTACTAAGCACTGGGGTAGATGCAAAATAATCAGGACCCACAAGGGGCTCGCAGTCTAAGCAGAAAGGAGAACAGGTATTGAATCCCCATTTTGAAGATGAGGCTCGCCCAAGGTCACACAGCATGTAAGTGTCAACAGAACCCAGGATTGGAACCCGGGACCTCTGATTCCCAGACCTGCACTCTTTCCACTAGGCTTCCCTGCTTCTCAATTTTAATGATTTTTTTTTCTTCCTAGCTATGAAACGAAAGGAAAGTCAGATACCTCTAGCAACAGTGCAGTGCTCAAGCTGTCTAAGGGGGACGAAGTGTGGCTGAGGATGGGGAATGGAGCCTTGCATGGAGACCATCAGCGCTTCTCTACTTTTGCCGGCTTTCTTCTCTTCGAAACTAAGTAGGCCATAAGTGATGGCCACACGGAGGAAGTTTCACTGCCCAGATGGTATTTCTTATGGTCTAAGGAACATTAGAGTTGAAGGGTAACATTAAATGATCAGGAAAACTTATTCAGATGAAGCGTATGGCTATGCCTGGGTCAGTCGCACCGAATACTTTGGGATATTGGCACAGATGCAGACTCTCAGGAGAAGTAAAACTGCAGGATTATCACTAGAAGTGACCTTACTAAGACATACAGAGACTTCACTGCTATTTTCTAGAAAGCTATTCCCCCTTTGTAAGACAAAAAGCAACAACACAAAGATGAAAGTGCTCAAAGAAGCCATTTGGAAAGTGGTTTAGAGATAGCATCCCTTTTGAGATATTTACAAGGAGGAACACCTTTCAGGGCCCCCAGAAGTGTGTAGAGGGAGGGAGAAGAGGCTGTCTAAGTTGATATCTGCTTCTCCCCACTCCTTAAGGGGTCAGATGCTGACATTTCGGACGGTTCCATTACAGAGGGAGAAGCTGCAACCAGAGACAATATCAGGGATTGTCCTGTGAAATCAGAGATAGCTGATAGGAGCAGGGCCGTTTGGTCTTTAAGAATACAGGAGAATGAAGTTTTTTTATGTCTGCTCACAGTGGAAGGGAAAAGCACCCCGAGAAGGCTCAGCAAATTCCAGCAGTAGACCTCAGGAAGACCAACACTTGAACTGGAAAATGATGTGAGCCCCAAACACCTGTGCTGAAAGCCCCTTTCCTTTCAGTCCATTGAAAAATCTTCCACCTTCCTCCTCCCTCATTCTCACAGTCCGGCTCGGAGCTAAAAGTCAACCACTCGGGAACTTATGAAGTGGAAAAAAAAAGAAGTCCTTCTGGTAGCCTGAATTTTACACCCTCTACTGCTATAATTTCCCGTTAGACTTGGAATTAGCCTTTGACGACTTTTGTTTAGTCTATTACTCTTTCCTAATTCACATACGGCGCTATTTTAAATGAAGAAACATGATCTAGGATGTACTTGATCTATAATGTCGCTTTGTTTTTCTTTCCTGCATAGCAAATATTGTACAAATGTTCATTTGAAGTCACTGCCTTAAAGGTATAGGGCATTCTGCTGTGTCAAAATGCCCCGAAAGCATACACTGTTATTATAGCTCTATAGAAACTTTGTTAGCATGCGTCCAAAGGAAACCATGAAAAGATAATCATATTTTACAACAAATATAATATGCAAGCGTGTGCCAAATGGCAAGTATATCTTGCATCGTGTGTGAGGAGAATCTGCTGAATGTACTATTTCTTCATGTTCTAAAGTTGGATTATATTTACTTAATAAAGACAAACAGTGCCCGAGTTGCAATGTCTGTTATATGTACCTAAGGGATATTTAGTCCACTCTGGCTGAGCGTTTTGTTCTTGACAACTTTCCCTTCCATCACTGGCAACATGGCATCTGTGCCCAAGTGGGACATAACTGGCAGGGATGAAAGAGTGCTCAAAGAGGACACAAACCACCGTAAATACATCATTATAATCCTTTCCTCTGCACATGTTCTCGGTTGTGACTCTCCAGGACTGGACTGAGGTCGGTCTGGCATTTAAAACGGGAAACTCCATTTGACTCCTTCATGTCCATTTGGCCCGTCTGGTTAAACTAAGTCTGGGGAAGGACTGGAATCGTGCCTTAAATCATTTTTCTTTCTTGTTTGCTTTTTGGGTTTTTTGAAAAGGGTATTTGCTAAGTGCTTACTATGTGTCAAACACTAGACTACGCCCTGGGGTTGGTACAAGATAATCACGTTGGACATAGTCCCGAACCCACATGGGGCTCACAGTCAAAATCCTCATTTTACAGATGAGGTAATGGAGGCGCAGAGAGATTAAGTGACTTGCCCAGGGTCACACAACAGACAAGTGAAAGAGACAGGATTAGAACCCAGATCCTGTGACTCCTAAGTCAATGCTCTTTCCATTAAGCCTTGCTGTTTCCACAGAGTTTCTACATAACATCTACCTCGTGGGCAGGGAACGTATCTTCCAAACTCTGTCGTGTGGTACTCTCTCAGGAACTGAATAAGAATAATAATAATGGCATTTGTTGAGTGCTTACTATATACCAGACACTGTACTAAGCACTGGGGTGGATACAAGCAAAACGGGTTGGACACAGTCCATGTCCCATACAGGGCTCACAGTTTTAATCCCCATTTTTTACAGATGAGGTAAGAGGCACAGAGAAATGAAGTGCCTTGCCCAAGGTCACATAGCAGACAAGCGGTAGTGCTGGGATTAGAACTCATGACCCTCTGACTCTCAGGCCCTTGCTCTATCCGTTAAACCATGCTGCTTAGTACAGTGCTCTGCACATAGTAAGCGATCAATAAATACCATCCACTGGTGGATCTAGTAATTGATTCATGTCTAAAGTGTGATTATAGACAATGCAGAGATGCTCTGCAGACATGTAATTTACTACCGCTTAGCGCTAATATAGTGCACTATATTATAGCCTTTCTTAATCATGTGTCACAGATGGTGTGGCTAAAATTGAATCAGTGTTTGAGCATTACAGTTCTTCAGCCAAACCCTTTAAGACCCCTGATAAGAATGTCAGAACAATAGTTGTAGTAATGTGAAACTGTACTTTTTTAATGATGATTGATTGATTTAAATACGATTGATGATGATGATGATGATGATGATGATAGAATAAATTGTTCAGGAATTGAGCAACTGGACAGTTGTCTGGTCTGAAGATAGCAGGAAGAATATCAGTGTTTGTTTCTTTCCAGTGGTCTTGCTAATAATGAATATTTACCGATCCAAGGCTCAGGTGACCAGATGTCCCCGAGGATGTGAGGAAGTTGTGAATTTCCAGGTGCTGCCCATGTCTGAAAAATCTAATGATTTCTAACAGGGTGGTTGGAGGACTCCTCATTGAGCCAGAGCCTCAGCAGTAATAATAATAATAATAATGGCATTTATTAAGCACTTACTACGTGCAAAGCACTGTTCTAAGTGCTGGGGAGGTTACAAGTTGATCAGGTTGTCCCACCGGGGGCTCACAGTCTTAATCCCCATCATCATCATCATCATCATCAATCGTATTTATTGAGCGCTTACTGTGTGCAGAGCACTGTACTAAGCGCTTGGGAAGTACAAGTTGGCAACATATAGAGACAGTCCCTACCCAACAGTGGGCTCACTTTACAGATAAGGGAACTGAGGCACAGAGAAAAGTGACACAAAGTCACACAGCTGGCAATTGGCGGAGCCAGGATTTGAACCCATGATCTCTGACTCCAGAGGCCGTGCTCTTCCCACCGAGCCACGCTCCTTAACAGGAAGGTAGGAGGACAAAGGAGGTTGTCCTCCTCTCCCTGCACAATGCTGCTCTCACTATCTCCACTGTTTTCTAAAGTTAATACTGGAGTGAATCATGATGGGAGTCGTTGGCTCATTAGGATCACTCTAGGAACTGTTATCCTTGACAGCTCTAGGACAAGTGAGGTGAGCCAAGGTGACCCTGGCAACCGCACTGGCTCAGCGGGCCATTACAGGCCTAGACTTTAGTGGCTGCCACCTCTTTGGCCCTGGTGGAAAGTTGGGGCAGACAGAGGCCTGGCTCAACGGACCCTTCCTGGGCTGGGCGCCCTTCTCCATTTCTACCCAGAGGTGATCAACATCATCATCATCAACCGTATTTATTGAGCGCTTACTATGTGCAGAGCACTGTATTAAGCGCTTGAGAAGTACAAATTGGCAACATATAGAGACAGTCCCTACCCAACAGTGGGGTCACAGTCTATAAGGGGAAGACAGAGAACAAAACCAAACATACTAACAAAATAAAATAAATAGAATAGATAGGAACAAGTAAAATAAATAAATAAATAGAGTAATAAATATGTACAAACATATATACATATATACAGGTGCTGTGGGGAAGGGAAGGAGGTAAGAAGGGGGGGATGGAGAGGGGGACGAGGGGGAGAGGAAGGAAGGGGATCAGTCTGGGAAGGCCTCCTGGAGGAGGTGAGCTCTCACCGCCCCCCCAAACCCCCCGACTGTCCAGCCCAGGATCGGCTGGGTGTATTTTGGTGCAAAGGTGACAATAGCCCTGAATATTCTAGACTGTGAGCCCACTGTTGGGTAGGGACCGTCTCTATATGTTGCCAACTTGTACTTCCCAAGCGCTTAGTACAGTGCTCTGCACACAGAGAGCGCTCAATAAATACGATTGAATGAATGAATGGGGCTTCAAATCAACTTACTACATGGGTTTTGATGGCGGAAGAAGGCAGTGGTATTCGAAGTGGAGTAGCCTCCTTTCCCTTCAGTTCTGCTCTCCCTTCTCTAACCCCTAACCCTAGAAAAGGGGTGAACTTTTCTCCTTCATCAATGTCAGGGGACATAAGCCTCTGAAGTAAGCTATGCCTCTGTAGACACACAGGAGGGGATAATAATAACAATGATGGCATTTATTAAGCACTTACTATGTGCAAAGCACTGTTCTAAGCGCTGGGGAGGTTACAAAGTGATCAGGTTATCCCACGGGGGGCTCACAGTCTTAATCCCCATTTTACAGGTGAGGGAATTGAGGCCAAAGAAGTGAAGTGACTTGCCCAAAGTCACACAGCTGACAATTGGTGGAGCCGGGCTTTGAACCCATGACCTCTGACTCACCTTGATCAATCATATTCATTGGGAGCTTTCTGTGTCCAAAGCACTGTATTAAGCACTTGGGAGAGTAGAATATGGTAGACGTATTCCCTGTTCACAGTGAGTTTACAGCCTAGAGGGATTCTAGATCTAATCTATTTCACCACCAACACTTTTCCCATGCATTCCCTCCAGCTCCCACACCCTTCATATACAACAAAACCACCTCTTTTCCCACCTTCAAAGCCTTATTAAAATCCCATCTCCTCCAAGAGGCCTTCCCTGACTTCCCTGGCCCGCATTTCCCCTACTCCTTCTCCTTTCTGAATTGCTTATCAACTTGGATTTGCCCCCTTTAAGCATTTGATAGTCACCCCAAAGCACTTATGTACATATTGTCAATTTTAATATCTTTCCCCCCTCTAGGATGTATGCTCCCTGTGGGCAGAAACTTGTCTACTAACTTTGTTAATAATAATTAATAATTATGGTAATAACAATAATAATGATGGTATTTCTTAAGAGCTTATTATGTGCCAAGCACTGGGGTAGAGATGAGGTCATCAGGTTGTCCCACGTGGGGTTCACAGTCTTCATCCCCATTTTACAGATGAGGGAACTGAGGCCCAGAGAAGTTAAGTGGCTTGCCCAAAGCCACACAGCTGACACATGGCAGAGCAGGGATTAGAACTCACGACCTCTGACTCCCAAGCCCGGGCTCTTTCCAGGAAGAGCCCTAACCCGTTCTCTATATTCTCTGGGTTCTTTAAGTCCACTTGGGGGAGAATTATGGTCGCCTTTACCTCTCGCTCACCAAGGATCTAACCTCATCTCCTGAAGAAACTATAATAAATCTTTTCTCTGGGGAAGTTTTAAAACGTCTTCTGCCCTTCAGGAGGAAACTGACACAGAGCAGCAGCAGGACCACAGAGTTTCAGAGACCCTAACCAGAAGTCCATCATAATAGGACATATTCTAAGCGTGCATTATGCCAAGATACGAAGAACCACTTTAATGATCACCGTTCTTAAAAGCCGCATTTCCTTCAGGGAACCTCCTTAATGCACACGGATGGTGATTCCAGGCCTGTGCATCCCTAGAAAAGGGGTGAACTATTCTCCTTCTTCAATGTCAGGGGATATAAGCCTCCTCTCCCCCTCGTCCCCCTCTCCACCCCCCATCTTACCTCCTTCCCTTCCCCACAGCACCTGTATATATGTATATGTACATATTTGTTACTCTATTTATGTATTTATTTAGTTTACTTGTACATATCTATTCTATTTATTTTATTTTGTTAGCATGTTTGGTTTTGTTCTCCGTCTCCCCCTTTTAGACTGTGAGCCCACTGTTGGGTAGGGACCGTCTCTATATGTTGCCAACTTGTACTTCCCAAGCGCTTAGTACAGTGCTCTGCACACAGTAAGCTCTCAATAAATACGACTGATGATGATGATGATGAAGTAAGTTATGCCTCATTAAAATGACTTCTGTCGAAAAACGGGAGGGAAGAAGTTGAATAAAACTCAGCTTAGCGGATAGAGCAGGGACTTGAGCGTCAGAAGGCCCTGAGTTCTAATTCCGGCTCCGCTACTTGTCTGCAGTGTGACCTCGGGCAAGTTACTTAAAGTCTCTGTGCCTCGGTTACCTCATCTGTAAAATGGGGAATAAGACTTATGAGCCCCACGTGGGGCTTGGACTGCGTCCCACCTGACTCGCTTGCTTCTACTCCAGCGCTTAGAGCAGTGTCTGGCACATTGTAAGCACTTAGTACAGAGAAGTAGCGTGGCTCAGTGGAAAGAGCACGGGCTTTGGAGTCAGAGGTCATGGGTTCGAATACCGACTCCGCCACATGTCTGCTGTGTGATCTTGGGCAAGTCACTTCTCTGGGCCTCAGTTACCTCATCTGTAAAATGGGGACTAAGACTGTTAGCCCCATGTGGGACAACCTGATCACCCTGTATCCTCCCCAGCGCTTAGAACAGTGCTTTGCACATAGTAAGCGCTTAATAAATGCCAATTATAGAGAAGCAGCGTGGCTCAGTGGAAAGAGCACGGACTTTGGAGTCAGAGGTCATGGGTTCGTATCCCGGCTCTGCCACATGTCTGCTGGGTGACCTTGGGCAAGTCACTTAACTTCTCTGAGCCTCAGTTACCTCATCTGTAAAATGGGGATGAAGACTGTGAGCCCCATGTGGGACAACCTGATGACTTTGTATCCCCCCAGCGCTTAGAACAGTGCTTTGCACATAGTAAGCGCTTAACAAATGCCAACATTATTATTAGTAGTAGTAGTAGTACGGTGCTCAAGCGCTTTGTACAGTGCTCTACACCCTGTAAGTGCTTAAGAAATACGATTGAATGATTAGGTAGTGCTTAACAAATATCATTTTAAAAAATCACTTTTCCCACGACACCATATTCAAATGGTGTGAGTGAGATACTACATTATTCTGCTGCCGCTTAGTGGTAAGATTTGCCGAGAAGCTGACGAAGAGCAAGAACTATTTGATATTTTGTATGTCAGAGAAGCAGCGTGGCTCAGGGGAAAGACTACGGGCTTGGGAGTCAGAGGTCGTGGGTTCTAATCCCGGCTCTGCCACTTGTCTGCTGTGTGCCTTTGGGTAAGTCACTTCACTTCTCTGTGCCTCAGTTACCCCATCTGTAAAATGGGGATGAAGACTGTGAGCCCCACGTGGGACAACCTGATCACCTCGTATACCCCCCAATGCTTAGAACAGTGTTTTGCACAAAGTAAGCGCTTAACAAATGCCATCATTATTATTATTGATAAATAATAATTATTATTATAATTATTGTAAACTCCCTTTAAACTTGCTTGTAAACTCCCCAGCGCTTAGAACAGTGCTTTGCACATAATAAGCACTTAATAAATGCCATTATTATTATTATTATTATTATTATTATTATTATGTGCCACGGTGTGTGCATTCACTGACGTGTGAAAGACTCGTCTCTCTCGCCATATTCACCCATCTGGATCAACTCACATCAGTGATAATATGATCTTTGAATTCCAAGGGCAGGTACAAGGATATGGTGCTCACTAATAATTATTTTTAACAGTTTTCGATCTAGGAATAATCAAAACCCATTCATTGTTGAATCAATGCCTCCTCTGTCCAGAGAACTGTATTAAGTGCTTGAGAGAGTACAATAGAATAAGACAGGATCTCTGCCCTCAAGGAACCTTCAACATAATCAGGAACAAAACAGGGAATAAATGGATTTTTCTCCTCCCTAAATAATAATGTTATTTATTAGGTGCTTACTATGTGCAAAGCACTGTTCTAAGCGCTGAAGCACTGTTCTAAGCACTGACGAGAGATAGATTTCTCATTACTAAGCACTAGACCATAGAATAACTGGATAGTCACATTTATTTGTCTTTAATATCGGAGCTCTTCAGGTATAAAAATGGTTCTTTCTGTCTTATGTTTGTAAACTTCTGATATTGCACTGGATTCTTTCCATTTAATACACCTTTCTAGGGAGTGGGGACCCTTCTTTCGCTCTAAATTTGCATAGCTCTTTAATCAGGTAATTGGGTTGTCCCACATGGGGCTCACAGTCTTAATCCTCATTTGACAGGTGAGGTCACTGAGGCACAGAAAAGTTTAAGAGAAGCAGCGTGGCTCAGTAGAAAGAGCCCGAGCTTGGGAGTCAGAGGTCATGGGTTCTAATCCTGTCTGCCCTACATGTCTGCTGTGTGACCTTGGGCAAGTCACTTAACTTCTCTGAGCCTCAGTTACCTCATCTGTAAAATGGGGATGAAGACCGTGAGCCCCACGGGGGACAACGTGATCACCTTGTATTCGCCCCAGTGCCTAGAGCAGTGCTTTGCACATAGTAAGCGCTTAACAAATGCCATTATTAGTATTATTATGTGACTTTCCCAAGTAATAATAATAATGGTATGCGTTAAGCGCTTACTATGTGCCAAGCACTGTTCTAAGCCCTGGAGTAGATACAAGATTATCAGGTTGTCCCACGTGAGGCTCAGAGTCTTCATCCCCATTTTACAGATGAGGTAACTGAAGGCACAGAGAAGTGAAGTGACTTGCCCAAAGTCACACAGCCGAATTGTACTTTCCAATCGCTTAGTACGGTGCTCCGCATACAGTAAGTGCTGAATAAACACGATTGAATGAAAGTGGCGGAGTCGACTCTCAAGCCCGCGCTCTTGCCAGTATGTTTCGGGGTTGTTTTTCTTAAAAATGATTAAGGTTTCAGGAGATAGATGTATTGCTGTTACTGAGAACTCACGGACAATAGATGAGATCCGTGAGGACTTGAAAGGGAAAGATATGATGCTTTACTTAAAAAAAGTGGGAAAATCACACCCATAAGTGTCCACATATAGCCGACAAACATATGACAGATATGTAGCAGGCTCTTATCCTTTTTGAATCACTGTGTCTTTCCACTAGGCCCGACTGTGAGCCCCATGTGGGACAACCTGATTACCTTGTATCTGTCCCAGCACTTAGAACAGTGCTTGGCAAATAGTAAGCACTTAACAAGTATTATTATTATTATTAATAATAATAATAATAACCGTCAGTTTAACAGGTCGGGCGACTGAGGGGGTGTGTCCGGGGCATGGCTAGAGCTGTTAGCCACTGTGTATTCATTCATTCATTCATTCAATCGTATTTATTGAGTGCTTACTGGGTGTAGAGCACTGCACTAAGCGCTTGGGAAGTACAGGTTGGCAACATATAACGGGCTCACAGTCTAGAGAAGCACCATGTTTCAGTGGAAAGAGCACGGGCCTTGGAGTCAGAGGTCATGGGTTCAAATACCGGCTCCGCCAATTCTCAGCTGTGTGGCTTTGGGCAAGTCACTTAATTTCTCTGTGCCTCAGTTACCTCATCTGTAAAATGGGGATTAAGACTGTGAGTCCTACGTGGGACAACCTGATCACCTCTCCCCCTTTTAGACTGTGAGCCCACTGTTGGGTAGGGACTGTATCTATATGTCGCCAATTTGTACTTCCCAAGCGCTTAGTACAGTGCTCTGCACATAGTAAGCGCTCAATAAATACGATTGATGATGATCACCTAGTAAACTCCCCAGCGCTTAGAACAGTGCTTTGCACATAGTAAGCACTTAGTAAATGCCATTATTATTATTATTAGAAGGCGGGGGACAGACAACAAAACAAAACATGTAGCAGATGTCAAAGTCATCAGAACAAACAGAATTACAGCTATATGCACATCATTAACAAAATAAATGATGGCATTTATTAAGCGCTTACTATGTGCAAAGCACTGTTTTAAACGCTGGGGAGGTTACAAGGTGATGAGGATGTCCCATGGGGGGGCTCACAGTCTTATCCCCATTTTACAGGCGAGGTAACTGAGGCCCAGAGAAGTTAAGCGACTTGCCCCAAGTCACACAGCTGACAATTGGCAGAGCCGGAGTTTGAACCCATGACCTCCGACTCCCAAGCCCGGGCTTTCCCACTGAGCCTATGTACAAGTAAAATAAATAGAGTAGTAAATCCGTGGCTCAGTGGAAAGAGCCCGGGCTTGGGAGTCGGAGGTCATGGGTTCAAATCCCGACTCCGCCAGTTGTCAGCTGTGTGACTTTGGGCGAGTCACTTCATTTCTCTGGGCCTCAGTTCCCACATCTGTAAAATGGGGATTAAGACTCTGAGCCCCACGGGGGGCAACCTGATCACTTTGTAGCCCCCCCCCCCCAGCGCTTAGAACAGTGATTTGCACATAGTAAGCGCTTAATAAATGCCATCACCATTATTATTACTATATATATATGTATATATGGGATAAAGCCCCACGCATGCGCAGTCGGGAGTGGGGAGGCTGAGGGGGCGTGACGGGGGGCGTGGCTAGAGCGGTCAGCCGCGGTGTAGTGGGGCTGGCATCCGCGCATGCGCAGTAGGGAGTGGGCGGCTGAGGGGGCGTGGTCGGGGCCGTGGCTAGAACTGTCAGTCGCGGTGCAGCGGGGCGGGCCGCCGCGCGTGCGCAGTAGGGAGGGGGCAGGTGGGGCGGCTGAGGGGGCGTGGCTAGAGCTGTCTGCCGCGGTGTAGTGGGGCGAACCCCCGCGCGTGCGCAGTGGGGAGTGGGGCAGCGGAGGGGGCGTGGCTAGAGCTGTCAGCCGCCGCGTAGTGGGTCGGGCCGCCGCGCGTGCGCAGTAGGGAGTGGGCGGCTGAGGGGGCGTGTCAGGGGCGTGGCTAGAGCTGTCAGCCAATGTGTGGTGTGGCGGGCTCCCGCCCGTGCTAAGGAGGGAGAGGGCAGCGGAGGGGGCGTGGCTAGAGCTGTCAGTCGCCTGCGTTATGGGGCGGGCCCCCGCGCGTGCGCAGTCGGGAGTGGGCTTCTGAGCGGGCGTGGCTAGAGCCGTCGTGATGTAGTAGGGCGGGCCGCCGCGCGTGCGCAGTGGGGAGTGGGCGGCCGAGGGGGCGTGGCTGGAGCCGTCGTGATGTAGTGGGGCGGGCCGCAGCGCGTGCGTGGCTAGAGCTATCGTGATGTAGTAGGGCAGGCCGCCGCGTGTGCGCAGTCGGGAGTGGGCGGTAGACGGGGCGTGGCTAGAGCTGTCAGCCGCTGTGCGTGCGCAGTGGTGAGTGGGCGGCTGAGGGGGCGTGGCTAGAGCCGTCGTGATACGGTGGGGCAGGCCGCCGCGCGTGCGCAGTGGGGAGCGGGCGGTGGGGGGCGTGGCTAGAGCCATCGTAGTATAGTGGGGCGGGTCTAGGCGCGTGCGCAGTAAGGAGTGGGCGGCTGAAGGGGCGTGGCTAGAGCTGTCGGCCGCGTGTAGTGGGGCGGGCCGCCGCGCGTGCGCAGTCGGGAGTGGGCGGCTGAGGGGGCGTGACTAGAGCTGTCAGCCTAGGTGTATTCATTCCTTCAACCGTCTTTATTGAGCGCTTACTGCGTGCACAGCACCGCGCTGAGCGCTTGGGAAGGACAAGTCGGCACCATACGGAGACGGTCCCTAGCCAACGGCGGGTAGAGGGGAGCGGGCCCCCGCGCGTGCGCAGTGGGGAGCGGGGCGCGTTGGCGGCCGATGGCGCTGAGAGGGGTGCGGGTGCTGGAGCTGACGGGGCTGGCCCCGGGGCCCTACTGCGGCCTCCTCCTGGCCGACTTCGGGGCCGAGGTGGTGCGGGTGGTGCGGCCCCCCGGCCGGCCCGGCGGGCCCGGGGGGCCCCCGCCCCTGGGCCGCGGGAAGCGGACCCTGTTGCTAGACCTGAAGGCTGGCGGCGGGGCGGCCGTGCTGCGGAGGCTGGCCCAAGCCGCAGACGTCCTGCTCGAGCCCTTCCGGCACGGTGAGCCCCCCTCCCCCGCCCCCTCCGCCGCACGCCCCAGCACCGAACGACGCCCCCTGCTGGCTACGGGCCGCCCCTACAGCTTCACGGCCCCTCCCCTCTGCCGCCCCCTGCTGGCTACGAGCCGCCTCTACAGCTTCACAGCCCCCCTCCGCCGCCCCCTGCTGGCTACGGGCCGCCTCTACAGCTTCACTGCCCTCCCCGCGCCGCAAACCCACACGCGCCCCCTGCTGGCCACGGGCCGCCTCTACAGCTTCACAGCCCCCCTCCGCCGCCCCCTGCTGGCTACGGGCCGCCTCTATAGCTTGACAGCCCCCCCCCTCGCCGCAAACCCACACGCGCCCCCTGATGGCTATGGGCCGCCTCTACAGCTTCACAGCCCCCCCCCCTGCCGCCCCCTGCTGGCTACGGGCCGCCTCTACAGCCTGACAGCCCCGCCGCGCCGCAAACCCACACGCGCCCCCTGCTGGCTATGGGCCGCCTCTACAGCTTCACAGCCCCCCTCCGCCGCCCCCTGCTGGCTACGAGCCGCCTCTACAGCTTGACAGCCCCCCCGCGCCGCAAACCCACACGCGCCCCCTGCTGGCTACGGGCCGCCTCTACAGCTTCACAGCCCCCCTCCGCCGCCCCCTGCTGGCTACGGGCAGCCTCTGCAGCTTCACAGCCCCCCTCCGCCGCCCCCTGCTGGCCACGGGCCGCCTCTACACCTTGACAACTTCATCATCAATCGTATTTATTATTAATAATAATAATAATAATAATAATAATGGCATTTATTAAGCGCTTACTATGTGCAAGGCACTGTTCTAAGCGCCGGGGAGATTACAGGACGATCAGGTTGTCCCACAGGGGGCTCACAGTCTTGATCCCCATTTTACAGATGAGGTAACTGAGGCACAGAGAATAATAATAATGGCATTTATTAAGCGCTTGCTGTGTGCAAGGCACTGTTCCAAGCGCTGGGGAGATTGCAGATTATTCATCATCAATCGTATTTATTGAGCGCTTACTGCGTGCAGAGCACTGGACTAAGCGCTTGATTGAGCGCTTACTGTGTGCAGAGCACTGTACTAAGCGCTTGATTGAGCGCTTACTGTGTGCAGAGCACTGTACTAAGCGCTTGGGAAGTACAAGTTGGCAACATATAGAGACAGTCCCTACCCAACAGTGGGCTCACAGTCTAAAACACAACTTGGCCCTCCCAAGCGCTTAGTCCATTCATTCATTCAGTTCACTCAATCAATCAATCAGTCAATCGTATTTATTGAGCGCTTACTGTGTGCAGAGCACTGTACTAAGCGCTTAGCACTGTACTAAGCGCTTAACACCGTACTCGTCTTTATTGAGCGCTTACTCTGTGCTAAATAAGGTAAAAATAAATGGCACATAGTAAGCACTCAATAAAGACGATTGAATGAATGAATGACTGAGCCCGCTGTTGGGTAGGGACCGTCTCTACATGTTGCCAATTTGTCCTTCCCAAGCGCTTAGTACGGTGCTCTGCACACAGTATGCGCTCAATCAAGACGATTGAATGAATGAATGAATGAGCCCGCTGTTGGGTAGGAACCGTCTCTATGTGTTGCCAACTTGTCCTTCCCAAGCGCTTAGTACGATGCTCTGCACACAGGAAGCGCTCAATAAATACGATTAAATGAATGACTGAGCCCGCTGTTAGGTACGGACCGCCTCTATATGTTTCCAACTTGTCCTTCCCAAGCGCTTAGTACGGTGCTCTGCACACAGTAAGCGCTCAATAAAGACGATTGAATGAATGAATGAGCCCGCTGTTACGTAGGGACTGTCCCTACATGTTGCCAACTTTGCTTCCCAAGCGCTTAGTGCAGTGCTCTGCACACAGCGCTCAATAAAGACGATTGAACGGACGAATGAGCCCGCTGTCGGGTAGGGACTGTCTCTACATGTTGCCAACTTGTCCTTCCTAAGCGCTTAGTATGGTGCTCTGCACACAGTAAGCGCTCAATAAAGACGATTGCATGAATGAATGAGCCACTGTTGGGTAGGGACCGTCTCTAGATGTTTCCAACTTGTCCTTCCCAAGCGCTTAGTACGGTGCTCTGCACACAGTAAGCGCTCAATAAATACGATTGAACAAATGAACGAGCCCGCTGTTGCGTGGGGACCGTCTCTAATACGTTGCCAACTTGTACTTCCCAAGCGCTTAGTACAGTGTTCTGCACACAGTAAACGCTCAATCAAGACGATTGAATGAATGAGGCCGCTTTTAGGTAGGGACTGTCTCTATATGTTTCCAACTTGTCCTTCCCAAGCGCTTAGTACGGTGCCCTGCACACGGTAAGCACTCAATAAATGCGATTGAATGAATGAATGAGCCCGCTGTTGGGTAGGGACCGTCTCTACATGTTTCCAACTTGTCCTTCCCAAGCGCTTAGTATGGTGCTCTGCACACAGTTAAGCGCTCAGTAAATACGATTGAATGAATGAATGAGCCCACTGTTGGGTAGGGACCGTCTCTACGTGTTGCCAACTTTACTTCCCAAGCGCTTAGTACGGTGCAATAAATACGATTGATGATGATGATGCTTTGCACACAGTGAGTGCTCAAATCAAGACGATTGAATGAATGAATGAATAATAATAATAATAATGGTATTTGTTAAGCGATTACTATGCACCAAGCACTGTTCTAAGCGCTGGGGGGGATGTCCCACATGGGGCTCACAGTCTTAATCCTCATTTTACATACGAGGTAACCGAGGCCCAGAGAAGTGAAGTGACTTTTTTTTAATGGCACTTATTAAGAGCGTACTATGTGCAAAGCACTGTTCTAAGCACTGGGGAGGTTACAAGGTGGTCAGGTTGTCCCATGTGGGGCGCACAGTCCTAATCCTCATTGTACAGATGGGGGGACTGAGGCCCAGAGAAGTGAAGTGACTGGCCCGAAGTCACACAGCTGACAAGAGAAGCAGCGTGGCTCAGTGGAAAGAGCCCGGGCTTTGGAGTCAGAGGTCGTGGTTCAAACCCCGGCTCTGCCACTTGTCAGCTGTGTGACCTTGGGCAAGTCACTTAACGTCTCTGTGCCTCAGTGCCCTCATCTGTAAAATGGGGATGAAGACTGTGAGCCCCCCCGTGGGACAACCTCATCATCATCATCATCATCAATCGTATTTATTGAGCGCTTACTATGTGCAGAGCACTGTACTAAGTGCTTGGGAAGGACAAATTGGCAACATATAGAGACAGTCCCTACCCAACAGTGGGCTCACAGTCTAAAAGGGGGAGACAGACAACAAAACCAAACATACTAACAAAATAAAATAAATAGAATAGATATGTACAAGTAAAATAGATAAATAAATAAATAGAGTAATAAATATGTACATACATCCATACATATATATATGTATATATATGTATATATATATGTGTGTGTGTGTGTGTATATATATGTGTGTGTGTGTGTGTGTGTGTGTATATATATATATATATATATATATATATATATATATATATATATACACATGCATACATAGATCCACTGCATCTCCCTTTCCCCGCCAACCACGGGGAAATGTGGGTCAGAAGAGTATAAAAAACAATTAAGGACATTGGGACACAATAGGATATGATTCCTTTAAATTCGGAATAGTTACCAAATTTTAACACTTTAATAAGAGTACCTGCTCAGAGAAAACATTTTAAATACAAATTACATAGGCATTTGGAATAAAACAGCATCATAAGATACAAATTGCAGATTTCAAGAAGCTACAGACCAGTCAATCAGTGGTATCTACTGAGTGCTTAACTCCATGTAGAGCACTATATTAAGCACTTGGAAGAGTACAACACAACAGAGTTCCTTGCCCACCAATAGCTTACAATCTTGAGGGAGACGGTTACTCTGTCTTCCACTTTGTGCTTTAGAATTACTCCCGAATTTAAAATATTCCAACAGAAAAAAAGAATGGTCGTACATTAACTGTAAACTCATTATGGGCAGGGACCGAGTCTGCTGATTCTGTTCTGTTGTACTCTTCCAAGCACTTAGAACAGGGCTCTGCAAAGAGTAAGCATTCAGTAAATACCACTGATTTGTTATGTAGTCATGTTATTTAACTTATTATTTTAGGGTGAAGTTATTAACAAATACCATAATTATTCTAGGCCTCAGCTCCCTCCTCTGTAAAATGGGGGTTAAGACCGTGAGTCACATGTGGGCTTGCCTCCACCCCAGCACTTAGTACAGTGCCTGGAATATAATAAGCATTCAATAAATACCACTGATTTGTTATGTAGTCATGTTATTTAACTTATTAGGGTGAAGTTATTAACAAATACCATAATTATTCTAGGCCTCAGCTCCCTCCTCTGTAAAATGGGGGTTAAGACCGTGAGTCACATGTGGGCTTGCCTCCACCCCAGCACTTAGTGCAGCGCCTGGAACATAATAAGCAGTTAACAAATACCATAATTATTATTATTCTATGTTTCGTAGGTGAAGTTTCAGTGCTTAGAACAGTGCTCTGCACATAGTAAGCGCTTAACAAATGCCATCATTATTATTATTATTATTATGAAGTAGCTGAGGCACAGAGAAGTTGTGTGACTTGCCCAACCTCACAAAGCAGACAGGCGGCAGAGCCGGGATTAGAATCCAGATCCTTCCGACTCCCAAGCCGTCATGCAGTTTCTCATCACATTTTGTCACATTTAATAATGTTATTATTCGCTTACGGTGTGCTGGACGGTGGGTCAAAGTGAATACAAGGTAATCACACAGGGCACAGGCCCTGCCCTCACAAATCTTAGGGGCGGTGTGGGTAGGATTTTATCCCCGCTTTAAAGGGTGGAACATGAGGCACAGAGAAATTAAGTGACTTGTCCAATGTCACACAGCAGGCAAGAAGAAGAGCCAGAACTAGAACCCAGGGCCCGTGATTCCCAGCACGGGCCTCTTTCCACCAGCCTGAATGCAAGGTGAGGACTCTGGCAGAGGCAGGAAGATGCTAGCACTCATACAAAATAACCAAAAACCAGCGTTGGGAAATAGTTACATAAGGAAACAAGGTTCTCACAGAGAAAGGAAAGACCTTGATAGTGGAAGTGGGGAGAATGACACATTGAAAAATTACCCGGCCTTCTGGACGTCACATTTTAGAATTAATTTTGTTGAGGATTGTCGTGATGCAAATGTGCTAAATCACCTTGCAGCCTGGCAGAATCCATTAGGTTTGTAAATGGACAAATCTGTTTATGGCAGTGAAAATGTCAAGACAAACTTAAAATTTAAGGGGAGGTTAATTCTGGTTGAACCCTTAATTGACATGAAATGTGATTAATGGGGGAGATAGGTAAAACACTAGCACTTCATAACTCAATTGTATTCCATTTTGAGGCAGCATTGTATGCTGGAATAAGCGTGGGTCAAAGAGTCCTGGATTCTAGTCCTGCTGGCCTACTAAAGCAATTTTGGGCATGTCGCTTAATCTTGCTAGGCCTCAGCGCTCCTCATCTGTAAAATGGGGATAAACATAGATTTTTTGCCCCCGCCCCACAGGGTTATTGGCCAGGTAAAATGAAATAATTTATGTGAAAGTGCCTTGGAAAAACAAAGATAAAAATAAGGTATTTTTATTATCAGAAGCTCCTTCTAGACTGTAAATTCCTCTTGAGCAGGGAATGTGTCTACCAACTCTATTGCATTGACATGAGAAGCAGCATCGCACAGTGGAAAAGAGCACAGGCTTTGGAGTCGGAGGTCTTGGGTTCAAATGCCGGCTTCGCCACTTGTCAGCTGTGTGACTTTGGGCAAGTCACTTAATTTCTCTGTGCCTCAGTTCCCTCATCTGTAAAATGGGGATTAAGACTGTGAACCCCACATGGGACAACCTGATCACCTTGTAACCTCCCCAGCGCCTAGAACAGTGCTGTGCACATAGTAAGTGCTTAATAAATGCCATTATTATTATTATTATTACTCTTCCAAGAATACTGTGCTCTGCTCACAGTAAGTGCTCAGTAAATATCATTGTTTGGCATAGGAGATAGGATGATAGGGGAACTGAAAATATGAAGGCTATTAAATGTAAAAGTAGAACAATTGTTGGGACGTAAAATTGGAATTGTATTCTGATTTCACATGCCGTGTTTTAATGTTGCTGTTAAAGTTTGTATGAATTGCACTTAAATCATCAGGGAGAGGAATTTTTTTTACAGTTCGTTTTAATCTTTTTTGGAAGGTTTGGAGTCAGGGTTGAGTCCGCCACAAGCAGTGTCGTGAAATTTTGATCTTGCTTTAAAGGTGTCATGGAGAAGCTCGGTGTGGGTCCAGCGGTTATGCTACAAGAGAATCCAAAACTCATCTATGCCAGGCTGAGTGGATTTGGGCAGTCAGGAACGCTCACCCAAACTGCAGGTCACGATATCAACTTTCTGGCTCTGTCAGGTATGATGGGGAAAAAAAAAATCTCCAATGTTTTCATTTGTTTCAACAGAGGCGCGTCTCCTCCCCTTTTAGACTGTGAGCCCACTGTTGGGTAGGGACTGTCTCTATGTGATGCCAATTTGTACTTCCCAAGCGCTTAGTACAGTGCTCTGCACATAGTAAGCGCTCAATAAATACGATTGATTGATTGATTGATTTGAAGATCACGCGGCCGGCGGCGAGTTCGTATTCGTGCGTTGGTGTTTTTGAGAGAGAATCTCTTGCACAACTTTACCCTTGAAAATCTAATGGGGCATCTTCCTGGGGTCATTGCTGTTTGCAGTGAGGACTGTTCAGGCCTCTAAGGTGTCGTGGCATGTCATGGGGCCCTTTGCAGAAAGTTGCAGAAATGGGAGTCCCTTCCATCTGTAAGTGAGGCATGATAAGCCCCCAGAAGTCAACAAGGGGGTCACAATCATAGGCTAGAAAATAGAGAGAGAGAGGAGAGCTTCTCTAGGCACTCACCTCATTTCGGGCAGGGAACGTATCCACTAATTCCGTTTTATTGTACCCTCCCAAATGCTGAGTAAAGTGCTCAGCATATAGTAAGAGTCCAGTAAATACCATTGATTGATTGGCTGTATTTTAAGATAGTAAAAAGAAGGAACCTGGGTATCGCCTCTGCCAGCAGGACCTGTATTTGAGTTGTTTTTATAACGGTGGCAGTGATTGAGCCATCACGCTTTCTCATTTGGTTCCTCCCATGCCCAGAGAAGAAGCCTTGTGAAATCGTTGGCAGGGAGAGCCTGTGGGGTCTGTGGCCATGGAACCAAACACCTGTCCAACCTCGTCAGGGACAGGATGGGCCCTCACCGAATTTGCAAGTCATTGCCAGGAGGATTAGGAAGAGTTCCTGAGGGTTTAACAAATGGGAAGGCCCGCCGTCTTCTAGCTTCAAAGTCATCAAATGACAATTCAGTGAATAATTGCTTGAAAATGCAGAAATGCTCTAGTGTGTGGAGTCAGAATGTACAGACACCCTGGGTGCGCATTTATAATAATGATATTTGTTAGATGCTTATTATGTGCCAACACACAGTCCCTGTCCTACACAGGGCGCACGATCTAAGTAGATGGGAGAACCTGAATCGAATCCCCATTTTACAAATGAGGACAGTGAGGTACAGAGCGGTTAAGCATCTTGCCTTAGGTCCCACAGCAGGCATATGGCGAGATACAGCTAATCAAGTCAGGCACAATCTCTGTCCCATTGGAGCTCACAATCTGCATAGGATTAAATCTTCATTTTACAGGTGAGGACAGTGAGGCACAGAGAAGTTAAGTGACTTGCCCAGGGTCACAGAGCAGGCCAGTAAGTGGCAGAATCAGGATTAGAACCCAGGTTCTCTTACTCCCAGTCCCATATTCTTTCCCTTAAACCAGCTTCTCCATATATGTCCAGCATTTGAGAGGGAAAAAAGATAATCCTCATTTTTCCAGTTTTCATAGTTGTAATTTTCACACATATTCTACGACTTCGTGTGTCTGAGTGACTTTCAAAAGGGTGGACAGTTTCTCTTTGATATTACTTATAATTCGTTAGGTTCTTATGTTAATAAGTTACAGCCCGTCAGGGGTGAGGGTTATGGAGGCCTAGAATTTGATGGAAAGGAATCCCCGTTTGTGTGCTCAGGCTATAGGGGTAACGAACCAGGATACCTGGTAGTAAAGAAAACTGTTAGTATTTGACTGATGTAGGTAATTAAGGGAAGATACATTTTTCTTTGTTCCGTCCAAGCCGCAAATTCTCAGAATTAAAGATGAAGTCATGGCAGGGGCATGTAATTCACAGGAACTTTCGCAGTAACGGTTTCTGCTTTTGCCGTGTGTAGGTGTGCTCTCAAAAATGGGCAGAAATGGTGAAAATCCATATGCACCCCTGAATCTGGTGGCCGACTTCGGAGGCGGCGGCCTCATGTGTGCGATGGGGATCATCATGGCCCTCTATGAACGTACAAAATCTGGCAAAGGTCAGGTCATCGATGCCAGCATGGTGAGTTATTGTTTGAACCGAAATCGAATCCTCCAGTGGTTCTGTGTGCAATGTAAGATGTTTCGTTTTTGAATCATGGCTAGCGTAGGTGTAGATGTCCGGGCAGATCATCGTTTTCTAAATGAAGAGTGGACTACTATAATTGTGTGCATATTTGTGATGATGTACATATTTGTAATTTATTCACATTAATATCTGTCCCCTCTAGACCGTAAGCTCTTTGTGGGCAGGGAATGTGTCTATTTATTGGTATATATGAGGCTCACAGGCTAAGATGAAAGGAGACCAGGTAATAATTATAATAATAATAATGGTATGTGTTAGGCACTTATTACGTGTCAAGCACCGTTCTAACTGCTGGGTTAGATACGAGCTAATCAGGTTGGACACAGACCCTGTCCCACTTGGGGTTCTCAGTCTTAATCCCCATTTTACAGATGAGGTCACTGAGGCACAGCGAAGTGAAGTGCTTAGTTCAGTGCTTTGCATAAAGTTAGTGCTCAGTAAATATGATTGATTGAATGAATGAATGACTGTGAGCTGGTTGTGGGCAGGATTGTGTATGTTTGCTGCTATTTTGTACTCTCCCAAGCACTTACTACAGTGTTTTGTGCACGGTAAGCTCTCAGTAAATATGAATGAATGAAATGAACAATTACTCGGACTCAGGGGCAAAAGTGACTTTAATATGTCTTTGAATGCCACGCCCAGGAGATATTTGGCATTCCCCAAGCCTGGCATTTATTACAGCAGTTAATGTATAAAGAATCCTCCAGGTCTGTTCTTTGTTGAACTGTCTGCATTTCTTCTATACATTCATTTTCTTTGCCCACTTTGCAGTTAAAATAGAACTTGGGGCATAACTTGTCTCCTGACCAATTCATGGTATTTAGTTGCGGTATGAACAATGATGTGATTGTGTCTTCTTCACTGAACCACAGCAAGCTTCAAATCACTTACCCATCGTGTACAGATGCTGTTCATTTTTCTGGAAATAATGGCATAATGGCATGTATAGAATAATGACTGTCCTGATCCCAAGGTCACACAGCAGACACGTGGTGGAGCCAAGATTAGAACCCAGGTCCTTCGGACTCCCAGCCCCATGCTGTATCCACTAGGACACACTGCTTCTCACAAAAAACAGAGTTTACTCACCCGGATTAGAGACCTGCCCACAGGTGCCATTTTTGCACCTGCTTTTGCCTCAAAACCACTTGCAGGTCATCCGCTTTTACTTGCCCCATGCCACAAAGAAAGGCTGTTTCCTAAACCTGTCCTATGGTTTTGCCAACAACATATTTACTATTCTATTTATTTTATTTTGTTGCTATGTTTTGTTTTGTTGTCTGTCTCCCACTTCTAGACTGTGAGCCCATTTTTGCCAATTTGTACTTCCCAAGCACGTAGTACAGTGCTGTGCACACAGTAAGCGCTCAATAAATACGATTGAATGAATGAGTGAACTGTAGGCATCTGAAGGCTGGCAGGGGACCTCAGGTGGCTACCGATCCTTGCCACGGCCTAGTGGATAGAGCACGGGCTGGGGGTCAGCAGGTCATGGGTTCTAATCCCAGTCCTGCCCCTTGTCTGCCGTGTGGCCCTGGGCAAGTCATTTCACTTTTCTGTGCCTCGGTTACCTCATCTGTAAAATGAGGATTAAGACTGTGAACCCCATGCGGGACAGGGACTGCATCCAACCCGAATTGCTTGTCTCCACCCCAACACATAGTAAGCACTTAACAAGTACCACAATTAATATTACTATTCTCTCAATAAATAGTCCGACCACCTTTCCCTCTGGGCAGAGTAATGGTGGCTGGGGCTGGGTCATTCATTCATTCATTCAATCGTATTTATTGAGTGCTTACTGTGTGCAGGGCACTGTACTAAGCACTTGGGAAGTACAAGTTGGCAACCTATAGAGACCTACCCAACAATGGGCTCACAGTCTAGAAGGGGGAGACAGACAACAAAACAAAACATGTGGACAGGTGTCAAGTCGTCAGAACAAATGGAAATAAAGCTGGATGCACATCATTAACATAATAAATAGGATAGTAAATATGTACAAGTAAAATAAATAGAGTAATAAATCTGTACGAACATATCTACAGGTGCTGTGGGGAGGGGAAGGAGGTAGGGCGAGGGGGATGGGGAGGAGGAGAGGGAAAAGGGGGCTCAATCTGGGAAGGCCTCTTGGAGGAGGTGAGCTCTCAGTAGGGCTTTGAAGGGAGGAAGAGGGCTTGCTTGGCGGATGTGTGGAGGGAGGGCATTCCAGGCCAGGGGGAAGATGTGGGCCGGGGGTCGACGGCGGAACAGGCGAGAACGAGGCACGGTGAGGAGGTGAGAGGCAGAGGAGCGGAGGGTGTGGGCTGGGCTGGAGAAGGAAAGAAGGGAGGTGAGGTAGGAGGGGGCGAGGAATCAGGAGGGAGAGAAAAAAGAGAGTAATTGGGTGGCTTCACGACAGACCAGGACACAGCCCAAGCCATGACTTACCCTCAGCGGTCCAAAGGTCTCCTGAGGCCCGCTCCTAAATTCTGTCCCGATTTATGGAGCAGCAGGGGCCTAGGAGGAAAAAGCGGAGACTCGGTGGCCTGTAACCATTGCCCTCTGCCCGGCTAACGTAACGAAAGGCAAAACTGCCGCTGCTGATGCTGCTAGGCCCGGGTGCTGCTCTCTGGGGCTCCTAAGGTTTTCGGAGGCCACCAGCCGAGCAGTTCCCCTGTGCCACAAACCTTGAAGCAGCAGTCCTGGGGCAGCAGCGGCCTCTGCCACTAACCCCAAGAACAGGGGTCCCCCTCGTCCCCCTCTCCATCCCCCCCATCTTACCTCCTTCCCTTCCCCACAGCACCTGTATATATGTATATATGTTTGTGCATATTTATTACTCTATTTATTTTACTTGTACATATCTATTCTATTTATTTTATTTTGTTAGTATGTTTGGTTTTGTTCTCTGTCTCCCCCTTTTAGACTGTGAGCCCAATGTTGGGTAGGGACTGTCTCTATATATTGCCAATTTGTACTTCCCAAGCACTTAGTACAGTGCTCTGCACATAGTAAGCGCTCAATAAATATGATTGATTGATTGATTAAGAAGCAGGCAAAATCCCTTAGGATGGATGC
Source organism: Tachyglossus aculeatus (assembly GCF_015852505.1). Taxonomy (NCBI): domain Eukaryota; kingdom Metazoa; phylum Chordata; class Mammalia; order Monotremata; family Tachyglossidae; genus Tachyglossus; species Tachyglossus aculeatus. The sequence continues at coordinate 75,546,180 of NC_052068.1, forward strand.
ATGAATGAGTGGCTGGCTGCTGGTGCCAGATGGCCTCGCCCTCCTGGTTGCAATGAACATGGGAACCCTTGGAGAGCAGAGGGGACTTCAAGCGAGCAGTGAGCGCAGAAGCCTTAGGTGAACCTCTTTTCTAAAGATGGCACAAAAATTGGGCTTATGAAACACGCTCCTTTTTAGAGCCTTGTTTCAGTTCTAGCTTTTTTGTGGCCACTTCTCTGTCCTGCAGGGTGAAGAGTTTGTCTCAGTGGTTTCGTTGACAAACCTGCACTTCTTTTCTCCCTCTTTGAAGGTGGAAGGAGCAGCGTATTTAAGTTCTTTTTTATGGATGACTCAGAGCACTGGGATATGGGACCAGCCTCGGGGAAAGAACATCCTGGACAGCGGAGCCCCTTTCTACGAAACGTACAAGACTTCAGACGGGAAATTTATGGCTGTTGGTGCCATAGAACCTCAGTTTTACCAGCTTTTAATTAAGGGTAAGGAACTGCCGGAGGCTGAACTTGGCTAGTTTCTTTGCAGAAATGTACTGCCACTGCGGTTCAGAATAGCAAACATTTCCTTGGCCTTTTTGTGGCTTACTGACATTTTATGCTTCTATTGCTTTTTTATTTCAATGTAATCCTCCCTCTCGAAATTATAAGGCTTGCTCTCCAATTTGTAATTGACTGGAAATTAGTTTTTTCTGAATTTCCTGCTCTAAGACACTAATTTAGAATTGAGGATCAAGGATAAACTGCTCATGATTTAAGATTTATACCGTCCCTTACTATGTTATTGATTCAACATAGTAATATTTATTAAGCCTAGACTGTGCAGAACACTGTACTTAGCGCTTGGGAGAGTGTAATATAACACTTTAACAGGCACATTCCCTGCCCACAGTGACCGTACAGTCTAGAAGGGGAGACAGGCGTTAATAGAAATAAAATTACAGATATGGGCATATCTGGGAGCGGGGGATGAATAAAAGGAGCAAGTCAGGGCGACACAGAACGGGATGGAAGAAGGGGAAAAGAGGGTTTAGTCAAGGAAGGCGTCTTGGAGGAGATGTGCCTTCAGTAATGCTTTGAAGGGGATGGGTAGAGTAATTGTCTGTTGGATATGAAGAGGGAAGGCATTCCAGGCCAGAGGAAGGTCATAGGTAAGTGTTTGGCAGCGAGATAGACAAGATTGAGATACAATGAGTAGGTTGGTATTAGAGGAGAGAAGGCTGGGTTGTAGTAGATAAGTAGTGAGGACAGGGAGGAGTGGGGCAAGGTGATTGAGTGCTGTAAAACCGGTGGTGAGGAGTTTCTGTTTGCAGAGGTGGATGAGAAACAACTGGAGGTCCTGGAGAAGTGGGGAAATGTGGCCTGAAAGTTTTTGGTAGCAAAATGATCCAGGAAGCAGAGTGAAGTATGAACTGGAGTGGGGAGAGACAGGAGGCAGGGAGGTCAGCAAGGAGGCTGATACAGTAATCAAGGCAGGATAGGACAAATGCTTGGATTGACGTGGTAGCAGTTTGGGTAGAGAGGAAAGGGCGGATTTTAGAAATGTTGTGAAGGTCGAACCGACAGAATTCAGTGATGGATAGAGTATGTGGGTTGAATTAGAACGAAGAGTCAAGGATAATGCCAAGTCATTGGCTTATGGGAGAGGAAGGATGATGGTGGGAAAGTCAGAGGGAGGACAGGGTTTGGGTGGGATAAGCTAAGGCATTGTGTTTTAGACATGTTAGAGGTAACACGGGACATCCAAGTAGAGAGGTCCTGAAGGCAGGAGGAAATGTGAGACTGCAGAGAGGGAGAGAGATCAGGGCTGGAGATGTAGAATTGGAAATCATCTGTGTAGAGGTGGTAGTTGAAGCCATGAATGAGTGTGAGGGAGTGGGTGTAGATGGAGAATAGAAGGGGAACCCAGAGCTAAACCTTGAGGGATCCCTGCAGTTAGGGGGTGGGAGGCAGAGGAGGAGCCTGCGAAAGAGACTGAGAATGAGCAGACAGAGAGATAGAAAGGAGGACCAGGAGAGGACAGTCAGAGAAGCCGAGGTTGGATAATTTTCCAGGAGAAAGGGATGGTCCTCAGTATTGGAGGCAGCAGAGAAGTAGAGGAGGCTTAGGATGGCGGAGAGGCTTGATTTGGCAAGAAGGAGATCAGTGGCGACCTTTGAGAGAGTAGCTTCTGTGAAGCGAAGGGGTCAGAAACCAGATTGGAGGGCGTCCCGGAGAGAATTGGAGGAGAGGAACTTGAGAGAGCGGGTGTAGGCAACTCGCCCAAGGGGTTTGGAAAGGATGATTGGAGGGAGATGGGGTGATAGTTCGAGGAAGTTGTGGGGTCCAGGGAGGTGTTTTTAGGATAGGAGAGGCAGGGGTATGTTGTACTCTGAACCTTCTCTGCAAATGATGTGCCTATCCAGATTGTGTAAGGCCTACCAGCTTAATTTTGCATCATAAATAATTTACTCATAGCTATTCTTGTTCTCCTGTAGTAGTTAATTATCCTTTAGGGCCCTAATCATTTGATAGAGCAAAACATTGCTTTTAGAGCAGATAATTACCATTTGTGGCTAAAATCACCTGCCTGCATTTCAGCTTTAACACAGATGAGCATATTTATGTCAGTCTACCAGAAATGTTTGGTCTTTGCCCGGGTTACACTGACAGTGTACTTCTCACTGTCTCTTTCTGTTTTCCCTTTCTTTTTTTCCTAGCGTTCTTTCTCTGCCACTGTCTCTAGTGCTCCTTACGCCGTTCCTTGCTTGCGTGGGGTTGTTTGTGTGTCCCCCTCTGTGATTGTGTTTTGAGTGTAAGTTTATTTGTGGATGGTACCGCGTGGTGGGGAGGAAAGAGTAAATGTTTGTCGGTGTGGGAGTGAACGTGGGAGGGTCTCTGTGTCTGGGTGATCCTAACTCTTAGGCATCCAGAATCTATTTTTGCCCTTGTCTTCCAGCCCCTCTCTCACCTAACTGCCTTTTGTGACCTGAGGACTTGGCCCTAGAGGCTGCTCCTGCATGGCAGCGTGGCGCAGTGGATAGAGCACAGGCCTGCGAGTCAGAAGGTCATGGGTTCTAATTCTGGCTCTGCCACCTGTCTGCTGCATGACCTTGGGCAAATCACTTAACTTCTCTATACCTCAGTTTCCTCATCTGGAACATGAGGATGGAGACGGTGAGCCGCAAGTGGGGCAGGGACTGTGCCCAACCTGATTAGCTTGGATCCACCCCAGCGTTTAGTACAGTGCCTGGCACAGAATGAATGCTTAACAAATACCACATTTTTAAATATTATTAGACTTGGTAGCAGAGGCAGTTCTAGGGGGTCAGCCCTGCTCGCACCCCCAACTTCATTCCCTCTACCTTCCCTGGCCTTGGTCTCTCTTCCCTCTCTTCGGAGGAGCAGCGTGGCTCAGTGGAAAGAGCACGGGCTTTGGAGTCAGAGGTCGTGGGTTCAAGTCTCGGCTCCACCACTTGTCAGCTGTGTGACTTCGGGCAAGTCGCCTCACTTCTCTGGGCCTCAGTGACCTCATCTGTAAAATGGGGATGAAGATTGTGAGCCCCCCGTGGGACAACCTGATCACCGTGTTAACCTCCCCAGCGCTTAGAACAGTGCTTGGCACATAGTAAGCACTTAATAAATGCTATCATTATTATTATTATTATTATTATTATTATTATTATTCCCTTCAGCCCTTGCTGACAGGGCCTCTCTCCTCCCTCTCCAGCCCCACACCCCCTTTCCCATCCATGTGGCAAAGCTGGGGCCTCTCCCTTGAGTGTGTAGTAGGTACTTGGGAGCCATGACACCCAATTGCAAGGTTTGAACCTGGCACCCCAGATAGCCACTTAAAAGGGTTCTTTGGGCAATAATTGTCAAATATTAGAAGCTCTTCGGACCTTAATTACAAACCGTGCCTTATGGTTCTTTTCCTGTATCCACCAGAGAAGCAGCGTGGCTCAGTGGAAGGAGCCCGGGCTTTGGAGTCAGAGGTCATGGGTTCAAATCCCGGCTCTGCCAATTGTCGGCCGTGTGGCGTTGAGCAAGTCACTTCGCTTCTCTGTGCCTCAGTTACCTCATCTGTAAAATGGGGATTAAGACTGTGAGCCCCCCGTGAGACAACCTGATCACCTTGTAACCTGCCCAGCGCTTAGAACAGTGCTTTGCTGGTTTTTCCTTCATAACACTCTAGGATCCACTCCCTCCTCTCCATTTAGACAACCACCATACGGGTCCAGACACTGCTTATGTTCATGATTGACTATCACATTAGCCTTCTCCCTGGTCTCTTTGCCTTCAGTCACTCAATCAATCAATCAGTGGTATTTACTGAGCGCTTCCTGTGTGCGGAGCACTCAGCGGGGCTCAGTGGAAAGAACCTGGGCTTGGGAGCCGGAGGTCATGTGTTCTAATCCCAGCTCTGCCACATGTCTGCTGTGTGACCTTGGGCAAGTCACTTAACTTCTCTGAGCCTCAGTTCCCTCATCTGTAAAATGGGGATTAAGACTGTGAGCCCCATGTGGGACAACCTGATCACCTTGTATCCCCCCCCAGTTCTTAGAGCAGTGCTTTGCACATAGTAAGTGCTTAATAAATACCATTATTATTATTATTATTGTTATTATTGCTAAGTGCTTGGGTAAATACAGTATAATTGGGAGAGCCCAATCCCTACTTCACTCCTCTGCCTGGGTCATTTTTCTTAACTGTCATTTGTGTACCTCTCTCCACTACTCAAAAACTTCCAGTTGTTACCCTTCCTCTCTGCATCAATCAAAAACTCCTGGGGTTTGGTTTTAAGGAACTTAATCAGAGCATATCCACTCTTCCCTCACCACATCCAATCAGTCAATAGTATATGTTAAATACCTACTCTGCACAGAGCAGTGTACTGTCCAGGGGAGAGCATGCTAGAATTAGCAAATTTAATTCCTGCCTTCAAAGAACTTAAAATGTTGCAAGGGCAAATTTGGGAATGTGGTACTTTGGGGATTTCAGATTTCACTGTATGCCACATGGATAGTATTGCGACCTGTAGCCAGTAACCATGATCAGAGACATTTTGAAGAACTTGGCGTCCAACAGATGGCTAAACATCTGCCTGTGAAATAAAATTTCTGTGAAATTTTGGTCGTTAGGTTGATATTTTGTTCTTTTTGCCTGTTCCAGTCAGGCATAAGAGAAATTTCAAGTCACTGCATTGTAATTGGGAGCCCATTCCAGATATATTGGTTGTGTTGCCAAGAAGAGCTCTGGCGTGTATCAAACAGTAGTCAGTCAAACCTTCTCCAGCAGACATGGCTTCAGTGAGCTCTACCTTCATTTAGGTCCCCCTGCCATGCTAAGATATGGACATTGAGGTGCCATTGGGTAAATCTTTGGTGTATCCCTCATTGGGCAGGAGGAAAATGAAGTTGGTGGCTTCGAGCTGAATTTTGGTTAATTCCCCAAAGGGAGAGGAGACCTTTTATCTTTAGTTTACCAATCCTGGGTGGTCCAGTGGTTTCAGGATTCTCTTCTGCAGACTAAAGAAATCTTGAGCCCCAAGATTTTCTTATTAGAGTCTTCTAACTAAAACCTGTGAGGCATTCACAGAATTTGTATGCGTCCTCTTGGTCCTTTTTTCCCATTCCATTCCCTGGTGTTTCCTCCCTCTTCTCATTTTTCCCTTTCTCACTTCCTCTTTAGCTTTCCTTTTCACCATCTCCCTTCCTGTCTTTATTCCCCAAACCATTTTTCTTGTCTGCCCCACTGTATCTATAAATAAGACTTTTGCTTATCTTTGCTTCGGCCATTTTGCTTATACCCTTTTTTAGTCAATTGGCAAGATTAAGGGATGAAATGCTAGATCATTACCAAAAATTGTATCCGATCAAATATTATTTAACACGTGGGCTTTTACTGATACAATTTGTTTTATCATTAAGCTGTTTAATGGAAGGTCTTACAAGTTGAAATTAGATTGACTATAATAATTGAACTGAGCTGAATAGAGCTGCATAAATTCTAGTCCTTTTATGAAATGACATCTGAAGGACATATTTTAAAACAAATCAGCAAAAACTATTTAACAAATGTTCCCAGGGGTTATAATGCAGTATAGCATTTTCTGATAATGCTGTTAATTTTAAAATTCCAATAATCTGATGATAGCCCTCAATCACCATTTTAATGATAATCATAATAATAGTGGTCGTATTTGTTTTTAGTTCTTATTATGTGCCATGCACTCTTCTAAGCACTGGGGTAGAGTCAAGATAACCAGGTCCCAGATGGGGTCTCACTCTCTAAGTAGGAGGAAGAAAACAGGCATTGAATCCTCATTTTGCAGGTGAGGGAACTGAGGCACAGAGACGCTAAGCGACTTGCCCACGGTGACACAGCAGGCAGGTGGCAGAGCCAGGATTAGAACTCAGGTCCTCTGACTCCCAAGCCCAATCTCTTTCCACTAGGCAACACTGCTTCTAAACCATTAAGAAATCTTCCTGAAGGTAAAGAACATGACTGAGAACACTGGATTGAACTGGAACATATGGGCAATAAACTCTGATTCGGGGTAGTATGGGGAGCAGTTACTTTATCTGAGAAGCCGCTTAACAAATTCTGGAACATTTTCCAGGTTACTACCTTGGTAGCTATTGGGTGGAGATAATAATAATAATAATAATGGTATTTGTTGAGCGCTTACTATGCGTCAAGCACTGTTCTAAGCGCTGGGGTAGATATAGGGTAATCAGGTTGTCCCACGTGGGGCTCACAGTTTTAATCCCCATTTTACAGATGAGGTAACCGAGGCATGGAGAAGTGAAGTGACTTGCCCAAAGTCACACAGCTGACAATTGGCGGAGCCGGGATTAATAATAATAATAATAATAATGGCATTTATTAAGCGCTTACTATGTGCAAAGCACTGTTCTAAGCGCTGGGGAGGTTACAAGGTAATCAGGTTGTCCCATGGAGGGCTCCCAGTCAATCCCCATTTTACAGATGAGGGAACTGAGGCACAGAGAAGTGAAGCGACCTGCCCAAAGTCACACAGCTGACAGTTGGCGGAGCCGGGATTTGAACCCATGACCACTGACTCCAAAGCCCGGGCTCTTTCCCACTGAGCCACGCTGCTTCTCCCATGACCTCTGACTCCCCAAGCCCGTACTCTTTCCACTAAGCCACCCTGCTGAAGTGACTTTCAAGAGCTGTAAGCTCATTCACTGTAGGCAGGGAACGTGTCCAAATTCTGTTATATTGTACGTTCCCAAGCACTTAGTACCGTGCTGTGCACACACAGCGAGTGCTCAATTAATTTGATTGATTGGTTCTACCTGTGATGGCTCCGAGCCCTGCCGTGGATCAAGGGAGCAATCCCAACGTACTGTGTCCCCTTTGGCTGCTGGATGTAGCAAGGCAGTGGCATATAGGCATTGCTGACTGACTCCATGGCAGGCTCAGAGCTTCTGACAAGCTGCAGAAATGCAGCTGCTTCCAGCCCCCTCCATGAATGGAAGTGGATCACCAGACGGGCTTGATTTTTACCCCGCTGCCCGATTTTCTCTTCTTAGGGTATTTGTTGAGCACTTACTTTGTGTCAAGCACTGTTCTAAGCTCTGGGGTAGGCAGAAGTTAATCAGGTTGGACACAGTTCCTGTCCCATATGGGGCACACAGACTCAGTAGGAGGGAGAGCGGGTATGGAATCCCCTTTTTACGGTTAAGGAAACTGAGGCAGAGAGAAGTGAAGTGATTTGTCCAAGGTGTCACAGCAGGCAAGTGGCAGAGCCGGGATTAGAACCCAGGTCAATCAATCAATCAATCGTATTTATTGAGCGCTTACTGTGTGCAGAGCACTGACTAACTGTGAGCCCACTGTTGGGTAGGGACTGTCTCTATGTGTTGCCAATTTGTACTTCCCAAGCGCTTAGTACAGTGCTCTGCACATAGTAAGCGCTCAATAAATACGATTGATTGATTGATTGATTGATTGACTAAGCCCTTGGGAAGTACAATTTGGCAACATGTAGAGGCAGTCCCTACCCAACAGTGGGCTCACAGTCTAAAAGGGGGAGTCTAAAAGGTCCTCTGACTCCCACGTTCTTTCCTCTAAGCCATGCTGCTTCCTCAATATAGGAGGAACCCTCTTCCAGCCCAAACTTAAGGCATTTATTATTTTATGTGAAGCCTCGTCCCAAGTGCTGAGGTAGATATAAACGAAATCAGTCACATTCACTCTTTAATTAGTCAATCAATGGCATTGATGGAACACTTACTATTTGCCGAACATCCTACTAAGCACTAAGTTTATAGACAAGAGCCCTGCCCTCAGGAGCTTACAAGGGACTCACAGTCTAGGGAAAGGCAGTCTATAGGTGGGGGAAATAGCTAGCTCAGTAGATGGAAGAGGTGAGCACAGCCTTTAAAGGACTTTTTTTCAAGGCCTTATTAGTTTAAAGTAAGGAATCATATGACAGAGAGGGAACACTAGTGTAACGGGCTCTTTCCGTTGCTTAGAGAGCTCTCTTCTAGACTGTAAGCTCGTTGTGGGCAGGGAATGTATCTGCTTTTTGTTATATTGTATCATCATCATCAATCGTATTTACTGAGCGCTTACTATGTGCAGAGCACTGTACTAAGCGCTTGGGAAGTACAAATTGGCAACATATAGAGACAGTCCCTACCCAACAGTGGGCTCACAGTCTATTGTACTGTCCCAAGTGCTTAGTTCAGTGCTTTGCATACAGTAAGCGCTCAATAAATACAACTGAATGAATGAAGGAATGCAGAAATGACAACTCCAAACATAGGTAGAATGAGACAGGGAATGAAATTCCCTTCATTGACCCTTTTCTCCAGTATGTGTGACAAAGAAATCCAGCACGAGTTGGGATCCTCAGTTGAAAGTATGAGGAGAGTGAGAATGTTAGCTTAAGCCTACAAGCCCAGGGATTTGTTGAGTTCCGTGTCTCCGATATAAACTTCTGAAGTTCGAAATTCTGTTTATGGTGGGCAATGACCTTGCTTTTTGGTACAAAAGTTAAAAGTCTAAAAACCGCTATTGCAAAACAAACCTTTCAGTTCTGGATAAATATTTCAAAATCCAAGGTTGAAATTCCAAAGTAATCCTCCACTTTGAAAGTTAATAGAGAGTGGGGAGAGAGCTTGGGGCAAGGCCGCTTTTGAATTTTCTAAACCCGAAGTGTTTGAAAAACCACGGGAATCTCCTCGTTGGGGCCGGCGGCCTCCAGGCTCATCCATGCCTAGAGGAAGAGCTTCAAAACTAGAGTTATTTTTTTTCTGCAGGGAATGGGAGAAATGGCAGCCCCTTATGTTTGTCAGTGGGGAATGATAAACCCACTGAAGGTGCTCACTAAATGTCAGCAGTCAACAAGGGGAGCCCACTCACCAGTCTAAGGTATGAAAGAGAGAGAGGAAGCACCTTTAGACTGTAAGCTCATTACGGGCAGGGATCGTGTCTGCTAATTTTGTTGTATTGTCCTCTCACCAGCGCTAAGCGTATGGTTCTGTGCACTTAGTGAGCACTCGGTAAATACCATTGATTGATTTTTAAAGAGCCACCTTGCTCCTGCGACCACCTCCCAGCTGACGGGTCCAGCTTCTGAGACTAGCATTATTGCAGAACCTTAACAGTTCCCTCTCCTCTGCCCATTGACTGCCAGACTCAGGCCTGAAAGTCAGAAGGATTGGACCAATTTTTATACCTAACAACGCATTGGGCTGCATATAGAATTTCAACTAGAAGTAGCTGAATGCAATTTTCACGAAGAAGCATTCACATCTTCTGTTATCCTTTCTTTATACATTTTATTCCTTGTGCGGAACAGTTCTATCTTGTTTTGAAGACTTGTGGAGAAACTGTGTAGAATGGCTATAAGTCCTGGTGGATGAGAAGCAGCATGGCCTAGTGGCTTGAGCGTGGGCCTGGCAGAAGGATCTAGTTCTAATCCCGGCTCCACCACCTGTCTGCTGTGTGACCTTGGGCAAGTCATTTAACTTCTCTGTGCCTCAGTTACCTCATCTGTAAAATGGGGATTAAAACTGCAAACCTCACGTGGGACAGGGACTGTTGTCCAACCTGGCTATTGTGTATTCAGTTCAACTCGGTCGTATTTGTTGAATGCTCATTCTGTGCAAAGCACTGCATCATTCATTCATTTCATTCAATCATATTTATTGAGCACTTACTGTGTGCAGAGCACTGTACTAAGCACTTGGGAAATGCAAGTTGGCAACATTTGGGGAAGTACAATACAGCAATAAATGGACACATTCCCTGCCCACAATGAGTATCTACTCCAGCACTTAATACAGTGCCTGGCACATAGTAAGTACTTAGCAAATATCATAAAAAAAAAATCAAGGTCTCCATCCTCCATCCTGAACCACTCTTTGGTTGACTAACACTCTGATCCCTCCCTCACCTCCCCACACCTCAATTTCATCGAAAAGACTTGCACAGTTAGAGGGGAAGAGAAAAGGGATTTAGCAAGGTTTAATATTAAACAGCGCAGTTACCTATCAATCTAAAACAAAGAATATTCGCTGCATTCTCCCTTAGCAAAATAAACCCTGGAGTGACATTCACTAAAGGCTTTGACCTAGTACCACTTGCTAGTTTATCAGTGGTATTTATTGATTGCTTACTTTGTTCAGAGCACTGTTCTAAGCACTTTGGAGACCACAATTCAATAGAGGTAGTTGGTAGGCATAATCTCTGCCCACAAGGAGCTTTCCATCTAGTGTGCCAGGAGCTTTTCCCAGTCTTGTAAAAGCACAGCCTAAGCCTTGACTAGGGCTTGTTTTGGACCATTGAGAAATGGGCCAAAGAAAGAGGGAAGGGGAGGCAGAGTTAAAACTAAAAGCATTTATGAATAAGGCATGGTTGGACAATTTAAAACAGGCCTTGACCCCATCTCCCAAAATCTGCTTTAAATACAAGAGAAAACAAGGTAAGGTATTTGTCTAAAGGGTTTGTCCCATAGGAACCTAAAGATGGAGCAGAGTTAGTTGTTGTTTCTCTGGAAAGGTACAGCCACAGTAGTTTGGTGTTGACTTAATTTATGAAGTGACAACATAAGCCAAATAATCAGATCTAACAGCCTGAAAGAGCAGTGGAGCAAAAAAACCCTTTAATTAGGATACCATTAGCTCTCAAACAACTAGCAGTGAATATCTTTTGGGCCCAAAATGGGAGCTGACAGCCTTCCCAAGTGCTTTCTTCAGTTCTCTGCAAAGAGTGGGCACTCAAATTAGTGATTAATCAATCAGTGATACTTATTGAGCAATTACTGGGTGCAGAATAATACATTAATCATATTTATTGAGTGCTTACTGTGTGCAGAGCACTGTACTGAGCGCTTGAAAGCACATAACAGAGTTGGTAGACATTTCCCTGCTCACGACTTTACAGTCTAGAGAGGGAGACAGACGTTAATTGTAAATAAATTACAGGTATCATCGTCATCATCATCAATCGTATTTATTGAGCGCTTACTATGTGCAGAGCACTGTACTAAGCGCTTGGGAAGTACAAATTGGCAACATATAGAGACAGTCCCTACCCAACAGTGGGCTCACAGTCTAAAAGGGGGAGACAGAGAACAAAACCAAACATACTAACAAAATAAAATAAATAGAATAGATATGTACAAATAAAATAAATAAATAAATAGAGTAATAAATATGTACAAACATATATACATATATACAGGTTGTACGTAAGTGCATCCCTAGAGTTTTCTTGGTAGAAATACGGAAGTGGTTCTTTCATGACTCAACAGCATAAGACACATAAGTGCTGTAGGGCTGAGGGAAGGGTAAATAAGGGGTGCAAATCTAAGTGCAGGGGTGAAGCAGAGTGATTTGGAGAAGAGGAAATGAGGGCGTAAGTCAGGAAAGGCTTCTTGGAGAAGATATGCTCTTAATAAGGCTTTGAAGGTAGGCAGAGTGATTGTCTTTTGGATACGAAGAAGGAGGGAGCTCCAGGCTAGAGGCAGGATGTGGGTGAGGGGTCGGCTTAAGCGCTTAGTACAGTGCTCTGCACACAGCGCTCAATAAATACTACTGAATGAATGAATGGAGGTAGATGAGATACGAGATACAGTGAGTAATTTGGTATTAGAGGGGTGATGTGTGAGGGCTGGGTTGTAGAAGGAAATCAGGGAGGTAAAGTAGGAGGGGGCAAGGTGATTGAGTGCTTTAAAGCCGGTGGTAAGGAGTTTCTCTTTGATGCAGAGTTGGATGAGCAACCATTGGAGGTTCTTGAGGAGTGGGGAAACATGGACTGAATGGTTTTGTAAAAAAATGATCCGGGCAGCAGAGTGAAGTCTGGACTGAAGTGGGGAGAGGCAGGAGGGAGGTCAGCAAGCAGGATGATGCAGCAGTCAAAACAGGGTGGGTGCTTGGATTGACGTGGTAGCAATTTGAATGGAGAGGAAAGGGTGGATTTCAGCGATATCGCGAAGGTCGAACCGAAAGGATTTGGTGACAGACCGAATGTGTGGGTTGAATGAGAGAGATGAGTCGAGGAGAACACCAAGGTTACGGGCTTGTGAGATGGACGATGGTGGTCCTGTCTATGTGATGGGAAAATGGGGGGGGTACAGGTTTTGGATGGGAATATGAGGAGTTATTTTGGACGTGTTAAGTTTGTGGAAACAGCGGGGCATCCAAGTAGTGATGTCTTGAAGGCAGGAGACAGAAGAGAAGGAGAGAGATCAGGGCACTGAAGTAAGCACTTGGCAGGGAGTGCAGTACAACAGACTTGGTAGATATGTTCCCTATTTATAAGGAGCTTACAGTCTAGAGGGGAAGACAGGCATTAAAATAAATTACAAATATGTATTCACGTGCTGTGGGGTGAGGGTGGGGCAATCATTAAATGCCCGAGTGCGTAGGCAAAGCAGAAAAGAGGGGGAGTAGGAGAAGACCTTATGGAGAAGATTGATCCCCATTGATTGCAAGCCTTTAATCATGACTTACAGCCCAGTGAAAAACTGTATTTTTCTTCCATCAGGGCTCGGTCTAGATCCTGAAAAGCTTCCCCATCAGATGAGTACGTCCAATTGGCAAGAGATGAAGATACTTTTTGCGGGCGTTTTCTCCAAGAAGACCCAGGCAGAATGGTGTAGAATCTTTGAGGGGACGGATGCCTGTGTGACTCCTGTCCTCAGCTTGGAGGAGGCGGTCCTTCATGAGCATAACAAATCGCGGGGCTCTTTCATCACGGCTGAGGATGGGGAGGTCAGCCCCAGGCCCGCCCCTCTGCTTTCCAGGACTCCCGCCAGTCCCTCCCGGCGAAGAGCTCCCGTCGGAGGAGACCATACCGAAGAGATTCTGAAGGAATTTGGATTTAGCAAGGATGAGATTAATCATCTTCATGAAGCTAAAATCATTGACAAGAATGGGCCGAAATCAAATTTATGAATTTCTGCCAATGGAATTATTCAGATCTTAACAGAACGATAGTGAGGAAGGATAATGGAGTGCTTGGAGGAAAAAAAGAACATTTTCATACAGAATCCTTTCTCTTCTAATTATTTTTAATTAAAAACTAGCTGCACTAATTGAAGAATCAGTATATTCTTGGGAACTACGGAAGGGTAATGACAACTTTTTGCAGAAAAAAGAACATTTTCCTATAGAAGCTTTTTCTCTCTCGATTGCACCAAGTGATGAATCAGTATATGGTTGTTTTATTTCTATAGATCTGGTTTGAAGCCTTTGATTTTGGATTTTTGAGTTAAAATTTATGCCATAAGCAATTATATTATATGCCCTACACGTGTTTTAATGTATTGGTTAATAAACCTTTATCATCTGTTCAGCAATTAATTGGAGTGTTATAAGTAAAAAATAAAGGGGTTTTTTTATTTTATAAAGTTATATTCGTTGAAAATGTTTTGTCCGGAGCGCTCTGAAACTCAACACATTTAATTTTGACACCTTTTAGTTCCTGGACCACTGTATATAAAGCACCAGTCTAAGCACTAAGAGGAATTACAACAGAATAAATGCTCTAGAGGGTTGCCTATATATTCCAGGCTAATATATTATTCCTTTCTCTTTGGCTCTATTTCTCCTAGTTTATTCCCTTCTGTTTATGAACTTTGTGCTCGGCGAGCATGGAAGAGCACTGTAATGCTGGAATGCCACCCGGGAAGCTTTTATCTGTGCCCGCTTCTGAGGCTAAAATTCTTAACTAGGTCCCTCTGACCAGTTTGAGTCCCCCAGAAAAAGGCCCAATTGCACTTGACCAGTTGGAAAACTTTTTCTCCTGGCGATCGAATCGCGTCGGCACAGTGACTGAGCAAAGTAGCATCCTCTGGGTGGTCTTATCTTCTTTCCCATCTTCATCCCCGACCTGTCTTTGTTAGCAGGGGCTCGGGGACCAGGCAGCAGCGGATTTGCAGGAAAGCCTTCAATCCTGCACTGTGGAGAGCATTCCAGGAAGCCCGGGGGCGTAAGTCTGCTAATCTCCGTCACACTCTCATTTTTTTTTCTTCCCCCCACCCCCCTCTTCCCTTGATGAAAACTTGTGATCTTGGAGGCCTCAAAGAATTTGAGCCCCTCCTCTGACCCCACCGTCTATCTCCTCCCCTGCTTGCCAGCCGCCCGGCATCCATGTCACATCTAGCTGGGAGTGCAGATCCTAGAGCCGCTTCCAGATTCGGACTTTAACCGTTGAGGGACGGGACCCTGGCGATCCCCCGGTGGGCATGGATGACAGCAAAGGGGCAGCCAAGACCCACACGTACGTCTCCCTGGCCGAGGACGACCCCCCCGGACTCGCCGAACCCCCCGAAAGGACAACTGGCAAGCTCATCATGCACAGCACGGCCATGTTCGGTCGGGAGTTCTGCTACGCGGTCGAAGCGGCTTTCGTGACCCCGGTGCTGCTGAGCGTGGGTCTGCCCAAAAGCCTGTACAGTTTGGTGTGGCTCATCAGCCCCATCCTGGGCTTCTTGCTGCAGCCAGTGGTGGGATCTGCCAGTGACCGCTGCAAATCCAAGTGGGGCAGGCGGAGACCCTATATCTTGGCTTTGGGCATCCTGATGCTGTTAGGCATGCTACTCTACCTCAACGGGGATGCCTTGGTGTCAGGTGAGTGAGCTCCTGGCGCTGGAGGAACTGGGACGGAGAGGGGAGTGACTGACTTTCCTGGTCATGACGGGGACTAGGGCAGCTATGCCTCCTCAGGCTTAAGAGCCATGTCTGGGGGCTCTGTGTCTTTAAAAATGCCAGAAAGCCTTTGTCTTTGAACAGGAATTAAAGGGAAGGTTCTGGGTGGGATTTAAGTAGCAATCAACTCTTTTTAACAATTGAGTTTTTCAACCCTCCTGGTGTGCCAGATGTAACATTTCCCCCTCTGAACAGCTACCAAATTAGATCCATAAATATTTACATCCCAGCACTATGAACCCAAATATCTGTGGGCAGAAATATACCAGAAGCTAATGGTCCCTGAATTATGCAGTGCTTCTTTAAGTGCTGGCACGCGTGTACACACACACACGGACACGCACATACACACCCCAACACACACCGCAGCCTTCAGCATTAAGTCATCCCAGAGAGGAAATATTGGCATTGCAATTTCTGATAATTAAAGCCAGCAGAAGGCTAATCCACCAGGCCATTACTCTCCAATCAATCAATCAATCATATTTATTGAGCGCTTACTGTGTGCAGAGCACTGTACTAAGTGCTTGGGAAGTACAAGTTGGCAACATATAGAGACAGTCCCTACCCAACAGTGGGCTCACAGTCTAAAAGAACTGCTCAATATTGATGGTTCCTGAAGAAGGCATTGTAAAACTTGTGAAGCAAGTAAATGGTTTGCTGGGCTTCTAGAACTTGTGGTCTATACCATTCAATGCGGAAAGGAGCGGTAAAGACCATAAATGAGGGAGAGAGAATGTCACATCTCAGAGCAGGCATCAGGTCCTGAAAAAGGTTACGGGGAACTGGGAGATGGGAAATGGACGTTTGTGACAGGTTTCCCGTGGATACCAGCAGCAGCCATTGGGTTTTCACCTAGTCAGTCACTTGTATTTATGGAGCACTTACTGTGTACAAAGCACTGTACTAAGCACTTGGGAGAGCACAATGTAGCAATAGACACATTCCCTGCCCACACTGAGCTTACAGACTAGAGCAGGAGAAAGACATTAATACAGATAAATGACAGATACGGACATAAGTGCTGTGGGGCTGGGTGGGGGGGATGAATAAAGGGAGCAAGTCAGGGCACGCAGAAGGGAGTGGGAGAAGAGGAAAGGGAAACTTAGTTCTCAGGACCCTTGAGGTGGGCTTGGGAGCCTCCCTTCCTCTCTCTGCTCAGTCGCCACCACCCGAGAGGTAATTTAGGAACATGGCATGGGTATCAGCCATGATGTACTGCTCCTAGAAGACGGGGAGCAGGGGTGGAGCTGTGTAATAACCCCAGGGATCCCGTCCTGCAATCAGTTGGGCTGACTGGTGCTTCTGTGACTGCATGCACGCCTTTGCCATCGTCGAAGGATCTCACTGGGGTCCCTGATTTTGGAAGGTGGAGAGGGCAAGAGATAACCTCTCGGGACTAATGACTTGAACCTGTCACAGCCACAGACTGTACCTTCAAGCCGGGGCATCAGAGCTCCTGGTTGGAATGCCACCCCAAGTGGATTGGGTAGACCCCACCTCTGGTGCTTGTGTTAGTCGGGGATGGTGGTGCTTATATCTCTCTTAGCTGACAGCTACGCCTGGAATTTCCTCCAATGTAACCGGGCAGTCTCTGACTCCATGGGCCGTCCTCTCTCCCAGCCACGAACCCAGGGCCCGAGCAGAAGGTGATCTGGTCCATCGTCGTCACCATGCTGGGGGTGGTGTTCTTCGACTTCGCCGCCGACTTCATCGACGGACCCATCAAAGCTTACCTGTTCGATGTCTGCTCCCATAAGGACAAAGAGAAGGGCCTTCATTACCACGCTCTCCTCACAGGTAGGGGCGTCCTCCTGTCTCTTTGGCGGAATAAGGGGAGGGGTTTTCCCTTTGCTGATCTTTTGAAATGAATGGATCAGTTGATCTGGGGCTTCTGTCACGAGGGCTTTGATTCCCATTCACTTGCCTCCAAGAAGGTCAGCCCACTCCCTTCAGGCTGCTTCAGTTTCTGCTGAGGAAACTGACAGAAGGACTTTCAAAGGCACTGCCTAAAGGCCAAGTGGAAAAAAAAACCCTCTGTGTTCAAAAGCATACTCTTTAGAAACTGGGTGTGTGAATCCATAGTCCTTTCTGATGGAGATCGTCATATGAAGGGCGTGGCTTGGAGGATAAAGCATGGGCCTGGGAATCAAAATGATCAGGGTTCTAATCCCGGCTCCGCCACTTGTCTGCTATATGACCTTGGTCAAGTCACTTAACTTCTCTGCCTCAGTTCCCTCATAGGATGGGAATTCATTCATCCATTCAATCGTATTTATTGAGCGCTTACTGTGTGCAGAGCACTGTACTAAGCGCTTGGGAAGTACAAGTCAGCAACATATAGAGACGGTCCCTACCCAACAACGGGCTCACAGTCTAGAAGTTAAGAATGTGAGCCCTCTGTGGGACAGGATCTGTGTCCAACCTGATTATCTTGTATCTACTCCAGCTCTTAGTACAGTGCCTGGCACATAGTGAACATTTAACAAATGCCACTGTTATTATTATTATGCAAAGAAGAGCCACTGGATGAAGAAGGCAGGAGTCAGACCCACCTCCTCATTAAAGATTTTTTTTTTAAGGGTATTGTTAAGCGTTTGCTATGAGCAGGTCCTGTACTAAAAGCTGGGGTAAATGCAAGCTGATCAGATTGGACACAGTCCATGTCCCATATGGGGCTCACAATCTTAATCCCCATTTTATAGATGAGGTAATTGAGGTCCAGAGAATTTAGGTGATTTACCCAAATTCACACATCAGACAAGTGGTAGAACTGGGATTAGAACCCAGGTTATTCCGACTCCCAAGCCTGTGCTCTATCCACTAGGCCATGCTGCTCCTCAAAAGATGAGAGACGTCTCCCCCACCCTCATCCCCTCTTAATTGGGGTGTGGATTTGTTCTGTCCCTTACCAGAAGTGCTGGACTAGAAAGATTCACAGTCTACAAGACTGTGTTCAGTCAATCAGTAATAATAATAATGATGATGGTATTTGTTAAGCGCTTTACTGTCATCATCAATCGTATTTATTGAGGGCTTACTATGTGCAGAGCACTGTACTAAGCGCTTGGGAAATACAAATTGGCAACACGTAGAGACAGTCCCTACCCAACAGTGGGTTACTATGTGCAAAGCACTGTTCTAAGTGCTGGCGGGGATACAAGGCGATCAGGTTGTCCCAAGTGGGGCTCACAGTCTTAATCTCCATTTTATAGATGAGGTAACTGAGGCACAGAGAAGTTAAGTGGCTTGCCCAAAGTCACACAGCTGACAAGTGGCAGAGCCGGGATTCAAACCCATGACCCCTGACTCCCAAACCCGTGCTCTTTCCACTGAGCCAAGCAGCTTCTCTGTATTTACCAAACCTCTGTTTTGGGTAGAGCGCTGTATTAGTTACTTAGGAGTAAAGGACACGGTCTCCGCCTTCAAGGAGCTTACAATTTACGATTACTTGAACCATCTTTAGTCTGTAAGTTCATGGGGGAGAGGGAACGTGTCTAACAACTCTAATGAACTGTGCTCTTCCAAGCTCTTAGAGCACTAAAAGTGCTTAAAAAATTCCATTGGTGATGATGACAGACTTTGCCTTAAGATTTCCCTTCTGTGGATTTCAGTTGTCCCGTTAGAAACTGTTGAACTGACACACCCTGGCTGGGGTAGCCAAGGGGCAACTTTCTAGTTTCTCCCAGTGCCTTGTGCTACTTATAAACCGTCACAGTGGTCTCTGATACACTGGTAACATGGGACGTCTCACCCCTCCCTTCCTAATCAACGTAGAAATGCACTTTGTCAAAATTACTTACAAAACAACAATCCGCCTGAGAAACCAGTCAGTCTCCTTCTTTCCAAATTCAGATCTGTTGCTTCTCTCGCCCAGCTTCTGGCAGAGGTAAGGTTCCTCACTACTTTATGAGTTTCTTTCTCAACTTCAGAGGACGGGTTTATTGAAGTAGAAGTGCTAGGAATGTTTCAAGGCTTGATCTATTGATCCACTGCTGTTTGATCACAGCCTATATTCATTCATTCATTCATTCAATCGTCTTTATTAAGCGCTTCTGTGTACAGCGCTTCTGTATACCACTGTGTATACAGTGGTACTAGGCGCTTGGGAAAGTACAGTACAGCAAAAAAGAGTGACAATCCCTGCTCACAGCGAGCTCACAGTCTACAGTTGGGGAGACAGACCTCGATACAAATAAAGAGACATCACTATAAATAAATGAAATTACAGATATATACATAAGTGCTGTGGGGCAGGGTGGGAGGATGAGCATACTATATTTCAGTATGTAGGTCAGCCTAAGGAAATAGCCTGTTATACTCCTCCTATTAAATTTCATTACCTCTCTGTGGCTAATAATTAACTCTCCAAAGACAGCCAATGAAATATTCTTTTATCTCAAGAACCTGGAGTTGCCATATTTTTACTTTATTCCCAAATCACTCACCAAAGTAGTAGAAGTGTGGTCCCAGAACAGGCTTCTGAGCAAGCTCGTCCCTCTAGACTGTAAGCTCATTGTGGGCAGGGAATGAGGCTGTTTATTAATAATGATAATTAATAATTTTGGTACTTATTGAGTACTTACTATGTGCCAAGCACTGTTCTAAGTGCTGGGGTAGATACAAGTGAATCAGGTTAGATACAGTCCCTGTCCCACATGGGGCTCATACTCTTAATCCCCATTTTACAGAAGAAGTAACTGAGGCCCAGAAAAGTTATGTGACTTTCCTAAGGTCACACAACAGACATGTGCGTGGCTTAGTGGAAAGAGCATGGGCTTTGGAGTCAGAGGTCATGGGGTCAAATCCCAGCTCCGCCAATTGTCAGCTGCGTGACTTTGGGCAAATCACTTAACTTTTCTTTGCCTCATTTACCTCATCTGTAAAATGGGGATTAAATACTGTGAGCCCCCCGTGGGACAACCTGATCACCTTGTAACCTCCCCAGCGCTTAGAACAGTGCTTTGCACATAGTAAGCACTTAATAAATGTCATCATTATTATTGCTATTATTATGTGGCAGAACCGAGTTTGGAACCCAGGACCTTCTGAGTCCCTGGCCTATGCTCTATTGTTATATTGTATTCTCCACCAGCACTTAGAATAATGCTCTACAGCCAGTAAGCTCTCAATGAATAGTCTGACTAAACTCAGCCCAGAAATGGGGGGATGTGAGTGAAGCCGATGAGCCCTGGGAAAAGATCAAGGCCAAGACTGTTTTCCGGAGCCTCTGAAAAGTCGATGAATGAGACTAATGCACAGACACTGCTCATCATGTCATGTGCTGTCTTAACAAATACCACCATTATTAAAGAAAAGATGTAGGTTCATATCCCAAAATAATGAAGAGATTTAACTAGTCTTGGAATCCATAATTCAAAGGAAAAAGAATCTAGTTTATTACGTGCCAAAGGTTTCCTGAGATCTTTCCATGCCTTGTACTTCCCAAGTGCTTTGCACACAGTAAGCGCTCAATAAATATGATTGATTGATTGATTGATTGATCCCCTGAAACTCGGCATTCTGAATTTTCCCAACATCTCAGTTCCATGAGTCTCTAACAACTCAGCCTCCTACCATGCCTGTCCCATGTTTCTCACTGTGGAACATATGACTGCTGAATTGTATATGGTGATGGCATTTATTAAGCGCTTACTATTTTCAAAGCACTGTTCTAAGCGGTGGGGAGGTTACAAGGTGATCAGGTAGCCCCATGGGGGCCTCGCAGTCTTAATCCCCATTTTACAGATGAGGTAACTGAGGCTCAGAGAAGTGAAGTGACTTGCCCAAAGTCACACAGCTGACAATTGGCGGAGCCAGGGTTTGAATCCATGACCTCTGACTCCAAAGCCTGTGCTCTTTCCACTGAGCCACACTGCTTCTCATCTTTCCCACCCCCGAATATGCACAGCAACACACTAGAACCCCCACAAAAGACTTTCATTGTTCATTCATTCATTCATTCATCCATCCATCCATCCATTCATTCACAATATTTGTTGAACACCTACTGTGGCCGAGCACTATCCTAAGCTTTGGAACATACAAGAGAAGTAAAAGGCATAACGTTGCCCTCAAGGAGTTACCAGTCTAATGATCATCATCATCATTAATGGTATTAATTTGAGCACTTACTGTGTGCAGAGTACTGTACTAAGTGCTTGAGAGAGTACAGTGGAGTTGGTAGGCACGTTCCCTGCCCACAGTGAGCTTACAGTCTGGGGGGGAGGCCACATACGTGAATATAAATAAATCATGTTATGTAATTGATAGATATGTATGTTAAGTCTGAGGGATTGAGGATGGGGCAATATAATGATATAAGAACCTATGGCTAGATTTGTGAAATGGCTAGCTGCAATAGTTTTCTTTTTCCCTCAGGTCTTGGAGGATCCCTCGGCTACCTTCTGGGTGCTATTGATTGGGGACGCTTGGAACTGGGAAGATTATTACTCACAGAATATCAAATCATGTTCTTCTTTGCTGCTGTGGTGTTTCTTATATGTCTCGTTATACACTTGTGTAGTATCCCTGAAGTACCTCTGACTGATGACCAAATAGACTCAATCCAAAGGATGAAACCCAATAGCCTTCTGTTAAAGCCAAGTGAGCTGTATGGATACGGTTCTATAGAGAAAGTCAACACCAGTTGTTTCACCCCAGAATGCACAGAAGTAACATTTTCCAAGATGGGAGACTCGACTCAAAACCCTAATGAACAGGTAATTACACTCTACATTTTTATATTGTTTATTTCTTGGTGGGAAGACTGTTCTAAATCCATTTAGGCTTCAAGAGGCAGCAACCGATTCCCTTGTCTTATGCCGTCGAGTCATTTCAGGACCATAGCTGCCCCACGGACACATCTTTCCCAGAACGCCCCGCTCTCCATCTGCAATCGTTCTGGTCGTGTATCCATACAGTTTTCTTGGTAAAAATACAGAAGTGGGTTACCATTGCCTCCTTCCATGCAGTAAACTCGACTTTCGAGAGTAAACCCTCGACTTTCTCCCATGCCGCTGCTGCTCCATAATTGATCATTTGGGCTCCCATTTGGACCCAGGAGGAAGAAATCAATCCATGGTATTTACTGAGTGCTTAGTATGTGCAAAGCGCTGTAGTAAGTATTCGGAGAGTACAGAACAATGGAATTGGTACACACATTCCGTTCAGGGTGTTCAGGATGAAAATGGGAAAGGCTTTTCCGCACAATGGGTGCTACGCAGACGGAATTTCTTACCTCAGGAAATTGTGCGGATGGAGAGTATCATTAAGATGGGTTTAGATCCATTTTTGGATGCTAGATCCTCAT
Organism: Tachyglossus aculeatus; assembly: GCF_015852505.1. Lineage (NCBI taxonomy): Eukaryota > Metazoa > Chordata > Mammalia > Monotremata > Tachyglossidae > Tachyglossus > Tachyglossus aculeatus. The sequence continues at coordinate 75,568,652 of NC_052068.1, forward strand.
GGATTTATTGGGGTAAAAAAAATCAGTATTAGAATTTGCATCCCTAGTCATAACAATGGATGCCAAGTAGAGCAACAATCTCTTTGTTCCTGGAAGCATCCTTTAATCCCACTGTTAGAATTCTGAGTGGTTGTTTGGGTCATTGATGTGACCCAGCTGTGGTGTTTCTTAGTTTTTATGATTAATCTCTCCCTTTTCTTGTCTCTGCTTTTCTGGCTCTCTCCCCTGTCACCGCCCCCGACCCCATCTTAAATTGCTTTCTGTTGTTCTTGTTGAGGTTCTATTTTCCTCTCTGTTGGTCTTTCGTGAGTGCCCTCATTGTCTCAATTTCTAACAGCCCTACTGACAGCATTTACACCTTCTTCCTTTTCTGCTGGCTGTAAACAAGAGTGAGGCAGGCAAGCAAAAGGAACTATAGTTAAAGAAAGAAAGGGGGGAAATGTAAGAGGAGTTGTGGGCACAGGTGTCTTTCAGCAAGTTGTGGGAAAAGTTTGAAGGAGGGATGAATCATTTATTTCTACGCTGAAGCAACAGATTGCTACCCTCATCCTACTCAACCTCTTGGCTGCCTTCAGCACTGTGGATTCATTCATTCATTCATTCATTCATTCAATCGCATTTATTGAGCGCTTACTGTGTGCAGAGCACTGTACTAAGTGCTTGGGAAGTGCAATTTGGCAACATATAGAGACGGTCCCTACCCAACAGCGGGCTCACAGTCTAGAAGGGGGAGACAGACAACAAAGCAAAACATGCGGACAGGTGTCAAGTCATCAGAATAAATAGAAATAAAGCTAGATGCACATCATAAAGAAAATAAATAAAATAGTAAATATGTACAAGTAAAACAGATTATGCAAAAGCACTATCTAACGTCGGTTTTACTGACACAGAACTCATCCCTTACCTCTCTCAGCCTTCTTCACTGGCTCTTCCTCCTCCTCCCAGCCTCTGTGGGTGTCTTTCAGGGCTCTGGTCTAGATTTCTTTCGCTTCTCGCTTTACACTCACTCCCTTGAGGTGCTCATCCTCTCCGATGGATTCAACTATAATAATAATTGTGGAATTTGTTAAACTTTTACTGTGTGCTGGCACTGTACTAAGCGCTGGGGTGAATACAAGCAAATCAGGTTGGACACAGTCTCTGTCCCACAGGAGGCTCCCAAGTCTCATTCCCCATTTTACAGTTGAAGAAACTGAGGCCCAGAAGAGTGAAGGGACTTGCCCAAGGTCACACAACAGACTAGTGGCAAAGCCAGGGTTAGAACCCACAACCTTCACTTCTCTGTGCCTCTGTTGCATCATCTGTAAAGTGAGGATTAAGACTGTGAACTCCACATGAACTGTGTCCAACCTGATTGGCTGGTACCTGCCCCAGGACTTAATAATAATAATAATGTTGGCATTTGTTAAGCGCTTACTATGTGCAAAGCACTGTTCTAAGCGCTGGGGAGGATACAAAGTGATCAGGTTGTCCCACATGGGGCTCACAGTCTTAATCCCCATTTTACAGATGAGGTAACTGAGGCTCAGAGAAGTTAAGTGACTTGCCCAAGGTCACACAGCAGACATGTGGTGGAGCTGGGATTCGAACCCATGACCTCTGACTCCAAAGCCCGGGCTCTTTCCACTGAGCCACGCTGCTTCTCTAAAACCTCTGAAACTTAAAACCAGTACCTGGCACATTGTAAGTGCATAACAAATATCACTAAAAAAATGACAAACAGGATCATGAACGATGAATTTCTGCAATGTAATCCTCCTCCTAGCACTGAAAAATAATAATGGTATTTGTTAAGCGCTTACTATGTGCCAAGCACTGTTCTAAGCTCTGGTTCTAAATTCTAAGTTCTAAGCACTTGTTCTAAGATCTAATCACTGAAGTTATGCCTCCTTTTCTACTGGGCCCGTCATACGGGAGCAGAATGAGCAACAGCAGGATACCTAAACAACTGCCATATGGCGAGTTGAAGTTGGGAAACTGAAAGCAAAAGGGCAGAGAAAGCGCTTCTAAGACATAGTGCAACAAAGACTTCCATCTCAGCTGAAAACTGGTAGTAAATTGGTGAGGATAAACGAGCATGGCAAGAAAGGAGTGACTCTTTTTGAGGAAAAGCATCATAAGGAATGAAAGACAAGGAGGTAAATGAGAAAACAGCACCAAGCACTGCAAACATTAAACATTATACAACAAGGGACAACTTTTGTGTTTGCACCATGTAGCCGAGACTATGGATCCTGCATTATTTATTTCAGCCACACCCATACTCATAGGGGAGTTGGTGTCTTCTTTTAATATGAAGGACAACTGCGTGTGTGGGTATGTACTATCTTCACATAAACACATACATATATGCATATTAAGAGATTAAGCATGTTAGAATATCACAGCAGGATCAGACCACAGTCTATCCAGCCCTATATTCTAGCTCTTGCAGTATGAATTCCTCATGCCTACCCACTGCTGGATGAAAAAAATTCCTTTTGTTTGTTTCGACTACTTCAATCTATTTCCCTTCATCTTGGAGTTGTGGAATTTGGAGACCATCCATTCTATGTTCATCCAATCCTCACCCTTCATGATTATGTAAATTTCATTGATACCCTTTCTCAACCTTTGTCTTTCCAGCCCGAAGAGGAGTTTTAATCTTTTCAATCTGTTCTCATATAGAAGCTGCTTCATCTTGTTTGTCATTTCAGCTTCTCTTCCCCAAACCTTTTCCAGTTCTGTCATGCCTTTCTGAAGAAAAGGTGATCAGAATTGCCCACACTGTGGTATTGCTGCTTAGTGAATTTAAACTAACTATGATTCTATTAGAACTGTTCCTCAGGATTTCGTTTGAACATATAAATGGGATGAATGATATGAATCCCTTAAAGTTTATTACCTTAACCTCTATTACCTCAGAGCCACGTGAATCATATCTTCTCAAACTAAGTTTATTTAATCATTTCTGAGACACACTTCCCTTCAGTCCCTAAAGCCAACAGGGTGCAATCCCATTGTCTCTTGTTCCCCCAACACAAAGCCCAAAGCAACTCATTTTGGGGCTGAGTCCAGGAACTGAAAACTGAATTTCCAAAGAGAATTTTGTGACAGCTAGGAGCCAGGGAAAGCAGTCTGCAGACTGAACTTATGAGTCTTAATAACCCAGGCTGCAATATTTCAGATTCCATTTTGAAAATGAGAAAAATGAGAAAATGAAAATGAGAAAAAATGAGAAACACAGTTACGCTCCTTAGAAGCTGTGGCCCTTTGTTTTAAGTTGAATCTATGGAATCTATGAGTTTTCACTTTAGATCCCTTTAAAACTCATCCCCTGTTGTTAAATGTCAATAATCAGTCCTGTAGTCATTGAAACACCCTCTTTTTAATTTGGTTGGCTGTTCTATGAATGTTCACAAATAAATATATCATACCCAATCTTCTTTGCACAGTGGTAAACAGTGTTCGAGAAGCAGTGTGGCTCAGTGGAAAGAGCACAGGCTTTGGAGTCAGAGGTCAGGGATTCAAACCCCGACTCCGCCAATTGTCAGCTGTGTGACTTTGGGCAAGTCACTTACCTTCTCTATGACTCAGTTACCTCATCTGTAAAATGGGGATTAAAACTGTGAACCCCCTGTGGAACAATCTGATTACCTTGTAACCTCCCCAGTGCTTAGAACAGTGCTTTGCACATAGCAAGCACTTTATAAATGCCATTATCATCAGTATTATTATTATTATTAAACAACACTCCAGACCTCAAAAATGAATTTGAAAGTATTAAAATGACCCTGGTCGTTGTTAAGGCAATCGGGAGACTGGAAAAGAATTGCCATTTCACTTTTAATTTTTAAACCCCAAGAGGGAGAGAATTATTTGCAAACCCAGATACTTTAAAATGCAGGTATCACTGAAAATGCGTGTGGGTTTGAGAACAAAGGGAAAGTGTAATTGGTGAGAACAAAAGGATTTAAGAACTGAATGTGAAATGAGCAATTCTTAGCAGATTGAACACATGGTCACCAGCCCTACCTTTGCTTAGGGTGACTAGACAGAGAGATTAGTCTCCCACTGACCAACTGTGTCCAAAGGATTGACCTTCCTTTGAGCAATAGAGGCTGGTAGGTAGCACCGTTGTTTGTTAGCATTACGGGCAACTGGCATGCCCAGCTTAAAGATGAACACGGTTTGGGAATTTTGTTCCAGGCTCAGGGGAAGATGACATTGAAATCCTTGCTGAAGACGTTGATCAGCATGCCATCTCACTACCGCTGCCTCTGTGTCAGCCACCTCATTGGATGGACGGCTTTTCTCTCCAACATGCTCTTCTTCACCGATTTCATGGGACAGGTAACACCCATCCCCATATGTACTCTGACCTATGATCCCCAGGGTACCTGCACCCCCAAAAAGTCTGATCCATCTGGGTTTGGGTGAGTTTGGCAAAAGAGATGGGGAGGAAAGGAACTACATGGGGCTTAAAATGTCCTCTTGCGTTTGGTTTAATTAAGACATGCAACCAGAGCCAAAGAGGATATTTTAATTCAGGTGTGCTCCCAGTTCCAAGTGACCACTAAACATAAAATCCAGTGATAAACCTAATGTCTACACCCACACCAATTGTTGGTGTAGCGCAGGATCTGTAAAAACTACTTGATGTTTCATCCAATCACTGCAGGGAAGACTGATCCTCATCCTCCCCTTGTCCTGCCTCTGACATGCTGCTTTGCAATCAAGTTCTCCATTTTAGCAGGAGCTCGAGACTGAAGCAGCACAGAATAGACAGGATTGGTGAAGATGGAGACCACTTCTCTCTCATTTTTTAAAATGATATTTGTTCAGCGCTTACTCTGTTCCAGGTATTGTACTGAGCACTGAGATAGCTACAAGATAATCAAGTTGGACACAGTCCCTGTCCCACATAGGGCTTGCAGTCTTAATCCCCATTTTACAGATGAAGTAACCAAGGCACAGAGAAGTTAAGTGACTTGTCCAAGGTCACACAGCAGACTAGTGGCAGAGGTGGGATTAGAACCTCAGGTCCTCTGACTCCCAAGCCCATTCTCTAACCACTAGGCCATGCTACTTCTCTCCCAATCAATCAATCAATTATATTTATTAAGTTCTTACTGTGTGCAGAGCACTATACTAAGCACTGAAGAGAGTACAGTATAACAGAGTTGGTAGACATGTTCCCTGCCTCCAAGAAGCTTATAGTTTAGAGGGGGAATCAGGCATTGATATAATGATAATGATATTTGTTAAGTGCTTACTATGTGCAAAGCATATGAATAAATGAATTATAGATATGTAACGTAAGTGCTGTGGGTGGGGTGAATACCAAGGACAATGGCAATGCAGAAGGAAGTGGAAAAAGAGAAAATGAGGGTTTAATTGGAGAAACCCTCTTGGACAGATAGATGAGATTGAGTAGGATGACAATGAGAAGTGAAGTGTGAGGGCTGGGTTGTAGTAGAAAATCAGAGAGGTAAGGAGTAGGGCAAGATGATTGACTGCTCTAAAGTCAATGGTAAGGACTTTCTGTTTGATGCGGAGATGGATGGACAACCACCACTGGAGGTTCTTGAGTGGGGAAACACGGACTGAGAGTTTTGTACAAAAATGATCCAGGCAGCAGAGCCAAGAATAGACTGAGGTGGGGAGAGATGTGGGGAGCTTAGATTAACATAGTAGCAGTCTGGATGGAAAGGAAAGAGTGGATTTTAGCAGTGCTGTGGAAGTTGACCAATGGGATCTGGTGAAAGATTGAATATGTAGGTTGAATGAGAGAGATGAATCAAAAGTAATGCCAAGGTTATGTGGGCTTGTGAGACAGGAAGGATGGTGGTGCTATCTACAGTAATGGGAACATCAAGTGGAGGGCAGGGTTTGGGTGGGAAAATGAGGAGCTCTGTTAAGTTTTAAGTGCAGGTGGGACAACCAAGAAGAGATGGTCTCAAAGCAGGAGGAAATATGAGACTGCAGAGAAAGAGAAAGACCAGGTGTTGAGGTGTAGATTAGAGAATCATCCACATAGTGATGGTAGTTGAAGCCATGGTTTTCCAAGGGAGTGGGTGTAGATGGGAACTAGAAGGAACCTAGAACTGAGCCTTGAGAGACTCCCACAGCCAGGGGGTGGAAGACAGATGGGGAACCCATAAAAGAGACTGAGAATGAGCAGCCAGAGAGACAGGAGGAGAACCAGGAGAGGATCGTGCCAGTCAGTGAAGCCAAAGTTAGATAGTGTTTCCAGGAGAATGGGGTGGTCCACAGTGCTGAAGGTAGCTAAGTGGTCAAAGAGAATTAGGATGGAGTAGCAGCCAGTATATTTATCAAGGAGATCACCGGTGACTTTTAAGAAAGCAGTTCTGATGCAATGAAGAGGGCAGAAGCCAGATTGGAAGCAGGGGGAGAGTCAAGAAGAGAATTGGAGGAATGGAAGTGGAAGTAGTGGGTGTAGAAATTTGTTCAAGGCATTTAGAGAGGAATGGTAGGAGGGAGATGGGGCAAGGGAGGGTTTTTTTTGGGATAGGGGTTATATGAGCATGTTTGAAAGTAGTGGAGAAGAAGAAGCCACTGGAGAATGAACAGTTGAAGATGGTAGTCATGGAGGGGCGAAAGAAGGGAACAAATGGTTTGATAAACTGTGAAGGGATGGGTTGGGTGTGCAGGTGGAGGGGGTAGATTTTGAGAGGAGGCAGGAGATCTCCTCTTGAGATACTGCTGGGAAAGGTGGGAGAGTCAAAGAAGGGGCAAGGAGTGTGAGGGACTGGAGAGAAACAGGAGAGATTTTAAGGAGATCATGCCTGATGGTTTCAATTGTCTCAATAAAATATGTGGCCAAGTCATAAAGGGCAACAGATTGGGGTGGTGGAGTGAAGGTACTTTGAGGAGGGAGTTGAATGTCTGAAACAACCAATGAGGGCAATGGGCATGGGAGTCAATAAGAATAAAGAAATAATGTTGTTGGGTAGAGGAAAGAGCAGAATTCAAGCAGGCAAGGATGGACTGAAGATGGTCAAGGTCATCCTAATATCAGGATTTCTACACAGGTGTAAAGGAAGCAGACTGTGGAGGTGGTTCAGGGCCTATGCTGTCTTCTGCCAAAGCCACAGATAACTTGTACTTCCCAAGTGCTTAGTACAGCGCTCTGCACACAGTAAGCGCTCAATAAATACGATTGAATGAATGAATGAATGAATGAAAGAGGCAGTGGGGTTAATCTACAATTACCAGGTAGGGCTTGGTCGTCATGTCAGGGTTAGCTCTTTGACAGGAAGTTAACAAATTACATTTCAGTCTATGGAACGTATCATACATTATGATGATTCACATTATACGCCAAAATTTAGAGGGACGGTATTACATACATAACCTCGGATACATCTGAGGTACATTAGAAACAGCATGGCTTAGTGGAAAGAGCCCTGGCTTGGGAGTCAGAGGTTTGGGTTCTAATCCCGGCTCTGTCAGTTCTCAGATGTGTGACTTTGGACAAGTCACTTAACTTCTCTGGGCTCAGTGACCTCATCTGAAAATGGGGATTAAGACTGTGAGCTCCAAGTGGGACAACTTGATTATCTTGTATCTACCCAAGTGTTTAGAAAAGTGCTTGGCACGTAGTAAGCGCTTAACAAATACCATCATTGTTATTATCTGGGCATATTTGTCCACTGCTCCTGCTCCTGCTGCTGCTTCAAGACTACTCTGAACTACTCACATAACTCTCACACCTAGCAGGTATTGCACAGGGTCAGGCCAACTATAAAGGTCGATCCAAGGCACCCAGGCCATTTTTTCAGTTAGTCAAGGGGTTGGCCAGGCCCTCAACTTCTAAAATCTTTTGGGTCATAAAAGACCCAAACTGGTTTGAGCTGGGCCTCCCAAACCCCATTCACGGAAAACTTTCCCACACAGAGACCCTCTCCTGGAGGTGCGAGATTTCAGGAAGGCTGTGAAGCAGCGTGACTCAGTGGAATGAGCACGGGCTGTAGAGTCAGAGGTCATGGGTTCAAATCCTGGCTCCGCCACTTGTCAGCTGTGTGACTTTGGGCAAGTCATTTAACTTCTCTGTGCCTCAGTGACCTCTTCTGTAAAATGGGGATGAAGACTGTGAGCCTCCCGGGTGACAACCTGATCACCTTGTAACCTCCCCAGCGCTTAGAACAGTGCTTTGCACATAGTAAGCGCTTAATAAATGCCATTATTATTATTAATATGGGGAGAGCTCCTCTGTGTGCAGAGCACTCTGCTAAAGGCTGTAGAGAGTACATTAAAGTTCTTTGACATTATCCCTGCCCTCAAGGAGCTTTCAATCTAGAGTTTGTGATCTGTTCCGGGAGATTAGAAGGAGGAGTGGGCTTCAGGCATGGGAAGGGCGCCAGCAAGGGTTGTAGGTGGGAGAGTTGAGCATGTGGTTTTGTCAGGAGGTTAGCAGGGTCTGAGGTGCGATATAACAGGTCAAGAGAGCAGATAGGAAAGGAGGAAGGAGGTAGTGGAGAACCTTGAAACGGTTGATGAGGTGTTTCTGCCTGTTTCAGGGGGAAATGGGCCATCATTAAAGGCTTTTGAGGAACAGAGTGATATGCACTGTATAATAATGATGGTATTTGTTAAGTGCTTACTATGTGCCAAGCACTGTTCTAAGCACAGGGGGAGATACAAGGTAATCAGGCTGTCCTACATGGGGCTCACAGTCTTAATCCCCATTTTACAGATGAGGGAACTGAGAAGTCAAGGGACTTGCCCAAAGTCACACGGCAGACAAGTGGTGGAGGCAGGATCACAGTCCTGTATGGCATATGGAGAAGAGGATCAAGGCAGTACAGTGTAGGATAGGCTGATGTAGATACATTAGAGATTAGAGATATATTAGACTTACAAAGGGTGGCTTATTGAAAAAAGTCCACACCTGGGAATTAGAGGACCTGGGTCCTAATCCCAGCTCTGCCACTTGTCTGCTGAGAAAATAATAATAATAATAATTTTGGTATTTGTTAAGTGCTTACTATGCTCTAAGCACTGGGGTGGATACAAGCAAATTGGAGTGGACAGTCCCTGTCCCACATTGGGTTCACAGTCTCAATCCCCATTTTACAGATGAGGTAACTGAGGCATGGAGAAGTGAAGTGATTTGCCTAATGTCACACAGCAGGCAAATAACAGATCTGGGATCAGAACCCATGACCTTTGGACTCCCAGCTTCGTGCTCTATCCACTACACCATGCTGTGATGCCTCAGACAAATCACTTAACTTCTCTGTGCTTCAGTTTCCTCAATGACAAAGTGGGGATTCAAAACGTTCTCCCTCCTTCTTTGACTACGAGCACCATGTGGGATAGGGATTGGGTCTGATCTGACTAATTCATTTCTAACCCAGTGGTTAAAACAGTGCTTGACAAACACCACAAACAGTGCTTAACAAATACCACAATTATTATTATTTTATGCATTATTGATCTGAAAAGGTTTCAGGGACAACCAAGTTTTTAGAGACATCCCACGTTGACTCTTCTCTCCCCCTTCTCCCACCCTTTCTTCTTATTCCTCTCCTCCAGCCTCATGGAAAAGAGAAAGCTGGGCCAAAACCTTAGGATTAAACTGGTCTTGGGGAGGGAGGCTTGCTTCAGACAGAACTAAGACTTAGTTTGGTTCCATAGCCTTTAATAATTATTATGGTATTTTTTAATTTCTTATTCTGGCTCAAATCACTCTGCTGAACACTGAGATAGGTGCACGATGATCCCATCAGGTACCATGGTCCCTGTCCTGTATGGGACTCTCAATCTAAGTGGAATGAAGAGCAGGTGTCTCATCCCCGTTTTACAGATGAGGAAACTGAGATATAATGAGGTGAAATAACTTACCCACGGGTACCAGACCAGGTCAAAGCCCAGATTAGAACCCAGATCTGCTGACTTCCATGGCATTCCACTAGGAAGGGATGCCTTTTCAGTGTGCAAGTATATAAAATTTTTTCCGCGAGGCGATTCTATTCTATTTATTTTATTTTGTTAGTATGTTTGGTTTTGTTCTCTGTCTCCCCTTTTAGACTGTGAGCCCACTGTTGGGTAGGGACTGTCTCTATATGTTGCCAACTTGTACTTCCCAAGCGCTTAGTACAGAGCTCTGCACAAAGTAAGCGCTCGATAAATACGATTGATGATGATGATGCAACTGAGTCAGGAGCCCCAACGAGCCCACCTGTTCAGAGCATCCTAGATGCAGAGTGAGAAAAACCCATCAGACAGACTTCTCCTTTCCAGGCCGGGCAAATCATGTAGGGCAAAGGATCTGAGATAGACTCTTGGGTTCCTCTTTGTCTCCTGGGGGCCTCTTGGTCTCCCCCATCGCTAAGAGCCTGCTTGGTCTCTTTCAGATCGTCTACCGCGGGGATCCCTACGCCGCCCACAACTCCACAGCCTATCTCATCTACCAAAGAGGAGTCGAGGTTGGCTGCTGGGGTCTGTGTATCAACTCACTGTTTTCCTCACTGTATTCCTGTAAGTGTCCCCTTTTGCCAAGGATACCCGGGATGCCTTTGAACAGAGGAGTTTTTTTTGTTCTTGCGCTTAAAATGATCCCTAGCAAATGTCAAGTCGCATAGGTGAGAAGGAAATTGACCTTTAAGGCACTAGAGGCTGTAAACTAATCTCTAGACTGTAAGCTCCTCTCTAATAATAATAATAATGATGGCATTTATTAAGCACTACTATGTGCAAAGCACTGTTCTAAGCGCGCAAGGTGATCAGGTTGTCCCAAAGGGGGCTCACAGTCTTAATCCCCATTTTACAGATGAGGTAACTGAGGCACAGAGAAGTTAAGTGACTAGCCCAAAGTCACACAGCTAATTGGCTGGCGGAGCCGGATTTGAATCCACGACCTCTGACTCCAAAGCCCATGTTCTTTCCATTGAGCCACTCTGCTTCTCTGTCTTACTGTCTAGAGTACTTACTGTCTTACAGTCTCTAGACTGTAAGTTCGTTGTAGGCAGGGAGCCTCTCAGCTTTTTTATTGTACCCTCCTAAGTGCTTAATACAGTGATCTGGATACTGTAAGCACTCAATAAATATGATTGATTGATTGAATGACACAGAGTTTCTTTTCAACTTATATTTTAGCCATTCAAAAGTACTTATTGAGCATCTGCTGTGCATAGAGCACTGAACTGGGTACTTGCTGTGTGCAGAAAACCAGTCAATCAGTGGTGTTTAGTGAAGAGCTCCTACTGTGTGCTGAGCCCTGTACTAAGCCTTTGGGAGACTACAATAGGGTACAACAATCAGTAGAAACAATAGATCAGTACAATAGAATAAATAGAAACAAACAATCCAGTGTGAGTACAACAATTCCTGCCCTCGAGGAGCTTACAGCCTAGTGGGAACTGTACTGATGACCTATTGTAAGCAGAACATTGTACTCATTCATTCAGTCATATTTATTGAGCGCTTACTGTGTGCAGAACACTGTACTAAGCACTTAACTATGTGTAAAGCAGTGTACTGGGCACCTACAATGACCTACTATAAGCAGAGCAGTGTGTTAGGTGGTTGGGAGAGAAAATTGAAATACAGGCATGGCTCTTACCCTCAAGGAGTTTATAAGCCATAGTCAATACAGTTTATTGAGTACCTACTGTGAGTAGAGCACTGTATTAGATTTTGAAAAGGGTACAATAGAAGTATAAGGCACCACAATGCCTATATGTCATACTGCATGCGACTAGTGTGCCATAGGTATTAATAATAATAATAATGGCATTTGTTAAGTGCTTACTATGTGCCAAGCACTGTTCTAAGTGCTGAGGGGGATACAAGGTCATCAGGTTGTCTCACATGGGGCTCACAGTCTTAATCCCCATTTTTACAGATGAGGGAACTGAGGCCCAGAGAAGTTAAGTGACTTGGCCAAAGTCACACAGCTGACAAGTAGTGGTGCCAGGATTAGAACCCATGATCTCTGACTCCCAAGTCCATGGTCTTTCCACTGACCCACGCTGTGTCTCTAGTTGGCAATGTAGTCTTAATGCCAATGTAATTCCTCCATGAAGAAAAATAAGATGGGAGCATAGGGTCTGACATGAGCCAGGGAAGAAAATATCAGTGCTGAGCCAAAGCATTTGGTTGACAAAATTAATTGATCATTTCCTACACTTGTGAATAAACAACTTGTTTTAACTGCTTAAACAAGAGCACCAAACACATATAATAATAATGATGATGATGGTGTTTGTTAAGCACTTACTATGTGCCAAGCACTGGTATAGCTACAGGGTAATCAGGTTGTCTCACGTGGGGCTCACGTTCTTAATCTCCATTTTACAGGTGAGGTAACAGGCACAGAGAAGTTAAGTGACTTGCTCAAGGTCGCACAGCAAATGAGTGGAGTCAGGATTAGAACCCACTACCTCTGACTCTCAAGGCCATGCTCTTGCTCCTAGGCCGAGCCGCTTCTCCATTGACAAAAATCCTACCCTCATTAGTGGCTATAGCACTCAGGAAATACTTGAATGCCTCAAAAGAAAGCCTGGCACAGAGCAGAGCAATCCCCTTCAACCATGCTCTGAGGGTGCTTCTTGCCAGCAATTTGTTTCATAATCCCCTGGAAGTGCCCCAAACTCTCACTGCTGATGGGCACCTTCTTAATATTCTTCATTTTCTTCATCTTTAGAGCATTCACTGATCAACTGTCTGCACAGAAATCAGAAACTGCAGTTATGACAGTCAGAAATTCCATCTGCATTTTCCATCCAATCTATTATTCTTTCCTGTCTGTCACAAGCTGCTGTACGATGCTGGGCACTCTTCTAAACTTCATGCTTTTCACCTCATGGGTGGCAGATGAGTAATTGGTATTGGGATGATATTATTCATAATATATTTGGTTTCTGTTTGGGCAGCGGACTAGGAGATATTTCAGGAAGAAAGAAGTCTTAGGATAGGTTTTTCTTCATGGGGTGGTGGGTGTCTTTGTTGTACACTGCCATTTTTCAGCTTCTCCCAAACTATACCTCTACCTGTAATGGGAAGATGGAATCAGTGTTGTAAGCCCATTTTCCAACTCTTTTATGGAAAGTATTTAAGGCTGGTTTCCAAAATAAGGTTTTTTTCCAAGAATGGCCATGAAGATGCTTTTGTTCCATCCTTGATGTCAAAGAAACTCTCAAAATAGTGAATCAATCAATCAATCAATTGTATTTATTGAGTGCTTACTGTGTGTAGAGCACTGTACTAAGTGCTTGGGAAATACAAGCTGGCAACATATAGAGACAGTCCCTACCCAACAGTGGGCTCACAGTCTAGAAGGGGGAGACAGAGAACAAAACCAAACATACTAACAAAATAAAATAAATAGAATAGATAGGTACAAGTAAAATAAATAGAGTCATAAATATGTACGAACATATATACATATATACAGGTGATGTGGGGAAGGGAAGGAGGTAAGATGTGGGGGATGATCTTCAGAAGTGAGATTACCTGAAATTATTAAGCATTTTGAGGTCAAGAAATCTATTTTCTCCTCTTTCTTCTTTCCCCAGACGTTCAGAAAGCAATGTTGTCCTGTATAGGATTGAAGGGGCTATATTTCATAGGATACCTGCTTTTTGGACTGGGAACTGGCTTCATTGGATTGTTCCCCAACATCTACTCCACCCTGGTTCTCTGCTCACTGTTTGGTGTGATGTCCAGCACTCTCTACACTGTGCCTTTTAACCTCATTGCCGAGTACCATCGGGAGGAAGAGGTGAGTTCTTTTCCAGAAAAAGTTTGGGCTTCAGAGTTATCGAAGAAATCATTTTGTCAGACTGGAGAATGGGACCTACTTTTTTGAGAAGAATAACAAGCTACTTTGGCAAATGACTTCAGAAATTTGGGATTTCATGAATTAAATGGGAAAAGGCAATAGAGGATTTCACGCAGTGAATCCACTGGGAAGCATTCATTCATTCAATCGTATGTATTGAGCGCTTACTGTGCAGAACACTATACTAAGCGCTTGGGAAGTAAAAGTCGGCAACAGAGATGGTCCCTCCCCAACAACGGGCTCACAGTCTAGAAGGGGAAGACAGACAACAAAACAAAACATGTAGACAGGTGTCAAAATCACCAGAACAAGTGGAATTAAAGCTATATCATCATCATCATTATCAATCGTATTTATTGAGCGCTTACTATGTGCAGAGCACTGTACTAAGCGCTTGGGAAGTACAAATTGGCAACACATAGAGACAGTCCCTATCCAACAGTCGGCTCACAGTCTAAAAGGGGGAGACAGAGAACAAAACCAAACATGCCATATGCACTATATGCACATCATTAACAAAATAGAATAGTAAATATGTACAAGTAAAATAAATAGAGTAATAAAGCAGTGTGGCCTAGTGGAAAGAGCACAGGCCCGGGAGTCAGAGGACCCGGGTTCTAATTTTGACTCTGCTGTTCGCCTGCTGTGTCCTTGGGCAAATCACTTAACTTCTCTATGCCTCAGTTTCCTCATCAGCAAAATGGAGATTTAATACCTCTTCTCCCGCCTACTTAGTTGTGAGCCCCATGTAGGACCTGATTATTTTGTTTCCACCCCGGCGCTTAGGACAGTGCTTGGAATGTAGTAAGTGCTTAACAAATACCACAATTATTATTATTATTGTTACTTTGAGTTTCACGAAGTGCTTTTATATTATTTAATCTCACTTTGTCCCTCCGACATCCCTGTTAGGTAAGGAAAAGCATGTGTTATTAGCCCCGTTTTGCAGATGAGAAAAAAAAACTGTGGCCCAGAGAGGTTTTGGGGACTTTCCTAAGGATTTGCCCTGAACTAGGACTAGAACTTAGGTCCTCTGATTCCCAGGCCCATGCCATTTCCATTATACCAAGCTGCCATGAGGAACAGTTTATTACATACAGATATGAGCCCACGAGGGCTGAAACTGGGAATTAGTCTTCCAAAATGCATGTGGAACAGTTTATTACATACAGATATGAGCCCACCAGGGCTGAAACTGGGAATTAGTCTTCCAAAACGCATGTGGAACAGTTTATTACATACAGATATGAGCCCACCAGGGCTGAAACTGGGAATTAGTCTTCCAAAATGCATGTGAAACAGTTTATTACATACAGATATCAGCCCACCAGGGCTGAAACTGGGAATTAGTCTTCCAAAATGCATTGTACGTCCAGAATGTGTGGTATGGTAACCATGACTTCTAACAGGGACTCTGGATTGAGCAGAATGTAAGTTGTGCTGTTAACCTTTTGACTGTTCCCATCAAAAAGTTATGGCTTCATTGAATGAGAGAGCCTGCATGACTTTGGCTGGAGCCGCAGTTTAAAAGGAAGAAACTAATTCACAGACAGGTTTAATCCATTGTAGCAGGAAACTAGGCTCGGCTCGTTCCAAAACTCATGTCTATCATTTTTACTAAGCATAGAAGGACTAATACTCAAGAAGTTAGAAACCTAGAAGAGGAATTAAATCTTAAATCTTCAAAAAGAGTAAAATTTAAAGTTTAATAGAGACTTAAAGGATCTTGATTTACCTAAAAATGTACCTTGCATGCTGAGATGCTGAGGAAAAGATGCTGTCACAGAGAGATATGAATCAAACCAAATAATAATATGAACAATAATAATTAAGTGCTTACTTAAGTGGGAAACATTAAAGCTCAGTGGCAAGAGCCCGGGCTTGGGAGTTAGAGGTTGTGGGTTCTAATCCCGGCTCCGCCACTTGTCCGCTGTGTGACCTTGGGCAAGCCACTTAACTTCTCTGTGCCTCAGTTCTGTCATCTGTAAAATGAGGATTAAGACTGTGAGCCCCATGTGGAACAACCTGATGACCTTGTATCTACCCCAGCGCTTAGAACAGTGCTTGACACATAGTAAGCGCTGAACATATACCACCATTATTATTATTATTATTATTATTATTACTGTGTGTCGAGTACTGTTCTAATCAGTCTGGACATAGTCCCTGTCCCATATGGAGCTCAGTCTAAGTAGGAGGATGTAGGATTTGGTCTCCAATTTACAGATGGGGAAACTGAGGCACAGAGAAGTTAAGTGGCTTGCCGAAGGTCACACAGCAGACAAATGGTAGATCCTTTTACTCCCAGGCCCATGTTCTTTCCACTAGGCCGCACTGCTTCAGAACACGTAGCTGCAAGGCAATGTTAGTGGTTTAAATCAGAGCAATGTTAGGCTCGGGCTGCAGGAGGATCGATCAGTCTGTGCCTTGAATCAATCAATCAGTCAAACACATTTATTGAGGACTTACTGTGTGCAGGGCACTGTACTAAGCTCTTGGTTGCGTACAACCTAACAATATAACTGACACAGTCCCTGCCCACAACGAGCTTACAGTCTAGAGGAGAATCTAGACCTGTGAATCTGTGTCGTCATAGCAAGGGCTAGACATGTACTGCTTCGTGTCAGAGTCAAGTGGCACCTAATAATGGCACATTTCCAAGCCCCAGGGCAGGATTTTCCTAGTGATTCGGGTGGTGGGCCATCTCAGTAGGGGCAGAAGACTCTGAGGATTGCCTAGCTCCAGAGCTGATGAGGAGCACCAGTATATACATTTGTACAGATTTATTACTCTATTTTACTTGTACATATTTACTATTCTATTTATTTTATTTTGTTCACATGTTTTGTTTTGTTGTCTGTCTCCCCCTTCTAGACTGTGAGCCCGCCTGTTGGGTAGGGACCGTCTCTATATTTTGCCAACTTGTACTTCCCAAGCACTTAGTACAGTGCTCTGCACACAGTTAGCGCTCAATAAATACAATTGAATGAATGAATGAATGAGGAACCCCTTCACTGCTGGAGATTTTCACCTGGGGACAGGGAGAGAGCCATGGTGAGTGCTGGAAGAGGCAGCAGAGAGAGAAGTTAGGCAACAGAGAGATAGAAGGGCTTTCAGAGGCACTTGCTTACCTTCAGGACCCCAGACAGACAGGCTACACCCACATGTAGATCAATCAATTGTATTTATTGAGCACATACTGTGTACAGAGCACTGTACTAAGCACTTTGGAGAGCACAATATAACAGAGTTGGTAGACCCATTCCCTGACCACAGTGAGCTGGAGGGGGAGCCAGATGTTAAAATAAATTACAAATCTGGACATAAGTCCTGTGGAGCTGAGGGTGGAGTGAACCAAGGGTACAGATCCAAGTGCAAGGGTGATGTAGAAGAGAGATGGAGTAGAGGAAATGAGGGTCTAGTCGGGAAAGGCCTCTTGGAGGAGATTTGATTTTAATAAGGCTTTGAAGGTGAGGAGAGTGGCTGTCTGTCAAATACGAAGAGGAAGGGCATTCCAGTCCACAGGCAGGTAGTGGGCCAAAGGTTGGTGGTGAAATATAGATAAGATCGGGGTTGGTGTTACAGGAGTGAAGTGAATGTGCTGGGTTGTAGGAAATCAGCAAAGTAATATAGGAGGGAGCAAGGTGATGGACTGCTTTAAAGTCAGTAGTATGGAGTTTCTGGTGGATATGGCTGTAGATGGGCAGTGGAGGTTCTTGAGGAATGGGGTAATATGAACTGAATGCTTTTGTAGAAAAATGATTCAGGCAGTAAAGTATGGCCTGGAGTGAGGAGAGACAGGGGCTGGGAGGTCAGCAAGGAGGCTGATGCAGTAAAGGTGAGATAAGCTAATTCCTGAGCTCAGCATAGGAAAGGGTGTAGTTTAGCAATGTTGTGAAGATACCTATAATATAGTGCCTACCCCCTACCCCTCTCTATTTCTCTCTCTCTCACCTCTACTTCACTTTCAGGTCCTGGTTCCTCCTGGCCTTTCAGAACTGTCCCTCACCCATCCTGTACCTCACTCCTCACACTCCTTTCCCCATTTCCCAGGTCTCACTCTCCCATAACAGGCCTCACGCCCCTGATGCCCTGTCTGCCCCTCCTTATCATGCCCCTCCCTAGTCTAACTGTTCCAGTCATTCAGACTCTGATGTTCATTGTAGGTATCCCTTCCCAACTCTCTTCTTCCCTCCTTCCTCACTCCCCCTCCTCTCACTGTCATGCCTCATTTCCTCTTCCTTTCCTCCCTGCCTGATTCCCCACTTTCTGCTTTCTTCCTGCCTCTCCATCTAGGCCCAGTATAATCTAAGTCACACTCTGACTTCACCCATGCCCCAACCTTCCATACTTGCTGCTACTGCTCCCCCTCCTCCACATCCTGTCTCCTCAGGCTTCCCATCCTCCCCCCCCCCTTCCCCTCCTCCTCCTTGTTCCATGTTCTGTGAGGAAGAAAGATGGATATGGCCAAAACATAAAACAAACTAGCTTCCCTTAAGATGGTGGTAAGAGCAGTGGGGCCTGGACCCCACCTTGAGAAGAAAAGCCCCAGAGACAAACGCTTGGTCATATGACTGGATCCTGGCCCTCAGTGGAGTCCTGCAGTGCTCGTCTGGTGGATTCTTTCTCCAGAGGACATTTTCTGTGGGACAGGAAGTCTACAAATAGAGCCAGAGAGCCTGGGTTTCTGGCTGAGTTGTTTGTGGCCTTGCCTTTTCCTCAGTGAAGCTGGTTGGTGTGTCTGGGTGTGAGTTTGGTGAACGTGGGCTTGGTGTGGGCATTTTGAATCATCCTGGCTGCATTGAGGGAACTACAGAGGGAAGACCTTCTGGAAGCCTTCTGAAGAGGCAGTGGCCAGCCCTGCATTCCCCATGGTAACATCCAGGCCAGCGGGACAAGAAGGACATTGCAGAACCACTGACTTGCAGGAAGCAATTTGGAGGTGGTGTGGAAGGGGCCATTTCTCTCCTTGACACCCACAAGGGCACATAAGTTTATCAAAGGGATGGCATAACTCCTCCATTAGATAGTTTCTTGAGAGCAGGGATCATGTCTACCAACTACATTGTACTGTACTACCTCAGGCACTTACTACATTGCTCTGCACACAGTAAGCACCCAATAAATTCGATTGATTGATTAATTTATTGATTTGGCTGAATGTGCCCCATGCACTGAGAGCCAGTCAACTAGGTCTCATTTTATTGTCCCTTAACAAACTGCCTCATTCAGGCCATATAGTTACAAACTGTCCAACTTGTGCGGGTGCTGAGAGCCCACACTTGCTTTCAGTCCAAATTCAAGATTTAATTGGACAAAAATCCATTAAAATGGGTGAAAATGGTTTCCAGAAAGGTAAGATCAAGCAGGAAGTTTTCATTCCTCTTCTAAGGGCTGTTGTTTTTATGGAACTGTTGTTATATTGATTTGAGATCTTATTTTAGGCAAAACCTCTACTAGTGCAAAGCCCTAGAGTGAATGCAAGATAATCAGTAAGACACAATCCTTATCTAAAAGGGGCTCACGAAAACAGTGGGGGAGAACAGACACGTAGAAGACAGAACATAAATTAGAAACAAGAATACATATATATTACATTATCAATAAATTATATATATATATATTATATATTATATATATAGGGAGAAGCAGCGTGACTCAGTGAAAAGAGCACATGCTTTGGAGTCAGAGATCATGGGTTCAAGTCCCGGCTGCACCACTTGTCAGCTTTGTGACTTTGGGCAAGTCACTTCACTTCTCTGTGCCTCAGTTCCCTCATCTGTAAAATGGGGATTAAGACTGTGAGCCCGCCATGGGACAACCTGATCACCTTGTAACCTCCCCAGCGCTTAGAACAGTGCTTTGCACATAGTATGTGCTTAATAAATACCATTATTATTATTATATTAATAATAATAATTATTATATATATCAATAAAGAGCCAATGAAATAATTCAACATTCTGTTTTAATCATTGGGCACATTTTCTCTCTGAGTTGATTTGACTCCTTTAGACATGAACAGAGTTAGTTTTATTTAGCACAGTTTGAAGCAAGGCAGGATAAAGAGGGGATTTTTTTGGGGGGAAAGGGTTATTTGTTTTTTTAATAGTATATTTTAAGCACTTATTCTGTGCCAGGTACTGTATTAAGTTCTGGGGTAGACGCAAGCTAATTAGGTTGGACACAGTCCATATCTCCCATGGGGCTCACGGTCAATCCCCATTTTACTGAAGCACAGAGAAGAAATGACTTGTCCAAGATTATACAGCAGACACGTGGCAGAGCCAAGATTAGGACCTAGGTCCTTCTCACTCCCTGGCCCGTGCTCTACCTTCTAGGCCATGCTTCTGGCTAAACCTTCATATTCTCATCTTTGATCTCCAAATACAGATCGCCAAGATCCGTCCTTTCCTCTCCAACCAAACCGCCACCCTGCTGGTTCAATCTCTCATCCTATCCCGACTGGATTACTGCATCAGCCTCCTCTCTGATCTCCCATCCTCCTGTCTCTCCCCACTTCAGTCTATACTTCACGCTGCTACCCGGATCATCTCTGTGCAGAAACGCTCTGGGCATATTACTCCCCTCCTCAAAAATCTCCAGTGGCTACCAGTCAATCTGCGCATCAGGCAGAAACTCCTCACCCTGGGCTTCAAGGCTGTCCATCACCTCGCCCCCTCTACCTCACCTCCCTTCTCTCCTTCTCCAGCCCTGCCCACACCCTCCGCTCCTCTGCTGTTCACCTCCTCACTGTGCCTCGTTCTCGCCTGTCCCGCCGTCGACCCCCGGCCCACGTCCTCCCCCTGGCCTGGAATGCCCTCCCTCCGCCTCAGTTAGAGAAGCAGCGTGGCTCAGTGGAAAGAGCCCGGGCTTGGGAGTCAGAGGTCATGGGTTCAAATCCCGACTCCTCCGCTTGTCAGCTGGGTGACTTTGGGCAAGCCACTTCACTTCTCTGGGCCTCAGTTCCCTCATTTGTAAAATGGGGATGAAGACTGTGAGCCCCATGTTGGACAACCTGATCACCTTGTATCCTCCCCAGCACTTAGAACAGTGCTTTGCACATAGTAAGTGCTTAACAAATACGAACATTATTATTATTATTATTATTATCCACCAAGCTAGCTCTCTTCCTCCCTTCAAAACCCTACTGAGAGCTCACCTCCTCCAGGAGGCCTTCCCAGACTGAGCCCCCTTTTTTCCTCTCTTCCTCCCCATCCCCCCACCCTACTCCTTCCCCTCCCCACAGCACCTGTATATATGTTTGTACAGATTTATTACTCTATTTTACTTGTACATATTTACTATTCTATTTATTTCATTTTGTTAATATGTTTTGTTTTGATGTCTGTCTCCCCCTTCTAGACGGTGAGCCCGCTGTTGGGTAGGGACCGTCTCTATATGTTGCCAACTTCTACTTCCCAAGCGCTTAGTACAGTGCTCTGCACACAGTAAGCGCTCAATAAATACAATTGAATGAATGAATGAATGAAAGCATTATAGCCCCACAGGAGACTGAGACCACCTCTAGCCATATTAGGACAACAAAAAATTTTCCACTCCCAAGACTCTCCCCTCTTCCTCCCTTTCCCGGTCCCAGTCACTGGCATTCCAACATTTCCATGTTCCAGACCTCTTTCATCCAAGATGAGCACAGCCTGGAGAAAGAGTGACTATTTTTTGGCCTAAATTTCATCTATGCAGGAAGAAGTGAGTCTCTTTTAGTTAGGGGCAACCTCCGTGGAGTTCACTGCTGGGACGTGTTGTAGTTGGTAGGATGGTATTCCATGCTTCCCTGCTGGCTCCTGATGAAATATCAGTCTGACCTGCTTCCTTCATTCCTACTATATTCCAAATGCTGTTCTGAACACTTGGGAGACAGATAGAAAAAGATCAGCTGTGACTTCTACCTTTAAGGAGCTTTCGCTCTAATGGACAAAAACAGTAAGCCGTAAATAGACAAATATGCAAAGGTTCAAAGTATAATAGCTCTAAATAATACACAAGAGTAGGTAAATTGATCAGTAACAATTAACACCAAAACAGGGGCATAAGTGAACTTGAGTCCGTATCGCCTATTCACTTAGTTATTTGCCCCACTCCCCACCCCCGCAGCACTTTATAATTCAGCTGCTTCTCCTACCTGAAATTTATTTTAGTGTTTGAAAGTAAATAAAAATAAAATCTCACCTCGCTAGCTTGTAAGTTTCTTGAGAGCAGAGATCGTGAGTACCTACCCTGTTGTATTATTTGCTCCACATCCAGAAAACACTCTACCCGTTGTTGGGTAGGGACCGTCTCTATATGTTGCCAACTTGTACTTTCCAAGCGCTTAGTACAGTGCTCTGCACACAGTAAGTGCTCAATAAATACAATTGAATGAATGAATGAATACCCTTGATTGATTGAGGTTGTAGGGAGAACAGTTGCAGTTCTAGGATCACAGAACGGAGATCTTAGCAGCAGACACGGCTGTGCTCACCTCAGTCCCACTGTTTTATAAGGTCCTTAAGGGCAGGGAACCCCTCTCAGAGGTTCACCTGGAGGTTTCCAGTACTCTACCAGTCTCGACTATGGGAGGGAGAATCAAGCAGAGACATACTCTTTCCATTCCTAGCTTGGGCAGTGGCTAGCGAGTGGAAGGCAATCTGCTACAAGTCAAAACTCCCCTGTGCTGGGCAGCAGCAGCGTGGGAGAGAGTCGAGGATGGAGACTCAAGTTTACCGCGCGGAAAGTGGCGATGGTAAACCACTTCTGTATTTTTACCAAGAAAACTCCATGGATACATGACCAGAACGATTGCAGATGGAGAGCGGGACGTTCTGGGAGAGGTGTGTCCATGGAGTCGCTACGGGTCAGAGACGATTCAACAGCATGATGATGATGATGATGGCATTTATTAAGTGCTTATTATATGCAAAGCACTGTTCTAAGCGCTGGGGAGGTTCCAAGGTGATCAGATTGTCCCACGGGGGGCTCACAGTCTTAATCCCCATTTTACAGATGAGGGAACTGAGGCACAGATAAGTGAAGTGACTTGCCCAAAGTCACACAGCTGACAAGTGGCGGAGCCGGCATTTGAACCCATGACCTCTGACTCCAAAGCCCAGGCTCTTTTCCACTGAGCCACACTGCTTCTCTAACCATGAGACAAATAGGGCAGCGAATGTGTTTACTAACTGTACTGTACTTTTCCAAGCACTTAATACAGTACTCTGCACACTGTAGATGCTTAATAAATACCACTGATTGATTGATCGACTAGGTGAAGACAGTTAAAAATCCACACTCTGCACCACACCAGCCAGGATGAGGGCAACCAGGACTCCACCAAGCCCTTTTTCTTGGTTAGGCCTGTGGACAGATATGAAGAGGAGAAATGGCTTACACTATTTTCTGTCTTTCTTTTGGCTCGGTCCAGGTTTTGGCTTTTCTTGAGTGAGACTTTCACTTCCGATGTACACAGTAAAGACCATTAAAAAGGGGTCCATAGGTAATGAAAGAGTGGGACAACAAAACAGGAATTAAAGATATGTGGGGTTCTTGTCGGCTTTAGCTCATGCAGACCTCCACACTCTACTCGTGGCTCGGTGGAAAGAGCTTGGGCTTTGGAGTCAGAGGTCATGGGTTCAAATCCTGGCTCTGCCAATTGTCAGCTGTGTGACTTTGGGCAAGTCACTTAACTTCTCTGGGCCTCAGTTACCTCATCTGTAAAATGGGGATTAAGACTGTGAGCCCCCCAGGGGACAATCTGATCACCTTGTAACCTCCTTAGCACTTAGAACAGTGCTTTGCACATAGTAAGCACTTAGTAAACACCATTATTATTATTATTATTATTACTCCATTTTAGCCGGGAGATCTGGGGCAGGGGAACCATGCTGTCCCCAGAAACCCTTTCTCCCACTTTTCCTGGAAAAGCCGAAGTGAAATATAGAAAACATGGATATCACTAGAAAACAGAGAAGCAGTGCAGTATAATGGGTAGAGCACGGACCTTGGGAGGCAGAAGGACCTGGGTTCTAATCCTGGCTCCACCACTTGTCTACTGTATGGCCTTGGGAAATCACTTAACTTTTCTGTGCCTCCATTACCCCATCTGTAAAATGGGGTTTAAAACCGTGACCTCCATGTAGGACATAGTCTGGGTCCAACCTGATTATCTTGCATCTACCCCAGCACTTAGAACAGTACCTGGCATATAGTAAGAGCTTAACAAATGCCATAAAAAAACAGAACCAAACAAAATAAAATTAAAAAAACAGAATGAAAGGGATTACTCTATCACTGCCCTATTTTATGTTGTATATTCAGTGTTTACTGTGTGTCAAACATTATTCCAAGATCTGGGGTAGATACAAGTTAATCGCTTCAGACACAGTCCCTGTCCCACATGGGGCTCATAGTCTAATTAGGAGGTAGAACCATATCGCCAATTGTCAGCTGTGTGACTTTGGGCAAGTCACTTAACTTCTCTGTGCCTCAGTTACCTCATCTGCAAAATGGGGATTAAGACTGTGAGCCCCCTGTGGGACAACCTGATCACCTTGTAACCTCCCCAGCGCCCAAAACGGTGCTTTTCACATAGTAAGCGCTTTATAAATGCCATTATTATTATTATTATTATTATTATTATTGAATTCCCATTTTTAATTTGAGGAAACTGAGACATAGAGAAGGGAAGTGACTTGACCAAGGTCACCCAGCAGACATGTGGTGGAGCTGGGATTAGAAACCATGACCTGCTGATTCCCAGGCCAGGGCACTATCCACTACAACAGGCTACTATAATCGGGGCGGTCTTATTATGACATTTAAGTTACTTTGCCACACCAACATCATCATCATCATCATCAATCGTATTTATTGAGCACTTACTATGTGCAGAGCACTGTACTAAGCGCTTGGGAAGTACAAATTGGCAACATATAGAGACGGTCCCTACCCAACAGTGGGCTCACAGTCTAAAAGGGGGAGAACATTCACCCCTTCCCCTGCTGCTGCTGGGAAAATGTGCAGAAACTCTTGGGCAGGGTGGCGGAGAGGCCGGGGCGAGGGTAGGGACGGGGAGAAAGTGAGCGCTGCTTAATACGCTTTTCATATCTGTCCAGCAAGACCCTGCAGCATTGTCATTTTGCCAGGTCCCTCCCAAGTCGAGAGTGGCAGCTGTCATTTGCTGTCTGCTGTGCACCGGTTAGTGGCATCCTACGCGATTGGATTTCTTCTCTTGTGTTTTGTTGCAGAAGCAGCAGGCAGCAGGAGGGGCGGCCGGAGGTGGTCGAGGGAAGGGAATCGACTGTGCTGCTCTCACCTGCATGATACAGCTGGCCCAGATCATCGTGGGCGTGGGCCTCGGCTTCTTGGTCAACACGGCCGGGAGCGTAATTGTCGTTGTGTGTTCTGCTTCCGCTGTGGCATTAATAGGTTGTTGCTTTGTGGCTCTTTTTGTCAGATATGTGGATTAGATCAATAAAGACGGAAGAAATCCTTCACCCACTTCCGGAGGAACAATTTTATTCTTACTCTTGGTCGGTCTGGCAAATGGTCACCCATAGCTCTTCCCCCATCCCTGTCTTTAATTCCCTGTAGAGAAGCAGCGTGGCTCGGTGGAAAGAGCGTGGGCTTTGGAGTCGGAGGTCCTGGGTTCGAATTCCGGCTCTGCCAATTGTCAGCTGTGTGTCTTTGGGCAAGTCACTTAACTTCTCTTTTAGACTGTGAGCCCACTGTTGGGTAGGGACTGTCTCTATATGTTGCCAATTTGTACTTCCCAAGCGCTTAGTACAGTGCTGTGCACATAGTAAGCACTCAATAAATACGATTGATTGATTGATTGATTCTCTGTGCTTCAATTCCCTCATCTGTAAAAATGGGGATTAAGACTGTGAGCCCCCCGTGGGACAACCTGTTCTCCTTGTAACCTCCCCAGCGCTTAGAACAGTGCTGTGCACATAGTAAGCGCTTAATAAATGCCATCATCATTATTATTATTATTATTATTAATTCCACCCGACTCCAGAAAAGTTAGAATATCCTCTCCTTCTCTAGTAAGTGCTTTTCTTTGATTTGGCTAAAATAATAAAAAGTATCACTGTGGTACACAGCATTCTTCCATAGCAAGTGCTTTTGATTTGCATTTTGAAAAGTATGTGACAGCAGAATTAAGGAAGGGTTTTTTTTTATGAAAACACAAGCCTGGGAGTGGACCGCAATAATAATGATAATGGCATTTATTAAGCGCTTACTATGTGCAAAGCACTGTTCTAAGCACTGGGGAAGTTACAAGGTGATCAGGTTGTCCCACGGGGCGCTCACGGTCTTAATCCCCATTTTGCAGATGAGGGAACTGAGGCACAGGAAGTTAAGTGACTTGCCCAAAGTCACAGAGCCGACAATTGGCGGAGCTGGGATTTGAACTCATGACTTCTGACTCCAAAGCCTGTGCTCCTTCCACTGAGCCATGCTGCTTCTCTGCAATGCTCTTGAGTGCTTGCCTGTGGCATCAGACACATTGAGTATTGCAACATAAGATTTCCTGTATTCGGGGTTCTGCAAATATCCATGTTAGAGGAGAACTGAGCATATTTTAAAGGGTTTACCGTATGTCAAGCTCTGTGAGAAGCGCTGGAGTAGATACAAACTAATCGGTGGCCTGGTCAATCTCCTCTTTCGTAAATTCAAGGGGACCATCGTCTTGGCGGCCACATACCTAGCTCTGAGCATCTCCTTCCACGTCTGGGTCATGAATTTGCGCTGGAAAAACTCCAATCGTTTCATTTGGACCGATGGACTCCAAGCCTTGTTTGTGTTCCAAGGACTAAGAAGCAGCCGTGGCCTACTGGATCGAGCAGGGGCCTCGGAGTCAGGAGGACCTGGGTTCTAGTCTTGGCTCTGCCACTTGTCTGCTGTGTGACCTTGGGCAAGTCACTTCACTTCTCTGGGCCTCGGTTACCTCCTCTGTAAAATGGACTGTGAGCCCCATGTGGGACAGGGATTGCGTCCAACCTGATTACCTTGTACCCAGCACGGCGCTTAGAACAGAGCAGCCTAGTCAGTGCTATAAAAAAGTAAAATCAAATAAAAAGCGACTGATCCTTTGGAGCAGCCAGTTAGCCAAAGCCCCTGAGCTCCCTGCTCTGTAACATGAGGCAGTGAAGCCTTCCCTTCTAGACTGTGAGCCCGCTGTTGGGTAGGGACCATCTCTATATGTTGCAAACTTGTACTTCCCAAGCGCTTAGTACAGTGCTCTGCACACAGTAAGCGCTCAATAAATATGATTGAAGGAATGAATGAATACGCAAGCTCTGGGCGACACAGGGCAAGCAATCTAATAAGAGTTGGTGTCAGGTGAGAGGTCACAGCCTAAGGGTTGTTCTTTAAAACCCTCTTAAACTTGTCCGGGTCAGAAGGCTGCCAAGAGAATTCCAGGGAAGGAATGACAAGTAAAACCACAAAGCCCAGGATGGAAGGGGGTTGCTTTCACTGTCATCTTCCAGGAGTCACTGAAGCAATCTGGGAGGAGCTTGGCTTTTCAGCCAGTAGTGGGGAGCTCCACACAGAAGGCAGAATGGGAATTGAAACCTGGATTTCTTGACTCCCAATCCCATGGCTTTCAGCCTGTGCCTGTTTCTTTCAGTGACATCTGTGATGGGAAAAACCTGTTGTGTCCATTCTGACTGCTAATCAATCAGAGCACTGTCCTGAGTACAACACAGCTGATAGATGTGTTCCCTGCTCATAATGAGCTATTAAAGTGTGGAGGGGGAAATCAATCAATTGATGGTATTTAAGTGATTAAATGCTGCCACTTAGATCATACTGCTAATATGCCATAAGCTCACACCCATTAATGTGATGCCGAGCAACAGCAAGGAGAAGTTACATTGCCTATGAATCCCAGGTTGATTCAACTTGTCCAATCTCTGTACCAGTCCTAGAATTCATTTCCCTATCACTTCTCAAAGGACTAGATCCCTGGTTTCCAATGGTTTCCTCTAGACTGTAAGCTCCTTGTTCGCAGGGAATATGGCTGTTAAATTGTTATATTGTACTGTCCCAATCAATCGATTGTATTTATTGAGCACTTACTGTGTGCAGAGCACTATATTAAGCCCTTAGGAGAGTACAATAGAACAATATGACAGACACATTCCCTGTCCACATCGAGTTTACAGTCTAGAGTTTATAGTCTAGAGAAGAGTGCTTATTACAGTACTCTGCATGCAGTAAATGCTCAATAAATATGATTGATTGATTGGTTGACTTCCATTAGAGACTCCCATATCTGAAGGAGAAGGCAGAGCAGAATATATGCCTAGTAAAGTGCTCTGCACACATTAAGTGCTTAACAAATATGACTGACTGAATGAATAAAAATACTAGAATAATTTTCTTGGCCATCATTATTATGAAGGGAAAGAAAAAAATGCCTGATCAACTCTGGCTGATGAAAAGACTGTTCATTGAGTCCAGTGAAATTCTTATGATACGGAGCTCTGAATGGAAGCACCCAAGTTGGACCAGGGAAATGAGGACTTACTTTACAGTTCTCATCCAGAAAGCCTTGGGAAGGGTAGGGCACAACAATCATACTCATTAATATTGTGATTACTTTGGGTAATAATAATAATAATGTTTTTTATTAAGCACTTCTTACATGCTGGAGTTCTGTGCTAAGCACTGGGGTAGGTATAGACAATCAAATGAGATTTAGATGCTGCCTCACATGGGATTAACCTTCTAAGAAGTGGGGAGAGCAGGTATCATCCCTATTTTACAGATAAGGAACCTATGGCCCAGAGAGGGGAAGTGACAAGTCTAAAGTCACACAGCAGGTCAGTGGCAAACCTAGAATTAGAACCTGGGTCCCCTCACTCCCAGTCCCATGCTTTTTCCACAAGGTCATGCTGCTACTCCTTCTCTTACCAAAAATCCCCTGAACCTGAGGAGGATTAACTGGTCTTCTACCACCTTCGTATCTAATGTGAGTAAATTTCTATTGGTAGGGAATGTGTCAGTACTAAAGTTGTTCTGGATGAATAGGATTTTCTAAAGAAGAGGAAGCCCAGTTAAACTCTGGTGCCGAGCATTTAGATGACCTTTTCTGAGAAGCTGCATGCCCATGCTGAGGGTATCTACTAGCCCTGAGGCCTTTCAAGAGACTAGGTAGGCAAACTCTTTGCACCGGGCCCAGATGATGATGACAACTAGGGCAGAGAGTTGGGAAAATGCGGTTATAGCCTCAGAGATTGCTTTCCCTTGGAGGGGGATTTCTGGAACACAGGCCTTCTGAGAAAAATGGGATTTAACTTGATCAAGTTCAAAAGCGGTTAGGAACTATATCTCGGAACTGTCTGGGGGAATAAAGTCCCCCAAGAAACCTTCACATTTCCTTGGGCTCCTGATGATAAGAAGGCTGTACATATATCTCTTCACCCTGGTGGCTCACTTTACTCTTCCCAAGCTAACCTTGCTGTCCTTCACTATCACCTCTACTGCCTCTAACCCCATGTCCCACGCCCAGAACTCCTTCCCCTTTTATTCGACCAGACCACAACCCTCTCCACCTTCGAAGCCTCCTGGAATCCTATCCCCTCCAGGAGGCGACTCCCTAACTAATTTAATAATAATAATAATAATAACAGTTGTGGTATTTGTTAAGCACAGACTACGTGCCAGGCACTGTTCTAAACTCAGGGGTGGATACAAGCAAATTGGGTTGGACAGATCCCACATGGGGCTCACAGTCTTCATCCCCATTTTACAGATGAGGCAACTGAGGCCCAGAGAAGTTAAGTGACTTGCCCAAAGCCACACAGCAGACACGTGGCAGAGCTGGGATTAGAACCCATGACCTCTGACTCCCAAACCCATGCTCTATCTCCTAAGCCATCCTACTGCCACCCAGATCATGTCACCCCGATGGCAACCCTTAGATATGAGAAGCAGCTTTGCCTAGTGCTTAGCTTAGCTTGGCTTGGTTTAATGGCGAGAGCACGGGCTTGAGAGGCAGAGGTCTTGGGTTCTAATCCCGGCTCTGCCACTTGTCAGCTGTTTGACTTTGGGCTAGTCCCTTAACTTCTCTGGGCCTCAGTTACCTCATCAGTAAAACGGGGATTAAGACCGTGAGCCCCACGTGCTTAGATCAGTGCTTGGCACTTTGTAAGTGCTTAACAAATACCATTATTATTATTATGTATTCGTGTATTTATTGATTTATATTCTCTGTATACTTAATTACTTAAACTTTGTTCATTTTTCCATACAAATTGTATTTTGGGTTTCCTTCCCTCTTCCCACTCTGTGTGTGTATGGGCGTGTAGACACAATCTGTGCCTGCCTATTTCTGTCATTAGATGTAAACCCCATGAGGGCAGGGGTTGTGTTTGTTATTTATTGTACCCTCCCAAGTGCCTAGAACAATGCTCTGCATACAGTGGAAGCTCAACAGATACTTTCGAATAAGTGAATGACCTCAGGAACTGAGGATAAAGCTGGAATAATGGGTCTACGAAAAGACTCCCAATACCCAGCCTAATTAGGCTATTTGTTATGTAAATTGCAGGCTGGTCTTCGATTCCATTCCTATCTTTTAAGTATAAAACCTTACCATTGATTTTGTGACACTAATGTGGATAACACCATTCTTGATCTTCTTCCCCAGTGTATATAGATTAGAACATTTGTCTCATTTATTCGAGACAGGCAATGGAACAGTGTGATCATTCAGAGCTCATTTATCATCCTCCATTTTTCTTCTTTTTGGTTCTCTGGAGGACAAGAATGATAGTGCTTCGGTTAAATGCCTGCTGAAACTTTTAAAAAGGAATTATCCATCTGTCCGTCTGAATGGACATATTTGCAGCGCTGTCATTATGGCCTAAAAGTATCCAGAGAAATGAAAGATTCTGAATCCACCCGTCAGCTACAGACAGAATCTATGGGCCTCAAAAGGGCTTCTAAAATTGTCAGAATGATAATAATAATAATGATGGTACTCGTTAAGTGCTTACTATATGTCAAGCACTGTTCTAAGCTCTGGGGTAGGTTAATCAGGTTGAACACAGTCCCATATTACCCCCATTTTAACCCCACATGAGGTAACTGAGATACAGAGAAGTGACTTGCCTAAGGTAACTCAGCAGACAGGTGGCGGAGCCAGGATTAGAACCCAGGTCCTTCTGAATCCCAGGCCTGTGCTCTATCCACTAAGCCACGCTGCTTCTCCCAGAAGAGAAAGAGCATGGGCATTCCCAGCAGAATTCCATAGGGACATTTGGCCAAACCCACTGTTTTATTGGCATTTCAGTTTTAGATTTGGGCAGGTGGTAGAAGGAAGGAGACTTACGTGGGTACGGTTCAATGTTGGGGGGAGAAGGTAGGATAATAATAATAATAATGGCATTTGTTAAGCGCTTACTATGTGCAAAGCAACATAAAAGAAAGGCCATGCAAAGGAGATAGGGGAGTGACACCATAGTGAGCTAACAGTAAGTGGTGGGCCAAAAGCAAAGTGTCATGGGAGAGGAAACAGTGTGGATTGAGGTGGGCTTTTCCAGGAGCTCACTGGGCCATAGACCGGGCCAGATATAAGCAGATGTCAGCAGATCAAACCTAGGACCGGAGCTGGCTGGAGAGAGGTCAGGCTAAGTGGTCCAGATGTGGCTGTTTACAGCATTTGTGTTCTCAGTGGCATTGTTGGGAGAGCAACACAGCTCTCAGAAAAGCAAAATGTGAGGCTTTTAAAGCAACAAGTGAGAACCTGGCTACAGGAATAGTATGTATTGACCCCCTTCCCCCCACCCCCAACCCATCCAAGTCTTTGGTTTTGCCAGCAATATTTGTTCAAAGAAAGGTTGGCAGGAAACAGGCATCTCCTGAATTAGACCATTATGACAAGCATTCAGCTATTGCGTACCTTGTAGGACTATTTTGTAGGTGGCTGGGTATTTTTGGCTGGGGTGTGTCAATGAATACATGTTGTGAAGGTGAGGGTTTCTGAGCTTGAAGACACATCTTCAGATAGAGCCTATACTTAACAGTGCTTTTCACCCGGGACAACCAGGCAGGCCCCATGGTGCTGTCCTTTCTCAGGTGCGAGAATATGGGCTCTGCCCTCAAGTCTACGAGTCAGCGAGGCCTAGCAAGGTGCTCAGCTCCTTCAAAGCGCTTAGTAGATTCTTGTTGAGGGGTTGACAGATGGGGAGGTTTGTGGGATCTTTTTCTCTTCCACCCCTGGGGTAGCTCCACCATAGGCCGACTTGTACTTCCCAATCGCTTAGTACAGTGCTCTGCACACAGTAAGCGCTCAGTAAATACGATTGAATGAATGAATATAGCGGACACAGGGTTGACAGCTCAACCAGGTGACTACGCTCCCTGATCCTTGACTCGTAGAAAAGAAGTTGGGGCATTTACTTTTTGAAGAGTGAACATTTAATATTGCAATTTAAAGGAGAAGTAAATTTTAAAAAAAGCAGCAGTCAATTCTCTTTCCAAGCATTCAGGAAGGAAAACAAACCCAATTCCCAGCTACTGCCACATCACACATCATAAGTTACTCATTCATTCATTCAGTCGTATTTATTGAGCGCTTACTGTGTGCCAAGCACTGTACTAATGCTTGGAAAGTACAATACAGCAATAAAAAGAGAATCCCTGCCCACAACGGGATCACAGTCTAGGGGGAGGGGAGCAGACAATACAAGTAAACAGGCATTAATATAAATAAATAGAACTACAGATATATGCATACATAGATAGGTGCTGTGGGGCGGGGAGATGGGGGAAGATGGTGATGCAGGAGGGAGTGGGAGCTGAGGAAAAGTGGGACTTACTCCAGGGTGGGGGCTTTTAGGCATAGTGTACGTTACTCAAATTCTGGTATAATTCATTCATTCAGTCGTATTTATTGAGTGCTTACTGTGTGCAGATATGAATCAATAGTATTTGTTATTAGTTTTAGTAGTATTAGTATTTGTTATTTGTTTTACTAAGCCTTTGGGAGCAAACAATAGAAGTAGAACAGTGCTTTGCACATAGAAAGCTCTTAATAAATGCCATTATTATTATTATTATTATTATTATTATTTTAGTTGACCTGATCCCCATCTTCAAGGAGCTAACAATCTATCATGGGTGACCAACACTAAAATAAATTTCAGGTAGGGGAAATTTCCTAAGTGTAACAATATATTCAAAATGCAACAGGAAGAGTGAGTACCTACCCTCTTAGATGGTATGGAAGAGCTGAAGTGGCGATAGAAAGGGAAATAGGGTGGGAAGATGAGTGATTAATCAGAGAAGGCCTCCTGGAGACGATGTGATATCAGAAGGGGTTTGCAAATTGGGAGAGCAGTATTTTGGCAGATGTGAAGAGAGAGAGTTCCAGGAAGAAGGAAAGGTGTGAGCAAGCATCAGTTGGTGTTCAACAAATACTGTTAGGATGGTAAATAATTATGTCAGCAGGCAAGTGACTTCACTTCTCTGGGCCTCAGTTACCTCATCTGTAAAATGGAGATTAAGACTGTGTGCCCCACATGGGACAGGGACTGTCCAATTTGATTACCTTGTATCTACCCCAGCATTTAGAACAGTGCTTAGCACATAGTAAGCGCTTAACAAATGCTATAATTGTTATTATCTATAAAATGGATTCTTGATCAAGGAGAAAGCCCGTTTAATGCTGGTAGAGCATTTTGAGAGTCTTAGGTAAGACTTTGGGAGAACGAAGGTTGAGCTTCATTTCTGAGACATGAGGAGGGCAAACCTTGGCACAGGAATCATTTCTAGGGAGAGTGGCTCGCCGACTGCCACTTGAACCCTGGTATCTGCCAGTCATGTTCCCACTGGGACAGTGGGTGCAAGCCTTGGAAAGAGTGACCAGAAGATGGTTATTATGGTCCATCACTGCCTCCTTTTCGTTCCCGCTCCCTTTCTTTCTGCCCTCTGATCAGGCGCCTGCAAGAAATCATGCCTAGCAGTCTTTCTGGTTTAAATAATGAAAAGCGAAGCCTTCCAGTCTTGGTTTAGAGGAAGGTTCAGCTCTGACTCCAGCGGTTCATCGGTTATTTTTCCAAACACCCCTGGGCTCAACAGCTGATGACCCTCTAAGGAGTCTTATACATGGACATATTGGTAATTCCAACCACCGCATTGCTTGCTGCCTGAGGGTGGTTTTAAGTAAGTTCGATGCCTTGAATTTACTTGGAAAATTAAGCCCTCGAGCCCTAAAGCTGTAGGAGTTGATAAGGATCTCTCTCACACACACACACAAACGCCCCCCCACAATAAAGCACTTTGTCAAAGCAAGGCACAGCTGATGACCCTCTAAGGAGTCTTATACATGGACATATTGGTAATTCCAACCACCACATGGCTTGCTGCCTGAGGGTGGTTTTAAGTTCGATGCCTTGAATTTACTTGGAAAATTAAGCCCTCAAGCCCTAAAGCTACAATAGCAGGGGTTGATAAGGATCTCTCTCACACACACACACAACCCAATAAAGCACTTTGTCAAAGCAAGGCACAGCTGATGACCCTCTAAGGAATCTTATACATGGACATATTGGTAATTCCAAACACCACATGCATAGCTTGCTGCCCGAGGGTGGTTTTAAGTAAGTTCGATGCCTTGAATTTACTTGGAAAATTAAGCCCTCAAGCCCTAAAGCTACAATAGCAGGGGTTGATAAGGCTCTCTCTCACACACACACATACCCCCCCCCCCCCCACACACACACAATAAAGCACTTTGTCAAAGCAAGGCATGATTGCTGCTGTTCTGATTACTGTTATCAGCTCTGCTATCCCTTCATTAAAGTAAACCCTGCCCGGCCCTTTGCAGCCGTGAGGACACCTGTAGCTCCTTTGCCTGTTCTGGAGAACCGGAGGGGTTTGGGTTAGAGGCTGCATCACAGACTAGAGCAATCCTTCTCAAGAAACACTCTCTCCACCTCCTCCTCCCACAGAGGCCCGGAGAAGGGAGACCTCGGGCTCTTCTCTCCCCTTTCATTCAAGAGGACTTTTTGAGGCAGCCCAAGGCTGTGCATCCCAAAGTGGTGAGTGATGAGGATTTACTACTCAGGATTTACTACTCAGGATTTACCTCAGGAAACCCATCACTCTCAAAACCATCCAGCCCCAAATGACAGAGCTTCTGGGAGCAGGGTTACCTAGTGGAATGAGTGTGGGATTGGAAGTCGGGAGATGCAGCATAGCCTAGTGAAATGAGCCAGGGCCTGAGATCAAAGGACCTGGATTCGAATCCTGCTATGCTACAAGTCTGCTGTGTCACCTTGGGCAAATCACTTAACTTCTCCTTAAACCACAGTTACCTCATCTGTAAAATGGGGATTAAATGCTCCTTCTTAATAATAATAATGGCATTTATTAAGCACTTACTATGTGCAAAGCACTGTTCTAATTAATCAATCAATCAATCGTATTTATTGAGCGCTTACTGTGTGCAGAGCACTGTACTACGCGCTTGGGAAGTACAAGTTGGCAACATATATTGCAACATGTGGCAGAACGTGGCAACATGTTCTAAGCACTGGGGAGGTTACAAGGTGATCAGGTTGTCCCGATGGGGGCTCACAGTCTTAATCCCCATCTTGCAGATGAGGTAACTGAGGTACAGAGAAGTTAAGTGACTTACCCAAAGTCACACAGCTGACAATTGGTGGAGCTGGGATTTGAACCCATGACCGCTGACTCCAAAGCCCGTGCTCTTTCCACTGAGCCGTGCTGCTTCTCTTAGACTATGAGCCCCATGTTAGAGGGACTGTGCCTTGTTTCTACCCCAGTGCTTAGCTTGTGTGCTTAGCACATAAGTGCTTCATAAGCATCACAATGAATTCATTAATTAATCAGGAGGCCTGGATCCTAGTCCCAGCTCTACCACTCTCCCGCTGTCTGACCTTGGGTAAGTCATCTAACTTCTCTGTGCCTCAGGTTCTTCATCTGCAAAATGGAGATTTTTTTTGAAAAGACAACTGTCTCCCTCCCTCATAGATTGTGAGTCCCCTGTGGGACAGGGACTGTGTCCAATCTGCTTATCTTCTATCTCTCCCAGGGCTCAGTACAGCCCTTGGCCCAGAGTCATTACTTAAAAAATAAATACCAATATCAACATTCTCACCACAGCGAGGCATCTTCCTGTCCTCCCTGCCCTCTGGCTCCGGGTCTGCAGTGAGCCACCTTTCCCATTCTGACCTCTTGGCTCTCCGGTCATTCAGGAGCGGCATCACTTCCATTCAGAAGTATTTACTGAACGTAGAGCATTGCCCTCAATTCCTACTGTTTGCAGAGCAGAACTCTAAACCCCTGGGCCTTCTAAATAGTAATCTTAATAACCGTGGTATTTGTTAAATGCTTACTGTGTGCCAAGCACAGAAGCAGCGTGGCTCAGTGGAAAGAGCCCGGGCTTGGGAATCAGGGGTCATGGGTTCTAATCCCGGCTCCACTGCTTGTCAGCTGTGTGACTTTGGGCAGGTCGCTTAACTTCTCTGCCTCAGTTGCCTCATCTGTGAAATGGGGATTAAAACTGTGAGCCCCCGTGGGACAACTTGATCACCTTGTAGCCTCCCCAGCGCTTAGAACAGTGCTATGCACATAGTAAGCGCTTAATAAATGTCATTATTATTATTATTCTATGGGCCTCAGTTACCTCATCTGTAAAATGGGGATTAAGACTGGGAGCCCCACGTGGGACAACCTGATTACTTTGTGTCTACCCCAGCGCTTAAAACAGTGCTTGGCACATAGTAAGCTCTTAATAAGTCCCATCGTTATGATTATTCCTAAGTGCTGGGGAAGATACAAGATAATTGGGTTCGACCCAATCCCGGTCCCACATGCTTAGAGAAGCAGCGTGGCTCGGTGAAAAGAGCCCGGGCTTGGGAGTCAGAGGTCATGGGTTCTAATCCCGGCTCTGCCACCTGTCTGCTCTGTGAGCTTGGGCAAGTCACTTCACTTCTCTGAGCCTCAGTTACCTCATCTGCAAAATGGGGATGAAGACTGGGAGCCCCACGTGGGACAACCTGATCACCTCGTATCCCCCCAGCGCTTAGAACAGTGCTTTGCACATAGTAAACTCTTAACAAATGCCATTATCATCATTATTGTTATTATGGGGCTCACTCTCTTAATCCCCATTTTCCAGATGAGGTGAATGAGGCCCAGAGAAGTGAAGCGACTTGCCCAAAGTCACCCAGCAGACACGTGGTTAAGCTGGGCTTAGAACCCAGCTCCTTCTGACTCCACGGCTGGGTAAATAACCACAAAGCCACGCTGCTTCTATGTGCGGAGCATGGCAGTAGACATTAGAGAGCACATGCTAATGGTCCCTAGCCTCCAGGATTTTGCAATCTAAAAAAGAGTTTAACTTCTTTGATTCTTGCACTTAGCCTCTGAGGTGACCCCCTGCCTCTCCACGGTCTTTTGGAATAACGCCACTCGCGTTCCAGCCAAAGATGAATCAGAGCAAAGGGACTTTATTTATCACCCTCTCCCCCCAAGAGGGCCAACTCGCCAGCGGTGCCCAGGGCCAGGTCAGGGTGTCCGTGGGGCTGAGTCAAGGCGTTCCCCGTCAGTCCCAAGAAAGCCCATTTGGACCCGTGGCCCACGGCTTCCCCGTTCCCTCCCTCCCTGTCTGTCGCCATCCCACTCCTTGACCGGCCTCTCTGGACAAGTTCAGGTGGGCTGGAAGGGAAAGGAGGTGGGACGTGGGGAGGGCGAGCGTGGGTCCCCTTTTGGGGAGGCGGCGGGGGGCTACATTTGGAGACCGCTCCTCCGCCCGTCCTCTCCTCCGAATGGTCTCTCCGGGCCCCCATCAGTCGGCAATCAGTGTAAGTCCATCCCGGGCTGGCGGTCGGGGCCGCCGGGCAGCAGGTCGTAGTGCCCGGCGCCGTAGACCACGACGCCGGGGGGGCTGCAGTAGAGCAGGTCCGGCTCGGCGGGGGCGGGCAGGGAGGCGAGGGCCTGCAGGGCCTGCTCCTCGGGCTCGGGCTTAGTGCTGGCCGTGAAGGGCCGCATGCTGGTGAGCGAGGGCGAGGCGAGGCGCCACAGCAGGCTCTTGAGGGCCTGGCGGAACTCGCGGCGCACGAGGCAGTAGAGGATGGGGTTGAGGCAGCTGTTGGAGTGGGCCAGGCACACGCTGACGGGGAACACGTACACCTGGCTGAGGAAGTACTCGTGGCTGAAGTGCACGGCGTTCAGCTTGATCAGGATGCCCCAGGCCGTCAGCGCTTGGTTGGGCAGCCAGCAGAGGAAGAAGGACAGCACCACGATGGTCACCGACCTGGTGACCTTGGAGCGCCGCCGGGCGCTGGCCTCGGCCGCCCCGGCGCCCCCGGCCCAGCCGGCCGGCCGGCCGGAGATGTAGCGCACCAGGAGGAGGTAGCAGAGGCTGATGATGCCCAGGGGCAGCACGAAGCCCAGCAGCACCTTCTGGGTGTGGTAGAGCCCCAGCCACAACTGGGCGCCCCCGCCCCGGGGCACGTCGGGGAAGCGAACCAGGCACAGCTCCTCGTCCAGCACGGTGGCAGTGGTGGAGAAGACGGCGTGGGGCAGCGCGGCCAGCACGGCCGAGGCCCAGATGAGGACGCACAGGGCCCTGGCCGAGAAGAAGGAGGAGGAGGAGGAGGAGGAACACCAGGAGCAGCGGCAGCAGCAGCCCCGGGCCCCGGCCGGCGGCCGGCTCCGGCCACGGGCTCGCCGGCCCTTGAGGGCCGAGGCCACCGAGTGGTAGCGGGCCACGCTCATGGCCGTGAGGAAGAAGACGCTGGCGTACATGTTCATGGCCGTCACGGTGGACACGATCTTGCACATGGCCTTGCCGAAGAGCCAGGTGAAGTCCAGCGCGTTCTCCACCGCCCAGAAGGGCAGCGTGAGCACGAACTGGAAGTCCGTCAGGGCCAGGCTGGTGACGAACAGGTTGACCGACGACTTGTGCCAGCCCCGCTGGTGCTTCATCAGGTAGAGGACCAGGAGGTTGCCCACCAGGCCCAGGGCGCAGACCACGGCGTACACCACGCTGATGGAGATGCGCACCACCGCCCCCGCGGGACCCTCGGTGCCCGCCCCCGCCGAGGAGCCCGCCGGGCTGCCCGCCCGCTCCTCCTCCAGGCCCCGCAGCAGGTCGCCCAGCAGGGACGCGTTGCCGCTCCCGTTGCCCAGCTCCAGCAGGTCCGGGAACAGACCCAAGAGTCCGGGCCGCCCGCCGGACGCCTCCCTCATGCTCGCCGCTCCTTAGCAAGCCGGGGCTCTGCCCGCAGGCGGGTTCCGGCCCATGGCACCCCGGGTCGGATGGAGTCTGATGGGGTCTGCTCCCTGCCTTTAACGCTGGGCTCTGCGCTCTGCTCCTCACCTTTAGCAGTGGTCCATGCACCCCAGAGCCAAGGCCCCAAGGATGCTCCCCGCCTTTA
The DNA here is from genome assembly GCF_015852505.1 of Tachyglossus aculeatus. Classification (NCBI taxonomy): domain Eukaryota; kingdom Metazoa; phylum Chordata; class Mammalia; order Monotremata; family Tachyglossidae; genus Tachyglossus; species Tachyglossus aculeatus. The sequence continues at coordinate 75,607,868 of NC_052068.1, forward strand.
GCGCTGGTCCGTGCGCCCCAGAGCCAGGGTTCCCAATCTGCTCCCCGCCTTTAGCGCTGGTCCGTGCGCTCTGCCCCCCTCCTTTAGCGCTGGTCCGTGCGCCCCAGAGCCAAGGCTCCCACTCTGCTCCCCTCCTTTAGCGCGGTCCCGTGCGCCCCAAAGCCAAGGCTCCCAATCTGCTCCCCGCCTTTACCGCTGGTCCGTGCGCCCCAGAACCGCGGGTCCCAATCTGCTCCCCGCCTTTACCGCTGGTCCGTGCGCCCCAGAGCCAAGGCTCCAGGTCTGTTCCCCGCTTTTAATGCGGTCTCATGCGCCCCAGAACTGCGGTTTCAAGCCTGCTCCCCGCCTTTAGCGCTGGTCTGTGCGCCCCAGAACCGCGGCTCCCAATCTGCTCCCCGCCTTTAGCGCTGGTCCGTGCGCCCCAGAACCGCGGCTCCCACTCTGCTCCCCGCCTTTACCGCTGGCCCGTGCGCCCCTGAACCGCGGCTCCCAATCTGCTCCCCGCCTTCAGCTGTGGTCCGTGCGCTCTGCCCCCCTCCTCTAGCGCTGGTCCGTGCGCCCCCGAGCCAAGGCTCCCACTCTACTCCCCGCCTTTAGCGCGGTCCCTTGCGCCCCAGAACCGCGGCTCCCAATCTGCTCCCCGCCCTTAGCGCGGTCCCGTGCACCCCAGAGCCGAGGCTTCAGGTCTGTTCCCCGCTTTTAACGCGGTCCCGTGCGCCCCAGAACTGCGTCTTCTAAGCCTGCTCCCCGCCTTTACCGCTGGTCCGGACGCCCCAGAGCCAAAGCTCCCAATCTGCTCCCCGCCTTTAGCGCGGTCCCGTGCGCCCCAGAACTGCGGCTTCAAGCCTGCTCCCCGCCTTTACCGCTGGTCCGGGCGCTCTGCTCCCCGCCTTTACCGCGGTCCGTGCGCCCCAGAACCAAGGCTCCTAATCTGCTCCCCGCCTTTAGCGCTGGTCTGTGCGCCCCAGAGCCAAGGCTCCCAATCTGCTCCCCGCCTTTAGCACTGGCCCGTGCGCCCCAGAACCGCGTCTTCAAGCCTGCTCCCCGCCTTAACCGCTGGTCCGTGAGCTCTGCCCCCCTCCTTTAGCGCTGGACCGTGCGCCCCAGAGCCAAGGCTCCCAATCCGCTCCCCGCCTTTAGCGCGGTCCGTGCGCCCCGGAACCGCGGTTCCCAATCTGCTCCCCGCCCTTAGCGCGGTCCCGTGCGCCCCAGAGCCGAGGCTCCAGGTCTGTTCCCCGCTTTTAACGCGGTCCCATGCGCCCCAGAACCGCGTCTTCAAGCTTGCTCCCCAACTTTACCGCTGGTCCGTGCGCAATCTGCTTCCCGCCTTTAGCGCTGGTCCGTGCGCCCCGAGCCAAGGCTCCCACTCTACTCCCCGCCTTTAGCGGGGTCCCGTGCGCCCCGGAACCGCGTCTTCAAGTCTGCTCCCCTCCTTTACCGCTGGTCCGGGCGCTCTGCTCCCCGCCTTTACCGCGGTCCGTGCGCCCCAGAACCAAGGCTCCCAATCTGCTCCCCGCCTTTAGCGCTGGTCCGTGAGCTCTACCCCCCTCCTTTAGCGCTGGTCCGTGCGCCCCAGAACCAAGGCTCCCAATCTGCTCCCCGCCTTTAGCGCTGGTCCGTGAGCTCTGCCCCCCTCCTTTAGCGCTGGTCCGTGCGCCCCAGAACCAAGGCTCCCAATCTGCTCCCCGCCTTTACCGCTGGTCCGTGTGCCCCAGAGCCAAGGCTCCAGGTCTGCTCCCCGCCTTTAGCGCGGTCCCGTGCGCCCCAGAACCGCGTCTTCAAGCCTGCTCCCCGCCCTTAGCGCTGGTCCGTGCGCCCCAGAACCGCGGCTCCCAATCTGCTCCCCGCCTTTAGCGCGGTCCCGTGCGCCCCAGAACCGCGTCTTCAAGCCTGCTCCCCGCCTTTAGCGCTGGTCCGTGCGCCCCAGAACCGCGGCTCCCACTCTACTCCCCGCCTGTAGCGCGGTCCCGTGCGCCCCAGAACCGCGGCTCCCAATCTGCTCCCCGCCTTTACCGCTGGTCCGGGCGCCCCAGAGCCAAGGCTCCCACTCTGCTCCCCGCCTTTAGCGCGGCCGTTGCGCGGGGCTCCGCGGGCTGAGCTTGGCGGGTGTCGGAGTCGTCGTCCCCGGCCCCGGTTTGGAGTTGGGGGGTCCGGGCGGGGGGCGGAGGCTGCGCCCCCCCTTCTTTCTTCCTTCCTTCCTTCCTTCCTTCCTTCCTCCGCGGGCCCCACTGTGTGCGCAGCGCTGCGCCCGGGACCCTTATATTAGACGCCCAAAGAGGCGCCCGGGGGCGGGGGCTAATGGTGGGCCACCAACCCAACTGACCCTCAGCCCCGCCCCAGGACAGCCGCATTTAGTCAGCATCACAATCATCAGCATCCCGACTGAGTCTCCTAGACTGTGAGCCCGCTGTTGGGTAGGGACCGTCTCTATATGTTGCCAGCTTGTACTTCCCAAGCGCTTAGTACAGTGCTCTGCACACAGTAAGCGCTCAATAAATACGATTGACTGATTGAGGGCTCACCTCCTCCAGGAGGCCTTCCCAGGCTGAGCCCCCTCCTTCCTCCCCCCCTCCCCCTCCCCATAGCACCTGTATATATGTTTGTACAGATTTAGTACTCTTGTACTTTCCAAGCGCTTAGTCCAGTGCTCTGCACACAGTAAGCGCTCAATAAAGACGATTGAATGAATGAATTGCTCTATTTATTTATTTCACTTGGACATATTTATTCTATTCATTTTATTTGGTTTATGTGTTTTGTTTTGTTGTCTCCCCCTTCTAGACTGTGAGCCCGTTGTTGGGTAGGGACCGTCTCTGTACGTTGCCAACTTGTACTTCCCAAGCGCTTAGTACAGTGCTCTGCACACAGTAAGCACTCAATAAATGCGATTGAATGAATGAATGACTATTTATTTTACTTGGACATATTTATTCTATTCATTTTATTTGGTTTATATGTTTTGTTTTGTCGTCTGTCTCCCCCTTCTAGACTGTGAGCCCGCTGTTGGGTAGGGAACGTCTCTATATGTTGCCAATTTGTACTTCCCAAGCGCTTAGTAGAGCGCTCTACACACAGTAAGCGCTCAATAAAGACGATTGAATGAATGAATTACTCGATTTTACTTGGACATATTTATTCTATTCGTTTTATTTGGTTTACATGTTTTGTTTTGTTGTCTGTCTCCCCCTTCTAGACTGTGAGCCCGCTGGTGGGTAGGGACCGTCTTTAGATGTTGCCAACTTGTACTTCCCAAGCGCTTAGTACAGTGCCCTGCACACCATAAGCGCTCAATAAATATGATTGAATGAATTACTCTATTTTACTTGGACATATTTATTCTATTCATTTTATTTGGTTTACATGTTTTGTTTTGTTGTCTGTCTCCCCCTTCCAGACTGTGAGCCCACTGTTGGGTAGGGACCGTCTCTAGATGTTGCCAACTTGTCTTTCCCAAGCGCTTAGTACAGTGTTCTGCACACTTTCATTCATTCATTCAATCGTATTTATTGAGCGCTTACTGTGTGCAGAGCACTGTACTAAGCGCTTGGGAAGGACAAGTTGGCAACATCTAGAGATGGTCCCTACCCAGCAGTGGGCTCACAGCCTAGAAGGGGGAGACAGACAACAAAACCAAACATATTAACAAAATAAAATAAATAGAATAAACATGTACAAATAAAATAAATAAATAAATAAATAGAGTAATAAATACGTACAAACATATATACGTATATACAGGTGCTATGGGGAGGGGAAGGAGGTAAGGCGGGGGGGATGGAGAGGGGGAGTAGGGGGAGAGGATAAATACGATTGAATGAATGAATGAATGAATGAATGAATGAATGAATGAATGACCGTAACAGTATTTGTTAAGCAGCATGGCTCAGTGGAAAGAGCCCAGGCTTTGGAGTCAGAGGTCGTGGTTTCTAATGATAATAATAATTTTGGCATTTATTAAACGCTTACTATGTGCAAAGCACTGTTCAAGCGCTGGGAAGGATACAAGGTGATCCAGGTTGTCCCATGTGGGGCTCACGATCTTAATCCCCATTTTGCAGATGAGGGAACTGAGGCCTAGAGAATAATAATAATAATAATGGCATTTATTAAGCACTTACTATGTGCAGAGCACTGTTCTAAGCACCGGGGAGGTTACAAGGTAATCAGGTTGTCCCATGCGGGGCTCACAATCTTAATCCCCGTTTGGCAGATGAGGTAACTGAGGCCCAGAGAAGTGAAGTGATTTGCCCAAAGTCACACAGCTGACAAGCGGCGGAGCCGGGATTTGAACCCATGACCTCTGACTCCCAAGCCCGGGCTCTTTCCACTGACCCACACTGCTTCCTCAGGCAGCTCTGCCGCCTGTCTCCTGGGTGTCCTTGGACAAGTTCATTTATTCAATCAATCGTATTTATGGAGTGCTTACTGTGTGCGGAGCACTGGACTAAGTGCTGGGGAAGTACAAGTCGACAACATATAGAGACGGTCTCTAATAATAATAATGGCATTTGTTAAGCGCTTACTATGTGCAAAACACTGTTCTAAGCACTGGGGGGATACGAGGTGATCAGGTTGTCCCACGGGGGGCTCACAGTCTTCATCCCCATTTTACAGATGAGGGAACTGAGGCGCAGAGAAGTGAAGTGACTTGCCCAAGGTCACACAGCAGACATGTGGCAGAGCCGGGATTAGAACCCATGACCTCAGACTCCCAAGCGCAGGCTCTTTCCACTGAGCCATGCTGCTTCTACTGAGACACGCTCCTTCAACAACATCCTGTATATATTTGTACATATTTATTACTCTATTTATTTTACTTATACATGTTTATTCTATTTATTTTGTTAATATGTTTTGTTTTGTTCTCTGTCTCCCCCTCCTAGACCGTGAGCCCGCTGTTGGGTAGGGACCGTCTCTATATGTTGCCAACTTGTACTTCCCAAGCGCTTACTACAGTGCTCTGCACACAGTGAGCACTCAATAAATACGATTGAATGAATGAATGAATGAACGGGCTTACCTAGACACTTCACTTCTCTGAACCTCAGTTCCCTCATCTGTGAAATGGGCATGAAGACTGTGAGCCCCTCGTGGGACAACCTCATCACCTTGTATCCCCCCCCGCAGCGCTTAGAACAGTGCACGTAGTAAGTGCTTAACAAATACCATCATTATTATTATTAAGCGCTTACTATGTGCCAAGACTGTTCTAAGCGCTGGAGTAGACACAGGGTAATCAGGTTGTCCCCCGTGGGGCTCACAGTCTTTAATCCCCATTTTACAGATGAGGGAACTGAGGGCACAGAGAAGTTGAGAAACTTGCCCAAGGTCACACAGCGGACAAGTAGCGGAGTCGGGATTTGTTGCTTCCTTCCTTCCTTCATTCATTCAATCGTATGGATTGAGCGCCTACTGTGTGCAGAGCACTGGACTAAGCGCTCAGCGTGGCTCAGTGGAAAGAGCCCAGGCTTTGGAGTCAGAGGACGTGGGTTCAAATCCCGACTCCGCCAACTGTCAGCTGTGTGACTTTGGGCAAGTCACTTCACTTCTCTGTGCCTCAGTTACCTCGTCTGTAAAATGGGGATGAAGACTGCGAGCCCCTCATGGGACAACCTGATCGACTTGTAACCTCCCCAGACTTAGAACAGTGCTTTGCACATAGTAAGCGCTCAATAAATGCCATTATTATTATTATTATTATTATCATTATTATTATTATTATTGTTATTACAATTTGGCAACAGATGGAGACCATCCCTATCCAGTCAATGGGCTCATTCTTGTAAAAATCAAAATTTAAAAAAGCCTGCTAGCGTTCAAGCCTCTTTGCCCTCCTGGTTAAAGTGCGCTGCCTTAGACATTCATTCAATTCATTCCATCGTATTTATTGAGCGCTTACTGTGTGCAGAGCACTGGACTAAGCGCTCGGAAAGTACTGTTCAGCAACAGAGACAGTCCCTACCCAAGCAATGGGTTCATTCTTGTAAAAAATAAAATAAAAAAACCTGCTTTGCGTGCAAGCCTCTTTGCTCTCCTCGGTAAATTGTGCTGCATTAGCCATGATTTCCCCCAACTCACCCTGTGCGCCCCGCTTTTTCATTATAATGATAATAATTGTATTTGTTAAGCACTTACTAGGTGTTGCTGAAATAATAATAATAATAATGATGGCTTTTATTAAGCGCTTACTATGTGCAAAGCACTGTTCTAAGCGCTGGGGAGGTTACAAGGTAATCAGGTTGTCCCACGTGGGGCTCACAGTCTCCATCCCCATTTTACAGATGAGGTAACTGAGGCACAGAGAAGTTAAGCGACTTGCCCAAAGTCACACAGCTGACAATTTGCAGAGCCGGGATTTGAACCCATGACCTCTGACTCCAAAGCCCGGGCTCTTTTCCATTGAGCCACGCTGCTTCCCATGTGAAAGCGCTTAAAATGGTCCATAGCAAATGTCAAGTCACATAGGTCAATCAATCAATTGTAATTATTGAGCGCTTACTGTGTGCAGAGCACTGTACTAAGCGCTTAGGAAGTACAAGTTGGCAACATATAGATACAGTCCCTACCCAACAGTGGGCTCACAGTCTAGAAACCCATAGGTGAGAAAGAAATTGCCCTTTAAGGCATTAGAGGCTGTAAACTAATCTCTAGACTGTAAGCTCCTCTCATAATAATAATAATAATAATAATAATAATAATAATAATAATAATAATGATAATGGCATTTATTAAGCACTTACTATGTGCAAAGCACTGTTTTAAGCCCTGGGGGGATACAAGGTAATCAGGTTGCCCCACGTGGGGCTCATGGTCTTAATTCCCATTTTACAGATGAGATAACTGAGGCATAGAGGAGTCAAGTAATAACAATAATAATAATAATAATGGCATTTATTAAGTGCTTTCTATGTGCAAAGCACTGTTCTAAGCGCTGGGGAAGTACAAGTTGGCAACATCTAGAGACAGTCCCTACCCAACAGTGGGCTCACAGTCTAGAAACCTATAGGTGAGAAAGGAATTGCCCTTTAAGGCATTAGAGGCTGTAAACTAATCTCTAGACTGTAATGTCCTCTCTAATAATAATGATAATAATAATAATAATAATGGCATTTATTAAGCACTTACTATGTGCAAAGCACTGTTTTAAGCCCTGGGGGGGATACAAGGTAATCAGGTTGTCCCACGTGGGGCTCACAGTCTTAATTCCCATTTTACAGATGAGATAACTGAGGCATAGAGGAGTTAAGTAATAATAATAATAATAATGGCATTTATTAAGAGCTTTCTATGTGCAAAGCACTGTTCTAAGCGCTGGGGAGACTACAAGTTGATCAGGTCCCATGGGGGCTCACAGTTTTAATCCCCATTTTACAGATGAGATAACTGAGGCACAGAGGAGTTAAGTAATAATAATAATAGTAATAATGGCATTTAGTAAGAGCTTTCTATGTGCAAAGCACTGTTCTAAGCACTGGGGAGACTACAAGTTGATCAGGTCCCACGGGGGCCTACAGTTTTAATCCCCATTTTACAGATGAGATAACTGAGGCACAGAGGAGTTAAGTAATAATAATAATAGTAATAATGGCATTTAGTAAGAGCTTTCTATGTGCAAAGCACTGTTCTAAGCGGGGAGGTTACAAGGTGATCAGGTTGTCCCACAGGGGACTCAACAACCCGATCACCTTGTAATAATAATAATATAATATAATAATATCTTATTACATAATATAATAATAATGATGGCATTTATTGAGTGCTTACTATGTGCAAAGCACTGTTCTAAGCGCTGGGGAGGTTACAAGGTGATCAGGTTGTCCCACAGGGGGCTCAACAACCTGATCACCTTGTAATAATAATAATATAATAATATCTTATTACATAATATAATAATAATGATGGCATTTATTAAGCACTTGCTATGTGCCAAGCACTGTTCTAAGCGCTGGGGAGGTTACAAGGTGATCTAGTTGTCCTACAGGGGGCTCAACAACCTGATCACCTTGTAATAATAATAATATAATAATATATTATTACATAATATAATAATAATGATGGCATTTATTAAGCGCTTACTATGTGCAAAGCACTGTTCTAAACGCTGGGGAGGTTACAAGGTGATCAGGTTGTCCCACAGGGGGCTCAACAACCTGATCGGCGAGATAACTGAAATAGTCAATCCCCATTTTACAGATGCAGCCCAGAGAAGTGAAGCGATTTGCCCAAAGTCACACAGCTGACAATTGGCGGAGCTGGGATTTGAACCCACGACCTCTGACTCCAAAGCCTGGGCTCCTTCCACTGAGCCACGCTGCCTTGTCCTTGGGGAGCTTACCATCATAAATCCACTGTTGGGTAGGGACTGTCTCTATCTGTGGCCAACTTGTACTTCCCAAGCGCTTAGTACAGTGCTCTGCACACAGTAAGCGCTCAATAAATACGATTGATGATGATGATGATGATGATCCAAGAGGGCAAATGCACTTTCTGCGGGGTGGCAGGGCCGGGGGCAAGTGTCCAAATAGTCAATCCCCATTTTACAGACGAGGCCCAGAGAAGTGAAGCGATTTGCCCAAAGTCACACAGCTGACCATTGGCGGAGCCGGGATTTGAACCCATGACCTCTGACTCCAAAGCCTGGGCTCCTTCCACTGAGCCACGCTGCCTTGTCCTCAGGGAGCTTGCCGTCGTAAATCCAAGAGGACAAATGTACTTTCTGCGGGGTGGCAGGGCCGGGGGCAAGTGTCCGAAGAGTCAATCCCCACTTTACAGATGAGGCCCAGAGAAGTGAAGCGATTTGCCCAAAGTCACACAGCTGACAATTGGCGGAGCCGGGATTTGAACCCATGACCTCTGACTCCAAAGCCTGGGCTCTTTCCACTGAGACACGCTGCGATGTCCTCGGGGAGCCTACCGTCATAAATCCAAGAGGGCAAATGTACTTTCTGCAGGGTGGCAGGGCCGGGGGCAAGTGTCCGAAGAGTCAATCCCCATTTTACAGATGAGGCCCAGAGAAGTGAAGCGATTTGCCCAAAGTCACACAGCTGACAATTGGCGGAGCCGGGATTTGAACCCATGACCTCTGACTCCAAAGCCTGGGCTCTTTCCACTGTGCCATGCTGCCTTGTCCTCAGGGAGCTTACCGTCATAAATCCAAGAGGGCAAATGCACTTTCTGCGGGGTGGCAGGGCCAGGGGCAAGGGTCCAAATAGTCAATCCCCATTTTACAGATGAGGCCCAGAGAAGTGAAGCGACTTGCCCAAAGTCACACAGCTGACAATTGGTGGAGCGGGGATTTGAACCCATGACCTCTGACTCCAAAGTCTGGGCTCCTTCCACTGAGCCACGCTGCCTTGTCCTCGGGGAGCTTACCGTCATAAATCCAAGAGGGCAAATGTACTTTCTGTGGGGTGGCAGGGCCGGGGGCAAGTGTCCATGTGTGCCCTCTGCGTGCCCTGGTCTGGGCCTCAGTTGAACTCCGTGCCACGCCGCTGCTTATTTGACAGAGGCTGAAATTTCCAAAGGATGACCTACTCTCCTCCCCCTCGCCCCACCTCTCCATACGAAAAGTAATGAGAAGCAGCGTGGCTCAGTGGAAAGGGCCCGGGCTTGGGAGTCAGAGGTCATGGGTTCTAATCCCGACTCCGCCACTCATCAGCTGTGTGACTTTGGGCAAGTCGCTTCACTTCTCTGGGCCTCAGTTCCCTCATCTGGAAAATGGGCTTTAAGACTGTGAGCCCCCCGGAGGGACAAGCTGTGTGACTTTGGGCAAGTCGCTTCACTTCTCTGTGTCTCAGTTCCCTCATCTGTACAATGGGGATTGACTGTGAGCCCCCTGTGGGACAACCTGATCACCTTGTAACCTCCCCAGCGCTTAGAACAGTGCTTTGCACATAGTAAGCGCTTAACAAATGACATCATTACAAGCTGATTACCTTGTATCTATCCCAGGGCTTAGAACAGTGCTTGGCACATAGTAAGTGCTTAACACATTCTATTATTAATAATAATAGCAATAACATTATTAGTTAATAATAATAATAATAATGGCATTTGTTAAGCGCTTACTATGTGCAAAGCACTGTTCTAAGCCCTGGGGGGATACAAGGTGATCCGGTTGTCCCACGTGGGGCTCACAGTCTTAATCCCCGTTTTACAGATGAGGGAACTGAGGCTCAGAGAAGTTAAGTGACTTGCCCAAGGTCACACAGCAGATATGTGGCGGAGCGGGGATTCGAACCCATGACTTCTGACTCCAAAGCCCGGGCTCTTTCCACTGAGCCACGCTGCTTCTCTAATTAATAATAATAACTTTGTCACCTTCTTCTCCCACGGCAGAACACCTCAGGGGGTTTTTTAAATGGCATTTATTAAGCGCTTACTATGTGCAAAGCACTGTTCTAAGCGCTGGGGACGTTACAAGGTGATCAGGCTGTCCCACAGGGGGCTCACAGTCTTCATCCCCATTGTACAGATGAGGGAACTGAGGCACAGAGAAGTCAAGTGATTTGCCCAAAGTCACCCAGCTGACAATTGTCTCCCCCTTTGAGACTGTGATCCCACTGTTGGGTAGGGACTGTCTCTATATGTTGCCAATTTGTACTTCCCAAGCGCTTAGTACAGTGCTCTGCACACAGTAAGCGCTCAATAAATACGATTGATGATGATGATGATGACAATTGGCAGAGCGGAATTCGAACCCATGATCCCTGACTCCAAAGCCCGGGCTCTTTCCACTGAGCCACACTGATTTTCACGCTGGTTGAAACCAGCCCCTCTTTCCTTCTAAGGACCCTATTCTTCTCCGCGCAACCAACTTTCCCTCATTATTCCAGGGACTCTAGAATTCCACATTGTCTCTGGCTCCCAGACTGGAAAAATGTCGGGTTTGCTCCTAAATCTTTAGGCCCGGGATAGGTCGGCCAAACCTCTGATCAGTCCTGGAAAAGCTGTACCCTCTCTTTAGAGCACCTGAAGTCTAATAGCATTGTTGAATAATAATAATAATAATAATGACATTTATTAAATGCTTACTATGTGCTAAGCACTGTTCTAAGCGCCAGGGAGGTTACAAGGTGATCAGGTTGTCCCACCGGGGGCTCACAGTCCCCCATTTTACAGATGAGGGAACTGAGGCCCAGAGAAGTTAGGTGACTTGCCCAAAGTCACACAGCTGACAATTGGTGGAGCCGGGATTTGAACTCCTGACCTCTGACTCCAAAGCCTGTGCTCTTTCCACTGAGCCACACTGCTTCTCCTCACAAAAAGGCACAAAACCCGCCTCATTTGTTGCTGAATTGTCCTTCCCGAGCGCTTGGTACAGTGCTCTGCACACAGTAAGCGCTCAGTAAATATGATTAAATGAAATCCGAACCCAGCCCTCTCGACCTTGTGCATTGGACTTTAAGATTGACGCGTTTACTGAAATTGCATGCCGGTAGAGCGACCTGAATTAGCCGCTTCTCCAGGGCTCTGAAAGAAACTTTCAAAGTTTTGAAGGAGGGAAGAGAAAGAAAAAAACCCACTAATAATAATAATAATAATAATGGTACTTTCATTCCATCGTATTTATTGAGTGCTTACTGTGTGCAGAGCACTATACTAAGCGCTTGGGAAGTACAAATCGGCAATGGGTTCTGGTCCCGGCTCCGCCACTTGTCCGCTGTGTGACCTTGGGCAAGTCACTTAACTTCTCTGTGCCTCAGTTCCCTCATCTGTAAAATGGGGATTAAGACTGTGCGCGCCACGGGGGACAACCTGATTACCTTGTATTTCCCCCAGCGCTTAGAACAGTGCTTGGCACAAAGTAAGTGCTTAACAAATACCATCATTATTATGGATGGTATTATAATTATAATATGGTATTATAATGATAATATGGTATTATAATGATAATATGGTATTATCATTATAGAGATGGTCCCTACCCAACAATGATACTTCTTATGCGCTATGTAATAATAATAATGATGGTAGTCATTAAGTGCTTACTATGTGCCAAGCACTGTTCTAACCACTGGGGTAGATACAATGTGATCAGGTTGTCCCACGTGGGGCTCACAGTCTTAGTCCCCATTTTAGAGATGGGGTAACTGAGGCACAGAGAGGTTAAAGTGACTTGCCCCAAATCATACAGCTGATAAGTGGCAGAGCTGGGATTCAAACCCACGATCTCTGACTCCCAAGCCCCGGCTCTTTTCCATGTTGCCAACTTGTACTTCCCAAGCGCTTAGTACAGTGCTCTGCACACAGTAAGCGCTCAATAAATACGATTGATTGATTGATTGATTTTCACTAAGCCACGCTACTTCTAGTAACGAAGCACTGTTCTAAGCACTGGGGTAGATACAAGGTGATCAGGTTGTCCCACGTGGAGCTCACAGTCTTCATCCCCATTTTACAGATGAGGGAACTGAGGCAGTGAAAAGTGAAGTGACTTCATGTGGCCTTCCGAACGCTGCTGTGTGAGACGGGTTACGACGTGTTCAGGATTCTAGGGCCAATCCCATTTGGAAAAAAAGAAAACACCTGGAAACAGCGTGGCTCAGTGGAAAGAGCATGGGCTTTGGAGTCAGAGGTCATGGGTTCAAATCTCAGCTCTGCCAATTAGCTGTGTGACTTTGGGCAAGTCACTTCACTTCTCTGTGCCTCAGTTACCTCATCTGTAAAATGGGGATTAAGACTGTGAGCCCCCTGTGGGACAACCTGATCACCTTGTAACCACCCCAGTGCTTTCTTTTAGACTGTGAGCCCACTGTTGGGTAGGGACTGTCTCTATATGTTGCAAACTTGTACTTCCCAAGCGCTTAGTACAGTGCTCTGCACACAGTAAGCGCTCAATAGATACGATTGATGATAGTAAGAGCTTAATAAATGCCATCATTATTATGATCTTCTAGACGGTGAGCCCATTGTTGGGTAGGGGCCGTCTCTATATGTTGCCGACTTGTACTTCCCAAGCGCTTAGTACAGTGCTCTGCACACAGTAAGCGCTCAATACAAGCGATTGAATGAATGAAATAAACGAACCCCACCAAAAAGAGAAACATGCAGCGTCCTTGCATCTAGTGAAAAGCTCTGATTTTCGCTTTCGATGAGCATGAAGAGAAAGGCCTTCTCCTGCAATCTGAAGGGGGGAGGAAAACGAAAGGCATAATCAATCAGCGGTATTTACTGAGCGTTTAGTTGTGCAAAATTGGGGTTGGAAGGGAAGGGAGGGAAGAAGCAGCGTGGCTCAGTGGAAAGAGCCGCGGGCTTTGGAGTCAGAGGTCATGGGTTCAAATTCCGGCTCCGCCACTTGTTCGCTGTGTGACTTTGGGCAAGTCACTTTGCTTCTCTGGGCCTCAGTGACCTCATCTGTAAAATGGGGATTAAGACTGTGAGCCCCCGTGGGGCAACCTGATCACCTTGTAACCTCCCCAGCGCTTAGAACAGTGCTTTGCACATAGTAAGCGCTTAATAAATGCCATCATTATTAAGTAGAGGCCGAGGGGTTCCCCCGATGGCCGCTAGGGGGCTCCTGCGCTTCAGGAAAAGGACCTGCGGGGGCAAGAAAGACTCGCTTCATTCATTCATTCAATCGTATTTATTGAGCGCTTACTGTGTGCAAAGCACTGTACTAAGCGCCTAGAAAGTACAAGTCAGCAACGTATAGAGACGGTCCCTACCCAACAACGGGCTCACAGTCTAGAAGGGGGAGACGGACAACAAAACAAAACATGTAAAAGTGTCAAAATCGTCTGAACAAATAGAATTAAAGCATGCCAATCGTATTTAATAATGATGGCATTTGTTCATTCGTTCAGTCGTATTTATTGAGCGCTTACTGTGTGTAGAGCACTGGACTAAGCGCTTTGTGTGCTTACTAGTGCAAAGCACTGTTCTAAGCGCTGGGGGTATACAAGGTGATCATGTTGTCCCACGAGGAGCTCACAGTCTTAATCCCCATTTTACAGGTGAGGGAACTGAGGCACAGAGAAGTGAAGTGACTTGCCCAAAGTCACGCAGCTGACAAGTGGTGGAGCCGGGATTAGAACCCACGACCTCAGACTCCCAAGCCTGTGCTCTTTCCACTGGCTTCTCATTGAGTGCTTACTGTGTGCACAGCACTGTACTAAGCGTTTGGGAAGTACAAATTGGCAACATATAGAGACATTCCGTAGTGTTTGAGAGAAGAAATCCATCTTCTTCCAGGCTCGTGGGCCTCCAAGCTGGCTCCATGTCTATTTGAGGCCTCTCGTTTCTATTTCCTCACCAGGCTCCTTGGAGCTTCCCCTCCTCTAATAATAATAATAATAATAATAATAATAATAATAATGATAATAATAATAATAATAACATTTTATTAAGCACTTACCATGTGCAAAGCACTGTTCTAAGCACTCAGGTTGTTCCATAAGGGGTTCACAGTCTTAATCCCCATTTTACAGATGAGGTCACTGAGTCACAGAGAAGTTCAGTGACTTACCCAAAGCTACACAGCTGACAAGTGGCAGAGCCGGAATTTGAACCCATGACCTATGACTCCAAAGCCTGGGCTCTTTCCACTGAGCCACGCTTCTTCTCCATCTGTTGACAAGGATTCAACAGAGGGTGGGGAACCCCACAAACTAATCCTAAACAGCCCTCATCCTTTCTATGGCAGGTTGAAAGGCAGAGAGGAGACCATTTGAGGCCCAGCTCTGCCACTGGTCTCTGCATCTCTGGTTCCACCCCCATAATCATCTGAGGTGCAGAGCTAGAGAGTCATTTCCTTCATTTAATCATATTTATTGAACACTTACTGTGCAACAGCACTGTACTACGTGCTTGGGAAGTACAAATCGGCAACCCACAGAGACGGGTCCTACCCAACAATGGGCTCACAGTCTAGAAGGGGGAGACAGACAACACAAAACCAGTAGACAGGTGTTAATACCATCAGAATAAATAGAATTATAGCTACATATACATCATTAATAAAATAGAGTAATAAATTGTAGAAATATACACAAGTGCTGTGGGGAGGGGAAGGAGGTAGGGTAGAGGGAGGGAGGGGGGCGATGAGGAGGGGAGGCGGAGGAGGAGAGGAAAAAAGAGGGGGCTCGGTCTGAGAAGCCATTTCACCCGTGTTGCCCCTGCCGAGGCAGGGGAAAGAAAACAAAGTGTTGCTGGTTTGTATTATTTAGAAGCTGCACACTAGTACAACGGGCAGAAAACTCACATGAAGCACTCTTATGTGCCTATGTTTGTCAGTATTCATTCATTCAATCGTATTTATTGAGCACTTACTGTGTGCAGAGCACTGTACTAAGCGCTTGGGAAGTACAAGTTGGCAACATATAGAGACGGTCCCTACCCAACAGTGGGCTCACAGTCTAGAAGTCAGTAGCTGTGCCACAACGACTAAGTCAGAGGCAGTTTGAGAACAGAATTCCTACCTGGAGCCCAATGCTTTATTGGGCCTCTGGAACTGAAAGCCCCAAATATTTATGGTCTCAACTCTTAGGGCAGGAAGTGACACTGAACATCTGGTCCCATCAGCCAGAGGAGCCTAAATCAGTCATTTACTCATCTAGGAATCTGGGAGTGTTTCTGAAAGCAAACATTTCTTCTTGGCAAATGAATAAAATTTTGTCTGCTTTATAGATGTGTGTGGGGGTGGGGGAGAGGGGTGCGAACAAAGCTTTGGGTTTAAGGAAATGGATGGCATCTACTGGGACAAGCTAGCCTAGATAAAGAACCAAGAGAGTTCTTTTGGACTCGATTTCTTCCTCCATGGGATAAAGGGCCTTTGGGAATTAGCCAGAGAACTTCCTTCATGACTTGGGAGGAGGGTTAGCTAGAGACACCATTATCCTGCCTGGAGTGTAGGATTTAGGGGGAAAGACAGAGAGACTCTTGTTTATGAATTTTCTCCCCCAAACTTGGCCTACCTCGAATGGAGAGTTCCAGAACCCCCTCAGCCTCCTAAGATTTTTCAGGCTCTTGGTGCAGGGAGAATCCATGTCGACTTGTGCTCCGAGTTGTTGATGGGCAGAATCTTCTTAGCTATTCTGATATCGCTCTTCAGTACCTATTTCCTGAGCTAAGCCTCCTGTAAGGTCTGTGTCATCTGGCAGGGAGTTGGTGCATTGCCATTTGGTGCAGAAAGCATGTTCACGGTTAGGTAATGCCATCCTGTTGGGTAAAAGATCGGGAGACCCCCACATGGCAAACGAGGGAAGAATGGGGTTGTCTGCAAAGACTGACACTTACAAGGAAATTCCAACAGGAAAATCCCAGAGCAATTCCCATTCCCAAATCAATCAGTGGTCCTGATCTGTGTGCAAAACACACTTCTTAACTGCTTGGGAGAGTACAGTATCACAGATTTGATAGACGAGTTCCCTGCCCACAAGAAGTTACAGTCTAGAGGGAGCTAATCTTTGGTAATTAGCGATTCAGCAATTCCCCACCTAAGACAGCACAACTGACTCCTTAAGGAGTTCCAATGGCACCCCATGAGCTGTGTTTATCACATGACAAGAGAGGGACTTTGTCCAACGTAATTAACTGTATCTACCCCAGCTCTCAGAATAGTGTTTGACACATAGTAAGTGCTTAGCAAATGCTATAAAAAAATAGAGTCCTGGGATGAAATCAGTCTCCTAGCATTGTTCCTATACTCATCTCTACATAGCATGCACTGGGTGGATAATGTGAGGAAAATGGATGACAGTAAGATGCCCAAACAACTGCTGTATGGTGAGCTGGAATTGGGTCACTGAAAACAAAGAGGGGCAGAGGAAATGTCTTGAAGAAAAAGTAAAGCAAACCTTCAGAAAACGCTGAAAACTGAGCATCCATCGCTGTAGACAGAGCAACACTACACATTGCGATTCAAAAAGGAGCTGTTCTTTACGAACAGAAACTCCAATAGGATGGTGAGACAAGGAGGTGAAAACAAAAACAGTTCCAGGAATTGCAAGCCACAGATTTTTCAGAGTGGAAAGGGTCAGTCTTCATGTGTTTCCACTGCAGTGGGGCTGTGGATCCCACATTGATCTTTTCAGCCACACATGCATCCACAGGGGGATTTCATTACGAGGGTCACCTTCTTCAAGTACTAAGGACAACTGTGGGTAGGTTTATGGGTATACTTACAAACTTCTGGAATATACAGTTCCTCTAGAGTGTAAGCTCATGGTGGACAATGAATATGTCTGCTAATTCTGTTGTACTCTCCCAAATGCTTAGTACAGTGCTCTGAACATAGCAAGCACTATAAATATATATATATATATGTGTATATACATACCCCCAAATCTGTGAATATTTCTATGAATGATTTCAGGAATCAAACAGATGGTGGGGATTGTGTTCAATGCACAAATCTGAAATGCTTTCTTAGATTCACAGTGTGGTCTCAAGTCAACCTGCCACCTCACGTGGGACTTTATGCAATGAAGTTCTCTGAAAAGACTGCTTCCATGGGGCCTCATAAAGGGGGTATTTGCAGAATACTTTCGAAGCTGAAATTCCAGTTTGACCACCTGAGTTTCTATTTCTGAGTCTATTCGCTGAAGATGTACTGGAGAGCATCCATTTGAATACTGATACCAGTTACCATTTCCCCTTTACTAAGAGAAAAATAACACATTCCCTTTCCAGTGGACTCCAAATAAAGAATACATCAAAGAGATGGCTTCAACGTTGAAACCATATGGACAGTAAGACAGAGCCTGACTCTCTGAATTGAGACCCAGAAAATTAAAATCTTGGGGAAGCAGGGACCTGAAAGGGCCTTTTTAATAGGTAGGCTGCCAAGAGGCATTAATTATGTCGCTAAAAGATTATCAGATGTTTTAATTAAAATAGCTGTCCAAAATTAATAAATTGCATATAAGATTCTGGGTAATTTGAGAATATTGTTCTCTGGTTCAGCAGTGCAGAGAAATAGGCAGAGTGGAAGATGCTCAAAGTAGGAATGTACTGTTTTCCTCTAAATATGCAATTTGATCTCCTAATTTGACATTAAACATTCCAGATAACTAGATTCTGGAGGGTTATCAAATTTCATCTTAGGGCTGTCAGAATGCTTGATCTTTCTTCCATTAAAGCACACAAAGCTGAAGTATCACTAATACTGCTTGGGGAGTTAAGACTCAGTTTAGAAAAGAAGCCAATGTATTCTATTCCCAATCTTTTAAAAAATAAAAAACTGTTCAGCAATCACATACACAAAAGAGAAAACTCATTAAGAGGGCTTATTAAGAGGGTTTAATAAAGGAGTCAATCAAGAAAGCCATTCCTTGAGAAATCATAGCACCCTGAAATTGTAGAGCATTTTTATTTCTTCACATCATATCTCATTTTGTTTCCAAAACATCCCTGTGCGGTAGGGAGAAGCAGATTTCATGATTTCTGTTTCATTGATGAGGAAACTGGGGCCCAGAGAATTTAAGTGCCGTCTCACAATCTATGGATGGCAGAGCAGGGACCGCAACCTGCACTCTGATTAATTCCCAGGCCTGGGCTCTTTCTACGAAACCACGCTTCTTCTCTTCAGAAAAAGTGAGAGGTCTAGTCAGCCTAGAGTCTGGGGGACCAGAGAGCTAACTAATTGATGTGTTTTATTTTAAGGTCTCATCCATGACAACAGGACTTGAGGGAGAGCGGTGAGTGAGAATGCAGAGAGCGCTCTTCTTTGGAGGTGCTGGATTTAATGCTGAACAGCCACAGAGCGATGCCTCTCTCCATTGCTCTCTGTCTTCCCATCTTTCACCTTTGTGGGGAGCAGAAAAGGTAAGCACTTTATTCTTGCTGAACATTTTAATTGATGACAACAGGGACAAAACCCTATGCTCCTAACTCCTAACCCTTATATTCTTCTTTTCCAATGATTGAGCAGCAATGACATGGACAACTCTTAGTTTCATCCCTTTAGAAAATTGGGTTGTGTTTCTGTTTCTTCTAAATGCCAGCCCCCTCCCACCCCCCCAAATCATAATTTCTTTGGGGTGGTAGTATGTCCTTTTGAAATTCAAGTTCTCTACAAAGCAGCCTCTTAAGAAAATTTTCTTCGGGATCTTCATAGGCCAGAAAATGAAAGGTTGTCTTAAAAATGATAGAGAAATGAAGCCTACAGTAGTTGGCCATATGCCCCAGGACTAAGGCTATGTCCCTTCTCCAATGTCTTGCTCCAGGCACAGTGATGTGGGCAGGAGCCTTCATACATAAGCGACCCCACAGTGGTCTTGCAGAGCAGGACTGATTCCGATGTCCATGCGTCATGGAAACTAGATTGGCAGGGGGCTAGTTTGAATACAATCCGAGAAACAGAACGGCCTAGTGAAAAAAACACCGGCCTGAGGGTCAGAGGCCCTGGATTCTAATGCTGCTCCTGCTGCCACTTGTCTGCGTGTGACCTGGGAAAAATCACCTCCCTTCTCTGCACCTCAGTTTCCTCATCTATAAAATGAGGTTTAATATCAGTTCTTCCATTCATTCATTCATTCAATCGTATTTATTGAGCGCTTACTGTGTGCAGAGCACTGTACTAAGCACTAGGGAAGTACAAGTTGGCAACATATAGACACGGTCCCTACCCAACAATAGGCTCACAGTCTAGACGGGGGAGACAGACAACAAAACAAAACATGTAGACAGGTGTCAAAAGCGTCAGAACAAATAGAATTAAAGCCATATGTACATCATCAACAAAATAAATAGTAGATGTGTACAAGTAAAATAAAAAGAGTAATGTGGGACAGGGTCTGAATCCAACATGATTATCTTGTATCTACCCCAGTGCACATAGTAACATAGTTAAGTAGCACTTAAGTCCCACAGTTATAGCGTAACAACTCAGCATGGCTCAGTGGAAAGAGCACGGGCTTGAGAGTCAGAGGTCACGGGTTCTAATCTTGGCTCCACAGCTTGTCATCTGTGTGACTTTGGGCAAGTCACTTCACTTCTTTGGGCCTCAGTTACCTCATCTGTAAAATGGGGATTAAGATTGTGAGCCCCACATGGGACAACCTGATCACCTTGTATCTTCTCCAGTGCTTAGAACAGTGCTTTGCACATAGTAAGGGCTTAACAAATACTAAAATTATTATTATCATTAACTCAGCTAGTTGGCAGGGACAATAAGGGGAAACTGCACTCTTTTCTGGGTATGAAAGTCTTTCCCCTGTTGGCCAAACTTCTGATCATTCTCGTCAGTACTTGAGGGCCTGATGGGTGTCAAGCAATGTAACGAGAGCCTTGTGTGTCCAGAGCATGGTAATTCTTGCTTACTGTATGTAGAGCACTGTTCTGAGCGTTTATAGTAGGCAGAGTTACTATAGTGGGAACCTGGGAACATATCATAGGAGTAGAAGACACAGTTCCTGTTGAACTTGAGGGGCCAGAGTGTGTCTTCTCTTTCTTATCCAAGAAGAGCTATGCCCAGGGTCACTTAGAGCTACAAAATGAAGCTTAAAACTACAGGCACACTGGCCTGTAAAAATTAGGTTTTGAGCGGAGCACTTGCTTATTCTCAAAAACAATGTCGAAACGTCTTAATAATAGATAATAATAATGATCGTGCATTTGTTTAGTGCTCACTGTGTGTCGGGCACTTTTCTAAGTGCTGGGTAGATGCAAGATAATCGGGTTGGGCATAGTCCCTGTTCCACATGGGGCTCAAAGTCTTATTCCCCATTTTATAGATGAGGAAACAGAGGCATGGAGAAGTTAAGTGACTTGCCCGAGGTCACACAGCAGACAAGTGGTGGAGCCAAGCACTTGAACCCAGGTCCTCTGAGTCCCAGGCTCATGCTCTTTCCACTTGTTTGCATTGCTTCAAACCAACCAAACATCTAGTTCTTTAGGAGCACTGCAAATTGGCATGAAAAAAATCCCATTTTGAAGGAGAAAGAAGAAACCCTCCCCTCAACCCCCATCCCCCAGCACCTTGTTTATTTAGAAAAACAAAGATTTAAATATCACTCATCTAATACCAATACTGGTTGGAAATGCCCTTTTACTTACATTTGGAGCACTGAATTTTCCATTTGTCTTTCTTGGTTTCCAGTCTTGTTTATGGTTCCATGGAATGTTTGTTCCTCAGATTTACAATGATTACTTCATTCTAGCTGTGAAGCTTAATACAATATTTTACACTCTGAGGAAAAGTGACAATAATCTGAGGTCAAATGAAATATTCTGCTGCCACCCTAATATCCTCAGTAGACCACATAATCTATTATGCAGCAACAATTGGAGTAAAAGAGGCAAGGGAGAAAGAAATCAGGGGCAAAGGAAAGAAAAAGCAATGGAAAGAAAAGAGACCAGTAAGTATAAAGGAAGAGTGTTTCCCGTGAATGTCTGTGCTCCTGAATGAACTCCATCAAAAAACCCACTCAGATTGAGGAGATGCTAGGCTTATTGTTTTGTTGCTATCTCAGTCATGAAGGTACTTTTCTTCTAAAGCAAACTAAAGCAAATTTAGGATTTAGAAATCATTGGTGAAGACCCAAAATCCAGTGCCTCAACTGTTATTATTATTATTACTATTATTATTATTCTTTATGATGCATAAATAAACACTTACTCTGTATTAAGCACTGTGCTAAGTGCTGAGTGATATAAGATAATTAGTTGGGATAGTTCCCTGTCCCACAAGGGGCCCATAATCTAAATGGGGAGGACAGAGGTATGGAACAATAAAAATGAGTAATGAATAACAAATTACAGTCCATCAAAAGTGTTTATTGAGCACTTGCTCTGTACAGGAGTTTGGGAGAGTTCATTACAATAGAATTGGTTGGCATGATCCCTGACTTCAAGGAGCAGCTTACCTACAACCCTAAGTGCAAATTCAAGATCAAAAAGTCCAAATTGAGAGCACTATAATTAAGCATCTAAAATGGCACCTGGTGGGGGAGGTTGATAAGGCTTCTTTTCCCTGCATCAAGCAGCAGTTCTTGGTTAGGAATAGCCAGGACTTTTCCGAAGTTCTGCAGGTGGTTTCAGGTTTCCCCAGGGTGCTGGCTGGGAAGAGGGAGACTTGTCCTGCCTGAGGACGTCCCCCTGGACCCATAGAAATTCCGGGTACATGAACCTGTTCTCTGCTTCTGCTTCTTGAAGAGTGGGGAAGCATCTCCTGAACATTTTTGTAGAAAAAGGTGAAATGTGTTCTGGAGTGGGGAGAGGCAGGAGGAAGGGAAGTCAGTAAGGAGGCTGATATATCTGAAAGTTAAATATAGAACTAACAATTTTCTTCACGCCTATGGGAGGAAACTATCAGACAATGGTATTTACCTATCACTTACTGTGTGCAGAGGACTGTACTAAATTCTGAGGAGAATACAATACAGTTGGTGGACATGATCACTATCCTCAAGGGAAAAAGTGGCCAAGTGGAGAGAGCTTGGGCCTTGAAGTAAGAGGATTTGGGTTCTAATCTAGGCTCTGCCATTTGTCTGCTCTGTGACCATGGGCAAGTCACTTCTCTTTTCTGTGCCCTTGTTTCCTCACCTATAAAATGGGAAATCAATTCCTGTTGTCACTCCTACTTAGATTGTGAGCTCTATGTGAGATAGGGACTTTGTCCAACCTGATTAACTTGTATCTTTACTAAAACCTAATATACTAGTACTTGGCATAAAGTAAATTTTTAACAGATACTACAATGATCATTGTTGTATTCTCCCAAGTGCAAAATGCAATGCTTAGCCCTCAGAAGGTGCTCAATAAATGACACTGATCTATATCAAAAAGAAATGATCTAACCTATAGCAATAGATAATTTAATGGGATAAAATGGGAGCATTTCTTCATGGTAAGAACTGTTGATGGATTATGAAGACAGAGGTGGTGGAATTTGATTTGGAATAGGATTTTTTGAAGAATTGCAATCCATTACACACACCAAACAAAAAGAGCAAATGATTGCTAATTTCTATCTGTAGATCCTCTGCCATTGAAAGTTCAGTGAAAAATTATATTTTCTTCCAGAGCAGGAAACTGAAGTACAAGCACAAATTAAGGCTGATGCAGGCTCTGAAACCAAATGGGTGATGGGCATTACGAATTTTTCATCGAAGTCCCTTGGGGAGGCCTCCAGATTGAGGAAGGAAAATGTTGACAGAGCAAATCTGGGCAAGTTAAGGAAACATTTGTCTGAGGTTTAAGAATCCAAAGTCATACATGCTCTCTAGAGACACCCTCCCATCTCTTATGTGGGCATGAAATCCTCTCATTAAAAAATGATCCCAGGGTGTGTCTAACTGGATGAGACAAGCATATGCAGAGGAAATTGGTGCAGAAGGCACCTTGAGAACCTTACATTCTTTTGGTCCCTTCCAGCAGGCATTGACTAAATGATCCTAAATAAAGTTCCTCAAATCAAGTAGTTTCAAAACCAAGGGTCCAAAATTCCAGCAAAATAAATAGCATCTTGCAAGGTGGATTGGATCAAATATATCAGACTCTCTAAGAAATCAGTCACTGCAGTCTTTCCTTAGTGATATAGGAGGTCTGCAGTGTCATTAGTGTAGTCTTCGTGGAGTACTTGCTGAAACCACATGAGTAATTTGCATCCAAGGAATCGTCCTCTGGCCTCAGTATCACCTAATGACATCTTTTTTATTGGGGGGACAGCATCCCCCTGGGCAGCACTGAAAGCACACAACTAAGAAATAAAAATGTATTATAATCCTTGATGGATCCTCAGGCGAGGTGAAGAGCTCTTTGGAAGAATCTAGCTTCGATTCACAAAGGATCACTGAACAGTCACATGCTGTGGACCACTGCCATCCTAGTAAATAAATTCAGAATTAAAACAGATATAGCTCCAGTCCTTGACAGCTCTTTATGAGTTTCAGTGAAATATAGTTCAGAATAGGAGAGGAAAAGTGTTCTTGTAAGAATAGTGAATTAGGATCTCAACATACATTTCAGTTGTCTGCAATATACTTTAAAGTATTCTATAGAGAAGCACAGTCACTCTATAAGATGGGGTGATGCTTTCTTGAAGATGGGCTGGAGTGTTGCACAGAGCTAAATTCTTGTTCATAGGCAGGACAATCAGAAGTATAAGATGAAAATCCAGCCTTTATAAATTGGTAACTGAGAATGTTAAGTGATTTCGTCTCCCATAAAAGTAATCTCTGCAATAGCTGACATTTTACGTCATGGATGTTAGGGACTTAAATCTTTCCAGGCACACACATCCTCCTCCTTCTTGAGAGCTGAATGGGCCTTTGGCCTGCTTTGTCTTCTCATATCAGTCTCTGACCATTTCCCCAATAAAAGGAAAAATTAGATTAGGTCTTTGAGTATGGTGAAGGGGGATGTCATTTTGAAAGTGCAATATAGAGCGAACAATCTCCCATGTGCCTATGGGAGGAATCAATCAATCACCAGTGTTTACTGTGTGCAGAGCACTGTGCTAAGTGCTTGGGCAAATACAGTATGGTTGGTGGACACAATCTCTATCCTCAGGGAGTTTATGGTCTTGCAGAAGAAATACGTTCAGTTTAAAAACTAGTCTACTTTAAATCAGCGAAAGACTATTTAACCAATTTCTCCTTCACCCTGACCAAGGCAGAAGAGACAATAGTTGATCTTCTAACTGGTGGGTTATTTTGTTTATAATTTACCCATTACTCATATAAGTGCATGGTGATTCTTCCAATCTCTTTCTCTTTCTCCCCTAGTCCTGCTGTGTTAGATCAGGACTGTCCCACTTGAAAAACTTCCAGGTTATGCTGCAGTCTCCATGGCTGACTCCATTTAGATCCTACATCTCTCCCATTCTTCCTTTCCATTTTCTAGAAAAGGAGAGTAGGAGTTCTCAGACTCTACCTGATATTGATACTTACCACTTTTGCACTGCCTCGGCACTTATGCACTCACAACCATCTGTAGCAATTTTGGTTATAACAATTTATGTACACTTATCTACAATGTAAGTTCTTGTTTCTTCATACAGCCTTCTTTCTAGTTCCTTCCTCCTCCTATCTTGAAATCAGTTTGTGTCTGTCTGTCCAGTTGGATTACTAGCTCCTTTAAGGCAGGAATATCCTTCTATTGCTATTTGTACTCTTCAAAGGGCTTAGTAGCCCCTCTCAGGATCATATCTGGAGAGTTTCCAGTACTCTACCAGTCTCAATTATGGGAGGGAAAGTCAAGCAGAGGCATACCCATTCTATTCCTAGCTTGGGCAGTGGCTAGCAAGTGGAAGGCAATCCCTTTCAAGTCAAAACTCACCTTTGCAAGGCAGCAGCTGTATGGGAGGGAGTCGAGGCAGAGACTCAATTTAACTGCACAGAATAAGGCAATGGTAAACCACTTCCATATTTCTACCAAGAAAACTCTATGGATATACTACCAGAATGATTGCAGATGGAGGTGGGGCATTCTGCGAGTTGCTATGTGTCAGAGATGACTCAACAGCATAAAACAAGGCAAGGACGTAGTACAGGGCTAATCTGGTTTCTTCAAAGGAATAAACAACAAAGAGCTGAATGGAATCCTCAGAGCACAGAAATAGGCCAACCTGAAAAGGAGTCAGCCTAGGGAAATAATAATAATAATAACAATGGCATTTATTAAGCGCTTACTATGTGCAGAGCACTGTTCTAAGCACTGGGGAGGTTACAAGGTGATCAGGTCGTCCCACGTGGGCTCACAGTCCTAATCCCCATTTTACAGCTGAGGTAACTGAGGCACAGAGAAGTTAAGTGACTTGCCCAAAGTCACACAACTGACAAGTGGCGGAGCTGACAAGAATGTGAAGCCTGGATTAGACAACAGCCCTTAGCTCAGTATCAAATTCCTAGCATCGATGGAATTTTTCTCATTGCTTTCTGTTGAGCATGTATTGTGAGCAGAGCACTGTACTAAGCACCTGGGAGGGTATATACAACAGAGTTGGTAGATACAGTCTCTGCCCACAGTGAGTTTACAGTCTAGATGGTGAGACAGACATTAATATAAACACTTTATAACACATAATCGATAGATATGATAGCATAAGTGCTGGGGGTTTGAGAGCAGGGTGAATTTTAAATGCCCAAAGGTCACAGATGCAAGTGCATAGATGATGCAGAAGGGAGAGGTAACCGGGAAAAAAAGGGCTTAGTTGAAGAAGGCCTCCTTCCCAGACCCACAACACTGAACCAGAAAAAAAACAAACTGAAGGCATGTCAGTAGAAAAATGGTAAAAGTTGAAGAGTTAATCAACTGTATTTACTGAGTGCTTACTGTCCATGAGAGAAACCAACCACCACCCATCTCAAGACACTCCTTCCCCCTCACTCAAACCTTTCCTAAGATGCCACACCCTCCAGAAAAACTTCCCCAACTAGATTTGGATACGTCCCTCTTCCAAACCTCTCCGCCAACCAACCATTCCTCCAAGGAGATTGCAAACTGTTCGACTTTGACAGCAAAGAGCACTTAGCAGTGTTTGGCACGTAATAAGCATTTACTTCTCTGTGCCTCAGTTACCTCATCTGTAAAATGGGGATTAAGACTGTGAGTCCCCCATGGAGCAACCTGATCACTTTGTAACCTCCCCAGTGCTTAGAACAGTGCTTTGCACATAGTAAGTGCTTAATAAATGCCATTATTATTATTATTATTTGATAAATATATCACCCATCTGCAGATCCATCAAATGGCTAACTACAGCGGGTAACTCTCTCATCCGCATCTCATCTATGAGCACAGTCTCTTTCTAATAAAGAGGAGGCCCTGGGTGCAGGGCCATCTTGGGTGGGGCAGGGAAAAGGCCAAGCAGAAGTAGAATTCATAATCGGTTCTTTGGATGTTTAGTCTCTATTTCCATTCTGAGGTTTGCCATCTAGAGACAGCCCAGCTTTTCCTGCTGAAGGCTGGGCCCTTGTAGACCATACCCTCCTGGTTGGTAGTGGAAAGGTCCAATCTTGGTTTCGTATGGTAGAGTTCTGGCATTTAGTAATGATGAAATTAAGCTACCCAATTTTCTGGAGCTGAAGATAATCCATACTGCTCAGGAAGAAGCAGTATGAGAAGTAGTGTGGCTTAGTGGATCGGGCACAGTCCTGGGAGCTAGAAGGACTGGATCCTAATCCTGGCTCTGCCACTTGTCTTCTGTGTGACCTTGGGCAAGTCACTTAACTTTTCTGTGCGTCAGTTACTTCAACTGTAAAATGGGGGTTAAGGCTGTGAGCCCCTTGTGTGGGACATGAACTGTGTCCAACCTGATTACTTTCTATTTGTCCCAGTGCTTAGAACAGTGCCTGGCACATAGTGAGCAAGTGATGCATTTTATTCAAAAAAAAGGAAGGCCAATGCACGACTGACCACAATCCCAATAAGAGGGACTTCCATCTTTAGTGGAGTGTTAACTTCAAAGCCTCATTTAAGATTACTTCTGCACATTCTTTTAAGGCACTTTATCCAAAGTCGGGTCATATCTCCAGCTATTGAAATGTAATTATTAAACACACAGGGAGGTGGGGATGGGGGTGGGTGGGTATACTTTCCTGTTGGACCCTTTATGGCCCTCTTTAGCGTAGTGTTTTCTTTAGGCTCTATTTAGGCCAACTGCACACTGCTCTAGTACCATCAATGGACAAATCATCCTGGGATTATTCCTTCCAGAGCCTTCTTTATCAGAGCGTAGGCTCTGCCACAAGGATGCCCCTTAAGCAACATAGATACCTCCCTAGGGAAGAGAGGCTGGCTTCTGGCCACCTCAGGAAGGAAGTTTTTGTTAATGAAAGTCTCCCTCGTAGACAGGGGAAAGAGAGAGCTGACCTTTGTGTCTGAGAATACTGCTGTTTGAAGGTAAAATCACACTTATGAGAAGAATGATCTCTCACACATGGTGCTCATGAACCTTTAATAGGCCACTTTTTCTGACCTCTTGCCATGCAAGGGGGACATCATTTCCATATGTGGGGCTGCCCAAATCCCCATTTCTCACCCATTCCTCCTTATTTCCATTTTCCAGTTGTCATTAGTGAGGGAGACTGCACACTATCCTCATCAACCAACCACAGACAGAAGCTCCCTCTATGCCACCAAGAAGTGATGCAGATCAATCAATCAATCAATCGTATTTATTGAGTGCTTACTTTGTGCAGAGCACTGTACTAAGTGCTTGGGAAGTGCAGATGAAGATGAAGTTCATTAGTTACAGTATTTATTACACACTGATTGTGTGCCGTGCACTGTGCTAAAGGCTGGGGTGGGAACAAGGCAGATGGATCAGAAACAGTTCCTGTTTCATAATCTAAGAAGCAAGGGCAGACATTGTAATCCCATTTTATAGATGAGAACACTGAGGCAAAGAGAGGTTATTCGACCTGCCCAAGATCACCCAGCAGCCCAGGGGCAGGGCTGGGATCAGAAACCAAGTTTCATTTTGGACTCTAAGCTCCTTAATGGCAGGGATTGTGTCAACCACCTGCATTGTACTCTCCCAAGCACTTAGAACAGTGATCTGCATGATGTAAGTGCTCAATAAATGTCATTGACTGATTGATTGATTGACCCTGATTCTGGGCTCCATGCCCTTTCCACCAGGCCACACTGCTCCTTAACAAAGACAATCTTGGCCTCTGTGGTAGAGTTCTGGGTTTCAGAAATGTACTAAGCTCTCTATACTTAGCAGAACTATAGAATTTAATGATCGAATTGGAGACACAGGGAGACTGTGGATGATGATGTAGCCTAACATAAAATAATTGACAAGTTTGTTTAAGATACCTCTCACCCTTCTACAATGCAAGCATCAGAGGAGAGGGGCTAATGTCACCATAAATCTGCTCCTTCAGCACAGGCTTTTCTGGAATGAGTCCCATCTTACGGAGGAGTGAGACAGTCTGCAGACACCCACTGTCCTTGCTAGTGTGACAGTTCTGCCAAATGGAGTGGGTTAATTGAGCAAGAAAACTCCCATTCCCGATTCCATTAGAAGTTGAAAAGCAAAGGCAATGAGTTTCTCTGCCTCATTTGCCAATGCAAATGACATCACCACCTGCAGCTATCCCATTTTAGGCTGGTTTTCAGCTGAACTTTCATCATTAGTTATGCTTTCACGTCAAAAATCCCTCATTAATAATTGTAAAAAAGGCATTACCCACAACACCCCAATGAGGGAGGGAGTTTTGCTTTGCAGCCTCTGACCCCACACACTTAATGTATGAGAAATTACTAATAGCCACCATTCATCAGGGTTTTCTAGCCCTGCCTTAATCCACCAGATCACACTGCCATACAAGAACCAGATTGAATCTCTCCATCTTCAAACCCCTTCTGAAAATCCGCTTCCTCTGGGAAAAAATCCCCAGTTAATTCCTAACATCCCAGGCCTTGTTGTCCCAATGCATATCACGTTTATACAACAATCTTTAGCATTTGTTTCCAGAAGAACAATTTTTATTTTCTACTTAATTGTCACTGCTACTACTTCCAGAGAGGTGTGGCACAGAGAAGATAGAGATAACAGCTCACTTCAAATCAGACACCTTTAATCTTACTGCTTCCCAGGAGGTCTGAGCAAGTGGTCACCTGTCAAAATGGTTAGCTGGACCACTTAGATCTGTAGAGTTTGAACACATCCATTCATTTACATAAACCCACTCCTAACCCACACAGTGAATTGTCTCTGGCCCTTCCAAAGATGCTCCCAGGAGAGGGTGAAGCATCATTAGTCCCCGTGATTCATTCATTCATTCATTTCAATCTTATTTACTGAGCGCTTACTGTATGCAGGATACTGTACTATGCGCTTGGGAGGGAACAATATAACAGACACGTTCCCTACCCACAACTAGCTTACAGCCAAGAGGGCGAGACGGACATTAATATATATAAATAAATTACATGATGTCACTCAGGTTCTGTGGCTTCTCATTCATTTCATTCAATCATATTTACTGAATACTTATAGTGTGCAGAGCACTGTACTAAGAGCTTGGGAGAGTACACTATGACACTAAACAGACATATTCCCTGCCCACTACGAGCTTTGGCTGTCAAGCAGGAAGTTGGCATCCCTCAAGCAGTGTGGCTCAGTGGAAAGAGCCCGGGCTTGGGAGTCAGAGGTCAAGAGTCCTAATCCTGACTCTGCCACTGATCAGCTGTGTGACTTTGGGCAAGTCACTTGACTTCTCTGGGCCTCAGTGACCTCATCTGTAAAATGGGGATGAAGACGATGACCTGATGCCCCAGCACTTAGAACAGTGCTCGGCACGTAGTAAGCACTTAACAAATGTCATTATTATTATTATTATTATTATTATTATTATTATTATTATTATTATTATTATTATCATTAATAGTTCAGGTTCATTGCCCTTGGTGCCTCCTTTACTCTCCACCTCATGACATGATGTGACATCTTGTAGCCATGTGGCCCAGGGTGGAAGGACACTTTGGGTGCTAGGATCACTTCCCCCTTCTAGACTGTGAGCCCGTTGTTGGGTAGGGACCGTCTCTATATGTTGCCAACTTGTACTTCCCAAGCGCTTAGTACAGTGCTCTGCAAACAGTAAGTGCTCAATAAATACGATTGAATGAATGAATGAATGAATGAATAGGGTGTCCAGCAGTGGCAGAGTCTCCAGGAGATTCAGTGGACTGTCTTCCAGGACAGGGATGGGAAACATGTTAAACAATGGAGCTAGGCCCTGGGATTAGTTGGAGGATGGAGGGCATACCGAGTATGGCCTTTCATGTCGAGCTGTGTCGGGGGGGAATGGGGTGGCAGCCTGGGCCAAAAACCGGTCCGACAGTAGAGCTGGGCCCTGGGACTAGCTGGGGGATGGGGGTTGTGCCATGCATGGCCTGCAACCTCGAGGTGTATGTGAAGGGAAGGGGGTGGCAGGCCTGGGCCATAGATCCAGGCCGACAGTGGAGCTGGGCCTCGTCCTTGGGCTAAGTGATGTCACTTCACTTCTCTGGGTCTCAGTTACCTCACTGGTACAAAATGGGGGTTAATAATAATAATAATGTTGGTATTTGTTAAGCGCTTACTATGTGCAAAGCACTGTTCTAAGCGCTGGGGTAGGTACAAGGTAATCAGGTTGTCCCACGAGGGGCTCACAGTCTTCATCCCCATTTTACAGATGAGGGAACTGAGGCCCAGAGAAGTAAAGTGACTTGCCCAACGTCACACAGCTGACAAGTGGCGGAGCCGGGATTTGAAACCACGACCTCTGACTCCAAAGCCCGGGCTCTTTCCACTGAGCCACGCGATTAAGATTGTGAGCCCAATGTAGGACAGGGACTATGTTCAACCTGATTAACTTTTACCTACCCAGCACTTTAAACAATGTTTGGCACATAGTAAGCTCTTAACAAGCACCATGGGGGGTCGTGCCCTGGCCTGTGGTGTCAGGATGTGCGTAGGCTGGGGTTGGCAGGTAAGGTCTTCAGGGGGTGCCGTGGGTGAAAGGGGTCGGGGGAGGTGGGAGGCGGGCAAGGTGGGTCCAAGGAGAAGGAGGCTTGGAACGCCCTCTCTGCACTGAAAGACCCTCCTTGGACTGTGGCAATGACCCATAGCCTTGCCTCTCCCTCTCCACCCTGCAGAGCTCAGCTCAGACTGTGGTTGGGAACAGGGGAGGGGAGCAGGAGTGAGGAAATCTGAGGATTCAGGCATGGGGTGACAACCAGTGGGAATGTGGGGGGCTTAGTAATGTGCCTGTCACTTGGTAGCACTTAGCCACTTGCCAACTTATATGTTGCCAACTTGTACTTCCCAAGCACTTAGTACAGTGCTCTGCACACACTAAGCGCTCAATAAATATGACTGAATGAATGAATGATAATAATTATAATGGTACTAATTAAGCACTTGTGCCAAATGCCAACAATTTTTCTAAGCTCTGGGGTAGATAGAAATTAATCAGGATGGACACAACCCTAGTTCCACATGGGACTCACACTCTTAATCCTCATTTTACAGATGAAGGAACTGAGAATAATAATAATAATAATGGTATTTGTTAAGTGCTTACTATGTACCAAGCACTGTTCTAAGCACTGGGCACTGTTCTGAAGTGACTCGCCCAGGGTCACAGAGCAGACATGTGGCAGAGCCGGTATTAGAACCCAGGTCTTTCTGACTCCCAGGCAGGTGCTCTACCCACTAAACCATGCTGCTTCAAAAAAAAAAGAAAAAGAGCTGATTGAACACCTTAAAGCTGATGGCAAGGAATTTCTGTCTGACATGGAGGGGGATGGGCAACCGTTGGAGGTTTTGGAAGAGTGGAAGAGTGCCTTACCTCCTTCCCCTCCCCACAGCATCTGTATATATGTTTGTACATATTTATTACTCTATTTATTTTACTTGTACATACTTACTATTCTATTTATTTCATTTTGTTAATATGTTTTGTTTTGTTGTCTGTCTCCCCCTTCTAGACTGTGAGCCCGCTGTTGGGTAGGGACCGTCTTTATATGTTGCCAACTTGTACTTCCCAAGCGCTCAGTACAGTTCTCTGCACACAGTAAGCGCTCAATAAATACGATTGATTGAATAAATGAATGAATGAGTGGAGAGACATGGATTTGGGGGTGGATTGTATTTGTTAAGTGCTTACTGTGTGCTGGGATAGATACAAGATAATCAGGTTGGACACAGTCCCTGTCCCACATGTTACTCACAGTCCAAGTTGGAGGGAGAACTAGTATTGAATTCCCATTTTATTTATTCATTTATTCAATCATATTTATTGAGCACTTGCTGTGTGCAGAGCACTGTATTCAGCTCTTGGGAAAGTACAATATAACAATAAATAACAATACAATATAACAATAAACACAACGAGTTTACACAGATGAGGAAACTGAGGAAGAGAGAAGTTAAATGGCCAAGGTCACACAGCCGGCAAGCGGCAGAGTCAGGATTAATACCCAGGCCTTTCTACTAGGCCATGCTCCTTGGACTGATCGGCTTTTCAGAAAAAAAAAAAGGTAGGGGAAGCAGAGTAAAGTACTGACTGATGGGGAAAGGGGTGGGGAAAGGGGAGAAACGGGAGGGCAAAGAGAGGTGGGGGGAAAAGAGGAGAGAGGAGAGAGTGGAGAGAGGAGATGGCAAAGAGAGGAAGGGGAAAAGAGGAGAGAGGAGAGAATGGAGAGAGGAGATGGCAAAGAGAGGAATGGGAAAAGAGGAGAGAGCGGAGAGAGGAGATGGAAAGAGAGGAAGGGGAAAAGAGGAGAGAGAGGAGGGGCAAAGAGAGGAGAGAGGGAGGGCAAAGAGAGGAGGGGGCAAAGAGGAGGAGGAGAGGGCAAAGAGAGGAGAGGATGAAAGCAAAGAGAGGAGGGGGAGTAATGACAGGAGGGGATAAAGAGAGGAGAGGAGAAGGGAGGGGAAAGAAGGGGGCAGGGAAGACAGGAGAGAGGGAGGGCAAAGAGAGGAGGGGGCAGGGAAAAGAGGAGAGGTAAGGGTAAGAGAGAGAAAAGAAAAGAGAACAGGGTTGGGAAAGAGGAAAGGGGAGGGTGTAGAGGAGAGGGGAGTGAAAGAGCAAAGGGAGAGGAGAGGGAATGGTGGGAGGGAGAGGGCCCACTGGGAGCTGCCTGAACTCTTACCTCTCAATCCCCACGGGTGGGATTTGGGGGGAGAGGGGAAGGGGAAGTCGGGCTGGGGGAGGGACTTTCCTACCAGGCTGCCTCCCTGCCTACTCCCCCAGGGCAGGGGAGAGCACACATCTCCCCGATTTGGTTGGGGGGGGGGGGGGGCAGGGCCAGAGGGAAGGGAGAGGGAGATGGGGGCGAGGGTCAAGGGAAAAAAAGAAGGGTGCAAGAGGAGGGGAATGGGGATGAGCAGGAGGAAGGAGGGAGGGAGGGGAGGGAGGAAGAAAGAAGGAACGAGGGAGTTGCACGGAAACGGATCTGCAAAACTCAGACCCATGCAAATGAGACCCTCCTCCCCTTCCCCAAAACTCCCAGGCTCCACCCCTTGGAAATCACTCCTCTTTCGGTTTAAAAAAAGAAGGGGAAAAAGGTATCCGGCCTCCCTCTCTGTTAAAAAAGAGAGAGAGAGAGACCGTCTGCCTTTTTGGCATCAGTTTTCCTTCACTTGAGGGCCATGAGCTTCTGCAGCCCCTCTTGGGTCCCATTCACCAGCTGAGGGCTAAAGTGACGTCCCGCAAACTGAACCATGCCATGTGCCCAGAGGAACTGGCTGGCAAAGCTTCCCTTCCTGCTCCAGGTCCTTAACTTCCAGGCGCTGTGCTGTAGTAGACTCCCCCAACCCGGCACTTTTTACTTTCCGGACAAGAGGCAAGGTTAGTGACTTTTCTCCTTCTTTAAACCAAGGATCTTAGAGATTGAGCACTCTGGCCGCTGACCATCCCACTCTCCCTCCCTCTCTCCCGGTCTTCCTGCCTCTTCCCTGTTCCCGTTTTCACCAGGATCGTGTAAACCGGGATCAGAAAATAGCTGTTATTTCTTTAGGGCGATTCCATAATAATAATGATGATAATAATGATAAATAACAGTATTTGTTAAGCGCTTACTATGTGCAAAGCACTGTTCTAAGCGCTGGGGAGGTTACAAGGTGATCACGTTGAATCCCCATTTTACAGATGAGGTAACTGAGGCACAGAGAAGTTAAGTGACTTGCCCAAAGTCACACAGCTGACAGTTGGCAGAGCTGGGATTTGTACCCATGACCTCTGACTCCAAAGCCCGTGCTCTTTCCACTGAGCCAGCCCTTACTATGAGCTAAACACTGTTCTAAGCGTTGGGGAGGTTACAAGATGATCAGGTTGACCCACGGGGGGCTCACAGTCTTAATCCCCATTTTACAGATGAGGGAACTGAGGCACATAGAAGTTAAGTGACTTGCCCAAAGTCACACAGCTGACAATTGGCGGAGTTGGGATCTCTTCTGAAGTAGTTATGTCATTGTCGTATTTATTGAGCGATTGCTGTGTGCAGAGCACTGTACTAAGCGCTTGGGAGAGCACAACAGAACAGATACATTCCCGGTGTTCTTAATCCCGTCCATTCCCCAAGTTCTAGGAGCAGATGGCCTTCCAGCTCCATATACTCAAATGACTTTGGATAGTTTGCTGAAACTGAGTTGTTTCCTGGAAAGAAGCCCCGTTTCATCTTCCAGTGCTTTGGGGATCATTCGGTGGTATTTACTGAGTGCTTAACTGTGTGCAAAGCCCCGTGCTCAGTACTTGGGAGAGTACAATACATACCTCGAAAGCGATTCAAGAATCAACAGTTAACATTCTGTGTCTCCCCCCAACACACACACTCCCCAGTTCTTATCCTTCTTTGACTCCTGGCTTCATTCCCCAACCTGAGTCAGGGAACACAATACAATTCAGCTTCCTGCTGAGCTCTGCAATGCTTTTGTTTCCTGGAAAGAATTTGTTCTTTCGTTGAAAAAACATTCTGTTTTGGAACATTCTTTTCCACGGAGCAGTGTTGCTCCCTTTCGTGTCCCTGTCATAGGTGGCTTCTCTTCACAAACTTTTCAGCATCTGGGCTGCTACGAAGAAAGTCAGAGAAGTTGGGGATGAGACAGGATTTCAAATCCATACTCGTTGGCCACGGCAGAATCGCTTCCCAAATTGCAGTGAACATGACAATTCCTTCATTGTGCAGGAGTTTTTGATTTCACGAGCCAAGCGTGACCTGGTTGCTTGCTACAGGGTTTTTGCTTTCTCTGGCAATATTGATGGATAGAGTTGATAAATGAAACAAGAGGTGCTCACTGCAGGCACTTAGGAACATTCTTGACTGTAGTATAAAGCACCTTTTTTTGGACGAGATCTACAGTAAAGTTGGTCTTCATTTAAAATTTCTGGTTAGTTTTGCCCTCAGCACTGATGAAGCGCAAATGCAACCGGAGAACTCAGCTGTTTTAGATTTAGGAGAGATTACACTTAAACCTCTTTGTAGAGAATTTTGTTTCCAACACGAGTGTGGAAAATACTATTCCTTGAAATGTTGTTTCTGAAAATATACAAGGTTTACTTCTACCCCCACTTTAGAACAATAGCACTTACTGTTCTGATTTTGTTTTTGTTTGGTCAGTCAATCAAGCAAATTAATTGTTTATACTGTGTTCAGAGTGCGGTAGTAAGCTCTTGGAAGAGTACAATATGACAATACAACAGACATATTCCCTGCTGTGTGACCATGGACCCTCCTCTGGGCCCCAGTTCCTCTATCTGTAAAATGAGGATTTAATACCTGCTCTCTCTCATTCATTCATTCATTCAATCGTATTTATTGAGTGCTTACGGTGTGCAGAGCACTGGACTAAGCGAGACTGTGTGCCCCATGTGGGACCTGATGATCTCAGAGCTACCCCAGTGCTTAGTACAGTACTGGGCTCATAATAAGTGCTTAACAAATACAACAATTATTATTATTATTACTGTTTTCAGAAAGTGCATTTTATTTGAAATACATGGAATCTCTTGATTTAGTTCCTGGTTTTATTACTAACTCGGTAACTTGGCAAAAGTTTTGTTTCTCTGTATCTCATTCTTGCCTGTCCTGCCATCGACCCCCGGCCCACATCCTTCCCCTGGCCTGGAATGCCCTCCCTCCACACATCAGCCAAGCTAGCTCTCTTCCTCCCATCAAAGCCTTACTGAGAGCTCACCTCCTCTGAGAGGCCTTCCCAGACTGAGCCCCCTTTTCCCTCTCCTCCTCCCCATCCCCCGCCCTATCTCCTTCCCCTCACTACAGCACTTGTATGTATATTTGTACAGATTTATTACTCTATTTTACTTGTTCATATTTACTATTCCATTTATTTTGTTAATGATGTGCATATAGCTTTAATTCTATTTGTTCTGACGATTTTGATGCCTGTCTACATGTTTTGTTTTGTTGTCTGTCTCTCCCCTTCTAGACTGTGAGCCCGTTGTTGGGTAGGGACTGTGTCTATACGTTGCCAACTTGTACTTCCCAAGCTCTTAATACAGTGCTCTGCAGACAGTAAGCATTCAATAAATATGATTGAATGAATGAATTTTCTGATTCCAAGCAGTGGATCTTCTTGGGCTCTACTCTGGACATAAACCTTTCAGGGCAAGAGGAAGTCAGTGAAATTGGATCTCAAAAAGAATTATAATTCTGCATTCTGCCTAGCAGAACTTGAGGGAAGCAGCATGGTCTAGTGGAAAAAGCACAGGCCGGGAGTCAGAGGACCTGGGTTCTATTCCCATCTCTGCCCCTTGTTTGCTGTAGGATCTTGATCAAGCCACTTAACTTCTCTCTGCCTTAGTTCCCTCATCTGCAAAATGGGGATTCAATACCTGTTTTCCCTCCTATTTAGACTGTGAGCCCCACGTGGGACCTGATTATCTTGTATCTATCTCAGTACTTAGTACAGTGCTTACAATCACAATTAAACCACAATTATGGAGGGCACTCTTGGGCCTAGACCCACAACAACAAATTGATCAAAACTAATCTATCTTGTCATCGACCCTATTCCTCATTGTATTTTGATTTCTGGGAGTAAAGTCATGGAAGAAAAGTCAAGCATTGCATCTTGCTCACAAAGATCCCGTCATTATATCCTCTTCTTCCCTTGTATGGGGGCAGGTTTGAATGATCTCCATTTCCTGTTAGTAATTGAAGCCACTGAGAAGTAATGGGCTCAGTGTCACTGAGGAAGGGAAAACAAAAGGTTTTCAAAGATAAAGGAACACAAGTTTCCTTACTCATAAACTCAACACTGTCTCTGCTCCCGCTGCCTCTCTAACAAGTTGTGTAGCTCAAAAACAACACTTGGAAAGCATCTGGAATTTAGTTCACTCTTTAGATCACAGGTGCAACTATGATAGGCAGCTACACAATTGGCATTTGGTTTCATATAAAGATGAAACTTTTTGATTTTGAGATAGTAAAGATCTGGAAAAAAGGGGGTTTTAGTCCTTGATTGCAAATGGTTGAGATTACATTTTAGGTAACTGGAAAGTGCCAGTCCTTCTGATTTATATGTGAGATAGTTATTATTATTGTTAAGTGCCATCGAGTCATTTCCGATTCATAGCGACTCCCTGGATATACTTTCTCCAGAACGTCCTGTCCTCTGCCATAATCAGCAACCAGTTCTGGTATTTATTAAACACTTACCAAGGACCAAACATTGTGTTATGTGCCGGGGGTAGATATGAAATATCAAATTAGAAGATTAGAGATGATGATGATTGTTCAGTGCTTACTATTTTAATATTCTGCTCATCACATCTTCTATTATTAAAGACCCGGAATTTCAGTACAAACAAAACCTTTCTATATGCACAGACATAGAAATTGTCCCAACTATTGAGGGACAACTCAATATTGTCCCCCAGTACTAGAGAAGCAGCATGGCCTAGTGGATAGAGCATGGGTCTGGATGCCAGAGGACCTGGGTTCTAATCCTGGTTCTGCCATTTGTGTGACCTTGGTCAAGTCACTTAACTTCTCTGTGCTTCAGTTTCCTCATATGTAAAATGGGTTTTCAAGACTGTGAGCCCGTTGTTGGGTAGGGACCATCTCTATATGTTGCCGATTTGTAGTTCCCAAGCGCTTAGTACAGTGCTGTGCACACAATAAGTGCTCAATAAATACGATTGAATGAATGAATGAATGAATGAATACCTGTTCTCCCTTCTACTTGACTGTGAACCCCAGGTGGGACAGGGACTGTGTCTCATCTAATTAACTTGTATCTACCCAGGGCTTAGAATATTGCTGGTTATATAGTGAGCACTTAAAAAGTGCCATAAAAACATCACCTCAGCAGTCCTGAAAAATGGAAAAGCACCCGGACCTGATGGCTTACTTGTTAAGATCTACAAATTCAGTCAGTCAGTCAGTCAGTCATATTTATTGAGTGCCTACTGTGTGTACAACACTGTACTAAGCGCTTGGGAGAGCACGCTACAGCAATAAAGAGATACATTCCCTGCCCACAACGAGCTTACAGCCTAGAGGGACCACTGGGTTTGAGCACTTATACAAGCACTTGTCCAGCTATGGACTACTGAGGAAGCGCCACAGAATCTTAAAGAAGCCACTTTTATTGCCACCTTCAAGAAGGAAGGCAAAAGATCAGATTGCAGCAAATACGGAGGTATCTCATTACTCTCCATCGCTGGCCAGATAATAATAATAATAATTTTGGTATTTGTTAAGTGCTTACAATGTGCCAAACACTGTTCTAAGCGCTGGGGGAGATACAAGGTAATCAGGTTGTTCCACATGGGACTCACAGTCTTAATCTCCATTTTGCAGATGAGGTAACTGAGGCACAGAGAAGTTAAGTGACTTGCCCAAAGTCACATAGCTGATAAATGACAGAGCTGGGATTAGAACCCATGACCTCTGACTCCCAAGCCTGCACTCTTTCCACTGAGCCACGCTGCTTCTCTGATGCAAAGTCTTATGTAAAGATCTTATGCAAAGTCTAGTGGATCCGCTACTAAAGAATATTGCTGCCTGAACGCTTCCTGCATCATGGAGGGACTTCAGATGACAACACCATGCAGCAGGCATAATCTTTGTCGCAAATCAGATACAGGAAAGGTACAGGGAACAGCACTGGGAACTTGCTATGGTTTTCATAGGCCTTTCAAGAGCTTTTGATACCATTTGTAGATCCAAGCTGTGAAATGACTGAGCAAATTTGACTGCCTAGAAAAATTCAGCTGAGACTACTTCATGATGGCCAAAGTTGAGGGTCTGAGCCATTCCCCATTGCCAGTGGAGTAAAGCAGGAATATGCTAGTCTGGTCTCGTTCTATGCCACCATGCTGGAAGATGCAACAAGAGATTTTGAAGCAGTTGTTAGAATATGCTCCTGTATCTCTAGAAAACTCTTCCATTACGACACTACCTGTTCCCCTTCCTACTTAGATTGTCGTCCCCAAGTTGGGCAGGAACTGTATCCAACCTGATTATCTTATCTTATTCGTTGGCACAAAGAAAGCACTTAATGAATACCATCATTATTATTATCATTATTATTACAACAGACCTTGAGTATCATCCAGAGTCCTAGAGACAATCATTCAGTAACTTCTGTATCCAGAGTACTGTGCCCTGATGTCACACATCCAAAAAAGACATACAAATGATTGTAAACCAGCACTTAGCACAGTGTCTGGCACACAGTATGCTCTTAACAAATTCCATAATTATTAATTACTATTAAACCACTTTGTCAAACCCACCAGGCCATAATGGGCCTAAAGAAAACAGAGGCAATGTATCAAGCTGCACGAGGGAAACCCATACACACTGCCAAAAATTGATTTTGGCAACATGTAGCACTGTAACTAAACACTCATTGAATTCTATTACCTAGGGAGACCACTAACCAACAGTCAATCATATTTATTGAGCGCTTACTCTATGCAGAACATTGTACTAAGCACTTAGAAGAGTACAATATAACAGACTTGGTAGACACATTCCCTGCCCACAGTGAGCTCAAAGTCTGGACGGGCAGACAGACATTAATGTAAACAGATCATAGATGACAAGAAAGTAGAAAAACAAACTGAGAAAGTCAGTGCATCGTTTAGGAGACTGTCAAACAAAACGTGGCAGCACCATGGTATCAGACCAACAAAAGTTTCACAGAGCTGTAGTGCTGCCCAACCTCCTTTATGACTGGGAGGTCTGGACCACAGCTTTGTGGATTTCCGCCAACATCATTTCCAGGCGATCCTCAAAGTCAAATGGCAAGACGGGATCCCAACCAATGAAGTTCTGAAATGAGGTCAGTCTACTAGCTTTAAAGCGCCGCTCATCTCAGATTTGAGATCTATTCCTTTGAACACACAACTTCAGCTTGACAGTTATTGGTAGGGAGAGATGGGGCTGAGAGTTTCTGGAGTGTGGGGCTATGCACACAATAAGCCCTCAATAAATATGTTTGATTGAATGTTTTGGCCCAAGCTTGATGTAAAGGAATGCTCAGATTCAAGGAAATCATCAAGAGCTCTTACTCCCACTCCCAAACTGTTTTTCCACTAAATCATTTTGATTTGCAAAGGCTTATGAATTCTAGGTAGAATAGCTTCATTAATTACGTAGGAGTTTTTGAGGAAACGGCCAATCTTGATACTAGCATTAGTGTTTATTGAGAATCGATTGGTGTACTGCCTTGTAATAAGCAGTTGGGGAATAGTAAACAAGCAAGTGGCTTAAAATAAGCTCCCTGAGGACTGAGATTGTGTCTACCAATTTATTGTACTCTCACAAGTACTCCCTCTAGACCGTAAGCTTGTTATGGTCAGGGAACATGCCTACCATCTCTATTATATTGTGCTCTCCCAAGAACTTAGTACTGTGCCCTGCACACAGTAAGTGTTCAATAGATACAATTGATTGACTGATTGACTGATTCCCTGCCCAGAAGGAGTTTACCTTCTACCGTCACCTTGCTCCATTTCAGGAAAAAATATTTATTTTCTGGAGTTCTATCAGTGCTGGTGAAGGTTTTGAGTGTTTACCAGGAAGTTAAAGCCTCCTTGGTTGGAGAACTTTGGGAATTACACGGTTTGGAGGAGGCCATCTTGGCACAGTGCTGGATAATAGGGCACTCCCAAGAAAAGGGTCAAAACTTGAATAAAGTAGAAGTGCTAAGGATATCACTCATTTCCCCAACTAGCTGTTGTTCAAAACTCAAATTTCATTATGTCTTTTTCTTCCAGAAAGCTTTATCAAGACATTACAAGAATATCACCTGGTGGGTCCCGTGAGGGTGGATGAAAGTGGCCATTTTGTATCTTATGCTCTGAACCACCATGTCACCAATGCCAGGAAGAAGAGAGACCTCAGGGGAAAAGATGATTGGGTGTATTACAAAATTTCTCAAGAAGACAAGGACCTGTTCTTTAACTTGACTGTCAGTCGGGGATTTCTCTCCAATAACTACATACTGGAGAAGCGATACGGAAACCTCACAGGGGCCAAGGTGTCCTTTCACTCAGGAACCTCCTGCCACCTCACTGGTACGGTGTGGCAGCCAGAAACCGACTATGGAGTGGCAGCGATCAGTGTCTGCAATGGACTGGTAAGTGAAACCCTTCCCTCCCCCAGACCCTCCCAGCCTGAGGATATCTGAGCTCTAGACCTGAGCAAGGTGGAGGATGGAAATTTTGGGAAATGGGATGCTGAGACATTCCCCAGCAACATGGTTCCTTTTACCTCTCAGCGACTATCAGCCTATATGGATCTTTTCATTTTCCTTCCTTGCCTGATGGAGCCCACCTATTGACAGATTAAATCCATATCAATTCCTGAATCTCTACCAATCAAACAATCAATCATTGTTATGCACTTACTGTGTGTAAACACTGAAGGAAGCACCAGGGAGAGTACAGTTGAGGAAGTAAATGCTATCCCTGCCCTTGAGTTGTTTACAGTCTAGTGGGGGAGACAGACATTAAAATAAATTAAAGGTAGGGGAAGCAGGTAGGGGAATTTAAAGATATTTACATAGTGCTACTGGAGTTGGGGGGTGAGGGAAGTACCTAAGGGCTTAGAGGATGCAGACTCAAATGCATAGGTGATGCGGTCGGGAGGGCTGAGGACATGAGAGGGTTTTTAACAACACTTGCAATATTTCCAATGTTCCCCATCTACTACTACTACTAATAATAATAATAATAATGGCATTTGCTAAGCGCTTACTATGTGCAAAGCACTGTTCTAAGCGCCGGGGAGGATTCAAGGTGATCAGGTTGTCCCACTTGGGGCTCACAGTCTTAATCAACATTTTACAGTTGAGGTAACTGAGGCACAGAGAAGTGAAGTGACTTGCCCAGAGTCACACAGCGGACAAACGGTGGAGCCGGGATTGGAACCCAGCTCTCAGAACAGTGCTTCACACATACTAAGCGCTTAACAAATGCCATCATTATTATTATTATTATTATGACCTCTGACTCCCAAGCCCGTGCTCTTTCCACTGAGCCACGCTGCTTAATGGATTCAAGTGGTTTGTTAGTTGTTGCTGGTTGTTGGAAGGGGTAACTAGATAAAGAGGGTGGGGAACTACAGCTCTTGATGGTGTTTTTTCCCTCCTCTATATTACAAAATCCTCCTCTAGACTGCAAACCCCTCCTCTAGACTGTAAACTCTTCCTCTAGACTGTAATCTCCTGTTGGGCAGGGAACGTCTACTAACTCTGTCTATACTGTACTTTCGCAGGGGCTTAATATAATGCTTGGCACACAGTGAGTGCTCAATAAATAGGATAAATTGATTTTGGAGTGGGGCTTTGGGGGGATTTTCCTGGGGAATTGATCAGGGTGGAGCGTCCATGGAAAGCAAGACCTTAAAGTTGGCTGCTATTGGGGAACAATGATGAATCACTTGGAAGAAATTTGAATTTGGTCGTAGAACGTTTAATCCCCATTACATGCCTAACAGATTCATGCCTCAGGAATCAGTCCGATCGATGGCTGATGATGTTGGCTCTGTTCATTGCTGATCCTGGGTAAATCAGGAGAGCTGGTGACTAATGTTTGGGCAGCAGCAGCATGGAAGAGAGTTGAGGGTGGAGGCTTAAGTTTACTGAGCATAAGGAGGCAATGATAAACCACTTCCATATTTTTACCAAGAAAACTCTACGACTACACCACCAGAACAATTGCAGATGGAGAGCGGGGCGTGCTCGGAGAGATGGGTCCGTGGTGTCACTATGGGCTGGAAACGACCCGACGGCACAAGACAAGATATTTTTTCTCGCCCACCCAAGACACCCATCCTGCAAGACACACAAGAGAGTTTTTTTGTCATGAATGTGGGAGAAGACAGCAGTGGAGAGAAGGGAATTGTAAACGCCAAAGTTTTGTGGGGACTAGTAGTTACAGAAACCATATCTCAGATCTCATACAGGATGAGAATCATTTGCTTGGGCACAACATCTGGGTACGGCTAGAATCCGAGACCTTTCTAGAGATGCAGAAGCAGCATGGTTTAGCTGGCCAGAGAATCAGGGGACCTGGGTTCTAATCCTGACTGCCACATTCCTGCTGTGGGACTTGGTCAAG
The DNA here is from genome assembly GCF_015852505.1 of Tachyglossus aculeatus. Taxonomy (NCBI): domain Eukaryota; kingdom Metazoa; phylum Chordata; class Mammalia; order Monotremata; family Tachyglossidae; genus Tachyglossus; species Tachyglossus aculeatus. Next base: position 75,651,850 of record NC_052068.1, read on the forward strand.
TCACTTAACTTCTCTGTTGTTCAGTTTCCTCATCTGTATTATGGGGATAAAGTACCTACTCTTCCCCAGCAACCCTTGGACTGTGAGCCCAACTTCGGGCAGGGAGTGTGTTTGACCTGATTGTTTTGTATCTACCCCTACCCCTAAGTTTAATACAGTGCTTGATACTGGTAAGCATTTGACAAATATCATCAACATCATTGTTATCATCATTTCCAGGGAGCTGGTGGCAGGAATCTGGGATGCCACCATCTCTTTCGTCACTTTGGATTTGCCCACCACCGAGGCTGGCCCTAGCTCAGCACCATCTTTTCATCCCGCATTCAGTCTTTCTGAACTCTGTGGGTTGACTCAAAGCCATCTAAGACAGGAGGACAGAAGCAGTGTTGGGGTTCAGGGCCAGCTGGAAAAAATTGAAATGCAGCTTGAATTTGGGCTGATGAGATGATGTCTCTGTCTCCCCCTTCTAGACTGTGAGCCCACTGTTGGGTAGGGACTGTCTCTATATGTTGCCAACTTGTACTTCCCAAGCACTTAGTACAGTGCTCTGCACACAGTAAGCGCTCAATAAATATAACTGATTGATTGATTGATTGATGTCAGAGTCCTCGGGGTGGGCCCTGAGGTATTACACTGAGTTGTTGTACCTGTCTGTCTTTCTAATCCTCATTGACACTAACTTGCCCACTAATGTTAGGCATGATCCTTGCAGATTCAGGCTCAAACTGGAACTTTCTCCAGGAAAATTCCTTCCAGAACATATCCCAGCTCATTGCTCATTGCTGACTGTCCCTCATCTGTAATCTGTAAGATTTTCTTTGGCTTGAAGAGGACTGAGAGGCAGAGAGAAGGAATGAGAACAGATATTTGGCAGGGCCATGAGAGATTCCCCATAGCCGGTCCACATTTAAACTAGTCATCTAGTCAGCCTCGTTTCGATCCATTAGCCTTGGCTTCCAACTTAAGGCCTTATTTGACAGCAAGCTCCGAGATGTGGGATTATTTATAGTAGCATTGGTGGACATTGGCTGCTTCCAGCCAAATGTGGCTGCCAACATAATGTGTCACCACCACGCCTTCTTCAGTGTTCCCATTGGAATACCAAGGTTCAAAGGATGTAATCGTGTTTTTGTTCCACAACATTATTTCAGTCAGTTTTACAATTCACATTAGTGGAGGCTAATATTTTTCTGTGTTCTATGAGATTCTCTAGAGGCATTGCATGGGGTTTTAGTCAGAATTAGAGGCAGCCCGCCTGAAGCAGAATAGAAGGGTATGTTATTTTGTTTTGGGGAAGGCAAAGAAGAGACTAGGTGAGACAGAAGTACTCTTTGGAGGGAGACTACCTACTTTCATTCTATGGCCTAAAGAAATTGATTTTTACCACATTGATTAGGACTGGATGGTTTTAGGGTTATAAATTCTCCATTTTTAGGAGAGGTAAAGAGAGGTCAGGTTACACTCCAAGGACTATAGCCCTGCCCACAAAGTCTTCACTTTGTCCCTTCTCTTATTTCATCACTGGACCAATTAATATTCCAGAATCTCCGGATCTGCCTATCATCAGGCAATCACTTTGCCTGTCCATACAAACCCACCCACCTGCTCTCATCTTCAGCTGCCAGCAGGTCTATAATGCACACCTTCTGGTTCCGTGGTTCTGCAATAAACACAGAGAGCAGAGAAATCTGGAGCCTTTTCCTCAAGGAGCTTACAATCTGAAGGGCTGAAAGCAAGATGTATCAAAATATATAATAGGCCTCTACATCTTTATTTGTATTTAATGGAGAGATAGGCATGCATCTTGCCATGGTTTAAACGAGAAAATGGCTAAGACCCTTTGCCATTTCTTACTTAACCACTCTGTGTACCATACCTAAAGATGGTTTTTTGAAATGAATGAGGGCTTAGCAGTGTCTACTGCTGTTAAGATCTGCTCTGCGATGCCAGACTTCACCTGTTCTTTCTACCAGCCTTCTCAGTATGTGTGCCATTAGATATAGAGGGTTAGGGATGAGAGTGTGGATGGCTTAGTGCAAGACATCACACCTGCAAAAATAACCCACATGCAAGTCCTGTTGTCAGCAGGGGATCCAACTGGTGTCAGAATATTGCTCAGTTGGATGGAAAGGGACAGAAAATGTATACTACCATATTTTCATGGGCTTGTTCAGGATTATAATCTCTCTTTTGACAGTGGAATCTTCAAACAGCTCTGTTATACAGGCATAAAAAGTGCATGTATGAAATACACATGTGAGTGGTGGTGTGTGTGAAGGGGTATCCACTAGTTGTACCAACAGTGTATTTCTCAAGTATCCTTTTTTCCTTTTCTCCCCATTATTTTTAAAGAAAATACCTAGATGTTTTAGAATTTTTCCAGGCCTTGAAATAAAATCTCCTGTTGAAATCCGGAATCTTTGAATTTCAACTGAATCTGAAGATTAGAAAGTTGAGCATTTTTGGATTCCGTTCCAACTACGCAGTTTGTAGCAATAGACCAAGCAAATATTCACCAACAAACGGGCCCACGTTGCAGCCTAGATGGAAAATTTCTGCAAATCAAATTAGTGTCCAATTTTGTCAGTATAAACAATCTGGCAAAGTCTATTTTGGAGCCTTTTATCCACATGAGTGGGCAATTTGCTGGGGGAGAAGTGGCCAGATATAAGGGGGGTACAAACCCAACGACAGTTATTTTCTTTTGATAGTTGATCGTGCCCCTTGACATGCATTTTCCGTGCATTTGCCTGAGCTCCTAAAGTAATTTGAAAATGGGATGTTTGCTGTTTCTGGATTAACCCTCTTTGTCCCCAATGGCTTTCGTCAACAGTGAGGAGATTTATAGGACACAACACAGCAGAGACTGCTTTGGTCCCTTTGAGGCAGGAGTAGGCTTTCGGGATAAAGCAGGGAGAAGGCACTTGCCCAAGACTGCTAGAGTGCTCATGACAGTCTTCCGTTTCCCTCCATACCACTGAACAAGCTCAGCCGGTCAGCCTCTAGCTAAGAAGCAAAACTGGGAATGGGGGAAGAGAAAAAAAAGGAAGGTTATGTAAAGGGGTGGAGTTCCACATTGTTTTTTTGTGGGTGTGTATGGGGGTGTGGGAGTGTGGGTAGTCCTTATTTGAAGGTGGCACCATTAGAGGTGAATGTTGCCCATGGGTTTGGGTGTTGGCTAATGCAGAATCTATAGTGCTGACAGCGCTGTGCCCAAACCAAAATGGACTCTGGTTGTGGGTGGGCTGGCAGGGTTTTGGTATTTGCTCCTTAGTTTCCTGATTCTCTCTTAGCTTCTTCCCAGAGGGAGTCACCGAGAGTCTGTCGGCTGCCACTGACTCTTGGATGTTGGTGTTAGGGAGGACAAGAGCAGGAGGGGAGACCGGATTAAGTGCCCAGGCATGGAAATCCCTTAGCACTACCCAGATCCGATGTGATTTTATGGAAGTTAGGTCAGCCGGGAAACCAGTGTTCAGCCTAACTCCTGCTAGCTAAATATCACCCCCTGTTTTTACAATGTACCTCTGCTCTCTCTTAGAACAGTTTTCATCAAGTGTACACAAAGAGGATGACGACTTGGCTTTTGGTGACTATTAGAGCCCTAGTACTGAGTGGGCAAGAAATGTATACAGAAAGTCCTTGACTTAGATCGCACTGAGAGCACTTCAACATGTACTCTTTTTCAGTTGTACCACACACTGGTTTTGTCATTGCAACAGTAACCTCCAAGGTCTAGTGGAGAAAGCTTCGGCCTGGAAGTCAGGAGACCTGGGTTATTCTCCACATCACACAAAAACTCTTCACCATTGGCTTTAAAGCATTCAATCATCTTGCCCCCTACCTCATCTTGCTACTCTCCTACTACAACCCTGTCCGCACACTTCATTCCTCTAATGCTAACTTTTTCACTGTACCTCGATTTCATCTATCTTGCCATCGACCTCTCGCCCACATCCTGCGTATGTTCTGGACCTCTCTCCCTTCTCATATCAGACAGGCAATCACCCTCCTGACCTTCAAAGTCTTACTGAAGACACATCACCTTCAAGAAGCTTCCTCTGACTAAGCCCTCCTCTCCTCTTCTCCCACTCTCTTCTGCGTCACCCTTCATTCAGGGTGCCCTGAATGTTCTATTAATCACATCTAGAATTTAGGTTGGGCAGAGACATTGTCACTTCTTGTATAATACCAAGTGCACCAGTGTCTCCAATGGCTGCCTGTCAACTTATGAATCAAGCAAAAACTCCTCACTTTCGGCTTCAAGGCTGTCCATCCCCTCTCCCCCTCCTACCTCACCTCCCTTCTCTCCTTCTCCAGCCCAGCCCACACCCTCCGCTCCTCGGCCGTTAACCTCCTCACCGTACCTCTTTCTCGCCTGTCCCGCCGTCGACCCCCGACCCACGTCCTTCCCCTGGCCTGGAATGCCCTCCCTCCACACATCCTCCAAGCTAACCCTCTTCCCTCCTTCAAAGCCCTACTGAGAGCTCTCCTCCTCTAAAAGGCCTTCCCAGACTGAGCCCCCTTTTTCCTCTCCTCCTCCCCATCCTCCTCGCCCTACCTCCTTCCCTTCCCCACAGCACTTGTGTATATATTTGTACAGATTTATTACCCTATTTATTTTACTTGTACATATTTACTATTCTATTTATTTTGTTAATGATTTGCATATAGCTTTAATTCTATTTGTTCTGATGACTTTGACACCTGTCTACATGTTTTGTTTTGTTGTCTGTCTACCTCTTCTATTCATTCATTCATTCATTCAATCATATTTATTGAGCGCTTATGTGTGCAGAGCACTGTACTAAGCGCTTGGGGAGTACAAGTTGGCAATATATAGAGATGGTCCCTACCCAACAGCGGGCTCACAGTCTAGAAGGGGGAGAAAGACAACAAAACAAAACATATTAATAAAATAAAATAAATAGAATAGTAAATATATACAAGTAAAATAAATAGAGTAATAAATCTGTATAAACACATATATACAGGTGCTGTGGGGAGGGGAAGGAGGTAGGGCGAGGGGGATGGGGAAGGGGAGAGGAAGGAGGGGGCTCAGTCTGGGAAGGCCTCCTGGAGGAGGTGAGCTCTCTGTAGGGCTTTGAAGGGAGGAAGAGAACTAGCTTTGGAGATGTGTGGAGGGAGGGCATTCCAGGCCAGGGGGAGGACGTGAGCCGGGGGTCAACAGCGGGACAGGTGAGAATGAGGCACAGTGAGGAGGTTAGCAGAAGAGGAGTGGAGAGTGCAGGCTGGGCTGTAGAAGGAAAGAAGGGAGGTGAGGTAGGAGGGGGCGAGGTGATGGAGAGCCTTGAAGCCGAGAGTGAGGAGTTTTTGCCTGATGCGTAGGTTCATTGGTAGCCACTGGAGATTTTTGAGGAGGGGAGTAACATTCTAGACTGTGAGCCCATTGTTGGATAGGGACCGTCTCTATATGTTGCCAACTTGTACTTCCCAAGCGCTTAGTACAGTGCTCTGCACACAGTAAGTGCTCAATAAATACGATTGAATGAATTGAATGGATGAAAGGCACCACTGTACTAACAGGGAGGAGACTGCAATTTTCCACATGGGAAATGTATATTCACAGTTTCGCCGTTAAGTAGCGAGAGATAATAGTTAAAATTTTAAGATCTGGGATAACAGATTTACCAATCCCATAAAATTTCACAGGTAAATACACTCAGTTAAAGTAAGAGCTATTTTTCTCTTGACGTGTTGTAATTTCTCATCCATACCGATTCTCCTCCTGCCTTCCATGATGGCTCCTACAGCTAGCTGTTGATCCTTCCAGAAAAGCATCCTCTTCAGATTTTGCTGCCTCTCTCAGCCTCTTCTGGTTTTGCCACATCTGTTCTCAGCCTTCTGCCTGGGGAAACCGACCTTGCCCTTTCCCTTTCCATGCTCTTCAACACCTTCATCATCCCACTTCAAAATGAACATCCCCAACCTTGCTTCTTTCTACCTTCTCCTCCCAAGGGTGGGTAGGTCAATCACTAATCAATGCTACTAACAGAGCATTCACAGAGAGCACTTGGGAGAGTACAACTAAGATAGAAGACACATCAATCAATCAATCGTATTTATTGAGCTCTTACTGTGTGCAGAGCACTGTACTAAGTGCTTGGGAAGTACAAGTTGGCAACATATAGAGATGGTCCCTACCCAACAGTGGGCTCACAGTCTAGAAGACTGTTCCCTGTCCCTGAGAACACGTTCCCTGTCCTCTATGCTATGCTTACACTAGAATGAGAGAGACAGACACACAGATATTATTAGGGCCCGAGGGGACCTGGTATGGAGCACAGTCTGAGGGACAGGGCATTAAGGATGGGGAATGAGAGAAGGGAACTCTGGATAAAGTTGATTGATTGATTGATTGATAAAGAACATTTTCATGAGTCAGGCAGCAATGGAGGGCAGGAGGGAAGGGCAAGGACTTAGCTGGGGCTGATACTGGACATCAGTGTGGGATGCCAGAACAACCTGATGCCGACAGGAAGTTAAATTTGCCACTCTGTCATGGAATCATTAGAAGCTCTGTTAATGGGCCTGATGCAGGAGGAGCCTGTGGTGAGCAGCTGAACTGGGATTTCGTGATTCGGTGTGGCCAGCCCTGCCCCTCATTACCACCGATCACACCACCCTAGCACAGCTTTGTCACTGGCTTGTCTCAGGCTCTTGGGACTTGAGTTATTTCCAAGTATGTGGACATGCCCGAGAGAGTTCTCTTCAGCATGGCCCCTGCAAAACTTCTTGGCTTCTTCTCCCTCCCCTTCTGAAGAAGGGCCTGGACCTAAAGCCTGTGAGATTCCTGCTGAAATGGAGATGTGGGGCACCCCTGTTTGCGTCGGATGTGCTCTGGGGTTCTCCGACTCCACAGGGTCCTAAACTGGGGGAGAGTCTTTGTTAGTGATGCCCAGCTTGCCCCAATTGGGGATGATTGGGCCCAGATTCAGCCTGCCTGCAGAAAACACAGATCCCGAAGCTCTGCCACCCACATTGTAGGGGCTCATTAAGCAGCATTAAAACAGCACGGGCAGGAAGCTGGATGATGAAAACATGTTTCCAGCATGCCAGGGCCTTCTGAAGAAAGGCCAGTGGGGACAAAGATCCATCCTGTCACAGATGACGCTTTTCTCAATCTAAATGACACCCCTGCTGAGAATCTGCCACTCAATTTGAGGGTTTTATTTCTTCCCTTCCTCTTCCTGGGCAATTTTCCCAAACGCTAAAGTCGGTTTCTTTAAGCCAATTTTTGTAAATCTCAGTTAAAGAAGGAAGAGGCTCTCTACTTCCTCAACTCTGACCCATTCCCCGGCTCTCCTAGCTCAAATCTGCCAGGCCAATTATCTCCCTACCACCAGAGATTCCTAAAATCGCACCTCCTCCAGGAGGTATTCCATGACTAATTCTCTCCTTCCTGGTCCTGTCATCCCACCAGCCACCCTTGGCACACGTGAATATTGACTTATTTATTCCTTTTAATTTACTCATTCTTTTTTTGCTCAATTTTATTTTTTATCACTTGCATGTATGCTGCTGCTTCTGTTCCTACTGTACGCATACTATTTGGATCTGCTTTCCCCGCCTTCATTAGATTGTAAAGGCCTCAAGGGAAGAGACTGAATCTTCAACTTTTTCTAAATGGTACCAAGCACCTTGTTCAGTACTTGGCACGTGAATATTGATAATGATAACAAGAAGAACTGTGGGATTTTCTAAGTGTTTACTATGTGCAAAGCACTGTACTCACATTGGGGAAGATACAATATGAGTAAATTGGACACCATCCTTGACCCATATACAGCTCACAGGTTAAGGGAGGGGAGAGAACTGGTATTTTATCCTCATTTTACAGGTGTGAAAATTGAGATACAGAGAAGTTAAGTGACTTTCCCAAGGTCGCACAGCAGGAAAATGATGAAGTTGTGATGATGATGATGGTGGTGATGGTGATTATGTTGAAGGCCTGAAGGGACTCTTTTCTAGTGGGAGTGTGATGGGGAGAACTGTTATTTTTTTAAGAGCCATAACTGAATATGCATGTGACCTGCATAGACTTATGTAAACTGTAGTCTATTATCAGCCCGTTCTTTTTATTATTATTAGTTTCTTTGTTGATTTGGTGCTTGTTAAGCTCTCATTTTGTGTCAGGGGTTGTGTCAGGGGTTGTACTATAAGCACTGGGGCAGATGCAAGATGTAGACCACAGTCTATTTTTACTATTATTTGTTTTTGGTTTGCTTGTTTGGGACTTGTTAAACTCTCACTTTGTGTCAGGGGCTGTACTATGAGCACTGGGGCAGTTGCAAGATAATCAAGTTGGACCCAGTCTCTTTCCCACATAGGGCTCAGTCTAAAGGAAGGAGGAAGATTTCATCTCTATTTTACAGGTGAGGTGACTGAGGCCAGAGAAGTTAAGTGAGTTGCCCAGGGTCACACAGTAGACAAGTGACAGAGCTGGGATTAGACAAAAAATCATGTCTAACAACTGTACTGTACTCTTCTAAGTGCTTAGATCTAAACTGTGAGCTCCACATGGGACAAGAACTGTGTCCAACATGTTTTGCTTGTCTCCACCCAAGCACCTAGTACAGTGGCTGGCACATGGTAAGTACTTAACAAATGCTGTAATTGTTATTATTAGTGGAGTGCTCTGCACAATGTAAGGAATCAATAAATACCGCTGATTGACAGATTGATTTTATGGCCAGGATCCAAATCTTCAGATGCCAGGTGGAGGTGAGGTGTCGGGGTTGGCCTTCAGCTGGATTCCAGACTATGGGGAAGTCTGCGGGGAAGCAGCGTGGCTCAGTGGAAAGAGGCGGACTTTGGAGTCAGAGGTCATGGGTTCAAATCCCGGCTCCGCCAATTGTCAGCTGTGTGACCTTGGGCAAGTCACTTTGCTTCTCTGGGCCTCAGTTACCTCATCTGTAAAATGGGGATTAAGACTGTGAGCCCCCCGTGGGACAAACTGATCACCTTGTAACCTCCCCAGCGCTTAGAACAGTGCTTTGCACATCGTAAGCGCTTAATAAATGCCATCATTATTATTACGGGCGTCAGAGTTGGAGTCCCCGCTGTTGCAGGGCCAAGGGGAGACCTTGGGCAAGTCACTTTGCTTCTCTGGGCCTCAGTTACCTCATCTGTAAAATGGGGATTAAGACTGTGAGCCCCCCGTGGGACAAACTGATCACCTTGTAACCTCCCCAGCGCTTAGAACAGTGCTTTGCACATCGTAAGCGCTTAATAAATGCCATCATTATTATTACGGGCGTCAGAGTTGGAGTCCCCGCTGTTGCAGGGCCAAGGGGAGACGAGGAGCCGAGCTACGTCTCTGCCGGACTCCAGATTGCAGGATCTAGGGGCTGCGGAGAGTGGAGGGAGGGTTGTGAGTAAGGGGCCTCAGTCCCACAGCACAGATGACCAAGTTCCTAGGTTGGCACAGGGCCCCCATCACCTTGGGGCTGAGCGCTGGAGAGCAGGAGTGGATATCCACCCCCTCCATTGTGCTTCCGACTCCATCCTTTCACACCTTATCAAACCACTCATACCATCTCTCCTTCACTCTGACTGCCATCTTCAGCTGTTCACTTTCCAGCAGTTTCTTCCCCACTGCTTTCAAACATGCTTCCGTATCTCCTATCTCTTGACCTCAGCTCCCTCCAGTTTTTGTCTCATCTCCCTCCTTCCATTCCTCTTCATACTTCTTGAGAGAGTTGTTTACACTGGCTGTCTCCACTTCCTCTCCAGTTCTCACCTTGATCTCCTCCAGTCTGGCTACCCCCAGCTTCATGCCCCGAAACAGCCCTTTCTAAAGTAACCAATGACCTTCTCTCCGAATCTGATGGCCTCTACTGTCTCCTAGGCCTCTTAGACCTCTCAACTGCCATTGATACTGCAAATCACCCCCTTCTCCTTGAAACTTTATCCAACCTTGCCTTCACTGGCACTATCCTTTCTTGGCTCTCCTCCTATCTCTCTGACAGCTAATTCTCAGTATTTTTTGCAGGCTCTAACTATGACAGTGGGGTCCTTCAAGGCTCAGTTCTAGGTCCGCTTTTATTCTCCATTTACACCAACTCCCTTGGAAAACTTCTTCACACCTGTGGCTTCAACTACCATCTTCATGCAGATGATTCCCAAATCTACATCTCTAGCCCTGACCTCTCCCCTTCTTTACAGTCTTGCATTTCCTTCTGCCTTCGGGTTGGCCCACCTACACCTCAAATTTAACATGTCCAAAACAGAATTCCTTATCTTCTCACCCAAACCCTGTCCTCCTCCTGCCTTTTCCATCACTGTAGACAATAGCACTCTCCTCCCTATCTCTCAAGCCCATTATTTTGGCATCGTTGTCGACTCATCTCTCTCATTCAACCCACATATTCAATCTGTCACCAAATCCTGTTGGTACATCCTTCCCAACATTGTTAAAACCCACTCTTTCCAGGCCGTATTTCACTTTACTCGGATCAGTTTTCTAAAAAAAGTTCAGTCCATGTCTCCCCATTCCTCAAGAACCTCTAATGGTTGTCCATCCACTTGTGCATGAAACAGAAACTCCTGACCATTGGCTTTCAAGTACTCAATAAGCTCTTCCCTTCCTACCTTTCCTCACTGATTTTCTACACCCCAGTCTGCAAACTTCACTCCTCTTGTGCCAGCTTACTCACTGTGCCTTGTTCTGATTTATCTCGCTGCTGACCCCTTTCCCATGTCTTTCCCATAGCCTGGAACTCTTCCCCCCTCCAAATACACCATACTACCACTCTCTCCACTTTCAAAGCTTTATTAAGGTCACATCTCCTCCAAGAGGCTTTCCCCAGTTAAACCCTCTTTTCCCCAGCTCCCACTTCTTCCTGAATCATCTATCATCTATGCACTTGTATCTGTGCACTTACTTGCATAGCATGTTCAGTGTAGCCTAGTGGATAGAGCACAAGCCTGGGGGGTCAGAAGGACTCCCGGCTCCACCACTTGTCTGCTGTGTGATTTTGGACAAGTTGCTTCACTTCTCTGGCCCTCAGTTACCTCATCTGTAAAATGGGGGTTAAGTCTGTGAGCCCCATGTGGGGCAGATACTGCGTCCAACCTGATTACCTTGTATCTACCCCAGTGCTTAGTACGGTGTCTGGTACATAGTAAGTGCTTAACAAATACCACAATTATTATAATTATTGTCTACGACATTCGATATTCTCCCCACCCTCAGCACCACAGCACTTATGTATATATTCATAAATTATATATTATAAATTATGTATTTATATTAATGTCTGTCTCCCCCTCTAGACTGTGAGCTTGTGGGAAGTGAATGTGTCTGCCAACTCTGTTGTATCTTATTCTCCCAAGTGCTTAGTACAGTGCTCTGACCATAGTAAGCACTCAATAAATACCACTGTTGATGATGATGATGATTATGAAGGAGGTGCTCAGAAGGGTTAGGCCAAGCTTTGCCTGCTGCCCTACTGCAGAACATATTGGGTGGGGGAGGTGGAGGGAGACAGAGTCGGATGTAAGCTCATCTCTAGCTTGTTGTGGGCAGGAAATGTATTCATTTATTTCATTGTACTCTCCTAAGCGCTTAGTAGGGTGCTCTGCATACAGTAAGCATTCAATAAATACAATCGAATGAATGAATGAATGGGTCTGATCTCTGAGGAGATGGGCCAGGAAATGTCAGCCCTCCACAGTGGCAGCCCAAGATTTATAGGTGGAGAGAGGGTTTGGCCCTAGGCTCACACATGTCTCAATCCCAGAGGAGCTGGATGCCCCCTCTGCGTCTCCTCCCACATTCTGAGCACTGCTTGCCCATATCCGTAGGGAGCTGGAGCTCCCTCCCCACTGGCTGGGGTCTGGGGTCTGCCTCCATAACTTAGGAGGATGAATATTGCCTCCCTGTCCACCAGTCAGGAAGCCAACTGGGCAGAAACTATCTGTCTGGTAACAATAAGGATATTGGTCTTCATAGAAACAGGGGAAGAGTGAAAAAAGACATCTTGAAGGCCACAGTTTGGAGAACTTTCTTTTATCAGTTAATAACTCTCCCAAGCCCTTTGGAAATGTGCTTTTCCAGAACATTCATGTCTGGTAAGCCCAGCCTGGGCACCTGGGAGCACTAGAAATCTTAAATAAGAGAAGCTTTTCACTGAGTTTGCTTAGCTCCTCAGGATTTGAATCAGCTTGAGGAATGCAGCCTGTTTGGAGCTTTAAGCCCCCAAGATAAAGGTGATTTCACTGACAGATGGGACTGCCCCCTTGGTACTTAAGATAAGAAGTGGTAGGCAAAGCAAAGATGCTCATTCTTTTAAAGAATTAAATGCTGAGGGAGAGGAAGCCAGAAATGTAAACTGTGGAGAAGATAGGGCCTTTGAAAAATCCCCTTCTGCAAGGGAGAAAAGGCTAAGCAGATAAAAAGAAGGGAGTGCAGAATGCCCTGTAGAATGCCCAGCAACATATTAGAAACCCCCCAGAACCTAACGGCCCATGGCAGGATGGATTGAAAACTGAAATTTCAGGCTACTAAAAGCTGAGTTGGAGAGACAAGATTAGTGACTAAATCCTCCATTGCCATTCTCACTTTTCCTGTCCATTTACTAATCCAGTGTCATACACTGGGCACCCATCTAGCTTTTAGGTCAGCCTATTCCAATTTGCATAGGAATCACTTTGTTTTCCAAGAACCTGTTTCTGGCTCATGGGAATTGATACTGAAGAGATTTATGGCTGGAGGGAGAGCCTGAATGGGGACTAAATCAAGATCACAATAAAAGGTGTAATAGGACTCTCCATCAATGCAATGCTAGACCCTTTACAACCTTCTCCATGTAAGACTGACACCCCAGCTCAGTTCCCAGAACCCAGTGGAAACATTCACGGCAGCCATAAACTACCCTTTACTTTGGCCTTTAGAATATGGCTTGGGCTTCAGTTGTAGATCCTCTGGGAACTTCCCTTAGGGCTTTGCTCAAGAATGAGAACTCAAGAGCAATTACATGATGTCCATGAATCTTTACTTTCACCTGGGGTTTGTAGCCGTTGGAGCAAATTTCCATTCTTTTCTGTATTTCCATAAGAGCACTATCAAGGCTCTTGAGGTGGAACGAGCACGGGCATGGGAGTCAGAGGTCATGGGTTCTAATCCCGGCTCCCCCACATGTCTGCTATGTGATCTTGGGCAAGTCACTTAACGTCTCTGAGCCTCAGTTCCTTTATCTGTAAAATGGGGATTAAGACTGTGAGCCCCACGTGGGACAACCTGATCACCTTGTATCCTTCCCAGCGCTTAGAACAGTGCTTTGCACATAGTAAGCGCTTAACAAATGCCATTATTATTATTATTATATGGGTTGGGGGGCTCCCCATCTTGTGATGGGTGACAGGCCTAGACCAATAAGACAGGACCTAATTGACTGACAACCTCAGAAGGAAGCTCTTCCTCCTTCTCCTCTCCCCATTTCCCTTGACTTTTCCACCTGTCCTAAAATGTTTATTTTAAAACATCTTTATAGAGCATTCTGAGTGGTATACCTTATATCAGAGACCTCTGTGGTACAAAGGGTTAAGTAAAAGTGCATTATGTTCGAATTATCGTTTAAATTCCTTTCAGTTCAAAACCCCTGGAGTGCTGTCTGAATTAGGAATAGATATTTGATTCTTGTACGTGAACCGCTCGAGGTGCTTGAGGAGAGGGGAGACATGGGCTGAACTTTTTTTAGAAAAACAATCTGTTCGAAAGGGTGATGTTTAGACTGAAGTAAAGAGAGATAGAATATAGGAAGGTTAGCGAGGAGACAGATGCAATAGTTAAGGTGGGATAGGAGAAGTATTTGGTTCAGTGTAATAATTGTTTGGATGCTTACTCTGCTCCGGGCTGTCAGAGCTCATGGGTGACTGCCGCTCTCCCCCCTCCCCACTCCTTCTCCTTCCCCCCCCCCCCGTGATGACTTCTGCTTTTGGTAGGCCTACTTAGGATCTACTTAGGATCTTCTTGAGAAGCAGTGTGACTCAGTGGGAGGAGCCCGGGCTTTGGAGTCAGAGGTCATGGGTTCAAATCCAGGCTCCGCTAATTGTCAGCTGTGTGACTTTGGGCAAGTCACTTGACTTCTCTGTGCCTCAGTTACCTCATCTGGAAAATGGGGATTAAAACTGTGAGCCCCCCGTGGGACAACATGATCACCTCGTAACCTCCCCAGCATTTAGAACAGTGCTTTGCACATAATAAGTGCTTAATAAATGCCATTATTATTATTATTATCTTCTGGAGAAATGAGCAAACAAAAGACAGAAGGTGAAACTTCATGAACAATGATTAATTTGATGCAATCAGAAGGAGAAGCATAGCTTAGTGGAAAGGGCACAAGCCTGAGAGTCAGAGGACCTGGATTCTAATCCTGGCTCCACCACATATCTGCTATGTGACCTTGAGCAAGTCACTTAATTTCTCTGTGCCTCTGTTATCTCATCTGTAAACTGGGGATTAAGATTGTGAGCCCCATGTGGGACAGGGACTGTGTCCAACCTGATTACCTCGCATCTACCACAGCATTTAGGACACTACTTGTTTAACTTAACAAGTGCTAAACAAGTATAATTATTATTAATTTTTACCCAACTTCTTTATTCCTTAGTTTCCTCATCTGTAAAATGGGGATACAATTAGCCTGTTCTCCCTCCTACTTAGACTGTGAGTCCCATGTGGGACAGGGACTGTATCTGGCCAGATTAATTTATATATATCCCAATGCTTAGAACAGTGATTGATATGTAGCACTTAACAAATGCAATATTACTATGATTATTATTATTGATATTAATAATCATAGTAATAGCAATGATAATCAGGATTCAAAGTCACCCACAGAAATATCCTTTAGTAGAAGGTGTGCTCAAATCTTCAGATGTGAAAATCTAGAGTTATCTTCATTGCAACAGTTTTCCTCCTGAGGCATGCTACCAGAGACAGTTTTACTGGATTTAAGAAATTATATTTCACCTTACCAAAATAAATGGTCATCTTTATTGCCTTTAAAATGAAGCCAAAATTCCAATTGACTGAAGTCTATTGGCTCTTGATTCTCCTGCCTCTTACTTTTTTCTCCTGCTCTTCCCCTGTCTAAAACTTCTTCCTAGTCCAATCTGTCATACCTCAGATATCTCCACTTTGCCAACCATTTGAAATCCATCTCCTCCAATAGACCTTCTGCACCTAATTTCCCCATTGTCTCTGTTCATATTAACCCAACAGCCACACCTATCATTTATGGAAATACTTATGTGCCACACACATAGATAGAGTGGTAGAAAATGAGTTAGAACATGAAAGATGAATAAGATAATTTACTCATACAAACAAATTATTTTATTCATTGTCTTGCTAATGCCAGTTATATCGATAATGCCCCCACCCCAACTGAATATAAATTTGTACCTGTCAGTTTTCCTCATTATTCCCCATATTCTACTATTTTATAAAGTAAGAGTTTTTTTAAGGCTAATCTCACCAAACAGTAGAGGAGGGGGCCAAAAACCATGCTCATAGCAAACAAAGCGATTTGCCAATATGATGGACCAATCAATGTTTTTTATTCAGCACTTACTGTGTGCAGAGAACTGTCCTAGGCACTTGGGAAAGAATAATTCAATGTGGGGTGGGGAATGCCTAATCCTCCAGAAAGCATTGCTAATGTAGGTCATCAGATGGATGTTGGAGGCAAGTTCAGGTCATATCCCTGAAGACCAAAAGGTGACTCCCAATTTGAAAGGACCGAGTTTGAAATATGCCCACAAGAAAGGTGATATTTAAATTGCTTTTTTCTGTTTGTAAACTTTGGCAGTCATTGTTTGGAGGAATAGCCACTCTTATGGGAAGGTTTCAGCTGTTAGGAGGATGAAGATGGGTGGAAATGAAAGTTGAGGTTATTTTTCCAACCACCTCTCACTTTCTGTTGAAAACATGAGAGTGATGGAAGACAGTTTTTTTTCCTTTCTTTTGTGGCATTTATTAAGCACTTACTATGTTCTAAGTTCCAGGGTAGATCCGCACTAATCAGGTTGGACGCAGTCCTTGTCCCACATGGAGCTCACAGCCTGAATCCTCATTATACAGATGAGGTAAGTGAGGCACAGATTAATGAAGTGACTTGTCTGAGGTCACACAGCAGGTAAGTGGCCAAGCCAGGATTAGAACCCAGGTCCTTCTGACTCCCAGGGCCATTGTTCTACCCACTAGGTCACACTGCTTCCAGTGAGCTGAATCTCCTCTGCAAGTCTCCCTCATTTATGTTGCCTGGGATTTTTAAGTATACATAAATAATCTAGTGTACCTCTCTTATCTACAAGTTTTTTATCTATGCCTTTGATTTCAGGAGAAGGGTGGCAAAATGTTCTCCAGATCTGTTGCTGTAGGGAGAAAGGAAGTAAGGCTATACAGAAAGCACATTTAGATGAGTGTTAGATTTATAGACCAGGCACTGAATCCTGACCAGAACTTTTAGGTTTCTGATGCCTTTCTAAACTCCTATTTCTTAATTCAGGAAACTCCCCTCCCCTTGCCCTCTGGCCCCCCAGGACAGTCTGTGCAGCAGTCAATAGAAGACAAAGCTGTTCCCAGCAGGACTGGGACTGGGTTCTGAAAGACATGAGGAAAACTTTGATGACTCTGGTTTAACTTCAGATGACTGGTCTCCCAAGTGATTTCTTGTTACAAGCCTGGAGATTAAGATTCCTGTTTTATCACTGGCATTTGTGGCAGCAGATTCAAAATAATCTTTCTGACCTCACCTCTAGCTCCCAGTGACCCATCCTCTTGGGCTTCCTAGACCTCTATTCAGACCCCTCAGCATTACTGATCTGGAATGTCTCTGCCTTGGTGGGGGGCCAGTTTCTGACTTTCAGAGCCAGACAGGATTGCTTCAGAGTGTGAAGGAGGGTCAGATTATGTTTTTGGTTTTAAAGAAAACAAATATCTCTTTCTGGAGGAATAACTTGTCAGCACATCAGCAATTTTGGGGCCTTGAGTGCTGAACTCACCTCAAAAATCTGACTTTTAAGGTACATTGCCACTCAGTTTTTATGACTAGATTTTTAAATAGACAAAAGTCATGTCTCGGGGAAAGTATAAGATCAGCATTGCCTAGTGACTACAGCACGGGCCTCTGAGTCAGAAGAACCTGGGTTCTAGTCCTGGCTCTGCCACTTGTCTGCTGTGTGACCAGTCACTTCACTTCTCTATGCCTCAGTTACCTCATCTGGAAAACGGGATTAAGACTGTGAGCCCCATGTGGGACAGGGACTATGTCCAACCTGATTACCTTGTATCTACCCCAGTACTTAGAACAATGCCTGGTAAATAGAAAATGCTTAACAAATACCAAAAAAACATATTTGCATGTGTGTGTGACAGGTCAAAGAGCCAGAAACTAAGTGGTTAGGAGAGTACAATAGAGTTAGTAGACATGATCCTTATCTTTAAGGATCTTACTATCTAGTGGATACCCACACAAAAACACACATACACATTCGTATATACATAACCTCAAATACTCTTCTACTAGGGTGTCATTTCCACTCCCAAGAAAAAAATCCTTATTTCAGTTGGCATCTTTAGATCAGCTTGTCATCATCGGGCAAAAGCTGCTTTCATCTTGTCGCTCAGTCCACCCTATATGCCCTCCCAGTGGTCCAATTCTCCTTTCTTTTCCCAGCCTCCTCTACCTGAACTTACCATCACTCTGCCGTATTTAACTTCTATTTGCATTGAGATAAAAAGGTTTCCTAACCTTCCAATCCTAAACGGGGTGTGTTGGGAGGACCAGATAGTCTGGTCAACTAAAACACTCTTCAACAGTCTTCATCTCCACTAGGCTTCCTCTCTCCTCCTCTCTAACCTTAATCCTGTTCTCACTGCCAGCTTTAAAAGGCAAAACAAATTTCTTCCTGTCCCTGCTGCCCCCAAGGCTGGGAGAACAGAATGGAGGGGAGTAGGAAGGCTATGTCTGGGGGACCAGGAAGCCCCATCCAGAACATCCTCTATCCTGCTCCAGCCACCTCTGCAATGGAAAGCACACATGCATCACTCTTCACCCACACAATCTTCAGTTTTGGAGGAAGCCACAAGTGTGCATGGCCTCAGAGGACAGTCCACTCCAGGGAGTTCTTTTCTCCTACTAAGGTTCCCTGAAAGTACCACCTCCCTCTTCCCCAGGGCCTCCCTCTGCTGGGGGAGATCAGACAATCTAGTAATTGAAACCGTGAGAAGATTGATCAGTAGCCATTATATACCATTTGTTTGTCTTGAAGGAGATTTTGCCTCAGAGATAGATGGACAACCACTGGAGGTTCTTGAGGAGTGTGGAGACATAGACTGAATGTTTTTGTAGAAAAATGATCCGAGCAGCAGAGTGAATCTTTTGCAATGCAAATGCACCAACTTGTCACGGAACCCCTCTGGTCTATCTTGCTTGCCTCCCCATCCTCCCATACTGTTTTAACTGTGCAATCCTTTTCTATCTTACCATGGCCGGCCCTGTGGCTCCCATGCATGCTCTTCGTACCCCTTCTTCCACATCCCCAGTGCTAGTGCCATAAAGATGGCTCATATCATAAAACACAAAAACTGAGACATTCATTGTCAAGTCCTAATCTGCCTTGATTACTGTATCAGACTCCTTGCCTCCTGTCTCTCCCCACTCCAGTCCACACTTCACTCTGCTGCTCGGATCATTCTTCTACAAAAGCATCCAGTCCATGTCTCCACACTCCTCAAGAACCTCCAGTCATAGTCCATCTACCTCTGCAGCAAATATAAACTCCTTATCATCAATTTTAAAGCACTCAATCACCTTGCCCCCTTCTACCTCACCTCACCGCTTTCCAACTACAGCCCAGCTCACACACTTCACTGCTCTAATGCCAATCTACTCACTGAAACTCCATCTTGTCTATCCACTAACCTCTTGTCCATGTCCTGCCTCTGGCCTATAACACCCTCCCTCTTCGTATCCCACAGACAATCACTTCAAAGTTTTATTGAAGATACATATTTTTCAAGAGGCCTCCCCTGACTAAGCTCTCATTTTCTTTTGTCCCACTCCCTTCTGCATCACCCTTGAATTTGGATTTGCTCATCTGTTCAGTCCTCCCTCAGCCTCAGAGTACTTATGTACATATCTGTAGTTCGTTTGTTTATATTAATGTCTGGCTCACCCTGTAGCCTGTAAGCTCACTGTGGGCAGGGAATATTTCTACTCTCCCAAGGACTTAGTACAGTGCTCTGCACAAAGTAAGCCCTCAATAAATATTGATAGATTGAAATAGAAATTTAGAGAATTATATGACATTGATAGTAACCTGAAATGTCTTAAGACAAAGACTGCCCGTATATACCTAGGATTGAGGTATCAGAAGCACATTCTGTTGCTTTCTGATGGAAAACCACCTTCAGAATTAAACTCACTCTTCCCGCATCCTGATAGTAGTCTGGAAGTCACATAGTCTGCAATTTGCCTGAGAGGGTTATTTAATTGGCAGACACTAAGCACTACAAGTTTATATTTTCATAAACAGATTCAGAGAGGAATGTTATTTTTAAAGGAACAAAGACTCAGCTTATTCCTAAACAACACTCTTAAATCACTATGTTGCTTACCCAAAAAATCAAACTCTATTTTATGATGAAAGAAAATGCATCACCATGAAGCTCATTATCTTTGTTTTCAGAGGTGTTGCCAGTGGTGGTGAGACCCTCTCCTTGAATTTCTAACTGCAAAAACTCCTCAGTGTTCTTCACTACCCTGGAGAGGGTTGGTCTTGGTCAGGGGTGGCCAAAATGTGGTTCTTGGGCCACGGGTTCTAATGCTGGCTCTGACCCATGTCTGCAGTGTGACCTTAGGCAATTCACTTCACTTCTCTGGCCCTCAGTTACCTCACCTGTAAAATGAAGATTAAGAGTGTGAGCCCTATGTGGGACAGGGACTATATCCACCTGACAACCTTGTATTTACACCAGAGCTTAGGAGAATGCTTGCTTGGCATAGTGGTTAGAACATGGGCCTGGGCATCAGAAAGTTATGGGTTCTACTCCCCACTCCACCGTTTGTCTGCTATGTGACATTTGATGACTGATGGACAAGTCACTTCACTTCTCTGTGCCGCAGTTACCTCATCTGTAAAATGGGGATTGAGACTGGGAGCCCCATGTGGAACAGGTACTGTGTCCAACCTGATTTGTTTTGTATCCACCCCAGTGCTTAGTACAGTGCCTGGCACCTAGTAAGTGCTTAACAAATACCATAGTTATTATCATCATCATTATTATTATTATTATTATTATTAACAAGTACTATTGTTATTATAAGTGGCTTTTGGTGGGGCTAGAAACATATGCTTCAGTTATTATTTCACCAGTTGTGGTGGTTTTCAGTAACCCCTATTCCTCCCCCAGCCCTATTGGCAACAGTGATGCAGTCACCCAAGGATGGGGTGAAGTGTGACACCTGAACCCCCCCCCCCCCCATCCAGTCCTGCTCCAATCATTCAATTAATCAATCAATGGTATTTACTGAGGACTTACTGTGTACTATACTAAGCCCTTGGGAGGGTACCATATAATAGTTGGTAGACATGTACTCTGCTCACAAGGAGCTTACAGTCTAGAGATCTGTCTTTCTCACACCACCCTTACCTCCCCCAGGAACCCCTGCTCTCCATTTCTCCCCAACCCTCTGCCCCGCTCCTAGGACACCTATGCACCAATCCAGTTAGAGGAATGTTTTTTGACCTGTGGCTCTCGTCCATATTATGTTTGTGACTCTCCAGTTCAGGAGAGTTGGCCACTGCTCGTCTAAAAGCCTCACAACTTTGTTATAATAATAATAATATTAATAATAATAATAATAATAGTATTTGTTAAGCGCTTACTATGAGCAGAGCACTGTTCTAAGCACTGGGGAGGATACAAGGTGATCAAGTTGCCCCACGTGGGGCTCACAATCTTAATCCCCATTTTACAGATGAGATAACTGAGGCTCAGAGAAGTTAAATGACTTGCCCAAGGTCACACAGCAGTCATGTGGTGGAGTCGGGATTAGAACCCATGACCTCTGACTCCAAAGCCCGGGCTCTTTCCACTGAGCCACGGTGCTTCAGAATGTAGGCTTAGAGGTGGGCTGGCTGAGATTATGGGACTTGGGGCAAAGAGGGAGCAGAGGGCTGGATCTCGTCCCCCTCTCCATCCTCCCCATCTTACCTCCTTCCCTTCCCCACAGCACCTGTATATATGTTTGTACATATTTATTACTCTATTTATTTATTTATTTTATTTGTGCATATCTATTCTATTTATTTTATTTTGTTAGTATGTTTGGTTTTGTTCTCTGTCTCCCCCTTTTAGACTGTGAGCCCATTGTTGGGTAGGGACTGTCTCTATATGTTGCTAACTTGTACTTCCCAAGCGCTTAGTACAGTGCTCTGCACACAGTAAGTGCTCAATAAATATAATTGGCTGACTGACTGGATCTCAAGACCCAAAGCCCACCAAACAGCCTGTTTCTGGGGGCAAAGGACTCTTGTGTATCCAGTGACACACTCTAATCCTCACCCAAGAGACAGTGATTATGAAAATTTGTGAAAAATAATTCTTTCTTTTGTGGGGAGGAAGAAATTTTTTGACATATCATTAAATTAGTCACTGAGGGAGCCAGAAAAAAATTTAGGTCTTCTGACTCAGGACTGTATCTGATACATCAAGACTCTTCCTTTAACTGGTTTCCGTGGAGATGAAATCCTCCCAATAATAATGGCTGAGGGAATATGGAACTGATTCAAACTCAGAAGCAACTGAGGCAGGAAGAGCTGATCACACAGTGATGATGATTAAAAAACGGGAAGGGTTCGAGGTACTTTGGCGCTACAGTGGACCTAAGGCACAATAGTATTATAAAACTTTACATCAAAGAGGCATGATCCCTGCCCTCAAGTAACTTGGAATCAAAACCGATTCAAGGCAGACAATCATAAACATAAAAATCACAAAAGTAGAACTATATATCCTACTCATATATATTTTACAAAACATATCCTACAAAATATATGCATCCTCCAAAATCAGAAAGACACATATATATGTATATATGCACAGACACATATAAGTGTAAATGCACATATGTGTATTTCTGATTTTGGACAAAATGGAAACATTACTCATTTGTTACCCAACTCTTCCCCAATAATTCACTTCCACATGTATTTATGAATTCCTGGGGAAGAGATGGGTAGCAAATGAATAATGCTTCCATGTTGTCCAAAATCAGAAATGCTTTTGGTTGAGATGCCCAAATACCCTCTCTTCTGAATTGGTGCACGGCTTTGCAATTGGCTCAGTCCTCCTAAATGTATATATCTATATCGAGAGAGTAATAATAATAATAATGATGGCATTTGTTAAGCCCTTTCTATGTGTGAAGCACTGTTCTTAGCACTGGGGGGGATACAAGGTGATCAGGTTGTCCCACGTGGGGCTCACAGTCTCAATCCCCATTTTACAGATGAGGTAACTGAGGCTCAGAGAAGTTAAGTGACTTGCCCAAAGTCACACAGCTGACAAGTGGTGGAGCCAGGATTAGAACCCATGACCTCTGACTCCCAAGCCCGTGCTCTTTCCACTGAGCCATGCTGTTTCTATGTATTCAACTCTACCATCATTTGATACATATATATAGATATATATAACATAAAATCAAACCAGAGTATATCTATCTATCTATCTATATCTATCTATCTATCTATCATCTATCATCTATCTACATGTATCTATCTATACATGTAGATAGATAGATAGATAGATACTCTGGTTTGATTTTATGTTTTGTAAACTGAGGTCCAAATGTGCCTGCTTTGCCATTCTAGCCTATAAATTTTCCTTCTCAGATGTTTGTAGAGTTAAACGATGCCGGCAGGAGGGGAAGATACAGAGAGAAAGGTCTCTGCCATCACTTCCATCTGGGGTCACAGAAAAAAACTAGTTATCTGGGCTGCCCAGCCTGGGTACCACATTTGCACACTTATCAGCTCTGAATACTATTAGTTTCACAAATCCCTGGGTAATGCAGACATTCGAAGCAGACGGTGCTTGTTTTGTGGATATCTGAGTTTAACATGCCCTGTTTTAAAGGTCGTTTTGGTGCTCCTGTTAGAATTTCTCATTTTCAAGCCCTATGTTCCATTTAAGTAACAGTAGAAGCCTTTTATGAAGAAGGCGTAAGAATTGCTCATTGATTAAGAAGTTATAAGTTGACATTTAGGTTCCAACTAATTAAGGTTTCTGTCTGGAAAAAGCCAGAAATACATCGAATCAGAGTCTCCCAGATCCTAAGCAGTTTCTGGGAGGATTAGGCATTTAGAAGGGTACAGTCCTACTTTTGGGTCACTGCTTTCTGGTCACTTCTGGAGCCATTCAAGGTGCTACTACACCTTAGAGATAAGGGTTGATTTGTAGTGCATATCTGATCCAGCAAGGGGAAGAAAGAATAAGATGGTAAATTCCTTGAAGGCAGGGGCACTGATTTTACTTTGTAAGTTATCAAGTATTGAGAAGCAAGATGGCCTTGTGGAAAGAGCAGGGGTCTAAGGGCCAGAGGATCTTGGTTCTAATCCTGACTATGCCTCTTATGTGCTGTGTGACCTTGGGAACGTTATTTAACTTCTTTGTTCCTCAGTTACCTCATCTGTAAAATGAGGATTAAGATGTTGAGCCCCAACGTGGGCCATGGACTGTGTCCAACCTGATTAGCTTGTGTCTACTCCAGTGCTTAGTTCAGTGCCTGGTACATTGTAAGCACTTAACGAATACCATTTTTTAAAAGTGCCCAGTATAGTGCTCTGCACTCAGTAAATACTGAAGAATGACCTCTGGCCCAAAGTCACACACATAGAGAAGCAGCATGGCTCAGTGAAAAGAGCACGGGCTTTGGAGTCAGAGGTCATGGGTTCAAATCCCAGCTCCGCCACTTGTCAGCTGTGTGACTTTGGGCAAGTCACTTAACTTCTCTGGGCCTCAGTTCTCTCATCTGTAAAATGGGGATTAAGACTGTGAGCCCCACATGGGATAACCTGATTACCTTGTATTTACCCCAGCGCTTAGAACAGTGCTTGGCACATAGTAAGCGCTTAACAAATACCAACATTTTTTCCCCAAGTGCTTAGTACAGTGCTCTGCACACAGTAAGTGCTGAATAAATACGATTGAATGAATGAATGAATTGCAGTGGTTACACATGAAGGAGTGAGAAATGAGGGATTAGTTGGGGAAGGTCTCTTGGAAAAGATGTGCCTTCAATAAGGTCTTGAAGGTGCAGAGAACCTAGTCTAGAGTCTAGTCTAGTCTCATGAGAAAGGAAGGCACACAGACAATGTACATATAATGGGAATGGAAGGAAAATCATAGATAACAAAAGTAAACAAAAAGATTCAATAAGTAAATAATCGGAAAAAAAAAGCAACATAAACACAAGCTCCATGATACTGGATAGTAGGATGACCTGAACAAGGAGGTGGTTATTAATTGGGGAATGGTTCCTGGATGAGGTGTGGATTTGTTTGGGGTTTTTTTGTTTGTTTTTAATGACATTGGTTAAGTGTTTACTTCTGTCAAGCAGTTCATCAGGTTGGATACAGTCTCTGTCCCTCATTTATTCATTCATTCATTTACTCATATTTATTAAGCACTTACTGAATGCCGAGTACCGTACGGAGCACTTGGGAAAGTACGATATAACACTAAACAGTGACATTCCCTGCCCACAAGTCTAGAGGGGGCAGACAGACATTAGTACAAATAAATAAAAATTACAAATATATACGTAAGTGCTGTGGGGCTAGGGTTGGGGGGAGAGCAAGTTGTGGAAGTCAGGATGACGCAGAAGGGAGTAGGAAATGAGGAAAAGTGGGTCTTCATCTGGAAAGGCCTTTTGGAGGCACATAGCGTTTTGGAGGCTGTGTGCCTTCAATAAGGCTTTGAGGAGGGGGAGAGTAATTATCTGATTTGAGGAAGGAGGGTGTTCCTGGCCAGAGGCTGGGTTGTAAGAGAGAAGTGTGGTGAGGTAGGAGAGGGCAAGGCGATGGAGTGCTTTAAAGCCAACAGTGAGGAGATTTTGTTTGATATGGAGGTGGATGGGCAACCACTGGAGATTTTTGAGGAGTGGGGTGACATGTCCTGAATGTTTTTGAAGAAAGGTGATACGGTCAGGGGAGTAAAGTATGGATTGGAATGGAGCGAGACAGGAGGTTGGGAGGTCAGCAAGGGGACTGATGCAGTAATCTAGGCAGGATAGGATGAGTGAGTGTATTAGCATGGTAGCAGTTTGGATGGTGAGGAAAGGGTGGATTTTAGCGACGTTGGGAAGGTGGGACCGACAGGAGTTGGTGATGGATTGAATATGTGGGTTGAATGAGAGCGAGAAGTCAAGGAGCCTCATGAGGCTCACAGTCTAAATTAGAGGGAGGAGGATTTAATCCCCATTTGCAGATGAGGTAACGGAGGCACAGAGAGTTAATTCACTTGTCCAGGGTTGGTCACACAGCAACCAAATGGCAGAGCCAGGATTAGAATCCAGGTTCTCGGACTCTTAGGTCCATGCTCATTCCATGCTGCTTCCCTAATTTCTAATCCTTCCCCTGCAATTTTAGCTCATTCCCTCTTACCACTCAGTGAAAACCCACCTGCAAATTAAGCTCTTAAAAGCTCTGAAATTCAATGTAACAGAAACTCTTTGCATTGATTGCCTTCACCAGGGCAAACTCTTTCTTTTGACCTTGTACAGTACTCTCTCACCATTAGTATTTATTACTCTATTTATTTCTTTTATCTGTACATATTTATTCTATTTATTTTATTTTGTTAATATGTTTTGTTTTGTTCTCTGTCTCCCCCTTCTAGACTGTGAGCCCACTGTTGGGTAGGGACTGTCTCTATATGTTGCCAATTTGTAGTTCTCAAGCGCTTAGTACAGTGCTCTGCACACAGTAAGCACTCAATAAATACGATTGAATGAATGAATGAATGAATGAATAGTATGTGGGGCAACTCTAATGCCATAAGATATGCATTTGCACGCTCTGCCTGATCCAACTGATAAGTAAAGTTTTTCCTAATCTTTGAAGTCTCTCCTTCCTTCCTCTCCTGGGCATTTCTCCAAAACGCAATATAATATCTCAGAGGACAAAAACACAGTGTTTCTTTAACTCCATTCACCCCAATTATGTATTGAGTCAATTTTCAGTTTAAGCTCATTCAAAAGATCGAATTTAGTCCTCATAAGAAATGGGCAGCTCGTGGGCTTTTTCTATTTAAATATAGAAGTACTAACTATCGAGTCCCTCTCAGGGCCACAC
Organism: Tachyglossus aculeatus; assembly: GCF_015852505.1. NCBI lineage: Eukaryota > Metazoa > Chordata > Mammalia > Monotremata > Tachyglossidae > Tachyglossus > Tachyglossus aculeatus. Next base: position 75,678,241 of record NC_052068.1, read on the forward strand.
CTGGAGAGTTTCCAGTACTCCTCCAGTCTTGGCTAAGAGCGGGGCGATCTGGGAGAGATGTGTCAGTGGTGTCCCTGTGGATCGGAAATGACTCAACGGCATAAGACAAGACAACATCTATAGAGTATTATCCCTACTGTCTTCTCCAAAGGACTTGGTACAGTGCCCTGTGCAGAGTCAACACTCGATCGTTACAATGCCCTGTGAATTCAATTTCCCTGGCAATCTAGCTGGACTTTTGTTTAATCTACCCTTCAAAATTGAAAATGCATTTTACTTGAGAAGGGAGGAATCTTTTCAGTGGGTCTCCTCACACCACCTTTAGGGGCAAAGATTCTCTTGAGAGTCTCTTATTGAGTTAAGAAACTTGCCTACCAATTCCCTTTTATTGTAAACACTACAGTGCTCTGTACACAAAAAGTGCTCAGTAATGACTGATTCACTGATTGATTGATTGATTGATTGATTGAAAGAGTCTTTGGAGTTGTTCAATAGAACAGATAGTTCCAGTCTTCCAAACATGGCCTTTGTAAAGATACTTAGTCCAATGATTATTTGACCTTCACTATTTCTATTAATGAGTAGGCTTCATAGAAGATGCAAAAGTCATAGCTCTGTCCTCAGATAATTTACGTACTGAGCAATTTATGTTTTGAAATATATAAAAAGGAGCCAGACTTTAATGGCTGAAAAAAGTACATTACTCTATGAGAATGAAGTGATGTAAGTGCCCTTATTAATTATCCATCCCTGTATCCACCCCAGTGCTTAGTACAGTGCCTGGCACACAGTAATTGCTTAACAAATACCACAATTATTATAAACACAAATGTTCGAGCTTATTCAAAGTGGCTTGCACTACATACAGAGATAATTAATTTGAACAAACAGAATGGTAACTATTTTCTACTGAGGCTACCTCAGGAAAACAATATAGAAAAGCATACGTTCTAAAATTCCCCAAAATGAAAAAAAATTGTGATTTTAAATGTTAAAATGAATGACCTACAACTCACTCTCACAGTTTTAATAATTATGATATTTGATATGTGCTTAGAGAAGCAGCGTGGCTCAGTGGAAAGAGCACGGGCTTCAGAGTCAGAAGTCGTGGGTTCAAATCCCAGCTCTACCACTTGTCAGCTGTGTGATTTTGGGCAAGTCACCTAACTTCTCTGTGCATCAGTTACCTCATCTGTAAAAATGGGGATTAAGACTGTGAGCCCCACGTGAGACAAGCTGATCACCTTGTATCCTCCCCCAGTGCTTAGAACAGTGCTTTGCACATAGTAAGCGCTTAATAAATGCCATTATTATTATTATTATTACTAAGCTGTGGGGTAGACCCAGGAAAATCAGATCCCACATGGGGTTCACGGTCTAAGTAGGAAGGAGAACAGGTGTTGAATCCTCATTTTACTGATGAGAGAACTGAGTCACAGAAAAGTTAAGGGCTTTAGTGGGGTATTGGATCCCATTTCTATAAAGCGTTGAATGGGATCTTCTTTATCTTGGGCCACCAGAAAAATGATAATGTGGTAATGATAGATGAGCCTCAGTCTTGAGATTCCATCAACCTAGAACCTGCTCAAAGGAATTGTCTATAGTGCTAGTGGTTTTCAGAGTACCATGTATACTTTCTCTTCCTCTGTTGTGGGCAGGGAACATATGTGACAACTCTGTTGTGTTGTACTACTCCAAGTTCTAGTAATATTGATAACTGTGGCATTTGTTAAGTGCTTACTATGTACCAGGCACTGTACTAAGCCCTGGGATCCATTCATTCATTCAATTGTATTTATTGAGTGCTTACTGTGTGCAGAGCACTGTACTAAGCGCTTGGGAAGTACAAGTTGGCAACATATAGAGACAGTCCCTACCCAACGCGGGCTCACAGACTTGAAGGGATGGATACAAGGTAATCCGGTTGGACAAAATCCATGTCCCACATGGGGTTCATGGTCTTAACCCCTATTTTACAGATGAGGTAACTGAGGCTCAGAGAAGAGAAGTGATTTTCCCAAGGTCACACAGCAGAGGAGCGGCAGAGTCGGGATTAGAACCCACGTCCTTCTGCCTCCCAGCCCCAAGCTCTATCCACTAGACCACATTGCTTCTTTAAGGACTTAGTACAGTGCTCTGGACACAGTAAGCACACAATAAATGCCATTGATTGATTGATTCCCTGCCAGTTATATGCCTAGTCCTGAGACTTTAATCAAGAGATAGTATTTATTTAGCACCTATTGTGTGTGAAACACATTATTAACAGCTTGGAAAAGTAGACTAGAAGACAATAGAAGAAAAAAAACCCAATCCCTGCCCCAAGGAGGTAGCCATTTAATCTAAGTGGGGAGATCAATCAATCCTATTTGTCAAGCCCTTATCATATGCAGAGCACTGTACTGAGCCCTTGGGAGAGTACAGCACAAAAATATAACAGACATTCTGAAGATAAAGATAAAATAATTTAGAAATAGAAGAAAGGAGTGTTCAAATAGTATAGTACAAAAATGATATGCACAACAGTGCAAATGACTGAGGCATGATTTCCCACAGCAACTACTACCTAAACCTGGTAATCTTTAATTTCAGATAATTGAAATTGAATTTCAAGAGGTATATTATGGAGGAGAGAATTGGGGCTGGGCAGGGTGAGTGGGACAGTGGCTTTATCCTTTTATGTTTCGCTGGATGGACGAATACAGAATTGACCTCTGCAGTGGATGGTGCCTGGAATGAGGCTGGAGGGGGATGATGAGAGCAAATGAAAAGAACAATGCCACACGCCATAGACACAGTGAGAATGTCCTGTGCTTCCACTTCCATTTTTCTATGGTAACATGAAAATGAGGTTAAAACAGAGCTGAGGCATTCACAGAGTTGATTGTATTTCATCCCCAGGGACCCCATGAGCGGGGGTTCTTCTGGCTTGGTGAAGGTTGCCACCTTGTTGGCATATGCTTACATGGAAGAGTTCTTAGGCTGTTTCAATTTTCATGGCTCCCTGGTTTAAAAAGAAGAGTTTTCCAGCCAAGCCATGAAGCATCATGGCCTAGTGGATAGAGCAGGGCCTGGAAGTTAGAAGGACTTGGATTCTAATCATGGCTTGGGCACTTGTTTTCTGTGTAATCTTGGGCAAATCACTTAACTTCTCTGTTCAGCAGTTGCCTCATCTGCAAAATGGGGATTAAGACTGCAAACCCCATGTGGGACATGGACTGCGGACAACCTAATTAGTTTGTATCTACCCGAGCCCTTAGTACAGTGCCTGGCCCATAGTAATCATTTAACAAATACCATTAGAAAAAAACAAACAAATCTCTTTCATTCTGAACTTTCCCATTGAATCAAAGGGGACTCAGGATTTCACCACTTATGGATTCTTGGCACCTTTCTCCTTGATGAATTAGTCAGTTATTGCTCAGCTCATCCAAAAAAGGGAAGAGTTGTCCTTTTTGGCACTTTTGTTTTACAACTGGTCAGTCAGTATTTATCTATTCGTGTTGTGTTTTAATGTTTCATTACTCTGGACATATCTGTCTCCAATCACATCTCTCTATTAAAATTTTCAAACTGTGAGACCCATGAGGGACAGGGACCATGTCTTATTCCCACCTATGTATTCTCTCCTAGCACTTAGCACAGAGTGCTGCACACAGTAAGCACTCAATAAATACTATTACTACTACTAGGAACATAGTTAACAGTATCAGCAGAGTTCCCTCTGTGTACACTGAGTTATACTATCATTTGTCCTTAGATGGTGTGTTTTAAACAACAAAAGTCTGCTTTGCACATTTCCGGTTGCAGGGGAACATGGAGAGTAGTGAAGTAGAAATGATTTATCTTTAACAACTTCACTGTTTTATTTGCCAGAAAGAATCCATTTCACTGTACCTCAGCTGAGCCACACTTGCAGGCCCGCCTTAATCTTATCAGAGCAGCTGTTGCTAATAAGAGGGTTATTTATTGGTGCTGTTACACAGGGTGCTGCTACACAGGTGAAACCTCTTGATCAGGAATAGCTTCACTTTCTCCCCACCCCCTACCAGGTATATAAGAACAGATTGCGGCAGTAATTGAACATTTTGGCTGTGGTGGAGTTCCAAGCGGATTCTTAGAGGAGAAAGGTATTGCTATTTTTCCTTATTTTACAGATTTTTAGTAATCCCGGTTGGATTGATCACCTGTGAATTTAAGGTTCACTGAAGTTAACCTCTCTCTCTCTTGAATAAGTGTTTGTGTGTGTTCCTTTTTGAGTCTCACTTATTTGGAAACTCACTCATCTTAGAACCAAGGTAATAAGCTGTTGAAAAGTGCTTTAATAATGCTGTCTGTACTAGAATATAAGAAATTCTCTTTTTTTTACACCATTCAATTGTATTTATTGAGTGCTTACTGTGTGCAGAGCACTGTACTAAGCACTTGGGAAGTACAAGTTGGCAACATATAGAGATGGTCCCTACCCAGCAGTGGGCCACTGTCACCTTACAGCTTCATGTGCCTGTTAAGGAATATTTGTATTTTATGTTTATGGTCTAATGCTGTCTAGAACTCAATCTCTCTATTACTCTTGTGAAAAAGCATGGCCTAGTGGAAAGAACCCAGGACTAGGAGACAGGAGATGTTCCTTCATTTACTTGTATTTATTGAGCACCTACTATGTGCAGAACACCACACTAAGTGCTCAGAAGAGTACAATTCAACAAAAAACAACCCCTTTCCCTGCCCACAGCAAATTCCCACACTAGAGCCTGGGGAGGAGACAGACATTAATGTAGGTTTTAATCTCAACTCTGCCACTTGTCTTCTGTGTAGCCTTTGGCAAATCATTTAACAGTGCCTTGATTCCCTACTCTGTAAAATGGAGACTAAACAATAAATTGTGTGCTCTGGGTGGGACAGGTATTGTGTTTGATCTGATTGTGTCTGTCCCAGGACTTGGCACATAGTAATTTAAGTGCTGTCATTGTTTTGTAAAATAAGTTCTTAATAAGTCTCTTGTTTCCCTCTTCTCCCCTGCCCCCTAAACGCATCCACTATATAAAGCTAGGGAAACTGGATGAAGATAGACTGCAGGCTTGACTATCAATTACAAAAGTTTGTTATACAGGTAATTGAGACTACTTTATGTAGAAATAGCTCTCGTTTATATTCCCCCTGCATCGTGTTAGGCCTGAGTTTGTGCTATGCCCCCCAAGCCCTGTCCTTCCCCTGACTTTCCTAGCACTGTGGAGTATGACACCGTCATCTTTCCTGTCTCTCAAGCCCGTAACCCTGGAGTTGTCCTTGTCTTTTCTCTCTCATTCAGCACTTATTTTCAATCCATCATTAAATCCTGTCAGTTCAACCTTCACAGTGTGGCTAAAATCTGCCCTTTTCTCTCCACCCAAAGAATAATAATAATAATGGCACTTGTTAAGCGCTTACTATGTGAGAAGCACTGTTTTAAGTGCTGGGGAGGATACAAGGTTGTCCCACTGGGGGCTCACAGTCTTAATCCCCATTTTACAGATGAGGTAACAGGCACAGAGAAGTGAAGTGACTTGCCCAAAGTCACACAGCTGACAATTGGTGGAGCTGGAATTTGAACCCATGACCTCTGACTCCAAAACGCATGCTCTTTCCACTGAGTCACACTGCTTCTCTTGAGCCATGCTTAAACTGCCACCACATTAATCCAAGAACCTATCCTATTCATTAACTAATTTATTCAATTGTATTTATTGAGCGCTTACTGTGTGCCGAGCACTGCCCAACTTGATTATTTTATTAGCCTCTTTGCTGACCTCCCAGCCTCCTGCCTCTCCTGACTCCAGTCCATAATTCACTCTGCTGACCGGCTCTTTTTTTTTCTACAAAGCAGCGTGGCTCACTGCAAAGAGCCCAGGCTTGGGAGTAACAGGTCATGGGTTTGAATCCTGACTCTGCCACTTGTCAGCTGTGTGACTTTGGGCAAGTCACTTCACTTCTATGTGCCTCAGTTCCCTCATTGTAAAATGGGGATTAAGATTGAGCCCCATGTGAGACAACCTGATCACCTTGTATCCCCCCAGCACCTTAGCCCTACTGAGTGCTCACCTCCTCCAGGAGGCCTTCCCAGACAGCCCCCTTTTTCCTCTCCTCCTTCCCCTCCCCACAGCACTTGTGTATATTTGTACAGATTTATTACTCTATTTTACTTGTACATATTTACTATTCTATTTTGTTAACGATGTGTATATAGCTACAATTCTACTTGTTCTGATGATTTTGACACCTGTCTATATGTTTTGTTTTGTTGTCTGTCTCCCCTTTCCAGACTCTGAGCCCGTTGTTGGGTAGGGACCTTCTCCATATGTTTTGCGACTTGTACTTCGCAAGCGTTTAGTACAGTGCTGTGCACACAGTAAGCGCTCAATAAATATGATTGAATGAACAGTGCTTTGCACATAGTAACCACTTAACAAATGCCATTATTAATATTATTATTGTTATCATCACTACAAAGCTTTCAGGCCATGCTTCACCACTCCTCCAGGATCTCCAGGGATTGCCCATTCCTGTTCATATCAAACTCCTCACATTAGCTTTAAAGTATTCAATCAACTCTCCCCCTCCTACCTCACTTCACTACTCTCCAGCTACAACTGAGCCTGAACGTTTCATTCATTCAATCATATTTATTGAGCGCTTACTCTGTGCAGTAAGTGCTTGGGAATTACAAGTTGGTAACATATAGAGATGGTTCATACCCAATAGCAGGCTCACAGTCTAGAAGGAGGAGACAGACAACAAAACACATATTAACAAAATAAAATAGAATAGTAAATATGTACAAGTAAAATAGAGTAATAAACCTGTAAAAACATATATGTAGGTGCTGTGGGGAGGGGAAGGAGGTAGGGCAGGAGGAGGGGGAGGGGAAGGAGGTAGGGCGGGAGGAGGGGGAGAGGAAGGAGGGGGCTCAGTCTGGGAAGGCCTCCTGGAGGAGGTGAGCTCTCAGTAGGGCTCTGAAGGGAAAAAGAGCTAGCTTGGCGGATCTGCGGAGGGAGGGCATTCCAGGCCAGGAGGAGGACGTGGGCCAGGGTCGACGGCAGGACAGGCGAGAACAAGGTACAGTGAGGTGGTTAGCGGCAGAGGAGTGGAGGGTGTGGGCTGCGCTGTAGAAGGAAAGAAGGGAGGTGTGAGGTAGGAGGGGGCGAGGTGATGGAGAGCTTTGAAGCTGAGAGTGAGGAGTCTTTGCCTGATGCATAGGTTGATTGGTAGCCACTGGAGATTTTTGAGGAGGGGAATAAGATGCCCAGAGCGTTCCTGCACAAAGTTGATCCGGGCAGCAGTGTGAAGTATAGATTGAAGTGGGGAGAGACAGGAGGATGGGAGATCAGAGAGGAGGCTGATGCAGTAATCCAGTTGGGATAGGATGAGAGAGTGAACCAGCAGGGTAGCGGTTTGGATGGAGAGGAAAGGGCAGATCTTGGCGATGTTGAGGAGGTGAGTCCGGCAGATTTTGGTGACAGATTGAATGTGAGGGGTGAACGAGAGAGAGTTTCCCTACTCTAATGCTAACCTTGTCATTGTACCTCAAATAATAATAATAATGGTGGCATTTGTTAATCACTTACTATGTGCCAAGCACTATTCTATGAGCTGGGGTACATACAAGGTTATCAGGTTGTCCCACATGGGGCTCACAGTTTTAATCCCCATTTTACATACTAGGTAACTTCTCTGTGCCTCAGTTAAGTGACTTTTAAGTGGTGGAGCCAGGATTAGAACCCATGACCTCTGACTCCCAAGCCCGTACTCTTTCCACTAAGCCACGCTGCTTTTCTATCTCAAGCTCATCTATCTTTCCACCGACCTCTTGCCCACTTTCTACCTCTGGCCTGGAACGCCCTCCCTTTTCATACTTGGCAGACAACTACTCTCCCCCACTTCAAAGCCTTATTGAAGGTGCACCTCTTCTAAGAGGCCTTCCCTGATTAAGCCCTCTTTTCCTTTTCTTCCATTCCCTTCTGCATCACCCTGACTTGTTCCCTTTATTCATACCCCCCCATCCCAGCCCCACAGCACTTAATTTAGATATCTGTAACTTTTATGAATGTTTTCCCCTCTAGACTGTAAGCTTGTTGTGAGCAGGGAATGTCATTGTTATATTCTCCCAAACACTTAGTGTAGTGCTCTCTGCATGCAGTAAGGTCTCAAATACAAATGAATGACTGATATCCCTAAGCCTTTATAATTATGAATCTGTGCTTACTTGACTCAATATATGTGGCTCCATAACTCTTTTTAATCTTGAAAAATTAAAATTTCACTTTTAATCTTATTGATCACTCCAAGAGCCCCTAAATCTTGGTGATCCTTCATCCTCTCCCTACCACTTGGCTCAACAGGAGAAAAGGTTGGGAGGAAGTCTCCCACATTTTGCATTTGTCCAGACTGACCTATTGTCACTTGGGTCCCAGGCAGACTCAGCATTATATAAATGAATGAGGGATGTGGGGAGATATACAATTGGATCAGGAATTGGGAAATAAGCTAGGCAAAGTGGTCATCCAGTGGATTAGAATAGAGAAGCAGAATTTCATACCAGCATAGGACACTTTCTTCTGAGAATATCTTTCCACTCATCTAGGCTGATGGGGGTTCCACCATGATAAAAGCAGTGTAAATAATTCTGGAGCTGGAGTAGCATTAGACCTGAGGTGGGTAGAAATTGACTGTGCTGGTGGCGGCTTGTTAGAGGAAGTGTAAGGAAGTATTATAAAAGGAAGTTGGTGAAGGTGGTTGTTAATGCAGTGACATGCTGTTTCCTGCCCCGGTAAAACACTTTGATGTGGAAAGGAGTGGCTTATCTGTTCTAGACTCAACTTCGAGAGGATTCAGAGGAGGGAGAGCCACAGAGATAAAGTGGTAGAAAATGACTAAAGTGTAATGGGACTGGGATTACCAAGCATGGAAAATAAAGCTGAGGCAATTTAGTGGGCTTTAGGAATAGGAAGGAGTAATTGCATTTATTGAGCACCTACTGAATTCAGAGCACTATATTAAATGCATTCCAGAAAACATTCTGCCAGGAAGGAGTCATTCATGGAGGTGATAGGAATCCTTGACACTGGTGGGTTGTCAAAGAAGTTGTATTCTGTCTGAAGGGGTTACTTGTGGTTTTGCTTGCTATTTTCCCTCTTCAAATTCATCCCTGGTAGTTACAAATCTGTCCTCTTTTGTTTAGAAACATTATTTCTTCTCAATAATTGACTTAAATTCCCAATTTCCCCCATCAATATTTGATGAACCTATAGGATATTCTGCAGTTATCTAACATGCAGATGAGATATAAAAATGAAATCTCTCCTGCCATAAACAATGGTGAAGTGGGGTACATTCCATGCATTCTAGAAAAAAGACAACAGAGACTCTTACCAGTATTTCAAGAAGTATCTACTCATAAGGGTCCAAATTTTTCTTTAATGGCAAAAGAATGTGCCAGACAGCTAACAGAAGTCTATTCCATAAACTCTGAATTTCATCTTTGCCCACAGATTGTTCCTCTTGACACTTACCTTGCCTCTCACTTATCATAGAGAACAAAAGTGAGATTTTTAAGGAGTAGAAACCTTTCAAATTAGTTTATTTCTCATTCTAGTGAAAAAAAGATCCTTGTTGCTTTCAGGAATCCTGCAGCTTCTAGTGTTACCTGGTGGGATTTTCTGGAACATTTTTATAAATCATGGGGTTATTTGGGCAACTGTTCTTCTAAAATCTCATTTTAACTGTTTTGTGTACCATTTGGAACTTGTATAATACTAAGCACTTTTGACCTTTCTTCTGACTTTCTTCTCAGAGCATCCTGAGAGGTAGGAAGAGGCAGACAATACTCGCATTTTACAAATGAGGAAACTGTGGCCCCCAAGAGGTTAAATTACTGGTCCAAAGTTTGAGTTGCAATTGACTTCCAGTGCCTTATACTTTCCATTAAGCCATAATGCCCTCAGGCATTAGTTCAGGAGAACTGGGTGACCTAGCCCAAGAAAAATTTGGATTTTAAAATTGATATCTTCAAAGACAGACATGAGGTTATGGATATACCAGAAGCATGACTCTCCCCAGTTCATGGGTGCCCATCTTGCCATGTATATTCCTGGTTTGGGGTACCTGGGCAATGATTCTGCACAACAAGCCCACTGTTGGGTAGGGACCGTCTCTATATGTTGCCAACTTGTACTTCCCAAGAGCTTAGTACAGTGCTCTGCACACAGTAAGCACTCAATAAATACGACTGAATGAATGAACCCATCACCACAACATGGAAAACAACAAAAGGCCCCTGAGTAGGTATTCCAGGACACAGGTACTGGAGGCAGATGCAGCTGTATCCCTTAAGCAGCCTTATTTAAGAAGTCTTGTTCACTCTGACTGGGGAGAGGGTTAGTTACCCCCATGAACAGAAACTTTCATCTTCACATTGAAAGACAATTACCTATGGGGTGTGATCTTCCCACCTCCTCATTCTTATGAGTTGGCTCATGGATGCCTAAGAGGCCTTGGCATGGGGAGAGCAGAGAAGCTGAGTGAAAACATAATGAACAGCTGAGTGAAACAGAGAGAAGCAGCATGGCTCAGTGGAAAGAGCCCGGCCTTGGGAGTCAGAGGTCATGGGTTCAGATCCTGGCTCTGCTGCTTGTCAACTGTGTGACTTTGGGCAATCAATTCACTTCTCTGTGCCTGTTACCTCATCTGTAAAATGGGGGTTAAGACTGTCAGCCCCACATGGGACAACTTGATCACCTTGTAACCTCCCCAGCGCTTAGAACAGTGCTTTGCACATAGTAAGCACTTAACATATACCAAAATTTATTATTATTATTATAGTGGGGGCAGGGAGATTACTGATCCTCCTACTGAAATAGGTGTCTAGGCCTCGTGGCACACTGGCTGGAGCAGAGGGATTAGAGCAGTTGTGTTAAGTGGTGGAGGATTGGCTAGGTGACTACTTAAGGTCTCTTCCTCAGGAACCCCAAATGCTCTTGCTGTTTTGAGTTCCTCCTTCTTTTAGTCTAATAGTCTTTTAGGCTACCCTATTTCTTTCTTAATAGTATTTAAGCGTTTGTTGTGTGCCAGGCATAGTAGGAAACATTAAAGAAGATACAGGCTAATCAGATGGAAAACAATCCCTGTCCCACAAAGGGCTCACAAGATTCATCCCTGTTCTACAAATGAGGTAACTGAGGCTCTGAGAGGTTGTGATTTACCCAGTGTCACACAATAGACAAGCAACAGAGTTGGGATTAGAACTCAGATCCTTCTGACTCCTAGGCCTGTGCTTTGTTTACTAGACCATGCTGCTTCCCTACCTTTGACCAAATCAGTTCTTCTGGACATGAAATCAATCCATCAATGATAGTATTTAAGTGCTTACTATGTGCAGGGTCCTGGATTAAGCACTTGGGAGAATACAGTACAACAGAATTAGCAGACATGTTCCCTACCCCTAATGAATTTGCAGGCTAGAGAATGTGATTCCCAATAATAATAATTGTTTAACTCCAGATAGATACAGTATAATCTGAGAGGATGTAGTTCCCGTCCCACATGGGGGCCATAGTTTACAGGGGAGGGAGAATCAATCAATCAATGGTATCTATTGAATGCTTGTGTATAAAGAAGCAGTGTGGCTTAGTGGAAAGATCATGGGCTTGGGAGTCAGAGGTTGTGGGTTCTAATCCTGGCTCTGCCACTTGACAGCTGTGTGACTTTGGACAAGTCACTTAACTTCTCTGTGCCTCAGTTACCTCATCTGTAAAATGGGGAATGAGACTGTGAGCCCATCTGGGACAACCTGATAACATTTTATCTTATCTCCATCACTTAGAACAGTGCTTGGCACTTAATAAGCACTTAACAAATACCTTCATTATTTTTTCTTATTATTTACAAGCTAGTCCATAAGTGTCTTTAGGGCAGTAATCATGTCTACCCACTCTAATACATTGTGTTCTGCAATACAGTAGTAATGATTTGCAGATGGCAATACTAAGCGATTGGGTGAGAACAAAACAATGTAATAAATACTGCTCTCAAGGAGCTCACAATATAGTTAGGGAGAGAGACATTAAAATGAGTTAGGGGAAGTGGCAAAGTGTAAGGATAGTTAAATAAATGTTGGGGGTGGGCTGAGTATTGAACTACTTAGGGGGGTATGGACACAAGTGCATGGCAGTGCAGAAGGATAGGTGGAGAAGCATCGTGGCTCAGTGGAAAGAGCACAGGCTTTGGAGTCATTTGTTCAAATCCCAGCTCTGCCAATTGTCAGCTGTGTGACTTTGGGCAAGTCACTTCACTTCTCTGTGCCTCAGTTACCTCATCTGTAAAACAGGGATTAAGACTGTGAGCCCCCTGTGGGACAAACTGATCACCTTGTATCCTCCCCAGCACTTAGAATAGTGCTTTACACAGTGCTTAAGTGTCATTATTATTCTTATTAGAAATGAGAGGTTAATCAGGGAAGGCTTCATGGAAGAAATATGTTGTTAGTAGGGCTTTGAAGATGGGGAGAGTGATATGAAGAGGGTGGAAGTTCCAGGGCAGAGGGAGGATGTGAGCAAGGGCCTGGTGATGAGATAGATGGGAATGAGTGATTGGTGCTCAGTGTGAAGTGAACGTGCTGCATTGTAGTAGGAAATCAGTGAAGTTAAAATAGGAAGGGACAAGGTGATTGAGTGCTTTAAAGCCAGTGGTAAGGATGTTCTGTCTAATGTGAAGCAGCAGCAGCATGGCCTAGTGGCAAGAGCACAGGCTTGGGAGTAAGAGGTTGTGGGTTCTAATCTCGGTTCTATCACTTGTCTGCTATGTGACCTTGGGAAAGTCACTTCATTTCTCTATGCCTTGGTTACCTCATCTGGAAATTGGGAATTGATTGAGACTGTGAGCCCCATATAGGACAGAAACTTTGTCCAACCTGATTGTCCCGCTGTTGACCCCTGGCCCACGTCATCCCCAGGCCTGGAATGCCCTCCCTCCGCACATCCGCCAAGCTAGCTCTCTTCCTCCCTTCAAGGCCCTACTGAGAGCTCACCTCCTCCAGGAGGCCTTCCCAGACTGAGCCCCCTCCTTCCTCTCCCCCTCCTACCCCTCTCCATACTAAGTGTTCTAAGTGAACAGGTAAATATCAGTTAATCATGTTGAACCCAATCTCTGACCCACAATGGGCTCACAGTTTAGGGAGGATCAACCCATCAGTAGTTTGATCTTTAAAAATGGGCAGCCATAAAAGTTGGAGAATGTTGATCATTGTAAATGGTTTATTTGTATTTTGAATTTAACCACTGACCAGTTTATGCCTTTTGAAAACCGTTTTATCCCCAATGGACTAATCAGAATTTTTTTTTTCCTAAAATAACCACTGTGAAACATTTAGACACACCCCTACACCACAAGGGATACTTGGAAATGAATCTTATTGGATTTAATAGAAATGTACTGTCGTTTATGCTGTCAAACTGCAAGATCTTCCAACTCATCCCTTCATAAAATATTTACAGCTCCAAGCCAAAATGAAACCTCTGGCCTTGAAATCCCAGAGTCTGGGCTTGCTCGTATCCTAATGGAGTCATGCCGTATCAACTAGGTCAGAAGTCAAACTTTAAAGACTTTCTGCCCTCTGAGATCAAACACAGTCCAGTCCTTTCATTATAAGGTTGTAATTGACTTGTCCCCTAGCCCAGTGCTTAATACAGTGTTAGGCACATAGTAAGACCTTAACAAGTACCATTTATCGTGGCATGTGAATTAGAAGCTGCTGCTCCTTATTTAATATTTATTAATGACTTGCTCAAGGTCACACAGCAGACAAATGGTGGAGTCAGGATTAGAACCCATGACCTCTGGCTCCCAAGCCCGGGCTCTTTCTACTAAGCCATGCTGCTTTGACGATAAGTGCTTATTAGGTGCCGAGCACTGCATTATGCACTGGATTTGATTACAATATAAGGTGCTGAGACCTAGCCCTGCTCCACATGGGACTCCCAATTAGTGACCTGTATACAACCATTTTTTATTGGGAGACAAGAACTGAGGACTTTCTGCTCATGCCTTCCTCATAGACAGGACACTTGGGGTCATTGTACTGCATTCAGCCACATTCAGATCTTCCAAAGAGCCCTTCAGAAAAACAGTAGACTGCCATGTTCCGGCACACTCCTGTCTCCCAGATAAAGCAACGCGTTCACTTTGGAGAACATGACTTCATATCGTTTGGTGTAGTACTGCAGTCTAAAGGCTTTTAAGCAAAGGTTCCAATTTAAAAAGTAGAATATGCACCAGCAGTACATCTGTAACTTCATAATAGTAGAGATTTATTTGCATTCTGTTTAGAGGAGTCTGGATTTAGAATTCATTCTATAATGACATGGAGAGGTAGAAGGGGAGGGACTTCAGTCCGGTTGAAAAATCTGGCCTGCCTCAAATTCTGGAGGAAATGCTAATAGTTCCCCATTTTTATTCTGTCTGCTATTTAAGCAACCTAAAGTCCTACTCCCTTAAACATCTGTGTTCGATTGCTCTAAAATTCCTCTGGATTATGAATTACTCCAGAAACTTGCTCCCGGGAGGAAGAAGGCAATTTGTAGCTATAAATCATTAAGAATCGGAACATGTGAAAACTGAGGCATTTTGAAAACTTAGGATTTTTTAAAAATGAGATCGCCTCAGACATCGTCCCATGAAGTGCAACGCTGAATTCCATGCCATATGAGGAGAGCTGCCTCTAGTCAAAAGCCAGCTAGAGAGACTGCATCGAACAGTGTTGCCAAATGGATAGAGCATGAACCTGGGATTCAGAAGGTCCTGGAGTCTAATCCCAGCTCTGCCACTTGTCTGCTGTGTGATCTTGGATAAGTCATTTAACTTCTCTATGCCTCAGTTACCTTATCTGTACTGATTTAGCTTGTATCTACCTCAGTGTTTAGTACAGTGACTGGCACAAAGTAAGTGCTTAACAAATACCATAAAAAAGGCCTCATGCAGCCTGCAAGCCCACAGTCTTCTGACAACCACGAAGCCAGCAGCCATTCTTCATCACAAGAGCTTTCATCTCGTGGAGGTGATTGTAGGGATTCATTAATTCATCAGCAGTCCAGTCGCCAACCTGCAGGATCGCTGAATGTCTTGGGGATAACTAACAGGGCAATCCGGGTCTCATTAGACTGGCATCTGGAATGTTATTTGGGGATATCCAGTACCAAGATCTTGGGGTGAACTTCCACACAGCCCATCAGTCAGACCAAGAGTCATAATTGGTCCTTGTCTCCCAGGCCTAGTTTCACACCACTTCCTGACCAATAGCCCATCATGGCCTGTGAACTCCTCTTGAATATGCCAGAGGGAGATGGGGGGTTGGAGGGCGGGTTTAAACTTCAGGCTGTAGCTCTTGGAATGGGTGCCTTTCATTTATTCAATCATTTGTATTGAGCATTTACTGTGTGCAGAGCACTGTAGTAAGCACTTGGGAGAGTATAATATACACACACACACACACACACAACAAGCTTACAGTCAGGAGGAACTAATTTCATGCAGACCATGATCAGAGTTAGATTGAAGGGTGGGCTGAATCTGGACTGACCCAGCATGACTTTTCTTAGATAGACTAGTGAGTTTTCTGGTCCATGCTCCTGTCTTCAAGTGAAGCTGTCCCCCAGAGTCTGGGCTTGCTGGAGGAAGAGTTCAGCAGGGACTCAGTACCTAGCATTTTTTGGGTGCAGCTGCCATTTGAGCCAGCTCTAATCAGGAGACATAAATGAGGGCAATCTCAAAGGAAAAGATGTCCGTTCCGCATTGGGTCTTTGAGAATTACCAGCTCTGTGTTCTTGGATTAGCCACTCTGAGTCTGCTTTAAATGAAGGCAAGACTGGAGTAGGGGTTAGAGAGGGAAGGGCGGGGGTGGGTGGGTGTGCATGCACGCACACATTCGTGCCCTCTAGAGTTACTCAAGGCCGCCTTTCACCTCTGTTGGGAGAGAAAGCTGGGAACCGCCTTTTTAATTCCAAACACCGAACAGCTGTAGAGGGTTAGAGCCAAGAAGCAACCTGGGGGAGTTGCACTGGCCTAGTGAACCCAAGCAATGCAAAATGTCGCCAGGAGCCCCAACAACTCCCCTATCACATTCAGGAGGGCCACTCTTCCTCTCCCCCTTGTCCCCCTCTCCACCCCCCCATCTTACCTCCTTCCCTTCCCCACAGCACATGTATATATGTTTGTACATATTTGTTACTCTATTTTACTTGTACATATCTATTCTATTTATTTTATTTTGTTAGTATGTTTGGTTTTGTTCTCTGTCTCCCCCTTTTAGACTGTGAGCCCACTGTTGGGTAGGGACTGTCTCTATATGTTGCCAACTTGTACTTCCCAAGCGCTTAGTACAGTGCTCTGCACACAGTAAGTGCTCAATAAATACGATTGATGAGCATTGCTATCACACTTGGAAGACAAAATCCCTTCTGACGAGTAGAGGGTTTGGTTTAAGGCAGGTTTGGAAGCGTAATATTGCTTGGACAGGTGGCTCTTCCCTATTAGGATTCAATATTGATAATAATTGTGGTATGAAGTGCTGTGTGCCGAGCACTGTACTAAACACTGGGGTAGATAAAAGGTAGAATTGGACACAGGTCTTATCCCTCTTAGGGCTCACAGTCTTAATGCCCATTTTACAGATGAGGTAAGTGAGGCACAGAGAAGTGAAGTTACTTGCCCAAGTTCACACAGCAGACAAGGACAGAGGCGGAATTAGAGTCCAGGTCCTTCTGACTCGCGGGCCTGTGCTCTATCCACTAGGCCCTGCTGCTTCTCAAGTAGTCTCTAAGGAGGCTAGCCATGACTGAGGATTTTCATCTATCTGTTCAGGGCCTACCGGATAAAGACTCCTAAATTGGGCCCTGGTAGCACTCAGTGGAAGTAGAAAACACAACCCCTGCCCTTTGGGAGCTTATTGTATAATCTTTTCCCCTATTTGCCCATGTACTTGGATATTCATTCATTCAATTGTATTGAGCACTTACTGTGTGCAGAGCACTGTACTAAGCGCTTATGTACCTTTAAGCATTTGATAGTCACCCCAGTGCACTTTTGTATAGATTCCCCCTTGACTATAAGCTTGTTATGTTTAGGGAATGAAAGTGCTAATTCTGCTGTATTGCAGTCTCCCAAATGCTCAGTATAGTGCTCTGCACATAGTAAGCACTCAATAAATACCACTGATCTATTGATCCATTTCCTCTTATGTATAATTCATTTTAGTATTCATCTCCCCCTTTAAATTGGGAGCCCCTATGGGGTAGGGATGGTGTCAAACAACTCTACTGCATTGTACTCTTCCAACCACCTTTTAAGGTCAGTGCATGGTGAGCACTCAGTGAATACCATTGACTAACCAGTATTAAATGGGTGGCAGATGGCAGGGGAACTGTTATGTAGCTGGGTAACTTTCCAATGAAAGCATCGAAGAGCTTCAGCTCCCCACCCACCATCTGTGATGCTGATCTCTCCCCTGTTCTGAGTTATCACTTTGCATAATAACAATAATGGTATTTGTTAAGCGCTTACTATGTGCCAAGCACTGTCCTAAGCACTGGGGGAGATACAAGGTAATCAGGTTGTCCCACTTGGGGCTCAGTCTTCATCCCCATTTTACAGATGAGGGAACTGAGGCGCAGAAGTTAAATGACTAGTCCAAAGTGACACAGCTGACAAGTGGCAGAACTGGAATTAGAACTCATTAGAACTCATGACCTCTGATTCCCAAGCCCTGGCTCTTCTAGACTGTGGGCCCATTGTTGGGTAGGGACTTTCTCTATATGTTGCCAACTTGTACTTCCCAAGCGCTTAGTACAGTGCTCTGCACACAGTAAGTGCTCAATAAATACGATTGATTGACCACGCTACTTCTCTTGTCCTGACAGAGAAACCTGGGCTTGAGCTGTTGGATGCTTGGTGAACTAATTATTCATTTTTCTCTGAGGATCTCAGGCCTTTACATACAACTTCATAATCTCATTTAATCATAACTCCACCCAGCACTGGCAAACTTTCACTGAAATGCTGCCTGGGACTGCAGGACTCCAGCTCTTTCCTGTGCTGGATGGAATATAGAATAAGGGGTGGCAGGTACAGAGGCTTGCTGGCATGTTCTAAACCAAAGAGAATAAATGAAAAATGTAGGGCAGAGCTGCTCAAATAAAGGACAAGGAATGTGGCCAGAGGTCTAATCGGCCCTTCTGTGCCAGGTCCTGCGGGGACTAGGAAAGAGTTTCTCCCCATGGTCTCATTGAGCACAGTGTTAGGAACACCAAGTTTTTTGTTGTTGTTTTGTGTTTAGTGTGCATCTGGAGTGGGTTGTTGTCAGAAGTAGGATGTTAGTGTTCCTGGCTAATGCTCCAGTTGGCTATGGAAGCTGTCATGTGGTGGGGTGCCAGGGAGGGGGGCATTTCAAGTCCAACTGGGAAGCATTTGAAGAGAAGCAGCATGGCTTAATGGGAAGAGCCCGGGTTTGCGAGTCAGAGGTCATGGGTTTTAATCCCAGCTCCACCACTTATTGGCTGTGTGACTTTGGGCAAGTCACTTGACTTCTCTGTTCCTCAGTTACCTCATCTGGAAAAAGGGGATTAAGACTGTGAGCCCCACATGGGACAACCTGATTATCTTGTATCTACCCCAGTGCTTAGAACAGTGCTGGGCACATAGTAAGCACTTAACAAATACCATTATTATTATGCCATGTGCATTTGTTCTCTCTGCCATTTGAATTTAGTTGTCAGTTCTGTTTCCTTGCTAGAGAAGATACCCTCCATTACAGAACATCCACAGGAATCCCTCTAATCAGAGGCTTGACAATGATTAGTCAGGAAACTCAGCATTCAGTAGTTCCACTTCTCTTAGAACACACTCATTCCTAGAAAACACAAATTTTGCTCTACTTAGCCTTGGTGTCTAGGGAGAGGGGGATTTTAACATTCTTTCCTCAGGGTTTATTGAGCATTTTACTGGGTACTGATTGTGTGCAGAGCACTGAACTTGATGTCTGCAAGAGTATGGTGAAATTAGGAGGCACAATTTGTACTCTTGAAGAATATATAGTCTAATGGGTTCATAGCTTATAGGATCATTGGTGATATCCAATGCAACACAGGGGACCCTGGATCTCTTCAGGCTGACCCAAGGATGAGAATCTGAGCCAGTGAAATCAGATACAATGGCTGCAAAACTCTCCCAGAGCTGGGACCAGTCGATATCCACCAGTAAGGATTCAAGGCAACCTCTGAAATCAGCAGATTCTCCCAAGTTCCATTAGACCACCCCCTCATTCATCCACACAGCTTCTTCCCCTCAACTTTCCCTCCCTCCTCTTGTTCTCCCTGTATGCACATTCACAGCAGCTGTTCAACTTTTCAATCCTGGAAGACAGAGCACACCTTTAGTAATAGACACATCTATGGATAGTTTTTTCAAGATAACGCTCCTCACTTTAGAATCCTATCCGCATGTACAAGGGGCTAAAAAGACAAGCGTGGCCACTTTACCACAACAAAGATCTAACCTTAATTGTAAAGAAGGAGCAAAGGATTTTTACTATATGGTTGCTTCATCTTTTGAATCTCTTGATATCCCAGACTTTGTAAAACTTGACTCAAGGAGATCTATTCTCCTGACTGCTGAATTTCAGGCAGATCTCATTCATTCGTTCATTGAATTGTAGTGAGCGCTTACTGTGTGCAGAGCACTGTACTAAGCCCTTGGGAAGTGCAAGTTGGCAAAATATGGAGACGGTCCCTACCCAACAGCGGGCTCACAGTCTAGAAGGGGGAGACAAACAAAACAAAACATTAAAATAAATAGAATAAATATGTACAAATAAAATAGAGTAATTTGTACAAACATACAGGTGCTGTGGGGAGGGGAAGGAGGTAAGGTGGGGAGGAGGGGGAGAGGAAGGAGGAGGCTCAGTCTGGGAAGGCCTCCTGGAGGAGGTGAGCTCTCAGTAGGGCTTTGAAGAGAGGAAGAGAGCTAGCTTGGCGGATGTGCGGAGGGAAGGCATTCCAGGCCAGGGGTAGGACGTGGGCCGGGGGTTTACGGCAGGACATGCGAGAACGAGGCACAGTGAGGAGATTAGAGGCAGAGGAACAGAGGGTGCGGGCTGGGCTGGAGAAGGAGAGAAGGGAGGTGAGGTAGGAGGGGGTGAGGTGATGGAGAGCTCAGCTATTCATTGCTATGCCACCTTAAGACTGGGCTTTACTAGGTCATTAAATTGTTCATTCTTGTTGTAGTAAGAATGAGCACCCACTGAGCATAATAATAATTGTGGTATTTAAGCACTTACTATGTGCCAGGCACTATACTAAGTGCTGGGGTGGTTACAAGCAAATCGGGTTGGACACAGTCCCTAGCCCATGAGGGGCTCAGTCTCAATCCCCATTTTCCAGTGGAGGTAACAGGCACAGAGAATTACTTCTCTGCCAAAGATTACACAGCAGACAAGTTCATTCATTCAATTCATTGTCATATTTATTGAGTGCTTACTGTGTGCAGAGCACTGTACTAAGCTCTTGGGAAGTACAGTTGGCAACATATAGAGATGGTCCCTACCCAACAGTGGGCTTAAAGTCTAGAAGGGGGAGACAGACAATAAAACAAAACATATTAACAAAATAAATAGAATAAATATGTACAAGTAAAATAGAGTAATATGTACAAACATATATACAGGTGGCAGAGTGGGGATTAGAACCCATTACTTTCTGATTCCCAGGCTCATGCATGTGGGACAGCATGAAGATGTGTCCCCTACCAACAAGGAGCTTTAAAATCTGAGGGGGGGGAAGATGGATATATAGGTGTTTATAAAAGATCATTAATCCAAAGAAATTGTACTGTCAGTCATTTTATTTAAGGGCTACACTCCTAGTTGGCAGTCCTCCCCACCCCCACCCATACCTCTTTCTAGTTCCTTCCAAATGATTTGCTTGGGTATCCTGATATCAGTTCTTCTCAAGTGTCCTGTCCTTCTGAACAGCTGAGCTCTGATACTGTGATTACTAGGTTAGGGAAATGCAGTTATCCCTCAGTAGCTTATGAATTGTATCCCATGAAAAGCAAATGAAAAGGAAAATCGGAAGTCAGAGTTAAAGATCTTTGAGGGCCAGTGTCTGATTTATTGAGGCTTGCTGCCTGATTGCTTTAAACCTTGGGCATATGCTTATTTCATGGGTGGCTGGTTTAATGAAGAATATGTTTGCCCCAAAATGTCTCTTCCACGTGAAGGGAAAGCACCTTGTTGGGTAGGGATTGTCTCTATCTGTTGCCATATTGTGCTTTCCAAGAGCTTAGTACTGTGCTCTGCACACAGTAAGCACTCAATAAGTACAACTGAGTGAATGAAAATCAAATATATTTAAAGGTTCTAGGAAGGCTAATGTTACAATGTAAAAATTAGGTGTTCTCTACATAAAAATAAAATATTCCTGAATACTGATATCCATTTAATGGGAAGCAGCATGGCCTAGTGGAAGAGCACAGGCTTGGAAGTCGGACCTGGCTTCTAATCCAAGCTCTACCACTTACCTGCTGTGTGACCTTGGGCAAGTCACTTAACTTTTGGCCTCAGTTTCTTCATCTGCAAAATGACGATTTAATATCTTTACTCATTCCTTCTTATGCTGTGAGCCCCATGTGGGACCTGATTACCTTGTATCTTAACCAGTGCTTGGTACAGTGCTTGGCATATAAATGCTTAAATACATTATTTTTTTTTCACCACTCCGCAGTGCCATATACCTGGTGAGGGAAGTCTGGGAGTGTTGACCTTCTGTTTGAACACAGTGGGCAGGGATTGATTCCTGCATCAGTCTCCTTGCTGATCTCCCTGCTTCCTGTCTCTCCTCACTCCAGTCCATGCTTCACTCTCTTGCCCAGATCATGTTTTCTATAAAGCCCTTGAGTTGATGTTTTCCCACTCCTCAAGAACCTCCAGTGGCAGTCCACCTACCTCCCACATAAAACAAAAACCCCTTACCATCAGCTTTAAAGCATTCTATCACCTTGCCCCCTCCTAACTTACCTTCCTCACTTTCTATTACAACCCAGCCCTCACACTTCACTCCTCTGATGCTAACCTATGCACTGTACCCCTGTCTTATGCCAGCCCCTCTCCCACATTCTGCTTCTGGCCTAGACTGCCCCTCCCTCTTCATATGTAATAGACAATCACTCTCCCCATCTTCAAAGCCTTATTGAAAGCATATCTCCTCCAAGAGGCCTTCCTCAACCAAAGCTCTCATTTCCCCTTATTTCGCCCTTTCACTTTGATATGCAGTCTCTATTCCCCCCCTCCCTCAGCCCCACAGCACTTACATATATATCCATAATTAATTTATTCATTCAGTCATATTGAGTGCTTACTGTGTGCAGAGCACTGTACTAAGCGCTTGGAAAGTACAAGTTGGCAACATATAGGGGCAGTCCCTACGTGTCTTCCCCTCTAGACTGTAAGCTTGTTGTGGGTAGGGAATGTCTACCAACTCTGGCCTGGTGTGTGGGGAGGGAGGGCATTCCCCTGGCCTGGAATGCCCTCCCTCCACACATCATCCAATGTAGCTCTCTTCCTCCCTTCAAAGCCCTAATGAGAGCTCACCTCCTCCAGGAGGCCTTCCCAGACTGATCCCCCTTTTCCTCTCCTCCTCTTCCTCCCCATCCCCCCACTCTTCCCCTCCCCACAGCCCTTGTATATATTTGTACAGATTTATTACTCTATTTTACTTGTACATATTTACTATTCTATTTTGTTAATGATGTGCATAAAGCTATAATCTTATTTGTTCTGATGATTTTGACACCTGTCTACGTGTTTGTTGTCTGTCTCCCCCTTCTAGACTGTGAGCCCATTGTTGGGTAGGGGCTATCTCTATATGTTGCCAACTTGTACTTCCCAAGTGCTTAGTACAGTGCTCTGCACACAGTAAGCACTCAAATATGATTGAATAAATGAACTCTATCATAGTACACTCCCAAGTGCTTAGTACAGTGCTCTGCACATAGCAAGTACTCAAATATAATTGAGGGATGCAATGATGCTGAACTACGAACTTACCTTTAACAGTTATAGTTAGTAAATCGTATTTATTGATCATGTATTCTCTGCAGAGCATTGTGCTAAACCCTTGGGAGAGTACACTATAACAGACACATTCACTGCCCACAACAAATTCACAGTCTAGAGGGGATATGACTGGCTATGTGAGAACAACCTCCTGATTCCATTTACGGTCCCTACATACACCCAGCCCATGGAGCTTTGTACCTAGAGTAGCTTAACAAATACTACTATTACTATTCTGGATGCATATTCACAGAGATATGAAGCACTGAATCCTTTGGAGTAGTATGGCTTTCTTTTGATCTTTTGTAACTTATCAAGTCCCTTCTGGGAACCCTGCAATCTTCTAATTAATTAATTAATTAATTAATCTTCTAATCTTCTAATAATTTAATTGCTTTTTTGTGTCCTACTACTATTGTAGAAAAAGTTACAACTATTATCTCTAATCATGTTGAATTAGAAGTTATACTTCCATTAGAATTGCATACTTGTTTTCATCCTCTAGACTGTAAGCCCACTGTGGGCAGGGAATGTATCTGCCGACTCTGTTGCATTGTATTTTCCCAAATACTTAATACAGTGCTCTTCCCAGAGTGAGTGTTCAGTAAGTACTGGTGGTGATGATACAACCTGGGTGGAAAGCAGGGATCTGGTGTATTAACTTTATTTTACCCATAAAGAAACTGTGAGTTCTTCTGTACTCTATTCTTTTATCCACTTGGTTCCTCAGGTTTTCCTTGCTCTTTGAACTATAAATTCCCCCCCTTTTTTTTTTTTTCCTCCCCTTCCTCCTGCTTTCAGCTTCATGTGTTGTTTGGTCTTGAATACTTTTCCAAGAAGTTATTGAAAATATTCTATTTGAGCTTGATTTAGTCACCATAAACCATCTTTAGATCTTTGCAAATAAGAATAGCAGTCTTTTTTGTTTTGGTTTTTTTCCCCCACTCCTCTGCACATGGACAAAATTAGCAAACTTTTGTAGGTTTTAAGCTGTATTCAACAGTATTTACTGGGTGCCTTCCCTGATCAAAGCTCTGGGCTATGTGATTTGGAGACAAAACCAGAAGTGGAAGATGTAGTGCCTGCACTTGAAGAGTTTACAAGCTAAAAGATTGCCTTATTTGTCACAGCAATCTGCTGGATTAATTTTTGGAAGCATATAAACCTGGGAGTTCCCTAGAGAGATGTCCAAAGTTAGCTGGACTAAAGGGGAAAATCTGGAGTTTGGCAATGTTCAGTTTTATGACCTAGAAATGGGGTTGGTATCTGTCTTATCCAGTAATTGATAAGGTTCTGGCTCACACTCTCTCCCAGGCCTAGTGGAAAGAGCATGTGAGTCAAATGTCATGGGTTCTAATCCCAATGCCACCATTTATCAGCTGTGTGACTCTGGGCAAGTCACTTAGCTTCTTTGTGCCTCAGTTACCTCATCTGTAAAATGGGGATTAAGACTGGTACATAGGGCAACCTGATTATCTTGTATCTACCCCAGTGCTTAGAACAGTGCTTTGCACATAGAGTTTAACAAATGCCATCATTCTTATTCTTGCCATCAGGCTTGCTGGGAGGATGGGGGTAAAAGAGATGGGCTTCCAAAATAGGGCAGTTTGCTCCTCTGTATTTGATGTAGACCCTAGAAATATGAGGAGGCAGCACTGCCATGCAAACCAGGGAAGAGTTGGGGAAGTCAAGTTGTTTTTTGGTGGGTTTTTTAAAAAATTTCTTTTGTATTTGTTAAATGCTTATGTGCCAGGCACTGTACTTAAGTGCTGGGGTAGTTACAAGATAATCAGGTTGGACACAGTCCATGTGCCACACAGGGCTCACAGTCTTAATACCCATTTCACAGATGGGGTAACTGAGGTATAGATATAAGTGACTTGCCCAAGGTTATACAGCAGACAAGTAGCAGAGCTGGGATTAGAACCCAGGTCTTCCTGACTCAATCAATCAATCAATTGTATTTATTGAGCACTTACTGTGTGCAGAGCACTGTACTAAGTGCTTGGGAGGTACAAGTTGGCAACATATAGAGACTGTCCCTACCCAACAGTGGGCTCACAGTCTAGAAGGGGGAGACAGAGAACAAAACCAAACATATTAACAAAATAAAATAGAATAGATATGTACAAGTAAAATAGAGTAATAAATATGTTTATATTTGTTATGACTCCCAAGCCAGTGCTCTTTCCACTACACCATGCTGCTTCTAAGAAAATAATTTTGGTATTAAGTGCATATTAAGTACTGTACTAAGCATTAGGGTGGATATAAGATAATCAATCCCACATGGGGCTTACAGTGTAAGGAGGGAGTCCCCACTTTGCAGCTGAGAAAACTGAGGCACAGTGAAGTGACTTACCCAATGTCCCAATGCAGGTGAGTTGCACAGCTAGAATTAGAACCCAGGTCCTCCGACTCCCAGGCCTGTGCTCTTTCTGCTAGGCAACACTGCTTCTCTAGGTTCATGGCAGGTGAGTGAAGGCTAAGCTGGGGAATACCCTCCCTCTTCCACATGGGATAGATCTTAGAATGGGATTCATTCTGGACTGGAATGAACTCAGAGGTCCAGTCTAGGGAAGCTAAGAAAGGCCCACACCTACCTGGAATATCTTAAAATGTTGAACAACCCAGGGGTTACCTCACTTCTAATAAACCACCCTCCCTGGGGTATAACCAAGCCTCTAGATGGTTCTAGATTGAAACCAATAAAAGTGGTCAGCCTAACTAGAGTAAACAATAATAATAATGGCATTTAAGTGCTTACTATGTGCAAAGCACTGTTCTAAGCACTGGAGGGTGCTCAGGTTGTCCCACGTGGGGCTCACAATCTTAATCCCCATTTTACAGTTGAGGTACCTGAGGCTCAGAGAAGTTAAGTGACTTGCCCAAGGTCACACAACAGACATGTGGCTGAGCTGGGATTTGAACCCATGACCTCTGACTCCTAAGCCTGGGCTCTTTCCACTGAGCCATGCTGCTTCCCTGTAAATCAGAAACCTCCCTCCCAAACCTACCTCATTTGCAAAGATGACTCCATCCTACCCCTGCACCTCTCCTGCCTTGGGGGAGTTGAGAGAGAAGTGCTCACCAATTTTGATATTTATGAGACTACCATGGTGGATGAGGAAGACTCCATTTGACTGACTTCTCAAATTCTTTTTTTAACAGGTTCTGGGGTTGATACTTTTTTAAAAATTTTTTTTAAATTCCAACTTTCTAATGTCACCAGATTGAATTCTAATCCTTGATGTTTGAGAGCAGGAATAAATAGGAATCTTTCTGCTGATAGTCTTGGCAGTGGCAGTCAACTTGAAGTGAGCCCAGGTGAAAGTTTGCGACAGCCATGGAAAGCTTTGCACTTCCTTCCAGAGAAGCTGCAAACTACAGATCAGGAAAGGTTCCAAAACACCCGACCCCATGAGAACATTCATTCAGTTGTATTTATTGAACACTTACTGTGTACTGAGCACTTGGGAGAGTACAGTACTACAATAAACAGACACATTCCCTGTCCACAATTAGCTTACAGTCTAGAGATGAGGAAACAGACATCAATATGAATAATTAAATTATAGCTATGTACAGAAGTGCTGTGGGGCTGGGAGGGGGGAAGAACCAAGGGAGCGAGTCAGGGGGACACAGACGGGAGTGTGGGGGGAAGGGAAAGGAGGGGCTTAGTCTAGAAAGACCTCAGGGAGCAGAGCAGCAATGTGTTTCTGGCCAAGCACACATCTAATTTCTCCAGAGCACTGAGGGGCCAGGATCTGTGTCCCAGTTTCACATCTTTCCCAATGACCCAAGGTCAAACTTTCTGCTATTACCCTTTTGGAATGGTCTCTCAGGAACCACTGGAATGAAGACACTCCAAAACAGCAAGTGACTCCAAGTCAAAGTGGGCCAGATGTGTTGTTAGGCGGGGAGGTAGTAAGAGAGAAATCCTCAACTTTATGGTCTCAGGGCAAGTTTTCCTGTCAGTGTGAAAGGGAAGAAAGTCCATTCGAATGCTAGTTTGCAGAAATGGAAAGCAAATCCCTTTTGCTAATGAGATGATACTGTGAAAATATTATGAACAGCATTTTCAGGTGCCTGAAAATACTTGTTGAGAATTACCTATTTAACCCCAAAACTACATTGTTCCCTACTCTAGTTGCTGCAGAGATCACCACTGAATAGCCCTTAATATTTGGAGTCCACTAAAATTTCTGCAAGAAACACACAGTTGTGTACTAGAGGAATCATGGAAATGAAGTGTGCCATCATTTAGTAATCAGCAAAAGTCTAAGTGGAGGAAAGATCACTGTGGCATAGATTAATTTCCTTTCCCTGATATAGTTTGCAGATCAAAACCTGTTTTACAATTCAGGGAGTGAGGTCGAGAGAGACTAAATGATAGGCCAGAAGTTGTGGTAGGAAAGGTGGCACAGGTACTGATTTTTATTTTTAATGGTATTTAAGATGCTTACTATGTGCCAGGCCCTGTACTAAGTGCTAGGGGAGATACAAGCCAATCAGGTTGGACACAGTCCATGTCCCAAATGGAGCTCACAGTCTTAATCCCCATTTTACTGATGAGATAACTGAGGCACAGAGAAGTGAAGTCACCTTGGGGAAAGTTAAATGGCAGACAAGTAGCAGAGCTGAGATTAGAACTCAAGTCTTTCTGAGTCCCAGACCCATGCCCTATCCAATAGGCCATGCTGCTCTTCATTTCCACTGATCTGCTCAGCTTCTCAACATCAAACTCATCTCTTCCTAGACTGTGTGCTTTAGGGACCTCAACATTGCAGATTTGTCATTGGGGTCCTCTTGGTCCCCCCAGGGGCAAAACCGTCTAAAGATTTTGATGCCTTTGTTGCACTTAGAGGTCAAAGCTTGGTCCTAAACTGATCTGAAGGATGCCAGCCCCTCCCAGGCAGGGGAAGGGTTCCTTTTGTTTGTAATAATGTTTGTAGAAAGAAAAACTGGAAACTCTCTGCTGGTTGACCATTTTAGTGTTTAATAAAGCTTCTATCTATTTGTATTCTTTTGTGGTGTTCAGTGCTCTGCAAATGGTAAGCACTCAAATGCCGCTGATTTGATTTGAAATCCTCAGTTGGGAAATTCTTCCCTACTCAGTTACCAAACTTTAGTCCTTCATGCTGCAAATTAATCCTATTCTGTAGTGGAGATGGACTATCATGGCTCCTTCAGACTTGATAATTCTTCTGAGTGCTGTCAGAAACCTAGCTAAAATTGCATCTACTCAACCCCTCACCATTTTTGTAGAGGTAGATCAGGTTAGCTTCACAAAATTATGCTGGAATACACCAGTCATTGGTTAATTGGTTAACTCAAGGTTCTCTTCTGGGGGTTGTAAATTGATGTTTTGTTGTTTTTTTTAAAAAATTTATTCCACTGTTACCATTTTACCACACTAATATCCTGTCTTAATCTTCATCCCTGACCTGATTAGCTGCAACTTTCAATGAAGTCATAAATATGGGAATTTGCTCATTAGCTGAAAAATATTGCTTGTCTACTCAAAAGTCTATAAATATTCTGGGCAGCTTCACTTTGTACAGTGGGGTGATCTGAGGTATATATGGTTTGTGTCTGACAAAGTATCAAAACACTGAAATATCCAAGAATTCCAGATGGAAAAAAAATGAATGTTTATTTAAGGACTAGCTAATTGGAATGATTCTACCCCAAGGCCATTATCCCACACACTTTTCAGGGCTCACCTCATCCATTTATGTCTCTTCTAGCTTTAAATAATTTTCTTGGGCATTGGGACTTCTTTTACCCCAAATCCCGATCTAACTCTTATATGCCCAGTCCCTGGGGTTGGATTGCTATCCGGATTTTTTTTTTTTTCTCCTGTGAAAAAGGCAGCTGATCATTATTAAATTGAAATTGTTCTTCCTTTTCCTCCTGTTCCTTCTTGTAATTGCTGTCATCAGCCACTCCGAGTACTCCTAATTTCACTGTGAAATGGAAGAAGTTGGTAACTAGATGGTAACTAGTTGGTAACTGGAATAAGAGACTCCTTTGAAAGAAATTCAGCAGAAAAATAGTCCTTTCCCAAAGTACAAGACTAGTAACATCCTGACCTATTTGTGTTCCTTTTTGGCCTTTAAGAAAAAAAAAAAAAGTTAATGTAATTTGGGTACGGTTGGGATCAGGCCCTGCCACACACTCAAGTGCATTTTCTGTATGTATTTACTAGCACAGAGGGAATTTGACCATCAGTAGTGTCATCTTTGATGACAAGCAACTGGTTGTGTGTGTATGTGTGTAGATGTATATTTATGCAGTCCTATCCATGTGTGACTGTAGCTGAATAGTGCTATGGAATCAACCCATTCTTCTAATAATGGTGTGTGTATATATAGCAGTACTTACTCTGTGCCTAAAACTGTACCAATTGCTGCGGTAGATACATGATAATCAGGTCAGGCACAGACCTTGTCTCACATGCGGCTTGGTCGAAGTAGGTGGGGAGGCAGAGATTGAATCTCTCGACATGAGGAAACTGAGGTACCAAGAAGTTGTTACTTGCCCAAGGTCACACAGCAAGTGAGTGATGCAGGATTAGAACCCAGGTCGTCTCTTTTCCAGGTCCATGCTCATTCCACTAGACCATGCTGCTTCATTCATTGTTGTATTTATTGAGCGCTTACTGTGTGCAGAACACTATGCTAAGTGCTTGGGAAGTACCAGTCAGCAACATATAGAAGGGTCCCTACCCAACAATGGGCTCACAGTATAGAAGGCAGAGAAAGACAACAAAACAAAACATGTAGACAGGTGTCAAAATCGTCAGAACAAATAGAATTAAAGCTATATGCACATTAACAAAATAAATAGAATAGTAAATATGTACAAGTAAAACAGAGTAATAATTTTGTACAAACATATATACACACACACACACACACACACACACACACACACAAGTGCTGTGGTTCTTCTGCATTGCGTGCATGTGAGGATCTACTGTTGTCATGCTGATGGGTTTGTCTCTGATTGTGAGCCAATGTCTTGGTAGCCTGACTTTCATGAACCCTCTTGAGTGCAACCCATCTCCAGATTTCTGCCTGCCAGGCTAGGGGTCTGTTGCAGTGGTCTGAGTCCACTACTATGACACACTATTTATTTTGTTAGTATGTTTGGTTTTGTTCTCTGTCTCCCCCTTTTAGACTGTGAGCCCACTGTTGCATAGGGACTGTCTCTATATGTTGCCAATTTGTGCTTCCCAAGCGCTTAGTACAGTGCTCTGCACATAGTAAGCGCTTAATAAATATGATTTTTTGAGAGGCTTCACTGGCTTTAATTCTGACCACCTGGTGCCAGTATCCCACTTCAGTTCCATATAATGTAACACTGCTTAGGCTTTTTTCTGTTGTTCACTATCTAACCAACTAGAGCCACATTGCCTGAAATTAGGTGACCACTTTATGGGTGTGACTGCCTTCCATTCCTGCCCCCAACTTTTGGAAGGGGAATCCTAGACTTGTTTATCCCCAGGTCTTTGAAAAGATTCTGGGCCCCCCAAATCCAAAATGACCTGCTGGCTGGCCTATTAGCTCTTAGAAGCCTATCTTCTCCCCCATCCTCCTCATCCCACCTAAAGCCTCTACCTCCTGTGGTCCTTGCTCTTTTAGAACCATTGGCATCTCTCGCTGGGTGTACGGTCTCACCATCAAGACTGTAAGCTTCTTCTGAGTAGGGAACATGTCTGCTAACTTTGTACTGGATTGCCCCAAGTGCTTTGTACAGTGCTTTGTACATGGTAAGCACTCAAATACCAGTGCTTGCATTTTAGAATCTCATCATTTGGTGATGTCCTGCCTCTCGATGTCAATTGTATCACTGAGGATACTGGTGAAACTGTCCAAGATGGAGGTGTCTTATGCTTTACCCTGCCAATCTGTGTGTATCACAGAAGACTCTGGTAAAGATGACTACTGGGATCTTTGCTATTGTCTTTCAAAAGTTGAATAGTGTGGTGTTTGGAGAGGGGTTCCTTAAAGTTTAGGCATCTGCTAAAGAAGAAAATGAGGCCTGGGATTTGCAAGAAAGGCACTAGAGCTTCTAAAATTAGGGCTGATAAATTATGTGTTTAGGATTATCTGATTTTTTTTTTCTCATTTGGATGTTCCTCTAAACTGCACTATCTGGAGAGAAGAAAAATGTTTTCAGTAACAGTAAAACAGCAAGACCTGCTGGTTAGGCCAACTTAATAATAATAATAATAATAATAATAGCATTTAAGGGCTTCCTATGTGCCAAGCACTGTTCTAAGCGCTGGGGGGGATACAAGGTGATCAGGTTGTCCCACGTGGGGCTCACAGTCTTCATTCCCATTTTACAGATGAGGTAACTGAGGCCCAGAGAAGTCAAGTGACTTGCCCAAAGTCACACAGCTGACAAGTGGCCGAGTTGGGATTAAAACTCATGACCTCTGACTCCCAAGCCCAGGCTCTTTCCACTGAACCGCACTGCTTTTAATTTATATGAACCATTCTCCCCTCACTCAATTCCCTCCCCACAAAATCTAGCTTTATTTTCTAGGTCATCTTATTAGTTGGACCCAGAGTTAAGCCATCCCACTAGAATGTAAACTCCTTTGAGGGCAGGAGTCATGGGTACCAATTCTGTTTATGGTACTCTCCCAAGCACTGTATACAGTGCCCTGTACACAGGAAGTGCTCAAGAAAAAACACTGATTGACTGGGATGCTGTGGGAGGATTTGGAGGGTTGTGATAATGGTTGTTATCTTGAAGGAGAGGTTGTGGAGTGGAACTTGCCTACAACCTACCTCACCAATGTCTCTTAAAACGCCAACCTAGTCGTTGTACTTGGTCTTGTTTATCTTTCCAAGCACCCCTTGTTCACGGCTTCCCTGCAGTGAAACTCCCTCAACCTTCACATACAACAGATCACCACTCTCCCCATCTTCAAAGCCATAATCATTCTCCAAGAAGCCTTCCTAGACTAGCTTCTGTACCCTATTATTTCTCCCTTCCAAGTCATTATGCACTTTAATACTCTTCCCAACCCCACAGCACATATGTCCATCTCCTATTCTGCTTCCCCTATCTGTAATTTACTTTATCTGTGTCCCCCCAACTAGACCATAAGCTCCTTGAGATCAGGGACCATACACTGATTACTGTATTTAAGCACTTACATAATGCTCAGCATGCAGTAACTAATCAATAGATTCCATTGATTGACAGGTATGTGGGTCTCAGAGGAGGATACTGTTAAACATATATTCTTGCCCCAGTAAGATTAAGAAGAAGCTGGCCTTAGCTTAAAATGGCTTTTGTAGTCCGTGACCCAAAATCATGGCTCTTGTCTGCCTAATCCAGTACCTTCTCATACAATATGAGATTTTTAGCTTCAACTTGAATAGATTTTTCTGTTTGCCCCATGCAGACCTGTCCAGTACCTTCAAATGAGAGAAAGAGTGGGGCTGCTAGGAAGAGAGAAAAGGCCAGGTTGATGCTCAGAGACAAAACAAAGGAAAAGATCAACTTTCTTGCCTCATCAGTCACTAAAAATGAAAGCAAGCATGAGTTCATCTCCAATTGGCTTTTACATCACTGGAACAGATCACAGAAAGTTGGTAATATTGGGCTGTGGCAATAAACACCCAGGAAAGGTCTTGTGAAAGAGCCTGATTTGATCCCAAAAGGAGCCCTGTAGGTCATACTATTCAGGATGTAATTGTAACTTATATAGTCACTTGTGGGAAGGGAGTTGGGGGAGATGGGTTGGAGCACTGTCAGAGTGGAAACAGTGTTCAGAAGTTCATTGCGTAGCTGGCAAGCAGCTTGTTCCTGAGCAGATTTTAATGATCATTCGTAGAATCCACTTTTGAAAAACAGCCCCTCAGGTTTCCACTTTCTTTGATCTCTTGTTCCAGCTGGGCATCTCCCTAGGGTCTTGTATCAGAAAAATGGCTGTCCTTGTCCAAGAAGAAAATATGATCCCTTTTACTAGTTTGTAGTGGAGAAAATACTTGGTGTGCCCAGAGAACTGAATTTTATTGCTGTACTTCTCACCATTGAATGAATAGACTTAAGCAATGCTATTTCAGTATTTCAGACCTTTGCCTGGTACCCTGCCAAACCAAATGAGTTCAGATACGAGTTCTGAATAGTTGTCTCTAATGGATGCAAAGAATGTATTCCAGCTGTCAGGAAATCATAAGCATCCAGGCAAAGCACACTATCCTGATTTTTGGCAGTATTCTTACTAGCCAACAGTCATTTTTGCTGGAACATGTGTTTTCATTTTGTCTTGGGGAAAGTTCTTCCCAGGCTGTGTCTATTTTGGTTCTTACGTGACAGTGCAAGTGAAGTTGATATAGGAAGAAACGTCAAAATGTGATGCTCCTATGCCTTTTCAGTCACTGATTGTCTTGCTGACAGTGCTGTACAGTACTCCTGAAACTTTCTGATATTCAATATGATAAGAGGCAAGGGTGTAATAGGTGGGGTATTTCTTAACCTTTTGTAGTGTGCCAAACACAATACTAAGCCCTTTGGTAAGCTTGCTGTGAGCAGGGCATAGGTCTGCCAACTCTGTTGTACTATAACCTCCCAAGCACTTAGTACAGTTCTCTGTTGGACATGTTTTATTTTGTCTGCCTTCACCTATAAACTGGGAATTCCTCATGGGTGTCTAACAACTCTGGTGTACTCTCCCAAGCACTTAGTACAAGAGAGAAGCAGCATGACTCAGTGGAAAGAGCCTGGGCTTGGGAGCCAGAGGTTATGGGTTCTAATCCCGGCTCCACCACTTGTCAGCTGTGAGATCTTGGGCAAGTCACTTAACTTCTCTGGGCCTCAGTTACCTCATCTGTAAAATGGGGATTAAGACTGTGAGACCCTTATGGGACAACCTGATCACCTTGTATCCCCCAAGCACTTAGAACAATGCTTTGCATATAGTAAGCACTTAACAAATGCCATCATTATTTAGTATTATTACAAGTGTTCTGAATATGGTAAGCATGCAGTGCCACTTACTGATCCCACATGCTTTCAATCACACTTATTGAGCACTTACTGTGTGAAAAGCATTGTACTAAGCACATGGGAGAGTACAATATAACAAACATCACTTATCTTGCTAGAGGTGGACATAAGAATATGGGCATTTGTGCCAGTTATCTACTGAAGCGTCTTTGAACCATCTACCTCCTAATGCATGGTTACTGTAACACTATTTCTACAACATGAATTTCTTCAAGGAACTGCCCCATTATAACACAAATATGCAGTACTTTAGTGTGGTATTTAAGTGTTTATTTTGTGCCAAACACTGGGGTAGATTCACAATCAATCAATCCATCAGTGATATTTGAGAGCATGCTGTGTGCAGGGCACTGTACTTAGCACTTGGGAGAGTACAGTACAACAGGGTTGGGAGGAGCAGCATGGCATAGTGGATAGAGCAAAAGCCTAGGAGTCAAAAGGTCATGGTTTTGAATCCCAGCTCCACCACCTTTCTGCAGTATGGCCTTGGGCAAATCACTTGACTTCTCTGGTCCTCCATTACTTCATCTGTAAAATGGGGATTGAGACTGTGAGCCCCACATGGGGCTCCTCCATTACTTCATCTGTAAAATGGGGATTGAGATTGTGAGCCCCACATGGGGGGCAGGGATTGTGTCCAGCCTGATTTGCATATATCCACCCCAGCACTTAGTTCAGTGCCTGGCACATATTAAGTGCTTGACAAATACTATCATTACTTTTATTATTAGACACATTCCCTACCCACATAGAATTTAGTCTATAAGGTGTGATTATACATAAGTAATTCACAGATAGGTACATAAGTGCTGTGGGGCTGAGGGTGTGGTGAATATCTGATGCTCAAAGGGTACAGATCCAAAATAATCAGGTTGGACACGGTTTTTGTCCTACATGAGGCTCACAGTTTTAAAGAAGAGTAACAGGTATTATATCACATTGCCATATCAGCCAAGCCTTACCAACTGAGGCTGTCTAAAGAAAACCCAGGTAATATATCTATCAGCCGTCACTAAGATAACTGTACGCAGACAAAAATCAACATGGAGAGCCTACCTAGGCAGCAGACTGAACAACAATATATAAGAAAGAAGGAAACTGACTCAAAGGAAGCATATCCTTTGGTGGGGGCTGACAGTGTTGCAATAGTAAGGTTCCAGATTAAACTGAACATCTACAGATCTGTAGTGTTGTCCAACCTTCTGTGAGACTGCAGTTCACCACAGAAACCACATCTGACTCTTGGATCAGTTCCATCAATGTCACGTAAATGTGACATCCATTGACAGAATGGTGTGGGCAGATGGATAGAGCCCAGGCCTGGGAGCCTGAAGGACTTGAGTTCTAATTCCTAGATCTGACACTTGTCTACTGTGTGACCTTGGGTGAGTCACTTAGCTTCTTCATGCGTCAGTAACCCCATCTGTAAAATGGAGATTGACTGTGAGCCCCATGTGGGACAGAGACTGTGTCCAACCTGATTAGCTTGTATCTAACCCAGTGCTTAGTACAGTGCCTTCAATGTAGCATGCACTTAAATGCCATAAAAAAATCACAGTGAAGTCTCAATGAGCCTCTGATGCACTCAAGTTGTGCTGAGGAAATAGATGACAGTAGGAAATTCAAACGTTGCTGTATGCTCAGCTGAATTTGGGAAACTGAAAGTAAGGAAGTTAAAGGAAACTTTTAAGGAACCAGTAAAACAAAACCTCAGAATACGCTGCATCTCAAATGACAAGTGGGAGTCAATTGCTGCTGATAGCCCAGTTTGGCACACTTGGAATGAAGGAAGGATCAGCAAGACCACAAAAGCAAAAATAGTGCTAGGTGCTGGAAACAAACACAACAGCTCAAAATAGGATGGCTTTTGCATATTACAAATAACTTTTATTAATGTCTGTCTCTCTTGACTATAAGCTCATTCTGGGCAGGGAACATATCTGCTCTCTCCCAAGGTCTTAGTACAGTGTACTGTACATAGTAAGCACTTAATAAATACCACTGATTGATTGCTTTTTGGCTGAGTGTAATATGGTTGTACCTCCAGGCCATGCCCTGTATCCTTCAGCTATACATGCTTCCATAGATGAATATAACTATCAGTGACATCATCTTTGAGCATGAAGGACAACTGTGTGTGCATACGTTATATTTAGTTTTCATTGTATGGGATCGTAACAGGAGGGCAATCAAGTTTAGTGGGATGGAAGTATTCCATTATAAGGGTAGACTGAAAAGATTAGGACTCCTTAGTCTGGAAAGATGGAGACTGAGGAAGACGTCCTGAAATCTCAACCTTCGGTGGTGCAAATACGGAGTTGCTCTTGACCAAATCTTACCAAATTAAGAACAGGCCAAAAGGAGACACAACCTCAAGTAACAGGCAGTATTCAGAATTTGAGACCAAAGAAAATTACATGGGGCCCAAACATGTAGGCTTAAGAAGGGATAAATTAATGGGCAAGATGTTCATATAGTCTACCAGGGGAATATTAGGAAAAGTAGAAGGTACGTACTATTTTGGATGTCAGGGGGCAACTATCAAATTGCTCGTCCCACATGGGTTCACCATTTTAAGTGGGGGAACAGGAAAGAAACACCCATTTTACTGGTGAGGAAACCGTCTGCCCAGTCTTCCAGGCCAGGGGTGGGAACTTAGACCAGAGAACTTGAGCCACCTGACAGCCACTGCTATGCACACAGTAAGCACTTGAATATGATTGATTTTTTTTTTGGGGGGGGGGGGGGACATACCTAAATGGACTATCGGTAAGACCCATTAATGACAATTCTAGTGCTCCTGTAGTAGACTGTCTGCTCCTTGAGGGAAGGGACCACACTATAACTCCCAAACACCTAATAGCAGTGTTTTGCACCAAGGTAGATGATCAATAAATCCTGATGTGACAATGGTTCTTCTTGTCATGGTTATTTCTATTCACATAGAGTTCCTTTCTTTTAAGAATCATATAGTCACAATTTACAGACTGTTATATAATCTCCAGTTTATTAAATAAATACAAAGATTATTTGACTTAGGAAAGGAGGAATTGAAATATTGGGGCAAAATTGAGCTACTATGTCTGATCAGATGTAATGGAAAATGTTGAAAGGACTAAATGTGTAAACTGGATTTCTAATGCAATATAACTATTTGGTGATGGCTAGAGGCTGCTCCTATCTGAAATCATTTGGGTTGTGCTACTCTTCAAGTCCCCTAGTAGGGTCACACCTAGAGAGTTTCCAGTACTCTACAAATCTTGACAATGGGAGGGAGAGTCAAGCAGAGGCATTTCCATACCTGGCTTGGGCAGTGGCTAGCAAATGGAAGGCAGTCTGCTACAAGTCAAAACTCACCTATGCTTGGCAGCAGCGGCTTGGGAGAGAGTCGAGGGTGGAGACTCAAGTTCACTGTCTGGAACGAGGCAATGGTAAATCACATCTGTATTTTTACAAAGTAAATTCTATGGATATGCTACCAGAAGGATTGCAGATAGAGGTGGGACTTTCTGGAAGAGATGTGTCCATGGCATCGCTATGGGTCAGAGACAACTCAACAGCATAAGACAAGTCTCTTCTAGTTGCCCTAACTTGCCATGGACTCTGTGTCTAGGGCAGTGACCTTACCAATTAGGAAGGGAATTGGGTATTTCTGTTTTTGCTTTAACTGTGCTCTTTCATGATCATATGCCACAAGTACTGATTGAGAGTCTACTGCGTGGCTAGAGCTGGGCTAGGCTGCTGGGATAGTATGTGCATGAATCACTCCTTACTTCAAGGAATTTCCAATCAATTTTTCTATCCATGGACCATTATTGCATCCATGGACCACATTATATTTGGTAGGGATTCAGGACCACATCATTTAGAATTTCTCCCCTTCTGTCCAGTAAGCTCGTTGTAGTTGGAGAACATGTGACCAACTCTGTTACGCTGTACTCTCCCAAGTGCTTAGTATAGTTCTCTGAACACAGCAAAGTGCTTGAATACACTTGACTTGGGAATTGGATGTGTCACTGTCCAATAATCAAGATGATTTGAAAATGACTTCCAATATTCTAAATGCTAGGACCATCTATAAACTTCATCAGAAAACTCCTTTTTCATTTTATTCATTGCTGAAATCTTTTGTGGTATTAATACAATAATAATAAAAAGGTATGTAAGTGCTTACTATGTGCCAGACACTGTACTAAGCACAGGGGTACATACAGTGTCCGAAGGACCCGGGTTCTAGTCCCAGCTCTGCCGCTTGTCTGCTTTGTGACCTTGGACAAATCACGTCACTTTTCTGTGCCTGTTACCTAATCTGCAAAATGGAAATTCAAACCGTAAGTCCCTTGTGGGACAGGGACTGTGTTCAACTCGATTATCCTATATCTACCCAGATCTTAGAACAGTGACTGGCACATGTAAGCACTTAGCTATTATTATTATTATTATTATTAATAATAATAATAATAATAATGCAAGCTAATAAAGTTGATCTTCATCCTTGTCACATGTGGGACCTAACCCTGAACTGATTTGTCTTATTTTGGACCAGTCCCCTCTCTGGTCCCCATCAAGGGACAAATAAGGCCAGAGAGGAGTCCATTACAGCTCTGTCCCTGGAGACTGGGTATTGCCAGGAAAAAGTCTGAAAACCTTGCTAAACACCAGAGTCTTCATGTTTTCATACTGTTTTTATCTGAAATTAAATGAACAGCAGTTCCAAATAACAATTGTGGTGTTTAAGTGCTTACTATGTGCCAAGCACTTATATTAAACACTGGGGTAGACACAAGATAAACAGGTTGGATACAGTCCCTGTCCCACCTGGGGCTTACCGTCTGAGGGAGGTTTTTCATCCCCATTTTACAGTGGAGGAAACTGAGGTGCAGAGAAGTTCAAGGACTTCCTCTTGGTCACACATCAGGCAAGTGGCAGAGCAGAGATTAGAACCCAGTTCCTTTGACTCCCAAGCCCTTGCTCTGTCCATTGGGCCACAATGCTCCAAAAACAACCTATTAGCTATTTCCTTTTCCTGTTTTTTTTTTTTTTTCTCCCTCTCCCAACATCAGACATCCGTATTGCAATGCCAGCCCTGTAGCGGAACAAATCAGACATTGTTTGCACACCCAGGTTCAGATTCACTTCTATTCTGAATATCCCCTTCCATTTCAATGATTTTTACAAAACAACCATTAATACATCAGCTGCTGGATAGCGAGTCTCCTGAATGACACATTGTTCTGGTATGTCCTCTTCATGACAACTGTTTGCTTGGGGTTTTGAGAGGGGGGTGTGAAAGGGTGGAGAGGTAACTCGGGAAAGAGCAAAGTGAATCATTGTATTTGCCCATG
The DNA here is from genome assembly GCF_015852505.1 of Tachyglossus aculeatus. Taxonomy (NCBI): domain Eukaryota; kingdom Metazoa; phylum Chordata; class Mammalia; order Monotremata; family Tachyglossidae; genus Tachyglossus; species Tachyglossus aculeatus. The sequence continues at coordinate 75,717,754 of NC_052068.1, forward strand.
AAACTCTGTTCTCTAGCTATTTCCCAGATTCCTCTGACTCCCTGAACCAAAGACATTTTCCATTTCCAAAGACAAAAGACTCCTAAGGGCTCACCCAAGAGACCAGCAAATCCATCACTTGCTCTTCTCCAGTGTAGTTTATGATTCATGAGGACATGGTGTCCTGACTTAGAGATGTAGAAAAGGCCTTGTGGTCTTTCTCATCATGAGGGCAGCTTCTGGAAAACTGCCAGAGAGAAATTGAATGAGAATTTCCTCATTCTCTTTGTGCAAGCTTTTGATGAGACTTCTCCATTCCCATTTGGGAAAACTCATACAGTGGGATTTTTGGTTGCTGAACTGTTTAAATGGCAGACTTGTAAAATGTCAGTCAGAATGCTAATATCCATAAACCCAGGAGATAAATGTAGAGGACCTGGGTCAACTGGTTTACCTATGGTGGAACTAAGGGAAATTCATGGTCCTATTATGCATTCCCAAATAATCAGAACTGAAACACAAGGTTGAATTCCAGGACAGGGAAAAGCTGAAGCAGGATTCAAATCAATCAGTCAAATTAATTGAGTATTTACTAAGTGCAGAGCACTGTATTAGGTGCTTGGGAAAGGACAAAATGAAAGAATTAGCAAATATGTTCACTCCCCACAATGAGCTTATAGTCTAGAGGACTCAAATCTAAATATTTAAATCCCTGTCACCTTACAAATGTTTTTTGGGGAAACAAAATGTTTTCAGCTTAACTTTCTAAAATGGGTAGGCTGAATGCACTTGGAAAGACTTTCTCCTCAGGAGTCAGCTACTTCAAAGTTCAGAGGTAGGAGTAACAAAGAATATGATAGAAGGGGGCCTCCTAGTTTCACCATCTGTTAATCAATCAATCAATCGTATTGAGCACTTACTGTGTTCAGAGCACTGTACTAAGCGCTTGGGAAGTACAAATTGGAAACATATTAAAGGATAAAGGTTTCCAACCCAGGGCTTCTGGGAATGTTGGCCTACCAACTCTCCTGTATATTATCCCAAATGGTTAGGACAGTGATCTGCACATAGTAAGCGCTCAATACATTAGAAAAGCAGCGTGACATAGTGGATAGGGAAGTCAACAGGTCATGGGTTCTAATTCTGGCTCTGTAACATGTCTGCTGTGTGACCTTAGGCAAGTCACTTCACTTCTCTGTGCTGTGTCCAACTTGATTTGCTTGTATATACCCCAGCACTTAGTACAGTCCTTGCCACATAAGTGCTTAACAAATACCACAGTTATTATTATTAATAAATTCCACTGATTCCAAATGCTTCAGTTGCCTCTAGGCTGTAAGTTCACTGTGGGAAGGGAACATGTCTACCAACTCTCCTCCCCCTCTTCATCCCCCCTGCCTTACCTCCTTCCCTTCCCCACAGCACCTGTATATATGTTTGTACATATTTATTACTCTATTTATTTTACTTGCACATATCTATTCTATTTATTTTATTTTGTTAATATGTTTTGTTTTGTTGTCTGTCTCCCCCTTCTAGGCTGTGAGCCCACTGTTGGGTAGGGACCATCTCTACATGTTGCCAACTTGTACTTCCCAAGCACTTAGTACAGTACTCTGCAAACAGTAAGCGCTCAATAAATATGATTGATATTGTACACTCTCAAGCACATAGTACAGTCCTCGGCACATAGTAAGCACTCAATAAATGTGATTGGTTTGGTTCTTAGAGAACTTACCCTGTGCCATCAGAATCCCTTACCTCCACCTCCAAAAAGAGCCTGAGTGGCTTATAACAACCAGCCCCACCAACATTCATGTCCTACCATGTGAATTATGAAAGACACTTTTCTTTGACAGATTTCCTGCAACTAGGCCATAGATCTCATTTGGTCTACTTTTGCTCTTCCATACTTAGGGAATGCTGTTGCGTATTTGGACTTAAAAACTTAAGGTGCTCCAGACATTCAGTGAACAGTTCCTGGGACTAGCAAGATTGTCCATGTGCCTTTTACTTAACGTAGAGAATTAGAAATTATTCTTTCACGGTGGTTGTGATCAACAGGCTTGGGGTTTTAATTCCAGTAGATCTGCCCTTGTACTTCAAAAACCCAGGTTACACCTGTCTACGTGGTTTGTTTTGTTGTCTGTCTGTCTCCCCCATCTAGACTGTGAGCCCATTGTTGGGTAGGGACCGTCTCTATATGTTGCCGACTTGTACTTCCCAAGCACTTAGTACAGTGCTCTGCACGCAGTAAGCGCTCAATAAATACGATTGATTGAATGAATGAATGAATTTGGGGTACCTGAACTTCCATTTTGGCCACTGCATCATCACCACCAATTTATTTTGAGGGTCTACTGAGTTCAGTGCACTGCACATTCAGTTCTCTAATACACAAGTTAGTTTAGAACTTCTTATTAAGAGAAACCTCATGGTACAGTGCATATGAGTGCATATGCCTTAACCAGCACTGAACACATTTGCTTTCTATTCACAGCACAGAGAAACCACACACAATGAAAGAACTGATTAAATGCTTGGAAGAGTCAGATATCACTACTCAATGTCTTATGCTAAATTCACAGCCTAGTGGCCAGAGCATGGGCTTGGGAGTCAGAGGTCATGGGTTCTTATCCTGCCTCTGCCACTTTTCTGCTGTATGACCTTGAGCAAGTTACTTCACTTCTCTGTGCATCAGTTACCTCATCTGGAAAATGGGGATTGGGACTGTGAGCCCCAAGTAGGACAACAGGGACTGTGTCCAACCTGATTACCTTGTATCTATCTCAGTGCTTAGCACATAGTAAACGCTTAGCAGAAAAGTAGCATGGCTCAGTGGAAAAGGCGCGGGCTTTGGAGTCAGAGGTCAGGGGTTCAAATCCTGGCTCCGCCAATTGTCAGCTTTGAGACTTTGGGCAAGTCAAAGCTTCTCTGTGCCTGTTACCTCATCTGTAAAATGGGGATTAAGACTGTGAGCCCCAAGTGGGACAACCTGATCACATTGTAACCTCCCCAGTACTTAGAACAGTGCTTTGCACATAGTAAGCACTTAATAAATGCCATTACTATTAAACACCATAATTATCATTATTATTACCTTTTATTATTATAGCTAAGCTTGCCACTCATCCTATCCTGTGGATAACTGCATCAAATCCTTTCTGATCTCCCAACCTCCTGTCTCTCCCCACTTCAGTCAATACTTCACTCTGCTTCCTAGATTATCTTCCTACAGAAATGTTCTGGGCCTGTCACCCCCTCTCCTCAAAAATCTCCAGTGATTGCCTATTAATCTCTTTATGAAGCAAAAACTCCTCACTACTGGCTTCAAAAACTCTCCATCACCTTACCTCCTCTTACCTCCCCTCCTTTCTCTCCTTCTATAGCTCAGCCTGCACACTCCACTCCTCTGGTGCTAAACTCCTCACTGTGCCTCATTCTTGCCTGTCCCGCCGTCGACCCCAGCCCATGTCTACCTCTGGCTTGGAATGCCCTCTCTCCTCAAATCTCCCCAACAATCACTCCTGCCCCCCATCCTTCAAAGCCCTACTTAAGGCTCACTTACTCCAAGAGGCCTTCCCAGACTAAGCCCCCTTTTCCTCAGGTTCCCCTCTCCCCCATCTCCCCAACTTTCCCCATTTGCTGTACCCCCATCCCCACCCCACAGCACTTGTGTATATATGTACATATCTATAATTATATTGACATTAATGCCTGTTTAGTTCTGTGTGTATGTGTGTGTGTGTGTGTGTGTGTATATATATATATATATAATTCTATTTATACTGATGCTAGAAATGCCTGTTTATTTGTTTTGATGTCTATCTCCCCCCCTTCTAGACTGTGAGCCAATTATGGCCAGGGATTGTCTCTCTATGTTGCTGAATTGCACTTTCCAAGCACTTAGTGCAGTGTTCTGCACAGAGTAAGCATTCAATAAATATGATTGAATAAATGAGCAAAAGTAAGTGAGGACCACAAGTTACAATGGAATGAAAACCCCACCGTGGTCAGTTAATGGTATTTATTGAGCATTGACTATGGGTAGAGCACTGTACTAAGCACTTGGGAGGGTACAATATAAGAGTTGGTAGACATGTTCTGTCCCCACATTGGGGGAAGCAGCGTGGCTCAGTGGAAAGAGCGCGGGCTTGGGAGTCAGAGGTCATGGGTTCGAATGCCGGCTCTGCCACTTTTCAGCTGTGTGACCTTGGGCAAACCACTTAACTTCTCTATGCCTGTTACCTCATCTGTAAAATGGGAATTAAGACTGCGAGCCCCAAGTGGGACAACCTGATCACCTTGTATCTCCCCCAGCGCTTTAGAACAGTGCTTTGCACATAGTAAGCACTTAATCATCATCATCATCATCAATCGTATTTATTGAACGCTTACTATGTGCACAGTACTGTACTAAGCGCTTGGGAAGTACAAATTGGCAACATATAGAGACAGTCCCTACCCAACAGTGGGCTCACAGTCTAAAAGGGGGAGACAGAGAACAAGACCAAACATACTAATAAAATAAATAGAATAGATATGTACAAAATAAATAAATGAATAGAGTAATGAATATGTACAAACATACATATATGCAGGTGCTGTGGGGAAGGGAAGGAGGTAAGATGGGGGGATGGAGAGGTGGACGAGGGGGAGAGGAAGGAAGGGGCTCAGTCTGGGAAGGCCTCCTGGAGGAGGTGAGCTCTCAATAGGGCCTTGAAGGGAGGAAGAGAGCTAGCTTGGCGGATGGGCAGAGGGAGGGCATTCCAGGCCCGGGGGATGACGTGGGCGGGGGTCGATGGCGGGACAGGCGAGAGCGAGGTACAGTGAGGAGATTAGCGGCGGAGGAGCGGAGGGTGCGGGCTGGGCTGGAGAAGGACAGAAGGGAGGTGAGGTAGGAGGGGGCGGGGTGATGGAGAGACTTGAAGCCCAGGGTGAGGAGTTTCTGCCTGATGCGCAGATTGATTGGTAGCCACTGGAGATTTTTGAGGAGGGAAGTAATATGCCCAGAGCGTTTCTGGACAAAGATAATCAGGGCGGCAGCAGCATGAAGTATGGATTGAAGTGGAGAGAGACACGAGGATGGGAGATCAGAGAGGAGGCTGATGCAGTAGTCCAGACGGGATAGGATGAGAGCTTGAATGAGCAGGGTAGCGGTTGGGATGGAGAGGAAAGGGCGGATCTTGGCAATGTTATGGAGCTGAGACCAGCAGGTTTTGGTGACGGCTTGGATGTGAGGGGTGAATGAGAGAACGGAGTCGAGGATGACACCAAGGTTGCAGGCTTGTGAGACGGGAAGGATGGTAGTGCCGTCAACAGAGACTTAATAATAATAATGCAATAATAATAATAATAATGTATTATATTATAATCTTATATTATATTATATTATAATATCACTTAATAATAATGATAATGTTGGTACTTGTTATTGAGCTTATCTAGTAGGTGAGACAGATGCTAATAAACTACAGCTACAGACAGACATTATTGTGAATAAAGGGAGAAAAATTCAAGTGCAAGGATGACATAGGATTGGGAGAGGAAGAAATGAAGAATTATTTGGGGAAGGCCTTATGGAAGAGATGTTCTTTAAATAAAGCTTAATAGGTGGGTAGTGTGATTGTCGGATAGAAAGACAGAGGGAGTTTCAGGCCAGAGGCAGGACAAGATAGCAGTGAAATGAGATTGAGGTGTGGTGAGAAAGTGGCATTAGAGAAGCCAAGTGTGCAGGCTGGGATTAGTCAGAAAGCAGAGAGAGAAAGTAGGAGGGAGCTTTTGAGCAGGCACTGCTGGGATAATGGCAAGTTATTGTTGGGAAGGATTCTGTGTGGCCAGGAGTAGAGGAGGCGACAATTGTAATGCCTGCTTCTGGAAAGCTTTGGGAGCCATTTTTCTACTGATGGGATAACTGCATTCTGGCTAAAGCTGAGTGTAAAGAGACCTGATCTCATGGTCCATTAGGAACCCCCTTTTAGACCAGAGTTTGGATGATGCTTTGAAGAAAGTGGCAGCAGTAGACTGATAAAAGATGCTAGCGGATGTACTTCTGAAACCAAATTCCTCTCTGAAGTGCTGCTCTGTGGGCCAGAAATGTGTGTGCTATGAAATATCAGAACACCACCTTGAAATTTTAAATATGTCTTTAGGGGGGAAAAAACAATTGAATGGCCTCGGTGACAGGCATGCAGATCAGGGGATCAATGTTCTTTTTGTACCAACCCACATGGCTATTGTTCCATGGCCTACTATTATATTTGTTAAAAGCTGATAGCAGCCAAGTTACTGTACAAAGCTCTGGAAAAAAAATGAGGAGCCGTTGATTCAGATCTGGTCCATGACCCCCAGGGGACTTACAATGAGAATGTCAGGAAGGCAGTAACACACGGAAAGACAAATGAAAGATAATGAGCACTCTAAAAAATGGAGGGAATTTCTGCTACTTTTATTTAAAGTAAACATAACTACATTCCTATATCCATACTATCAGTATGACTCTTCCAGGAGGCCTTCCCAGACTGAGCCCCTTTTTTCCTCTCCTCCTCCCCATCCCCCCCACCCTACCTCCTTCCCCTCCCCACAGCACTTGTATATATTTGTACAGATTTATTACTCTGTTTTACTTGTACATCTTTACTCCTCTATTTATTTTGTTAATGATGTGCATATAGCCATAATTTTATTTGTCCTGACGACTTTGACATCTGTCTACATGTTTTGTTTTGTTGTCTGTCTCCCCCTTTGAGCCTGTGAGCCCATTGTTGGGTAGAGACTGTCTCTATATTTTGCCGACTTGTACTTCCCAAGCACCTAGTACAGTGCTCTGCACACAGTAAGTGCTCAATAAATAAGATTGAATGAATTAATTATTCCAGCTTTGCAGAAAAATTCACAGTTTCATTCAATCTGTAAAGTTTTACTAGCTCTTCCCCAAACTTCCACTATCACATTGATTCATTTGTTGATATTTTTCATAGTGTGAGTACAATGATATATAATTTCAGTTCTCATTCATTTTTTGGGCCAAAGCTTGGTGCATTTTAGGCTCGATCTAACTTATGTTGGACCCTGGGCTGTGTTGTTCCTCTAGGATGTGTTCATTCATTCATTCAGTCATATTTATTGAGCACATACTGTGTGCAGAGCACTGTACTAAGCGCTTGGAAAGTACAATTTGTCAACAGAGACAGTCCCTACCCAACAATGGGCTCAGAGTCACATGACTCTCCATCACATCAAAAATGGCCAAGACCGTGAGCCCGTTGTTGGGTAGGGATTGTCTCTATCTGTTCCTGATTTGTACTTTCCAAGCGCTTAGTACAGTGCTCTGCACACGGTAAGCACTCAAATACATTTGAATGAATGTTGGAAGATAATTGTAGGAGAGAAAAAAGCCCGGACATAAAGAAACAGAACGGTGGAGGGAAATGTTGGTATTTCTTGCCCATTGGGCTAACACAGGTCAGAAAGAATGTTTAGGATAGATTGCAAATATTTGAGGAGTCTAGGCATTCAGGTATTGGCCCCTCTTTTTTTGAATTTGTTGAATTACACGACCAATTCTCCACTTTGTACCACAGGTGCATTCTAACCAGGAAACCTTCCAGTAGCTGGAGAGAGGAATTGTTCATCAGAAACATAGCTTGCTGACAGATTAACAGGGAGTTTATGAAGGCATTGCCCTAAATTTGCTGGACTTTACTTTTTTCATATTTCTTTTTAAGTTTGTGTATTTCAAAATGTTTAACCACATAGGTTACCAAATGCAGACACTTTTGACTCAAAGCGTGAACTCGCATGCAATTGTATGGGAAGACTTTGTTGTGCCTAGGTAGAGATTAAGGCACAAACCTCTTCAGAATAAGTGCAAGTTTGTAACAATGAGGAATCCATTAAAATGGCCTCTGCTAATAAGCACTCTGTAGTGAAGAGCACTTCCACTTCTGAGCCAGAATCAATGTTTTATGTATTACCAAGCAGCCCACCTTCCATTTAGAGTGCTTCTTGTGCTTTGTTAGGGAGAGGGATGGGAGGGGTTTTTTATGTCATCAGTGACTTAATGAGTTTCAAGAAATCAGGGCTGATCTTGTCTCAAGTCAATAAGTATACCAAAACAGCCTTGCAGGTTGAAAGACTGGTTGCAGAGAATTTGCAGGCACCCTGGATATAAGCACATATGTTTCCTTTTAGGACATCAGGAAGTCCTGAGCTGTAATGGTTGTGTCTGTTTGGACAGAACTGAAAGCAATCTGAAATTCTGCTCCTCTAGCTTCCAAGCCCCATTCCTTGTACCATAATATTATTTTCCTTATCCTTTTGTGGATTTCTGTTTTTTCATTGGTTCATCTATCCTGATTTGTCAACCTCTCATGGCATAGTTGAGCATGGGATTGGGAGTCAGAAGGTCACGAGTTCTAATCCTGGCTCCACCACTTGTCTGCTTTGTGACCATGGGCAAGTCACTTCACTTCTCTGGAATTCAGTTGCTTCATCTGTAAAATGGGGATTGAAACTGTGCGCCCCACGTGTGTCCAACCTGATTTGCTTGTATCCACCCCAGTGCTTAGTACAGTGCCTGGCACATAATAAGTGCTTAACAAATACAATTCTTATCATTACTTCCCCTTTTACTTTTAGACTGTGAAGTCCTTGGGAGAAAGGGAAAGTGTCTATTAAAAAAAAAATGATATTTAGTAAGCACTTATGTGCCAAGTATGGTTCTGAGTGCTGAGGTAGCTACAAGATAATCAAAACAGATGCAATCCCTGCCCCATCTGGGTCTCAAAATCTAAATAAGAGGGAGTAGGATTTAATCCCCTTTTACAAGTAAGGAAAGTGAGGCAAGAGAAGTCAAGTGACTTGTTCAAGGCCACACAGCAAGCAAGTGGCAGGTCCATGCTCTTTCCAGGAAGTCATGGTGCTCTGCACCCATGCTTAATACAGTATTCTGCACACAGTGTTCAACAAGTACTACTACTACTACTACTACTACTACTACTACACAGAACTGGGTAAGACCAGTGGTTCATTAAGATCAGTATTCTCTCACTGAGAATAGCAACAGGATGTTTGGAAGAACTGCATGATGGTTGTCTTCCTTGACATACATCCAAATGTTTAGGCATGTACCAGCTAACATCCTTACCTTCCCTCTAATATTTCTCTTGCCCATCTTTTTCATAATTTTATGAGCTTTAATTCTATTTCCTCTCTGCTTTTGGCTCATCAGTCTGTTATCATCGCTTCACCCCTGATCGTATGGGTTACCCATCTGTGCTTCCTATGACATCGTGCCCAGAGCAGTATGCAGTAATCCTGATGTGGGCATACTGTAGTTGTGTATAGTGGTAATACCGTGTCTTTTGACTTTTACCCCATCTTGTTGATGCCCAGAATTCAGTTTGCCTTTCTAACTCTAACTCCTGCTGCACATTAGACCTACAGTGTACAGAACAGTCAAGCAGTGTGGCTAAGTAGAAAGAGCATGGGCTTGGGAGTCAGAGGTCGTGGATTCTAATCCCAACTCTGCCACTTGTCAGCTGTGTGACTTTGGGCAATTCACTTAACTTCTCTGTGCCTGAGTCCTCATCTGGAAAATGGGGATTAAGACTGTGAGCCCTGCGTGGGACAACCTGATTACCTTGTATCTATCCAGCGCTTAGAACAGTGCCTGGCACATAGCAAGCACTTAACAAACCCCATAATAATAATAATCATCATCATCATCAATGATATTCATTGAGTGCTTATTGTCTGCAGAGCATTGTACTAAGAGCTTGGGAGAGTACAGTGGAACAGAGTGGGCAGACATGTCCCCTGCCCCTATGACTCCATGATCTTTCCTGAGCTGTGACGGGTGATTCAGGGCCCATCATCATGAGTTTGGTTTTTCTCTCCTTGGGTATATTAAACAGCCAATTTCTAGCCCACTCACTCAGCTTTCTGGGGTTTTCCTGCAGTCTATTCCTATCTTTGGGCCATTACACTGGCCACGAGGGTGACGTCAATACACCTGGAGACGTCACTGTATCTTTACCTCAGTTTTCCAGAAACTCTTCACTAGCCTTGTAGAGGCCAGTCAGGGAACCCCAGAGAAAGAGGATGAGTCATCTCCTTCAAGTAGCTTATTCTGTGGTAGAAAACGTATTTCAGTTTGGAGTAAGCTGCTTGCATACAACCCGGGGCACCTAATGGTGTTTCCTGTGTGAACAGCTATGTGGCTTGGGAGTGGGGAGCTTGTTGATTTAGCTGCCTCATTTTATTCCTCCCCACTCCTTCACTGCTGTTATCCACTTTCCAAACTTTCTTCTTTCTGAGTTTGTGTTCCTTCACTTCTCCCTGCTCTTCCCTGTGCTGATCTTCAAAGCTCACCTCTCTTCTGATTGAATCCTTCATTCCAAGTCCATAGGTGAAGCAAAAGGGAGAGCGATTTAGGGGAAAAGAGGATCTAGTCAGAGAAGACTTCTAGTAGGAGAAGGTCTCTTGGAGGAGATGTGATTTTAATAGGGCTTTGAAAATGGGGATATTGGTGAGGGGGGAATTAATAAGGGGAGCGAGTCAAGTTGACGCAGAAGTGAGTGGGAGAAGAGGAAAGGAGGGCTTAGGGAAGGCCTCTTGGAGGAGATGGGCCTTCAGTAAGGCTTTGCAGGTGGAGAGAATTATTGTCTGTCAGATGTGAAGAGGGAGGGCATTCTAGGAGAGAGGCAGTACGTAGGCAAGCGGTAAAAGATGAGGTAGATGAGATTGAGGTGCAGTGAGAAAGTTAGCCTTAGAAGAGCAAAATATGTGGGCTTGGTTGAAGTAAGAAAGCAGTGAGGTAGAAGGGGGCAAAGTGACTTAGTGTTTAAAGGCAATGATGAGGAGTTTGATATGGAGGTGGAAGGACAGCCACTGGAAGTTCCCAGGGGTGGGAAGTTGTGGACTGGTTTTTTTTTTGTTGTTGTTGTTTTGTTTTTTTATAAAGAAAAATGGTCCAGATTGGAGTCAGAGGAGACAGGAGGAAGGAAGATCAGCAAGGAGGCTGATGCAATAATCAGGGTGGGATAGATGATCTCTTTAATGACAGTTTGGAGGGGAAAGGGAGGGTTTTAACTATGTTGTGAAGGATTGGCTCTTACAAAGCATCGTGCAGGGTGAATGCGGCAGTACCAATTTACATTCATGTGAATTCTGAAAAATGTGACCCTTGAAGTCTAGGAGAACTGGGTGTGAAGTAGAAAGTCACTGGGGAGTATTGATTTAAAAAGAGAGCAATGTTCCCATTTGTCCACTGGAAAATTTTCCTCATCTGAGTTAATCCAATGAACACACTGAGGAACTGGGACAGAATCCAGGTCCACTAACCCAGGGCCCTGCCCTGTTATATTGTGTTATTGTACACTCCCAAGCGCTTAGTGCACAGTGTTCTGCACACAGTGCTCGATAAATGCAACTGACTGACTTAGCTCAATGAATAAAATCACCTAAACTGCTAGTCTTGCCTTTCCAGAGTCAACAAGTCTTAAGCTACATAGCAGGAGGTGCTGCTTTGGGGATTTGGTTTCTTATCATAGAAATGGAAACATTAGAATAGAGAAGCCTAGCTGGTTTGTGCTTAAGATAAATTTTAAACTGAAACCAAAAAGTTTATGTTGTGTAGTCTCTCGCTCTCTCTCTCTCTCTCGCTCTTCTATGACTTTTCAGCCTGCTTCTGTGTGCCTCAGTCCCCTAGGCAGACAGTGGTAGTCATCGAAGAACTATGGAGCTGGAAAAGAACTCGAGGTCAATGACCGAAACACTCCTCTCTCTTGGAATTTCCACTTCGACCCTGCCAGAATCAGCCGGCCGGTAGTTTTCCCATGAAAAGTGATTCACATGAGAATTCTGAACTTTGGGCAAGTCCATCCTTGGGAAAGGAAGAGAGAAATTAGGTTTGCTTATGGAAGGTGTCTGGTCAATGAGTTTTGTTGCCAAAAGATCCTACTTTTGAATGGCTGGCACCAAATGTGTGCTGGGTGAAGATTAATAGGAAAAGGGAATGAGGACCAGTATGGCCTAGTAGGGAAGAAAAGGGCCTGGGAATAACAATAATAATAATAATAATAATGGTATTTAAGTGCCTTACTATGTGCCTAGCACTGTTCTAAGCACTGGGGTAGATACAAGGTCATCAGGTGGTCCCGTATGGGCCTCACAGTCTTATTCCCCATTTTACAGATGAGGTACCTGAGGCACAGAGAAGTAAGTGACTTGCCCAAAGTCACGCAGCAGACAAGTGGCAGAGCTGGGATTAGAACCCACAACCTCTGACTCCCAAGCCCGTGCTCTTTCCATTAAGCCCCACCGACCTGGCTGCTAATCCTAACTCAGCCACTTGCCTCCTATGTGACTGAACCGCTCTGTGCCTCAGTTTCCTTATCTGTAAAATGGGGATTCAATGCCCATTTTCCCTCCTTACTGTGAGCCATGAGTGAGATGGGGACTGTGACTGGATTAGCTAGTATCTACCCCAATGCTTGGTATTGTACTTCATGCATAGTAATTAACAAACTCCATAATAATAATCAAGGGAGAAATCATGAAGTCTATTCCCTTCAAAAAGCCACTGCCTAACTTCTGTCTTTGCGGTGAGAGCGAGAAAAAGGTGTGAGGGTTTTTCTTTCTTTTTTTTTTTTTTTTTTTACTGATTCTGGCTTTAGGATGAATGGTAAAGCCTAATCTCTTCAAATATTTTCTCTTTAGGAGTCTAAGGGACTCTTTCCCTGTTCTAATGGAGTTATTACATGGCATAAAGCAAGATGCTTGAGCTTCATCGTATTAACTCAGGTTAAAATAGAAGTTAGATGATTTGGGCCTTCCCATTTGAAGTTCTAGCATTGAAATTCTAGCTAGAGCAAAGCATTTTCATTAAGGTGTCAATTATATTTATTGACTTCTTACTGTATACAGAGCACTGTACCAAGTAGTTGGACCTGAATTTCTATTTGGTGCCTTTTTTCATTGCCCAAGCAACTTAAAGTAGTTATTTTCAATTTGTTCCCTACACCATCCCTGCGAGAGAGGGTTCAAGTATAAGTATCTCCATTTTACAGATGGGGAAACTGAGACATGGGGAGGTTCAGTGACTTGCCCAAGTCACCCAGTAGATGGTGGCAGAACCAGTACTAGAACCCATGAGCTCCTACTTCTAGGTCTGAAGCTTTCCCACTCAGCCACACTGCCTCCTTATCACCATATCAATGGTATTTATTAATAATAATAATAATTATGGTATTTAAGTGCTTACTATGTGCGAAGCACTGTTCTAAGCTCTGGGGGGAGGGATACAAGGTGATCAGGTTGTCTGACATGGGACTCACAGGCTTAATCCCTATTTACAGATGAGGTAACTGAGGCACAGAGAAGTGAAGTGACTTGCCCAAAGTCACACAGCTGACAATTGGTGGAGCTGGGCTTTGAACCCATGACCTCTGACTCCAAAGCCCGTGCTCTTTCCATTGAGCCATGCTGCTTCTCTCCATGCTAAGCACTGTACTAAGCACTTGGGGGAGTACAGTGCAGCAGAGTTGGCAGACACATTCCCTGCCCACAGTCAGTTTACAGTCTAGAGGGGGAGACATTAACCTAAACAAATAACTTAAATGAGTCTTCTAGCTGAGGTAAAATTATCTCCAATTAGCAGCATAGAAAATTCCAAAGAAATTCTGAGCGGAGCTTCCTTATGGGAGATGTCTAAGAATTGGTGAAGAAATGATGCAGAAAGCTAACATGTCAAGCCACAGGCGATTCTGTGTCTGTTATTTAGGATTTAGGCATTTGCTTCCTAGGTCCTAGAAGGAATAACATAGAGAACTTAGGAAAGAACAGTGTTTTAGGATTTTGGTTTAATCAAAATCAATCAATCAATCATATTTATTGAGCGCTTACTGTGTGCAGAGCACTGTACTAAGCACTTGGGAAGTACAAGTCGGCAACACATAGAGACAGTCCCCACCCAACAGCGGGCTCACAGTCTAGAAAGGGGAGACAGAGAACAAAACCAAACATACTAACAAAATAAAATAAATAAAATAGATATGTACAAGTAAGATAGAGTAATAAATATATACAAACATATACATATATACAGGTGCTGTGGGGAAGGGAAGGAGGTAAGATGGGGGGATGGAGAAGGGGACGAGGGGGAGAGGAAGGAAGGGGCTCAGTCTGGGAAGACCTCCTGGAGGAGGTGAGCTCTCATTAGGGCCTTGAAGGGAGGAAGAGAGCTAGCTAGCTAATCAAAAGTGAAATCAGTACTAGATACTAGTAAGCAGCAAATGGTGTTTGGTAGGAAAATAACTGAACATTTATTTCTTATGTAGGCCTCCGCAGATGGCTTTATTAGGAAATTGTCACTACAGACAATTTAGTCAATATTTTGAGAGCCACAACTCCATACTGCAAAGTAGGATATGGCAGTGACTTGGGTGCCCATAGCACTTCAGTGTCTGGAGGTCAGTGCTATGTCAGCCACGGCAGCAGCCTCAACAACTAGGAAGCCCACTGGCTTGTGCAATCTTTCTCCATAGATAAGTACACCTTTAGAAGGTGGTGAGTATTTTTGTACTTCTACTTAATTTGAATGCGAAAACAGCCCTTGAATGACCCTGTTTCAATCAATGGTATTTATTAAGCACAAATGTGCAAGAATCACGCTCTAAAAGACAACTGGAAAAACAATTCACTCTAAGCACCATGTGGGACAGGGACTGTGTTGGACTTAATTATCTTGTACATCCTCTAGCATTTAAAAATAGTAAACACTTAAAGCTAATGTCAGAATGAATTATTCTACTATTTGCTCTAGGTTATAGTCTTGTGAAAATGATTTTTTTTAATGAGGCCTTCTAAGCTACCTTCTAAATTTTTTTTTTGGCTGAGCCTTGACTTTCTAATTTTTCTATGGTATTTAAGTGATTACTATGTGCCAGTCACTGTACTAAGTACTGGAGTAGATACAAGCTAAGAAGATTGCACACAGTCTGTGTCCCACATGGGACTCAGTCTTAATCCCCATTTTACAGATGAGGGAACTAAGGCAAAGAGAAGTGAAGTAACTTGTCCATGGTCACACAGCTGACATGAGGCAGAACTGGGATTAGAATTCAGGGCCTCTGACTTCTAGGCATGTGCTCTTTCCACTAGGCCAACCTTCTCCCCCTTTTCTCTTCTTCTCATTCACTTTTTTTTAATGGGATTTGTTAAGCACTTGCTTTGTGCCAGGCATGGTACTAAGCACTGGACTTAAGTCCCTCTTCTTTGTACAGGTTTGTAATCACCAGGGAACAATGGTGCAGAGGGTACTAGACAGAAAATTGTCTGTCGATAAGCTTAAAAAAAAACAAGCTGGCTTGGCCATATCCTACCCAGAGGCAGAAGGGAAGCCTTGGAGTGGGCAAAAGTTGCTTCCAGTAGTAGATGTAATAATAATATTAAGTACTCATTATTGTTCAAAGCCCATCTCAAGCCCTGGAATAAACATGATAATTTATTATCAACCTTAACCCCTGTCCCATTTGAGGCTCATAATCTATGTGGGGGATGTCGGATATGAAGAATAATAAAAGCATAGTCAAAAACAAGAATAAGCAGTTCCAACCCCCTGTTTCTTCAAGTGAAGGACCTTTGTTATAACTGCCCGAGGGCTGTAAAGAAAATCTGAACCGCATCATGATGGTGTGGAAGGCTGCAAGTTGGCTGTCCTGGGGCAGCTTTGGTTGGCCCAGGTGCTCAATTCCACGCTTAAATTCTGTGGAAGTATTGCCTTCCAAACAATCTGAAATTGTTGACTGCCAATTGACTGATGGAAGCTCCTGTTAGGAATGTCAGTTAATAGTGTCAGGAGATATTGAGAAGCATCATGTCCTAATGGAAAGAACATAGACCTGGGAATCAGGAAATGGGTTCTAATCCTGACTCTGCTGCATGTTTGCTGTGCGATCTTGGGCAAGTCACTTAACTTCTCTGTTCCTCAGTTATCTGTAAAATGGGGATCAAGACTGTGAGCCCCATGTGGAACAGGGACTGTGTCCAACTTGTATCTATCCCAGTGCTTAGAAGAGGGCTTGGCCCATAGTAAGTGCTTAACAAATACCATTGTTATTATTATGGTAACAATAATAACCATATTATTATAGTTAATAATTAATTGACCATTATTAATTGGTTAATAACCAATAATTATGTTAATCATTATCAATGATGATAATTGTATTTTTAAGTGCTTACTTTATGCCAAGTACTGTACTACGCCCTAGGTTAGATTATAACATAATCAGGTTGGACACAGTTCCTTCTCCGAGAGAGAACCTTCACTTTCGAAGGGGTAAGGAAAAGTATTGAATACTCATTTTACAGGTGAGGAAACTGAGGCACAAAGAAGTTAGGTGACTTGCCCCAGGTCAAACAGCAAGCAGGTGGCAGGGCCAGGATTAGAACCCAGTCCTCCGACTCCGAGGCCCTTGCTCTTTCCATTAGGCGTCACTGCTTCTCAAGCCTCCATACTAAGACCTTTGGATCAAGAACCTACAAGACGTAATTGATTATAGTGCTTGTCGCTTTGCTTCGCGGACTTCAGTGCTGATGAATTGACTGCATTTCAGGGCCAATTGTTAACAGTCCTGTCCTTTGTGGATCACAGCTGGCCCTTGTGGAACTGCTCCAGTCGTCTCTGGCATCGACCCAAGTCTCCCAGCTACAGAAAGAGGGCGAGTTTATCATCTTTTAGAATGTGAGCCCACTGTTGGGTAGGGACTGTCTCTATATGTTGCCAACTTGTACTTCCCAAGCGCTTAGTACAGTGCTCTGCACACAGTAAGCGCTCAATAAATACGATTGATTGATCTGTGGGTCACTTACCCTCATTACTCCCACCCTGGAGCCGCACATAGTTTTCATACTGATGCCCTGACCAGGAGTGTACCCGCACACCAGAGCCCCAGTGACACCCTCACAACTGTCAGAGATGTTAAGTGGTTGTGAAGAAGCAGTGTGGTGAAGCGGCATAGCACAGTGGATACACCACGAGCCTGGAAGCCAGGAGGTCATGGGTTCTAATCCCCACTCCATCACTTGTGTGCTGTGTGACCTTGGGCAAGTCGCTTCACTTCCCTGTGCCTCACTTGCCTCATCTGTAAAATGGGGATTGAGACTGAGCCTCACGTGGGACAGGGACTGTGTACAATCCAACTTGCTTGTATTCACCCCAGTGCTTAGTACAGTGCCTGGCACATAGTAAGCCCTTAACAACTATGGCCTAGTGGTCAACTTGTACTTCCCAAGCACTTAGTACAGTGCTCTGCACACAGTAAGCGCTCAATAAATACAAATGAATGAATGAAGAATACGGACCTGGGAGCCAGAGGTCGCGGGTTCTAATTCCTGCTCCACCACTTGTCAGCTGTTTGACCTTGGGCAAGTCACTTCACTTCTCTGGGCCTCAGTTACCTCATCTGTAAAATGGGGATTGAGATGGTGAGCTCTACATAGGACAACCTGATTGCCTAATAAGCAATTAGAAGTAGCATGGCTCAGTGGAAAAAGCATGGGCTTTGGAGTCAGAGGTCATGGGTTCAAATCCCAGCTCTGCCAATTGTCAGCTGTGTGACTTTGGACAAGTCACTTAACTTCTCTGTGCCTGTTACCTCATCTGTAAAATGGGGATTAGTCAATCAATCGTATTGAGCGCTTACTGCGTGCAGAGCACTGTACTAAGCGCTTGGGAAGTACAAGTTGGCAACATATAGAGACGGTCCCTACCCAACAGTGGGCTCACAGTCTAGAAGGGGAAGCCAGAGAACAAAACCAAACATATTAACAAAATAAAATAAATAGAATAGATATGTACAAGTAAAATAAATAGAGTAATAAATATGTACAAACATATGTACATATATGCAGGTGCTGTGGGGAAGGGAAGGAGGTAAGGTGGGGGGATGGGGGGGGGAGGAAGGAGGGGGCTCAGTCTGGGAAGGCCTCCTGGAGGAGGTGAGCTCTCAGTAGGGCCTTGAAGGGAGGAAGAGAGCTAGCTTGGCGGATGTTGGGAGGGAGGGCATTCCAGGCCCGGGGGATGACGTGGACCGGGGGTCGACAGCGGGACAGGCGAGAACGAGGCACGGTGAGGAGATTAGCAGCAGAGGAGCGGAGGGTGAGGGCTGGGCTGGAGAAGGAGAGAAGGGAGGTGTGAGGTAGGATGGGGCGAGGTGATGGACAGCCTTGAAGCCAAGGGTGAGCCCCCCGTGGAACAACCTGATCACCTTGTAACCTCCCCAGAGCTTAGAACAGTGCTTTGCACATAGTAAGCGCTTAACAAATGCCATCATCATAAGCAGCAAAGCTTAGTGGGAAGAGCCTGGGCTTGGGAGTCAGAGATCATGGGTTCTAATCCCGGCTCTGCCACTTATCATCTGTATGATTTGGGGCAAGTCACTTAACTTCTGTTTGCCTCATCTGTAAAATGGGGATGAAGACTGTGAGCCCTACGTGGGACAACCTGATTACCTTCTATCTACCCCAGTGCTTAGAACAGTGCTTGGCACCTAGTAAGCGCTTAATAAATACTATTATTATTGTTATTATTATTATTATTCAGCATGGGCTTGGGAGTCAGAAGGACCTGGGTTCTAATTCTGACTCTGCCACATTTCTTCTGTATGACCTTGGGAAAGTCACTGCATTTCTCTGGGCCTCAATTACTGCATATTTAAAATGAAGATTTAACATGTGCACCTGTATGTGGGACAGGAACTGTGTCCAACCTCATTAACTTGTATCTCCTAGTGTTTAGAACAGTGTTTGGCACCTGGGAAGCACTTAACAAGTACCATAATTAAGATGAGAAGCACTGGATGAGCTCCAGGTGTGGCTCATCCTCCGGACACTGTTGCAGGCAGGGAATGTGTTTGTCAACTGTTGGACTATATTCTTCCAAGCGCTTAGTATAGTTTTCTTCCATAGATGCTCAAGATGGAGAGAAACATGAGACTCTGGGTCTGTAGCAGTGGCTGTTTCCATTTTGATGTCCAATTGACCAACAGGTCAGAGGAAGTTGGGGCTCCTGGACTAGTGACTCAGTTTAGGGTGGTGCCAGAATAGAGGGAGCCAAGGCACCTGGGAATACGTGTGGTTGCTTTAGTTGAAGAGGAAGGAGGGAGATGATTACCAGGGCCGGTTGGCAGCAAAGAATACGGAACATTTCCTTTGAGAGGAAGAGCTTGGATTATTTTTTACAGCAGGATCCGGATTCTGATTGAGCTGTGAACTGTCTGGGAGCCAGATGTGTACAGTGTTGGGGGTGAGAGTGGGAGGGATGAGCCACATGGAAAAACCCAGACAAGTTCCTTAACTAATGGATTAGGAGAAGGAATCTGACAGGACGGAAGACACGTCCCAGTGTTCTGGGAGATGCTGCTGGTGGTAGGAGTCGGGTCATGAGAAGCAGCATGGCATAGTGGATAGAGCGTGGGCTTGGGAGTCAGAAGGTCATGGGTTCTAATTCTAACTCTTCCACTTCATTCATTCAATTAATTTTATTGAGCACTTACTCTGTGTGTAGTAATAATGGCATTTATTAAGTGCTTACTACGTGCAAAGCACTGTTCTAAGTGCATAGTACTGTACTAAACACTTGGAAAGTACAATTCAGCAACAAAGAGAGACAATCCCTGCCCACAGCAGGCTCACAGTCTAGAAGGGGGGAGAGAGACATCAAAACAAGTAAACTAGCATCAATATAGATGCATAGAATTACAGATGTATATACACATCAGAACGAATAAACAGGCATTAAAAGATATAAATAGAATTATACAGCAGAACACTTGTCTGCTGTGCGGCCTTGGGCAAGTCTCTGTGCCTGTTATCTCATCTGTAAAATGGGAATTGAGACTGAGGGCCCCACAGGACAGAAGGCACTGTCCAACCCAATTTGCTTGTATCCCCTGACTCCCCCCCAGTGCTTAGTACAGTGTCTGGCACATAGTAAGTGCTTAACAAATACCACAATTATTATTAGTAATTATTGTTTCCTTGTTTCACTCCTATCTGCTTCTCAATCTGGTGGCTGCTGTTGAGCTCTTCAGATCCCAGAAAAGGCATGGTATTGACCGACAGGTAGCTGGACCCTGGATTCATTCAATTGTATTTACTGAGCACTTACTGTGTGCACAGCACTGTACCAAGTGCTCGAATGGGCACGGCAGGAGATGTGGCACCCTCCTGGGAATTTCTGGTGGGATGTGTTGCCCTGGCTTTGTGGGCCTTTTTAAGGACTACATGTGCATGTTCAGTCTGTGTCTTCAAACTCTTCCTCCTGGGCAACAGGGTGTTACACAATCAGGGAAACATTGCACAAGCCGTAGAATGCATATTGCAGCTGAACATTCAGGAATTTGTGGCTGCAGGGCCAGTTATCCCAGTTTCCTTTGACCCTGCAACAGTAGTAATGACCTCTATCAGCATTCCATCTATCTGACCCACCTGGGGCCAAGGTTTGGGGTAGAACAAATACCATTCAAGCCTCACTTTCTTTAAGGAAAATGGTATTAGATTAATGGCACAAAATGTACATTTTTAGCCCGGCTATCCACAAGGGCCCTGGACTCCCACTTCGTTACCATGGAGCAAATGCATTATGCTGATGTCAATCCAGAGCTTCATCCACTCACCTTGTTTCCGTCCAATTACAGAAATAAAATCAAATCCCTTGACTCTGAGTCGGTTTCCAGGCTTGCCCATACATTTATTGCAATCTCTTGGTCTTTCTTAGCAGGACTTTGTTGGTTCCTGCTGTCATTTGGTTTGCCACATTGAATGTTGGGATTTAGTAGGAAGTGCCTTGAATGGTGAAGATGAATCACAACGTGGGGGGGGGGGGGGGGCGGTTAAGAATAGCTCAGGTTCGTAGCCAGATATGACTGCTTTGCCCCTTAAATGGTAGTGAAATCTCTAAATTGAATGGAAGCTGATTAGGTCAGGAAAAAGAGCAACTCCCTGCTGGTCTGTTCCACTGTGGTACCTCTCTGAGGCATTGCTACAGTCACTCAGGCACCAGATGAGTTTTGTATGTAAAATTTTTTCAAGCACTGACAATGTGCTGCCACCCTTCCCCACTTCTCGCTTGTTGCACCCTCTGTTCTAGGCAGGCGCTAGAAAGATTATTACTTTCACTGCACAAACCATTGGCACTAGAAATCAATTCTTTTGCACAGGTTCTCATTTGTCAAGCCGTTTTGACTGGATCAGGCTCATCTGTCACTCACCGTGGGACACACCATCATCATAAGGTCATAAGAAAATTCATTTCATCAGAGCAGATTTCTTAAATCCAATCCACATGGATTTTTTTCTCAACTCTTCGGGTAGTTTTTTTTCTGACCTATTTGTCCTTAATTCTGCTTGCTCCTAGACTCCATTTCCTTGAATTTATTTTTTTTAAAGGGGATTTGTTAAGTGCTTACTAGGTGTTAGACACTGTACTAAACATTGGGGGTGATGCAAGATTCATTCATTCAATTGTATTGAGTGCTTACTGTGTGCAGAGCACTGTACTAAGTGCTTGGGAAGTACAAGTTGGCAACATATAGAGTCCCTACCCAACAACGGGCTCACAGTCTAGAAGGGGGAGACAGACAACAAAACAAAGCATGTGGACGGGTGTCAAGTCATCAGACCAAATAGAATTAAAGCTAGATGAACATCATTAACAAAATAAATAGAATAGTAAATATGTACAAGTAAAATAGAGTACAGGTGTTGTGGGGAGGGGAAGGAGGTATGGCAGGGGGATGGGGAGGAGGGGAGGAAAAAGGGGGTTCAGTGTGGGAAGGCCTCCTGGAGGAGGTGAGCTCTCAGTTGGGCTTTGAAGGGAGGAAGAGAGCTAGCTTGGCAGATGTGTGGAGGGAGGGTGTGGGCTGGGGGTGATCATCACGTTGGTCACAATCCATGTCTCACGTAGGACTAACAGTCTTATTTCCTGCTTTACAGATGAGGTAATTGAGACACAGAGAAGTGGCAGAGCTGGGATTAGAACCCAGGCCATTGTGACTCCCAGGCTGTATCCACTAGACCACACTTAATATTTGGTTACTATTTAGGCATGAAGTCTGCTGTTGAGGATGCCAGCCCCCATAGTACTAGAATGTAACTAGAATTGATAGATTTTTGTCTTTTTTTTTTTTTTTGGAGGGGGAGAGTGGAATAAACTTTCATGGGTCCATTGCAGTCCTCCACACAGAGGAGGTATTCAATAAATACTACTATCTTGGAGATAGTTCACTTAGCCTGTAGTTCTGTTGCAACTCTGAGTCTTTGGTGAAATTCTATCTGGGCCCTGTTGTCTCATAGACATTCCCCCACCCCCCCCAAAAAAAGACATTTATGCTGTTTAGTGATGCCAAGCTGTTCTTTGGAAAGCAGGATGGATTCATTCCATTGTACTTGAGTGCTTACTGTGTGCAGAGAACTGTACTAAGCACTTGGAGGAGTACAACAACAATAAACAGACACATTCCCTGCCCACAGTGAGCTTACCCACCTGTGAAGGTGGGTGAACACAAACTGCCACCATCCTTGGTTTTGAGATTTTTTTCAAGTGTACCAATGTCAGCCGGACCCTTGTGTGATTGGAAAAATATTTCTGACCTTTGACCCTTTTTTCCCCCCTTCTATCCCTTCTAAAGAGTTTATCAAAATCAACAAGAATTTTAAATTGTGTTTTCAGACTGGATTTTTTCGCCTGCCTCATGGAGACTATTTCATCGAACCTGTTAAAGAATTTCAATTTGTGGAAGGAACGCACCATCTGCACATCATCTACAGGAGACCAGCCCATCCAGATTTCCCGCGGCAGAAGCTGGAAACCCTCAACGTGCATCCAGCCTGCAGACTAAACGGTTTGGCAATTTTATCGTACATCTTATTTTTTTTTATTTTTTTTCCAAACATGACCTTGCTCAAATCTTCTTTCCACATTCATGAGGCAGTTTTATTTATAGCCCTTTCTAAATTGTTTCACCTTTCTGAGTCTCAAATTCTTGATCTATTAAATGCCCCTTGGACTCCTCTACCTGTTCTGTACCATAAAATGAAGCGCTCCAAACACATGGCTCTAAAACATGCCTTCTTTTGAGAGTTCCACTTTAATAATCAATAAACGAGATACACTTTTACTCCCAATAGCACTAATATTCAAGAAAAAGACAAGAGGTAAGTAGTGTGACCTAGTGGAAGCAGCACAGGATTAGGAGTCAGGATTCCTGGATTAATAATAATAATGATAATAATGATGGCATTTATTAAGTGCTTACTATGTGCAAAGCACTGTTCTAAGCGCTGGGGAGGTTACAAGTTGATCAGGTTGTCCCACGGGAGGCTCACAGTCTTAATCCCCATTTTACAGATGAGGGAACTGAGGCACAGAGAAGTTAAGTGACTTGCCCAAAGTCACACAGCTGACAATTGGCGGAGCAGGGATTTGAACCCACGATCTCTGACTCCAAAGCCCATGCTCTTTCCACTGAGCCACAATGCTTGAGGAATGGGGAGACATGGGCTGAGTATTTTAGAAAATAATCTGGTCAGCGGAATGAAGTATGGACTGCAGAGTCTGGTGGCAGGGAGGTTATCATGGAGGCTGATGCAGTAATCGAGACAGGACATGCAGGTGCTAGAACCAGTGTGGTAGCAGTTTGGAAGGAGAGAAAAGAGGTGAATGTTGATGTGGAGGTAGAATCGATAAGATTTAGTGACTAGTTGAATATGTGGTTTTGAAAGATGTGTGGAGGATAATGCCAAGGTTAAGGGTTTGTGACACAGGGAAGGATGATGCTGTTTACAGTGACGGGAAGTCAGTAGGAGGACAGGATTTGCGGGGGAAGATGAGATATTCTGTTTTGGACTTACTGAGTTTCAGGTGTCCGAAAGACATCTCTGTAGACATGTCTTGAAAGTAGAAGGAAATAAGAAGCAGCATCGGCTTGGGAGTCAGAAGGACGTGGATTCTAATCCCAGCTCCATCACGTGTCTGCTGTGTGACTTTGGATAAAATCACTTCTCTGGGCCTCAGTTTCCTCATCTGTAAAATGGGGGTAAAAACTGAGAGTCCCATGTGGAACAGGGACTGTCAACCTGATTACCTTTTATCTACCCCAGCAATTGGAACAATGCCTGGCACATAGTAAGCACTTAAATACCATTTAAAAAAATGTGAGATTGCAGGGAAGGGGAAAGATAGGGGTCTGTAGATATAGGTTTAGGAGCCATCTACTCCCTTCTGTGTCACCTTTGCAGTTGGACTTGCACCCTTTATTCATCCTCCCTCAATCCCACAACAGTTTTGTATAAATCCATGATTTATGCTAATGAACTTCCTTGTGGGCAGGGAACGTGTCCACCAATTCTGTTACATTGTATTCTTCCAAAGGCTTAGTACCATGCTCTGCCCACACAGTAAGCACTATTGAGCACTATGATTGTTGGATATACTATGAAATTAGTATTCAAGGGAACTTGAGAACAAACATCCTTTTCATTTTTAAAGAGGAGGAGGAACAGTTTTCACAAGGAAGACAACAGATGACTTGTTCTTAATAATAACTGGTATTTAAGTGCTTACTATGTGCCAGGCACTGTACTAAGTACTGGGGTGGATACAAGCAAATCGGGTTGATCACAGTTTCAATACATATTTCATAGATGAGGTAACTGAGGCACAGAAGTGAAGAGACTTGCCCAAGGTCACTCAGCAGACAAGCAGGAGAGCTGGGATAAAAACTCCAATCCTCATGATCTATATTTGGGGGGATCAGGACATTTTCCTTCAGGGTTCTTCCTATTACCCGTCCTCCCTCCTACATAGTCTCTTTCCCACTTGGGGTTCCCAGTCTGTCCCAGCTGCTTAAATTGTATCTACCCCAGAGTTTAGTACAGTGCTTAACATATAGTAAGCATTCTACAAATACTATAATTATTATTACCAGATTATTTCTGTTGGAAGGGATCAGATAACCTGTACCTTCTCCTCTCTCTTCTCTGAACACCATCACCTACCCAAGATTCTCACTTTATAGTAACTCAGATTAATATCCTCTTAACTGATTATAATGGTAGGAACATATGCCAAGAGCACTGACTGTTGAGATAAGAATTTCCTGTTGACATCACAAGGATCAAGCATTGGCCTCTGAATTGATGCATGGGTAAGCAAATCCCCAGTCCCTTAATATATTTAATTAGTGTATGGAAGCAGCCCCCATCTGCTGAGATAATTGACTTTACTTTTATGTACCATAGCATTTGTTTGCGTTTGTTTGTGTCCTTCTACCCAATCTAAATATTTGTTTAGCTTTTTTGCATAGGTCTTGGAATGATTGTTTTTCCAGGGGCCAGGTGTAGAGTTATAATGGTAAGCCTTAATCTCACAGTGCTCTAACAGATAGAAAACTAATGAAGGCAATTAAAATAATCATTGGATCAGAGACCATGAGGGCACTAAATGGCGATGATGATCAGTCATCCGCAAAGATGGACAGTGTGCTTTCCAAGTGACTTAGCCAGCTATTTGTCAGTACTGTGGCATGAAATTGTACTTGGATTTGCAGCCTTTATTCGCCTTTATTCACCCCTCAGGCCTACGACACTTATATACAAAGAGGTAATTTATATTAATATCTGTGTCCCCTTCTAGACTCTTAGCTGGCAGTGGGCAGGGTCCATGTCTACCAACTTTATATTGTATTCTCCCAGATGCTTAGTAGGGTGCACTGTGCTGAAGTATGGACTGCAGAATCTGGAGGCAGGGAAGTTAGCAAGGAGGCTGATGCAGTGATCGAGACAGGACATGCAGGGGCTTGAAGCCTGTGTGGAAGAAGTTTGGAAGGAGAATTAGAAGTGAATTCAGGAGATGTGGAGGTAGAATCTCTAAGATTTAGTGACTAGTTTAATATGTGGGTTTGAAAGAGATGCTGAGGATAATGCCAAGGTTACAGGGAGGATGTTGCTGTTTACAGTGATGGGAGAAGTCAGAAGGAGGGCAGGGTTTGGGCAGAAAGATGAGATAAGTGCTCAATAAATACAATTGATTTTTTTTTTGAATGAACAATGGGGCCTGAACCGAATTTCCCAATTAGTGCAGTCTTCAAATAGAGGACAGCTCCCTCCAGCTGAGTGTCTGTATGTTTGTTTGTGTGTATGTGTGTGTGTGTGTGTGTGTGTGTCTCTCTCTCTCTCTCTCTCTCTCTCTCTCTCTGTCTCTCTCTCTCTCTCTCTCTCTCTCTCTCTCTCTCTCTCTCTCTCTCTCTCTCTCTCTCTCTCTCTCTCTCTCTCGCTGCCCCTGGCCCTTTTTTCTGGCTGGCTGTCTCCCCCTCCAGACTAATTTATGGGCAGGAAATGTTTCTGCCAACACTGCTGTACTCTCCCAAGCACTAAATACAGTGCTCTGCACATAGCATTCAAATATCACTGATGATGATGATGATACAACTGTCACCCTAATCTTCCCCTCTCCCTAATATGAAAAATTTGGAGGATTAAATTAAGCTGTTCATAAGAATTTAGGATATTTTATCTGCCATCCTTTTCATGTTGCGGATGCTGATTTGATGAATAGTTTCAATAGGTCAATATTGCACACAAGAAAAAATTATCTATTATTTACACATAAAAATAGTATCTTCTGGTACTACCATAGACTTTCTCAAGCTCCCTGAAGGTAGAGACCATGCTGTGAATCTATCGTATTCAGTTCCCATCTAATATGGGTATGCACCGAGAGTATTGGCTTGAATGTGATTAGATTAGGGAATGTTATTCTAACAGCACACGTCTGTTTGTTTGAACTCAGGCTGCTGTATTACTGAAGAAACTGCTGTTGGACAGTGTGATATCAGAACAGATGAGGCAAGCGCTTAGTACAGTGCTCTGCACACAGTAAGCCCTCAATAAATACAATTGAATAAAGACAAAGTCTCCAGACATGTGGTTCCCCAAGATTTCAACTCTTGTGTTAAAGGAAAACTGGAAACGATTGATCTTATGGATTTATTCATCTACTGAGTGTTTGTGTATAGTGAGTTGGGTAAATAAATCCAGATCAATCAACCAATGGTATATATCATGTACTTACTGTGCACCAAGCACCGTACTAAGCTCTTGAGAGAGTATAATACAACAAAGTTGGTTCATTCCCTGCCCATGAGGAGTTTAGTCTGGAGGGGGATACGATATTAACATAGTGTACAGATATGTACACGTGCTGTGGGGAGAGGGTGAGGTGAATATCAAGAGCTTAAAGAGTACACATCCAATTGCGTAGGTGATGCAGAAAGGAGAGGGAGTAGGGAAGATGAGGACTTGGGGAAGGTCTCTTGGAGGGGATGGGATTTTAGTAAGACTTTGAAAGTGGGGAGAGTGAGTAGTGGTTGGGTGTATTTGAATGAGGAGGAAGTTCCAGGCTAGAGGGAGGTCATGGGCTAGGTGTCGGCGGCAAGCCAGACGAGATCGAGGTTCAGTTGAAGTAGGAAATTAGCAAGTTGGTGAACCAGAAAGGGCCACTCATGTGGTCGAGACCCCACATTCAGGACATCTCTCACCGGCCTCCAAATGCTGCTCTATCATTGTGCTCGACACTCCCATCAAACTCTGATCCCACATATCTAACCTAACTACTAAGTGGTCCCTCCACTCTTCACAGCAGTAACCTTCAGTTTCCTGGGAGAGACAAGACATAACACACAGTAAGCCCTTAATAAATAGCACAGATTGATTACCCTCCTCAGTGTCACACAAAGAGCCATATCAGCCCAGTGAGTACCACCATTTAAGTGCTGTTGGTGAAATGAGGGCCAGGCATTTTCCCCATCCATGAGCTGATCTAGAGTTCAATATCTCTTTAAAGGCAGGTGAGAGACTATCCAGAAAGAAGATTTGATTTACCAAATGCTATTCATTATTCATTCATATTAGAGCTTTACAAGTCTCAAATAGCTCAATTTAGTCTTGTTAGACTGAGCTCACTGTGGGCAGGGAATGTCACAGTTTGTTGTATTTTCCCAAGAGCTTAGTACAGTGCTCTGCACATAGTAAGTGCAAATACAAATGAACAAATGAATTAGGGATCCTTGCTCTGTGCTTTGTCACTTATTATTTGATTATAATATTTCCAGTTAATTATCTAATGTATGGGACTGCCAGTTTTGTTCTCGTCTCAGATGAATTTTGGCTTTATACAATTTTTTGCCATTAAAAAGAAAGGTTTTACATTATGTACATCTGTGCAGCCAGCTCCCAATTGAACATCACTACACTAATAATATTTCTTCACCATGTAATGAGGTGCTAAGTTCTGGGGTAGATACAGGTTGTCAAATTGGACCAAGTTCTTGTCCTACATAGGGCTTGCATTCTGTATCTTCCCCCATTTTGCATATGTCACCTGGGGATGGATTTGTTTGGGAATTGGTGCAGCGGAGACTGGAGACAGAAAGGCTGAGTTTTATACAAAATTTGTTCTGTGAGGCAAATTGAATTATTTAATTATTTTGGACACAGTGAATTTAATTACTTGATTATTTTAGAGGTGAATTGAATTATTTGATTATTTTAGAGGTGCATTGAATTAATTATTTTAGATGTGCATTGAATTATTTGATTATTTTAGATGTGCATTGAATTATTTGATTATTTTAGATGTGAATTGAGTTATTTGATTATTTTAGATGTGAATCATTATTTGATTATTTTAGATGTGAATTGAATTATTTAATGATATTAGAACTTCGCTATCAGTAGGAACATACTTGCGTTACTCGCACGAGGCAAAAGCACCCCAGTTCCACCCAGGAGGAATTCACTTATGGTTTGTTCATTTTTGGAGAGGCGGCTAGCTCCCACCCACAAGCACTTCCCAGTTGGGAGGAATCCACTTATGCGTTACACACCCATGGCGAAGCGCCTGGCTTCCAGCCCCATGAGCATTCAGCGGGATGGGACACTCACCCATCCCACGGCTCTTCACTTGGTGCAGACAGAGTGGGCATCTCATGTTCTGGGCAGAGGTGATCTGCAGCCAGCTGCTGCAAGTCTCAATCAGCTCCACAGAAGGTCAGAGGCTGCAGGTATTTATCACCTGTGCTGCTAGGCCATTACAGATTCTGGCCTGAGTTTATCCAAAGCAGTTGCGGAGGTGAGACCGGCAGGTTCTGGTGACGGATTGGATGTGAGGGGTGAACGAGAGAGCAGAGTCGAGGACGGCACCAAGGTTGCAGGCTTGTGAGACGGGAAGGATGGTAGTGCTGTCTAAAGTGATGGGAAAGTCAGGGAGAGGGCAGGGTTTGGGAGGGAAGGTAAGGAGTTCAGTGTTGGACATATTGAGTTTTAGATGGTGGGCAGACATCCAGATGGCGATGTCCTGAAGGCAGGAGGAGACATGAGCCTGAAGGGAGGGAGAGAAAGCAGGGGCAGAGATGTAGATTTGGGTGTCTTCAGCGCAGAGATGATAGTTGAAGCCATGGGAGTGAATGAGTTCACCGAGGGAGTGAGTGTAGATAGAGAACAGAAGGGGACCAAGAACTGACCCTTGAGGAACCCCTACAGTAAGGGGATGGGAGGAGGAGCTTGCAAAGGAGACTGAGAATGAACGGCCGGAGAGATAAGAGGAGAACCAGGAGAGGACGGAGTCTGTGAAGCCAAGGTTGGATAGCGTGTTGAGGAGAAGGGGGTGGTCCACAGTGTCAAAGGCAGCTGAGAGGTCGAGGAGGATTAGGATAGAGTATGAACTGTTGGATTTGGCAAGCAGGAGGTCATTGGTGACCTTGGAGAGGGCAGTTTAGATGGAATGTGGGGGACAGAAGCCAGATTGGAGGGGGTCGAGGAGAGAATTGGTGTTGAGGGATTCGAGGCAGCGGGTGTAGGAGACTCGTTCAAGGAGTTTGGAAAGGAAGGTGGGAGGGAGATAGGATGATAACTAGAAGGGGAGGTGTGGTCAAGAGAGGGGGTTTTTAGAATGGCCCAGCAGAGAAGCGTCAGGGCTAGGATTATTACTCAAATCCTTGAGAGGCACCGTGGCTCAGTGGAAAGAGCACGGGCTTTGGAGTCAGAGGTCATGGGTTCAAATCCTGGCTCTGCCAATTGTCAGCTGTGTGACTTTGGGCAAGTCACTTAACTTCTCTGTGCCTGTTACCTCTTCTGTAAAATGGGGATTAAGACTGTGAGCCCCTCGTGGGACAACCTGGTCACCTTGTAACCTCCCCAGCACTTAGAACAGTGCTTTGCACATAGTGAGCACTTAATAAATGCCATCATCATTATTATTATGATTATTCTAACTACCAGCCCTGGGCTCTTTCCGATATGCCACACAGCTTCTAGTTCAGGCTTTGCCATTTGCCTGCTGTGTGATCTAGGGCTAGTCACAACTTTCTCACCTGTAAAATGGGGAGATTATCTTCATTCTCCTCCTTGGCCTGTGAGCCCCCTGTGGAACAGGAAACTTGTCCCTTCTGATTATTCTGTATCTAGCACAATACTGACACACAGACATGTAATACCGTCACTATTTTTATTTTATAAAGTGACTTGCCTGAAGTTACACAGCATCCCATGCCCGTGGTGAGATTAGAACCCAGGATTTCTGGCTTCCAGTCTTGTGTACTTAGACCCACACTGCCTGGGACTAACCAATATTAAGGACACATGAATGCTGAGCAACAGCCCTTCCACTTGGGCCCCCAATCTGGGTGGTTGGTCAATCATATTTATTGAGCACTTACTGTGTGCAGAGCATTGTACTGAGCACTTGGGAGACTACAGTATAACAATGTAACAGAAACATTCCCTGCCCACAGTGAGTTTACAGTCTAGAGGGTAGTGATGAATAGCAGTAGAGCAATACTCCTCCCATGTTCTACAACCGCCCCCACAACCCACCTCTCTGTATTTCTCCTCTCTCTCCCCCCACCCCCTGATCAGATCTCACTGCTTTTGGCCTGTGAGCTCCTTGTGGGCAAAGAATATCTACCTACTCTGTTGTAGTGTACCCCCCCCCAAGTGCTTAGTACAGTGCTCTGCACAAAGTAAGCATTCAAAAAATTAAAAAAACCTGTTAAACTCTTACTATTTGCCAAGCACTGTACTAATAACTGGGTTAGATACTTGATAATTAGGTCACACATGAGGCTCAGAATCTAAGTAGGAGGAAGAGCAGGTATTGAATCCCTATTTTGCAGATGAGAGAGCCGAGGCACAGAGAAGTTAAGTGACTGGTCCAAGGTCACACATTAGTCAAGTGGCAAACCCCGGATTAGCAGCGGCCCATGGTCTTTCCATGAAGTCATGCTGCTTCATTGATTGACTGCCTGTTATCTGCTTCTGGTGACCCCCGCTACCCAGCCCTTTTGGTCCCATCTGAAGTTGTTTGTGTTGTCTGGTGATGAGGTGAATGAATGGAGACAAGCTTTCTTCAGCACTAACAGGAACCTCTTGGGTCCCGCCCAGGAGGAGGCCACTTGTCCAAGGTTTGTATAGTAGATGCAGAAGTAGGATTGATGGACTAGTTTAGCACCCAGCCACCCCCTGGATAATCCCAATACAGGGTAATTCATTCATTCAATCATATTTATTGAGCATTTACTGTGTGCAGAGCACTATACTAAGTGCTTGGGAAGTACATGAGAATTGAACCTTTTTTTACCTGGGTAAACACAAGTATCTTTTTAGGGGTAATGTTTATATCACTGAAATTTGGAAGGTTCATGAGTGAGGTTTGTTTTTGGGTGGGGGGCTTTAGTTTGGTTTTTTTAAGCAAAGGTGCTCCTAGAATGAATGAGTGTGTGTGTGTGTGTGTGTGTGTGTGCATGTGTTTACAATCAGATGGAGGGGAGGAAGAAATGGGTAACAATATTTTGTTTCCACTGCCAAAAGCTCTTTTTAAAACAGTCTTGGTCACTAGGAAGAACCTTGTCATCCCTAGAATAGACAAATGTGGTTTACCCCATTTTAAGTTCCTACCTAGTTTGTTTATCTTCAGATTTATTTCTGTATGTAGTCATTATTCAATGATTTATCTCACAGCTGAAACTTCCCAACTGTCCATAAAACTGGAAGCAGTTTTGTCCCTTTCTGTGGTTTGACTGGGGACAAATGGGTAACAATATTTTGTTTCCACTGCCAAAAGCTCCTTTTAAAACAGTCTTGGTCACTAGGAAGAACCTTGTCATCCCTGAAGTAAAGTGTGTTTTATCCCATTTTAAGTTCCTACCTAGTTTATCTTCAGATTTACTTCTATATGTAGTCATTATTCAGTGATTTATCTCACAGCTGAATCTTCCCAACTGTCTTCAAAACTGGAAGTAGTTTTGTCCCTTTCTGTGGTTTGACTGGGGAAATGCTCCATGTTTGCCAAAATATTCAAGAAATGCAAACAAGCTGTAACATTAAGGAATCGCATTTGCTGGGCGCTTATGCAAAGCAATGTATTATGTTTGGGAAAGGGCCAAGGTTATTGAAATAGACACAGTTCCTGGCTCCCAGAGAGCTAGATCTTAGGTAAAGAATGATTGGTCTCAGAGACACAAGGAAAGAAATTAGATAAAATAAAAGCAATAAATGAACAGAAGCATTCAGAGTAAGAGCTGAAGTATACTTCCATAAGAGAAAGTAACCAAGTTTTCCACTGCTCCTTTAGTCTGTACGTTCCTTGTGGGCAGAGAGTGTGTCTTCCAACTCTTTCTCTTTCTGCTTTCTCCCAAGCACTTAGTACAGTTCTCTTTACTAAGTATAGCCTCTTACTATAGGATGTCCTCAACACTGCCCTCTCTACTGAACTCAATTCTTTCATTCCCCTATTCCCCTGCCACTCGTACCACTAACCTGCAGCCCTGGATGACTTCCATAGCTGACTTACTCTGCTCCAGTGCACAAGCTGTGGAGAACTTTGGGTGGAAAGTCATTTATTCCATCATTTTTATTTAGCACTTAATGAGTGCAGAGCATTGTACTAAGTGCTTGAGAGTACAATGCAATAAACACATTCCCTGCCCACAGTGAGCTTACAGTCTAGAGGAGTGAGACTGACATGAATATACATAAATAAATGACAGATATGGACGTAAGTGCTGTGGGGCTGGGAGGAGGGATGACTAAATGAAGCAAGACAGGCTTCAAACTTGTCTTGAAATCCAGACATTAGACTGAATTTAATAATGATGGTATTTGTTAAGCACTTACTATGTGCCAAGCACTGTTCTAAGCGCTGGAGTAGATACAAGGTAATCAGGTTGTCCCACATGGGACTCAGTCTTAATCCCCATTTTACAGATGAGGTAACTTAGGCACAGAAAAGTTAAGTGACTTGCCCAAAGTCACAGAGCTGATAAGTGGCAGAGGCAGGATTAGGACCCACGACCTATGTCTCCCAAACCCATTCTCTTTCCACTAAGACATGCTGCTTCTCCATCACCTGCTTTAACTCTGCCCTTTCCTCCACCAGGTAACGTTTTTCTCTATCCTTGACTCCAGTCCCCATTGTCCACGCCAGCTGTTTCAGATATTTAACTCCCACTACAAACCTCCTCTATCCACTCTCACCCCCATCTTCTTCCCCTAATGACTTGGTTATGTACTTTGAGAAAATGGAAACCATCAGCAATGATCTTTCTAAAATCTGCCCTGCTTCTTGCAAGTCCTTTCTACCTCCTGTGCCCTCTTTGACACTCCTAACTTTCCCAGGATATCTCAAGTGATCTCCCACCTCTTCTCCAAATCTACCCCTTTCACCTATGCCTTTGACCCCATCCCTTCACATTCCATCAAAACACTTGGCCCTTCCCTTCATCCCTCCCTGAATACCACTTCCAACCATTCACTTTCTAATGGCTGCTGTCAAACATGCTTGTGTATCCCCTATCCTAGCCTAAAAAATCCTCCCTAGGCCACACGGCTCCCTCCAGTTATTGCCCCATCTTCCTCCTGCCATTCATTTCCAAAATCCTAGAGTGAAATGTTTTCGCCTACTGTCTCCACTTCCTCTCCTTGACTCCCTCCAGTCTGACTCCTGACCCCTTCAGAAGGTCACCACTGACCTCCTTATCAAATCCAATGGCCTCTACCCCAACCTAATCCTCTTTGACCTCTCAGCTGCCTTCGACACTCTGGACTCCATGTACTCTAGGAAACATCCAATCCTACCTTGGGTTCTCTAATACTTTCCTCTTGTGATTGTTGTTCTATCCCTCTGGCCACTCATTTTCAATTTCTTTAATGGGTTCCTCTTCTGCCTCCCACTATCAAACTGTGGGAGTCCCTCAAGGCTCACTTCTGGGTCCCCTTCTATTCTCCATCTACACCTATTCATTCAGTTGTATTTCTTGAGCGCTTACTGTGTGCAGAGCACTGTACTAAGCGCTTGGGAAGTACAAGTTGGCAGCATATAGAGACGGTCCCTACCCAACAACGGGCTCACAGTCTAGAGGGGGGAGACAGGCAAAAAACATGTGGACAGGTATCAAGTCATCAGAATAAATATAAGTAAAGCTAGATGCAAATCATTAACAAAATAGAATAATAAATATGTACAAGTAAAATAGAGTAATCTGTACAAACATAAATGCCAGTGCTGTGGGGAGGGGAAGGAGGTAGGGCGGGGGTGGGAGGGGGAGAGGAAAGAGGGGGCTCAGTCTGGGAAGGCCTCTTGGAGGAGGTGAGCTCTCAGTAGGGCTTTAAAGGGAGGAAAAGAGCTAGCTTGGCGGATGTGCAGAGGGAGGGCATTCTAGACCAGGGGGAGGACGTGGGCCAGGGGTCGACAGCAGGACAGGTGAGAACAAGGCTCAGTGAGGAGGTTAGCGGCAGAGGAGTGGAGGGTGCGGGCTGGGCTGGAGAAGGAAAGAAGGGAGGTGAGATAGGAGGGGGCGAGGTGATGGACAGCCTTGAAGCCGAGAGTGAGGAGTTTTTGCCTGATGCGTAGGTTGCTCCCATAGCTTCAACTACCATCTTTACGTGGATGATTCCCAATTCCACTTCTCCATCCCTGACCTCTTGCCTTCTCTGTAGTGTCATATTTCCTCCTGACTTCTGGACATCGCTACTGGGATATCATTCATTCAATTGTATTTATTGAGCACTAACTGTGTGCAGAGCACTGTACTAAAAGCTTGTGTCCCGTTGACACCTCAGACTTGTACTAAACAGAATTCCTCATCTTCCCATTCATTGTCATATTTATTGAGTGCTTACGGTCTGCAGAGCACTGTACTGAGTGCTTGGGAAAGTATAGTAATAGAGACAATCCCTGCCCACAACAAGCTCACAGTCTAGAATGGGGAGAGACAGACATCAATAAAAGTAAACGGACATCAATATAAATTAAATTACAGATGTATACGTAAGTGCTAAGAGACAGGGAGAAGGGGGAAGAGCCAAGGAAGTGAATCAGGGTGACACGGAAGGAAGTGGGAGATGAGGAAAAGTGGGGGTTAGTCTGGGAAGGCCTCTTGGAGGAGACGTGCCTTCAGTAAGGCTTTGAAGGGGGGAGAGTAATTGTTTGGTGGATTTGAGGAGTGAGGGCATTCCAGGCCAGAGGTAGGACGTGGGTCAGGGGTCGGCAGCAAGACAGGTGAAATCAAGGCACAGTGAGGAGACTAGCACCAGAGGAGCGAAGTATGTGGGCTGGGTTGTAGAAGGAGTGAAGGGAGATGAAGTAAGAGGGGACAAGGTGGTGGAGAGCTCTAAAGCCAATGGCGAAGACTTTTTGTTTGATATGGAGGTGGATGGGCAACAACTGGAGATTTTTTAAGGAGGGGGGTGACATGCCTTGAACGTTTCTGTAGAAAGATAATCCAGGCAGCGGAGTGAAGTATGGACTGGAGTGGGAGAGGCAGGAGGTTGGGAGGTCAGCAAGGAAGCTGATGCAGTCATCTAGGCAGGATAGGATGAGTGATTGTACTAACGTTGTAGTGGTTTGGATGGAGAGGAAAGGGCAGATGTTGTGAATGTTTTAGCAATGTTGTGAAGGTGAGACTGACAGGAATTGGTGAAAAACTGTCCTCTTAACTTTCCCATTGCTATAGACAGCACCATCATCCTTCTTATCTCATAAGCTCGTCACCTTGGCATTTTCCTCAAAAAAAAAAAAAAAAAATAGCGGTTGCCCATGCACCTCTGCATCAAACAAAAACTCCTCATTGGCTTAAAGCACTTAATTACATTGCCCCCTCGTACCTCACCTTGCTACTCTCCTACTACAACCCAGCCTGCACATTTTGCTCCTCTAATGCTATCCTCCTCACTGTGCTTTGATTTCATTTGTCTCGCCGCTGATCCCTCACTCATTACCTATCAATGTTCTGGAATGCCCTCCCTCTAATCTGACAGACAGTTACTCCTCTTCTTCCTCCTCCTCCCATGGTGTAGTAGCTAGAACCTGGGCCTGGGAGTTTGAAGGTCATGGGTTCTAATCCTGGCTCTGCCACCTGTCTGCTGTGTGACCTTGGACAAGTTATTCACTTTTCTGTGCTTGTTACCTCATCTGTAAAATGAGGAATAAGACTGAGCCCCATGTGGGACAGGGACTGTGTCCAACCTGATTTGCTTGTATCCACCCCAGTGCTTAGTACAGTGCCTGGCACACGATAAGCACTTAAATACCACAATTATTATTGTTATTATTATTCAAAGCCTTTTTGAAGGCACATCTCCTCCAAGATCCTTCCCTAAGCCCCCTTTCCTCTTTTTCCACTCCCTTCTGTGTTGCCCTAACTTGTTCCCTTTGTTCTTCCCCGCTCCCAGCTCCACAGCACTTATGTACAAATCTGTAATATATGTATCATAATGTCTGTTCCCCCTGACCCAGACTGTAAATTCACTATGGGCAGGGAATGTGTCTGTTTCATTGTTGTATTCTACCAAGTGCTTAGTATAGTACTCTGCCCACAGTTAGTGCTCAATAAATACAATTTAATGAATGAATCCTTAATTCATCTCCCTTTTTCAATTTTGTCACCAAATCCTATCGGATTCACTTTACTTCACTAAAATCTGCCCCTTCCTCTCCATCCAAACTGCTACTATTCTGATCTGAGCATTTATGATGATGATGGCAGTATTTGTTAATCACTTACTATGTGCCAAGCACTGTTCTAAGCACTGGGATAGATATAAGGTTATTGGGTTGTCCCATGTGGGGTTCAAAGTCTTAATCCCCATTTTACAGATGAGGGAATGGAGGCCCAGAGAAGTGCTCTGCACACAGTAAGTGCTCAATAAATACAACTGAATGAATAAAGTGACTTGCCCAAAGTCACATAGCAGACAAATGGAGGAGTCTGGATTAGAACCCATGACCTTCAGGCCCATGCTCTAGTCACAACGCATCCTATCTGATCTTGACTATTGCATCCTGTCTCCTATCTTTCCATACTTCAGTTCATACTTCACTCTGTTGATCAGATCATATTTCTAAAAAAAAATTTAATCCACACTTTCCCTCTCCTCAAGAACCTCCAGTGGTTGCCCATCCACCTCTGCATCAAGCCCCTGACCTCACTGATTTCCTATTACAATCCAGCACTCTCACTTTGCTCCTCTAACACCAACCTACTTATTTGTACCTCATCTGTCACTGTCGACTCTCTGACCTCCCCGTTTCTATCCAACAGACCACCACTCTCCCCTCTCAAAGCCTTATTAAAATCACATCTTCAAGAAACCTTCCTTGACTAAGCCCTAATCTCCCCTACTCCCTCTCCCTTCTGCATTGCCTATGCACTTGGATTTGTAATCTTTTTAAGAACTAGGATTTATACCCTTTAAGGACTTGCTATTCACCCTACCTTCAGCCCAGCACTTATGTACAGATCCATAATTCATTTTAATGTGTGCCTCCCCCTTGGGACTGTAAAGTCCTTGTAGGCAGAAAACTTGCCTACCAGCTATGTTGTTATGTATTCTCCCAAATGCTCAGTATAGTGCTCTGCACAAAGTGCTCAATAAATATGATTAATAATGACTATAACTCTGTTGTACTATCCCAAGCACTTAGTATGTAGTGATCTCTGCCTCCAGTAAGCAACAGTCCTGGGAGTCAGAGGACCTGGGTTATAATTCTGGCTCCAACACATGTCTGCTGTGTGACTTTGGGCAAATCACTTAACTTCTCTGGGTCTCAGTTTTCTCATCTGTGAAGTAGGGATTAAAACATGGGACATGGACTGTGTCCAACCAGATTAGCTTGTATCTATCTACCCCAGGGTTTAGTAGAGTGCCCAATACATAATAAGCACTTAACAAATATCATTTTAAAAAAAAAAATACAGGGGAGATCAAATACCATTGACTGATTCATCTGGCAGGATTGCCCCTAGTTCAACAGTTACTACTTTCACATGGGTCTCACATTTGTTACATGTAGCTGCAGTCCCTCCTTCTGTCTGCCTTGTCCTGGCGGGTTGGGTCTTCCCCTCTGCAGTGGCCAATGTGGGAATGGTGCTTGTTGAGCACTTACTATGTGCAGGCACTATACTAAGTGCTGGGGTTGGATGATGATGATGATGACATTTATTAAGCACTTACTATGTGCAAAGCAGTGTTCTAAGCGCTGGGGAGGTTATAAGGTGATCAGGTTGTCCTTTGGGGGGCTCACAGTCTTAATCCCTATTTTACAGATGAGGTATCTGAGGCCCAGAGAAGTTAAGTGACTTGCCCAAAGTCACACAGCTGACAATTGGCGGAGCCGGGGTTTGAACCCATGACCTCTGACTCCAAGGCCCGTGCTCTTTCCACTGAGCCATACTGCTTCTCTATACAAGCAAAAAGGGATGGACACAGTCCCTGTCCCATTTAGGGCTCACAGTCTCTTTTCCCATTTTACGGATGAGGTAACTCAGGGCCAGTGAAGTGACTTGCCCAAGGTCCCACAGCCAACAAGTGGTAGAGCTGGGATTAGAACCCATGACCTTCTGACTCCCAAGTCCGTGCTCTATCCACTAGAGGAATCGTGGCATTGCATGGTAGGGGCTGGGGCTCTCTGGTAGAATGACATGACTCTTCTTTCCACCTGCCGTGCAAAGGAAAGGCACAGTGATTCCCGGAAGGAAACGTGGGTGAGTCCTCTCTCCATGACCTTTCCCAAGGAAGATCTTAGGGCTCCAGACCCCTAATCAAAGGGATGGGGATGCTGTCATCCCTTTGTAATTTCTAGTCTCTGTGAAGCCTGTTTCCTGCCTCCTCTTGCCTGCTCTGATTTGTAAAAGAGAGAGTTTGAGTCCCAGTTGTGAGGAGCAAAGTTCTTAAGCTGGTATTCCCAGACCGTCTATTCCAGTGTGGCATGGGGACACTAGGACAGTCATTCTCTACAGCCTGTATTGCACATTAATCTCAGGAAAACCCAGATTTCAGTGGCACAGTTCTATACAAGAAGGTCAAGACTGGGGCTAAGAGAAGTATCAGGGGAATAATAACAGCCCTGGGATAAGAGCGTTTTTTTTTTTTGTTTGTCTCCCTGAGTTGTGGAAGAGCATCAGACCCTTTGGGGCTTGGGTGATGGGCCACTTTCTGACAGGAACATTTTTGCTTTGAGCCATTCCAGTTTTGCCTCCGTTATCCCATCTGTAAAATGAGTATTCAATTCTATTTTTTCCTACTTTGACTAAGAACGCCATGTGGGATAGGTTCTATGTCCAACCTGATTATCTTGCTTTTACCCTAGCTTTAGTATGGAGCCTGGAACATAGTCCACACTTAAAAAATACTATTTGGGGGGTTGGGGGGAGACTGAGACATGGAAAACTCTTGCTCCAGTTCCCCTTTACATTAACCATTTGAAGGCAGATGCATCAGTTCTGTAGTCACCGTGTCTGAGATGCTAATGGGCCAGGATTCTTTTCTACAAGCCCTATCCTCCCCTATTCTGCCTCCTCTCCCAACAGTTCACTCCCCATTCCAACTCCCATCTTGGAGATCCCACTTGCCCTTTCCCTAGGCCTATTTGCTGTGGAATATTTGGAATATCTGGTTACGTACAGTCAGAAAAACGAGGTCCTGAGGTCCTCCTCTGTATCAGTAAGCCTCTGGTTATCTTCAAGATACTAAGAAAAAAGACTTTGTTGGAGTTATTTGGGCTAGGCAAAGCCCTTGGCAGTGTTTACCTTTGATCACAGGAAAATGATTTATCACACATCATGTAATTTGTAGCTAATCCCGTTTCTGCATCAGAAGGAATTGGAAACAGCCCAGGCCCTCTGCAAGCATTTGCGCAGTAATGAATGTAACTACCTCTTTCACACGGACACTAGCCTGAGGGCCAAAGAACCAAAAACATACAGTTGTCTACTTCACATCTGAAACAATTTTAAAATAGTATGAAACTATTTTTCCCCTTGAGAAAAAGTTTTTGGAAGGAAATGGAAAAAGTTCTTTACCTGAATAGGTGTCAAAAGAATGAGTCTGAAAGTCCAGAGACTTGGATTTTAGTGCCAGATGTACTCCCGGGCCTGCTGGGTGATTGTGGACAACTCATTTCAGGGAGGCAGTGTGGGCTGATGGAAAGAGCACAGGTCTGGGACTCATTCAACCCAGATTCTAGTCCTGGCTCTGTCATTTGCTTGCTGTATGACCTAGGGCAAATCACTTAACCTCTCTGTGCCTTAATTTCCTCATCTGTAAAATGGGTATAAAATACCTGTTCATCCTCCTTTTGACTGTGAGCCCCATGCGTGGTATGTATAGAGTTGTCCTATGTAATATTTGATTTTCCTATCTGCCCCAATTCTAAACTGAGAAATGCCATCTAGTAAGCGCTAAACAAATGCCACCATCATGATTATCTTTACTTAAGCACTTAGTACAGTGCTCTGCACACAGTAATAATAATAATAATGATGGTATTTATTAAGCGCTTTCTATGTGCAAAGCACTGTTCTAAGCACTGGGGAAGTTACAAGGTGATCAGGTTGTCCCACGGGGGGCTCACAGTCTTAATCCCCATTTTACAGATGAGGTAACTGAGTCCCAGAGAAGTTAAGTGACTTGCCCAAAGTCACACAGTTGACAATCGGCAGAGCTGGGATTTGAAACCGTGACCTCTGACTCCAAAGCCCGTGCTCTTTCCACTGAGCCATGCTGCTTTTGATTGGTCACTTAACCTCTCAACCTCAGTTCTCTCCTAAATGGGGAATTTCATCTTAGACCAATAGGTCTCCATATTTTTTGTATGTGTATCATCAATCAATAGTATTGAGTGCTTTCTGTACTAAGTCCTTGGGAGAATACAACAGTTTCCTGTAAGGAGTTTATAATCTAGTGGGGGAGACAGGCAGTAAAATTAGAGATAGAAATTTTTGGAGAGGAAGTTGTGGCAGTGGTCAACACTGTGAGCCCGTTGTTGGGTAGGGACTGTCTCTATATATTGCCGATTTGTAATAATAATAATAATGGCATTTATTAAGCACTTACTATGTGCAAAGCACTGTTCTAAGCACTGGGGAGGTTACAAGGTAATCAGGTTGTCCCATGGGGGGCTCACAGTCTTAATCCCCATTTTACAGATGAGGGAACTAAGGCCCAGAGAAGGTAAGTGACTTGCCCAAAGTCACACAGCTGACAAGTGGCGGAGCTGGGATTTGAACCCATGACCTCTGACTCCCAAGCCCATGCTCTTTCCACTGAGCCATGCTTGTACTTCCTAAGTGCTTAGTACAGTGCTCTGCACACAGTAAGTGCTCAATAAATATGATTGAATGAATTTTAGGAGTCTGGACAGGAATGGGAGTAGAGATGGTGGGGTAGAGTTGAGAAGGTTTTTTAGAATGGGGGACACTTGGTTATGCTTGAAGTAGCCAGCATAGGGGAGTAATTTCCTCTTGATAGTAGCCTGGAACTTTGTAGGTCATGGACCCTTTTACTAATGATAATAATGGTATTTGTTAAGCACTTCTATGGGCCAAATACTGTACTAAGTGCTGAGATATAACTAATAGCTAGATATAACTAATCAGGTTGGACAAAGTCCCTGTCCATGGGGCTCACACTGTTATCCCCATTTTACAGATGAGGTAGCTGAGGCACAGAGAAGTTAAGTGACTTGCTCAAAGTGACACAGCAGGCATGTTGTGGAGCAGGGATTAGAACCCAGGTCCTTCTAACTCCCAGATCCATGCTCTATTCACTAAGCCATGCTGGTCTCCTGAGCAACCAGGACAATGCTCTCAACCCAATATGAAGTCAATAAATACTACTGAATGAATGAACAAAAGCAATAAATGGAAACATTTTGCCCTTAAATGAAATGTTCATCTCCTGAATGCTTTGTTTTGGTACATTTTAACTGAAAATTTGTGTGGCTCCCCCTGTAGTGGTAGAGGGAAAATAGGGAGAGGGCTCTTCCTTTACAACATGCTCCTGGCTTTGTGTCTCAGTGCCCATCTGCCTCAATT
Source organism: Tachyglossus aculeatus (assembly GCF_015852505.1). Lineage (NCBI taxonomy): Eukaryota > Metazoa > Chordata > Mammalia > Monotremata > Tachyglossidae > Tachyglossus > Tachyglossus aculeatus. The sequence continues at coordinate 75,760,167 of NC_052068.1, forward strand.
CTGTATTCTGCTGGAATGGGGAATGAGAGTTCGGGGCCAGAAATGATTCTTGATCTGGGATTATGGAGGAAATAGTGGGAGCTCCATAAACTGAGCCACTAGTCTCAACTGCTTGACCATCTCTGACTTTTTTATTCTTTTTTTTTATGCTATTTAAGTGCTTTCTATGTGCCAGGCACCATACTCAGGATTGGGATAGATACAAGATAATCAGGTTTGACACAGTCCATGTCCCACACGAGACTCACAGCTTTAATCCCCAATTTGCAGATGAGGTAACTGAGGCACAGAGGTGAAGCAACTTCCTCCAAGGTCTCACGACAGACAAGTGGTGGAGCCAGGTTTAGAGCCCAGGACCTTCTCACTCCCAGTCCCCTTCTCTATCCAGTAGGCCAAGCTGCTTCTCTACTTCCACTTCTAGATCAACGTATATGGGCAGCACTGAAAATCCAGACTTGGTGGTACTCCAGCTACCAGAACAAAGATATAGAACACCAAATTGTCCTGAGTGACAGCTCTAACCTCCCGTCCCCCTAAGCCTCTTACTAAATCTTAGGCTAAAACTCTAATTTATTGTTTGGCCAGGAGATCAAGGAAGAGATGTTTCCCAACAAATCAGTGAACTGTTCGCTATCAAAGATGTCCACATACTGTATTGCGCTGCCTTAGAGTGCATAGTTTTAAAGAGAAAAGTAAATAACAAATCCCAAACTCATCGCTTAAATCAGAAACTTGTCATTCCTTAAGGATTTGAGGAGTGTGAGGCAAATGGTGCCAAATAGAGCTGTGGCATGCTATCTGACCGAGCTCTAGTCTTCCAGAGCATCCTGCTGTAGCTGAATTCCAAGGAAGGAACATGGGGTCCCTTGGAGAAGCAGTTTTGTCCCACTGGGTAGAGCACAGTCCTGGGAATCAGAAGGGCCTGGGTTCTAATCCTGGTCCCACCACTTTGTTGTGTGACCTTGGGCAAGTCACTTAAGTTCTCTGCCTCAGTTACCTCATCTGTAAAATGATGATTGAAACTGTGAGCCCCATATGAGGCATGGACTGTGTCTAACCTGTTAGTTTGTATCTATCCCAGTGCTTAGTACAGAGCCTAGCACACAATAAGCACTTAAAAAATCCCATAAAAAATGCAAACGCTCTCTTTGGGTTAAACACATGAAAACTGTCCAACCACTAGGGAAGCTAGAGGGATTTGAAAACAGAGACTGGAATAATGAGGACCTTAAGTACCCGCACCAATTCCCTCTCCCTCCCCCATCTTGTCCAAGTATGATATTTCGCTACTTATTTCAACATTGTTATCTTGGTCATTGATTTATCAATTTCTTGTTTTGTGTTTCACTGTTCTTGTTCTACGTGACTGTCTATCCCCACATAGATTGTGTCCCCGACCTGAGATACAAACTTTCATATAAAGGTTTATTTTATATTGACTGCAGCACTTAGAACAGTGCTTAGTAAATAATAAGCACTTAATAAATACTGCAGCAACTAACTACAACAGGTTTTGTTTACACTTGACACACGTGCCAAGCCCTCGCCACATTTAGGGGAGTGGATGAGCACTTTCCCGATTGCCATGGCACCACTTGGGGCTTTGATGATTGCTCTAGAGACCAGCATCATCCTTTTGGCTTCCCTTACTCCCTCTGAGTCTCTCATTTCTCCATGTGGCTTCTTTGGGGATACCAAGGGAGGCCTTAGACAGAGGCTTCAGGCTCTGGAGCTGTGATTCTCCACACCTGAAACTGTCAGACATCTCTGCTTTGCTTATATAGTCCTCATCAGGAGCTTGGCACTGGATCAATCCAACAGTCAATTGTATTTAAGGATTTACTGTGTGCAGAGCACTTTACTTTGAGAAGCAGCATGGCTCAGTGGAAAGAGCCCAGGCTTTGGAGTCAGAGGTCATGGGTTCAAGTCTGTTGTCAGCTGTGTGACTTTGGACAAGTCATTTAACTTCTCTGGGCCTCAGTTGCCTCATCTGTAAAATGGGGATGCAGACTGTGAGCCCCCTGTGGGACAACCTGATCACCTTGTAACCTCCCCAGTGTTTAGAACAGTGCTTTGCACATAACAAATGGAATCATTATTATTATTACTTATCACTTGGTAAAGTACAATGCAACAGAGTGGAAAACATGTTCCCTGACCACAAGGCACTCCCAGTCTAATAATAATAATAATGATAATGATGATGGTATTTGTAAAGCAATTACTACGTGCCAGTCACTCTACTAAATGCTGGAGTAGATAAAAGCTAATCAGATTGGTCATATTCCGCATCCCACATGGGGCTCATGGTCTTTAACCCCATTTTACAGATGAGGTAAAGGAGGCACAGAGAAGTCAGGTAACTTGCTCAAGGCCACACAGCAGACAAGTGGTAGAGCTGGGATTAGAACCCTGATCCTTCCAACTCCCAGGCCCACGCTGTATCCATTAGGCCAAGCTTCCTAGAGGGGTCACCTCAGTTCTCCTTGGAAAAGGCACAGCGACCGTTTTGAAACGTCGACACCTGCACTGGGATGATCTGGCTACACAGTCAAATTGAGGAAATATTGTCCAACTGGAAGCATATCCATTTTGACTAAACAGTACTTCTGGATATCAACAGCTCTCACTAGGGCTTTGAGACTGCGCTTTAATCAGCCCTACAAAGCAGCCTCGTGGGTTAGTAATTCCAGTCCCTGGTCATTTGAAGACCGTTATTATTTGGAATGCAGTTATCAAGCTGTTTATAGTTTTTAGAAATTCAATCCCATGTAAAGACAGCTCAGTCAGAGGACCGGTGACCCCCTTGGTAAATCCCTTCAATTTGCTCTGTTGGGTTTGTTTGGATTTTTGAGGGCTGTGGCCATCAGGAAGGATCTACAGATGGCTCTGTCAACAGCTGGAGGTCAGAGGTCTGATTGACATTCTGGCCACTAGAGAAAAGAGTAAGTAAGACCCTTATCACTGAGGTAGGGTGGGAGGGAGTGACCCATGCCTGCAGGAAAAGGATGTCCCCTAGATTAAATCCTGTGATATTACTGAAATATGGCACCTCTTCCATCTTGAATTTACACACAAGTAGCCTTCCTTAGCTGTTTGGATCTGGCTGATTATCAGAGATGAGTTTTCTTTAAATATGCGGGGCCTGGTCTTGGGTGTTTTCCCAGTTAACTATGCAGTTCTTTGTTTAAATCCTCAGAGCTGAGGGGAACAGTGGGGAACAGTGAACCGAGCCAGTTAAAGGATGGTTTTCCCTTTGTTGGGAGAGTAATGGGAGGTCAGCTGATGTCAACCACCAGGCTGGGGAGAGCACCCCGACCCCATATGGAGATACCAGCTAATCGGCTGAGGGGAGAGAGCCCTGGGAGTTTTCCAGGACTTGTTTATTCTCTTATTTAACTGTCTCAGAAGCCTCTCCAGCTGCTTACACTTCAGGATGTGTTTCTGGAACTCCCAATAATTCTTCCTTCACAGACTGTACCGGTTATGAGCAGTACGATAATATAGCTGCTTCGGCTCTGATTGAATAAATTATTTAGGATATTGAGGATAGTTAACATCTGTAAATTCAGTGACACTGATTGTCAGCTGATGGAGTCTCCCACGGTGAACAGTAGTCCAGCTGTGAAGCCTTCAGGACAGAGAAACAGCGAGGCCTGGTGGAAAGAGCACCGGGCTGGGAACAGAGGAATTAGCTTCTAATCCCAGCTCTGCCACTTGCCTGTGGCATGACCTTGGGCAAGATACTTAACCTTCTGTGCCTCAGTTTCCTTATCTGTAAAATTAGGATAAAGTGCCTGTTCTTCTTTCCCCTCAGACTGTGAGCCAAGTGTGGCACAGGAATTTTGTTTCACCAGATTATCTTGTATCTGCCCTTTCAATCAATTAGTGGTATTTATTGAGTGTTTACTGTGTGCAGAGCACTATATTAAGAACTTGAGAGTACAGTACAACCGAGTTGGTAGACATGTTCCTTGTCCACAAGTTTACAGTCTTGAGGGGGAGACAGACATTGAAATAAATTAGAGATTTGTACATTCATTCATATTGAGCGCTTACTGTGTGCAGAGCACTGTACTAAGCGCTTGGGAAGTACAAGTGGGCAACATATAAAGACGGTCCCTACCCAACAGCGGGCTAACAGTAAGGAGGCTGTTATTTTGAGGGGTTTTGGGCAACCCAGTCTCAAGAAGAGAAATCAACATTTAGTCCAAGATCAAGAAGCATGGACATCGGATTAGCCATAGATTTTCTAGGTTGGATGCTCTATCTGATTAAATTCCATTCTGTCCCTTGCTGTTTTACATCTACTCTCTAGAGCTGTAAATCAGCACGAGAAGCAGCATGGCTCAGTGGAAAGAGCACGGGCTTGGTAATCAGAGGTCATGGGTTATAATCCCGGCTCTGCCGCCTATTGGCTGTTTGACTTTGGGCAAGTCACTTAACTTGTGTGCCTGTTACCTCATCTGTAAAATGGGGATTAAGATTGTGAGCCCCATGTGGGACAACCTGTATCACCCTGTAGCCCCCCAGTGCTTAGAACAGTGCTTTGCACATAGTAAGCACTTAACAAATATCATTATTATTATTATTATTAGAAGGGGGAGACAGACTGTGTGGGTTGACGGTGGGGTGAATATCGAATACTTACCCTAGAGCTTTTTACAGTGTTTGGCACAGATTGGATGCTTAACAAATACCACAATTATTATTAGTACAATCATTTTCATAAGTACTATTTTTTAAGCAGAGCATGAACTAGGCATTTGGCACGGGGAGGGGAGGGTGGGTACAAAAGACTCAGAGCTTGAAACCTAATGGAGAAGATAAGCAGACATAAATTATTTATAAATAGTGGGAGCAGGAAGAAAAACAAGGAAAAATATGCTCTGTCCACCTCTTGGATTCAGAGCCACCTGTGGGCTCAGGACTGTGTCAGGCCTGAAGATCTGCCTGAGCACTTAGCACATTAGTTGGCATGTAGTAAACACCTTAATATGGAAAGGTGAAATAAATGAATAAAAAATTAGCATAACTTACCTAGAACAATATAGGCCACTGATCTTTATATCAACCTACTTGTACAGGTAGGTATTAAGTACTTAAGTGCCAAGGATGGCTATTGAATTAATGCTATTTGGGGTGGTGGGAATTAAAGAAGGCTTCCTGGAGGAGTGCTTTGGAAACAGGAAGAGTTGTAGTCCGGTGGAATTAACTGGGTTGTCACAAACCTGCTGCTTATTTCCCACAGTTCACATTTTGCCTCAAATGACAAAAGAGGATCAGTCTTCTGTCTCATTCAGTTGTATTTATTGAGAGCTCTCTGTGTGCAGAGAACTGTACTAAGTGCTTGGAAAGTACAATTCAACAATAGAGAGACAATCCCTGCCCACACCGGGCCTTTATTCTGTCATCAGTTTTCTCGTTATATCTGCCTAAAAGTGACAGGCAAACTTAGATATTCATGGAGATGGGTTTTTCAGCAAAGACCCTCTGACCCAACATGCCCAGAAGCAGATTGCTGTCAATGTCAAGCCAATCACTCTTGTTCAACCCTCCATGAACTTGACAAACAGCTACAATGACCACATTGCACCACACAGATCACAAAAAGGAATCCATTTTTTTCTTCTGAGTTTGTGTTGACAGAATGATGCAGGGAATTTCCTGTGCATCACTGATGGAGTGTGTGTGTGTATGTGGGTGGGGTGGTGTCTAGGGAAATCCACACAATTTTTTTTTTTAAACCAGTCAGGACTGAATATCATTATTGGAATGTCTCACCCAGACCACAAACTGTTTATATCCTGTAGGGAAAACTGTGTTCAAGCTTTCTTCCTCGCTTCCTAATTATGTGGAAGGAGAGTCTTTCAGAGAAGGGAACCTATTGAAAATCCAATAGGGTATGAAGTTCAGATACTGTAAGTCCTGCCGAACTCTCCAGTGGTCTTGTCACTCAGGTCTGTGGAGGTGAGAGTGCATTTGCCAAGAGTTCCCAAGATTGCTCCTGTGCTGTGGCATCTGGGCGATGAGGGGTTCAATAGCTACTTGTTCATCAGATTGTTGGAACGAATGACTCCCCTGTGGTTTTCCTCTGCTGCCCTCCACAAGCACACCTGGCACTATGTGCTGCCAAAGAATTTCTCCTAAAGTAGGACATCTTGACAGAAGGAAGGATAGAAAGGGATTGTTACAGTCTCTGACCACAGTGAGCAACCAGGAAACAATGAAGCTGTGGAGAAAGCAGGGTGGGGCTCTTTTTTTTATCTGGGGGGCTGAACAGAGCCATCTAGTCAGAGACCATAAGCTTGTTGTGGACGAGGAATAGGTCTACCAACTCTGTTACATTGTTGTTGTACTCTCCCAAGAGTTCAGTACAGTGCTCTGCACACAGTAAGTGTTCAATAAATTCCATTGATTGAAACCCAATTGGCGCTCTTTTCTGGACCACTGTCCAATGTCCTGGAGTGAGACAGACTGGGAAGACTTGGACCTTTCTACACTGAAAGTTTTTTCACCCATGAAAAGATGAAAGTCCAATTGATAATGATGATCTCAGAACTCTGGAGGGACCTAGTGACCCAGCTATCCTGTAAGGACAGCTGGCCTTGCTCTTGGACATTTGCTGTTTAGGGTTTAAGTCTTGGTTTCAGATTAACGTTGCTTATTTGAACTGTTGCCCATCTTTTGGGGGGCAGGAAGAGTACCCTTCAACGTTTTGTTCATTTTTTCTTATGAGTTTATCAATAACTTCCAGCCCAACTTATTTTAGATTGTGATCCCCTTAGAGGCCAGGGGCAGTTTCTGAGGTCTACCCGTGTAGGCTTTCCCAGTGCTTTGTACAGTATTCTGAACTTGAGTGTTTAATAAATGCTATTACTACAACTACTATTATTACTCCATTAGGCTCTCTGTCAGCAAGGGCTGGAGTCCTTGGGGTGTCGCACTGGCTGGACATAGGCTGACATGTCCTCAGCTGAAATTTAGGGTTGGGCACGGGCTGGGGTTCGTGACACATGTACACAGTGCAAGGTAGGGTGGGGGTCTCTGCAGCATGAGGGGGAGTTGAGTGTCGATGGGGGGTCAATGGAGGCTGAACATGAGATAATATCAGAATTCTGGAGCCACGGTTGCATAGTGGCCACTGGAGTGACCGGACTTGTGGTTCTGTGGGCCACGCAATTGTCTGGGAGAGAGGCTAATAGGTGGGTGGCTCTGGGAGTGAAGGAAGCCACTTGGGTCAGACCCGGGGTTTGGTGAGGAATAGAGGGGAGAAGTAGGGGAGGAGATGGCACTGGAGTTCCTCCTTTTTTTACCTTCTACTTCCCCTTCTCTCCCTTGTTCTCTCTCCTTTCCCACCCCATTATTATTATTATAATCATGATTATGGTATTTAAGTGTTTACTATTTGTCAATCACTGTTTTAACTACTGTGGTAGGTACAAGTTTATCAAGTTGGAAACACACCCTGACTCATAATTGGACTCAGTCTATGTAGAAAGGAGGAGTTCTAGTTGATTCTCAATTGGTTTGTCTCCCAGTTGGAGGAGATGGGAGAAATTAGGCTCTTCCATCTTTATGACCAAATTATTGGGCCAAAGGCCAAGTCCCGAACCTATACTGGGCTTTACGTATGTGCTGAAAAAATACATCATCACGCAAATCTGCAGGATACATTGCACACAGAACATGTTCAAGTGCATGACTGAGGATAGGGTTGCCCATAGCATTTGGAACATGGAACCAACAAGGATGGCAATCCAATCCCACCAAAACAGTCCTGCTCCTTTGTTTCCTCTCTCACTTTCTAATTTTTGTCCCTCTTGTCCCCAGAGTAAACCCTTTTATTCAAATTGAAAAGTTGGTGCCACTAATAGAAGCTTTCTGGCCCTGCATGAAAGAATTAAATTAGCTTTATATTATTTGTCTATATCAACTAGTAATGTTTCTTGAGTGTCTCCTGTGTGCGGAATATTGTAATAAAGTCTTGGGAAACTACAATAGTGAGAAGACATCCCTGCCTGGAAGGAGTTTACAGTCCACACAATCAGTGGCATTGATTGAGCACTTACTATAGTGCTCAATTAGAGAAGCAGCATGGCTCAGTGGAAAGAGCACGGGCTTGGGAGTCAGAGGTCATGGGTTCTAATCCTGGCTCTTCCACATGTCTGCTGTGTGACCTTGGGCAAGTCACTTAACTTCTCTGAGCCTGTTACCTCATCTGTAAAATGGGGATTGACTGTGAGCCCCACATGGGACAACCTGATCACCTTATATCCCCTCCCCCAGTGCTTAGAAGTGCTTTACACATAGTAAGCGCTTAACAAATGCCATCATTATTATAGTAAGTGCTTGTGAGTGCAATACAACAGAGTTGGTAAACAAATTTCCTGGGTTTTACAGTCTAGAAAGGAGAAAGATTAAGTACAGTCGTGGGTAACTGATAGAAATAGGATATCTGATCTTAGACTTGGAGGTTTGTGGTTCAGAAAATTGATCTGGAGGTTATTTGGCTATAAAATCCCAAAGTAGGATTGCAGTTAGCCATCCTGTATTGGAAGTAATCTATGGAGCAGTGTAGCATTAGAAATCCAGAAGCCAGGTGGTAGCTCCGTGAAGACTCCAAGTACCGTGGAAAGCCAGATATCCAGAAAAAATGACCAAAGTCAAGATTAATCAATCAGTCTATCAATCAGGGGTATTTACTGAGCCTTGCTGTGTGCAAAGCACTGTATTAAGATTTAATCAGCATTACAAATTGGAAAGATAAAAGATACAAAACCTGAGATTCACAGAATGATACTTAAAGTCAGCTTTGCACTTGCAGATTTAATGTACTGACCGATTCTCAGAAGTCACTCACTAGTGCTTGGCCCCAAGGTTTTGCTAGGGGGAAGTGGATGGAAAATCAACCAACGGCATTTACTGAGCCTTACTGCGGTCAGAGCATTGTATTTAGTGCTTAGGAGAGTACAACAGAGTTAATAGACATGTTTCCTGTCCACAAGTTTACAGTCTAGTTTATAGTCTCTAAATTTACAGCCTAGAGATCAATCAGTGTTATTTACTGAGGATTTCTTCAGATAACTCTACTGCAATACCCTAATATGTACTTGGTCAACAGAGCCATTATATTCAAATAGAGAAGGAGACTTATGAGGCTATAATGCTGACCTTTGCATACAAAATAATGCTTCTATATGGTCTAGTGGAAAGAGCATAGACCTGAGAGTGGGAGAATCTGGATTCTAATCTTGGCTCCATCACTTACCTGCTGTTTGACCTTGTTCAAGTCACTTAACTTCTCTGTATCTCAGCACCCTCATTTTGCAAAATGGGGATTCAATATCTTTGCTTCCTCCTACTTAGAATGTGGGACATGATTATCTTGTACCCAACTCAATACTTGGCATATACTAAGTACGTAATCGATACCAGAGTTACTAAAAAAGAAGGTACTTTATAAGCTGCTCATGACAAAAAGAAAATTACGATGCAGTAGTCATAAAGGCTCTCTTTCAAATAGGCTGGTGTGATGCATAATTTTGCTTAATGTTTCAGACACATTATCTAGAACACATAATGAAAAGTCTGCAATATCTTAATATATATTTACTATAAATATAGTACCCAAAATACAAGGTATAAGATTTTTACAGAGGGATTCCATCTCTATCTGGGAAGAAAGCCCTAAATTAGTAAGACAGACCCAAATAAAGTAATATTTCACTGCTTGTCTTTGGAGTTAGTTACTAGCCACAGAGCAATAGCTGAATGTAATTGAATGAATATAGGAAGCTATTTTCTTAGGCTGATCTGCATTCTGAAATATGGGCTGAGATCAAACAGCATTGGATCAATAGATCAAACCTTAACATTTCTAACATTTCTACTTTAATAAACCTATCCTCTAACACTGAGACAGAAACTCATAAAGTAGTGAGGAACATTAGTACTTGTCAGAAGCTGATGGAGCAAAGCAACAAATTTGAATTTGAAGGAGACTGGCTGGTTTCTCAGACAGTTTATTTTGCAAGTGACATTGGTGAAGTGCATTTCTATGTTGATTAGGAAGGCAGGAGTGAGAACTTCTACATTACCAAGGTATGAGAATCCACTGTAGCAGTTTGAATAGCACAAGGCAGCTCTCTTCCTCCCTTCAAAGCCCTACTGAGAGCTCACCTCCTCCAAGGCCTTCCCAGACTGAGCCCCCTTTTTCCTCTCCTCCTCCCGATCCCCCCCGCCCTACCTCCTTCCCCTCCCCACAGCACCTGTATACATGTTTGTACAGATTTATTACTCTATTTTACTTATACATATTTACTATTCTATTAATTTTGTTAATGATGTGCATTTAGCTTTAATTCTATTTGTTCTGACAACCTGACACCTGTCCACATGTTTTGTTGTCTGTCTCCTCCTTCTAGACTGTGAGCCTGTTGTTGAGTAGGGACCGTCTCTATATGTTGCCACTTGTACTTCCCAAGCACTTAGTACAGTGCTCTGCACACAGTAAGTGCTCAATAAATGCAATTGAATGTACACTTGGGAGAGTACAACATAATTTAAGACATATTCCCTGCCCACGACAGGCTTAGTCTAGACTCATATCTCTCTCCTTCAAACCACATGTTCAACCAGTAATTAATCTTGTTGATCCTGTTTAGGGAGATAGCTCCTTAAACATCCCCAGAATTTGCTTTCCTCTCCATCCGAACTGTTACCAAACTAGTTCAAACATTTGTCGTATCCCTTCTCAACTATTGCATCAACCTCCTTGCTGATTTATTTGCCTCCAAGCCTCTCAATTCAATTCACTGATTGAATGAACAAGGCACTGGGGACAACTAGAGAGTGACATCATGTCATTACCCTTTGGCTAGTCCTGCCAGGATGTCAGTTCAGCAGTCCCTAATGGTGACAACTGAAATCCACAGAAAGGGTATCCTGGGGCAAAGACTAGTTTAAGGAACTGTAGGCTCCTTGAAGCCAGAGACAGTATTGTTTACTCCTAAACATCTAATGCCGTGCACTACCCACATTAGGTCTTTAGTAAATACTACTGATTGATAGAACCCCAGAAATCGTAGTCCTTGTTGCAGACTGAGTGATTCTGGTCCAGCACTTCTGGTAAGGTAGAGAATAAATCTACAACCCAATAAAGCAGTAGGAAGACACACCCCTCATCAAAAAGGACTGTGGATTCACGCACATGGTCTCTAAGGAGTGTGTTTTTTGAAGACAGGGCATTTTTCACTTGGCATCTCCTGTGCAAGTATTTTCATGAGCTTCCTCTGCAGAAGCTGTGGCAACCCGAACGGAGCCGGCTGACCTTCTTGGAGACAAGTGAACTGAAGTCAAAGCCCTGGTGATAGAGGCCCCAGATTAGCAGATCTATTCATTCTAGAGGATTAGCTAAGGGGAAGATGAGGCCCTGAGGAAAGTCCCTCTCCTTGTGGTACCATAGAGGGAGCAAGACCTCAGATTAAAATACCTCAAATTACCTCATCATTGCTACCTTTTTACCTCAGGCGTATCTTAAACTGAGAGATAATCCTCTCCCTGCTAGTCTTCTTCAGGTTGGGTCCTAGGAAAGAGGTCAAACATGCATAATACAGAAGAGTAAACCGACTGAAGCTTCGTCTCCAAACTTCCTCAGAGAAAATTATTGCCCCACAGAGGGCTGAAGCTTTCTCACAATTAGTAGAGATTCATTCATTCAATCATATTGAGCGCTTACTGTGTGCAGAGCACTGTACTAAGTGCTTGGGAGGTACAAGTCAGCAACGTATAGAGACGGTCCCTACCCAACAACGGGCTCACATGCCAAACACCTCCCAGAGTGGCCCATTACCTTCAGAGAAGGTTAGGGAAAAACCATCCCCTTTGTACTATGGGTCATATCATTTTATTTGAGTTTCCTTCCCTCCAGTTATCCTTGACTCAATCCATCAGTTGTATTTATTGAGCACTTGAGCAGAGCACTATATTAAACACTTGGGAAAGTACAATGTAATTTAACAGACACATTCCCTGCCCACGACAGGCTTACAGGCCAGACTCATTTCTCTCTCCTTCAAACCACATGTTCAGCCAATCATTAATCTTGTTGATCCTATGTCTGTAACGTCTCCAGAATTTGCTTTCCACTCCATCCAAACTGTTACCAAACTAGTTCAAACATTTGTTGTATCCCTTCTCAACTACTGCATCAACCTCTGTACTGATTTACTTACCTCCAAGCCTCTCCCCTTTCTAATCTACACATCACTCTGATGCCCAGATCATTTTTCTGAAAACAATCTTCAGTGCACATCTCTCCACTTAAGTCCAATAGATGTTCACTCTCCCAAGCTTCATTAAAAACACATCACCTCCAAAAGACCTTCCCTTCCTAAGACCTCATTTTCCTCTTCTCCCACTCCTGTGTCACCCTAGTAAAGGGATTTGCACCCTTTCTTCACCCTCCCCAGCCCCATAGCACTTAATTATGGCCTGTTAAGTGTTATGTGCAAACCAGTGTTCTAAGTAATGGAGTACATACAAGATAACATGTTGGGCACAGTCCCTGACCCTCTTGGGGTTCACTGTCTGAGTAGGATTTAGTCCCCATCTTGTATATGAGGAAACTGAGGCAAAGAGAAGTTAAGTGATTTGCCCAAGGTCACACAGGAAACAAGTGGAATAGCTATAATTAGAACCCAGGTCCTTTGTCATCCAGGCCTGTGCTGTTTTCACTAGGCCATGCTATTTATATTAATGTCTGCCTATCCCTCTAGTCTGTAAACTCACTGAGGACAGGGAACGTGTCAACCAACTCTGTTATATTGTTCTCTTCCAAATACTACAGTGTTCTGCACAGTAAGCGCTCAATAAATATTATTGGTTGATGGATTGCCTCCAGTATTTGCCCATCCTATTCTGCATCAAGCATAAACTGTAACCATAAACTTTAAAACATTCAATTAGCTCTCGTGCTCCTACTTATCTTTGTTCATTTCCCAGTACAACCCAGTCGGCACAAGTCACTCCTCTAATACTAATCTACTTACTGACCCTAACTCTTGCCTCTAGTGGATACAGCACGGGCTGGGAGTCAGAAGTACCTGGGTTCTAATCCCATCTTCACCACTTGTCTGCTGTGTGACCTTGGGCAAGTCACTTAACTTCTCTGTACCTCAGTTACCACATCTATAAAATGGGAATTAAGATGGTTAGCCTCATGTGGACATGGAGTGGATCCAACCCGATTATCTTGTATCTATTCCAGTGCTTAGAACAGTGCTTGACACATAGTAAACACTTAACAAATATCATCATTATCACTATCAAAACCCCTTGCTCACACTTCCTCTTCTTCGTGGAACTCCCTTCCCTTTTACAGATCAGCACTCTCCCTATTTTCAAAGCCCTACTAAATTCATGTCTCCTCCAGGAAGCCTTCCCAGACTAAACTCTTATCCCACCTCACTATTTCCTTTCCCCCCCACCTCCAACCCCCGAAATACATACTGTCTTTCCCTTGTTCTTTTTCCCACCAGTTTAGCATTTAGGTACTCCTCCTCACATCCTCACAGCACTTTTCATTCATTCAATCGTATGTATTGAGTGCTTAATGTGTGCAAAGCACTGTACTAAGTGCTTGGGAAGTACAAGTCGGCAACATATAGAGACGGTCCCTACCCAACAATGGGCTCACAGTCTAGAACCCCAGTTGCTTCTCTTGCCTGTAATTTATTTGAAAGTCTGTCTTCCGTTAGAATGAAAGTTCCACGAGAGGATCATTTCTCATCATTGTACTTTCCCAAGTACTTAATGCAGTGCTCTGCATTACAAATTCAATTGATTGATTCAATTCTTCTGTCAGGCTGCTTGGAAAAAGTTTTAAAGCACCCCACTTCAGTTTACGTTCTAACACTTTGGTTTAGGAACCAGTAGCCCAGTTGTAACATTATTCATATTTAGAAAATGTGTTCTGCTTTACCACATTTTGGTTTGACACTTTTCAGGAAACAATCCTATTTTAAGACAGAGGGCTGCTGGGATTAGATTTGACCTGTGAATGTACAGAACAGAAGTGTGGCCTAGTGGAAAGAGCACAGGCCTGGGGGTCAGAAGACCTGGGTTCTAATCCTGAATCCACCACATCCCTGCTATGTGACCATGAGTATTAGACCCAGTGCTTAGAGCAGTGTTTTCCACATAGTAAGCACTTAATAAATACCATCATTATTGTTATGAGTAAATCGCTTCTGTATACCCCAGTTCCCTGATCTGTAAGATGGGGATTAATTCATTCAATGGGTATTTAAGAATAATAATAATAATAATGGCATTTGTTAAGCACTTACTATGTGCAAAACACTATTCCAAGCGCTGGGGAGGATACAAGGTGATCAGGTTGTCCCACGTGGGGCTCACAGTCTTAACCCCATTTTACAGATGAGGTAAGTGAGACACAGAGAAGTTAAGTGACTTGCCCAAGGTCACACAGCTGACAGTTGGTGGAGCTGGGATTTGAACCCCTGACCTCTGACTTCCAAACCTGTGCTCTTTCCATTGAGCCACACTGCTTCTTCTATTGAGTGCTTACTGTATGCAAAGCACTGTGCTCTTCAATACCTGTTCCCTCTACTTCGACTTGGAGCCCCAGGTGGGACCTGATTATCTTTTTATCTACTCCAGTGCTTGGTACCCTACTTGGCACATACTAAGCACTCAAAAAATACTACAATTGTCTTGTCTTATGCCTCTGACCCATAACGCTACCATGGACACATTTCTCCCAGAACACCCCACCTCCATCTATTAATGTTCTGGTAGTGTATCCATAGAGCTTTCTTGGTAATAATACAGAGGTGGTTTACCATTGCCTCCTTCTGCTCAGTAAACTTGAGTCTTTGCCCTCAACGGTCTCCCATGACACTGTTGCTCATCCCAGGTGAGTTCCCACCACAATTATTAGGATTTTATTTAAGATGGTGTTCTGAAGGCCAGTTTGGGAAGCAGTGTGGCTCAGTGGAAAGAGCACGGGCTTTGGAGTCAGAGGTCAGGGGTTCAAATCCTGGCTCTGCCAATTGTCAGCTGTGTGACTTTGGGCAAGTCACTTCTCTGTCTGTTACCTCATCTGTAAAATGGGGATTAAGACTGTGAGCCCCCGTGGGACAGCCTGATCATCTTGTAACCTCCCCAGCGCTTAGAACAGTGCTTTACACATAGTAAGCACTTAATAAATGCCATTATTATTATTATTATTTTTATTATTTGGGGTGATCCAGTCACCCTCTTAGCCAAAAAGTACTCTCTGGGACTTGGCCCCATTCTCATTCTTACCTCCTCCTCCCCTCATCTTCCAATTCCAGTGGACTTTGTCTCTGTGAAGGTTAATTCTCATGGAGAATTACCATATGCACTTTGCTACTTGACAAATTGCAACAACTCTGACAAATTGCATCCACTCCTTAGCAGGTTCTTGGGATTGTAGGCTTGACTTATTGGGTTGGGTATTTTTCCATTAGGATGTTTGATTGAGGATGTTTCGTGTATGATAAAGATGTTTTGATTATACTGGTGTTTCATATTGGAGTCAAATTGAATTTCTGTCCCCCACCAACATACCAAGTGGTCTATTTCTCTAGCAGGTAATGCTGAAAGGTCACAAACCAGGTTTCTGTTGGTGATTATCAGTTCACATCTGTTCTTTAGGTACTAGACCAGGTTCTTCTTATTTTTACCTTAAGGCCCATACATCGTCTAGGGTCCACGCTGTCATCCTGAGTGAATTGTAAGCCCTGCTAAGGGACTGTAGATCAAGTCTAATTCCCACCTGAGTACTTTCTCCCAGAATTTAGTACAGTGCTCTGCACACAGTAAATGCTTAATAAATACTATCACCACTACTTGAGCTGAATGTCTATTACAGTCTATTTGTTCATTTAGTAGTATATGTTGGGTGCCTTCCTGAATCTGGGCACTGCATTAAATCTTGGGAGACTGCAATAAAAGCTTACAATCTAAACTACTTCCTACAAGTCAATTTGACATTTTTTGGAAAGGTACTTTCAGCAAATAGGCTGCCCACCAGGAAAATCTGAATTGGAATCTCTCACTGCCCAGTCTTTCCCTCTACATTGCTAATCTGGGGTAAGGGTTTGCTGATAAAGAGCTGCCAATTTATGAATCCTGGTGGAGACTGTTGTTCAATTGGTTGACTGTCATTGATTTTTCATGCAATTTTTGTGAAGTAGAAATATGTCCCCAGCTTATCCTCCTCATATAATTCAATTTAGATATCCTGGACTTTATGATGGCCCTGTAAAATCCTTTCATTTTATTGCATCCTAGTCCACTTTAGAGTATGTAGAATGTCACAAATTCCTAGTGAAAATTAAAATTGTGGTGAAGACACTTATATTGCTTTTAGATGGCACAACCCCCCAGAAAACAGGAGGTTCAGGATCTATAGGTTTTGACCATTCAACAGTAATTCTGTTGGAGCTCACCTGAGCTACATGTGGAGCTCCTCCTCTTCTGTGTGCTTGTATTTGGGGGTGTTGGAGGAGCCTACCTTTTGAAGAAAATATTTCTCCAACACCCCAATTCACAATGCCACTCCAAAATGGCACTGGCCATTTGGCCTCATTGGCCTCGTTTGTCAGGGGCAGAACTGGTGACTGTGACCTATGTATTCTTCCAGGCAAACAGCTGCTGAGCATGTGTGTGTGTACACCCATGAACACATGCTCAGAGGGCCATACTCTAGAAATTAGACACAATCCCTGCCCTCAAGGATTTTACTATCTAATGGATGTTTCCATGCATGTTTTCAACAACTTCTAATGAAGCTTTCAAAGCCACAAAGGTAAACTTGAAAATGGATAATAATGGTTGTATTTGTTAGGCACTTCCTATATGCTAAACACTGGAATAGGTACAAATCTATCAATTTGGACACAGTCCGTGTCCCACATGTACTAAGTAGGAGGGAGAACAGACATTGAAGAAACAGCACCGAGAAGTTGTGACCTCCCTTTCCTCGAGGTCACACTAATTCTGCCAGCTGTGTTTTGCACCAGCAGAGACACAGGAGAATAATTCTAGTGCATATTTGCAATATTTTCAGAATTTCAGCAGCTGTGCCAATCACTAAGCAAATTTGCTGGCTTGAGAATTCCACTGAGACCCTATGGCTACTCTACAATTCTACTCTACAATTACCTTGTAGAGGAGGGTGGGGGGTGATGAAGATTCTTCTTTCAAGAGAGCAATATTGCCTAGAGGAAAGCATAAGGGCCTGGCAGTCATGGACCTGGGTACTAATCACGACTCTACTATTTACCTGCTGTGTGACCTTGGGCAAATTATTCACTCTTCTTTGCCTCAGTTTCCTCACCTGTAAAGTGGGTATTCAATACCAGGTCTCCCTCCTTCTTAGACTGTGAGCCCCATCTGGGATAGGGACTGTCCAACTTCATTATCTTGAATCTACCATAGTGTAAGGCACATGGTAAATACTTAACAAATACTATAATTATCATCATTTTGTATTATTATGCTAAATTATTATTTTCATTATTATTATTATTGCCTCATTAATCTCTTAATGTTAGGGAGCTCCAAGCACTATTTTTCCCATTAGCAGCTGCTCCTGTGCCCTGGTTTCTTCCAAGATATGAATCTTGTTTGAAGGAACAGAATTAACTTGGAATTTTTTTTGACAGGGCAGCAGAAGAGAACACCAAGAACTGGTCTTTTAGACTCCAATATTCCTAAAAATAAAAATGAAGATTGCAGGGAGCAATTTAACTTTTGGGTGGGTTGTTCAGTAACACTGAACTCAAGTTGTAGAACTGTGGGGAAAGGATAAGATTCACTGATGGGGTCTGATGGTGGCCTGTTTTGTTCTCGACCTAGATATTGTAACAGAGCCAAGGTTGAAGCTTTTGACCATTTCTCTTACTCTCATTAAGTAGATGGAAACATGAAAATTTTATAAGGTCTTGCCAAAGGATGGAAGAGGAGAAAAATATATCCTTGGCCATTAGGAAAACCTATGCTCTGAACCTGCATCTTTGAAATCTGAGAGAAGCTGGAACCTTTGCATTTTCTGACATTTTAAAGAAACCAAGGAAGCAATTTCTATTCCCATTGCCCAGGGCCACTTGTGGGTGACCCCCACCTGTTTCCAATGAATACTGGTAGTCTGTCTTGAATTCTCAACTGGCCAGCTGGGCTCAGGTCTATTTTTCATTCCTGAGGAATAAGATGTGCCAAATTTTAGGATCTGAAAAATAACAAACACCTAAGAAACATAAATTAAAAGCTAAATGGCAGCATGATCTGGTGGCAAGAACTTGAGGCTATGACAAAAGATGTGGGTTCTAGTCTTAGCTCTGTTCTGGCTTGCTGTCTGACCTGTGGCAAGTTGCTTAATCTCTCTGTGCCTCAGTTGAAGTTAATATTGCGTCTGCCGATCTCATAGGGATCTTGTGAGAATCAGATTAGGTAATTGATGAGAAAGTACTTTAGGAAAAGTACTTTGAGAATGTATTATTACTGAAAACTTCTGCCGGTATATGCAATTGTGCCAGTGTCACTGGTGATTTTCAGCTACTCTACCCTGTCTGGAGACACAGCTAAGTCTTCTGGGATCTGCAGTGATCTGTAGGAAGTAGATCCTTACTCCACCCGCCCCCCCCCACCCCAACGCACACACACACCACACCCAACCCTAAACTATTAGGATCAGCTATTAGCTTTTCCCTTCTGCAGTCCTTATAAGCACATTGATCTCCTATGCTAGGTAAAACAGCCCTTCAGTCTTTCATTTAAATGCCAGCTGAATTTTACTTTATATATATATATTTTTTACTAAGCTTTTGGTCAAGACAGTGAGGGAGGTTACTCTTATTTTCCATTTGGAAAAGCTGGAGCACGTCAATTTCAAAGCAAGTAATTTGCCCAACTCGAGTGAATGCTGAGGGAGGATTAGAGAGAAGGGCTTTTTATTATTATTTTTATGCTTAATTGCTTACTGTGTTCCAGGTCCTGTTAAGTGCTGAGGTAGATACAAGCTAAGCAGGTTGGACACAGTGTCTGTCCCACATGGGGCTCTCTTAATCTCCATTTTACAGACAAAATAAGGCCCAGAGAAGCTAAGTGAATTTCCCAAGGTCATATAGCAGACAAGTAGTTGGGACTGGAACCTAGGCCCTTCTGAGTCCCAGACGTGTGTTCTATCCACTAGGTCACTCTGCTTCTCCTAGGTAACACTGGGTCAGAGCAGACTGTCACCCAGGCTCCCACAAGGAGCCTGAATCTCCTGTCTCGGCTGGGGCATGGCACATTCCTGGGCAAAGAGAGGGAGCTGTGGCCTTATAGTTGGTAGGAACACATAAAAGCAAGGATTCTTCCAAACCCCTTTGCAGGGAAAGGCCAAGGCGGAGAGGCTAGGCAGCCAGAGAGTAGGTCTGGAAGCTCCAGGATTTGCAGGAGACCCCACCTCTGCCCCAATTTTCTGGGTTGTCTGCTAGGCAGCTCTCGGATAAACCAGCTCTGCCTAGTTCCCTTTGTCTTTAGAAGGGGCTGAAGGGAAAGCTGGGCATCTGAAGATCAGCGTGGATGACTCCAGGGGCGAACGTCTCTCGGGGAAATCCGTTGGATGCAGGGCAGGCCAGTGGTGAAGCTACAGGTTCAACATTGAGCTGGGCAGAGTGAACCTTCCTCTCCAAACTGCATTCCCTGTGCCCCATGGCACCATGCTGACGTTCCAATCAGCCACCGAGGAGTCACCACACTTCTGTTTTTACAAGCGAGACAAGCAGGCCCTCTCGATGCAAAGAGCTTGTTCCTTTCTTATCAGCAGGTGCTCCCTGGTTTTCCACTGATGAGGATCCCAGCCGAGCCAGGGCCAGATGGCAAACAGACCTCCCAAGCCTCCCCTGTTGAAACTGTTGGAAATGTTTATCCTACATCAAACACCCACCGGCCAGGGAGAACTTCAGCTCAGGGACGTTGCCAAAAAAGACCTATCATATTGAAAGGCCTTGCCTTAACCCTCCGCTCTACCTTTGACAATTTCCATTTTAGCCTGTGGATTTTCTACTGAAATGTCCTTCAATAAACAATCCTCGAGGAAAAAAATTCTCTAGAATTCAATGATCGCAATAACCAGGCCCTTGGATAGACCTGCAGAGAGATGGGGCTTTGGCCCAGAGATACTCATTCTTCATATAAATGACTTGGTTTGAATCTACTTGGGTAGAAGGATCAGTAATAATTATTGTATTCATTCTCTGCTTTGCATGTGCTGAACAGCCCTTTCATTGGTCCAGGGTCAAGAGTGTGACTTGGAAAATTGGGAGACATCAATCAATCGTATTTCCTGAACACTTACGGTGTACAGCTGTGTGACTTTGGGCAAGTCACTTAACTTTTCTGTGCCTCAGTTACCTCATCTGCAAAGTGGGGATTAAGACTGTGAGCCCCACATGGGACAAACTGATTACCTTGTATCTACCCCAGCTGTTAGAACAGTGCTTGGCACATAGTAAACGTTTAACAAATACCATCATCATCATCATCATTGTACTGAGTCCTTGGGAGAATGCTATATAATAGCTTTAGTAGACATGCTCTCTACCAACAAGGAGCTTACAGTCTAAAGAGGGAGACAGACATTAAAATGAATTACAGGTATGTACATAAGTGTTCTGGGATTGAGGGCAGGGCTAATAAAGAGTGCAAATCCAAGTGCAAGGGCGATGCAGAAGGGAGAGGGAGTGGAGGAAATTAGGGTTTAGCTGGGAAAGGCCTCCAGGAGGAGATGTGATTTTAATAAGGCTTTGAAGGTAACAATTATAATGATTATGGGATTTATTAAGTGCTTACTATGTGCCAAGCACTGCTCTAATCACTGGAGTAGATACAAGATTATCATGTTGGACACAGTTCTGTCTCACCTGGGGCTCAGTCTAGGCAGGAGGGACAAGGATTTAATCCCCAAATTACAGATGAAATTCCCACTTTAATCCCCAATTTGCATATCTTTCTCTGCCGAGTTGCCTCAGCTGACCCAGGTCCTCTAAAGTCTCCTGGAGCAGAGAGCTGTCTGAGGACACAGAAATCTCTCTCTTATGAGCTGGCTCAGGGCATCAAAAATCACTCGAGACAGACAGTTGCTCTCCCTGCTGAGCTGCCTCTTGGACATGAGCTTTTAATAAGGCATTGAGGGTGGGAAGAGTAATTGTCAGAAATGAAGGGAGAAGAAGGTCCAAGCTAAAGGCAGAATGTAGGTGAGCAGTTGGTGGTGAGATAGACTAGATTAAGACACAGTGAGTAAATTGGAATTAGAGGAACATTACTGAGAATGCTGAGTTGTAGAAGGAAATCTTCCAGGTAAAATAGGATGGGACAAGGTAATTGAGTGTTTTAAAAACCAGTGGTAATGAGTTTCTGTTTGTTGTGAAGGTGGATGGGCAACTGCTGGAGGTCCTTGAGGAGTAGGGAAATGTGGACTAAATTTTTGTTCATTTTTTTTTTAGAAAAATTATCCGGTCAGCAGAATGTAGTATGGACTGGAGAGTGGTGAGTCAGGAAGCAGGGAGGTCAGTGAGAAGACAGATTTAGTTGTCAAGATGGGATAACATAAGTGCTCAGATCAATGTGATAGCAGTTTGGATTGTGAGGAAAGGGCATATTTTAGTGATGCTGTGAAGGTTGAACTGACAGGATTTGGTGACAGATTGAATACGTGGGTTGAGTGAACGAGATGACTCGAATCATGCCATGTTTACAGGCTTGTGAGACAGCACCACAGTGATAGGAAAGTCAGGGGAGGATAGGGTATGAGTTGGAAGATGAGAAGTTCTGTTTTGCATATTTTAAGTTTGAAGTATAGGCGGCATATCCGAGTAGAGATGTCCTGAAGGCAGGAGGAAACCTGAAACTGTAAAGAAGGAGAAAAATCGGGACTGGAGTGACAGACTTGGGAATCATCCTCATAGAGGTGGTAGTTGAAGCCGCGGGGAATAAATAAATTCCCCAAAGGAGATGTTTCAATTCCAGATCACGAAGTCAGGAAATGCCATCTGGGTCAGTGGTATTGGTGGTTCAGTTTTCTGACCAAAGGGCCACTGAGGGTGTTCTCAGCAGTGGGTAGGCCCAGCAGAAATCTGGAAAAATAGACTGGCTTAAGTGGGCAGCCCCCCTCTCAGGATCACATCTGGAGAGTTTCCAGTAATCTCCCAGTCTTGGTTATGGGAGGGTGAGTCAAGTAGAGACATGCCTATTCCATTCCTAGCTTGGCCAGTGGCTGGTGAGTAGAAGGCAATCTGCTACAAGTCAAAATTCACCCAATCTAGTTTGCCCCCAGCCCTTCACTAGGTGCACAGGCCAGAAAGGGATCCCAGGATTACATTGTCAAAAGATGGGCCTATATAAGTCGTCCTAAATAACCTAAAGTTAGAAGTTGGCCAGACCCTGGGATACTGGGACATTTCCCTGTGAACTGAGATACCTGATTCTTGTGAACCCCATGAGGGACAGGAAATATGTTTAATTCCCACACGTCTATTTTCTCCCAGCATTTAGTACAGTGCTATGCACACCGTAAGCACTTAACATACTATTACTACTATGTGAGACTCAGCCCTGTTGATACTTGCCCTCCTTGGGAAGAGGGCAAGGGCAGCACGGTGGTGTAATTGTCTTTCTGCTCTTTCGTTCTTCCTTGCTCCCTCTCCTCTCATTTTTGCTCCTTGCTTTTATATTTTCTCCCTCTTCTAAGTTGGATATTTATTAAGTGCCTTTTATGTACTAAGCACTAGGGTAACTACAGGATAATGAGATCAGCCGTGATCCCTAGTCCACATGAGGCTCAATGTCTAAGTATGGTTTTACTACTCTGGTGTTTTTTTGGTCTAGGCGGGAGGTGGGTATTATGCCCTTACTGTGTGTCAGGGACTGTAGTAAGTGCTGGGGTAGATAAAAGCTGAACAGATTGGACACGGTCCGTGTCCCACATGGTGCTAACAGTTTTAATCCCCATTTTCCTGATGAGGAAACTGAGGCACAGAAAAGTTAAATGACTTGCCCAAGGTCAGAGAGCAGATGAGTGGCAGAGCCAGTATTTAGAATCCAGGACTCTGACTCTAGGCCTATGCTCCTCCAAAGTATTCTTCCCTTAGAGAAGCAGCAGGGTCTAGTGGATAGAGGACGGGCCTGGGGGTAAGGAGTTCATTCATTCAGCCGTATTTATTGAGCACTTCTGTGTGTGGAGCACAGTACTAAATGCTTGAAAATGCTTGGAAAGTACAATTCAGCAACAGAGAGAATTCCTACCCAACAACGGGCTCAGATGTGTTCTAGCTCCGCCACTTATCTGCTATGTGGCTTTGGACAAGTCACTTTATTTCTCTGTGGCTGTTACCTCATTGGTAAAATGGGAATTAAGACTGCGAGCCCTACATGCAACAGGGACTGTGCCCAACTCAGTTTGCTTGTATCCACCCCAAAGCTTAGGACCTGCCACATCGTATGTGCATAATAAATACCACAACAGTTATTACTATTGTTGTTATTATTCCCTCCCCCTCTTCTGTGCCTCTGTTTCTATTTCTGTGAATTCCTAAATTTGCAGGATATGGCCATTCTCTTTTGGAAGGTTCATCCAGCCTGGCGGGTGGTAATGTGGTTATTGTTTTTCCCCCAAATTGGTCTGGAGAAATTACTCCACTGTGCGATCTGTGTGATCTGGAGCAAGTCACTTCACTTCTCTGTGCCGCAGTTACCTCATCTGTAAAATGGGGATTAAGACTGTGAGTCCCATGTGGGACATGGACTGTGTTCAACCTAATTAGCTTGTATCTACCCCAGTTCTTAGTATAGCTGGCACGTAGTAGGTGCTTAACAACAAACACTGTAAAAAAAACATCCTGGCTAGAGTCTGGGTGAGAAGAGGATGTTGTTCTTTGGTATTCATCTCTCAGCCAAAGGGGCTGTGTTTCTTCAAGGGCCTGAACGACAGCTCCCCATACCAGTGCCTCACTGGTGGCAGTCATCCCTCTGAATTTCAGGGTTGGAAAACTGAAATCCTGAGGCAGCTGTGCTTTGGGTCAGTTTCAGGAGTAAAAGCTTATCTTCCGTATGCACATGCGAATGGTCTCAACCTCCGCAGTTTGTCCAACCATGACTCAACCTGTGAACCGTAGAGAGGGAGTAGTGAGGACATTGGATAGCTGACATCTGGCAATAATCCCCAAACATCATTTAACCAGGTGATTCAACATTTTCCCCGCACCAAACCACCTACCGGGACTGTAAGCAGAATGAATTATTTGAGATCTCAGCCTCAGAATCCCCAGCATGGTGGATTGAGTGCCACGTTTAGGCAGAGAGCTGTTACGGACACTGCGGAAACTGGTAAAATAAGTAAAAGACGTGATCCCTACCCTCAAAGCTCATGTTCTCATGGAATAAGATGGGGGTATAAAGAGGAATGAAGTGGCCAGAAGCGAGTAGCAGAAGGAAGAGAGAGGAGATGGGGACATAATCAATTGGCCAACTAGGATCTTGTCTACTGACTCTATTGTACTGTCCTCTCTTAAGCATTTGGTACAGGTACTCTGCACAGAGTAAAGGTTCAATAAATACCACGGACTGAACTGAACAGCCCCTGGATAATTGAGATGGCAGTGTCTCTGAACTTGCAATCCTGCTGAGGGCAGGTGGGGCTGGCTTGAAGCAACTGCGAAGATTAGGATAATAATGATGATAATGATGATTGTGAAGGATCAACATCGTAAACTCTCCATTAAGAAAGAATGAAATAAGACAAAAGGAATAATACTTATGCTTCTAGAATCCCCCTCAGTGAGGCATGCTGACCTTCTTTGGCTTCTCTAGACTGTCTAGTGTAATGGGGGATGGAGAGGGGAGCAGGAGATGTAAGCATCACACACATGTTCTTGCTCTCTAACGCTCTCATTCTTGATCTCATTCTCTTTCATTCTCTCTCTCATTCTCACTTGCTCACTCTTTTCCTCTCTCTCACTTCCTCACTCTTGTTTTCTCTTGCTCTTTTGCTCACTCACTTGCTGTTTCACTTTCACTCGTTCTTGTGCTCTCACTCTTGCACTCTCACTAACATTATCTCCCACTCATTTTTTCTTTCACTCTTTCTTACTTTTTCTGCCCCTTTTCTCTCCCTCCCCCCTTTTCTCTCCCTCCCCCCTTTTCTCTCCCTCCCCCCTTTTCTCTCCCTCCCCCCATCCCAATTCTCCCATTCTCCCTGTGGCCTCCCTAGCTCCAGGGAACTAAGTGGATTACAGCTGGAGCCAGAGAAAGGGAACAAACAACATCTGGGTAGGAAGAGAGCCAAGAAGTGTGGCTTCTGCAGGGTCAGTCATTTCCGCTGGAGCTATCTCAAAGGTTAATCTCTAAGGGCACAGTAAGGCAGAGGGTTTGTTTCAGGGTTCTGGCTTAGAATCATGTCAGCCTGGGCTCATCTTGGCGGTGGAGTTAATGAATCACCTGCAAAAAGGCCAAACACAAAGACGTTTATCAGTTGCAGTTATTGGAGGGCAGAGAGGGACTTGGGTTCCTCATTTCTATGGGAGGGGGGCCTGCAGGTTGAAGAGAATTGTTGCCCCAGAGTGATTTATTTGACTCAGATTTTCCCTTTTGTCTGGGTTACTGCTTAGTAGTAAGTCAGGCACTTAAGAAGGTGAATTCCCACTTTTCCAGGCCCCTAAAGGATAGGAACCTGATCACCAATCAAGTGATGAGCACTGTTAGCCATTTGTAGCATTTACAGGTCTTGAGACTATAAGCTCACTGTGGGCAGGGAAAGTGCCTACCACCTCTGTTGTGGCTCAGTCATGCCTCTGCTGATGACCGCTTGCTGATGACCTCTGTCTCACATCCTGCCTCTGGCCTGGAATGTCTTCCCTCTTCATACCCAAAATACAATGACTCTTCCCCTGTTTCTAGACTGTGAGCCCGTTGTTAGGTATTGGCCATCTCTATACGTTACCAACTTGTACTTCCCCAGCGCTTAGTACAGTGCTCTGCACACAGTAAGCGCTCAATAAATACAATTGAATGAATGAATGAAGGCACATCTCCTCCAAGAGGCCTTCCCTGACTAAACCCTCATTTTCCTCTTTTTCCACTCCCTTCTGCATCACCTCTGCACGTGGATTTGCATCCTTTATTCACTCCTCCTTCAGCCCCACAGCACTTACGTACATATCCTCAATTTTCTTTTTTATATTAACGTCTGTCTCCCGCCAAGACTTTGAGCTTGTTATAGGCAAGGAACATGTCTACCAATTCTGTTGTGCCATAATTTTCCAAGTGCATAGCACAGTGCTCTGCCCACAGTAAGTGCTCAGTAACTATGATTGATACTTTCCTGAGCACTTAGTACAGTGCCCTGTACAAAATTTGCCCTCAATAAATACCACTGATGATGATGGAACAAGCAATACAAGCAGAAGACATGGACCTCACAGTTAATTGGAGGAACTTAAGTAGACAAAGAGAGTGTATATATATATATGTGTATATATATTGGAAACCAGAGGGAAAATATGAATAGAGTTGTTAACAGCAAGAGTAAACAAAAAATGGATAAAAATAATTGGCTACCAATTTTCCTTTCCTTAAGTTGAAAAAAAAAATCTTTGAGGCGCCATTGGGAAGCAGCACAGACTAGTCTTACTGTGACCTGCTAAATCCCACCAATTCTTTCTCCAAACATTTCCTGGATTCATCTAGTTCCTCCCCTTCCTTTCCACCCAAACAGCCGCCACCCTAAACCAAGGATTGGTGCTACCACAGCTTGGCTGATGTTAACCTCCTCATTGGTTTCCCTGTCTCCAGCCTCTCCCTCTTCCAATCCATCCATTCATTTATTCATTCATTCAATTGTACTTATTTAGCACTTAATGTGTGCAGAGCACTGTACCAAGAGCTTGGGAAGTACAAGTTGGCAACACATAGAGACAGTCTTTACCCAACAGCGGGCTCACAGTCTAGAAGGGGGAGACAGACAACAAAACAAAACATGTGGAGAGGTGTCAAGTCATCAGAACAAATATAATTAAAGCTAAATTCACATCATTAACAAAATAAATAGAATAGTAAATATGGACAAGTAAAATAGAGTAATAAATCTGTACAAACATATATATGTGTATATATATATATATATATATATATGTGTATATATATATATATATATATATATATACACACACAGGTGCTGTGGGGAGGAGAAGGATGTAGGGCCGGGGGGAGGAGGAAAGGAAAAAGGGGGCTCAGTCTGGGAAGGCCTTTTGGAGGAGGTGAGCTCTCGGTAGGGCTTTGAAAGGAGGAAGAGAGCTAGCTTGGCGGATGTGCAGAGGGAGGGCATTCCAGGCCAGGGGAGGATGTGGGCTGGGGGTCAATGGCGGGACAGGTGAGAACGAGGTACAGTGAGGAGGTTAGCGGCAGAGGAGAGGAGAATGTGGGCTGGGCTGTAGAAGGAGAGAAGGGAGGTGAGGTAGGAGGGGGTGAGGTGATGGACAGCCTTGCCCAGGTTGTCCTCCTGAAACCTAATCCAGCACATATCTTTCCACTCCTCAGTGGTACCCCATGTCCCCCACATCAAGAAGCTCTTGACCAGTGATTTCAAGGTTCCATCAGTTTTCTGTTACATATTTGCTCCCTTTACCTGTTTCTCCCCAGCTATAACTCTTCATTCCTCCCAAACTCACCTTCTAACTATACGCCTTGTTACTTTCCCACCTTCGACCCCTTGTTCCTGCTTTTTCCCCAGTATGAAACTCCCTCCTCTTCAGAATCTGGCTGACCTTAGCCCTCCCTATCTTCAAAGCCCTCTTAAAATTCCCCAGGAATCCTTCTCCAGTTAATCCTCAATTAATCCCAAATCTAATGAACCACCTCTAGCATGACTTATGACTTATGCATACTCAATTGTGCAGTTCATTTATTCTGATAATTAATCCTGTCTTTTTATGGTATTGAAGCACTTGCTATGTGTTAAACATCTTTTTAAGCATTGGGGTGGATAAAGTCAATCAGATTGGACACCATTCCTGTCCCAAATGGTGCTCACAGTGTAAGTAGGAGAGAGTAGGGTTGAATCCCTATTTTGCAGCTGAGGAAACTGAGGCACAGAAAAGTTACGTGACTTGCCCAAGGTCACACAGCAAGCAAATGGCAGAACTGGGATGAGAACCCAGGTCCTCTGACTTCCAAGCCTGTGATCTTTCCACTAGGCCACACTACTTTCTACCGCATATCTTGTCCTTGTTCTTTCTGCAGCTCCCATGATTGTAAATATGCTGTGTGTCTACCTCTCCCAACAAATTTAAAATCACTTCATGAGCAGGGAATGGTTTGGGTCTTTTTTTTCTTGTTTTGTATTTTGATAAGTGCTTAGTATACTATGTTGTGATCAATAAATGTCATTACTGTCCTTCCCTGCCCTTTCCTTCCCTTCCCCTCCCTTCTCAATCCCCCATCTGATTTCCCCCTCTTCACTACTCCTTTTCTACCTCCACCTCCTTTTTTGCCTCCTACTCCTTCCCACCCCACTGTGGTAGGTGGGGAGGGGCAGAAACGGGCAATTGGTCACTCTCTGTACAGACAGTTATTTTACTTTCCCACAGCTGCTGGCAGAATTTCCAAGGACCTCCCAAGTAGGCTAAGTAGTCCCTGATAATTGAGCAGGAGTTGTGACTGGTCTGCTCTGGGAGCTCCTCTGGGAGCTCACCTCTGGAGTGTCTCTGTCTCCTCTCTGATTCCTCCCCAAATCCTCTCCCTGACCTAAGCTCCTCAAAGCTCCCCAAGATATGTATGTTGCCAGCTTGTACTTCCCAAGCACTTAGTACAGTGCTCTGCACACAGTAAGCGATCAATAAATATGATTGAATGAATGAATGAATGTACCAATTTTGTTCTTTCCCTGCTGTTGACTCTTTCTTTTCAAATTCAGACACTCCCTCACCCCCAGCAAGAACCCTGAGTGCTATTCCTTGTAAGGACTTTGGCAGTTGGGCAGGGACAAGAAAGCCTCAAATAAAGCAATGAATCAGTTAGTTGCAGTTATTCAGTGTCTAGTGTATGCTGAGCATGTAATAATAATGATGGCGTTTGTTAAGTGCTTACTATGTGCAAAGCACTGTTCTAAGTGCTGGGGAGGATACAAGGTGATTAGCTTGTCCCACGTGGGGCTCACAGTCTTAATCCCCATTTTACAGATGAGGGAACTGAGGCACAGAGAAGTTAAGTGACTTGCTAAAAGTCACACAGCTGACAGTTGGCAGTGCTGGGATTTGAATCCATGACCCCTGCCTCTCAAGCCCATGCTTTTTCCACTGAGCCACACTGCTTCTCTGCACCAAGTGTTTGAGAGAATATGATAGAAGTAAGAGATGGAAGAGAAGCAGTGTTGCCTAGTAGATAGATCATGGAATTGGAAGTCAGAAGGACTTGGGTTCTAATCCTGACTCTATCACTTGTCTGCGGTATGACCTCAGGAAAGTTATTCCACATCTCTGTGCCTTGGGTACCTCATCTTTAAAATGGGGATTAGGGTGAGGATTTGGGGAGCAATAGGGAGGCAGTGCCCCATATGGTATATGGACTTTGTCCAACCTTGTATCTACTCCAGCACTTGGCAGAGTGGCTGGCACACAGTGAACACTTAACATATATTGTAACCAAAAAAAAAAAAGGAGTAGTGTGGCCTAGTAAAAAAGGCACGGGCATAGGAGCCAGATAACTTGAGTTCTATTCTTGGCTCCACCACCTATGAATCGAGTTACCTTGGATAAATCACTGAACTTCTGTGTTCCTCAGTTTCCTCACTTTTAAATGGGAATTCAATACCTTTCTCCCTCCAATTTAGACTGAAAGATCATGAAATCCAGTACTGCGTCTGACCTGATTATCTTGTATTTACCCTAGAATTTAGTATAGTAATAATAATAATGATGGCATTTGTTAAGCGCTTACCATGTGTGAAGCTCTTTTCTAAGCGCTGGGGGGGATACAAGGTGATCAGGTTGTCCCACATGGGGCTCACAGTCTTAATCCCTATTTTACAGATGGGGTAACTGAGGTCCAGAAAAATGAAGTGACTTGCCCAAAGTCACACAGCTGACAAGTGGCGGAGCTGGGATTAGAACCCATGACCTTTGGCTCCCAAGCCCGTGCTCTTTCCAATGAGCCACACTGCTAGTACTGGGCACATAGTAAGTACTTAGCAAGCACCACAGTTATTATTATTATTATTATTATTATTATCCCTGCCCTCAAGGAGATTGTAATCAAATGAGGGAGATGACCACAAATTATTTATAGTTCTATTTTTCTTTATTATTTATTCAAGGTGTTTAAGCACTTACTATGTATCAAGCATTGTTCTAAGCATTAAGATAGATTCAAGTTAATCAAGTTGGACATAGTTTTTGCCCCACATGAAGCTCAAAGTTTAAGTAGGAGGGATATCGTGTTGAAATCTAATTTTACAGTATAAGAAATTGAAGCAGAGCTGTTGAATGATTTGCCCATGGTCACCAGTAAAAAAAAACTTGCAGACTGGGATTCAAACACAGGTCCTCTGAGTCCCAGGCTCACGGCTCTATTCAATAGGCCATACTGCTTCAGTATAATTTGGTTTGGCTGCTACAATCACCCCAAACAAATAATATTTTTAACAGTGGCAGCCTTGATTGTAATAACATTTGGGACAGTGTGGGCTTATGGAAAGGTGTGGGAATCAGGGGCCTTGGGTTCCAATTCCCAGATCTTTGGGGTCTTTCTAGGCTTCCAATTCCTCATCTACCTCTTCCCTGATTTACAGCAAAGTTGTGAGGATAAAGTGAGATAGTGTGGGAATGCTCTGGAAAACAAATGCACTACCAAGAGGCTGTAAGTATTTACTAAAATTAAAATATTGAAGTTATTGTTAGTTAAATTTCATCTTCAAATGCCATCATCATTTCCTACCCATAACAACCCCATGGACACCCCCCCTTCAGAATGTACCATCTTCTGTCATAAGGTATGTGTATCCATAGAGTTTTCATTTCATCATATGCCATTTAAGTGAAGCTAGAAGTCCTCATGTAGTGATTATAACCTCCTCGAGGGCAGGGATCATGCGTACTTACCCTACTGTGATGGCCCAAATGTTTAGTACAGTACTCTGCACACAGTAGGTGCTCAATAAATGCCATTGACTGATGGAAAGACACATTATCACTTTGAGCAGGCAGTATGGCATTTGAAATTTGTTCTTTGAATAGTATAGTATTTGAAGACTAGTACCTATGTTTATGGTGAATTGTCAGAGCCTAAAATACTGTGCTATAAACTAACACAGAAGAATTTTTCTAGAAAGTAAACCAAGAGAAATATTTAATAGTAGAGCGGGAGCCAAAGAAGAAAGTCTGGGAAAGCACATATTCACGAAACCCAGGGGGCTAGGCTAATGAAAATGAATAGCTGAAACTCTGAAAGTTTACTCTGAAAGTGGAGTAGAGGCTTTAGCAATCAGTAGGAGGTCACCTTGAATGTAAACTTTGGTGTTCCTGACATTCAATCAGTGAGATACACTGAGTGCTTACTGTGTGCACAGCACTGTGCTAAATGCTTGGGAGAGTCCAGTAGACACTTGCCCTGCTCACAAGGAGGTAACAGTCTAGTCTTTGGGTGTACAGTTGGTTCTGCCAGAAGATATGTTTTCACTACACCTTCTGCATGGAATGAGATGGCAGCGATTAGGGAATGTCTTTTAGATAATATTCTCCTGTCTGGATAGAACATGATGTAGGGTCAGGAGCGACAGCTGTGAGGATGCACACGGCATTGGATGTTAGAGAAGCAGTGTGGCTTAGTGGAAAGAGTATGGGTTTGGGAGTCAGAGGTTATGGGTTCTTATCCTGCTTCCACCACTTGTCAGCTGTGTGACTTTGGGCAAGTCACTTAACTTCTCTGTGCCTCAGTTACCTCATCTGTAAGATGGGGATTGACTGTGAGCCCCATAAGGGACAACCTGATTACCTTGTAACTACCCCAGCACTTAGAACAGTGCTTGGTACATAGTAAGTGCTTCACAAATGCCATTATGTTATTATTTAATAATAAATTGAGGTATTTTTGAAGTTCTTACTCTATGCTAAATGTGTACTAAGTGCTTGGGCACATGGTTGAAGTAGGTGGATATGAGTAGAGCACTAAACAACAAGGTATCTTCACCATGTTATGGAAATGATTGTCCTTTGAGAAAAGGGATGTGATGAAGTTGGGTTGGTTGGGGGAGCCTCCCTTCTTTCACCTGACATCAGGTGATGAGGGACCCCTGAGCTGCAGGGGCAAGGTGGGCAGAAACTAAGATGCACGTGGTCAGAATCCCAACAAATCTGTGGGCTCTAGGATCTTTTCTTTTCTTTTTAATTTTAAATGGTATTTGTTAAGCACTTCCAATATGCCAGGCACTGAACTAAGCACTGATTATAAAAGATAATCAGGTTAGACACAGTCCATGTCCCACATGGGGCTCACAGTCTTAATCCCCCTTTTACAGAAGAGTTTAACTGGGGCCCAGAGAAGTGAAGTGACTTGCCCAAGATCACACACAGGCAAGTGGCAGAGCCAGGATTAGAACCCAGGTCCTTCTGATTCCCAGGCCCGTGCTCTAGCCACTAGGCCATGCTGTTGCCAGAATCAGTGTCTCTCCTGACACTCTCAACAAAGACTGTTTCCTGGAACTTTGACAAGCCCAAAGGCCACTCCTTCCCAGTACTGCTTGAGCAACTTTTTAATGCTCTTAACTTGAACAGGTTCATTTTTTGTTTTCTCTTATTATTTGCTCATTATTATCTGATTCAATGTTGCTTATAATTCAATCTTTTTGTTTTATGCATATTCTACCCCCACTTTGCTGGGATAGATTTGATTTTTCTTGTATAGATTCTAACAGAGTTTTAAAAATGGTATTTATTAAGTGCCTACTATATAATAATAATGGCATTTATTAAGCACTTACTATGTGAAAAGCACTGTCCTAAGCGCTGGGGAGGTTACAAGGTGATCAGGTTGTCCCACAGGGGGCTCACAGTCTTTCTATTTTCATTTTCCATTTCCATTTCATTTCCATTTTCCAGATGAGGTAACTGAGGCCCAGAGAAGTGAAGTGACTTGCCCAAAGTCACACAGCTGTCAAGTGTCAGATTGGGGATTTGAACCCGTGACCTCTGACTCCAAAGCCCTTGCTCTTTCCACTGAGCCACACTGCTTCTCTGCCAAGCGATGGGGTAGATACAAGATAATCAGGTTGGACACGGTCCCTGTCCCACATGGGGCTCTCAGTCTAAAGGTGAGGGAGGAGGATTTAATCCCCATTTTACGGATGAGAAGACTGAGGCACAGAGAAGTTGAGTGGTTTGGCTAAGGTCACACAGCTGAAGTGGCAGAGCAGGGGTTAGAACCGAGGTCCTCTACCAGGCCCACATTGTTTCCACTAAGCCGTGCTGCTTCCCTTAGCGTAGTGCTTGACAGAGTAAGCACTTAAAAAATGCCATAAATAATGATAATGATAAACTTCCTTTGACTCCATAGTTTTCAGTAAATAAATTATCCCCTTTCAGAGGGAACAAGAGTAGTCTTTGAGGAACAGCATTGCCTAGTGGAAAGAGCATGTTTCGGGAAGTCAGAGGACCTGGGTTCTGAACCCAGCTCTGCCCATTGATTGCTGTGTGACCTTGGACAAGTCACTTAATCTCTCGGTGGCTCAGCTACCTAATCTGTAAAGTGGGGATATAATAATAATAAGTAATTATTATGGTATTTCTGAAGCACGTACTTTGTGCCAAGTACTTCCTCCACCCTCCATTAGAATGGGAGCCACATGTAAGACAGAAACTGTGTACTACCTGATAAACTTGTATCTTTCCTGGAACTTAGAATAGTGCTTGAAATATAGTATGTGTTTAACAAATACCATAAGATGGCAAATAAAAGAATTCTGGAATGAAATCAGCCTTAGGGATGAGAAATGCCATCTCTTACCCCTTTCTTTAAGCCATCAAGTCCCTGGTGTTGCTAAATGCAGATCAGAGAATTGATTCTGATTATCTGTCTCCATGATGGAGAAAAAATGCTGAATGTTTGCAGGTGTGGATACATGACCCAATACGGGATCCCTCTGTGGGAATATGATCAGAGCAGTTGGCTCTGGGAGTGGAAATTTCTCCTAGAGGAGAGAAAATACATTTCATGGCCTTCGTTGCCAGGATTTCGTAGCAGAATGGAATTTTTTTTTTAAGTTTTAGTTACATAAGCAGGAAAACCACTTTATAACACCCAGTCCTCTGTAGACTGATATTCCTCTGAACAGAAACTTTTCTGTTTTCTACTCTTCTGCATACCCTGTCTTTCCTTGAACTCCTGGAACCTTCCTTTCCTGGAACTCTCTCTCCCTTCATAGCCTACTGACCTACATATCTTCAGAGTCTGAGATCACATCTCCCCAGCAATCCCTGCTCTTCCCACCTTGTACCCCTCATATGCCTCCATAGCGCTTTTGTACATATGTTGGACTATGTGAAAAATTTTTCTGCTAAGGTCTGAAGGAACAAAGGGAGGATCAGTCCCCAGGGGTCCTTCTTTGATTCTATTTCATCAATTGAAAGGATTGCTTAGTACGATGTTGGTGGGCCATAAAGATAGCATCGTAACATTTCTCCCCATACAAGCCTGGGAGTCAAAGGACTTGGGTTCTGATTCCGGCTCCACCACTTGTCTGCTGTGTGACCTCGGGAAAGTCACTTCACTTCTCTGTGCCTCAGTTACCTTACCTGTAAAATGGAGATTATTAATAATAATAATAATAATAATGGCATTTATTAAGCGCTTACTATGTGCAAAGCACTGTTCTAAGCGCTGGGGAGGTTACAAGGCGATCAGGTCATCCCATGGGGGCTCACAGTCTTAATCCCCATTTTACAGATGAGGCAACTGAGGCACAGAGAAGTGAAGTGACTTGCCCAACGTCATGCAGCTGACAAGTGGCAGAGCCAGGATTTGAACCCATGACCTCTGACTCCAAAGCCCGGGCTCTTTCCACTGAGCCATGCTGATTAAGCCTGTGAGCCCCATGTGGGACAGGGACTGTGTCCAACCTGATTAGCTTGTATCTACCCCAGTGCTTAGTATAGTGCCAGGGACATAGTAAGCACTTAACAAATACCATAAAAAACAAAATAAAAAAAAAACCTCTTATATTGTACTCTTCCAAATGCTTGGTAAACTGCTCTGTAAACATAAGCCCTTAATAAACATGATTGATTGAGTACTGCTTCAAGGAAATCTTGAGGACGGGTTAGTGTCTTCGTAGGTAGAAGCAGCATGGCCACAGGCAAGGGAGTCAGAAAGACCTAGGTTCTAATCTGGACTCTTCCACTTGTCTGCTGTGTGACCTTGGGCAAGTCACTTTACTTTTCTGTACCTCAGTTACCTCATCTGTAAAATGGGGATTAAGACTGTGAGGCCCAGGTGGGACAGGGAGTGTGTCCAACATGATTAGCCTGTATCTGCCCCAGATCTTAGAACAGTGCTTGACACATAGTAAGCCCTTAACAAATACCATCATCATTATCATCCAAATTCTATGGAAATCTTCCAAGCGCATAGTAGGAGTTCAACAAATGCTATTGGTGATGATGAGTTAATGAATAGCTTCCTAACAGATGCAAATTTTTCACTGATAGGTTTTTTAAAAATTATATTTGTCAAGCATTTACTATGTTTTAGGCACTAGTCAAGCAGAGTGGCTCAATGGAAAGAACCCAGGCTTGGGAGTCAGAAGTTGCGGGTTCTAATCCTGGCTCTGTCACTGATCAGCTGTGTG
The DNA here is from genome assembly GCF_015852505.1 of Tachyglossus aculeatus. Taxonomy (NCBI): domain Eukaryota; kingdom Metazoa; phylum Chordata; class Mammalia; order Monotremata; family Tachyglossidae; genus Tachyglossus; species Tachyglossus aculeatus. The sequence goes on from NC_052068.1 coordinate 75,796,090, forward strand.
ACTTTGGGCAAGTCACTTAACTTCTCTGTGCCTGTTACCCCATCTGTAAAATGGGGATTAAGACTGTGAGCCCCACGTGGGACAACCTGATCACCTAATACCCCCCCAGTGCTTAGAACAGTGCTTCGCACATAGTAAGCACTTAACAAATACCATCATTATTATTAGTAGTATTTGGTACAGTCCCTATCCCACATGGGGCTCTCAGTCTTAATCTCCATTTTACAGATGAGGTAACTGAGGCACAGGGAAGTTAAGTGATTTGCCTAAAGTCACACAGAAGGCAAGTGGTGGAGCCGGAATTACTACCCAGGCCCATGCTCTACCCACTTGGCCAGGCTGCTTCTCTTGGTTTGTCCATTACTCAAAGTGGTAATGAGCAGAAGGGGTGGATGCCATTGATTTAATGTCAAGATTAAGGGTTAGAAACCTTAGAGCCAAAACCATTGAAACTGTTTAGTAGTTGGTCCACAAATAGTCATACCATGTATGTCCTCTGCCATGTGACATCATGCCTGATGACCATGATGGCATTACTCTACCACATGACTGCTTCAGAGCTACATTTGCAGCTGCCAGTATGATTAGAAATGGAAGGGGGAAGATATAATAACTGTGGTATTTTTTAAGCAGGTATGTACCAAGTTCTGGAGTCGATACAACCGTTCAGTCATATTTACTGTGCACTTACTGTATGCAGAACACTGTACTAAGTGTTGGGGAGAATACAATACAACAATAAACAGACGCATTCCTGAAGCAGCGTGGCTCAGTGGCAAGAGCCCCGGTTTGGGAGTCCGAGGCCATGGGTTCTAATCCTGGCTCCGCCATTTGTCAGCTGTGTGACTTTGGGCAAGTCACTTAGCTTCTCTGTGTCTGTTACCTCAACTGTAAAATGGGGATTAAGACTGTGAGCCCCACGTGGGACAACCTGATTACCTTGTTTCCCTCCCAGTGCTTTGCACATAGTAAGAGCTTAACAAATGCCATTATTATTATTATTAACAAGCTTACAGTCTTAGATAATGAGGTCAGACATGGCCCCTGTCGCATATGGGCTTCACATAGGGAGAACAGGTATTGAGTCCCCATTTTCCATATAGGGAAACTGAGATTCAGATAAAGTTACTTGCCCAGTGTCCCTAAGCAGGCAATGACAGAACCAGATCAAGAACTGAGGTGCTCTTACTCCCCAGCCCATGTTATTTCTACTGGGCCACACAAAGGTGAAGTAGGGAAGAAGAGGATGATGGAAGGGGAAGAGGAGGGAAATAGGCAAGGAAAGATGAGGAACTGTTGGGAAGACAGGGGTCCAACCCTGTCCCTATTCCTGCCTGCGGCTTGCTGGAGCCAGGACAGAAGAAAAAATGTGGGGGCCAGTCTTGGATAAGGGGCTGGGGGCAAGTTTATCATGAGATCCAATAGAAGGAAAACTCTTTGCCCACATTAATACCAGCAGAAGAATTGAAGGGATGGGGGGAAGGTGGTGAAAATTGGTAAAGTGGGGGCCTCCTTTATGCAAAGCACTATACTTGGTGTTCGGCAGAGTGCAAACAATCACTTATTAAAGCCTGTCACTTCTTCCTAATCATTTTAGCAAAAGAGCACCAAATACAGTCATGAACGTTGCTAATGAAATGATTAACTAAAAGGTCAACCATTTACAAGTAGTCATCACACACTGATTTTGATTAGACATGCCCTTTGGCACATCTTTAATCTACAAACATAGTTGTAAAATTGTTCTAATCTTGAAAAAATATGGGCTTGGAAGGATCTCACTGATTTAGAGGGAAGAAAGGGCAGGTCATTTGGAGAGAAACATTTCTTCTGAAATTCCACTGAAACTTTGTAAACTTGAAAATTCCTTCTCTGGTCTTTCAAAGAAATGGTTGGCCCCTATTTCTGGGAAACAACAACAGAGGAATTCTGTTAAATGTCTTAACATTTAAGAAAATTGGAAAAATGCATCTCTGACTTGATTTCTCGTGTAGAATGAGAAAAAGATATGGGAAGGAATTAATTTGCTTTACACATCTAAACTTCATTGGGTACCAATGCACTCTGAATATTAAAGATGCTATGTAAGCATCGTGATAAGGTGCTGATACTTTAAATCAGTGTTTTCAAATGTCAGGGCTGAAAGGTGTGGGAACCAAGTTGTTTTGTGGGTGGTGGTTCATTTTGTCTTTTAAGAGCTTGCTATTCTCAGCAGAGTGAGTAAATAGCATTCACTGAAGTGATTAACTAGATACTAATCCATACAATAAACTCTGATGGACAGCATATACCATATAGCAGTTTGGTCCATTTAGAAAGAGTGATTTTTTTTCTCCTCTGTTGCATTTTCAATCATAAAGGAACCTCTAAGAAAGGGTTGAAAAGAGATGCTGTGGCATTTGCTTGGCTTGTGAAATATGCAGCACTCTAGAGTAGCAGTCCCTGATGGACTCAATCCATTCTTCCCAGAATGCTGATATGTTTGTGGCCCATATTCATTTTGACTGGACTATAAACTCTAGAGCATGCTTGCCTGGACTATACCATGTCTACTAACTCCGGTTTTTTGGGTTTTGTTTTTTTTTGCTGCTGCTGTTAGTTTGTTTTTATGTTTTTTGCTAATGATATTTGCTGAGTGGTTACTATCTGCCAGGCCCTGAACTAAGTGCTGGGGTAAGTATGAGCTAAGCTAATCAGGTTGAACATAGTTAATGTCCTACATGGGGCTCATAGTCTTAATCCTCATTTTATTCTGTTTGTTCTGACGACTTGACACTTGTCCACACGTTTTGTTTTGTGGTCTGTCTCCCCCTTCTAGACTGTGAGCCCGTTGTTCGGTAGGGACCTTCTCTATCTGTTGCCAACTTGTATTTCCCAAGCGCTTAGTCCAGTGCTCTGCACACAGTAAGCGCTTAATAAATATGATTGAATGAATGAGTGAATGAATTTTACAGATGAGATCATTGAGGCACAGAGAAGTTAAGTGTTTTGTCCAAGGTCACACAGCAGACAAGTGGTAGAGCTCGGATTAGGAGCCAGGTCCTCTGACTCTCAGGCCCTTGTTTTATCCACTTGGCCATGCTGCTTCCCAATTCTATTGTAATAATAATAATAATGATGGTATTTGTTAAGCGCCTACTATGTGCAAAGCACTGTTCTAAGCGCTGGGGGATACAAGGTGATCAGGTTGTCCCACGTGGGGCTCACAGTCTTAATCCCCATTTTACAGATGAGAGAACTGAGGCACAAAGAAGTGAAGTGACTTGCCCAAAGTCACACAGCTGACAGAGCTGAGATTTGAACCCATGACCTCTGACTCCAAAGCCCGTGCTCTTGCCACTGAGCCACGCTGCTTCCAAGTGATTAGTACAGTCGTCTGCACTCAGTAAGCACTCAATAAATACCATTGATTGACTGAGAAGGTGACTGGGGTAGGTTTTTAATGATTCCCAGATTACTTTTAATAATAATTATAGTAATAATAATAATGATACTTCTTACGCACATACTATGTGCCAGACCCGGTTCTAAGCACGGGGGTGGATACAAGCAAATTGGGTTGGACACAGTCCCTGTCCCACATAGGGCTCACAGTATCAATCCCTGTTTTATAGATGAGGTAACTGAGGCCCAGAGAAGTGAAGTGATTTGCCCAAGGTCACACAGCGGACAAGTGTCAGAGCTGTTGTTAGAATCCAGGTCCTTCTGATGCTCTACCTACTAAGCACACTGCTTCTTTTAAAATAACAACTCTGCAGTAATGTAAGGCAGGACATCACTTTCCCCCACCAAGCTTAAATAAAAGAAGGGAAGTTGCTTTGATCCTTGGCCATGGCTGTTTGCAGAGATTCCAGAAAGAGTCTCCACGGCCCATAGGAAAACTGCTCAACCAGGAGTCAGTTGTAAAGAACTTCAATTAGAGCATCTCAGCAGGAAGACGTCATCAAATTGCTGGGAAATAACTTGAACTGTCCTTTTTGGCTCCTGGAAACAGTCACCTGCACTGGTATTCATATTTGAATGCTGCATGCTCTCTGTGGTGTGCAGAGTCCCTGCTTCTGCTTCTTTCATTGTCTACTTTTACTTAAGATGATAGATCTTCCCCTTTTCTACTATAAGCAGCACTATTTTGGTCATATATCTTCCAAGAGGCCTTCCCCGATTTAAGCCCCTTTTCCCCCATGCTCCCTCTCCCTTCTGCATCCTTTGTGGACTTCCATCAGTGATCTTTGGGCATTTGATATTCACCCCCTCTCAACTCCACCACGCTTATGTACACACCTTTAAATTATGTTATAAATTATTTATATAAATGTCTGTCTCACCCACTAGATGTAAGCTCGGCTGTGGGCAGGGAACCTGTCTGCTGACTCTGCATTGCACTATCCCAAGTGCTTTGCATGGTGTTCTGCACATAGCGCTCGATAAATACCATTGCTAATGAAAATACCTCTGATAGTATGATCTACCCCTTCTTCCTCCTTCCACAGGTCATAGAATCCTAGCAGTCTGCAACTGGGCAGGGCCTTAAGAGGCCATCTATTCCATCCTTCCACCATAAAAAAATCTCCTCAGACAGTTGAAACTCTGTTTTTCAAGGTATTCAGGGAAAGAGATGATGCCTCAGTCTCAAGTACTTGTGGGGTATAGATCCAAGAGTATTGACTATGCAGAATGGAGGGGAAATAGGAGCTTAAGGAAGGCTTCCTAGATTTGATTTTAATAATAATAATGATATTTAAGTGCTCACTATGTGCCAAGGTCTGTTCTAAGCACTGGCGGGGGGGATACAAGGTAATCAGGTTGTCCCATGGGGGGCTCACAGTCTTAATCCCCATTTTACAGATGAGGGGACTGAGGCATAGAGAAGTGAAGTTACTTACCCAAAGTCACACAGCAGACAAATGGCAGAGCTGGGATTAGAACCCACGACCTCTGATTCCTAAGCTCGGGCTCTTTCCATTGAGCCACGCTGCTTCTCATATTTTAAAAGGGCTTTGAATGTGGGGAGAGTGGTCGTCTGTCAGATGTAAAGGCGGAGGGAGTTCCAGGTAGGGGAGGGGGGAAATGCGGATGAAATATTGGTGGTGAGATAGATGAGATTGAGGTACAGTGAGTAGGTTGGCATTAGAAGAGCAAAGTGTTGGGGTTGGATTGTAGAGAGAAATCAACAAGGTAAGGAAGGAGGGGGGCAAGGTGATAGTGCTTGAAAGCATTGAGCATTTCTTTCAGAAAAAATGAGTATATATTCATGTCAGGTGCTCTGACATATCAAGGAAGATTATATGCCATTCAATAACTATGAACCATTATGAACCATTAATCATTATTAGAGAAACAGCATGGCTCCATGGAAAGAGCACAGGCTTTGGAGTCAGAGGTCATGGGTCCAAATCCCGGCTGTGCCAATTGTCAGCTGTGTGACTTTGGGCAAGTCACTTAACTTCTCTGGGCCTCAGTTACCTCATCTGGAAAATGGGGATGAAGGCTGTGAGCCCCCCGTGGGGCAACCTGATCATCTTATAACCTCCCCGGCACTTAGAACAGTGCTTTGCACATAGTAAGCACTTAATAAATGCCATTATTATTATTTTTTTTAACCACAGCTCTTTCAAGCAAAGTCACACAAGAAAATCCTAGTCTTTTTGGAAGAAAATGTTTTCCTTTCTAATATCATAGTAACTGTGGTAAGTGCTTGCTATGCATCAAGCACTGTACTAAGTTCTGGGGTAGATAAAAGATAATTTGATCACTGTTTATGTCCCACATGGGATCCACAGTCTGATGGAGAGAGAACTGGTATTGAGTTCCTATTCCTCAGAAAAGGAAACTGAGACACTGAGCAGTTGTGACTTGCTCAAGGTCACAAGGCAGGAAAATAGCAGAGCCGGGTTTGGAAACCAGGTCCTCTGTCTCCCAGGCCTGTGCTTTTTCCACTAGGGCATACTGCAATTTCTTTTGCAAATATTGGCAGAGAATTCTTCTCCGATCATTTCAAAAATTATCCTATGCTTGATTAGTTTCCAGAGGATTCTTGTTAGTCATTTAGTTGCTCTTCGCAGAATCACTTCTCCTCCCTCCTTTCCTGAGTCCTGCCCTATTGCCAGAGCAAAGTGCTAAATTCCCATAATATTCATATAGCAAAATGTTGTTCTTCTATTGGTCTAAGTTCGCTTAAATTGTGAGTCCTGTGTGGGCTGGAAGGACTGGGTCTGATTGAATTATCCTGCATTGATCCTAGAGCTTAGCAATGTTTGGTTTCATACATAATGATTAACAGTTACCATTCATGCATTCAATCGTATTTATTGAGCACTTACTGTGTGCAGAGCACTGTACTAAGTGCTTGGGAAGTACAAGTTGGCAACATATAGAGATGGTCCCTACCGAACAGTGGGCTCACAGTCTAGAAGGGGGAGATAGAGAACAAAACATATTAACATAATGAAATAAATGGAATAAATATGTACAAATAAAATAGAGTAATAAATACATACAAACATATATACATATATACAGGTGTTGTGGGGAGGGGAAGGAGGTAAGGGGGGGGATGGGGAGGAGGAGGGGGGAGAGGAAGGAGGGGGCTCAGGCTGGGAAGGCCTCCTGGAGGAGGTGAGCTCTCAGTAGGACTTTGAAGGGAGGAAGAGAGCTAGCTTGGCAGATGTGTGGAGGGAGGGCATTCCAGGCCGGGGGAGGACGTGGGCCAGGGGTCGACGGCGGGACAGGCGAGAACGAGGCACAGTGAGGAGATTAGCAGCAGAGGAACGGATGGTGCGGGCTGGGCTGGAGAAGGAGAGAAAGGGATGTGAGGTAGGAGGGGGCGAGGTGATGGAGAGCCTTGAAGCTGAGGGTGAGGAGTTTTTGCCTGATTTGCCTCATTTGCCTAATTACCACAATTAATGAGACTTTGCCCAGTTCCCATCACTGGAAAATAAGAAATGATAAGGGTTATCAAATATTTCCCATCTCTTCTAAAATCAGAATAGAATAATTGAGTAGAAGAATCATTTCTATATTTGAAAAATTGAATGGCATTTATCTTTTATATCATGTCTGGCATTTAGGTGTATGAACTGTATTAACCATATGTATTGGAATACCTATATATGTATTAAAGTGTATTATGTTTGTTTAGGAATGTATTAGCTATAATATACTGCTCAGTATACAGTACCTCTCATATTTATTGAGTGTTCATTGTGGGCAGAGCACTGTACTAAGTGTTTGGGAGAGTACAATACAGCAGAGCTGCTAGACATGTTCCCTGTCCACAGTGAGCCTACTATCTAGAAGGGGAGATGGTCATTAACAGAAATAAATTATATGTATGAAAATCAGTGCTGTGAGGCTGATGTGGGGGGCAGTGAATAAAAGTTGGAAATCCAAACACAAGGGCAAAGGGAGTGGGAGAAGAGGAAATGAGGGTTTAGTTGGGGAAGGCCTCTCGGAGTAGATATACTTTTAATTAAGGCTTTGAAGGTGGGGAGAGTGATTGTCAGATATGTAGAGGGAAGGAGTTCCAGGCCAGAGGCAGGATGTGGGCAGCAGGTGCTCATTAAATACCACGAGGTGATTGGTTGGAGAAGCAGCACGGAGTAATACAGCATGGGCCTGGGAATCAGAAGGTCATAGTTTCTAATCCCAGATCTGTCACTTGTTTGCTGTGGGATCTTGGGCAAGTCACTTCACTTCTCTGGTCCTGTTACCTCATCTGTAAAATGGGTATTGAGACTGTGAGCCCCACGTGGGTCAGGGACCCACCCCAGCGCTTAGTACAGTGCCTGGCGCATAATAAATGTTTAACAACTATCATTATTATTATTATTATTATTATTATCATTATGGAGCATCTAATTTTAGGAAGTGATGCTTGTATTCCAGTTACTGTGTAGAAACCAGAATCCTGAGCATTTTTCTCCTGCCTAGAGTAATGACCCATCCAGGATATCACTGCTTTCCTAGAGGGTTTAAGTGACAGAGCCTCATTATATTTTGGGTAGAAGCCAAATGGCTGGTGCTGCCATTTCCTACTGAAGATGGTAACAGAATCTCAAAGGAAGTAGCCTCCAAGTCACTTGGATTGCACTATAATTGCTTGGCTATGTTTTCTCCTGCTCAGTGAGTCAACTGTTCCCTTGAACAAAATCTGATCACGACTCCCAGTGCCCCCCATTAATCAGTTTATGGGGAGGAGACTCCCTGGAGACTTTCACATTATGAAAAACCATGCTCCCAATCATGATTTGATTGGGTATAGATTTAGATTTGATGGTTTCCAGTTGCTTCACTGTGTTGTTGTGACATCGGTGGGTACTATGACTGTCCCTAGTTCCACATGAATGGCTGCTAGTAAGGGCTTTTGAAGAGCAGAGGAATTAAATACCTACAGGTATAATTTCCAGGGGATTTGATGGAGTTTTAAGTGGGAAGTTTCTCTGAAGTGGGGTTAAATTTCAATCAAGGCTAATTATATTGCTGTTTGTTTACTCTTTACTGACATGTTACCCACCATGGTGGACTGAGCTACCCAGTAATTACACTTAAAGATTCCATGGTGGGTGAAGGAAAGGAATAATAAATTTGTTGGGGATTTTAATTATCAGCAAGTAGCATTGTGTCCGACTGAAAAATCCAAAGGGTATTAATAGTAAATTACAAGGTTTTTAATTAGTTCCTGAAAACAGTGATTTATATTCTGACAAAACAAAATAACTCATACCTTGTAAGAAAACTCTGTATTTAATTACAGTCTAGTCCTCTAGACTGTGACCTCATCGTGAACAGGGACTGTGACTACCAACTCTGTTAATTTGTACTCTCCCAAGAGCTTAGTACAGTGCTCTGCACTGAGTAAGCGCTTAATAAATGATTGATTAATATTTACAAACGGATTCATCTGAAGGTGCTCACCTCAAATACACTTGTTTAAAATGTCATTGCCTTCTCTAGATCTAAAAAAAGGAAATGTAAGTGAATTTATAATTCTTGCAAAATGCATCAAAATCATTTTTCACATATTCCAAATATTTTTTCCACATCCATTCTAGCAATACATTTCATAGACTAATGCCGATGATCTACTTGCCATTTTCTGTTCACACTTCCTTTATCAGACTCCCTTTCTAATTTTATGAAGCTTGCAGTATTAATGGTGTTCTGATTATAGCAATTTTATAACTACAAATCTCATTTACATTGTATAAGATAGGATTTGGCATTTCTAAGGATTGTGAGAAACCCCATCATCTGCAGGATGGTTGTCTTTTAAAGGATTTGTGTTGAGGTGTCAATTGTGGTAAAAATTTCAGCTCATACGTGGGGAAATCTTACTTTTCTGCACTGCACTATCAATTTATTATGATGTCACTCACATGAAGTAGTAAACCCAGCAGAGGCTGGGTCTAAATCTAGTATGGAAACCGAAACTCAGACACTAACCAAAATGTTTCACATTTCACTGTCACTCATACAGTGCTCTGCACCCACTGTGCACTCAATAGATGTGATCGATTTATTCACATTCTCACTGTTCTGCACCACTGCACTCCAAGGCAAAGAAGGCACACAACTGGCAGGAATGAATGTGTTTGGCCCTGTGGAAACCATTATCAACCCATCGGTCAGTAGTATTTATTGAGCACTTACTCTGTACAGAGCACTGTGTTTGGTGCTTTGGAGAGTGAAATACAATAGAGTTGGAGGGCATGTTCCCTATCCACAACCTGCTTACAGTCTAGAGGGGGAGAATGACATTATTATAAATAATTTCTAGATATGTACATAAGTTTGGTGGGGATGAGGTTGGGATGCATACCAAGTGCCCAAAGGGTACAGATCCAAGTACATAGATGTCGCAGAGGGAGATGGAGGAAAGAGGGCTTAATCAGGTAAGGCCTCTTGGAGATGTGGCCTTAATAATGCTTTGAACATGGGGAGAGTGATGATCTCAGGTATATGGAGGAGGGGAGAAATTCCAGGCAAGACTAGGACATGGGAAGGGTGTCAGCAGTGAAATAGATGTGATTAGGACACTGTGAGAAAGCTGACACTAGAGGTGTTCAATTCATTCAATTGTATTTATAGAGCGCTTACTCTGTGCAGAACTGTACTAAATGCTTGGAAAGTACAATTTGGCAAAATATAAAGATAGTCCCTAGCCAACAATGGGCTCACAGCCTAGAAGGGGGAGACAGACAGCTAAGCAGACAGCAAAACAATACAAGTAGACAGGTGTCAATACCATCAAAATAAATAGAATTATAGAGATATACACATTAATAAAATCGAGTAATAAATATGTACAAATATATGCAAGTGCTGTGGGGAGGGAAAGGGGGTAGGGCAGAGGGAGGGAGTGGGGGTGATGGGGAGGGGAGGAGGAGCAGAGGATGGGGGGGACCTCAGTCTGGGAAGGCCTCCTGGAGGAGGTGAGCCCTCAGTGGGGCTTTGAAGGGAGGAAGAGAGCTAGTTTGGTGGATGTGTGGAGGGAGAGCATTCCAGGCCAGAGATATACAGCGTGGCTCAGTGGAAAGAGCCCGAGCTTTGGAGTCAGAGGTAATGAGTTCAAATCCCGGATCCACCAATAAGAGCTGTGTGACTTTGGGCAAGTCACTTAACTTCTCTGTGCCTCAGTTACCTCATCTGTAAAATGGGGATTAAGACTGTGAGCCCCAAGTGGGACAACCTGATCACATTGTAACCTCCCCAGCACTTAGAGCAGTGCTTTGTATATAGTAAGTGCTTAATAAATGCCATCATTATTATATATGTGGGCCAGGGGTCAACGGCGGGACAGACGAGAACAAGGCACCATGAGGAGATTAGTGGCAGAAGAGCACAGTGTGAGGGCTGGGGATTTCTCTGTGGCTATGAAGTCAAGATGATGGTCAGGACCAAAATCCTTGAGGGCTTAAATATTTAAATTTAAATATGAGGGCTGGGCTGTATTAAGAAGTCAGTGAAGTAAGGTCTAATGGGTCGTGGTGGTAAGGAGTTTCTGTTTGATCTAGAAGTGGAAAGGCAACCACTGGAGGTTCTTGAGGAGTAGGGAGTTGTAGAATGAATGGCTTTGTAGAAAAATGATCTGGGCAGCAGAGTGAAGTTAGGACTGGATCGGGGAGAGAGAGGAAGATAGGAAGATCAGTAAGGAGGTTGATACAGTAATCAAGCTGGGTTAGAAAAGTGCTAGGACTAGTGTGGTATCAGTTTGGATGGACAGGAATGGGAGTGATGTCTTGAAGGAAGAACTAACAGGATTTAGTGACAGATTGAATATGTGGGTTTTAAGAGAGAGAGAAGCCAAGGACAACACCGAGGTTATGGGCTTGCGAGATAGGGAGAATAATGGTATTGCCTATAGTGATAGGAAAAATGGAGGAGGATGGGGTTTGGGTGAGAAAATGAGTTATTTTTTGGACATATTTAATTTGCGATGTCAGCAGGACATACAAGTAGAGATGTCCTTAAGGCAGGAGAAAACACGAAACTGTACAATAATGAATGGGAAACAGGTGAGTGGGGAAAGTAGGTGCTCACAGTGCATTTTCTCACCTTAGATCAAAAGAAGCCTATACTGAACAGGGTAAATATGTTCTGAAACCAGTTTTTAAAATGTAAACTTTCCAGAAACTGTGCTTTTTCCAATATTTCCCTGCAAGAGGCCCTGTAGACCCAAGCTGCCTATGTTGTGCCTCAAAATTCAACAAAATATTAAGAACCCGTGGGTGTGCTTGTTTAGATGGGTAAAGAGGCCCAAGAGAAGTGACATCCAGGGCCGTGTTTACTCAGGTTGGAGCTGATAAATGTGAACCCAATTAAACCAGAGTCACCAGTGCTGTATCAGAGTCCTTGCTGACTTCCCTGCCTCCTGTCTCTCCCCACTTTACTCTGCTGCCTGGATCATTTTACTACAAAACTGTTCAGTTGGTTTCACTACTTTTCAAGAAGCTATAGTGTTTGCTCACCCACCCCCACATCAATGAGAAACTCCATACCATCAGTTTTAAAGCACTCAATCACCTTGCCCTCTCCTACCTCTTCTCCCTGGTTTCCTACTACAATCCAGCCCTCTCACTTCACTCCTCCAATGCCAGCCTACTCACTGTACCTCCATCTCGTCTATCTCTCTGCCAACCTCTCACCCACATCCTGCCTCTGGCTTGGAACGCCCTACCTCTTCATAACCAACAAACAGTTACCCTCTCCACCTTCAAAGTCTTATTGAAGGCACATCTCTTCCAAGAGGCCTTCCATGGCTAAGCCTTTATTTCCTCTTCTCCCACTCCCTTCTGCATTGCCCTTGCACTTGGATTTCCTCCCTTTATTAACTCCTCCCTGAACCCCACAGCACTTATGTACATATCCATAATGTTGTGGGCAGGGAACGTTTCTACCAACTCCATCATATTGAACTCTCTAAATTGCTTAGTACAGTGCTCTGCAGACAATAAGTGCTCAATAAATAGGATTGCTTGAACCGGGACTGTGCATATTACAATTATCCCTTCCTATGTAGATGCCTCTGTATTTGTATCTGTTTGAGTGTTGCCCTTGCTTCCTGTCACCCCACCCCTTTCTATCACCCCCGGCCCTCTTTCAATTTCTCTGTTATCCTCTCTGTCTTCCCTCTCATTTTCCTCCATGTCTTCTTTTGTTGTTGTTCTCAAATATCTGTCTCCCTACTCTTTTGTCGGCTGCCTTGTCTCACTGGTTGTCCCTCTCACTGTCTGTCTCTCTGTTTCTTTCACTGTCTTTCTTTTGCTGTCTCTCAATGCCCTGTTGTCTTACTTGGTCTCTCCTACTGTCTCTCTGTCCCTCCATCTCTCTCTTTCTCTATGTCTCTTTCTTTTTTGTCTCTGTCTCTCTTTGTGTCTCTTTCTGTTTATCTCTGTCCATCTATCAATCATATTTATTGAGTGCTTACTGTGAGCAGATCACTGTACCACGCACTTGGATGAGTACCTTCCCTCCTCACATCTGCCAAACTAGCTCTCTTCCTCCCCTCAAAGCCCTACTGAGAGCTCACCTCCTCCAGGAGGCCTTTCTAGACTGAGCCCCCCTTTTCTTCCGCTTCTCCTCCCCTCCCCATCACCCTACTCCCTCCCTCTGCCCTACCCCTCCCCCTCCCCACAGCACTTGTGTATATTTGTACATAGTTATTACTCTATTTTATTAATGATGTATATATAGCTATAATTCTATTTAGAGAAGCAGCGTGAGTCAGTGGAAAAAGCACAGGCTTGGGAGTCAGAGATCATGGGTTCTAATACCAGCTCCACTACTTGTCAGCTTTGTGACTTTGGGCAAGTCACTTAACTTCTCTGGGCCTCAGTTACCCATCTGTAAAATGGGGATTAAGACTGTGAGCCCCACATGGGACAACCTGATCACCTTGTATCTATCCCAGTGCTTAGAACAGTGCTTGCACATAGTAAGCACTTAACAAATACCGTTATTATTATTATTTATCAATTTTGAAGGTATTGACACCTGTCTACTTGTTTTGTTATCTATCTCCCCCTTCTAGACTGTGAGCCCATTGTTGGGTAGGTATTGTCTCTATCTGTTGCCAAATTGTACTTTCCAAATGCTTAGTGCAGTGCTCTGCACAGAGTAAGTGTTCAATAAATACGATTGAATGAATGAATGAGTTCTACTAGGAGAGTGCCGAGGTGAGGTTGGAGGGGGCAAGGTGATGAAGTGCTCTAAAGCCAATGGTGAGGAGTTTTTGTTTGATGCAGAGGTGGATGGGCAACCACTGGAGTTTTTTTTTAGGAGTGGGGATACATGGACTGAATGCTTTTGTAGAAAAATGCTCATCTGGACAGTAGAGTGAAGTATGGACTGGATTGGAGAGAGACCAGAGGCAGGGAGGTCAGCACAGAGACTGATACCGTAATCAAGCCAGGATAGGATAAGTGCTTGGATTAACATGGTAGCAGTGTGGATGGAGAGGAAAGGGTGGATCTGGTGATGTTGTGAAGGTTGAACTGAAAGCATTTAGTGAGTTGAATGAAAGAGAGGGGTCAAGGATAATGCCAATGTTACAGGCTTATGAGACTGGAAGTATAGTGATAGTGCTATGCAGATGGGGAGTTCTGTTTTGGACATGTTAAGTTTGAAGTGTCAATGGGACATCAAAGTAGGGTTGTCTTGAAGGCAGGAGGAAATGCGAGACTGCAGAGAAAGAGAGAGAGAGATCAGGGCTGGAGATGGAGTTTTGTGTATCATCTGCGTAGAGGTGGTAGTTGAAGCCATGGTTATGAATGAGTTCTGGAAGGGAGTGAGTGTAGATAGAGAAGAAAGCAGTGTAGCTCAGTGGAATTATTTAAATTCTTTTTCCCCCTAAGCCTAATTCTCCAGGGCTAATTCTTATTTCTCCTTAGATCTTCCAGGAAGAGTATCTCAGGTCATGGGTTCAAATCCCGGCTCTGCCAACTGTCAGCTGTGTGACTTTGGGCAAGTCACTTAACTTCCCTGGGCCTCAGTTACCCATCTGTAAAAACTGGGGATTAAAACTGTGAGCCCCACATGGGACAACCTGATCACCTTGTAACCTCTTCAGCGCTTAGAACAGTGCTTTGCACATAGTAAGTGCTTAACAAATACCGTCATTATTATTATTAAGGGGACCCAGAACTAACTTTTGAGGAACACCCACAGTTAGGTGGTGGGAGGCAGAGCCTGTGAAAGAGACTGAGAATGAGCAGCCAGAGACATAGGAGGAGAACCAGGAGAACACAGTGTCCATCTCTCTTTGTCTGTATGCCTTTGTTTCTCTGCCTGTCTCTCTTTGTTCTTTCTGTTTCTCTGTGTCCCTTTGTTTCTCCCCCACACTGTCTTTCTGTTTCTTTGCCTGTGTCTGTTTCTGTCTCTTTATCTTTTCCTTTATCTTCCTGTCCTCATTCTCCTGTTTTTGTACATCTCTGGGTCTCTGTTTTCTATCTTTTTAGGTCTGCCCCCGTTCTCAGCCCACTCTTTTCTTCTCCTCAAAATTTTCTAATACAAAGGGCTGTGGCCCCTGATCATCTGTTGTTTCTGCAGTTGAACACTTGCAAAAGGACAGGAGGTGCTGGTTACTGCTGGACATATTTTGCGGTGATCAATGTACTTGAAGTGACATTATGATTTCCAGGAGATTCCCCCATGTTTGCTTTAGAGTTTTAGAAACATTAAAGCCAGACTCTATTAAAGTGCAACATCAAGGAGGACAAGAAAATTAGGATCCGGTGAGGGGACTAAATCAGGGGTTGACTGACAGTAGCAGGGCTGAGCCTTTGAGGAATGCGATTAATAAATCATTTGCAATTCAGTTACCTCATCTGTAAAATAAGAATTGAGATTTTGTGCCCTGCATGGGATAGGGACTGTGTTCTACCCAATTTGCTTGTACACACTGCAGCGCTTAGTACAATGCCTGGAACATAATAAGCGCTAAAAAAATACCACAATTATTATTATTATTAATAAACAGAATTGGCTGCTGTCACCCTCACTGCAAAGCACGGCGCTGGGTAATTAGGAGATCTATGTGGCTTTATTTAAATTCTTTTTCCCCCTAAGCCTGATTCTCCAGGGCTAATTCTTATTTCTCCTTAGATCTTCTAGGAAGAGTATCTCAGGTCACTTAGTGACAGTTAGGGTGACTCATTCTTTTGAAAAGTTTGTGAGAAGAGCTGTTCCATCATCATCGGGATAAATCCTGACATAATTGAAGTAAGATAAGAATTAATCCAATCTTAATGAGAAACACTCCTTGGTTGTTTCTCACTCCTTTTAAAAATGGTATGTTAAGTGCTTACTTTGTCAAGCACTGTTCTAAGTGCTGGGGTAGATACAAGTCAATCAGGTCAGAAGTAGTTCCTGTCCCATGGAGCTCATTGTAAGTAGGAAGGAGTGCAGGTATTGAATCCCCATTTACAGTTGAAAAACCTGAGGCACAGCAAAGTTAAATAACTTGCCAAGGTCACCAGTCAGGCAGAGCAGGGATTAGAACCTAGGTTCTCTGAGAAAGGATGGATGGTTTGAGGTAGCACATGTTCAACAAAATGCATTCCAAAATCTCTAACACCTTAGTCAATCTTTCAGCAAATTAGTTTCCTCATCTGCTTTCAGCCAAATCATATAAACGAGCATTGAAATATAGATTCAGAAAGCATCCCCCTTCTCTCTTGACTGCAGGCTCACCCCTCTAAATAATAATAATGATAATAATAATGGTATTAAGCATTTACTATGTGCCAAGCACTGTTGTAAACACTGGGGTATATACAAGATAATCTGGTTGTCCCACTTGAGGCTCACAGTCTTAATCCCCATTTACAGATGAGGTAACTGAGGCACAGAGAAGTTAAGTGGCTAGCCCAAGGTCACACAGCAGACAATTGGCAGAGCCGGGATTAGAACCCATGTCCTCTGACTCCCAAGCCCGTGCTGTAACTCATTGTGGGCAGGGAGCATGTCTACCAACTCTCTTGTACTCTTCCAAATGCTTTGTACAGTGCTCTGTGCACAGTAAGTGCTTAATAAATTCCATCGATTGAGTAGTATAGTAGTCTGATTGTACCCTAAGGGCATGCTCTTAATATTTTTGATGATGATCCTTCCCCTCCCCATCCCCCGCCTTACCTCCTTCCCCTCCCCACAGCACCTGTATATATGCTTATACGTATTTATTACTCTATTTGTACATGTTTATTCTATTTATTTTATTTTGTTAATATGTTTTGTTTTGTTCTCTGTCTCCCCCTTCTAGACTGTGAGCCCACTGTTGGGTAGGGACTGTCTCTATATGTTGCCAACTTGTACTTCCCAAGCGCTTAGTACAGTGCTCTGCACACAGTAAGCGCTCAATAAATACGATTGAATGAATGAGTGAAATTTGTAAAGTGCTTACTATGTGCAAAGCACTGTTCTAAGCGCTGGGGAGAATACAAGGTTATCAGGTTATCCCACGTGGGGCTCACAATTTTAGTCCCCATTTTACAGATGAGGGAACTGAGGCACAGAGAAGTTAAGTGACTTGCCTAAAGTCACACATCTGACAAGTGGTGGAGCTGGGATTAGAACCCATAACCCCCGACTCCCAAGGCTGGGCTCTTTCCACCGAGCCACGCAAGATGCCTCATTTGTGGTCTTGAAAAAGGCCAGAAAGAGAGGCAAAGTAATGTGCATGAGAAAGATCGGCTATCCCGGGAGATGAACAGCAGAATAACACTGAGCACTCAATCTCCACATTTACCTTTCTGAAATGTATTGCTGCCCTTATGAATACAACTAATATAAGCCTCGTTCTCTGAAAGAAGGAGACCAATGTTCCTACTCTCCCAAGTTTTTAGCGTGGTGTTTTGCACATAGTAGCACTCAATAAACATGATTGACTGACTAATATAAGGGCACTTGAGCCTGGGGAAAGGAGGTGGGGGTGGGATGGCCTGATGTCTTTGAAGGCAAGAAATTAAAACCCTGAGTCAATGGAGGCCATTTTGGCTGAAAAATTCCTATTTCCTAAGGAAAAAAGAGTCCTTCAAGGAACAAATGTGTTGCTTCAGCCCTTTTCCAAAAGCAGTGATATTTAATATGATCACCCCTTAACATAATAATAATAACTGTGGCATTAAGTGCTTCTGTGCAGCGTGGGGGAAAGTACAAGATAATCAGGTTGGAGTCTAAGCAGGGGGAAGATAACAGGTATTGAATCCCCATTTGATAAATGGAGAAACTGAGGCACAGATTAGTTAAATGCCTTGCTCAAGGTCACACTGCATGTAAGTGGTGTAACCAGGATAGAGCTCAGGTCTCTTGGTTCCTAGGCCAGGAATCCTTCCACTAGACCACACTGCTTCTCACAACATCACATCTGCTGTGTGACCTTAATGTGTTAATGGACTTCCTCTCCATCTAAGAATCTATTTCCATATTTCCCTAAGGATTTTCTCTTATACACCATATTGCTCTGTTCATCCTGGAGTTACAAGGTTAATATAATCTCTTTTCTTTCCAAAGCAAAAGAGCTCAGATTAGATTTGACTTTTAAACTCATTCCCGAGAATAAAAAAAATCCCTTGGGTAGTCCTTTAATTATTGCTTTATTTCCTGGAAATTTTTATCTGCACAAGCTTGCACAGACAGCCATTACATAGATCAGGGTTTTCTGTAAGCCCCCCTTCCTCTTCTCCCACTCCTGTTACCCTGAATTGCTCCCTCTGTTCTTCCCCCCATCAGCCCCACAGCACTTACATATGCATCTGTAATTTTTTTTTAAATATTATTAATATCTGTATATCACCCCAGAATATAAACTCATTGTGGGCAGGGAATGTGCCTGTGTATTGCTGTACTGTATTCTCCCAAGTGCTTAGTACAGTGTTTTGCACACAGCAAGTGCTTAATAAATATGACTGAATGAATGAGTGAATGAACAGAATACAGAACATTGGAGCTCTGAGTGAATTTATTTTCTGTTCATGTGATTTTGGCCTCATTAGCAGTGCTATGGCTGTTGCACTGTAAAGGTAATGTTAAATTTAATTCTGGGAGATTAACAGTCACATACATATCTGCTGATGGTAAGAATCAGCAATCAATCAGTGGTATTTATAGTGCATTCAAAGTGTGCATATCAGTGAACTAAGCACTTGGAAAAGTACAATACAATAGAGTTGGAAGTCAGGATCTTATGCCCACGAAGACCTTGCAGTCTAAGGGGAGGACACAAATATGAAAATAGATTGCAAAAGGGAAAATTAGAGAGTATAAGGCTATATACATAAATGTTGTGGGCCCGGGGGTGGGGTGTCTATCACTTGCTTAAGGGGAAAGATCCAAGTGAATAGACAATGCAGAAGGAACAGTGAATAGGGAAAATGAAGTCTTTGGGAAGGCCTTTGGAGGAGATAGGATTTCAGCAATAATAGTTATGGTATTTAAGTGCTTACTGTGTTGTCAAGTACTATACTAAGCACTGGGGTGGATACAAGATAATCAGATTGGACACAGTCCCTGTGTCACATGGGGCTCACATTCTCAATCCCCATTTTACAGATAAGGGAACTGAGCACAGAGAAGTGAAGTGACTTGCCAAGGTCACACAGCAGATAAGTGGCTGAGCTGGGAATAGAACCCATGATCTGCTGAGTCCCAGAACGGTGCTCTACCCACTACTTAATGCTGCAGGCATTTGAAGATGGGGAGAGTGTTGGATGCGCAGAGAAATGTGGAAATGAATAGTCATCCCAAAAGCTCATCAGCCAAAAAGGAAAGCACAACATCTTTCCTAGCCAAGAAGCAGCATGGCCTAGTGGATAGAACATGAGCCCGGGAGTCAGAATGAACTGGTTTCTAATCATGGCTCCACCACTTGTCTGCTGTGGTGAACTTGGGTAAGTCATTTTACTTCTCCTTGCCTGTTACCTCATCTCTAAAATGGGTATTAGGAGTGTGAGCCCGTGGGGGACATGAACTGTGTCCAACCTTGTATCTACACAAGCGTGGCTCAGTGGAAAGAACACGGGCTTTGGAGTCAGAGGTCATGGGTTCAAATCACAGCTCCGCCACTTGTCAGCTGTGTGACTTTGGGCAAGTCACTTAAGTTCTCTGTACCTCAGTTACCTAATCTGTAAAATGGGGATTAAGACTGTGAGCCCCTTGTGGGACAACTTGATCACCTTGTAACCTCCCCGGCGCTTAGAACAGTGCTTTGCACATGGTAAGCACTTAATAAATGCTATTATTATTATTATTATTATTATTATTAAACAGTGCCTGGAACATAATAGACACTTAACAGATGCCTTAAAAAAAAACACCTTCATGTCCCTCAGTTGGCTTCCTGCCATTCTCTCACAAGTCATGGTTTACAGAAAACTTTTGCTAAAGGGGCAGAATTAAGCCCCTTGGGCCATGGGAATATGGAGACACAAATAGAGAAGTGAATTCAGTGGAAGAAGAACATATAGTGTATTAAAGACTCAATGGGAATCCTTTCTGAAATCTTTTCCATTCCTGCCCTTTGAAAAAGGCATTTGCTTGGGTACAGGTTAATGTCTGAGCAGCAGTGGTAGGCTAAATAAAATGGTATTCAAGTGCTTACTATGTGCTTTACACTGTACTAAGCTCTGGGGTTAATACAAGGCAATCAGGTTAGACCCAGTGCCTGTCCCATGTAGGGCTCACAATCTTAACCCTCTCCCCCCTCATTTTGCAAATGAGGTAACTGAGGCACAGAGAAGTGAAGTGACTTGCAGACAAGTGGCAAAGCTAGGATTAGAACCCAGGTCCTCTGACTCCCAAGTCCATGGTCTTTTCACTAAAGTGTACAGGATCTAACTGGCATCAATATATCTCTCCAGTTCAAGTTCCTATGGTTGCTGTGGGGTAGCAAGAGAGGGAAATCATAGTGCACCCCCAGGTATAGTGATGAAAGCAACTTTGACAGAGAAGCAACATGGCCTAGAGGATAGATCAAAGACCTGGGCATCAGAAGAACTTCGGTTCTAATCCCACCTCCTCCACTTGTCTGCTGTGTCACCCTAGGCAAGTCACTTCAATTCTCCATCCCTCATCTACAAAATGGGGTTTAAGACTGCGAGCCCAACGTGGGACATGAACTGTGTCCAACCTGATAAAGTTGTATCCACTCCAGCACTTAGAACAGTGTTTGGCACATGGTAAGTGCTTAACCAATGCCATAAAACAAACAAACAAAAAATAAAAACAAAATGGCCTTGCTGGAAGCAGATGGAGAGAATTCATTTTCCACGGTGGAGGTGGTCCATGTTGCTGGGGCCGATACAGCTCAGGAATACAACTCTTCAGGTGTTCCAGGGGGAGAGTCTGTGGGAAGGTAGTGAAGAGAGCTAATGGGAACCTAATCTGGGGTCAAGCTCTCTGGCACCAGTAGAGAAGGAGAATCGGTCTGTCACTCTCTCATGTCTCTACAGAAGGCTTCCTCCAAGAAGAAGCTATAAGAAGCTGCCTCTTTTAGGGACTGTAAACTCGTCTCTAGATGGTAAATTCACTGTGGGCAGGGAACGTGTCAGCTACTTCTGTTGTACTATCCCAAGCGCTTAGTACAGTGCTCTGCACATAGGAAGCACTCCGCCACTTGTTTGCGGTGTGACTTTGGGCACAGTTATCTGTAAAACGGGGATTAAGGCGGTGAGCCCCATGTAGGACAAGGACTATGTCCAACTTAGAGAAGCAGCGTGGCTCGGTGGAAAGAGCCCAGACTTGGGAGTCAGAGGTCGTGGGTTCCAATCTCGGCTCCACCGTGTGTGTGACCTTGGGCAAGTCATTTCACTCTCTGTGCCTCAGTTCCCTCATCTGGAAAATGGGGATGAAGGCTTTGATCCTCACGTGGGACAACTTGATGACCTTGATATCCCCCCCAGTACTTAGAACAGTGCTTGGCACATAGTAAGCACTTAACAAGTATCATTATTATTATCTTGTATCTACCCCAGCTCTTGGAAGAGTCTGGCATATAGTAAGTGCTTAACAAATACCACTAAAAAAACAAACACCATTGATTAACTGAACCTTTCATCCTTTTCTGCAGAGGAGCAAATTGGGATTACCATCATCGAGTGTATTTACTGAGCATTTCACTGGGTAATGGGCAGTGCAGAGGGAGCTGACCTTGTGCTGCTTGCACACTCCTTAAGGCCAGGTGTCCTGTGTGCTAACTCTTATTATGCTCCCCTATGCTCTTAGTCAAGTGTCCTGTACAGAATAAGTACCCCATGTAGGACAGGGACTGTGCCCAACTTAGAGAAGCAGCATGGCTCAGTGGAAAAAGCACGGGCTTTGGACTCAGAGGTCATGGGTTCAAATCCCTGCTCCACCAATTGTCAGCTGTGTGACTTTGGGCAAGTCACTTAATTCTCTGTGCCTCAGTTACTGCATCTGTAAAATGACTGTGAGCCCCCCGAGGGACAACCTGATCACCTTGTAACCTCCCCAGCGCTTAGAACAGTGCTTTGCACATAGTAAGCACTTAATAAATGCCATTATTATTATTCTATGCAGAAAATGTTTTAGAAAAATGATCCAGACAGCAGAATGAAGAGAGGGCACTGGAGGGGGGAGAGAGAGGAGGCAGGGAAGTCTGAAAGGGAATGGATGCAGGAGTTGACAGGACGCTGCAAGGACCTGGACCAGAGTGGTGGCAGATAGGATGGAGAGAGAGAGGCAGATTCAGAAGTTGTTGTGGAAGAAGACCCAGCTGGATTTGGTGACACCCTGAAAAAGAAAGGAGCCAGGTCACGGAGCTCAATAAGCAAATACGAGGTTAGTGGTGCCGCCCATCATGAGGGCATGCACTAATTTTAAGGGCAGGACAATTCGTAGCAGAAGGAACTCCAGCACAGTGTCCACATTGTGCCATCATGCAATGAATCAATACCTACTTCAGCATAAAAATAGTCGCGTCCCCCCCATCAAACAGAAACTTTACCCAAAACTTTAAAGTACTCAACCACCTCATCCCCTCCCACCTGATTTACTACTACTACTACTACTACTACTACTAATAATAATAATGATAGCATTTATTAAATGCTTACTATGTGCAAAGCACTGTTGTAAGCACTGGGGAGGTTACAAGGTGATCAGGTTATCCCATGGGGGCTCACAGTCTTAATCCCCATTTTACAGATGAGGTAACTGAAGCACAGAGAAGTGAAATGACTTGCCCAAAGTCACACAGCTGGCAATTGGCAGAGCCGGGATTTGAACCCATAACCTCTGACTCCAAAGCCAGTGCTCTTTCCACTGAGCCACGCTGCTACTACAACTCAGCCTCCACATTCAATCTTCTAATGTCAACCTACTCGCTGTACCTCAATCTCATGTTTCTCATGGCTGATCCCTCACCTCTCTCCTCCCTCTGGCCTGGAATGTCCTTGCTTTTCATATTTGTCAGCTGATCACTCTCCCCACTTTCAAAACATTATTGAAGACTCATCTCCTCCAAGACTCCTTCCTCGACTATACCCTCATTTCCTCTTCTCCCACTCCCTTCTGTGTACCTTTGCACTTGGATTTGCGCACTTTATTCACTCCTCCCTCAGGTCCAAAGCATGTATGTACATATCCATTACTTATGTTAATGTCTGTCTCCCCCTCTACACTTTAAGTGGGTAGAGAAAGTGTCTAGTCTCACAAGTGCTTATTAAAATGCTCTGCACATGGTAAGCACTCAGTAAATGTGATTGACTGCCCCGAGATGTTTTCATTCAGCAGAAAAGAGTGTAATGTAGTGAAATTTCAGAAAGCTACTTCACCTCATTGACTGTCTGGACTCTCCTAATGGTTCATTACTGCTCCTGAATTTATATCAAATTACCCGTGGCAAGAAGGTGTTTTAGTTCATGTTCAAGGTAGACACTTGCGTTTAAATTGATATTTTCTTCCTTTTCTCCTGAGGCACATATGTAATTGCAATAATGGCATTTGTTAAGCGCTTACTATATGCCAAGCACTGGTCTATCTATATATCATATACAGATAATGTAATATATATTATAATATTATAATGTTAATCTAATTAACTTGTATCGTCTCCAGCACTTAGAACAGTAGTTGACACACAGTAAACGCTTAGCAAATAGGATACTTATAACGTAGAATTAACTTCCTGTTTTCTGTTCAATCCTTAGATAGTTTCAGCACTTCCCAGGAACAAGAAATCCAGCAGGAAGGGTGGGAGAAAAAGCACTTGTCCAGCAGAAGGCTCTCTCGGCGTTCTATCAGCAAAGAGCGGTGGGTGGAAACCCTAGTCGTTGCAGATACGAAGATGATTGAATACCATGGCAGTGAAAATGTGGAATCTTACATCCTCACAATCATGAATATGGTAGGTGGGGTCCTCAGAAGAGGAGTCTGTGGGCCAGGGAAACTGTATTTTTACTGGTCTAAGGAGGGAGGGTCTTAGCCTCATTCAAAGGGAAGCAGTTTGGCCTAGGGGAAAGAGCTCGGGCTGGGAGTCAGATGAGATACCTCAGGCACAGAGAAGTTAAGTGACTTTCCCAAGCTTACACAGCAGCCAAGTTGCAGAGTCGGCATTAGAGCCCATGTCTTCTGTGCTCTTTCCACTAGCCTTACTGCTTCTCATCTGGCATAGAGCGGGAAGGTACGTGGAAAATAAATCTGTATTTAATAAATGTTGTTATTACTGAGTCCTCACTCTGTATAGCAGCCCTATTCTAGGAGCTATGGGAATGGAAGCAGAGCACAGATAATGATTCCTCAAAGAGTTTATAGTTTAATGGGTGAGCACAGATGCCCACAAAGAAAGAGAAGCAGTGTGGCTAGAGGAGCAGCATGGCTCAGTGGAAAGAGCCCAGGCTTGGGAGTCAGAGGTCATGGATTGTAATCCCAGCTCCGCCACTTGTCAGCTGCGTGACTTTGGGCAAGTCGCTTCACTTCTCTGGGCCTCAGTGGAAAATGGGGATTAAGACTGTGAGCCCCATGTGGGACAACCTGATTACCTTGTATCTCCCCAGTGTTTAGAACAGTGCTTTGTGCATAGTAAGCGCTTAACAAATGCCATTGTCATCATCATCATCAAAAAGATCAATGGTATTTGACTGCTCAATGTGTGGAGAGCTCTGTACTAAGCACTTGGAAAAGTACAGTGCAATAGCGTTAGAAGATGTGATCCCTGGCCTTGAGGAGTACAGTCTACAGGGAAAAACAGGGCAAGCAGTGGAGTATAAGGATATGAACATAAGTGCTGTGGAGCTGAGGTAAGTACCAAAGTGCTTAAGCGGTCCACAGCCGACTGCATAAATCGATGCTGTAGTGGGGAAGGCGTTTAGGAGAAATGAGGTCTTAGGGAAGGCCTTTTGGAAGTGATGGGATTTTAGGAGATTTTAAAGGTGGGAAGAGTGGTGGACTTGAAAAGTAGGAGGGAATTCTAGGCCTGAGGGAGGTCATAGGTGAGGGGATGGAGCTGTGACAGGATCAAGGTACAGAGAGTGTAGGTTAGTGTTAAATGAGTTGAGTGTGCAGAGTGAGAAGTTTGATGTTAAATGAGTTGAGTGTGCAGAATGTTCATTTATTCAATTGTATTTATTGAGTGCTTACTGTACTAAGCGCTTGGGAGAGTACACTGTAACAATAGACACATTTCCTTCCCACAACAAGCTTATGTCTCAAGGCAGAGTGTTCTGGGAGCTGTTAGTTCCCTAAAATAAATGAAGGGATTCAATACTTTAACACTGGAAACAACGGTTTGTTTTGTTCATTAATTCCTTACATGTGGTTTGTGAACAGTTCTTGGAACCATTAGCTATGGAAAATCAACAGATGGTTGATGTGCTCAAAACGAATAACATTAACACCAAGCCCTCAGCAGTATACCTCTTGAACTGTAAGAATGAAGCCTTCATTTTTGAAATAATGAAGATAAGAAAATTATTTTGGGTCATCTCCGGTCACCCACTTATCCTCAAACTTGATTATGTTCAAAACAAAATGGTATTTCCATTTAATTACTTGGAAAATAAAGCCAAATAGAATGCTTCTTCTTTGTGTATAACACAAATGACAGCAAAACATATGCATGAAAAAAAATAAAAATGACAGAAAGGTACAAAGCCTTTTTTGTTAGTAAATATGGTACCTGTTAAGTGCTTACTGGGTGCCTAACACTGTTCTAACTGTTGCGGTAGATATAGGTTAAATCAGTTTGGACACAGTCCCTGTCTCACATGGGGCTTACACTCTAAGTAGAAGGGTAGCATTTAATCCCCAATTTCCAGATTAGGTAGCAGGAACAGAGAAGCCAAGTAAGTTGAGCAAGCTCACACAGCAGACATATGACAGTCAAAATTAGAACCCAGATCCTCTGACTCCCAGACCAAGCTATTTCCACTAGATCACACTGCTTCTAAGTTCAAAGTATTTGCTAAGTGATAGAGAAACCATTGCCCTGAGAGAAGTCACTGATGGTAAATAACTTAATGGAAGAGGTGAGTTAGTGTTTTAAATTCAGTATATTTCCAAAGGTTGACAGACTTTATTCCCTAACGTTATCAGTCAATCAGTGCTAATAATTGAATGCTTACTATGAGCAGAGCACTCTGTGAGCCCCTTGTTGGGTAGGGATTGTCTCTGTTGCTGAATTGTACTTTCCAAGTGCTTAGTACAGTGTTCTGCACTCAGTAAGTGCTTAATACATATGATTGAATGAATGAATGAATGATTAAGGACTTGGAAGAGACAGAACAGTAGAGTGGGTAGACCTGATCCCTGCCACTGCTGACCAGGAAACAAATTTTTACCCCATTTTTAACCTGACAGGAATTAGAGGGAAATTTTAGTCCATTGGATGAAAGTCAAGTTGCTAACATGCGCCCTAAAAAAGAAAGATAGCTCAAATCTGATTTGTGCCCTCAGTTCTAAGACAGAATTTCATGTGTTAGAATGTTATTATGTTATTTCTAAACAAGAAACATAACTCTAAGGAAGCTATTTAAAATCTAGGATTCTGAGTCATATGGAAAAATGAATTCCACTTAAGAGAAGGACTGATATGGTGTTCATTCCAGTTAGGGTCTTGTAAATGTAGATGAGTAAAATGGAAAATGTTATAGACATGTTTGATTTTAGAGGGAGCAAAGATACAACATGATGTCATGAAATAGTATGAATAAAGTAGAGTTAAATAGCTGAAATCCTGGATGTTCTAATAAAAATGTGTATGTGTACAGGAAAACTGCAGTTAGGGACAAAATGCATAAGGGCTTAGTTGGGGTGTTGTTTGGACATGACTGGGGTGTAACAAATCACTCTGGGAGGCCTTGCTTGTTGGGGTGATACCAGGAGAGCTTTGAAGACAGGGAGAGTTGTGTTTTGGAGGATCTGGGAGCAGGCTTGTTCTAGACTTGGGAAAATGTGAATGTGGGGTCAGAGGTGGGAGAGTTGAGAGTGAGGTAAAATTAGAAGATAAGCTAGGGAAGAGTCAGAGAGGAACTTGGGGAGTAATAATAATAACGATGGCATTTGTTAAGCGCTTACTATGTGTGAGGCACTGTTCTATGTGCTGGGATAGATACAAGGTTATTCATTCAGTCATTCAATCATATTTATTGAGGGCTTACTGGGTGCAGAGCACTGTACTAAGCCCTTGGGAATGGCAACATATAGAGTCGATCCCTACGCAACAACGGGCTCACAGTCTAGAAGGGGGAGACAGACAACAAAACAAAACATGCAGACAGGTGTCAAAATCATCAGAACAAATAGAATTAAAGCTATATGCACATCATTAACAAAATAAATAGAATAGTAAATATGTACAAGTAAAATAGAGTAATAAATCTGTACAAATATATACAAGTGCTGTGGGGAGGAGAAGGAGGTAGGGTGGGGGGATGGGGAGGAGGAGAGGAAAAAGGGGGCTCAGTCTGGGAAGGCGTCCTGGAGGAGGTGAGCTCTCAGTAGGGCTTTGAAGGGAAGAAGAAAGCTGACTTGGCCGATGTGTGGAAGGAGGGCATTCCAGGCCGGGGGAAGGACGTGGGCGGGGGGTCGACGGTGGGACAGGCAAGAACGAGGCCTGGTGAGGAGGTCAGTGGCAGAGGAGTGGAGGGTGCGGGCTGGGTTGTAGAAGGAGAGAAGAGATGTGAGGTAGGAGGAGGTGAGGTGATGGAGGTCATCAGGTTGTCCCACATGGGGCTCACAGTCTTAATCCCCATGTTACAGATGAGATAACTGAGGCACAGAGAAGTTAAATGACTTGCCCAAGGTCACACAGCTGATAAGTGGTGGAGTCTGGATTAGAACCCATGACCTCTGACTCCCAAGCCCGGGCTCTTTCCACTAAAACACGCTATTCCTCACGAATAGCAGGTCATGGTCATGATCAATGGTATTGAGCACTTACTGTGTGCACAGCACTGTATTAAGCACTTGGGAGAGTACAATATAAGAGTTGGTAGACACATTTCCTGCCTACAGGGAGTTTACAGTCTAGAGGGGGAGAAGGTTAACAGGATTGATTTCCAATCTGGGGAGAGTTGCTAGGAAGCCTTGAAGCCACCTGTGCAGATCTTTTGCATATTAACTTCCCTGTGATAGAATGGGGTCTGCTGGGCTTCCCTTTAATTCATTTCCTTTCCAAGGTCTGAATTAGGCTTTGAGATCATCTTCCTAGAGTTGTGATGATCCCTCAGACTAGTTAAATCCAGAGAGGAACAATGGGTGGTGCAGGTACTCTCCATTCTCCCACAACTGGAGCCACTCATGAGGGAGAATCTGTTAGCTGTCCCAGCTCGGCAGCCCCTCACCAGGCTGGATTCAAACTTGAAATGGGAAAACGTGTCTTTTTGCTGCTCCCTTGGAGTTCCTTCTCATGGTAATCTGACTCAGTGACATAGGCCCCCATTCGTCAAGGAGGATGTTTGATCCTGAAGGAGTTTCCCTTTTACTCGGTTTGAGAATGATTTACTGTGTTTTCTTTGGCTGTGCTGCAGGTCACAGGGTTGTTCCATAACCCAAGCATTGGCAATGCTGTTCATAT
The DNA here is from genome assembly GCF_015852505.1 of Tachyglossus aculeatus. Taxonomy (NCBI): domain Eukaryota; kingdom Metazoa; phylum Chordata; class Mammalia; order Monotremata; family Tachyglossidae; genus Tachyglossus; species Tachyglossus aculeatus. The sequence goes on from NC_052068.1 coordinate 75,824,615, forward strand.
CGTTGTGGTTCGTCTCATTCTTCTGGAGGAGGAAGAGGTAAGAACAGCGGTTACCACTCTCCTCCCCCCCCTCCCCTTTTCTGCCCTCCCCGCAACTCTCTCTTCCCACACTCTGCAAAGCTGATGGTGCTTTTAGGGGAAAATGAGGACTAGGAAGGGCTAAGGTTTGAAGTGCAAAAAATGCTAGAAAGCCACCATTTTGCCTCTATTTAGCCCAGATTGAAAGCTGCAAGGTCTTGTCGGGGAACCAGAATGAGCCAGATGGGGAGTCCAGCTCAAAAGACTGTGGGAGCAGAGACCATTACTGCCCCTATGATACCTATGGTTGGAACACTGTGTCATTAGAACAGGAAGGGCCCATTTCAACAGCCATCACTGATGGTGTGTGTACTGCCGTGCTGCCCTAGGCCTCAGGGGCATTCCAGCAAAGTTCCATAATCAATCAATCAATCAATCGTATTTACTGAGCACTTACTGTGTGCAGAGCACGGTACTAAGTGCTTGGGAAGTACAAGTTGGCAACATATAGAGACAGTCCCTACCCAACGGTGGGCTCACAGTCTAAAAGGGGGAGACAGAGAACAAAACCAAACATACTAACAAAATAAAATAGAATAGATATGTACAAGTGAAATAAATAGAGTAATAAATATGTACAAACATATATACATATATACAGGTGCTGTGGGGAAGGGAAGGAGTTAAGATGAGGGGGATGGAGAAGGGGACGAGGGGGAGAGGAAGCAAGGGGCTCAGTCTGGGAAGGCCTCCTGGAGGAGGTGAGCTCTCTGTAGGGCCTTGAAGGGAGGAAGAGAGCTAGCTTGGCGGATGGGCAGAGGGAGGGTATTCCAGGCCCCGGGGGATGATGTGGGCTGGGGGTCGATGGCGGGACAAGCGAGAACGAGGCACAGTGAGGAGATTAGCGGCAGAGGAACCAGTACCTGGTATAAAGCAACCAGTACCTCCTACTCTGTGCCCACACTTGGGACCAAACACTGAAAATTTACCATTTGACTTCAAAGTGGAGATCAAAGCCTGACCTGAGAACCATTGCCTGACAGTGTCAGAAAAATGTGATTGCAGGACTGAACCCCTACTATAGCTATGTGATTTTTTTTGTATGTACGTAATATTTGTTCTTGTTTTCTTCACCCTGATTTTCAGACCTCAAAAGAATTGTAAACCTGTTTTCTGAGAATGTACTGTCCTATCTCTTAGAAACTCCAAATACCTGGCAGATAAAGTGCTCAGAGGTTTTTTTTATTAAATCTCTATGTACTATAATTTAAAACTACCAGCACATTTATTTCACAGTTCCCACAATATTCAATTTTTATTTCCCTGATTCATAACTGATTGTTTTCTTTTCAGCCTGGTAATACTTGACTGTACAAATGTAACTGACAAAAGCACCCATTCCAACAGTGCCTTAAAAATAGAAATAAATAGGAAGAGATTATTTTTCAGAGCTGACTGACCTTTCGTATATCTCTTGTCTAACAATGTTTAGAAGAAACAACTGTTTTCTCAAAGCTTTGAATTTTAAGCAGTTGGCAGCCATCTAAACATTGCTAGCTTTTCAATTACATTTTCCAAGTCTATTCATTGCAAAATGTTATGAGGAACTGTGTAAATCACTGGTTTGAAAAAATTCAAAGTGACCAACTTCTTCACACTTCCTGGGTTTTTTATCAAAGTTGGCTCTCCTGATGTCTTTCCTACATTTCCCTTTATCTATGTTACCGAAGTCTCTCTAACTTTAAGGAAATACTTTTTATGGTATTTCTTAAGCACTTACTATGTGCCAGGCACTGTTCTAAGCACTGGGTTAGATACAAAGTAATCAGGGTGGTCACAATCCATGTCCCACAGGGAGCTCACAGTCCTAATCTCCATTTTACAGATGAGGTAACTGAGGCACAGAGAAGGTAACTGAGGCACAGAGAATTTAACTGACTTACCCAAGGTCACAGAGCCGACAAGTGTCAGAGCTGGGATTAGAACTCAGGTCCTTCTGATTCCCAGGCCCATGCTTTATCCACTAGGCTATGTTACTTCTCATTTTTACTTCATTTTTTAAACTTGTTTCACCATCTTTTTTTCTTTTCACTCTCCTTTTGCTTTGCTATCTTTCATTTTTGCTTCAGTATCCTTTTTATTCGTGCTTCACTTTCCATTTTGATTCTTGCTTCACTATCTTTTAAAAAATAATTTGTTTTATTATTCCTCTTCAGTATTCCTGGGTTATCATAAGAAGCCAAGGCTGATGGTAACTTTCCCATTTATTCTTCTATCTCTCTGTATTTATTCAGAGAATACCTTACCTTTCCTCGAGGGTAAAGATCATGTCTACCAATTCTTTTGTGATGTTCTCTCCCAAGCACTTGGTACAGTGCTGTATACACAGTAAGCACTCAATAAATACCATTTATTGATTAAATCAACTGAATATGCCTAGGCATCCCTTACCAAGAAGTACATTGTTGAGCTTTTTAAAAATATTTTTAAGTATATTTTTCAAGTATATTATATGCTGTTTTACCACACTCTTCCCTCGAATGAAAAGATTTGATTTTTCAATGAGATCACACAGCTTGATGCTGGCAGAAGCATAACAAGGGGAAAAAAAACCAACTCCATAGCCTCACTTTAGTAGTAAATCTTTATAATGTCATCCTGGATTCAGAATATGTCACAGTTGAACCTCTCTTCATTCTGTCCATTTTGTTTCTTGCTATTCATTGTCACATCATCCAGGTTCCAAAGAACACGCTCTGGATCTTAGAGTTTGAGTCACTGGGTCTGTGATTTCCCTCCTCTGCATTCTCAGCTAGACTTCTTTCTTCTCAGCTGCTTCATCATGATACTGTGCACTCATCCTCCTCCATTCCAGACCCTGCTAATTATGTATCTTTCACATTCTTTTCAGTCACCAACAAAGAACTGACAGGTGCGTTTGGGTAAAATTTGACCAATTCCCGTACACTCTAAAGCCTTGCACAATTTGTCATGGGAGATGTGCCAGGGCATTAAATAATGGCACCTGTCCCGTTTCCAGCACTAGAGACATGTCTCTAGTGGTCCAGGAGTTTGAGCAGTGAGGAGGAATTTAAAGACTGGAAAGAACAGAGGTACATGCCCTCCTAACACTAATTCTTTTGCTCTCTAAGTATTCTAAGAAGTTCTCAAATACTTTATATAAGATTTCAGGAGGGTAAGGAACTCCAATCTCAAAACTCCATGACTGAAAATATTGTGGCATTCAAACAAAAGGTATGAGTTGGTTCTGCTTGCAGTTCAGGGCCTAAGTTGGGGCAATGCCCTCCTAACACTAATTCTTTTGCTCTCTAAGGATTCTAAGAAGTTCTCAAATAGTTTATAAAAGATTTCAGGAGGGTTAGGAACTACAATCTCAAAACTCTATGACTTTAAAAATATTGTGGCATTCAGACAAAAGGTATGAGTTGGTTCTGCTTGCAGCTCAGGTCCCAAGTTGGGGCAACCATTAAACTCCACACTTTGCCTACTGTCTCCTTCATCTGCTGTTCTCTATTTTTTCCCGTGGGCACATAAAATACGTGTTTGGTGGTGGTTCATTTATTCTTCATTCTTCTCTCCCCATCTAAACTGGAAGCTTGTTGTTGTCAAGGAATAACAATTTTTTATTGCGATTAATGATATAGTATTTGATAATAATAATAATAATAATGGTATTTAAGTGCTTACTAGGTGCCAAGCATGGTTTTAAGTGCTGGGGTTTGTACAAGGTAATCAGGTTGTCCCATGTGGGGTTCACAGTCTTAATCCCCATTTTCCAGATAAGGTAACTGAGGCACAAAGAAGTGAAGTGACTTGCCTGTGGTCACACAGCAGACCAGGGGCAGAACTGGGATTAGAACCCCCATCCTCTGACTCCCAAGTCAGAGAAGCAGTGTGGCTCAGTGGAAAGAGCCCGGGCTTGGGAGCCAGAGGTCATGGGTTCAAATCCCGTTCCGCCAATTGTCAGCTGTGTGATCTTGGGCAAATCACTTAACTTCTCTGTGCCTCAGTTACCTCATCTGTAACATGGGTATTAAGACTGTGAGCCCCATGTGGGACAACCTGATGATCTTGTATCCTCCCCAGCACTTAGTATGGATGCTTCGCGCATAGTAAGCGCTTAACAAATGCCATAAAGAAGTCCGTGCTCTTGCCACTAAGCCATGTCCCTTCTCAATGAGTCTGTTAAATTGTTGCATTGTACTCTCCCCAGCGCTTAGTACAGTGTCCTGCACAAAGTGCTCAATAAATATGATTGCTCAATCTATTTTTTCCACACCTTTCAGGGTATTCTGTTTGTTATTCCATTCACTTAATTATTTTGGACTTCCATTACAACAACCACCTCCAATATTGCTTTCTCCCCCCCCACCCCCCACCTCTCTGGAGTCCTATAATCACTACTTTCAACAGTCACCCATCATCAGGAGATTTTACCAATATCAAAAAAACCAAAAAGGCTAGGTCTAGGCTAAGGAAAATAGCTTCACTGCTGGTTCGAGGGACTTGGAGATGTTTGAAGTCATTTTAAATTTTTGCTTTATTATCTGTTTTTATTCTTGTTTTGCTATCTTTTTGATTATTCCTGCCTCACTATCTCTTCAGTCAACTATTAATTACCTGCAGTTAAAGGACAGAGAAGGTCAGCTAAACGGCATTTAGATTAACTGAATTGGTCATTGATTTCAATCCCTTGCTCCTCCCAAATCTTCTGTCAGCACTCTGAATAAACTGACTGGGGCATTTTGCCTTTGTATGTTTCCTTCGTCAATTTCTAATCAGAGTCCAGGTTCTCAGAGAAATGGATGTTCTAGAGCACAGGCAGCTGGAAGGGGTGAGAAAAGGCATGAATCTGGATTATCCACCAACTGGATAAAGGGTTCCTGAGTAATTGAGTCGAATGTGAGCAGTGGTGAACAAAAACCTACCAAGAACAACCTACCATCCCAAAAAGAAAGAAATCAGAGTGGACTAATAAAAATCTCACTGCAAGACTAATCATATCAGACCTAATATTCTCTCCCATTCATTTCTACCTCCTCTTTTTCCCCTTAGTTTCAGAGGAATCTGGGTTGGCGGGGATTTCTTATTATATTCAATGTCAGCAGACACTTTTCTTCTCTTACCTTCTGGGCAACAGGAGGCAGTGCCCAAAGGGTGAAGGAGAGGAATCAATCAATCGGTAGTATTTGTTGAGCATTTATTGTGTGCGCACCACTGTACTAAGCACTTGAGAGAGTACAAGATAGCAGAGTTGGTAGACACGTTCACTGTTCATAAGGATCTTATAGTCTGGAGGAGGAGATGAATATTACTATGAATAAATTACAGATATATATTTACTGATTATGACATTTTTTGTTAAGCGCTTACTATGTTCAAAGCACTGTTCTAAGTGCTGAGGAGGGTTACAAGGTGATCAGGTTGTCCCACGGGGGGCTCACAGTCTTCATCCCCATTTTACAGATGAGGGAACTGAGGCCCAGAGAAGTCAAGTGACTTGCCCAAAGTCACAAAGCTGACAATTGGCAGAGCTGGGATTTGAACCCATGACCTCTGACTTAAGTACTATAAGCATGAGGGAGGGGTGAATAAAGGGTGCAAATACAAATGTTAGGGTGACATACAATGGAGTGGGAGAAGAGAAAATGAGGGCTTAGGTGGGGAAGGCCTCTTGGAGGAGAGGAAGAAGGGGCAAGAAGAGGAGGACTGGAATTACGTAACATAGAAGGTGCTAATGTAGATTAGATGTCCAGGTTAAGATTTTCAAGAAGAGGTGATGCTTTCTGAAAACCATTTGCAGGGCTGCTCTAGACTGCTACGCTGTGAGCAAGCTGCTGGTTTTACATCCTGTCCTGCATCAATCCCTTGGTCACTTTGAGAGAGGAGTGTGTGTTTAAAATAATTCCCTTTTCCATCTGGGAATTGACCTTCAGAATAAATTTAATTTTAATTCATCTAATTAAAACAGATTTTGGAAAGTAGCATGGAATAATGGAAAAACACAAGACTGGGAGTCTCTTACCCACCTCTGCCTCTTGCCTGTTGTGTGATCTTGGGCAAGTCGCTTTGCCTCAGTTTCCTAATCTGTGAAATGGAGACTGAATATCTATTCTCACTCCCTTTAGATTGTGAGCCCTCTGCCTGTATAGTACCTGTCCCCAGTGCTTGTCATAAGTGAAATTGTTAAAACATACCATAGTATAATTATTGTTTTTGCTAATGGCCTTATGTACACCTGAACCCAGAGGTTTAGCTCAAACCTCACATAGAGAAGCAGCGTGGCTCATTGGAAAGGGCATGGGCTTTGGAGTCAGATGTCATGGGTTCGAATGCTGGCTCCGCCACAAGTCTGCTGTGTGACCTTGGGCAAGTCACTTAACTTCTCTGAGCCTGTTACCTCATCTGTAAAAATGGGGATTAAGACTGTGAGCCCCACGTGGGACAACTTGATCACATTGTATCCCCCCCAGCACTTAGAACAGTGCTGTGCACATAGTAAGCGCTTAACAAATGCCATCATTATTATTATTTAATAGAAGAGGAAACTGAGACTTAGTGAGTTTGTGAGTTGCCCAGAATCACAAATCAAATGGAAACAGAGAATTGAATAAGGTACAAGTGTCAAATTTCATGTAATTCCTTGAATCTATAGAATGCTTTTATTTTTCCAAAGTGTTTTCACAGCACTTATATCACTTTAGCCTCAAAGCATCTTTAAGAGATGAGGAAAATATTATTATCCCTTCTTAGAGATGAGGAAACCGAGCCCCGGTGGGTTTAGGTGGGTGACCTGAATCACACAACAGACCAGAGGCAGAGCTGGTACTAGAACCCACATTCTCAGACTTACAGATCTCTATGATCCTTCCACGAGCCCACAGAAATCTGGGGCTCTTTCACCTAATTTTAGTCAGTCAGTCAGTTGTATTTATTGAGTGCTTACTGTGTGCAGAACACTGTACTAAGTGCTTGGTAGAGTACACTATTAAAAATAAAAGACTAGAGCCCTGTTTCAAAGACCCATTGATTCCACTGACTATTACAGTGGACCCATTGTGTCCCACTTGGGGCTCACCCTTTTAATCCCCATTTTACAGATGAGGTAACTGAGGCACATTCATTCAATCATATTTATTGAGCGCTTACTGTGTGCAGAGCACTGTACTACTAATAATAATGATAGCATTTATTAAGCGCTTATTATGTGCAAGGCACTGTTCTAAGCACTAGGGAGGTTACAAGGTGATCAGGTTGTCCCCCGGGGGGCTCACAGTCTTCATCCCCATTTGACAGATGAGGGAACTGAGGCCCAGAGAAGTGAAGTGACTTGCCCAAAGTCACCCAGCTGACAAGTGGCGGAGCTGAGATTTGAACCCATGACCTCTGACTCCAAAGCCCGGGCTCTTTCTACTGAGCCACGCTGCTACTAAGCGCTTGGGAAGTACAAGTTGGCAACATATAGAGATGGTTCCTACCCAACAATGGGCTCACAGTCTAGAAGGGGGAGACAGACAACAAAACAAAACATGTAGACAGGTGTCAAAATCATCAGAACAAATAGAATTAAAGCTATATGCACATCATTAACAAAATAAAAAGAATAGTAAATATGTACTAAACGTTTTCCAATGGCTGTTAACACTGTTCAAATATTTCCTAACCTAGTGTTGTGATGACCCAGCCAAGAGGAAAAAGTCTCAATTGTATTTTCAGCACAGTCTTATAGATGTCTCTTAAATATCTGATGCAGAAAGAAATATTTAATACCACCAGCATCTGAATCTTCCTTGTCCCATAGCAGGGCATTGGAGAATTTCATTGTTTGGAGAAAGTCTTGTAGACAGATAACCTCTACCTAGCCAATGAGTAACAAATATTCTATGAATTGTACATACCAGTGTAACAGAGAGGTGAAATGACTTGCCCAAGGTCTTACAGCAGACAAGTGGCAGAGCCAGGATTAGAACCCATGTCCTCTGACTCCCAAGCCCGTACTTTCTCCACTAAGCCATGCTGCTTCTCATTCAAACCTAGTTCTCCTAAAGTTAATAGGCGTGATCTTTCAGAAGTATGGGAAGAGTCCAAAAATGGTTTTGCTTCTCCCTAATAAATGTCATGCCTTCCAAAAGCTCCTAAGCTAGGCAATAGGTAGTAAAGTTGTTGTTTACACTTCAAAGCAGCTTTAATGAATTCCCAAAGGAATCAATAAAAAGAAAATCTTAAAAGGATTTTTTTCTTTAGAAAGAATGCACAAGAGAACAGTTTATACAAGAAAAAAAATCCATACAAATCCTTATCTGCCTCCCTTTTGAGTCTGTTTCTGTTAAATTCTTAGTATTTCTTCTTGATTTTCATTTGCACATAGTAAGTGCTTAATGAATGCTATCATTTTTATTTATTGTGATATTTGCATGTTGATAAGACTGTCTCCATAAGCCTTCTTCTCTTGGGAAACTCTGCCCAATGTTTGGATATCAGTCTCCTGAAGTGTAAGGAATGGGGTGAAGGGAGTGGACTGAATTATCTTGACAAATGCAGTGATAAACAAAATGAAATAAAAAGGGAAATACAGTTTTGTTTTCAAGGGAAATTGGTATCGAGGAGGAATGCCTCTGTAAAACAGAATAATTTTCAATAGATATTTTTAAAGCGCTTCTAGGAAAAGCTACCTCAATCTCATTATTTAGAAAAATGCCAAAATCTGGCATAATTTCCGGAGGCCAGATCACTAGGATCATTTGATTTTATGAGGCATGTATAATTGTATGAGCCATTCTAAGGCCCAGGTGATTGACATTACAGATAATGGGCACCTTTTGGATTAGTGTAACTTGCTCTGTTTTAAACAGTTCATATTGTAATTTGATCCACAAAAAGTGGGGATATTTCCAGGGATTGCTGTGGGGATTAGGAAAGGAGCCTCGAAGTCATGCATCCCTAAGCAACTGTGAGATAATAGCATCAATAAACCACGTTGGCATTAAAAATAATAATAGTATCGATGGAAGTGGTTGGAAATGTGTCCATCTGCAATCTGAATAGCCTGCTTGAGATAGCTGATCAAAACCTGTGATTCTTTAGTAGGGACTGGATGGAAATTCTCTGAAAGGAGGAACTAGGAAGTAAGGGGCATAGATGGAGTGGGGAGCAGAAAAAAGGGGGGGAAGACAGGAACAGAGGCAGAAGAGGAAGAGACTGGAGAAAAGCAGAACATTGGAGGAAAGATAAGTAAGGGTGAGGGAGGGACTGAGCTTGCCAGCCTCTGTCTCTCTTTCTCTGTTAGCTCTGCCTCTTCTACTACTTTACCCCAGCTGCAGAAATATTTGGGGGCCTGATGGGCATCTTTTCAGGATTTTAAACTGAAATAAAATCCTGTAATCAAGGTACATGTGTAATCATTTTATTCAAGATGAATAAAATGCAGTAGGGTTGCTGCTCCCGTGGACAGACAATAATATATCAAGTTACCATATGCTGGACAGTTACCTGAGAGAGTGTTGAGCTCCCCACCCCCCGCCGCCCCGCACCATTTCAAAGCACTGTTGGAGAAAATGGAGTCTTTCTAGGATGGTGTAAAAGACCCACAGAGAAGGAAAGTCACACCTAGTCCCATAGGGACCCATTTCGTTATTTACAAATTTTCACTGTCAGTCCTTCCTCAGAACTAACCTGAATTGTCCGTGTGCATCTCGGGCTTATTTCCTTCTGTTCTACTCTTTGGGAAAATGGAATATCATTTGTCACTGTCTTCTAGGTGATAATCCCTTACATTCTTGAAAATGCCCAGTCCAAAAAATTGTAAATTTCTTAACCTAATGGTTACTTGTCTGCAAATCAAAAATCTAATATTCAGTTACTGATGCTCCAATCACCATCAAAACTGTATATTGGCCCTTATCCAAAACCCTTGTCCCAGTCAAGGGTGAACTCTGATATAAGCCCTGCCCTCATCTCTGCCCAGTGGGTTACAGGAATGATTGGGGTTGATTGGGTTGACTTGGATTTTTTTAAAAAAAAACACCTATTAGAATGTGTTGGCAATTGGACCATAGACATTTGTTACTAAGCAATTTATTGTTCGGCTGTTGGATAACCATCAGATCTCTCTTCCGCCTCCCCTTTTCCATGCAAAATATCCCCAGGTCTTTAGCCTTTTAATTCTTTATGAGGAAAATAAGAAGATTAGTATTAGATCCAAGCACCAAACAGAAATAAGCTTCTAGATATTTTTTATCTTTATTAATCTTACAAGACTACAACCCCCATAGGGCAGTTTCTTCCTTGGGTTTTTCTTTTGAGTCCATTTTGTAGTTGAAGGTAGAGAAGCAGTGTGGCTCAGTGGAAAAGAGCCCGGGCTTTGGAGTCAGAGGTCATGTGTTCAAATCCCGGCTCCGCCAATTGTCAGCTGTGTGACTTTGGGCAAGTCACTTCACTTCTCTGGGCCTCAGTTCCCTCATCTGGAAAATGGGGATGAAAACTATGAGCCCCCAGTGGGACAACCTGATCACCTTGTAACCTCCCCAGCACTTAAAACAGTGCTATGCACATAGTGTTTAATAAATGCCATTATTATCATTATTATTATTACTTGAACAATAGGCTGCAAGTGACAGATAAGTTTACTATTCTGAGCACCTGATCAATCATTGTCAGAATTGCTGAGGTGATTTCCCCCATTTTTTTTATGGTATTTAAGTGCTTCCTGTTCTAAGTGCTGTGGTAAGTGCAGGTTAATTAGGGTTGGACACAGTGCCCATCCCCAAGGTGTTCACAGTCTATGTAGGAGGGAGAAGTAGTATTTAATCCACATTTTACAGTTGAGGAAACTGAGGCACAGAGAAGTTAGGTGACTTGCTCAATATTACACAACAGACAAGAGGCAGAACCAAGATTAGAACCCAGATCCTCTGACTCCCAGGTTGGTACTCTATTAGGCCATGCTGCTTTCCATTTCCCCAATCACCTTCTCCCTGTGCCTTTCAAGCCCATCAGAGGATGGGGTTGCAGGGCCCGGCTACATCATATCCTCCTAGGACTGATCTCTTCTCTTCTCTTCTTTAGCAAGGATTGAAAATAGTCCACCACGCAGATAAGACGTTAGCCAGCTTCTGCAAATGGCAGAAGAGCATCAACCCTAAGAGTGATCTCAACCCTATACACCATGATGTGGCTGTCCTCATAACCAGGTATGACCTCAAACAATCTGGGCTGGAGTTGGTGGTGGTGGGAGGGGGTGGAGAAAAAGATTCTAAATATCATTTGGTTAACTCATTTCTTAATAGCTGCCTGAAGGTTTTCCTTTTGATCCCTATGGGTGATTCATTAGTTCATAGTATTTATTGAGCACCATTGTACTGGGAAACTTCGGTGTGCAGAGAATCAGCGTGGCCTTCTAGAAAGAGCATGGGGAGTCAGAAAGACCTGGATCCTGATCCAAGATTTGCCAATTGCTCATTTTGTGACCTTGGGAAAGTCACTTAACTTCTCTTTGCTTCAGGTCTCCTGTTTTCCCTCCTGCTTACACTGTGAACCCCGTGTGAGACAGGGGCTTGTATCTACCCCAGCGCTTAGAATAGTGTTTGACACACAGTCAGGGCTGAACCAATACCGTAAAGCAAACAAACAGGTAACTGTACTAAGCGCTTGGAAGTATACAATAAAAGTTAAAGATAACCTAATTGCCAGCTCACCAATTGGTTTCTGAGGAGCCCTTCCTAGAGCCTCCAACAGGGCATGCCTGTTTTGAATACAGCGTGAAGTAGAGGCCGAAGAAATGGTCATGCACATGTTTGCAAAGGTCAGCACTGGACACGGGTGAGTACACTACAGTGAGAGATTTCTTCTTGACATGTGTTAAGAGCATTAACTTTTATAGGCCACCTGGGTACCATAAAGGAGTAATATATTCATGAAATTCCTCATGAACTGAAAGAATGAATGAAGCTTCTCGGAGAAGTCTAACTTTCCCCTAAGAAGCCCTCTCCAGCTCCAAAAACCACTCATAGCACTTAGGTACATATTTGTTTACATGTTCTTTTTTAAGCACATGTTTATTTACTTGTACATTCTTCCAGTCTCATTTTCTGCCACTCTGAACATCATCTTGTGTCTTCCCATTTAGATCATAAACGTTTTGAGTGCAGGTATTTTGTGGGGTTCTTTTAACCTATATTTTATTTTATTTTTAATGGCATTTATTAAGCGCTTACTATGTGCAAAGCACTGTGGTAAGCGCTGGGGAGGATACAAGGTGATCAGGTTGTCCCCCGTGGGGCTCACTGTCTTCATCCCCATTTTACAGATGAGGGAACTGAGGCCCAGATAAGTGAAGTGACTTGCCCAAAGTCATACAGCTGACAAATGGCAGAGCCAGGATTTGAACCCATGACCTCTGACTCCAAAGCCGAGGCTCTTTCCACTGAGCCACGCTGCTCCTCCAATATGCTGCTGAAGGACTCTGCACAGTGCTCAATGAACATTATTGATATTGAATAATATTGAACCTTTTTAATAAAGATGACTTGCCAATGCTACCAACAGAAGGGAGGAGGAGGAGTATCTTAGAATGTTTGGTATCCCTGGAAATGGCAGACTTTCTATTATAATTGGTTTTCATTATCACTATCTTGGCTCTGTGTTTAATAATAATAATAATTATGATATTTGTTAAGCACTTACTATGTGCCAAGCACTGCTCTAAGCGCTGGGGTAAATACAAGGTTATCAGGTTGTCCCACGTGGGGCTCACAGTCTTAATCCCCATTTTACAGATGAGGTAACTGAGGTCCAGAGAAGTTAAGTGACTTGCCCAAAGTCACACAACAGACAGGTGGCAGAGCCAGGATTAGAACCCACGCCCTCTGACTCCCAAGTCCATGTTCTTGCCACGAGGCCACGCTGCTTCTTTATGGAATATCACTTGTTTATATTTTTATTTGCCCAGTGTAAAGTTCTAACCTTGGAAATTTCTTCTCCACCTTCCTTTTGTCCTCTCGTCATATGAATATAGATCCAATCCTTGTCAAAGGGTGATCCTCATGTATCAAAGTATTTATCAACCTTATTTTTCATTCTGATGGCTATCAGTCAATGGTATTTGAGTGCCGACCACAGACAAGCACTGCAGTTAGTGCTTGGGAGAGCATAACAGGGAAAAACACATATTTCCCACCCTCAGGGGGCTTACAGTGTAATGGGGGGAATCAGGCAGACACATTTATAAATAATGGGAGCCAGAGGAAGAATAAGGATACAACTGGTAATAGCAAGAAGGGAGTAGGAAGTTGTAAGCGCCTCGTGGGCAGGGAACATGACTACCAGTTTGATTGTGTTGGACTTTCTCAAGTGCCTATTACAGTAAGTGCAAAATAAATACCACTGGTTGATAGGATGAAATAATTATATGTTGCTGACTTATACTTCCCAAGCACTTAGTACAGTGCTCTGCACACAATAAGCGCTCAATAAATATGATTGAATGAATGAACTGAACAAGTGAATAACATGTAAGCTCCCCTGTAGACTGTAAGCTTCTGGTGGGCAGGGATTTCATTAACCAACTCTATCATAGTGTATTTTTCCAAGCACTTAGTCCAGTGCTCTGCATACAGTGAACACTGAATAAATATCATTGATTGACACATAAGAATGATATGCATGTGCTGAGAATAGATGTAAGAACACATGAGAAGCAGCATGGCTCAGTAGGAAAGAGCCCGGGCTTTGGAGTCAGAGGTCATGGGTTCAAATCTCCACTCTGACAATTGTCAGCTGTGTGACTTTGGGCAAGTCACTTAACTTCTCTGGTTCTCAGTTATCTCATCTGTAAAATGGGGATTAAGACTGTGAGCTCCCCGTGGGACAACCTGATCACCTTGTAACCTCCCCAGCGCTTAGAACAGTGCTTCCAGCACTTAGAACAGTGCTTTGCACATAGTAAGCGCTTAATAAATGCCATAAAAACCCCCCACAAATTCTTAAGGCGCTATTGGGACTGTCAGAATTTGAGATAGTGGGGATTAACCAGCAAAGACTTCCTAAAGAAGTTGGGATTTCTCTATGGCTTTCTGGGCCAGGATGGGAATCCCAAGGTAGAAAAAAGGGCCTAAAGGAAATCTACATCAAGAATAGTTCCCCACCATTCCTGGACCTCCAAATCAGTATAGTGATAGTGAAGACATTGCATGTTTTCCCACTCCTCCTCGAGGACCTCCAGTGGTTGCTCATCCATCTCCACATCAAACAAAAACACTTTACCATGGGCTTCAAAGTACACAAAGCCCCCTCCTACTATAACTCCCTGATTTACTACTTCAATACAGCTCTCACACCTCGCTTCTCTAGTGCCAGCCTACTCACTGTACCTTACCTCCATCTCACCACCAAACCCTCAGGGATTGTCTCTCTTTGTTGCTGAATTGTACTTTCCAAGCACTAAGTACAATGCTCTGCACACAGTAAGTGCTTAATAAATACCACTGAATGAATGAACCCCTCTCTCAAGTGTTGCCTCTGACCTGGAATGCCTTCCTTCTTCATATATGACAGATAACCACTCTCCCTACTATCCAGGCCTTATTGAAAGCACATCTCCTCCAAGAGGCCTTCCCTGACTAAGCCTTGATTTCCTCTTCTCCCACTCCCTTCTGTGTCAACCTAGTACTTGGATTTGCATGCTTTAGTCACCCCTTCCTCAGCCCCAAAGCATTATGTTCATATCCATAGTTTATTCACATCAATGTCCGTCTCCCCCTCTAAACTGTAAAGCTCTTGTGGGCAGGGAATGTGTCTACCAACTCTGTTACATAGTACTCTTGTAAGTGCTTAATACAGTGCTCTGGACATAGTAAGTGCTCAATATGATTGCCTGGGAGAAAGTTGTGCTGAGGTGGAATGGGAAGAAAGAACTTGCTTTGAGGGCTCAGATTGTGATGTTCTTTTCCAAAGCTTTAGAACGTAAGACCCTCCAAAGGATGCTGGGAGGAATAGAACAACCTCTCAGCTATGTGTAAGGACATAATAATAATAATGGCATTTTTGTTAAGCACTTACTATGTGCAAAGCACTGTTCTAAGCGCTGGGAGGATACAAGGTGATCAGGTTGTCCCACGTGGGGCTCACAGTCTTAATCCCCATTTGACAGATGCGGCAGAGAGAAGTTAAGTGGCTTGCCTAAGGTCACACAGCTGACAAGTGGCAGAGCGGGGATTTGAACCCATGACTTCTGACTCCCAAGACCATACTCTTTCCACTGAGCCACGCTGCTTCTTTGACATGATGATGATTGACACTAGACACTATTTCCTATTCACTCAGGCCCTTATGCCTTTGTGCTTCTGGCGCTGTCAAAAACAGTCCCCACAATTGTAAAAACATATCTTCAGCTAAAGCTCTTCTGGCTTAGAGCTACTCTGTTCCAATTTATATTCCCATTTTTTTATTCACCCTCCCCAGGAAATGATTTGGGAATCATTACCAAACTGCATACAGGGATTTGACCACTGCAGTCGAGGAGTTTTATTTCTGACCTATCACTGTCTTTTCCTTTCTCTAACTAGAGCCCATTACACAGGCTGCCCTCACTGAGTCCTCTCTCTGTTCCATTTTGGGAGTAGTGTGACTTGAATTAAGCACAAACCTGGGAATCCATGCCATGGGCTCACTGAGGTTTCAACAGCACTTAAACCCCTCTGTAAACCTCCATCATGTGAGTACAGTGAGTGACATACTAAGATTCCACCACTCAACACGAAGAAGAGATCTCCTAGCAGAGTTACGTTCAAACTGGAAGGATTGCTTGGTATTTATCATTCGCCTTGAGCATGGACTATATACAAAGTCATTTCTCTTCAAGCTTTTTAAATTTCTTGTTTAAGCAGGGGAAAGACATTTAACTGAGTGGGCATTGCCTACTTAACTTTTTCCCAATCAAAGTGCTCTATTCCAAAGTGATGCAGTACATGCACCAGAGCCACAGCACTTTGGGCGATGGACAGGGAGAGTTTCCCAGCTAGTCGAGGTAAAGCCGGTTCTATGCCTTTGGCGTTGGACAGGTCCCCTGGGCTTGCATGGGGAGGGTGGTCACAAATTGGACAAAAAGGAACATTATCCAGACTTGGCTTATATAAGGAATGAAACCACTTTCTGGTGTTGAAACTATACAGAGCTCCACCTAACAGTGAATCCAAGATGCTTTGCTTCTGGGGGCGCCTCGGGTTATTCCATCCATAATGAATGACTCTGTTGGTTGTCTCCCCTTAAAGCACAACCCTACAATATCGAAGGTCCCAATCAGCTTGAATATGAATTAATTCTTCCAGGGCTAGAGTGATGGTGATACCAGCAGTTTTTCTCTCTCTCTCTCTCTCTCTCTCTCTCTCTCTCTCTCTCTCTCTCTCTCTCTCTCTCTCTCTCTCTCTCTCTCTCTCTCTCTCTCTCTCTCTCTCTCTCTCTCTCTCTCTCTCTCTCTCTCTCTCTCTCTCTCTCTCTCTCTCTCTCTCTCTCTCTCTCTCTCTCTCTCTCTCTCTCTCTCTCTCTCTCTCTCTCTCTCTCTCTCTCTCCTCTCTCTCTCCTCTCTCTCTCTCTCTCTCTCTCCTCTCTCTCCTCTCCTCTCCTCTCCCCTCTCCTCTCCTTTCCCTCTTCCTCTCTTTCTCTCTTTCTTTTTATCTCTTTCTCTGACTGACACACACACACCCACCCACCACCACCATCCCTGCAGTGCCACCTGTCCACACTTTCTTTGGCACTGGCATTCAGCAAAACACACAGACACTCTATGACACAGTGACACTATCCCTCAGCAACACAATCACACACTCTAAATTATTAGAACATTCTACCAGGAGACAAGGCCCCTACCCCATTTTCTATATAGAGTGAATTTGCCTTTTTTTCTAAGCATCCATCTGATGTCTTTTTTGTCTGGCTCCTTTGCTCATACAGATGGGCATAAACCTTGTTCTTCAGGCTTTTCAGCCCAAAGCTTGGGGTAGACTCTGCAGAGTGGACCAATGACATATGGGAAGCAGTGTGGTCCAATGGAAAGATCATGGGCCTGGGAATCAAGGGACCTGTGTTCTAATCCTGGCTCCGGCACTTACTTGCTGTGTTACCTTATTCAGATCACTTAACTTCTCTGTGCCTCAGTTATCTCCTCTGAAAAATGGGGATTCAATACTTTTTCCCCCTCCTACTTAGACTATGAGCCCCATAGTCTTGGAACTGAGAGTTTCTGCCCCAGTGCTTAGTACAGAGGTTGACATATAATAATAATGATGATGGTATTTATTAAGCACTTACTATGTGCAAAGCACTGTTCTAAGTGCTGGGGGATACAAGGTGAGCTGGTTGTCCCATGTTAGGCTCACAGTCTTCATCCCCATTTTACAGGTGAGGTAACTGAGGCACAGAGAAGTTAAGTGACTTGCCCAAAGTCACACAGCTGACAATTGGCAGAGCTGGGATTTGAACCCATGACCTCTGAGTCCAAAGCCCGTGCTCTTTCCACTGAGCCACGCTGCTTCTAATAAGCACTTAACAAATGTCACTATTATTATAATCAGCTGCTCCTGGGTGGCTTTCCCCAAGACATCTAGCACAGTCCTGGGACTCAGAAGGTGGTAGGTTCTAATCCCGTCTCTGCCACTTGTCTGCAGTACGACCTTAGGCAAGTCACTTCACTTCTGTATGCCTCAGTTCCCTCATCTGTAAAACGGGGATTGAGACTCTGAGCCCCATGTGGGATAGGGACTATGCTCAATCCAATTTGCCTGAATCCACACCACCTGACACAGTATGTGCTTAACAAATACCACGATTCTTCTTCAGGAGATGACAACTCTACCTGTAGAATTCAGGGAGAGAGCCTTGCATAAATGGAATCCTTTTACTCTGAATGTGCGCTTCACTGTAACTCTGCCTCAATGGATTAGACATATGCAGAATGATGCTGTAGTAAGATGACTGCAAGCAGGGTGGACAGGTCTGAAGAAACACACTGAAGCACTACTTCAGTGTGGCGTGGCCAGGTTCTGTGGGATGCTGGGAGCCAGAACAGTAGTCGGACTAATGGAAATGCAGCTAACAAAGACAGGGCAGTTGTTCTGGAGTTAAGAGCGTGATGTAACTCCCAAAAGAATTGATGCCCGTTAACTTGTTTTGATGTATATATTTCTATAATTCTATTTGTATTGATGCCTGTTTACTTGTTTTGATGTCTGTCTCCCCTCTTCTAGACTGTAAGCCTGGTGTGGGCAGGGATTGTCTCTCTTTATTGCTGAATTGTGCCTTCCAAATGCTTAGTACAGTGCTCTGCACACATAAGTGCTCCATAAACCAGAATGAATGAATGAATGAAAAGAAGCAGGGATGCAACAGTGCCAAGCCTGAAAACAACAAAGTCCCAAACCAAAGACCACCTGGATGGCTCCTTGGAGTGACAGAAACCACTGTTCATATGTGTCTTTGCTCTAAAACTGTGACAAATGTTTCCACACCATCTCCAGGAACATCTTAAAATGTACAAGACCCAGATAGGTATTGCTGGGGTTCACTGGGTTGAGTCCGTGGTGGTATTTTCAGCACGCATAACACTTTGAAACTTGGCATCATGCTTGATTTCAAAACAGGAGCTTCTAGTGTGGCCATGAATAAGGTGATCATCATCCAAACCCTAAAGGTGATGACTGAACTCTCTCTGGACGATTAGATATAATGAAATACATTTAACAGTAAGGCTTAGTTACTGTGTTTCATGATGTTGAGGGTGGGGGAGGGCTAGTTTAGAAGCAACGGGGATCTTAATGAAATCATAGCAACAACCCAATGGTTAATTAAAGCAGTTTTGTATGCCAATCACCCCAGGAGGTACTAGGACAAATCAAATGGAAATTAGAGATGTTAGAGATGTGGATTCTGTCTTCATTGAATCAGAGTCTAAAATGTGGGGAGAAACCAACATGGAAAAAAAATCCCACTTTCAAAAATGGGCAGAGATCACGGTAGAACAGAAACCGCAAAAAGGCCCCTCTAAACAGATAATGATGGTGATGATAATTGTGATATTTAAGCACTTATTATGGGCTATGTGCTCTATTAAGTGCTGGGATAGATCCAAGATAAAGGTTGGATAGAGTCAACCTCCCACATGGGGCTCAAAGTCTTAAATCCCCATTTAATGGATGAGATAACTGAGTCACAGAGATGTTATTTGCCCAAGAACACATAGCAGACAAGTGGCAGTATCAGGATTAGAACCCAGGCTCTAAACTCACTGTGGGCAGGGAATGTGTCTGTTGTAGTGTTATGGTACTCTCCCAAGCACTTACTACAGTGCTCTGCACACAGTAAGTGCTCAATAAATACAATTGACTGACCGGATTGACTCTTAGAGTCAGTTATGAGTCAGTTATTTAATGGCCTCATGACATGCATTGCACAATGATGACAAAATGGATAGAAGGATTTGCTGCTTTGTCCTACTTCCTACAGCTGGGAAAGACCTGGGATCCTTCTCTTGTGAGGACCCTGGGGAGCAGGGACCAGTCCTCACCCCAACCCAGCCGGCCAAAGCCACTCTGAATTTCCACAGTTCTGAAATGTGTATCTATGTAATAATAATAATAATGCCATTTGTTAAGTACTTACTATGTGCCAAGCACTGTTCTAAGCACTGGGGTAGATACAAGGTCATCAGGTTGTCCCACATGGGGCTCACAACCTTCATCCTCATTTTACAGATGAGGGAACTGAGGCACAGGGAAGTCAAGTGACTTGCCCAAAGTCACACAGCTGTTTGGTGGAGGTGCCGGGATTAGAATCCATGACCTCTGACTCCCAAGCCCAGGCTCTTACCACTGAGCCACGCTGCTTCTCGTATGATTCTCTATGTAGAGAAGCGGCACAGTGTAGTGGATAGAGCGTGGGCCTGGGAGCAGAAGGTCATGGGTTCTAATCCTGGCTCTGGGTTTAAATCCCAGCTCCTCCACATGTCTGCTGCTTGACATTGGGCAAGTCACTTAACTTCTCTGTGCCTCTGTTATCTCATCTGTAAAATGGGGATTGAGATTGTGAGCCCCATGTGGGATAAAGGGCTGTGTCCAACCCGATTTGCTTGTATCCATCCCAGTGCTTAGTAGAGTGCCTGGCACATAATAAGTGACTAACAAATACCATAATTATTTATTATCAATGTGCCATTGCATAAAAGCAACTGAAAAACCTTCATTCATGCCAGGTTCTGCACATAGCAACTGGAGCCACAAACCAAGTGCCAGCCCCTGTGTTCCTAGCGGGGACATGATTATTCTTGAGGCATATTCCTTTTCACCCAAATCCACAGACAAGGATTACACTCACTCTCTGGAGTACCATCTTTGATTGTGAGGGACAGTGGATTACACACAAAATTATCTATTATTAAAGTATGTTTCTAAAGGGGTTTTCATGTGAGTTTCTCCCTTCTTACTAAATTGTAAGCTCTCTGAAGGCAGGGACTGTGTCTTCTGTTTCGATTGTACTCTTGAAAGCACATAGAATAGTGATCTCCATGCAAGCACATGGTAAAATATTAATGATCGATGGGATTTTTGAAGGTGCTCTTCAATTAGAAGAATTTCCCGTTCTCTTTTCTCAGAAAGGATATTTGCTCTGGAGTGAATCATCCCTGTGAAACTTTGGGTCTGTCTCATCTCTCTGGCATGTGTCAACCTCACCGGAGTTGCAATATCAATGAAGATTCTGGGCTTCCTCTAGCGTTCACCATTGCCCATGAAATCGGACACAGGTAATTGATCTAGGAAACCAATCCCTTCCCATCAGCTCCTGCAGCAGCCTCCTTCATAGTCAACACTAAATGCACTTATCGGTATCTAGTGGAAAGAGCACTGGCCTGGGAATTGGAGGACATTTTATGGTATTTGTTAAGCGCTTACTCTGTGTCAAGCACTGTTCTGAGAGTTGGGGTAGATATGTTTATCGGGTTGGACATTGTCCTGGCCCCACAAGTGCGCTCACAGTCTAAGTAGCAGGGAGAAGGATTTAATCTCCATTTTACAGTTGAGGAAACTGAGGCACAGAGAAGTTAAGTGACTTGCTCAAGGTCCCACAGCAAGCATTTGGCAGAGTCAGGATTAGAACACAGGTCCACTGATTCCCAGGCCCATGCTCTTCCCATTAGGTCACATTGCTTGGATTCTAATTGCGGTTCTGCCACTTGTTTGCTGTGTGACCTTGGGCAGATCACTTAAATCCTCTGCGTCTGTGTCCATATCTGTAAAATGGGGATTTAATCCGACTCCCTCCTATTTAAGTACTGTGTCCATCCTGATTGATGTGTATCTACCCCAGCATTTTTAACATTATTATTATTACTACTGCTAGCAGCGTGGCTCAGTGGAAAGAGCATGGGCTTTGGAGTCAGAGGTCATGGGTTCAAGTTCCGACTCTGCCACATGTCTGCTGTGTGATCTTGGGCAAGTCACTTAACTTCTCGAGCCTCAGTTACCTCATCTGTAAAATGGGGATTAAGACTGTGAACCCCACATGGGACAACCTGATCACTTTGTATCCCCCCCCAGTGCTTAGAACAGTGCTTTGCACATAGTAAGCACTTAACAAATGCCAACATTATTATTATTAATACTACTATAGTGAAACAAAAAGTGTTGCGGCAGAGAGCAGCCCAAAGTTTGATGGGCTTTGTATGCACATAGTTTAATTTACAAATTATTAAATTATTTGTTCAAGGGAGCCAACCATAACTGCTTGCTTTTCAGTGAAGCCACAGAGTACAACCCATATTCTTTCTTTCCATTTGCTCCTCACATTCTCCCTGCTCTTTACTGTTCCCCACAGAATTTCTAGCAATCAATAAAATAACTCCCTTTGAAATGGAGAGCAGAATAACAAAGAGCAAGGAGCAAGATTTCTAGTTGTGACCCAGACTTGTAATTCGGGGAAACTCATCTGTAGAGAAACTAAATAAGTGAAGGTCTTGCATTTATGACACGATAAAGTGTGTCTGGCTTTTAAAAGGAAACATTTAGCGGGGAAAGTGTTTGTATTTGACACTTATGTGTGGTTTAATGTTAATGTAGCCTCACAAGTAGAGTCTTTTCTCATTTGAGCATTAAAGTTGTTGCTATGTTGGCCAGCTCAGGTAACATGGATAGAGGTCCCATACAGCAAGCTTCAGCCCTGTTTTCTCTAGGCAGGGGAAATGGGAAACTACTGCATTGGGCAGACCAGCTTGGCAGGCAGTAATCATGGGATGAGGTAACCGAGGCACAGAGAAGTGATTTGCCCAAGGTCACCCAGAAGACATGTGGCGGAGTTACGACTAGAACCCACATCCTTCTGATTCCCAGGCCCGTGCGCTATCCACTAAGCCAAGCTGTTTCTTGTGTTCTTCTGCATTAAAAGTCTATTGTGAAGTGTGGACAACATGTTGGTACGGTAGCCGAAAATCCACCTTTTCATCTCCATTTGTGCATACATATAGGACCATGCGTTCAGTTCATAATGGAAAGCAGCATGGCGTAGTGGATAGAGCACAAATCTGGGAGTCAGAAGGTCATGGTTCTAATCCCGGCTCCGCCACTTGTCCGCTTATGACCATGGGCAAATCACTCCACTTCTCTGGGCCTCAGTTACCTCATCTGTATGGGGATTAAGACTGTGAGTCCCACATGGTGCATGGACTGTGTCCAACCTGATTATCCTGTATCTAACCCAGTGCTTCAAAACGTGCTTGTCACATAGTAAATGTTTAACAAATGTCATTATTTTATTTTTATGTTATGAACACTGTCTGTCATTCCGTTTAGGAGAATACTGAGGATAATGCTCTCAGGTTCCTACTAATTTCCAAGGGAATGACTTCTTAAAAGCTATAAATAAGTCATCAGTTCAAATCAATCAATCAATCAATCGTATTTATTGAGCGCTTACTATGTGCAGAGCACTGTACTAAGCGCTTGGGAAGTACAAATTGGCAACACATAGAGACAGTCCCTACCCAACAGTGGGCTCACAGTCTAAAAGGGGGAGACAGAGAACAGAACCAAACATACCAACAACATAAAATAAATAGGATAGAAATGTACAAGTAAGATAAATAAATAAATAAATAAATAGAGTAATAAATATGTACAACCATATATACATATATACAGGTGCTGTGGGGAAGGGAAGGAGGTAAGATGGGGGGATGGAGAGGGGGACGAGGGGGAGAGGAAGGAAGGGGCTCAGTCTGGGAAGGCCTCCTGGAGGAGGTGAGCTCTCAGCAGGGCCTTGAAGGGAGGAAGAGAGCTAGCTTGGCGGAGGGGCAGAGGGAGGGCATTCCAGGCCCGGGGGATGACGTGGGCCGGGGGTCGACGGTGGGAGAGGCGAGAACGAGGTACAGTGAGATTAGCGGTGGAGGAGCGGAGGTTGCGGGCTGGGCAGTAGAAGGAGAGAAGGGAGGTGAGGTAGGAGGGGGCGAGGTGATGGAGAGCCTTGAAGCCCAGGGTGAGGAGTTTCTGCCTGATGCACAGATTGATTGGTAGCCACTGGAGAAATCTAAGCACCAGGGAATATATTGGAACTCAAATTGGGAGCAAAGAAAGGAGGCTGTCTTCTGCATCTTATTTTGCCTGGAAGCTGCAATTATGGGGAAATGGAAGCCCTAGTTTGCTGTCCTGATTCCATCAGAGTAGGCATGAAAGTAAAGTCTAGACTGACTTCTCGCTGAGATTCCTGCAGAAGAAGGAAGCCAACTGCTGTCTCAATCCTGAATCTACTTAAATTTTCATTGTTCTCTTGGAGAAAGTGATGCCTGTGACCACCTAGTACTTGAGCTATTAATCGTGCAATGTTTATTTTTCCTAGTTTTGGCATCCAGCATGATGGAAGAGAAAACGATTGTGAGCCTGTTGGAAAACAACCATATATTATGTCCAGACAAATCCAGTATGACCCTACTCCCTTGACCTGGTCCAAGTGCAGTAAGGAATACATCACCCGCTTCCTAGAGTAAGTGAATGAAACTTCTGTTGTAGCCCAGAGTCTCATGACTTAATCCACCTCATCAGAAATGGCCTTAAATGGTGGTTCCAAGCAATTGGCCTGTGGCTTGGTAGAAGCAGCGTGGCTCAGTGGAAAGAGCCTGGGCTTTGGAGTCAGAGGTCATGGGTTCAACTCCCGGCTCCGCCAGTTGTCAGCTGTGTGACTTTGGGCAAGTCACTTAACTTCTCTGTGCCTCAGTCACCTCATCTGTAAAATGGGGATTAAGACTGTGAGCCCCCCATGGGACAACCTGATCGCCTTGTAACCTCCTCATAGCACATAGTAAGAGCTTAATAAAAATGTCATTATTATTATTTAATTAACCCCTTCCAGCCCAAGTAGACACTTTTTCATTTTTCCTCCTTTGGAAACCACTTTGAGAACAAACTAAGTGATACTAGATGCAAGCAAATGTTTAGTATTTTTTGTATTTTTTGCCCCAAGGAATCTTTTTCCCAGCTGAACATGACACAAAAAAAGAGGCAGGGAAGAAGATTCTCTTATATGCCATCTGAGACCTTCTGGACCAAACTGATTTGAGTTAGGGGGATTGACAGAAACCCTTGAGTTGAGGCAAGTGTGATTTGAGCTGCTTCCTCACTCCTTGTTTACCTCCATGCTCTGGCTCTTTACACATCCAGTTTCTGACTAGCAACAGAGGCCCCTGCATCCTCTTAGATAAAAATCTCTGAATCCTCCCTTTATTCTCATTCTTTGAATGGAGCAGTGAAACTGGGCACACCTGACCTCCCAGAAGAGATTCTAGCTCCAGGTAGCAATGAATTTTGTTTCATGGTAGCTGCCAGACAGATAATAACAATAATAATAATGATGACATTTAAGCACTTACCATGTGTGAAGCACTGTTCTAAGCCCTGAGGGAGGATACAAGGTGATCACGTTGTCCCATGGGGGGCTCAGAGTCTTAATCCCCATTTTACAGGTGAGGGAACTGAGGCACAGAGAAGTTAAGTGACTTGCCCAAAGTCACACAGCTGACAAGTGGCAGAGTCGGGATTAGAACCCACGACCTCTGGCTCCCAAGCCCGTGCTCTTTCCACTGAGCCATGCTGCTTCTCTGCAGATCTGATGCATGCATGCGTGGCTGCATGCAGCCATGCAGCTCCGATTCACCCTTCAGAAAGGATTGCCCATGCCACCTGTTCCTGCCCATATTGGACCCGATTAAAGACTAAGTAAAGCAATTATGATGGGAGAGCCCAGAAAGAGGTGGTTGGGATGTTTTGCAGATTGGGAAATGGGATGGGAGGAATACAAGGTGTTCATTTATCTTTCATGCTCGTGTTCAGCCGTGGAGGGGGGTTCTGTCTGGATGACATCCCCAAAACAAAAGGTCTGAAATCCAAGGTCATTGCCCCCGGAGTGATCTATGACATTCACCACCAGTGCCAGCTTCAGTACGGCCCTAATGCTTCCTTCTGTCAGGAAGTTGACGTAAGTGTCTTTCCATTTTTAAGTCACTGTATGGTGTTTACTGCTGGGTCTCCTCCAAATATGCAGTTCAGCTAAAGAACAAGAGGTGGGAAGATGGAGCCAAGCCCTGTCTAAGGAGGGAAATGATTTTCCATACCCCAGCCTACAAGACTGTGGGAATTTTGAAGGCCCATCGGGGGCTGTAAGATGTCCTTTGGACTCTGGGAGAATAAATTCATTCAATTGTATTTATTGAGCGCTTACTGGGTTCAGAGCCCTGTACTAAACACTTGGGAAGTACCAATCGGCTACATATTGAGATTCATTCATTCATTCAAGTGCTTACTGTGTGCAGAGCACTGTACTAAGCACTAGAAGTACAAATCGGCAACATATAGAGATGGTCCCTACCCAACAACGGGCTCACAGTGACTTATAATAAATAATACCTGAAGTGTCCCTTACTTCTTTTCAACTTCCATTAGAGGAGTAAGCTGCCAAGGTGGGGTGATTATGATTTCAAATGTCAGTTGAAATAGTGTCCAGCCTTCATACTAGGTATGGAAAGGGAATAATCCTTTGTATCTCAGTTTTCCTTCGGGGAATCAAGTGTTTTTCTTAAATTCTGTTTGAGCAGGAGGAGTCTGGGATATGGAAGGAGGTACAGTTGATAGGGATATTCCAGCCAAGTTGCAAGGAGGAGCTATCTCGATTTCGGGGGGCAAGCCAGTATTCTCCTCATTCTGATTTTTCTCAGCCTGAATATATATTGTTTGTCCTTGCCTTTGCTGGGCTGTCTACTGCACCAAGTACAAACCCGTAGCTCCCAAAGAGCTTTGGGCTTTTAGGAGAAAAGGTATGATTTCCATCAAATGAAGAAGCCAGTAGAAAAGCTGCTCACAAAGGGCTTAGTGGCCCAGTGACTATGCTCCAATTCTCCTATAGCGAAGGAGGGAGGCACTGAAGCCAGACCTGGGAGGAGATCAAAGCATCCTCCAAACATAATCTGCGCTCCGCCACTTGTCTGCTCTGTGACCTTGGGTAAGTCACTTAACTTCTCTGGCCTTCAGCTACCTCATCTGTAAAATGGAGATTGACTGTCAGTCGCATGTGGGATAGGGACTGCATCCAACCTGATTAGATTGTATCTACCTCAGCGATTAGAACAGTACTTGACACGCAGTAAGGGCTTAACAAATACCATTATTACTATTATTATAATGGGTGAGAACGTAGTGGGCCACGGCCCAGTGGAAGAGCAGTGGCCTTTAGCAGAGCAGAAGATGCTATTAGTCAAAATATGAATCCATACTTCATGAAATAGAAAGAGAGAGCAGTGGGGTGGGAGGGGAGAGAGTAGGAGGACAGCTAATTCAAATAATGGAGCAAATGAGAAGCAGCATGGCCTAGTGGAAAGAGCATGGGCCTGGGATTCAGAGGACCTGTGTTCTGATCCCAACTCCACCACTCATCTGCTGTGTGACTTGGACAAGTCACTTAACTTCTCTGTGCCTCAGTTACCTCTTTCAGAAAATGGAGATTAAGGCTGTGAGCCCCATGTGGGATAGGGACTGCATCCATCCCGATCATCTTATATCTACCCCTGCACTTAGTTCAGTGCCTGGAAAATAGCACTTAACATGTACCATAAAAAACAAATTTTTAATATTCTCAAAGGAATGGTATAGATAGCTGATTTTAGACAATCTTCTTTAGTGTTGACATTGCTTTCATAGAGGTTTGCAAATAAATGAAGACATACAGCTTGGCATAATTTGGTTTCAATTGTCAGTTGCTTTTACTACGATGAAATGTGACATTGAACTCGAAACAGCTTCCAACATGAGTTGAAGTGATTCACTGTTGCATTTAATTTGAAGCCAACCAAGATTTTGATGATAGCCAACAGTCAGTGGTGGTGGTAACATTTGAGTACTTACCGAGAGCAAGGCACCGTACTGAATGCTTGGCAGATATAACAGAAGCATGGGACATGCTCCCTACCCTCCAGGAGCCTACACTTTAGAGGATCTTACAGTCTAGTAAATCATTTTGAAATAATATTAAGAGTAATGTAGTTGGGG
Source organism: Tachyglossus aculeatus (assembly GCF_015852505.1). Taxonomy (NCBI): domain Eukaryota; kingdom Metazoa; phylum Chordata; class Mammalia; order Monotremata; family Tachyglossidae; genus Tachyglossus; species Tachyglossus aculeatus. The sequence continues at coordinate 75,852,217 of NC_052068.1, forward strand.
GATGATAGCTTGGGTTTGTAAAGCACTTTTACTTTTCCATAACACTTTCAAATCTATTTTCTCATTTGATCCACACAACATCCCCGTGAAGTCGGGAGATTATGTACCTCGTTCTCGCCTGTCCCACCGTCGACCCCCGGCCCACGTCCTTGCCCTGGCCTGGAATGCCCTTTTTCCACACATCCGCCAAGCTAGCTCTTTCTCCCTTCAAAGCCCTCCTGAGAGCTCACCTCCTCCTAGAGGCCTTCCCAGACTGAGCCCCCTTTTTCCTCTCCTCCTCCCCATCCCCCCGCCCTACCTCCTTCCCCTCCCCACAGCACCAGTATATGTTTGTACAGATTTATTACTCTATTTATTTTACTTGAACATATTTACTATTCTATTTATTTTGTTAACGATGTGCATTTAGCTTTAATTCTATATGTTCTGATGAGTTGACACCTCTCCGCATGTTTTGTTTTGTTGTCTGTCTCCCCCTTCTCGACTGTGAGCCCGTTGTTGGGTAGGGACCGTCTCTATATGTTGCCGACTTGTATTTTCCAAGCGCTTGGTACAGTGCTCTGCACACAGTAAGTGTTCAATAAATATGAATGAATGAATTATCAGTCAGATAATCTGAGGGCCAAAGAGCCTTAAGTGACTTGCCAGAGGTCACATGACAAACCAGTGGCAGAGTTGAAGCTAGAAGCAAAGTAATCCCATACCTACCCAAGGAGAAACTGAGGCAGAGAGGCATTGCTTGCCCTAGATGAAGAGGGAACAGCAGGAACTAGAGTCTATAAACCTGGACTCCTACTCCAAAATTAACATGTTATATACTGAGTCCACACATCCAAAATACATGCACAAACTACTTCTTAGGAACTCCCATTTTCATACTCCATAGTATGTTGGAGCTATGCCTTTCTTAAATCTGACAGCTTGTTTTCCAATTCCTTCCAGAATGTGTGTCAGACCCTCTGGTGCTCGGTGAAAGGTTATTGCCGCTCTAAATTGGATGCTGCTGCTGATGGAACACGATGTGGAGAAAAGAAGGTGACTCTGGGCTATGGTGGAAGTGCAGGTGGGGGAGATGGAGGGCAGGGGAGAGGGGGAGAAGGGATGCTAGGAAAGGCAGCCCACCCTGATGTAAATGTTGGGACAATTTGCCAGTGAATGAAAGATAATGCAGGCAAAGTTCCCAGAGTAAATTATTTTTGTTTCCTCCACTGATTTTGGGCTTCTGTTGTGTGAAATGACAATCAGCAAGCCCTGGTTTTCTTTCCCTCTTTAATTGAGCAATTTTGTGAAGCTTCTGTCTGCCTTGTTGAACTTTCTGGTTCTTCTGGAGCTTCCTTTACAGTGAAGACTCTCTTGCATTTCTCATCCTCACTAATTAACGATGGAAGAAGACCAACCAATAATCTTTCCTTTCCAGTGATGCTTGTTCCAAGCCAGCAGCTTCTTTCTCCCTCCAAGCCCAGTTTGGGGACCTTTTCGTGATGTCTATCTGCGATCTCGGGTGAAAGAGTCTGTTCACCCTAGGCCAGCCGGGTGTTTGAGAGAACTTGTTGCAAAGGGATGGCTTCCCAAAATCTGCTCCCAAGAGCCCTATTCCCAAGTCCCCTCCACAGGACAGTTGGTATTTTACCCAGTGAAGTGAAAACCCCAGAGGGGTTTTTCTGTTGTTTATTTTGGGGTTTTTTTGTTTCTTTTTTGTTTTTATGGTATTTATTAAGCACTTAGCATGTGCTAGACACTATACTAAGTAATGGATTAGATGCAAGCAAATCAGGTCAGAAATAATCCATGTCCCAAATGGGGCTCACAGTCGTAATCCTTATTTTACAGTTGAGATAAGGTCCAGAGAAGTTGTGACTCGCCCAAGGCCACACAACAGACAAGTAGCAGAGCCAGGATTAGAATCCAGGTCCTTCTGAGTCCCAGGCTCATGCTCCATCCACTAGGCCACATTGCCTCTCTTTGCACTCTAAACAATGGGTTAGCCCCTGCTACCTGCCACCCTAAACCTTGAGGCGACACCAGAATTTCTAGGCCCTCCAAAGTGCTCCTGAGCTTCAAATCGGATGACCTTGGAGGACCAGTCCAGGATAGGTGACTGTTTTCTGGAGAATCTCCTGGGATAGGGAATAATTCTGGGCATATTCCCGAGGATCCAATTTCCATCCAGATCCAATCAAGCAATCATATTTATTGACTGCTTACTGTGTGCAGAGTATGTACTGTGTGTTCTAAGCGCTTAGGAGAGAACAGTATAGCAGAGTTGGTAGATATGTTCCCTGCCCAAGAGGAGCTTACAGTCTCCTAAACAATTGGAGCCCTCTAAATGTCAGCCTTCTCTGGATTGTCAGCTTGTTGTGGGCATGGAATGTGTCTCCCAACTCTGTTATATACGTTGCCAACTTGTACTTCCCAAGTCCTTAGTACAGTGCTCTGCACACAGTAAGCTCTCAGTAAATACAATTAAATGAATGAATGAATACTCTCCCAAACTCTTAGTACAGTACTCTGCAAACAATGAGTGCTCAACAAATAAAAATTGATTGACTGATTGACAGGGAGTCCCAGAATCCTGAATGCATCTCCACATGAAGGGCAGCCCTTCCCCTAAGCACTTATGTACATATCTGTAATTTTATTTATCCCTTTGTTCTTTCCCTCACCAAGCCCCAAAGCACTTAGGTACATAGCTGCAATTTTACTTATTTATATTGCTGTCCGTCTCCCCCACTCTAAAATGTGAGTTCACTGTGGTCAGGAAATGTCACTGTTTACTGTTGTACTGTACTTTCCCAAGGGCTTAGTACAGTGCTCTGCACACAGTAAGGGCTCAAGAAATATGATTGGTTGATTAATTGAGGCTTGAACAGGTTCCCTGCAGGTCTGGATCAATCTTACTGTCAGGGCAGTTTCAGCAGCCCTCAAAGCCAGCCCAGGGATCAAGGGAGTAGGCTGGATCACATGGGCCGATTCTTGCCAAGAGGTGACCCACAGAGACTTGACGTATGGCTGGGAATTCCCCGCAGGCCCTGGGGACTCTCCTTAGGCCTGCCTGTTGTTTTTTTTTTTTTATCTATGTAGAAGGAAGAGAGACTTTGCCAGTATTCTCCAGTTCCCCCAGAGTCCTGTGCTAGAGTTGTTGGCCAACCCTCGCCTCAGTCCACTCTGTCCTCTCCAGCCTGGGCCAGTCCACTAATCACCCCCACCCAGGACGACGTAGGATTGGGCCATAGGGCTATCCTTTCTTTTCCTTCCAGGCCTGGCCCTAATCAGCTACCAAGGGCCACATTGCTAAAAGAGCCCAGTATGGGGAAGACCGATCGGGTGTTGGGATCATAAAGGGGAGCCAGTGAGGAGGAAGATCAGAACAGGTGATGCTCCACCTCCATCTCCTGCTCCTGTAATTTGAGCCCCATCCTGGAGCAAAATCTAATCAAGACCTCTCAGGTGGGCCTCAATCCTGGGGATGTAAAAACAGGTTCAAGATGGGCTAACGGGAAAGAGCTGAGAAGACCCAAAGATTATATATAAATCTATCTAACTATCCAGGTTTGAAGAGGACACTTGGCACTGATGTTTTTCTGCATGAGTGTTAGTGTAGTAGATGAGACCTGTATGTGACCAATGATCCCTACCACACGATAATAATAATAATAGTAATAATAATATAATTGTGGTATTTGTTAAGCACTTACCATGTGCCATTCCTTCATTCAATCATATTTATTGAGTGCTTACTGTGTGCAGAGCACTGTGCTAAGCACTTGGGAAGTACAAATAGGCAACATATAGACGGTCCCTACCCAACAACGGGATCACAGTTTAGAAGTGCCAGGCACTGAACTAAGTGCTGGGGTGGATTCAAACTAATCAGGTTGTTCACAGTTCCTGTCCCGCCTGGGGCTCACAGTCTTAATCTCCACTTTACAGATCAGTTAACTGAGGTACAGAGAAATGAAATGTCTTGCCCAAGGCCACAGAGCAGACAAGCAATGGAGCCAGGATTAGAACTGTATCCCCCCAATGCTTAGTACAGTGCTTGGCACCTAGTAAGTGCTTACGTAACATATACTACCTGTGGGTCAAATGTATCAGTGAAGTGAAGTTGCCTTTGGCAATACCAATTCATTTTCCTGTGCATGTGGAGCTGTGAACTGCCAGAAGAAACAGCAGCAGGGAGGTGGTCCTGGTTGAATCAGTCTTGCTGGGCAGCCATCTGATATGGGCTTGCCATTTTCCCACAATAGTATCTTGTAGTAATAATAATAATAATGGCATTTGTTAAATGCTTACTATGTGCAAAGCACCGTTCTAAGCACTGGGGAGGACACAAGGTAGTCAGGTTGTGAGCCCACATGGGGCTCACAGTCTTAATCCCTGTTTTACAGATGAGATAACTGAGGCACAGAGAAGTCAGCACTTAGAACAGTGCTTAGCACATAGAAAGTACTTAACAAATACCATTATTCTTAAGTGACTTGCCCGAAGTCACACAGCTGTCAAACAGCAGAGCTGGGATTAGAACCCATGACCTCTGACTCCCAAGCCCGGGCTCTTTCCACTGAGCCACGCTGCTTCTCAATGAGAAGCAGTCTCATGTAACGAATGAGACTGAGGAAGAACAACAAGCCAGCATCCAGCTTTATCATTAGTAACACATTGAGAAATTAGAACCAACCTCAGCTGTGTACAACATGGAAGGGCCTGCTAGTCATGTCTCAGCCTCTAGACAGACCTGTACACATCGATCGCAAAATCAGCGGCAGCCTTGTCTGTGAGTACAAAGGATAATGCTATTAAGGGACCCTGAATAATGCTCTGTCAATGCTCAAAATTGTTCTTGGCGGCAACTGCATCTTCTGCAAGAGTCCTTCCCAATTAATCCCTCATTTCCTCTATTCCTGTTCTCAATCAATCAATCATATTTATGGAGCACTTACTGTGTGCAGAGCACTGCACTAAGTGCTTGGGAGAGTACACCATAACAGAGTTATAATAATAATAATAATGGCATTTATTAAGCGCTTACTATGTGCAAAGCACTGTTCTAAGCACTGGGGAGGTTACAAGGTGATCAGGTTGTCCCACGGGGGGCTCACAGTCTTCCTCCCCATTTTACAGATGAGGTCACCAAGGCACAGAGAAGTTAAGTGACTCGCCCAAAGTCACACAGCTGACAGCGGAGGGGGATTTGAACCCATGACATCTGGCTCCATAGCCCGGGCCCTTTCCACTGAGCCACGCTGCTTGTTCCCTGCCCACAGTGACCTCTCCTTTCTGTGTCACTTATGCACTTGGGTCTGTACCCTTTGAGCACTTGTTATCCATCCTACACTCAGCCCCCCGGTACTTATGTACATAGCCATAATTAATTTTAATGTCTGTCTGTCTCCTTCAAATTGTAAGCACCTTGTGGTTAGATACCGTGCCTACCAACTCAGTTGTATTATACTCTCCCTAGCAAGCGTTCAATAAATACCATTAATTGGTTGATGACCCATTAGTGCAACAGGTTTTCTCCCTAGTTAGAGTGTCAGTTCCTCATGGGCAAGGGACATAGCATTTCTTTATTTTGTGCTTAGTGCAATGCATAGAGAAGTAGTAAGGTCTAGTGGATAGAACATGGGCTTGCGAGTCAGAAGGACCTGGGTTCTCAACCTGGCCTTGACAATTGTCTGCCATGTGACCTTGGGCAAGTCACTTAACTTCTCTATGCCTCAGTTAACTCATCTGTAAAATGGGGATTGAGACTGTGAGCCCCATGTGGGACATGGATAGGGTCCAATCTGATTCACGTGTATCCCTCTAGACTGTTATCTTATTATAGACAGAGAACATGCCTGCTAATTCTGTTATATTGCATTCTCCCAAGCATGTAGTATAGTGCTCTACACATAGTAAGTGCCCAATAAATACCATTGACTGATTAATTGCACCCAGTTGGTGTTCAATAAGTACTACTATTACCGTGACTAATTCCTGCTCAGAAAACCCTGCAGAGCTAGCCGAAATCAAGGCCAGCTTTAAATGAACCTTCAGTTTGAATCCACTCCTAACAGAGTTTATACCTCAAGAGAATTCATAGTTTGTTTTCAGCTTCAACAGAAGAATTAAGATTTCCCTTTCATTTAGGGCATTGGAAGGTAGGATGGCAAAATCAGTGCATTAGGGGACATGAGAAAAAGAGAGAAAAGTAGGCAAACCTCAGACCATAAACCAAAGGTAACTAAGAAGTTTTAGCAATTCTTGTAACAAAGTTCAGTTTCCTTTCTCATTATGGCATTTAAGCACTTCCTGGGTGTCAAACACTGTTTCTAAGCACTGCTGTAGATACTAGTTAATTAGGTCAGATACAGGCCTCATAGTCTAAGTGGGAGGGAGAACAGGTACTAAATCCCCATTTTACAAAGGAGAAAATTGAAGGACTCAGAAGTTGTGACTTGCCCAAGATCTCCCAGTAGGCAGAGGCAGGATTAGAACCCAGGCCCTCTGACTCCCAGCCTCTTTCCACTAGGTCATTCTGCTTTTTCCTTTCTTCATCCTCCTCAATGGGTTGATCGCTCCCAGCTTCGAAGACCAAAACTCCGAAGGGAAAGACCTTTCCTCGGCTTGCCTTATGTTTCTCCATTTGACTTGATTAGAATTCATCTAGACCAGGCACGGTGCTGGATTTCAACCATTTGCCAAGTTTTTTTTCTCTGGTTGTTGCCTTTAAGGACTTTGCAAAGAGCACAAGCCCGGATGTCAGAGGACCTGAGTTCTAATTCCAACTCTGACACTTGCCTGTTGTGTTACCTTGGACAATTCACTTCGCGTATCTGTGCCTCGCTTTCTTCATCTGTAAAACGGGGATTCAATACCTGCCCTCCTTCTACTTAGACTGTGAGCCCAATGAGGGACAGGGACTGTGCAGGCTGGAGTGACTGAGTGTCAGAACCGGTTTGCCTTGTATTTAACTCAGTACTTGGTACAGTGCTTGGTACGTGGTAAGCACTTAACAAATGCCACCATTGTTATTATGACTTGGTTGCAGCATGGATTAGTGAAAAAATCTTGGCTAAGGAATTAGGGGACTCAAATCCTGGCCCCAGTTCTATAATTGGGCTGCTGGGATACCTTGGATAAGCCACTGAACAATTCTGGCCTCTGTTTCCCCATCTGTAAAATTAAATTGAGATTAAATTGACTGCTAAGTGGGACAGGGACTGGGTCCTTGTACTTACCCCAGCACTTAGCACATAGTGAGCGCTCAATACATCCCTTTATTGATATTATTATTCATTCATTCATTTAATCGTACTTATTGAGCGCTTACTCTGTGCAGAGCACTGTACTAAGCGCTTGGGAAGTACAAGTTGGCAACATATAGAGATGGTCCCTACCCAACAGTGGGATCACAGTCTAGAAGGGGGAGACAGACTACAGAACAAAACATGTGGACAGGTGTCAAGTCGTCAGAACAAATAGAATTAAAGCTAACTGCACATCATTAACAAAATAAATAGAATAGTAAATACGTACAGGTAAAATAGAGTAATAAATCTGTACCAACATATATACAGGTGCTGTGGGGTGGGGAAGGCGGTAGGGTTGGGGGGATGGGGAGGAGGAGAGGGAAAAAGAGGCTCAGTTTAATTATGGAAATGGGTTGCTGTGACATTGGTGGCTCCATGACCGCTCTGTTTCTTGCTTCTTCAGTGGTGCATGGCTGGTGAGTGCATTACAGTGGGAAAGAAACCAGACAGCATCCACGGTGGATGGGGAGCTTGGTCTCCCTGGTCCCACTGCTCTCGGACCTGTGGGGCAGGTGCCCAGAGTTCTGAGAGACTGTGCAATGATCCAGAGTAAGTGGAACACCTTTCTCTTTTCAGCCCTGCTCTACTCAGTGGTATTTATTGAGCACTTTTTCTGGGAAGAGCACTGTATTAACTACTTGAGAAAGGACAGTACAATTGTTGGTGTACTCAATCCCCGACCAAAAGGGAGCTTACAATCTAAAATAAAATGAAAACAAAATCAAAGGTAGGTGAAATGGACGAGTTTAAGGATATGTACCAAAGTGCTGTGGGTCTTAGGGTGGGGTGAATATAATGTACTTAAAGAGTACAGATCTGAGTGCATAGGTGATGCAGAGGAGAGGGTGGAGAGGCCTGAAGAAATGAGGGTGTAGGGTGTGATTGCTCTCAATCAATCAATCAATCAATCGTATTTATTGAGCGCTTACTATGTGCAGAGCACTGTACTAAGCGCTTGGGAAGTACAAATTGGCATCACATAGAGACAGTCCCTACCCAACAGTGGGCTCACAGTCTCAGAGCTGAGCTCAGTCTTTTAGATTTATCAATCAATGTTATTTATTGAGCACTCAATAAATTGGGAAAGCACAATGCAACAGAATTAGCAGACACATTCCCTTTCTACAATGAGCTTACAGTCTAGAGGGGGAGACAGACATCAAAATAAATACTTTCTAATGTGTAATTTAAAGATATGTGAAGCTGGGCCTGAGGAGAATATCAGATGCCCAAAGGTTAGAGATCCAAGTGCATAGACAATGCATAAGAGAGAGCAAGCCAGGTTAAAGAGGGCTTAATCAGGGAAGGCCTCTTGGAGAAGGTGACCTTAAAAATGTTTAAAAATGAGGGAGGTTGTTCGTCTAGGGGGAGCATAAGAGATAGGGTTTGGTGGCAAGATGGATGAGATTAGGGCACAGTGAGTGATCTGGAGCTCGAGGAACAGAGTATGGGCTGGGCTGAAGTCGATCATTAAGGTGAGATAGGATAGAGTGAGCTGATAGAGTGCTTTAACACCAATGGTAAGGAGTTTCTGTTTGATTTGGAGGTGGATGGGCAACCATTGGAGGTTCTTGAGGGGTGGTGTGATAAGACTGAATGTTTCTGTTGAAAAATGATCTGTGCAGCAGAGTGAAGTATGGACTGGAGTGGGGAGAAACAAGAGGCCTTTAGGCAAGAAGGCAGATGCAGTAATCAAGGTGGGAGAGGAGTGGTAGCAGTGTGGATGGAAAAAGAAAAGCATGGATTTGTAGCTATGCTGTGAAGGTAGAACCAAGAGGATTTCATGACAGATTGTATATGTGGGTGGAATCAGAAAGATGAATCAAGGACACAACAAGTTTACGGTCTTGTGAATTAGGGAGGATAGTGGTGGTATCCACAGGGAAGGGAAAGGCATGGGGAGGATAGAGTTTGGGTTCTGGACATGTTTAGTTTGGTATAGTTACAAATGGACACAGCCTCCTAAGCCAGAGAAATCGTTGTGTAAGTCCTGAGAACGTCTACTTCCTGCATTTAGTACAGAGCTCTGCACACAGTAAGTGCTCAATTAATATTATTGATTGATTGATCCACCCCCATTTCCGGTAATTCATAGCCCATCTCGATCACTCTTGGTGAGACTCATTTGACTACATCCCAAACAATTTCTGACCTAAGGGCCAATTATTTCATTCGTGGTTTTTTGCAATCACTGACTTTTGAAAGGAATCCCAAGTCAGAAACCTCTGTGTTCCCCTGACAGGCCTAAGTTTGGAGGAAAGTACTGCACGGGAGAAAGAAAGCGCTATCGCCTGTGTAATATCCTCCCGTGCCTCAAGGAGACACCTTCATTTCGGCAGATGCAATGTAGTGAGTTTGACACAGTTCCCTACAGGAATGAGTTCTACCAGTGGTTTCCAGTCTCTAACCCAGGTAAGCGAATCCACGAACCAGTACGTCTTGGGTCTTGGATACCAGGGTTGACCAGCTGTCCGTCTTTGATGAATTATAGCATGGCTTAGTGGAAAGAGTATGGGCGCAGACATCAGGTTCTGGATTTTAATCCCGGCTCTGCCACAAGCTTGCTGTGTGATCTGGGGCATGTCGCGTCTCTGTTCTTCAGCTTCCTCATCTGTAAAATGGGAATGAAATGGATGCTCTTCCTCCCTATTGTACTCCATATAGGACAGGGACTGTGTCTGACATGATAATCTTGTGCTTGGTACACAATAAGAGTTTTATCCCATGGATTGTCATTATTATTATTACTACTGTTCTTATTACTAGGAAGATGCAGGAGGAGAGTTATAGGAAAAACACAGGGAAGAATTTCCAGACAGTAAGTTCAGGTCTAAATGACCAAATTATTTGATATTCCACACCAAAATGCTACTTCGATGAAATTCTCTGGTTAACTGGGCCCCAGATGATTTGGGGGGGAACAGGTAATCCAGCTAATTTGTTACTTTATCTTGAGGTTAAAATGGGTTGCCAAGGGAAATTGTTGAATAGAAACAGAAAAATTGTTTTTAATTAGGCAGCAGTGTGGCCTACTCTCCCAAGTGCTTAGTACACTGCTCTGTACACAGCAAGTGCTCAGTAAATACAGTTGATTGATTTGATTGTTTGGCCTCATGGATAGAGCAGGGGCTGGGAGTTAGAGGACCTGGGATCTAATCCCGGGTCCACCACCTGTCTGCCGTATGACCTATTTTTATGTTGCCAACTTGTACTTCCCAAGTGCTTAGTACAGTGCTCTGCACACAGTAAGTTCTCAATAAATACGATTGATTGATTGACCTTTGGGCAAGTCACTCAACTTCTCTGGGCCCCAGTTTCCTCAATTGTAAAATGGGGATTAAATCCTACTCCCTCCTACTTAGATTGTCAGCTCCCTGTGGAGCAGGAACTGTATCCAACCTGGGTATCTTTTTATCTTTCCCAGTGCTTAGTGCAGTACTTGGCATATAGTAAACGCTTAACAAATAACATGGGAAAAAAATGTCTGTGATGGTTTATGGATGATTCCATTTGAAAGGAAGGACACAAAGCGATTAGGTTGGGCATTACCAATTAGCATACCAGAGCAGTTATTTCATATAGTAAACTTCTGGTACTGCATTCATTAGGCAGCAGAACTGAAGTCAACTAAACTCCAGGGAGCTGGGGCCAGACTCTCCTCCTCCCCACCCATTACCATCCAAGCAGCAGTGACCTCCTAAATTTTGCAACCATCCATTTTTTTGAACAGTCTAATCACTCAGTAACAGCAGTAGTTTTGAGCACCTGTGAGCTGAGCACAATACTAAGGAACTGAGTGCAGTAGAGATAAAAGGTATGGTCCCCATCTGGACGGAGTGATTATAACCTATTATTCCTAAATTGAAATGCTGTATTGAGTTTTGAAATGATGTGGCTTCAAACTGCTGAATTCTCCATATGTCTGAATTCTTTCCCTCAGTTCCTTCATTCTTCAACTGTAATCTGGAACTTTTAATCCATCTCTGCCCAGGAGAGCCAGGACCTTGTTTCCTTGACTTCCTTGTAATTTCCCAGGGCTCTGTCTGACATTAGCATTTAATAAATGGACGTGCTGATGATAATGTAGTATACACTGCATATTGCTGGGTAATCACGTAATGAGAGGAAGGATGTTTGTGGTCTTGTCTTATGCTTTCGAGTCATCTCTGACCCATAGTAATGCCATGGACACATCTCTCCCCAGAACGCCCCACCTCCATCTGCAATCATTCTGGTAACACCACATGTAAAACTCCAATGGGCTCTGACTTTTAGTTCCATAATCGTGATCCAAGCCTTTAAATTTGTGTACATAAAACAGCATTTCTAGGATCGTCTCTATTTTTTTCCATTTTCTACAGGGAAAGGCATATTTCTAAAGATAAATCTCAGAATTCCAGTGTGCATTAAAGGGGCATAGAGATTACAAGTTATGGTGTCTCAGGGATTTAGTAGCGCACACGCAAACACACCACACACACACACACACACACAAAATCTTGTGACAAGTGTTAGATCCAATTTGTCAAGAATGGTTAGTTTCAGGCACTTGATTTATTTGGATTGTCCTCTTATTTGTTTAGTCACTGGGCTCAAGCAGGATGAAACCATTCAAAGTTTCATGTTCTTCATTTGTCCAGGATAGTAGCTGTGTCACAAATGGTTTTTCATGCTTTGTTAATTAAAGAGAAATTTTCAATGTTGCCATTCAGTAATGTTGTTTGTGCTGTATTTTAACTTTAATTGGGTTTGGAGAGATTCACTGAATATTTATAGGAGGAAATGGACTTTTCTTTAAGGAAAAACAAACAGCATTCATGTCATTGTCTCTCAGCCTCTGTTTAATGCAACAATTAGCCACTCTGAGCCTTGCTACTAGCTAGTGGAAGTACTTCACATTGTGTTCCCTAGGGAGAAACCTCAAGGCCTGGTGATGTGCCTAATTGCTTGTCCAACTGCTCTTTATTCCCAAAGAGCCTGGCCTCTGGGAGAATTCAAGGGGGCAGAAATTTCCTGGGGATGCTGAGGTTTCTTTTGTGACTGCCATTGTTCTTTCCCCCTCCCTGCATTGATCTCATTTGTTGCAGGAGGAGAGTGGTTTTAAGCAGCCCAAGGGAAAGCCGTTTGCCCATTAAAATATTCTGACATTATTTGCACAAAAAGGCTTTCCTTAACCAGTTAAAGTCCTGGCTTTGCTACTCCTAGTTTAGCTAAAGAGCTGCAGCCCCAAATCAAAATATAAGAGTGAGGGATGCCTGGTGTAAACATAGGAAAAAAATAATCAAGACAGATCCTGCAACTGACCAACATGCCTCAGAAAATTTTCCTGCTCACATTCATAGTTAAATCGGGGCCTGTGTTTTCTTAGTGAAGTGGTTTGATGGTTACCATGGAACATTAAAATCAGTGTAATGGAGAGCCTGAGTGCTGGATGCACCAACTCAACCACGTAATGACTTCTTTGCTTGAAGATGGTAATAGCACACCCAATACTAAGAGGCGGGTTTCAATTTCTGGACCGTACTGAGAAGTCACCTTGGAAACCCAGTAAAAACTATGGTGATTAGTCCAGGTGCCCTGAACTGGAGAAAGCTGAATGTGAACTGGAAAGTGAAACTAAGAGAAACTTAAAGTCTGCTCGTGCTTCAAGAGAAAAGGGACATTATGTACATGGGATGGGTGCTTTTTGAATTTGGGTTGTCTCTGAGACATCAAGGTTCATAGCACATCAAGGCAGCATGTGTACGGAGGTGCTAGGTGGGCAGGAGTTGATAGAAATGAAGTGTGAATAGGAAGGATGGAGAGAAAGTGATATAGGAAGAGGAGGAGGGGACCGATATTCATTCATTCAATTATATTGAGCGCTTACTGTGTGCAGAGCACTGTTCTAAGCGCTTGGGAAGTACAAGTTGGCAACATATAGAGACGGTCCCTACCCAACAGCGGGCTCATTTCGGGGACTGAATGGCATTTTTGCATGACTGTGAATAGAAAGAGGATGCCTAATGGAAAGAGGATAGATTTAGAAGTAGAAGGATGTGGGTACTAATCCTGGCTCTGTTACTTGTCAGCTGTGTGATTTTTGAGTAAATTGCTTCACTTCTCTTTGCCTCAGTTTCCTCATCTGTAAAATGGGGATTAAATATCTGTCCTAACTCCTCCGTAGACTGTGAACCCCATGTGGGATAGGGTCTGTGTCCGGACAGATTATTTTGTATCTACCCAGGATTTAGTACAGTACTTAGCATGTAGTAAGCACTGAACAAATACTACAAGTATTGATGGAATTGTATATTATTATTATATATTATAAAGTATTATTATTATCAGCACCATCAGGTATTATAAATGATTTAAAGGATTGGATGCATTCCAGGCCCAAGATTACATTTAGTTTCTTTACTTATCCTCAGACATTTAATCACTCATTAAATAATATTTTATGAGCACCTGCTTTATGTAAAACTTTAGAGTAGGCATTTGGGAGAGCAAGGTAAAGCTAAACACACAGTCCCTGCTTCTAAGGAGTTTACAGTCTAAGGTGAAGGGGTCAGGTGAATAAATTATTTCAGGGAGAAAAGAATAAAGAGAGCAAAACATAAATAGGTAATAGAATGGAAAAATGAATAAATAAGTAAATACATTAATCAATGAATGAAGGGTACATAGTGTGAAAGGCACATTGAAGAGGAGTCATTCATAGGCAGGGGATAGGATGGAAGCAGTGAATTAGATATTAGATCTAATTAGAATTAGGTATTGGAAAATCAAAAGCATTGTGAATAAAGCATGGGAGGGGCAGATGAAAGGAGATAGGTACCTCTGAGGAAGACAGGATTGGTAGAAAACTCGAAGCCAATAGTAAGAAACTTCTGTATACTTCTGTATGATTTGGAGGGAAATGGGGAGCCATTGAGAGTTTTTAAGGAATGGAATTTCAGTGTCGACTTGGGCAGCCGAGCCAGAAGAACAGCTATGTTGATACCATAGATCTTCATTCATTCATTCAATGTATTTATTGAGCGCTTACTGTGTGCAGAGCACCGTACTAAGCACTTGGGAAGTACCAGTTGGCAACATATAGAGACAGTCCCTACCCAACAACGGGCTCACAGTCTACAAGGGGGAGACAGACAACAAAACAAAACATGTGGACAGGTGTCAAGTCATCAGAATAAATAGAAGTCAAGCTAGATGTGCATCATTAACAAAATAAATAGAATAGTAAATATGTACAAGTAAAATAGAGTAATAAAACTGTACAAACATATATACAGGTGCTGTGGGGAGGGGAAGGAGGTAGGGCAGGGGGGAGAGGGAGAGGAAGGGGCTCAGTGTGGGAAGGCCTCCTGGAGGAGGTGAGCTCTCAGTAGGGCTTTGAAGGGAGGAAGAGAGCTAGCTTGGTTGTCTCCAAGCTATGTCCTCTAAACTTGTTGCAGGCAGAGAATGTGTCATTCTGTTGTATTCCTTCAAGCTCTTAGTACAGTGCTCTGCGCATAATAAGTGCTCAATAAATACCAATGATTGATTGATATGTGGTACTCTCTGAAGGGCTACCGATCAAGGGATATTATTTACTGAACTCATATTGAGGGTAATTCATTTACTCAGTTGTATTTCCTGAGTGCTTACTGTGTGCACAGCACTGTACTAAGGTAATATATTGTACAAAATATTTGGGCAAGGACAAGTTAAGCAAGGGACACAGTCCTGGCACTTTAATGCAGGAGGCAAACATAAAAGCATTTGTCAGAAGTGGGTGCAGAATATAAAATTGAGTGAATAATTAAATGTATAGAAACACAAGTGTGGCAGATGGGTATAAATGAATTCATGTGTGAGAGTAGCAGCTGTTGGCTTGATAAAGACATGGACTGTTAGAAATAGATTGGGGAAAACTTCTTGGAGATGGGATTTTAGGAGGGCTAGGAAGATGCAGAAAGACTTTCACTTTGGGAGGAGACATTGAAACTTGAATCATTTTCCTCTTATTTTCATACCATTCCCCTTCCTGTCATTTTTGACACTTAGTTCCTTCCATATCCCCCTCATTATTCAGGTCCTTACCATTTTTGGTGTGTGCTTGGGGATATTCTTCAGAAAGAGTGGAGAGAGAAAGCAATGCTCTTTCAATCTCCATCATGATTGCTTTCTGTTTGCTTTCCCTAAGATCAAGTGCTGTGAGATGCAGTTGCGGCTTTGATATACCCATCTCAAGTCCTGTTCACAACTCACTTCTCTGTGCCTCAGTTACCTCATCTGTAAAATGGGGAATAAGACTGCGAGCCACATGTGGGATACGGATTATGTTCAATTCGATTGTGTAGTATCTACCCCAGAGCTTAATATAATGCCTGACACAAAGTGCTTCACAAATATAAAAAATTTTAAAAAAATATTGGCCTCTTCCTGATCTCAATAGGTTTCCAAGGTATTTCAAAAGTACTTTAGCTAGAACTAAGGACTGCATCATCAATTCATGGATGATGGACTTTAATTTAAGCTGTGATTAAACATTGTCAAACAGCTGGAGGGTAATAGGTAGAATGAACTCAATGAACAAAGGTTTCATTTTCAATTAAATTGAAACTCACCATTTAATTGTCTCTGATAATAATCACGTGGGAAACATTAAAATATAACAGAAGCAACCAGGATCTAAGGGGAGCCTCAGCCATCCCTCAAAATCACACACCATCTTGAACTAAGAAATCGCATGGCTTAGTGGATAGAACAGAGTCTGGAAGTCAGTAAGCTGACTTCACTAATACTGTTCTCTCCTGCTTATTCTCCTAAATCTCTGGACACTCATTCTCATTCTCTTTTGCAGGTTCCTCCTCTGCCTCACATCCTCTAACTGTTAATGTCCCCCAAGATTCAGTTCAAGGTCCCATTCTTTCATTCAGTTGTATTAAGCACTTACTGTGTGCAGGACACTGTACTAAGAGCTTGGGAAAGTACAATACAACAATGAACAGTGACATATCCTGCCCACAATGATCTCACAGTCTAGATGGGGGAGACAGATATCAGTATAAATAAATAAAATTACAGATATATACGTAAGTGCCATGTGGCTGGGAGGGAGGGAAAGAGCTAAGGGTACTCCCCAAGGAGGCTGACGCAGAAGGGAGTGGAGTATGAGGAAAAGTGGGGATTAGTCTGGAAAGGCCTCTTGGAGGAGATGTGCTTTCAATAAGGCTTTGAAAGTGGGGAGAGTAATTGTCTGTTGGATTTGAGGAGGGAGGGCATTACAGGCCAGAGGCAGAATGTGGGCCAGGGGTCCAGGCTGAGACAGGAGAGATCGAGGCACAATGAGAAGGTTAGCACTAGAGGAACAAAGTATGTGGGCTGAGTCGTAGGAGAGAAGCGAGGTGAGGTAAGAGGGAGTGAGGTGAGGTAAGAGGGGGCAAGGTGATGAAATGCTATAAAGCTGATGGTGAGGAGTTTTTGTCTGATACAGAGGTGGATGGGCAACCACTGGAGATTTTTGAGGAGGGGGTGACATATCCTGAACATTTTTTAAGAAAGATGATCTGGGCAGAAAAGTGTAGTATGGACTAGAGTGGGGAGAGATGGAAGGTTCTTTTATTTTATTCTCTATCTACACCAACTGCCTTGGAGAACTCATTTTCTTCCATGCCTTCAACTACCACCTCTATATGGATGATACTCGAATCTACATCTCCAGCTCTTATCTCTGTCCCTCACTGCAGTCTCATATTTCCTTCTGCCTTCAAGGCATCTCTACTTGGATGCCCTGCTATCACCCTGACCTCATCATGTCCAAAACAGAACTATTCTTCCCACCCAAACCCTGTCTTCCCCCAACTTTCCCATCACTGTAGACGGCACCACCATCCTTCCTGTCTCACAAGCCCATAACTTTGGTCTTAGTTATCCTTGCTTCTTCTCTCTCACTCAACCCACACATTCATTGCCCATCCGCCTCCACATAAAACAGAAATTCCTTCACATCAGAATTAGAGCACTCAATCGCCTTGCCCCCTCGTACCTCACCTTGCTACTCTCCTACTAAAACTCAGCCTGAATAACTTTGCTCCACTGATGCTAACTTACTCACTTTTCCTCGTTCTTACCTATCTCTCTGCCAACCTCTCACCCACATCGTTCATGCCTCTGGCCCAGAATGCCCCCTCACTTCATATCCGACAGACAGTACTCTCCCCGACTTCAAAGTTTTATAGAAGGCGCATCTCTTCCACGAGACCTTCCCTGACTAAGCCCTCATTTTCTTTTCTCTCTCTCCCTTCTATGTTGCCCTGGTTTGCTCCCTTTATTCATCCCCACCTCAGCCCCACAGCACTTGCATACCTATTTGCAACTTATATTAATGTCTGTCTCCCCTTCTGGACTTTAAACTCATTGTGAGCAGATGTGTCTGTTATACTGTACTCTCCCAAGTGCTTAGTGAAGTGCTCTGCACACAGTAAGCACTCAGTAAACAGAATTTATTGATTACCTGTACCTCAGTTACCTCAACTGTAAAAGGGGGATTAAGACTGTGAGCCTCTTGTGGGACAGGGACTGTGTCCCAACTGGCTTGAATCTTCCCAGTACTTAGTACAGTGCCTGGCACATAGTAAGTGCTTAACAAATACCATAAAATGAAACAAAAACTTACCAACATAGGTGCTGCATAGGGCATCACAGAGGTAGTGTTCTTCCCGAAGTGGCAAGTGCCGGAATGTCTGAGAATGCTAACCTTTAAGTTCTGGGGAATATCAGCCCAACAGGAGTTGTTCCTTTGAAATTGAGGTGCCTCAACTTTCTCCTCCTCCTTATAGTTGCCCCCTAGCTTTTCATCCCAAAGCCTCCAGGAGGACTACTGTTGATTTATTGATCTGGGGAGGTTATTAAGCAGATCATGAAAAGAAGGGAAAACTGATTTTGATGTTTGAGGTAGTGTGGTGATAAGGTGGAAAATCTAAAGTGTCTTTGGAGGAAAAGTGATATTGATGTTTGAGGTAGTTTGGAGATTAGGTGAGAAATCTAAAGTCTCTTTGGAGAAGAAGTGATTCTTGCTTGTGTGTCCTTATGCATGTGTTTACTAATCAAGGTGCCTCCCCACTGAAGAGTGTCACTATGATTGGAAGGCCAGAGGGGAACTCCCTGCCCTCCCTCTTCCTCCTCCACCCCCAACCCTCTGTTGCCACCTTCAATTTCAGAAGAGCCAGCCACAGGACAAAGCATGAAGGGGGAGGAGGAAGGAGAGATGTGTCAGGAAATGGCATTTGATCACATTTATGGGGAGGTCCTCCTGGCTCCTGCTCTCCTCCAGCCTCTCAACCCTGGCCGCTGAGTCTATCCACAGCTCCCTTCCATCTCTGCCACCACTGTCAATGCCATTGAGTGTTGTGTGAATGAGCTAGTGTGGGGGGGATGACACTAGGCTATGCAGCCCTGGGCCCAGGTTTCAGTTGATGGGCCCTTGGGAGTGATTGTCTCACCAGACCCTGAGAAGAATGACAAGGATGAAATACGTGATTGCGAGCGTATGTTGAGGTAGAAATACTTTTAAGGCTA
Organism: Tachyglossus aculeatus; assembly: GCF_015852505.1. Taxonomy (NCBI): domain Eukaryota; kingdom Metazoa; phylum Chordata; class Mammalia; order Monotremata; family Tachyglossidae; genus Tachyglossus; species Tachyglossus aculeatus. The sequence continues at coordinate 75,871,059 of NC_052068.1, forward strand.
GGAGACTGATTTCATTACAGAAATTTATTGTTTGTGATTCTCTTTTGCCATTTGATGTTGAGGACAGCCTGTGGCATTGATGGAGCTAATAATCATGGTAATATTCATAGTTATTATAGTTATAATAATAGTAATTGTGGTATTTGTTAAGTGCTTACTATGTGCCAGGTGCTGTACTACATGCTGGGATAGATTCAAGCAAATAAGGTTGACACAGTCCCTATCCCACATAGGGATCACAATCTTAATCTCTATTTTACAGATTAGGTAACTGAGGCCCAGAGAGGTGAAGTGACTTACCCAGGGCACATAGCAGACAAGTGGCAGAACTGGATTGGAATATAAATCACTTAACTTCTCTGGGCCTCAGTTACGTCATCTGTAAAATGGGGATTAAGACTGTGAGCCCCACATGGGACAACCTGATCACCCTGTATCCTCCCCAGCGCTTAGAACAGTGCTTTGCACATAGTAAGCACTTAACAAATGCCAATAATTATTATTATTCTGAGTCCCAGGCCTCTGCTCTTCCCACTAGGCCATGCCGCTTCTCTTCCTAAACTCTTACTCTACCAAACATTGTGGTAAATAAAAGATAATCAGATTGGACACAATTCCTGCCCCACATGGGATTTGCAATCAAACAGGGAAGGAGGAAATTTATTTTATTCCCATTTTACAGCTGAGGCAACTGAGGCCCAGATAGGTTAAGTGTCTCATAGCAAGATCTTTAGGTAATATAGCAGGCAAGTTGGGGATCTGGGAGTAAAGCCCAAGCATTTTGTCTCGCATTTCCTTGCTTTTTCCATTGGGACACAAACTGTTCAAGGAGTCAAGAGTCAGATGGCACCTCTGGGGACCCCAGGTCTTACAGCCACACTGCTATAAAGAAGGGAATGGCTCCCTTCAAGGAAAAGCCTCATAAGGAATGAGGCACAAGGAGACAAAAGAAAAAACAGTGTCAGGCACTGCAAACAACAAACATGATGTCTGACCAAGGGGCAGTCATTCTGTGTGCTCTCTGTGGCTGGGACTGTACTCACTCAAGCATTCAGTACAGTTCTTTGCACACCGTAAGTGCTCAGTTAATATGATTGAATGAACGGATGAATTTTACCATCAGTGGTGTCTTCCTTGAATACAAAGGATGACTCTATCCAGTCTGGAGAAAGTTGGGCAGCATTTCACCTCTGCAGAGCTCTACTTTGGTCTAGGGCATAATATTCAGTTTCCCCTACACATTCTTTGAATCTTCCAAAGGTTATGCTGGCCTTCTTGGTTTGATTTTCTACTTATTCTATTTTGGTACGCAGTATGCGCCAAGCATTGTTTTAGGTGCTGGGGTTTGATACAAAACAAACAGCTCCCACATGGAGCTTAGAGTCTAAGTAGGAGAGAGAACAGGCACTGATTGAATCCCCATTTTGCAGGTAAGAGACCTGAGAAACAATGAATTTATGTAACTTGCCAAATATAAATGGAGGAGCCAGGATTAGAATCCAGGTTATCTGACTCTCTGGCCAACTTTATTCTGATGACTTGACACCTGTCCACATGTTTTGTTTTGTTTTCTGTCTCCCCCTTCTAGACTGTGAGCCTGTTGTTGGGTAGGGACCATCTCTGTTGCCATCTTGTACTTCCCAAGCGCTTAGTACAGTGCTCTGCACACAGTAAGTGCTCAATAAATACGAATGAATGAATGAATGAATGAATGCTCTTTCCACCAAGCCACACTGCTTCCTTGGTCTATCACCGGACGGTGTGATGCCTCAGTATCAGAGTTCTGTGACAATATCTAGCCCTGTTTTGCCAATAGAGACAGAGATGAAGGAAGATGGAGAGAATAATAATGGTATTTGTTAAGGTCTTACTATGTGTTAAGTGCTGTTCTAAGCACTGGGGTAATAGTAATAATAATGATGGTATTTATTAAGCTCTTACTCTGTGCCAAGCACTGTTCTAAGTGCTGGGGTAGATACAAGGTAATCATGTTTTTCCAAGTGGGGCTCACACTCTTCAACCCCATTTTACAGATGAGGTAACTAAGGCACAGAGAAGTTAAGTGACTTGCCCAAAGTGACACAGCTGACAAGTGGCGGAGCCAGGATTAGAATCCATGACCTCTGACTCCCAAGTCCATATTCTTTCCACCAAGCCACACTACTTTAATAATTTCCTGGGTTATGGAACATGAAAGTGGATTTTGAATAGTTGTAGTTTTGCAGCATTTACATAATCTAGAATAAACAGCTGCCCTTTAGGCAAGGGGAGAATTCCAGTCCGATGAACCTGATTAGATGTGCTCATCTATCCCAAAGCTGTGCCAATGAATTGAAGCCACTTCAAGCAGTAGTAGTTGTAATTGTATTTATTAAACACTTACTGTGTGGGGAGCACTCTACTAAGCACTGGGAGAAAATACAGAAGTGGGAATTAAACACGATCATTTTTTTTGTGGCACTCACAATCTAAAATTCAAGGTGAATGTAATCATCAATCCCACTTAGAAGAAAAAAAGTAAGTAAATTCCAAATCCTAAAGAGCAGGGTGTCTTTTCTTTTCCTTTCAAAAAATAGCCTAAGGAATTCTTTTTCCCACAGAAACATCTGTTGAAGGAAACATTTTCTGGATTTTCATAACAGCCAGCAGGCAAAGTCTATTTGCTGTCCTCGGTGCATTACATTTCAATCTAATTTCAGTTGCAAAGATGATTGGCATTAAAGATCAGCAGGTCTTAATTTCAAAAACCAAAATGGAAAAAGCATTGTCCAAAATGAGGTGCAGATCACGTATGAGAGGAAGGAAATAACAAGAGGATCATGGCATTTAAGCACAGTCGTTTCCTGAGAGAAGAGCTGGAATGTGGCAGTTACAGTAATGACCTGATAAGTAGGCTGCACAAGGTTTCAAAGCAGTAATGTCTTCGTAGGTGTTCTAAGGAGCAGTTTGAAAAATAGCTCATCCCCATGGTAGGTAAAGTTTTCTGCTAAGTGGAAAGAAAAGAACACTACTTCCATTAAACCCTGGGGAGGGTGGACACATTGGTATATGCTGGTAAAGTTTTAGTGCTGGTAAAGTTTTAGTCCTGGTAAATTAAACTGCCAAGAATGTTTGCCGCATCATCCATAGTTTTCAATTTTGCTTAAGAAACCAGGAGAAACAAACCTAAACTTAAACCTCAAACTTAAAGCATCCAGAACAGAATTTTTCATCGGCCCACCCAAACCCCATCCTCCCCATGACTTTTCCATCACTGAAGAAAAGACTACTATCCTACCTGTCTCACAAGCCCATAACCTTGAGCCACCTCTTTTGGCTAGAGATGGCCGACTGAATCCTGAATTTGTTAGTGGTGAGAGAATCACAAAGGCAGGACAAAGGAACTGGGACTGCAAGGGCAGATTCATTGAAGTGGAAAGCCGAGACTGTTATACAGATTATGTATCTGGTCCATTTGTTGGGTTGTGAATGCATCATAGCTGTTGCTTCTCATTAATCAAGCAGACGGGGAGCCCTTTTGGACCATGGAGCTGGTGGGGAAAAGGGACAGTTAATGTGGCATTTCAGAAGGTCAAAACCAACATCATTCATTCATTCAGTCGTATTTATTGAGTGCTTACTGTGTGCAGAGCACTGTACTAAGCGCTTGGGAAGTACAAGTTGGCAACATATAGAGACAGTCCCATCAGCAACTCCTGAGTCAGGGAATGCCTCTCCACCAACCTGAACTCCTCTTCATCCCCTGCCCCAAAATGCCCATGGTGTGGGCCAGGGCATCCAAGTGAGAAGTCAGGGCCCAGACTCGATCCCCTTCTATCTTGGAAGATAGGGGCATTCCTAAATGAGCACTGGAGTGGGTAAGGGCCGCACTGAACCTAGCAGGCATAACAGAACCACCAAGAATAAGCTTTATGTGTTCGGGAGGAAATATATTGTCTGCCCATTTTTGCTTTATTTGGCCACATGGAGTAATAATCAATCAATCAATCAATCGTATTTATTGAGCACTTACTGTGTGCAGAGCAGTGTACTAAGCACTTGGGAAGTACAAGTTATAAGTACAAGTAATAGCATGTAGTAAGTGGCATGTGGCCATTAACATGAAGGAAAGATCTGTATTAGTTCCCATGTCTATATGTGTTCTATGCCTAAGTGTATAAACTGCATAAATCTAGAGCTCAGTATTTTCAGGTTCCAGTTGGCAGGAGCAAGATTCCTAGCTAGAAATTTGGAGAAAACTCAGGCCATGTGATTTTTTTTTTCTTCAATGTGGTTTGCGATGAGGGAATTGAAGTCCAGCTGACTGGAATAAAAACAAGCTGATGTTCCACTCACAGACTTCCCATTCTAAGGCCCATTGGAGCAGCAGGATGCCTTCTGCATTGTTAAACAAAGGTTGATTAAAACAAGTCACTGAACATCGAAAACGCTACACTGACAATCTCTTTGTTTTTTATCTCAGAAAGACCCTGCGAACTATATTGCCGACCCATAGATGGCCAGTTTTCTGAGAAAATGCTAGATGCTGTTGCTGATGGTACACCTTGCTTTGAAGGAAACAACAACAACAGAAATATCTGTATTAATGGCATGTGTAAGGTATTGGGTATGTTTCCTTATCTACAATTTCACAGAATCAAAGTCATGTTTAGCCAAAGGAAGCAATAGTGCGACACAAGCATCCTCATTGTTTTTGTGTGTTTTAGGAGTTCATGGGATCTGCTTTGTGTTTTATGAGAACTATCAAATGGATATCAAAGTCATCCTACCGTGGTTTATCCTGGCCACCCTGTATCGACTGCCATTCAATTTTAATAGATTGGGTTGACAAAATCTCACAGCAATCGTCACCAAACTTTTGGAACCATGCTTACTATATCCGTGGCACTTTGTGTGCCTCCCAAGCTGTTACAAAGAACAGACCTACCCCCAATACAATCGTGATGTGTCCCCCAGAAAGTGAATCTATTGTGAACAGCTGTTTCGTGGGGAGTGTTTTTCCACTGTGATCCGTTGCAAAACCTCTGAAAAATTATAAAAAATTCCTTTATGTGCTGGTTACATTAGGCATCGCTGTGCTATTGTTTAAACATCACAACATGAACTTAATGAGGAGTTGTTGTATGACTAGGAATCTTTGCAGGAGGCTCTCAAAGTAAGAGTTTGTTCTGCCAGCTGTGGGAGTGGTTTTACAACTTTAGTGATGAATTTGGCCAATTAGTTATTTTTAAATGGTATTTTGTTTTAATGGCACTTATGAAGCGCCTATTATGTGTTAGTCAGTGTATTAAGAGCAGCAGTAGATGCAAGCTAACCAGGTTGGACACAGTCTATGTCTCACGTGGAGCTCATAGTCTTAATCCCTATTTTGCAGATGAGGTAACTGAGGCACAGAGAAGTTGTGACTTGCCTAAGGTCACACAGCAGATGTGGCAGAGCCGGAATTAGAACCCAGGTTCTTCTGACTCCTAAGCCTATGCTCTTTCTATTAGGACATCATTCGGCTTCTCTTAGTTTGATCACCAGTGACTTCTTGTTTTCATAAAGTAGCTGCTAGTAAGCTATTTCTGAACCCCTGTTCACATCTTTGAGTGCCTCTGCCTATTAATATCATCAATCATTTCTATAAATTGTTCTGCTTTCTTTATAATTGATGCAAGACTTCTTAATTGCCAAATTTTAGCAGGTAGTGGAGAGACCACAACTTCTTCCTCTGTTTTAGCAAATTGCAAGTGTGCTTTGCATTTTCAAGGTTTGATGAGGACGTAGTCGGACAACTATTCCATCAGCCATCTCTAAATTAAAATAGTGGGTTCAGAGTGTGATGGTCACTATAGGGGGTGATGACCATGTATAATGGGGTAAGGGTGGGGATGAGGTGGGGGCTCATAGGTTGTGGTAAATCAGGGTTGATGAGGTTAGGGACAGCACAGCATTTTGAGGTGATTCAATTTAGTGTGTGTCCACACTGATTTGTTGTTGAGGTGAAATTAAACCGAGGTCAACAGAATTGAGAACTGAAAGGAAATGGATGGCAAGGAGGTCAGAGGGATCATCAAGATGGAGGTTGAAATATCCTAGGATCCGAGTAGGAGAAGGGAAAGAGTGGGAAAGTGAGAAAAGCATCAAATTCTGCCAGGGATGCGTTGGTGGGACCAGGAAGGTGGTAGGAAAACCATGATTAGTTGTGGTAGAAGGTAATAAGGAAGGCGATGTGGGATTCAGTGGAGAGGGGATAGAGAATGGGAGTGACACTGGGGGGTCAAGGAGCAGGCTGTCTTCATCCTCTTGTGAGATGGAGAGATTGGGAGAAGGTGAGGCTGTCCTCGAGACAGGGCAGTGGGGGAGATAGTGTTATGAGGTGAGAGTGAGACTGGTGAGAGGAGGAAGAGGAGTGAGTAGGCCAGGAACAGGTCAAGGGTAAAAGGGGCTTTGTCTATTATGGAATGAGGGACCCTCAGACCACAGGAATGAAGTTGTGAGAGGAAGAAGGGCTGGCAAAGAGAAAGAAGGGAGAGGATATACGTGAGGGGTGTGATGGTACTGTGGAGAGTGGGAAGTTTGGATGGGGCTGGGATGAGGAGATGTATAAAAAGGGAGGGGGGGTGAGGATATGGTGAATAGACCATCCAGAACAAGATCAAGACCCTCCTTTCTTGGCATTTGTTTAGTGCTTATTAAGTATCAAGCACGGTACTAAGTGCTGGAGTAGAAACAAGATAATCATGTTGGACACAGTCTCTGTCCCATGTGAGGCTCACGGTCCTAATCCCCCATTTAACAAATGAAGTATCTGAGGCCCAGAGAAGTTAAATGACTTGCCCAAAGTCACACGTCAGACAAGCGGCAGAGATGGGGTTAGCACCCAAGTCCTTCTTCCCTCCAGTAGTTCAGCTGCTAACTGTTTCAGTCTCCCTAGTGTTGTGAAGTTAACAAAGGATTTTGGTCTTATCCATTCCACTGGGACTCAGAAGGGACCTGGGTTCTAATCCCAGCTCTGCCACTTGGCTGCTGTGTGATCTTGGGCAAGTCAGTACACTTCTCTGTGCTTCGGTTTCCTCATCTGTAAAATGGGGATTAAGATTGTGAGCCTCATGTGGGGCACCTGTCTGCTGGTTTTGTTTTGTTGTCTGTCTCCCCCTTCTAGACTGTGAGCCTGTTGTTGGGTAGGGACAGTCTCTATATGTTGCCGATTTGTACTTCCCAAGCTCTTAGCACAGTGCTCTGCACACAGTAAGTGCTCAGCAAATATGATTGAATGAATAAATGACAGGGACTGCATCCAGCCTGATTACCCTGTATCTACCCCAGTGTTTAAAACAGAGCCTGGCACATGGTAAGCACATAACAAATACTGTTAAAAAAAAAAACAACTAGTCAGGCCAACACCCAATAATGGAAGAAACTGAGAATATTTCAAGTTAACATTTTAGACTATTGACAGTGAAACATCATATTTAACTTTGATCCTATGAACATTACTCAAAATGGATTTTTACATCATTTCAGGAGAAGCAGTGTGGCTTAGTGGAAAGAGCCCGGACTCGGGAGTCAGAGGAAGTGTATTCTAATCCCAACTCCGCCCCTTGTCTGCTGTGTGTCCTTGGGCAAGTCACTTCACTTCTCTTGGCCTCAGTTACCTCATCTGTAATATGGGCATTAAGACTGTGAGCCCCATGTGGGACAACCTGATTACCTTGTATCTACCCCAGCACTTAGAACAGTGCTTGGCACAAGATAAGTGCTTAACAATCATAATTATTATTATTGTGGCATTCTGTCAAAGCCGGCATTCTTTTCTATCCTATTTATCACTGTATGGCAATCAGCCCTTTAGAGGAATAAAAGTCCCTGTGTTATCCAAATACTACTGATCCCTCACTAAATCTGGAAAAATATCAATTTTTTAGAAGTTTTTCCTGTAACACTAGAAAATGATGTGCAAAACCAGACTTTACCTTTCCAATGGAGTTTAGGTTTAACTATACTGGTTAGTTGTTCTTTGGCTTAACAAAGAGACTTTTCTCTCTTCAGATGCAACCAATTCCACTATGGCATAAAATAGTCTTGGCAATGTACCTCAAGTCCCACGGGAACTCGCATAAACACTTCAAGTTTGGGAGAATATTACATTAGTGGTAAAAACAATGGTTAAGGAAAAAATCTCTAAAGACAACCAGCCCTAATTATTCTACTAATTTGAAAGGTTTCCAACATAAAATTCTTTCAGGCTCCTGAAAAGAGTTGGAATAGTATGCAATTCAGAAAGTTTTCCAGGGCATAAACTACTTTCTAAGACCAAATTAGGAACCCTTTGAAAGTACATTTACTTCAGTATTGTTTCTCTGCCTTTAGTCCCTTTCGACTCTACAACACAATTGAGTTTTTTTGAGCTCTTTGAGACTGCAACATTAATAGCTAACCTTAACTGGACCTGTCTGCACATATTACAAAGAACAGAAAGGCTAGAGCCTGCTCCTTCTAGATGCCATTCCTGTAAACTGCATCATGCCTGGTGCTAGTTTATCAGAGTTGCATCTGCAAAGCACGTTTTTCATTCATTCAATTGTGTTGATTGAGCACTTACTGTGTGCAGAGCACTGTACTAAGTGCTTGGGAAGTACAAGTCGGCAACATACAGAGACAGTCCCTACCCAACAACAGGCTCATAGTCTAGAAGGGGGAGACAGAAAACAAAACAAAACAAGTAGACGGGTATCAATACCATCAGAATAAATAGAATTATAACATTAGACACATCATTAATAAAATCAGATTGGCCAACATCCCTCATCTACACCGGCCGCACACAGCGGGGTTGGATCTTAAGAGTGGTCCATTGTGGCCCACCTCAAAATGTGTTCGAAGTGCATCCAGTGAGAGCTGCCCCAATAACTGGAATAGGAGAGTACAATTTTGTAGGGTATTTTGTATTTTTTAAAAATTCATGTTTGAGACTATTTTCACATCTGAAAAGATCCAATTTGCTGCATTACTGGAATTTTTTTAAAAAGCTTACAAACCCTCGAGGGGGGTGTGGGTGGGTGTGTGTGTGTGTGTGTGTGTGTGTGTGTGTGTGTGTGTGTGTGTAAGAGAGAAAGGGCTGCAAGGTAAGTCAGTGTCTTCAAGTATCAGAGGAAGCTTACAAAGTTTGAACAAAAAGAGCTGGTTCACCCCAAGGCCCCTCAATCAATCAGTCAATCATATTTATTGTGTGCTTACTATGTGCAGAACAGTGTACTAAGTGCTTAAGAGACTATAATACAACAGAATTAGTGGACGCATTCCCTGGCCATAACGAGCTTACTGTCTAGAGGGGAGACAGACATTAATGTTGATATATAATTTAAATATATATACATAAGTGCTGTGGGGTTGGGGATGGAGTGAATATCAAATGTCCACAGATTGAAGTGCATAGATGATGCAGAGGGGAGAGTGAGCTTTGGAAAAGCAGGCATAACTGGGGAAGGCCACTTGGAGGAGATGTCACCTTAGTATATATGTATATGTTGCCAACTTGTACTTCCCAAGCGCTTAGTACAGTGCTCTGCACACAGTAAGCGCTCAATAAATATGATTGATTGATTGATTAGTAATACTTTCTCCCTAAGGGTCAGCTCTGCCTCTCTTCTCCCCCGCAGCAGCACTGATGGCCACAGACCCTCAATTCCACCCTCCTGTCTCCCACGCCTCTTCCCACCAGTCCTGAGCAGCAAAGCGAGGAAGACAAAAGGGTGAAATTGACCTATCTCTCAACGTAAACCAATATACAACAGTGTGGCTTTCTTCCCACTGATAAAATAACTTTTCTGTGCAATAAGTAAAGAATCCTACAAGTAGACTATAATTTATGATCTTTAGAGACAAAAAGAAAAACAATTCCATCATTTTTAAAAAGGCAATTATTTCAGATGGTAAACAAACCTGCCAGTCAGTAAATAATCAGATTGCTTCAAAGGAATAACTTTCCTTTCCTGAGTTGTTGCTTCCCGTCAGACAGATGATACTGAACTAGACTCTGAGGGACAGAGACTGTGTCTCATTCCCACCTGTATATTTTCTCCCAACACTCAGAACAGTGTTTTGCACACAGTAAGCTTTTAAGAAATACTATTCCTACTACTCTGACTACCTTTCCTTTGGAGTTCTTTGATGGAGGGGGTCTATAACAAGACAGATATCTGTGATGGATATCTAGGTGAAGTGGTTCTGTAGATGAGAATCACAGGGACAGAAGATCATTCCCAACCCTTACAGTGATACACTTTATTCCCTGGACAAGTCACTTCTCCCTCTTCATTTCGGCTTTCTCATAAGGTGGGGAATGGGTACGTTCCAATCTACTAACCAGGTGCATTTGAGGAATGGTATCCCAAAGGACAGAGGTGAAAATCAATTCCTTCGAGTATTATCGAAAGTGCTTTGAACAATATTTTGTGCATAATGGGCACTGATAAATGAATGGCTCTTCACAATGGGGCACAATATATGCAGCTGATGATAATAAATCTTTGGTGCTTAACGTTTCATCCTGCAGCCTCCCTGTACTTCATCATGGGTAGCTACATTCCAAAGTCTGAGCCACATCTCGTTTGTAAGTGTTCAAACTTCTCTTCAGCTTCATGCTTCCTTTTATAATAATAATGATGATAATTACGGTATTAAGTGCTTACTATGTGCCAGGCACTGTACTAAGTGCTTTGGTTTGAACATAGTCCCGGTCCCACATGGGGCTCCAGGTGTCAATCCCCACTTTACAGGTGAGGTAACTGAGGCACAGAGAAGTGAAATGCCTTGCCCAAAGTCACACAGCAGACAAGTGGAGAAGGAGGAATTAGAATCCATGACCTCATGATGTTTATCTATTGCAATATGATTTCCTCCTGAAGTTGGCTGGGAGTGAAACCCTCTCCATCCCCCTCTTCCTCCCCTGTACCTCCCTCCTTTTCCCCATCTCTCTCCCCTCCTTTCTCCCCCTCTCCCTTCCCCTTCCCCCACCTCTCTCTCACTTGGAGCATATTTAGGCTGAAAATAACTGGTTCTAGTGCATAGCCCTGCTTTATTCATTGTAGCAATCTTGGGATATTCAAACGTTTCTCAGGGCTGCCCAATTTTTTCAGTAGTTTCCAGAATTCGAATCTGATGGGATCAAATGGTTTGGAAGGCCTAGGAAGGCTGGGTGTAGGCCTAGATGATATTTCCTGCATTTCTCCCTTATCTGGAATGGCATGAGACAGTTTTCTGTAGTTACTCCAGGAGGACCTCAATTAGTATCTTTCCAGCCAAGGTGAGCAGTAAAATCTAGTGGGTTTGTTCACTACTCAGTGGGAATGGTAATGGAAGGTCTGAGGAAGTCTTCTAATGAATGGAAGTTGATTAGCTGGCAGGTGTTCTCAATCTCCTCTGAAGGGGGAACAGAAAGAAATCAGCCTGAGCCTAATCTGAGCTAAACTGTATTTTAAATGAAAGGTCATATGACAGGGCTAATGCCAGAGATCTGCATAGGCAATACTTTATGGTCAGAAATGAAAACCCGAGAGGCTGTTTCAAGGGCGTACTGGGAGAACTGTTAAGGCAACAGAGCTGTTGCAGAGAGGATGACCTCTCAAATAGCAGAGGGCAAAGCTGGCAGTGTTTCAAACAGAGCCATGCTGTGGTTACAGAGGTTCAGAACATTGCTGTGCCATGTTGAGAAGCAGCATGGTGTAATGAATAGAGCATGGAGCTAGGAGTCAGAAGGTCCTGGGTTCTAATCCCACATCCACCACTTATCTGCTGTGTGACTTTGGGTAAATTGCCTCAGTTACCTCATCTGTATAATGGGGATGGAGACTGTGAGCCCCACTTGGGACAGGGACTGTGTCCAACTAAATTTGCCTGTATCCACCCCAGTGCTTAGTACAGTGTCTGGCACATAGCAAGTGCTTAACAAATACCACCATAAATAAATACCTAGCAGGGACTCAAAAAATGCTTTTGGTGGTAGGGGTGATGCTAGAGGTATGAAAGAGTTGGTGGTAGCCGCTGACTGTGAGCCCTGACAAAGAAAATAATCCACTAACAGTTAAAGTTGAACCTGCTCTGACCTATGCAGAATAATGGGAATCTCTTCAGGCTTTTGTTGGCAAACTGGTAATACCATTTACTATGTGCAATACACTGGGTCAGTATAATAATGGACCAAGCATGACCAATGTGCTAAACACTGTGCCAATAATAATAATACCCTAGAGTATACTAAAGTGCCTTTTTTCTGGCACATCTGTTTATTATTATTATTATTATTATGTGCTGACTATGTGTCAAGCACTGGAGTAGATACAAGTGAATCAGGTTGGACACAGTCCTTGTTCCCTGGTGCTCGCAATCTAAGTAGGAGGGAGAACAAGTATTCCATCCCCATTTTACAGATGAGGAAACTGAGGCACAGAGACGTGGCTTGCTCAAGTTCACACAGCAGGCACCTGTCAGAGCTGGAATTAGAATCCAGGTCCTCTGACTCCTAGGCCTGTGCATTTTTTACTAATAATCTTGTAGAGCTCTGCATGCAGTAAGTGCTCAATAAATACGATTGAATGAATTATTAGCTTGATGCGTCAATTAGTTCAACAATATGTATTGAGCATTCATTGTGCGTAGAACACTGTACCAGGTGTGGTGGAGATTAGAGGTGGGATTATCAACCGTGGTATTTTGACCCAAAAGCTCTAGCTCAGATGTCATTCATCCACAATCAGGGTTTAACATAAATATCTGCGGGTCAGTGGACCAATCGACAGCTCCCCTAGAGAAGAATTCTGGGCCACTCTGGGCAGCATCTGGCCCTGAGTGACTCCTGATTTACCCAGAGAAATGAATCCGCTCACAGCCAGGTAGGATTGCTGAGACCATGAGAATAATGATGGATATAAGCAGAGGCATTTCCTCAACTCAAACATCTCCCTTCCCTTCTTTCTCAACCCCAGCTCCCACTTTCAAATATTCTTTGAGTCAGGCCAAAACATAAAAGGGCATCACTGTAGCAGAGGAGAAATGTGCTCGGCGAAATGTGATTTTAATTGCCACTCAGTCAATCGGTGATATGTTTTGAGTGCTATGTGAACAGAACTGTACTAAGTGCTTGGAAGAGGACTATGCAGTGGAATTAGCAAACACATTCCCAGCCCACAATGAGGCAGCATAGCCTAGTGAACAGAGCACGCTCCTGGAAGTCAGAAGGATCTGGGTTCTAATCTTGGTCTACCACTTGTCTGCTGTGTGACCTCAGGGCAAATCACTAACTTCTCTGTGCCTCAGTTGCCTGATCTGTAAATTGGGGATTAAGACTGCGTGGCACATGGATTTTGTCCAACCTGATTAGCACATATCTAACCCAGAGCTTAATGCAGTGTAGGACACACCCTAAGCACTTAACAAATAGCATTAAAAACAACAAAAACAAAAAAAAAATGAACTTACAGTCCAGAAGATGAGCTTACAGTTTGGAGGACCACCAGAGTTTAACCTTCTCTTGCCCTACCTTTGGACAGCCATGGGCTTCACAACCTCCCTCCACACTTCAGATGCCCTGGAAGTACCAGAATGGGCTCTTTTTTTCCTTTTTTTTTTTTTAACTGTTTGAATGGGAGAATCCATCATAGCATCAGCGTGGGCCACTACTGAGATATTAGAGCCCCAAGTGGGAGGTGAGAAAAAAACATACCCAAGGAAAGACTTCTAAAGCCAAGAATGGGTATACATAATTGTGCATTTTACAAGAATGTCAGCAAATCTTAGGGAGTTACTGGACAGAACTGGGTATAGTGGGGCCACTCTGAAAAACTTCTTGGGAGGAGATGAGTTGTTAGATTCTTGAAGTTGTAATGGAAGATGGTTTGGTGAAGAGGAGTGAGAAAGGCATTTTAAATAGAGGGTTGGTATGTGCAGTGAACGGAGGCAGAACCACTGTATATGCGGGTGTGACATTATTAGGGGATGTCAGCCCTAAATCCGGGCCGGAGGAGAAACTGGGAGCCACTTTGAGTCCCTGGAATCTGGTCAGCCTCTGCTGGGCCCTAAAGCCCTCTCTCCATCTCTCCCATTATTCTCATGCGGGTTTTGGGGTCCTGCTCAGGGCTATCCAAGTCTTTTGGGGCTTGCTGCAGGAAGCTCACAGACAAGGCACTCCTTCACACTCCTATGGCTCCTCAGTTCCATGTGTCACCCAAGCTCCCGAAGGTTCTCCTCCAGCCCCTACCAAAGGCAGACACCAAGATCTAAGACTTCGACAATATTTACTAGTTTCTTAACAATGTAACAGTGAAACAAATCTGGTTCAAACCACCTTTCCCTGAATCTTATACCTTCCCGCCCCAACTCGGCACCCTCTGAACTTCCCTGTAGGGATCCTGAGGTTCATATTCCTTCCCATTCTTCTCTAGGAGTATCCCATCTTGTGGTTTCACCCACTCAGAAAGAGGGTGTCCTCTCTCCCCCTGAAGGGCAGGGGCCTCATTCATTCAGAGTTCCAGTTGCTGGATCCCAAACTCCCGGGGTATCCCAACCATATTACAGGATCCTCACCAATTCCTCCCTGTGCCTTATGTCCACCCCAGGTCCATCACACGAGCTTTCCCTGTGTCCTTTTCTCCCAGGCACACAGCTCATAATCCTTGCCTCAGTATGGCTGAGGTGGTTCTTTCCTATCAGTGCTTAGAACAGTGCTTTGCACATAGTAAGCGCTTAATAAATGCCATTATTATTATTATTATTATTTACCCAGCCCCTCTACTTCTACCTGATTCCTTCTCTCTGATTGGCTTGGCTATGCAATTACATATCCCTCAGAGATGGAAGGGGCATCACAGAATGACTCTCCTGGCTTCCTCCTCCCTCTCCTGAGTGTGGGCACCAGAGAAACTGGTGATCACAGCAAGACAGTAAGCATGTTAACTTGGATGAAGATATAGAATTGTCCTTTGTATTTGAAGACAGTGCTGACGTTGGAAAGTTAAGAGGGGGGAGCTGAGGAAGGGCAAACATTTATCTGCCTTTTACAATGAAGTTTACAACACTGCTAGTCTGCGATTGAGTTTTCAGTCAGTGATTTTCTGGTTTTTGTCAAGATCTCATTCCACACAGAGCTGCAGTTGCTTGTGTGAACAATGTACCAAGTCCTTGAAATTTACACGGGATGTTTTTATTGTCCAACTCATGTTTTAGGTGGATGGAGGACTTTAGTGTAGTAGGGAGGATACCATATAGATTGTCAAATTTTCCAAATGAATGTGTATGCACCATTTGGCCTGAAATCAGTGGTGAGTTCCTTAAAATGATCTTAATCATTAAACCTTCAGGGGCCACTTGCAGAAAACCATTCAGTATTGGTAAAAACAGTCCTCTGAGTCCCTTCAGGATTCTGCCTGTGAGAGGGGGCTGAAGTGGTTGGAGGTAGGTGAGAGAAATGAGAATTATTCAGGCTATTTAGTGTTAATGTCATTTTTTTCTCTTTTTTTTTTCTCTTTGGAGAATTCATTCACCCTGAAAATTTTCATTCCTCTGAACAAAAGTCAGGAAGAGAAGACAACTTACTTTAGCGAGCCTGTCACAGAAATAATTATCCCCTTATCTAAGAACCTTAACCAAAATGATTATGATCATCATCATTAGTGGGTGGAACATTTACTGTGTGCCCAGTGCTGAACTGAGGTAAATAGAAGATAAATCAATCATTACATTGTCCATGATTCACAAGTGTTCCCAATCTAGGTGCAGGAAGACGGATTCAATCAGTTATACCACAACATGTTTTTTTATTACATGATTTGGACATAACACAGTGGAAGAATTAGGGACTGTTCTTCCCACCATCAAATCTGTTCTAGATATAGAACAATCTCCATGTTGGCACAAGTAGATCTGGGGTAAGAAGATGTTATCGATCAAAGTGTAATATGGCCACACTTCCCGGCTTCTGCCTCAGCTTTACTGAACCACAGAGTACCTTGTTTTTCTTTTTTGTGTTTTTGTGACTTCACAGTATGGACATTATCCAGGTTACAGTCATCCCATTGGTACATATAACTCGAACTTACAGTTACTCTAGTTTAGGACCTTACTCCAGGTTTTAGCCGCCCCCGTGTAATGTGCACAGATGTTTGCTGCCAAATAAAAAAATGGGAATTATAAAGTCCTGCATCAGTTAAAAAATGAAAATTAATTTATAAAAATGATTGAAGAACAAACTAATGGAGAGAGAACCTCAAAATGTACCAAAGAGGGCTTCAGGAGACAAGCCTGTGGTTCAGATGTATCAAGGAGATATCCCACCATTTTCCCAAGACCTACTCTTTCAGTCATTCAGACTCTGATTTCATTTCTCTTCCAGGTTGCCAGACAGATATTAGACAGATTCTTCACTAAAGTTGAAAAACCATTAAGGCAGTCAGCAGAACAAGTTTCACTGTTACAGAACTCCTCATTTAGTTAATGGTGTGTGTCACTGTGGTCCTAAAAAAACCATAATTGTTAATGGGATTTTAGTGATTTTTTTTCCTCAGAGATAGTGATAAGTGATAGTTAATGGGCACACACACAGCTCTCCAGCCTTCAGTACTCTCTTGGTTAGGAGAAGCAGCATGGCTCAGTGGAAAGAGCACGGGCTTTGGAGTCAGAGGTCATGGGTTCAAATCCCAGCTCTGCCAATTGTCAGCTGTGTGACTTTGGGCAAGTCATTTAACTTCTCTGGGCCTCAGTTACCTCATCTGTAAAAATGGGGATTAAGACTGAGCTGCCCGTGGGACAACCTGATCACCTTGTAACCTCCCCAGCTCTTAGAACAGTGCTTTGCACATAGTAAGCCCTTAATAAATACCTTTGTTGGGTAGGGACCATCTCTATATGTTGCCAACTTGTACTTCCCAAGCACTTAGTACACTGCTCTGCACACAGTAAGCGCTCAATAAATACGATTGAATGAATGAATAAATGCTATTATTATTATTATTATTATTAATGGAGATCATGAAGGCTACTCACTACTCAGCTGGCTAACTGCACAGAGCCTTTCAAATAAGTGGGTTGGGAGGAAATGATGGGGCAGTGTGTGGGGAAGAGGTCAACCATAAGGCAGTGGAATGACTTTGGGGTGAGGTAGGATCAGAGTGAAAATCTGTTAAGAAGGTGGGAATATATATGCCTATATATATGTATATATGTTTGTACATATTACTCTATTTTACTTGTACATATTTGTTCTATTTATTTTATTTGGTTTATATGTTTTGTTGTCTGTCTCCCCCTTCTAGACTGTGAGCCCGTTGTTGGGTAGGGACCGCCTCTATATGTTGCCAACTTGTACTTCCCAAGCGCTTAGTACAGTGCTCTGCACACAGTAAGCACTCAATAAATACGATTGAATGTAGTACAGTACTCTGCACTCAATAACTGCTCAGTAAGTACCTGGGAGAGTACCAGAGAATAAGTACGCGTGATCCCCGTTATCAAGGAGCTTATAACTAACAGGGGAGACACTTTAAAACAAATTATAAGTATGGGAAGCATACAAGCATAAAGATACACACATATATACTGTGGAGATGGGAGGTGGAATGAGTACTTCAGTGCATAATGGGTATGGACTCAAATGCATAGGTGTTGTATTAAGGAAAATGTTGGGGGGACGTTGGTTGGGGGTGAGAGATTAGTCAGGGAAGGCTCCCTGGAGGAATGTAATTTTATTAGGTCTTTATAAATAAGGACAGTAGGGAGGGAGGGAGAAACTGAGCAAGGGATAGACTGTGAGAGAGATGAAAGCATGACAGTGAGTAGGTTGATACTGGAGGAGTGCAGTGTGTGGGCTGGGTTGTAATGGGAGAGGAGAAGGATGTGGTGAAATGGTGAGTGAAATTCCTTTAATCCTGGCTCGCTCAATCCATGGGAGGGAAAATGGTACAGCAGTCATTCTCCACAGGGCAACCCGGAAGAGAAATGAAATCAGAGTCTGAATGACTGAAAGAGTGGGTCTTGGGAAAATGGTGGGATATCTCCATAATATATGCTTCAAGCGAAACAGTTCTCTAGTTCCTATAAACTAAACATTTAAATCACGTTCCTGAAAGAGGAAGAATCCCCAAATAACTGAGTTACCAGATTCTCTCTCCTGAAATGAAGGGAACAGCGCACACTCCCACCCGCAGAATGGGCCCTCTAAAATGTTTCCATTAGTCCAATATGGTTCAAATGCCAGTAGGTGGATGGGTAATTACATGCATTCACGCGCTTAGATATAGCGCCTAGAATTATCTTTTATAGTCGAAGATACCGCCATCTGACTACCTTAATTTTGATTTTCTCAACCTACTCAGTAATGGCAGGTGGTAGGAGCACATTGAATGAGAGTTGAACAAGAACCTTGTTAGCCCACCATGTGTACAGTTCATTTTCCTCTGGGGTCAGGTCATAGCCGTTCCTATTAGCCAGATAACTGTCACCCTCATGACTGCCACCAACCTTTGCACTCCCAGGGAAAAGTCTATGTTCCTCCAATTTTTAATCTCTCCTCAACCTGGAAAGATATTTCTAAATCACTTATTAATGAGGCAGGAGTCTTATCAGGTTGCAGGCACACCTTTGGCCGGATGACATCAGGACAGGATGCAAAGTCCCAGGGAATATGCTGCAGAAAGGTCATCCTAATATACGAGACTTAAACTTGACTTGTTCATAGAAGTTCTGAAAGCTTGACATTTTAGTTCCTCAGATTTATTGAAACTACTTTTGCCCTACTTTTTATTAAAAGATAAGTTTCTTTCCAATGCAGATTGATTTGTTCCAGCCATGAAATTAGTAAATGCCATAACAAATCAGGTATGAGTTGCTGGTTAACTTGTTTTGGCATATATTAATATTTACTATGCTGCTTACTATGCTACTCTACCTACTGAGGTAGGTATAATAATAATGATGGTATTTGTTAAGTGCTTACTATGTGCAAAGCACTGTTCTAAGCACTTGAATATAAGAGAAGCAGCGTGGCTTAGTATATGGGTTCTAATCCCGCCTCCACCACTTGTCTACTGTGTGACCTTGGGCAAGTCACAGAAGTTAACTTCTCTGTGCCTCAGTTACCTCATTGGTAAAATGGAAATTAAAAGTGTGAGCCCCACATGTATCTACCCCAGTGCTTAGAATAGTGCTTGGCACCATAGTAAGTGCTTAACAAATACCATTATTATTATTATTAGGATATAAGATAGTCATCTCACATGCAGTCCCTTTCCCATTTGGGGCTCCCATTCTTAAAGGAAAGGAGAGTAGATATTTTAATTTTGTGGCTCAATAATCAATCAATGATATTTATTGAGAGCTTACTGTGTGCAGAGCACTTAGCTGTGAGATCCTGAAGCTCCACAGCTCTTATAGATTTTTTTTGTCACCGTCTTTTTCTCTCATATCTTTGTTTCACCTATACTTATTTGTCAGTTGCCATCTTCCTGCTCCACTTTATTCTTAGGCATCAGAGACCATGTCTAGCTCTCATCCATGTACTTCTTTCCTGGTTCTTTTTTTGCAAACAGGTGTTGGAGAAATAGTACTACTCTTTCCCTTTATACCTAGAAAATGTGACCTGTAAAAAGGGAGGCAGTGGTAAACCACTTCCATATTTTTACCAAGAAAACTCTATGGATACACTACCAGAACAGTTGCAGATGGAGAGATGTGTCCATGGCGTCACTATGGTTCAGAGGCGACTCGACAGCTTAAGACAAAAAAAAAATAGTGGGACTGAAACACAAATGAAGTCAGTGGCTTTGAACAGTATCCGATGAACAAGTCACTGATCCTGAAATTCTCTTCTCTTTCAGATTGTCGGCTGTGATT
This sequence comes from Tachyglossus aculeatus, assembly GCF_015852505.1. Lineage (NCBI taxonomy): Eukaryota > Metazoa > Chordata > Mammalia > Monotremata > Tachyglossidae > Tachyglossus > Tachyglossus aculeatus. Next base: position 75,890,922 of record NC_052068.1, read on the forward strand.
ATGAAATAGATTCCAATGCGACAGAAGATGGTTGTGGAGTCTGTTTGGGGGATGGTTCAGCCTGCCAGACTGTGAAGAGGATCTTCACCCAGAGTGAAGGGTTTGGTAAAGTAAAATAAGTGGAGGGTGAGGGCGACATGGGGAAAATGTATTAGTGTGGTTTTTGCTAGGACCCAATCTTTAAATATCAAGATAAACCTGTTTACTTGGGCCAGCCATGGGGGTGAATCCCAAGCTGCAGAAAACTATGAATGAAAACCCCTGGACATGTAAAGGTAATAGAAGGGCAGAGAGAGACTGTCCCAGCTGGCAACATGACGTAAACTACCCAAAATGGGCACTTAGTCAACCATGTTTAAACTGGTGCCGGCCCTTGGGATTCATTTGTTCATTCAATCATGTTTATTGAGTGCTTACTGTGGGTAAAGCACTGTACCAAGTGCTTGGGAGGGTACAGTATAACAACATACAGACACTTTCTTGCCCACAACAAACTCACAGTCTAGAAGGGTTGCAATCAGTTGAGATTAATAATAATAATAATGATGGTATTTATTAAGCGCTTACTATGTGCAAAACACTGTTCTAAGCGCTGGGGAGGTTACAAGGTGAACAGGTTGTCCCACGCGGGGCTCACAGTCTTAATCCTCATTTTACAGATGAGGTAACTGAGGCACAGAGAAGTTAAGTGACTTGCCCTAAACCACACAGCTGACAATTGGCAGAGCCGTGATTTGATCCCATGACCTCTGACTCCGAAGCCCGTGCTCTTTCCACTGAGCCACACTGCTTCTCATCCCTCACCCTTTGTAGCACTTGGGCTATGTGCTAAGTACTGGGTAGAATCAAGATAATGAGCTTGGACACAGTGCCCATCCCAGGCAAGTCTCATAGTCAAAGAAGTAGGGAGAGCAGGTATTTTACCCCTGAGGCACAGGTGTAACTTTCCTAAGATCACCCAGCAGGCCAGTGGCAGAGCTGAAATTAGAACCCAGATCTCCTCAGTCCCAGTGCATGCCTTTTTCATTAGGCCAGTACTACAGCTGAACCATGGCTAGTCCAAGGCCTAAGGTAGAATGGTTTGAATTGGGCAGCACACCGCCAAAAAGGTGGCCAGGACTATTTTCAGAGCCCATGTTGAGGAAACTCATGATGTTGTAGGGGATTTTTAAAAATTATTATTATTATTATTACTATTATTATCATTAGTATGTGTTAAGCACTTACTATGTGTCGAGCATTGTTCTAAGTGCCTGAGTAAATACAAGTTTTATCAGGTTGAACACAGCCCCTCTCCTACAGGGGGTTCACAGTATAAATAGGAGGGTGTAGGATTTAATCCTTATTTTACAGTTGAGGAAACTGAGGCTCAGAGAGATTAAGTGACTTGCCTTGGGTCACACAGCAAGCAATTGGCAAAGCCAGGATTAAGATCTAGGTCCTCTGACACCCAGGACCATACTGTTTCTACTAGACCATGCTGTTTCATGATGACAAGAATTCAGTAATAGTACCACTTTTCAATATTTGTTTTTCATCAGTCATATCTTTTCTCACTGCTTTTCTGGTTCATCAGGTTGCAAAGAATCTCTCAATTGAAGGTTTTTCCAAGGGAGGCCATAATCTTGGTCCTGTGTGTAAAGAGTCCTGAAAATTCACCATGGCTACCCTTCTCCATCCTTTAGGGCTGAGGGGCCAGAAGACAGGGGTCTTCAGAGAGACCTCTGAGATGTAGGAAACAGCCAGTAAAAATGGGGCCTCTCTTTATTCATCTGTTCCATCCCTCTAGGTTATGTGGACATTGGGCTGATCCCAAAAGGAGCCAGGGGCATCAAAGTTGAGGAAATAGAAGAAGCTGGAAATTTCCTGGCTGTGAGGAGCGAAGACCCAGAAAAGTATTACCTGAATGGGGGGTTCATTATCCAGTGGAATGGAGACTATAAACTTGCCGGGACGGTGTTTCAATATGACAGGAAAGGAGACCTGGAAAATCTGATTGCAGCAGGCCCCACCAACGAGTCAGTGTGGCTCCAGGTAATGTGTGAAGAACCATTGTGAAGGCGGAAATTGGGTGGGAACTTCCAGGTCTCATCTGGAGCCTTTTGGAGTGGGCGTGGTTGCTATTTTTTTTCATTTTGAGTATTGTGCCAAGGTGGCAGCAAGGATTTCAGAGGAGACGAGCAGGGGGAAGATTAGAGAAGCAGCGTGGTTCAGTGGAAAGAGCCCGGGCTTGGGAGTCAGAGGTCATGGGTTCTAATCCTAGCTCAGCCACATGTCTGCTGTGTGACCTTGGGCAAATCACTTAAATTCTCCGAGCCTGTTACCTTATCTGTGAAATGGGGATTAAGACTGTGAGCCCCATGTGGGACAACCTGATCACCTTATAACCACTCCCCCACCCCCGCGCTTAGAACAGTGCTTTACGCACACTAAGCGCTTAACAAATGCCATCATTATTATTTGGTTTGCCAACAGCCTAGAAAGCCGCCGTTTTGAGTCATTTCAAAATGACTCAAGGCTCTTCCCCACCATGGAGTTGACTTTTACGGTTAACACTTACAGAATAGTCGGAGAATTCTCCTCTCAACTGAGGTAGCAGAAAGGAAAATACAGCTTTTTTTTTTTCTTTTTTAGATACTGAACTCTGGAACTTGTTAGCTTTGGCTGTACAAAAGAGAAACTCCTGACCCTTTAAGCTAGCTCATAGCAAAGACACGTATCATTTTGGTTTGATCGTGTTGTCAACTGCAGGGACTAGGTCAGATTAAATGTTTTCCCATCACCATCTACATGTGAAATAAGCCCCAATTCATATTTCATTGTCACCCAGACAAGGGGAGCCCTTGTTAGCATAAGTATTGGGAAGATCCAGAGTTTCTTTCTATCCCCCAGCTGGTGTTGCTCCATATTTCTCTTCATTTTTGGCTCTTTGAATAAAATGCTATCATTCCTTCATTGAATAAGCTCCTTGTGGGCATGGAACTTGTCTACCAACTCTGTTATATTGTACTGTCTCAAGCACAGAGTACAGTGCTTTGCACAGAGTAAGCGCTCAATACCACTGATTGATTCAACAGTATTTTTATGGTATAGGTTAAGCACCTACTATTTGTCAGTTGCTGGAGTAGATACAATATCCATGTTCCACATGGGGCTTACAGTCTTACAATCCCTATTTTACAGATGAAGTTTCTGAGACACAGAAAAGTTAAATGATACCCAAGGTCACACGGCAGACAAGTGGCAGAGCTGGGATTAGAACCCAGGTCTGTGCACTATCCACTAGGCCAAGATGTTTCTCGAGTATTTATTGAGTGCTTCCTATATGCAAAGTTCTGTAATGAGTGCTTAGGCACTTTGGAGCCACAATGAAAGTAAAGAAAGAAAGAAACTCAAAGGGTCTTGAGAACAGCGATCATAATGCTATTCATTAAGCACTTACTGCGCACTAAGCACTGGCATAGATACAGGGTAATAAGATGATACCCAGTTCTTGTTCTGCTCTGGGCTCCACAATGGTAGACAGATATAAAGAGCAATAAAATGAATGGCAAATATAAATTACAGAGCCAAACATGTGTAATAAGATAAGCAAACAAACAGTTCTCGGTAGGAGTTCTTTGCTCCAGACAGACAGTCCTTAGTTACAAACAGCCACAGCCTCTTCAGAGAGCTAAAGGTTGGAGAGGCAAGGGAATGGGGTTTCTGGGGTGACTATTCTTCCACTCGGGGGGGTGATTGGCCTAGACAAATATCTGCAGACCCACAGTTACCTGTTCAGGGCCAGACAGAGACCCCAGATAGGATCCTACCTGGTAGGATTGAGAAGCAGTGTGGCTCAGTGGAAAGAGCACGGGCTTTGGAGTCAGAGGTCATGCGTTCGAATCCTGGCTCCGCCACATTCATTCATTCAATCGTATTTATTGAGCGCTTACTGCGTGCAGAGCACTGTACTTAGCGCTTGGGAAGTACAAGTTGGCAACACATAAAGACGGTCTCTACCCAAAAACAGGCTCACATGTCTGCTGTGTGACCTTGGGCAAGTCACTTAACTTCTCTGAGCCTCAATTACCTCATCTGTAAAATGGGGATTAAGACTATGAGCCCCACGTGGGACAACCTGATCACCTTGTATCCCCGCAGCGCTTAGAACAGTGCTTTGCACATAGTAAGTGCTTAACAAATGCCATTATTATTGTTATTATTATCATCACACTTGATCTGTGTGAATCTACCCTCATTTTACATCTGTCCAGAATTCATCTTTCCTTTCCCATTCTGGGGCCTAGCAAGCCTCAGTGAAGACTTGCTTCCTTATAGCTAATCTAAGGTCTTCATGATGCAGCTTATAACCATTTTGTCTTGTTCTCTCCTTAGTGAATAGTTAAATGAGATTAGTTTTTGGGCTGGGCAAAAGAAAAGGGAATCCAACTCTCATAGGGTATTGGAAATATCAACCTGGCTCCCAAATGAGTCATTGAAATGAGCTGTCATGCGTTTCCTCTGCTGTTTGAGTCATACTATTCGTACCACAATGCTCCATCTTAAATTGCTCCTCTTTGTTCTGAAATCATTTTAGAACCTTAGTTCTGCCCACCAAGAAGTTATCTTCCACCTCTGAAATCTTTACTCTTCCAGTTTCCATACAGCCAGGTTTCATCACCATATCAGCTGCTTTCTTGTGTGTTCATAATGCAGAGAAATCTGTGCTCCTCCTGCTGTTTAAGGAAGACCCAGGGGCAGCCATTATGCAAAGCTGCAGCTGGTCCCTTTATTGTGTATCTTGTTTCCTCTTCCCCCTCAGCCCCAAATCACTTTTAATCCAAAGATTAAATCCAAATCCAAAGACTTGTCCATCTGAGGACAAAACTATTTCTCCTCCCTTATTGACACCCATGCCCATCACCCCCGCCAGCTCTTCCGTACATTCAACTCCCTTCTCAGGCCCCCGGTTCCTCCCCCTCCTCCTTCCCTCACCCCCAACGATCTGGCCTCCTACTTCATTAACAAAATTAAATCCATCAGGTCCGACCTCCCCAAAGTCTCTTCCCCCCTTTCTCCAACCCCCCGGCTCTCAACACTCTCTGCTACTCTCCCATCCTTCCCAGCGGTATCCTCAGAGGAACTCTCCTTCCTCCTCTCAAGTGCTACTCCGGCCACCTGTGCTTCTGACCCCATTCCCTCTCATCTTATGAAATCTCTCGCTCCATCCCTTCTCCCCTCCTTAACTTCCATCTTCAACCGCTCACTCTCCACTGGTTCCTTCCCCTCTGCCTTCAAACATGCCCATGTCTCTCCCATCCTAAAAAAACCCTCTCTTGACCCCACCTCACCTTCTAGTTATCGTCCCATATCCCTCCTACCATTCCTTTCCAAACTCCTTGAACGAGTTGTCTACACGCGCTGCCTAGAATTCCTCAACAACAACTCTCTCCTCGACCCCCTCCAGTCTGGCTTCCGTCCCCTTCATTCCACGGAAACTGCGCTCTCAAAGGTCACCAATGACCTCCTGCTTGCCAAATCCAACGGCTCATACTCTGTCCTAATCCTCCTCGACCTCTCAGCTGCCTTTGACACTGTGGACCACCCCCTTCTCCTCAACACGTTATCTGACCTTGGCTTCACAGACTCCGTCCTCTCCTGGTTCTCCTCTTATCTCTCCGGTCGTTCTTTCTCAGTCTCTTTTGCAGGCTCCTCCTCCCCCTCCCATCCTCTTACTGTGGGAGTTCCCCAAGGTTCAGTGCTTGGTCCCCTTCTGTTCTCAATCTACACTCACTCCCTTGGTGACCTCATTCGCTCCCACGGCTTCAACTATCACCTCTACGCTGATGACACCCAGATCTACATCTCTGCCCCTGCTCTCTCCCCCTCCCTCCAGGCTCGCATCTCCTCCTGCCTTCAGGACATCTCCATCTGGATGTCCGCCCGCCACCTAAAGCTCAACATGTCGAAGACTGAGCTCCTTGTCTTCCCTCCCAAACCTTGTCCTCTCCCTGACTTTCCCATCTCTGTTGACGGCACTACCATCCTTCCCGTCTCACAAGCCCGCAACCTTGGTGTCATCCTCGACTCCGCTCTCTCATTCACCCCTCACATCCAAGCCGTCACCAAAACCTGCCGGTCTCAGCTCCGCAACATTGCCAAGATCCGCCCTTTCCTCTCCATCCAAACCGCTACCCTGCTAATTCAAGCTCTCATCCTATCCCGTCTGGACTACTGCACTAGCCTTCTCTCTGATCTCCCATCCTCGTGTCTCTCTCCACTTCAATCCATACTTCATGCTGCTGCCCAGATTATCTTTGTCCAGAAACGCTCTGGACATATTACTCCCCTCCTCAAAAACCTCCAATGGCTACCGATCAATCTGCGCATCAAGCAGAAACTCCTCACCCTGGGCTTCAAGGCTGTCCATCACCTCGCCCCCTCCTACCTCACCTCCCTTCTCTCCTTCTACTGCCCAGCCCGCACCCTCCGCTCCTCCACCACTAATCTCCTCACTGTACCTCGCTCTCGCCTGTCCCGCCATCGACCCCCAGCCCACGTCATCCCCCGGGCCTGGAATGCCCTCCCTCTGCCCATCCGCCAAGCTAGCTCTCTTCCTCCCTTCAAGGCCCTGCTGAGAGCTCACCTCCTCCAGGAGGCCTTCCCAGACTGAGCCCCTTCTTTCCTCTCCCCCTCGTCCCCCTCTCCATCCTCCCGTCTTACCTCCTTCCCTTCCCCACAGCACCTGTATATATGTATATATGGTTGTACATATTTATTACTCTATTTATCTATTTATTTATTTATTTTACTTGTACATTTCTATCCTACTTATTTTATTTTGTTGGTATGTTTGGTTCTGTTCTCTGTCTCCCCCTTTTAGACTGTGAGCCCACTGTTGGGTAGGGACTGTCTCTATGTGATGCCAATTTGTACTTCCCAAGCGCTTAGTACAGTGCTCTGCACATAGTAAGCGCTCAATAAATACGATTGATTGATTGATTGATTGATTGAGTCCCTCATTTTTCCATCAGATTGCTAGCCCCAAATATTTCCTCATATATCATTCTGTCTAGGAGGATCTTTGGTTACCGTATGATTACCTCATTTATTGAAGTGCCATTTACATTTTTTTTACCCAATGTTTTCTCTTTTGTTCAAACCAGAGTGCAAAGGCTAATGTGGGTTAAATCTTCTAGTGAAGGAGTATGGACCCAGGATTTTCCATTGGAGAGCCTTCCCTAGGATTAAATCTTCCACCCAAGAGTCATTCATTTATTCATTCAATCGTATTTATTGAGCACTTACTGTGTGCAGAGCACTGTACTAAGCGCTTGGGAAGTACAAGTTGGCAACATATAGAGACGGTCCCTACCCAACAACGGCCTCACAGTCTCGAAGCCCAGAGCTGCAGGGCTCCTACCCAAGAGTGCTTGGGTTTCCTCCCTGACTCTTGGAGGGATTCTTTCAATTGTATTTCAATCGTATTTACTGAGTGCTTACTCTAGGCAGAGCACTGTACTAAGCGCTTGGAAAGTACAGTACATTAGAGACAATCCCTTCCCAACAATGGGCTCACAGTCCAGAGGATGCCCGAAAATTTTCAAAGGGAGACAAGCTAATTTCCTGTCCTACAGCCAGAAATGGGGCCCAAGTATTGAGGCAACCTGATTTTGTTGTTGTCATTGTTCCGTATTGAGTGGCAAAAAATCAGGCATGCATATAATGTTGGAGGCCTTCGTGAGTCTGTGGAAGGGAAGCTAGTTAATATGTTCTTTGGATTTGGTCCCAGTGGAAAAAGAGATGGAAGTGAGTTCTAATCAGCTTGTGGGGAAAGTGTTTAGGACATTATATATATCTCTCTATTTTGAGTCACCTAGTGTGAGGCAAAAGCAGAGACTATGGATCAGCATTGCTGAATAGTTCTCACGATTTCCAAAATTTTGTGTGGGCCCATCCACAATTTGTCAATGACCCCTTCCTTCCTCTTCTAATCACACCCCACTCCCCAACAGATACCTGAATAAGAGATTAAAACCTAATTGAATGTTGGTGATGAAAATGGCCTGCCTGTAACAAATACTCAAAACACTAATTAAGGCCTAGTCAGAAGGTAATAGCAAGGAAGCTCAGGTTTATTAAATGTCTGTGGTTTATTCTGTAATTTCCTGTAAGCTCAGCTAGATTGTAAACTCCTTGAGGGCCACAGTGATGTTTCTTACCTCTCTGCTATAGTCTCATAAGTGTTTAGCATAGTGTCCTGCACATATTAGGTGCTCAGTAAATACAATTGTTGGGTTGATTGAAATCTGGTCAAAATAGCAAGGGAAGAAATGGAAGCCAGCCCATGTGTACTATTCATCCAAAGTTATGGTAGAGTTTAAAATGAGCACATATCTTTTGTCTTGCAGCTTCTCTTTCAGGTGAATAACCCCGGGATAAAATATGAGTACACAATTCGGAAAGACAGCCATGAAAACGACATTGAGAAGCCAGAGTACTTTTGGCAATATGGAAGCTGGACAGATTGCAGTGTAACATGTGGGACAGGTAAGACCTGACTCATTTCATCATCAGTGATATTTATTGAGCACTTATTGTGTGCAGAGCACTGTACTAAGGGCTTGGGAGAGTACAATATTATGGAATTAGTAGGCATGTACCGTGCCCACAAAGAGCCTACAGTCTGGAGAGAGTCTGTCTAGGCTCTTTTCTCTGTGAAACCCAAAATTACCCCCCATCCAGTGTTGTTTTGACCCAGCCCCAAATCAAAGAGGGCCATCAAATCTGAATTAACATTCCTGCATTCATCTACAGAATTGTACATATACAATGTGTATATGTCTGAAACTCCATTAGGTGGAGGAGAAAACCTGACTTGTATTATGTTCCCAAAGGTTCGTAGTTGAGAGCTCCTTACACTGCAGACGCTTAATGCAATGCTCTGCACACCATGGATTCTTGGTGCATCCTCTGCTCTCACAACTGCAACTGCATTTAGTTGGGCTAAACGTCTAAATGGCAGAATTAGTGCACTTTCTTCTGACTGTGTGAGCCAGTATAGCTGCAGCATGACGTGATTTAAAAAAGCAATTGTTTGTGTGTGCATGTGAATAATATCATTCATTTACTGTCATATTTATTGAGCACTTAGTGTGAGCATAGAACACAACTGTAACTAAGTTAGGCTAAATGTCTAAATGGCAGAATCAGTGCACTTTCTTCTGACAGTGTGAGCCAGTATAGATGTAGCATGAAAGGACAAAAAAAAGCAATTGTTTCTGTGTGCATGTGAATAATATCATTCATTCATTTATTCATATTTATTGAGCACTTAGTGTGAGCATAGAACTGTACTCAGTGCTTAGGAAAGTAGAAAATAACAATAAACAGGCACATTCCCTATCCTCATGGTAGGTACTAAAACACTATTTTTCCTTAATACAGGGTTCTGCAATAATGTAACCCTCTGTCCTAGGAGAACAGTCCATACTACTGCATGAATGAAAGCAGATGGACAGTTGAATATTGTAACGATGATATTTATTAAGCACTTACTGGGTGCTAAGCAGAGTGCTAACCACTCAGAAGATAATCTAATTGATTGGTTCCTGTCCCTCATGAGACTCTTGCCCAGAAAAGATTCAATTCTAAGCTTTTTAAGCTTCTAGGTTAAACAAGCAAATTCCATGACATGGCATAGAGTTAGAAAAATCAGCACAAATCAGTATTCAATAAATACTTGTGAGTGGATGAATTGATTGAATGCTTCTGTAAATTTAAAAATAGTGATGTGAGATTAATTATAGATGATAACTCCAAAGATAGGTGGATGATAGTTAGAAATTTGCAATCTATATTAGGTATGAATGTTTCCTTTTCTGGGCATTTGATCAATAAATGGTATTTACTGAGAACTTACTGTGTGCTGAGCACTGTATAAGGCACTTTGGAGAGTACAGTACATCAGATCTGGTAGACACTTTCCCCACCCTCAGAGAGCTCACAGTTTAAAGGGAAAAACAGACATTAAAATAAATAACTAATGGGAGATTGGGAGAGTATAAGACAATGTAAGCTCGCTGTGGGCAGGGAACATATCTACCAACTCTGTACTCTCCCAAGCTCTTAGTACAGTGCTCTGCAGACAGTAAGCACTCAATAAATACCATTGACGATATTGATGTGTATGTCAGTGCTGTGGGCCTGGGGGTGAGGAGAATATCAAGTGGTTAAGGGATAAGTCTTCCAGTGTATAGGCAACATAGAAGAGAGAACAAATAGTGTTTGGAAAAAATCATTGCTGGAATTAATGCTGCTTATTACAAACACAGTTTTAATTCATCCTATACTTTGTTCCTTGAGTATGTGAGTTAATAACCAGAGATAAGGCAATTTCATCCTACAAAATGTTTAGCTGATACTGTGATAATGATAATATCTGATAATGTTAATGATACTGTGAGCTCAATTCTGATTATCAGCTCTGATTATCAGCTCAATAGTTGATAATGTTAATGATACTGTGAGTTCAATTCTCCCCCTTGAGCTTGGGGATAATTGGGGGCCTAGTGAGTTCCTTCCCAGGCTACGAGAGGGGAAATGAGACTCTCTCCGCTTTTATTCTTCCCAGTTCCCCAGTGCAGATGGAGTATCAGACAGCTGCCCTCTTATACCTGTGTTTTTGCTGAACAGTTTTGACACAGTTCTCCCCATGTAAACCAAGAAAGTGTACCTTTTGGAGTTCTGTGAAAAGTCTTTGAAAGTGAAGAATCTAAAGTTGGAAAATAGCACGGTCCTGGGAGTCAGAAGGTCACGGGTTCTAATCCTGGCTCTACCTCTTGTCTGCTCTGTGACCTTGGTCAAGTCTTCTCCTCTCCATTCCTCTCCTCATTTCTCTCCTGGACCCCCTCCTATCTGGCTTCTTTCCCCTTCACTCCACTAAAATCGTCCTCTCAAAGGTCACTAATCACCTTCCTCTTGCCAAATCCAAATGCCCCAACTCCATGTTAATTCTCCTCGACCTCTCAGCTGCCTTTGACACTGTGGACCTCCCCCTTCTCCTGGATATGTTATGCAACCTTGGCTTCACTGACTCTGTCCTCTCCTGCTTCTCCTCATCTCTCGGGCCATTCATCCTCAGTCTTCTTCATGGACTCCTCCTCTGCCTCTCACCCCCCTAACTTGGGGGTCCCTCAAGGTTCAGCTCTCAGTCCCCTTCTAATCTCCATCTAAGTTCATTCCCTTGGTGAACTCATTCGCTACCACAGATTCAACTACCATCTCTATGTGGATGATACCCAAATCTACATCTCCTCCCCTGATCTCTTGTCCTTTCCCCAGGCTTGCATCTCCTCCTGCCTTCAAGACATCTCTACTTGGATGTTCTCCCATCAACTCAAACTTAACATGTCCAAAACAGAGCTCCTTATTTTCCCACCCAAACCCTGCCCTCTCCCGGACTTTCCCATCACCGTAGATGGCACCACCATCCTTCCCTTCTCACAAGCCTGTAACCTTGGCATTATTCTTGACCCTGATCTCTCATTCAACCCACATTTTCAATCTGTCACCAAATCCTGTCAGTCTCACCTTCACAACATCACTAAAATCTGCCCTTTCCTCTCCACGTTAATACGATCACTCATCCTATCCCACCTAGATGACTGCATCAGACTCTTTTCTGACCTCCCAACCTCCTGCCTTTCCCCACTTCTATCCATGTTTCACTCTGCTGCCCGGATCATCTTTCTACAGAAACGTTCATGGCATGTCACTCCCCTCCTCAGAAATCTCCAGTGGTTGCCTATCCACCTCCAAATCAAACAAAAACTCCTCACAACTGGCTTTAAAGCTGTCCATCACCTCGCCCCCTCCTACCCTACTTTTCCTCATCTCCCACACCCTTGTGCGTTGCCCTGACTTGCTCCATTTGCTCTTCCCCCTCTCCCTGCCCCACAGCACTTATGTGTATATCTATAGTTCAATTTATTTATATTGATGTCTGTTTATCTGTATCAATGTCTGTCTCCTCCCCTCTGGACTGTGAGCTCATTGTGGGCAGGGATTGTCACTCTTTATTGCTGTATTGTACTTTCCCAAGTGCTTAGTACAGTGTTCTGCACACAGTGAGTGCTCAGTAAATATGACTGAATAAATGAAAGTCACTTCTCTGCTAAGGACTTCAGTTCCCTCATCTGTAAAATGGGTATTGAGACTGCGAGTTCCACATGGGACAGGGACTGCTTCCAAACCCAATTTGCTTGAATCCACCCCAGCGCTTGGTACAGTGCCTGGCATATAGTAAGTACTTAACATTCATTCATTCAATCGTATTTATTGAGCACTTACTGTGTAGGCCTTCCCAGACTGAGCCCCCTTTTTCCTCTCACCCTCCATCCCCCACCGCCCTACCTCCTTCCCCTCCCCACAGCACCTGTATACATGTTTGTACAGATTTATTACTCTATTTTACTTGTACATATTTACCATTCTATTTATTTTGTTACTGATGTGCATCTAGCTTTACTTCTATTTATTCTGATGTCTTGACACCTGTCCACATGTTTTGTTTTGCTGTCTGTCTCCCCCTTCTAGACTGCGATCCCATTGTTGGGTAGGGACTGTCTCTGTATGTTGCCAACTTGTACTTCCCAAGCGCTTAGTACACCTGTCCCTCTCACCTGTCCCGCCATCGACCCCCGGCCCACGTCATCCCCCGGGCCTGGAATGCCCTCCCTCTGCCCATCCGCCAAGCTAGCTCTCTTCCTCCCTTCAAGGCCCTGCTGAGAGCTCACCTCCTCCAGGAGGCCTTCCCAGACTGAGCCCCTTCTTTCCTGTCCCCCTCGTCCCCCTCTCCATCCCCCCATCTTACCTCCTTCCCTTCCCCACAGCACCTGTATATATGTATATATGGTTGTACATATTTATTACTCTATTTATTTATTTATTTATTTATTTTACTTGTACATTTCTAGCCTACTTATTTTATTTTGTTGGTATGTTTGGTTCTGTTCTCTGTCTCCCCCTTTTAGACTGTGAGCCCACTGTTGGGCAGGGACTGTCTCTATGTGATGCCAATTTGTACTTCCCAAGCGCTTAGTACAGTGCTCTGCACATAGTAAGCGCTCAATAAATACGATTGATTGATTGATTGATTGAAAGCCATTAGAGGTTGTTGGTGAGTGGGGAGACATGAACTGAATGCTTTTGCTGACTAAATGTGGCAGCCCCACTTTTTCCCCTTGTGTATCCTTCTCTCTCTCAATTTCCTCCCTCCAACTTCACTTCTCCCCCATCCTTATCACTATCCCTTGTCATTTGGTAAATCCAGTGAATTATCTGAGTGGCTTCTATGCACAGAACAGCATGTTGAACACCTACTATGTGCAGAGCACTCTACTGGGCACTTGGGAGGCAACAGTAAAAGTAAATGTCACAGTCCCTGCCCTTGAGGTACTTAAAATCTAATGAAGGAGTTTACGTTCTGATTTTTTCAAAGACTCAGAGATTCTGTCTCTGATTCTTCAGTTCCCTTCCCTCCAGCCTAAAGAATGAATCAAAAGCCTGGGGCAAGAGGATCTGTAAAGGCATGATTCTCTTAATACCTTTGTCTTTCTCACCTCTCCATAGTCACATGGGCTGTAATGAGATTGTTTTTAAGTTTTTGCTGTATTGGTGAGGGACTGGTTGAATTTTGCCCTTTTAACTGTATTTCAAATGGCTCTGTCCTTGGTGCCCGTTAAGGCAACAGGCCTTAACATAAATTGGTCATGTTATTTTGGCCTAACCTTCATATTCCCGAAGCCGTGATATTTACTCAAGTATGAAAAGCTTAATGCCAGTGTGGGGCAATCTGGAGAATTTCCTAGTTTCCACCTTGAAGTGATTGTTTAAGCATGGCCCAAGTTAGGGAGAGAGGAAGAACAGAGATATGAAGGAAAAGACTTCAAAGATGTAGTAACCACTGCTTGCTCCAAAATGGGGAGACAGAGAGAATCCAAAGAAAGAAGAAAATGGGAGGGTGAGGAAAGGGAGAAGGGAAGATAGGTGTTTTTGTCTGGCTGATATCTGCCTGGACAGGTTTTTGATGATGATGATGGTATTTGTTAAGTGCTTACTATGTGCAAAGCACTGTTCTAAGCGCTGGGGGGATACAAGGTGATCAGGTTGTCCCACGTGGGGCTCACAGTCTTAATCCCCATTTTACAGATGAGGGAACTGAGGCACGGAGAAGCTAAGTGACTTGCCCAAAGTCACACATCTGACAGTTGGCGAAGCTGGGATTTGAACCCATGACCTCTGACTCCAAAGCCCGTTCTCTTTGCACTGAGCCATGACTGATTTTCCCTAATTGATGTCCAGCTTTGGATTTTCCCAACTCTGCTAGACAGACATCAATTCGGTTTAAGGTTTGAACTCTCCCCATTTCAAAATCAAGGGCTCATCGCTCCTCTCTTAGGGACCAAGGGAAATGAAGGGCACAATCTGGAGATCACTGCTGAGATGCTCTCCCTGCCTGCTATCCCATCTTTGGGCCTGCCCAGGCCCCTTCATCTCGGAACTCGGCTGGAATCCATCTCCACTTTTGTCTCTGTGCTTAGAGGTGCAGGGGAGGGAGAACTAGGGGAACAGAGTTGACACTACTCGGGCGCTTTCCCCAGCACTATTGGAGTGAAGCCAAACTGTTTAATAGATCCTGTCATTCAACCTATTCTTCACTGCCAAACTTGAGGGTCCTGAATTTGGTGTTGAAATGCACTTCCAAACCACTGTAAAATTCTTCCTAATCAATAGGTTCCGAGCATTTTCGTTTGTGACTTAGTGTCTGTAGTGCAGTACTGTACATGGTAACTGAGCCCTCTACTGCCTAATGAAAATACGACAACTTTTTCCGTCTCTCTTTTCCATTTGTGGATTTTAGCAGTGCTACAGTTGATTTTTCTACTTCTTCCCATCATGGACATTTTTTTCAACTCTCCCCACTCCTGCTGTCATTCTTGTAGGACTCAGTCTTCCTCTGGGCCTTTTATCCACTGGCCCGGTTTCATTTATCTACCTCTTTCTTCTTTTTCATTCCCTTCATCATCATCATCAATCGTATTTATTGAGCGCTTACTGTGTGCAGAGCACTGTACTAAGCGCTTGGGAAGTACAAGTTGGCAACATATAGAGACAGTCCCTACCCAACAGTGGGCTCACAGTCTAAAAGTCTTCAGACCTTAACAGTTTTCTTCTAGCATTTATTTTAGTAGCCTTCTATTTTTATTTTTGCATTTAGCTCTTTCATTCATTACTCTTTTGGGGGGAGTAAAACCAAATCTCCTATATTAGTCAATAACAATGGTAGGCCAAGTAGACAAGGAAGAATAACAAGGATATAATCTCTCTGGGTTTTAGCTCATTGTAGGCAGGAACTATGTCTACCAACCCTGTTGGATTTGTTATATTGTACTTTCCCACGTGTTTAGTACAGTCCTCTTCACACTATAAACACTCAACAAATGATTGATAGAGAATCAGAAGCAAGTAATAATAATAATAATTCCTGTGTTTGTTAAACGTTTACTATGCACCAGGCATTGTACTAATTGTTGGGATGGATACAAATTAACCAGGTTGGACACTGTCCATGTCCCACACGGGGCTGACAGTCTAAATCCCCATTTTTCAGATGAGGTAATTGAGGCACAGAGAAGTCAAGTGACTTGCTCAAGGTCACATAGCAGACGTGGTGGAGCTGAAAGTAGAACCCAGGTCCTTCTGACTCCCACTAGGCTAAGCATTTAACAAATGCCATTTTTTATAAAATGGAAGGGGGAGGTGCCTGTTGGCAAAGGTCAACAGTTTGAAAAGCAAATGCTGTGAAGTAAGATTAAAAAAATTGGAGTTGTTTATCCTAGAGACGGAAAGGCTCATGGAAGATTTGATAATTGTCTTTAAATTATATGAAGGTGCTTTCATGGAAACAATGTTGATCAGTTGGTTTTCCTTCTGTTACTTGAACAGGGAGATATGGGCTTAAATTAAAATCAGGCAAGATTTATGTTGGGCATAAATAATAATAATGGTATTGAGCACTTACTATGTGCAGAGCACTGTACTAAGTACTTAAGAGCTTTTCTTGACTACTAAAGAATAAACCGATAATAAGAGAGTCTGAGGAGTGTCTAATAATATTGCATATTATATTGTTTTGTGGTATAAATTCTAAATATTATACAGAATCAATTATATATAATTTATTTATATGAATATTTGTCTCTCCCTCTAGACTGTAAGCTCATTAAGGGCAGGGAGTGAGTCTGCTAATTCTGTTGTGCTCTCCCAAGTGCTTAGTACAGTGCCCTGCACATAGTAAGTACTCAATAAATACCATTGATTGATTGCTTGCTCTGCACACAGTCCACAGTCACTAAATACCATTGGTGGTGATGAAGAGAGCACCTAGATTAGAAAGTTTCCTGAAGGTGGGTAGCTGGGCCAGATGTCCCATTGAGATACCTTCCAGCTCTCTGATTTTAAGATTTTCTGAGTCTTCCATTTATCTTCCTGAGAGATATCAGTTTGTCTACTCTATTGCTCATTTGCTTATCAAGCACAGTCTTGGTCTTTCTTCCAGCAAGGACAGTGAACTCAGCTTTATCGAAGAGTTCATGTCTGTTTTCAGTTTTTCCTTTCTTCTAAAGACAAAGAGAATATTCTCCCTAACATTTAAAAGACCAGATTTAGATTCATTTCCTTGAGAAAAATGGGAGGGCCATAACATCTATTTGTGTTAATTATATGCCTTTATTTCCAGTGTACATATTTTTTACTGGCTATTTCTTCAGGACATTGTAATGCCAGTTAGTTAAATCGCTGTTTTCTCATTCACTGATGAAGTCCTTATATTTAATTGGATCTTTGAAACAATCTAGTCCAAATAAAGTTGTCTGCTGCCTGTGTTTTAAGTTAAGTGGCATAACAGGCAAATGAGACGAATGATGAACAGTTTCATTTTCTTGACACATTTTCTTTCCTATTCCATATCTGGCATACAGAGGCACTTGCAGTTCCATCTGCCATTATTATCAGCAAATAGTACTTATTAATATCCATATGTGCATGATATTGTTCCAACCTCTGTACAGAAGGAAAACAGAAAGGGCCCTACCCCTTCCCCATCCATCATTAGCATTCCTGAGCACTTACCATAGATAGACATACCATAGATTGAGAAGCAGCATGGCTTATGGAAAGAGCACAGAATTCGGAGTCAGAGGTCATGGGTTCTAATACCCGCTCTGCCGCTTGTCAGCTGTGTGACTTTGGGCAAGTTACTTCACTTCTCTGTGCCTCAGTTCCCTCATCTGTAAAATGGGGATGGAGACTGTGAGCCCCATGTGGGACAACCTGATTACCCTGTATCTACCCCAGCGCTTAGAACAGTGCGTGGCACATAGTAAGCGCTTAACAAATACCATCATTATTATTATTATAGAGCACTATGCAAAGTATTTAGGAGAATGCAATCGAAGTGTCAGACACATCTCTGCCCACAAGGAGCTTATAATCTCATGACTGGTTGGCACAAATGATTTACAAACAGTGGGAGCAGGAGGAAAAACAGTGATGTGATTGGAAGTAGAGTATGGTAGGATGAAATGGATTAATAAGTGACTAAGCATGAAAATCAATGTCTACACGTAATGCTAATGGCGACTGTGGAGATGACCCAACTAGGGTGGTGGAAATTAATTGGGAAAAACTTCCATCTGGAAAGGGGATTTCAGGAGGATTCTGTAGAAAAAGAGACATGTGGAATGGCAGATTTTCAAGGAAAGGTAGTTTCAGGGAGGGGCAAGGGTGAGCACAGGATCAGAGGTGGGAAATGTTAAAAGTAGAGCACAGTCAGATGAACTTGAGAAATGCAAAGAGTGTGACCTGAAGAACAGTGGGTGACAACAGCAAAAATGGAAGAAGGAGTGAGTTGGGAGAGAGTCTTAAAGTCAACAGTAAGAAGTGTCTGTCTGTTGTGGGGGGATGTGAATAGCACTTGGAGATGTTTTGAAGAACGGAGAGAATGCACTAAAAGATGTCTTAGAAAGATAATTTAGACAGTTGACTATAGATTAGAATGAAGAGAGGAGAGGTTGGAGACAGGGAGACCAGTGAGGAAGCTGACATCCAGGCAGGAGATGATGAGAAATTGAGCCACGGTGGTGGCTGTTTGGAGAGAGAAATGGTCTGACCTGGTGAGTATTATGCAGGAAAAAGACAGAAAAACTGCCTGATTGTGAGCTTGTGCTTAGTAATGTGCTCTGCACACAGGAAGTGCTCAAGAAATGCCATCGATGATGATGACTGTAAGAGCTAAAAGACAGAGACAAGTTGATGACACCAAGATACTGGCTCTGCCACTTATCTGCTATGTGACCTTGGACAAGTCACTTCACTTCTCTGTGCTTCAGTTGCCTCATCTGTAAAATAGGTATTAAAAGTGTGAGCCCCACATGGGACAACCTGACTACTCTGTATCTATGCCAGTGTTTAGAACAGTGCTTAGCCCATAGTAAGCACTTTCCAAATATTATTATTATTATTATTATTATTATTATTAAGAATGTGAGCTTCTGGGACAGGAAGGATGGTGGTCTTCTGTGATGGGAAAGTTAGGAAGAGAAGTAAGTTTAGGAAGGAAGATGAGGATTTCAGTTTAAGCTAGCGGAGTTCAAGCTTTTTCAGTAGTGAGCCATGTGATCAGAAATCCATACTTGTGGGGGTGGCATGTTTTTTTAATTTTTTTTTTATTGAAAGCAATGGCGAAGTAGCCTGCTAGCTATTCAGAAATTGATAAAAATTCAGAAAATTCAGAAAATTCAGAAAAATTCAAAAAATTCAGAAAACTCCTTGAACGAGTTGTCTACACGCGCTGCCTAGAATTCCTCAACAACAACTCTCTCCTCGACCCCCTCCAGTCTGGCTTCCGTCCCCTTCATTCCACAGAAACTGCCCTCTCAAAGGTCACCAATGACCTCCTGCTTGCCAAATCCAATGGCTCATACTCTGTCCTAATCCTCCTCGACCTCTCAGCTGCCTTTGACACTGTGGACCACCCCCTTCTCCTCAACACGCTATCTGACCTTGGCTTCACACACTCCGTCCTCTCCTGGTTCTCCTCTTATCTCTCCAGTCGTTCTTTCTCAGTCTCTTTTGCAGGCTCCTCCTCCCCCTCCCATCCTCTTACTGTGGGGGTTCCCCAAGGTTCAGTGCTTGGTCCCCTCCTGTTCTCAATCTACACGCACTCCCTTGGTGACCTCATTCGCTCCCACGGCTTCAACTTTCATCTCTACACTGATGACACCCAGATCTACATCTCTGCCCCTGCTCTCTCCCCCTCTCTCCAGGCTTGCATCTCCTCCTGCCTTCAGGACATCTCCATCTGGATGTCCGCCCGCCACCTAAAGCTCAACATGTCGAAGACTGAACTCCTTGTCTTCCCTCCCAAACCTTGTCCTCTCCCTGACTTTCCCATCTCTGTTGACAGCACTACCATCCTTCCCGTCTCACAAGCCCGCAACCTTGGTGTCATCCTCGACTCCGCTCTCTCATTCACCCCTCACATCCAAGCCGTCACCAAAACATGCCAGTCTCAGCTCCGCAACATTGCCAAGATCCACCCTTTCCTCTCCATCCAAACTGCTACCCTGCTCATTCAAGCTCTCATCCTATCCTGTCTGGACTACTGCACCAGCCTTCTCTCTGATCTCCCATCCTTGTGTCTCTCTCCACTTCAATCCATACTTCGTGCTGCTGCCCGGATTATCTTTGTCCAGAAACGCTCTGGGCATATTACTCCCCTCCTCAAAAATCTCCAGTGGCTACCAATCAATCTGCGCATCAGGCAGAAACTCCTCACCCTGGGCTTCAAGGCTGTCCATCACCTCGCCCCCTCCTACCTCACCTCCCTTCTCTCCTTCTACTGCCCAGCCCGCACCCTCCACTCCTCCGCCGCTAATCTCCTCACCGTACCTTGTTCTCGCCTGTCCCGCCATCGACCCCCAGCCCACGTCATCCCCCGGGCCTGGAATGCCCTCCCTCTGCCCATCCGCCCAGCTAGCTCTCTTCCTCCCTTCAAGGCCCTGCTGAGAGCTCACCTCCTCCAGGAGGCCTTCCCAGACTGAGCCCCTTCCTTCCTCTCCCCCTTGTCCCCCTCTCCATCCCCCCATCTTACCTCCTTCCCTTCCCCACAGCACCTGCATATATGTATATATGGTTGTACATATTTCTTACTCTATTTATTTATTTATTTATTTTACTTGTACATATCTATCCTATTTATTTTATTTTGTTAGTATGTTTGGTTTTGTTCTCTGTCTCCCCCTTTTAGACTGTGAGCCCACTGTTGGGTAGGGACTGTCTCTATATGTTGCCAATTTGTACTTCCCAAGCGTTTAGTACAGTGCTCTGCACATAGTAAGCGCTCAATAAATACGATTGATGATGATAAAAAATAAAAAAATTAATCAACTTTATTCATGCAAAACTGGACAGTTACAGGCCTAGTGCTACCCACTGATCAATTTTGATTATGTCCATGAGAGTATTGGCATCTAAGAAACCGAACTAGTCTTGAGAAGTGTGTGGTGTGATCAGTCAGGGCATATCGCAATTCGGTCTCCAAGTTGATATCACTGCCGCAGTATATTATTTAAGATCCTGATACAATTGAAGCGGCATTAAACTTGAATACTCTCAAATTATGTAACTAATAACAATCAGTTGCAGTTTGCAAATTCCTAATTGATTTGGTCCTGGAAACATTGTTGGGTAGGGACAGTCTCTATATGTTGCCAACTTGTACTTCCCAAGCGCTTAGTACAGTGCTCTGCACACAGTAAGCACTCAATAAATATGATTGAATGAATGACACCTGGAGGCAATCAGCCACGGAAAACTGGTGTTAGGCAGTAGAGCTTAGACTACTGGCTCAGTAGTTCGTCT
The DNA here is from genome assembly GCF_015852505.1 of Tachyglossus aculeatus. Classification (NCBI taxonomy): domain Eukaryota; kingdom Metazoa; phylum Chordata; class Mammalia; order Monotremata; family Tachyglossidae; genus Tachyglossus; species Tachyglossus aculeatus. The sequence continues at coordinate 75,911,889 of NC_052068.1, forward strand.
GCTTGCTAATTAGGAAAAAAAATTGCCATACAAAATGGACTCTTTCCTTTTTGCTTAAGATCTTGGAGTGGGAGATGCTGCAATTACTGCCTTTGGGCAGCTATTTTGCAGTATGATCAGTAAATTCTCCACTATTACTAGCCTAAATCCCTTAATGCTATTGGTAAAACTCACTGATCTTAGTTCTCTTTTTACTGGAGATAGAAAATAGGACCATTATCCTTCTTTATGTAAGCCTCTGTCCAGAACCTGTACCTGGCTTCATAACTTTCGTGTTTCTCTGGGAACCTGACATTTCTCAGAAGTTTCTGAATATCAACAATGTTACTGTGTGTCCTATCGTGCGTCTTTTCTATTTGTAGGCACGTGTCTCAGTTCTGGCTTCAGAGACTCCAATTGCTTCTATTCAACTGAGAGGCAGCGTGGCTTAGCGGAAAGAGCCCTGGCTTGGGAGTCAGAGGTTGTGGGTTCTAATCCCAGCTCTGCCACGTGTCAGCTGTGGGACTTTGGGCAAGGCATTTAACTTCTCTGTGCCTCAGTTACCTCATCTGTAAAATGGAGAGTAAAACTGTGAGCCCCACCTGGGACAACCTGATAACTTGTATCCCCTCCAGCGCTTAAAACAGTGCTTGGCACATAATAAGCACATAACAAATGCCATCATCATTATTATTATCTAAAACCTATATAGAGAGGTGTTTTTGTTTGTGTTGTTTTTTCTGTTAGAGCAGTGATCCCAAACTAGTCCTCTGTCACACAAAGTGACTTCTTGGTATGTTATTCCACTAGTTCTTTCCTCGATGTAACAGGTATTTTATTTGCAAGATTAAAAGTGGGGATGCATGGAATGGGATAAGAAGGTTTTGTAGTACCTGATACCCGATCTTTTTCTAAGTAAGAGATTCTAAAATGAAAATATATTCAAATCATTTTTCTAAAAGTTTATAGTCTTATTTTGCAGTGATCACTCAGCATTGTTTTTAGTAATGAGGTAGAATCTGGTCTAGATTTTAGATTTTTGGTGAAAGTAAGCCTCAAAGGCTCAACCCAAATGGATTGAAGACTTCAACTAGTCAGAGTTCACTGGGATGCTTCCTTAGAGAGCTGAGTTAAGCTGAGCACTAAATTGTAGACTAGTGGTTCCTTTAGACTGTAAGCTCCTTGAGGGAAGGGAACAAATTTACCAATTCTATTATGGAGTTCTTTCCCAAACTATTAATACAGTGCTCTGCATACAGCACACATTCAAATACCATTGATTGATTGAACATATTGTCTCCCATGGTTCAAAGTCCCAAACACTCTTGCTGAAGATTAATCTATCATTGAATCAATGGTATTTTTTGAGTGCTTACTCTGTGTAGAGCACTGTACTAAGTGCTTGGGAGAGTACAGTGTAACAGAGTTGGTCATTCCCTGACCACAGGAACTTATCTTGAGTCTTTAACATGGATGGGCTACTCAGAGGAGATGTCATTTTAAATTTGGTGAATCTGAGGGTGGGGAATAATAATAATGATAATAATAATGGCATGTATTAAGTACTTACTATGTGCAAAGCACTGTCCTAAGCACTGGGGAGGATACAAGGTGATCAGGTTTTCCCCACAGGGGGCTCACAGTCTTCATCCCCATTTTACAGATGACGGAACTGAGGCACAGAGAAGTTAAGTGACTTGCCCAAAGTTACACAGCTGACATTTGGCAGAGCTGGTATTTGAATCCATCACCTCTGACTCCAGAGCCCGGGCTCTTTCCACTGAGCCAATTTCTCATAATAATAACAATACTAATAATAATAACTGTGTTATTTATTATGTGCTTACTATGTGCCAGGTACTGTACTAAGTGCTGGGGTAGATACAGGCAGAAGCAGCATGGCTCAGTGGAAAGATCATGGGCTTTGGAGTCAGAGGTCATGGGTTCAAATCCTGGATCTGCCAATTGTCAGCTGTGTGGCTTTGGGCAAGTCACTTAACTTCTCTGTGCTTCAGTTCCCTCATCTGTAAAATGGGGATTAAGACTGTGAGCCCCACGTGGGACAACCTGATCACCTTGTAACCTCCCCAGTGCTTAGAACAGTGCTTTGCACATAGTATGTACTTAATAAATGCCATCATTATTATTACAGGCAAATAACTGGACATGGTCCCTGTCCCACGTGGGGCTCACAGTCTTATTACTCTGTATCTTTAGAATTTGCCAGCTCCACTTCTCATCAAGTGTTAGTTGCCTGCTATTTTACTATTCTACTGTTTGTTTCCAGTGAAATTAGCAGCACTAGGCAGCTACAAAGGGCCAAATGTTACCTTCCTTTTGGAGTCAATATGAAAATCTAATGGTGTTTTCTGCTCCCCTTCTGTTCTCATTTAGATGCCAAAATTCACTTCTGCTGGGGTCATTCCAGGCCCGTTCTGGGCAAGTCCTAGGCGTTTTTGCAGCCTTTCTGGAGTGAGGGAAATGGCAAGGTGCAGAGAGTAACAAGGTATGGCAGGGAGGAGGAGAGTCAGAAGATGTGGGCCAGTTCCTGGTCAGGAAGAGGCAGTTCTGTAGTAAAGAGTCCCAGGAGGTCAGAGACTCAGCAGCCATAAACCTCTGCATCCCTTGAACGTCATACAGCTGGGCCTAGATTCTGGATTTGGGAGGTACAAGCCACCCAAGATAGGGGTCCCCTTGAGGGAGGGGAATAATTAAGGAAAGAGGGAGCTGAGGGAATAGAGCAAAAAGGAAAGAGATGGGAGGGAAAGAGAATGGGTAAGGAAGCAAAGAGGGAATGCACCTTAGTCCCACAGCACTTAGGGAAAATCTTCATCCTCTATTTTTTCCCCTCTCTGTAACATACTTTAATGCTTGTCTTCCCCTGTAAGCTGTAAGCTCTTTTATCGTACTTTCCCAACTCCATTATGTAGCACTTTCCCAAATGCTTAGCACAGTGCTCTGCAAACAGTAAGAGCTCAATAAATACCACTTCCTGATTGGTTACCCACCCTCGGTAGTCATGGTTGTAAAGGTAATAACTAAACTAGCAAGCTCCTCAGAAATCAAATATCTCTAAGTAGAAAGATGAGCCACCCCAAGAAATAGGTTGTGCACCTCGAGACCCTCCTAAATTCAACGATCATATTTGAGCATTTATTCTGTGCAGAGCACTGTACTAAGTGCTTGGGAGAGTACAGTATAGATGTGTCCCCTGCTCACAAGGAGCTTACAGTCCAGAAGCAGAGACAGATATTAATATAAATAAATTAATTATGTGCAGAAGTGTGAGACTGAAGGGGGAGTGTGTGGGTAACATAGAAGGGAGTGAGACTGAAGGAAATGAGGAAGGCCTCTTTGTGAGATGCGATTTTATTAAGGCTCTGAAGGTGGGGAGAGGTATCATCTGTTGAATGCAGTGGTGACAGTGGCACCGAGCTCAGGAAGCATCATGGCCTATTGGCTAGAGCCCGGGAAAGGGAGTCAGAAGGACCTGGGTTCTAATCCCAGCTCTGCCACTTGTCTGCCGTGTGACCTTGGGCAAACCTCTTAACTTTTTGTACCCCAGTTACCTCATCTGTAAAATGGGGATTAAAGACTGTGAGCCCCATGTGGGACATGGACTGTGTCCAACCTGATTAGCTTGTATCTACCAAGCTCTTAGTACAGTGCCTGGTACAGAATAAGTTCTTGAGAAATACCATAAAAAGAATATAATTTTTTAAAAAGGTCTAGCCAAACTGGAGTTGCTGACTCTCAGGGAGCAGTGGCTCCCTCCCTCCCTCCTCACATCCACCAAACTAGCACACTTCAAAGCCCTACTGAAAGCTCACCTCCTCCAGGAGGCCTTCCCAGACTGAGCCCCCCTTTTCCTCTGCTCCTCCTCCCATTCCCATCTCCCCGACTCTCTCCCTCTGCTTTACCCCCCTCCCCACCCCACAGCACTTGTGTATATATGTACATATTTATTACTCTATTTTATTAATGATGTGTATATATCTATAATTCTATTCATTTATATTGAGGCTGTTGATGCCTGTCTACTTGCTTTGTTTTGTTGTCTGTCTCCCCACTTCGAGACTGTGAGCCCATTGTTGGGTAGGGGTTGCCTCTATTTGCTGCCAAATTGTACTTTCCAGGCACTTAGTATAGCACTCTGCACACAGTAAGCGCTCAGTAAAAACCATTGAATGAATGAATAGTGGTAAAAGATGAAGGTACTTCTGTGGAGCTAAGCTAATTTTGAGGTGCGGGGTTTATATAATATTTGTTAAGCATTTACTATGTGTAAAGCACTGTTCTAAGTACTGGGTAGGCACAAGTTAATCAGGCTAGATATAGTCACAAGTATTAAATCCTCATTTTATAGTTCATTCAATCATATTTATTGAGCTCTTACTGTGTGCAGAGCACTGTACTAAGTGGAAACAGTCACAGAAAAGTTAAGTGACTTGCCCAAGGTCATACCAAGGGGAGCAGCCTGGCTCAGTGGAAAGAGCCTGGGCTTTGGAGTCGGAGGTCATCGGTTCAAATCCCGGCTCTTCCACTTGTCAGCTGTGTGACTTTGGGCAAGTCAGTTCACTTCTCTGGTCCTCAGTTCCCTCATCTGTAAAATGGGGATTAAGACTGTGAGCCCCCTGAGAGACATCCTGATCACCTTGTAACCTCCCCAGCGCTTAGAACAGTGCTTTGCACATAGTAAGCGCTTAATAAATGCTATCATTATTATTATTATTATACCGTGGTCGAGTAGCAGACCCAGGATTAGAACCCAGGTCCTCTGACTCCCAAGCCTGGGCTCTTTCCACTGGGCCACGGTGCTTCCTTAGATGCTAATCTCCTGTGGTTAATGGCGTGCCTTGCTTCCATAGAGCTGATGCCCTTATTAATAATGATGGTATTTGTTAAGTAATTACTATGTGCTAAGCACTGCTGGGGTAGATACAGAGTAATCATTCTGTCCCACGTAGGGCTCACAGTTTTAATCCCCATTTTAAAGATGAGGTAACTGAGGCACAGAGAAGTTAGGTGACTTGCCCAGGGTCTCACAGCAGACATGTGGTGGAGCCAGCATTAGAGCCCACGTCCTCTGACTCCCAAGCTCATGCTCTTTCCACCAAGCCATGCTGCTTCTCAATAATAATAATAATGATGGTATTTGTTAAACGCTTACTATGTGGTAAGCACTGTTCTAACAAGTTGCCCCACATGGGGCTCACAGTCTTAATCCCCATTTTACAACTGAGGCACAGAGAAGTTAAGTGACTTGCCCAAAGTCGCACAGCTGCCAAGTGGCAGAATCGGAATTAGAAATCCACGACCTCTGAATCCCAAACCTGGGCTCTTGCCACTGAGCCACACTGCTGCTTCTTATTGGTGAAGAAGCCATGATGGGGGGCCAAGACACCCACCTCCTGTGCCTCCCTGTAGTCCACGCCTCTCTAGGGTCCCTTGTGGAAAATCAGCACCTCGGGGATGGTGATGAGCTGCCCTGGCACAGTTGTTTGAACAGCTTCATGCGTCTCATGACCCTGAGCTATGCACTGTTCGGCCCTGGAAATTGTAAAGGTAATAACTAAACTAGCAAGTTCCTCAGAGATCAGATATCTCTAAGTAGAAAGATGAGCCACCCCAAGAAATAGGTTGTGCATCTCTAGACCCTCCTAAATTATACTGCAAGCCCACTCACAGAGCCAAAGTGTTGGAAAATGAGATACATGTATAGAGGAAGAAATTCATTCATTCAGTCGTATTTATTGAGCACTTACTGTGTGCAGAGCACTGTACTAAGCGCTCGGGAAGTACAAGTTGGCAACATACAAGAAATGAATGTTGGGATTCAATAGACGCGTTCAGAAAATCAGAGGGAAAGGAAGTGGTGTATCTGATGTATACACCACCCTCTGCCCATCCACCAAGCTAGCTCTCTTCCTCCCTTCAAGGCCCTGCTGAGAGCTCACCTCCTCCAGGAGGCCTTCCCAGACTGAGCCCCTTCCTTCCTTTCCCCCTCGTCCCCCTCTCCATCCCCCCATCTTACCTCCTTCCCTTCCCCACAGCACCTGTATATATGTATATATGTTTGTACATATTTATTACTCTATTTATTTTACTTGTACTTATCTATCCTATTTATTTTATTTTGTTAGTATGTTTGGTTTTGTTCTCTGTCTCCCCCTTTTAGACTGTGAGCCCACTGTTGGGTAGGGACTGTCTCTATTTGTTGCCAATTTGTACTTCCCAAGCGCTTAGTACAGTGCTCTGCACATAGTAAGCGCTCAATAAATACGATTGATGATGATGATGATGATCTGGGAACACAGGAAAGAAGGCTTCTGTGAATCATTACGGAGGAAAGAGTTGTTTATCACTGAGGCTCTGGGGCAATTTGCATTCTAAGAGGTGTAATAATTCACCCAAAAGAAGGCTGTTGTTAGGAGAGTGGCCAATTGGCTTTGAAGTCTCTTTAAAGCTTCTGCACTCCAGGACGGGCTAATATTCTCCTTGGGACCTTCCCTGCCAACAAAAATGAAAATAATTCCATTTGTCCCCGCTTCAGATAATGGCACTTTTGGCAGAAATGACTGTGGCAGACAATTTAATCACTAATTGCCGATTTTTAATTCTACCACAAATGTTTCATCCTGAATGTGTGACCGTTAATGTGCAGAGATCAGAAACAACTTGGAATAAAGAGCACACTTATGGGGGAAGCTTTGATGTTCCACGATGGCCAGTAGCACTGTCATTCAAACAGGAACACACCAGTCCCAGAGCTTAAGAGAAGAGACTTGTCCAGAATGGACTATTCAATCAATCAGTCAACCAATTATTGAGCGCTTACTGTGTGCAGAGCACTGTACTAAGCGCTTGGGAAGTACAAGTCGGCAACACATAGAGACAGTCCCTACCCAACAGTGGGCTCACAGTCTAGAAGGGGTGGATTTCAGTCTGGATTTCAGGAAGGTCATTTGGTTCTCTATCTGTATCTTAGCTTAGCCCACCCCAACGTGTCTCAAGAACGCATGAAGGTAAATGCCAGGCAAAAACTATTTTCCTTCATTCCTGACCTCATCCAGTCTCTGCAGTGTTCTTTAAAAGTAGGATGTTAATCGGTGCCTAAACACCCAGTGGGAAAGGATTTTCATTTGCAAACCCAATTTTGAATCCTTTTTTTTTGGTCCAGATTGATTCAGGGTAGAGATAAAGAATGCTAGCAGTAATGCAGTTGGAAAAAAGGCCAGGTTTGTCACAGTGACATGTAGATTCTATCCGAGCACTTTTTGATATTCGTCAGTCAGATATGAATAGGTGACTTTCAGAAAGGCCAAACAAACAGATGTTGGAGTATTTTGTGTTTTCCATCAGGTAATCCCTTATTGTTGATAACATTAATTTGGGTGATTTGAGTTAGGAAGACCCAGAAGAGGGCAGATGTGCATTTATGTGCAGATGTGCAATCCTGGCTCTGCCAACTGTCAGCTGTGTGACTTTGGGCAAGTCACTTCACCTCTCTGTGCCTCAGTTACCTCATCCGTAAAATGGGGATCAAAACTGTGAACACCCCTCCCAACCCCGGGACAACCTGATCACCTTGTAACCTCCCCAGCGCTTAGAACAGTGCTTTGCACATAGTAAGCGCTTAACAAATACCATCATTATTGCTATTATTATTTAAACATTGCTCAGCACCACACAAATCTCTTCTGGTGCAGTTAATATAAATGCACTATTTATTAAGTAGTTACTATGATGCTAAGCACTGGGTGGATTGAAGAGCTTGAAGTTGACATCTTTCCCCTAACAACGTCAAGCCTCTAGTCTCATATCCTCCATATAGCAAGTGGTTTCTGAGATCTAACTGCCAAAGCAGCCTATCCTTCAAGCAATGACTTCTTCAGCTGGCCCCTCACTCTTTCTGCAATGATAATAATAATAATAATAATAATAATAATAATAATGGTATTTAAGTCCTTACTATGTGCTGAGCTCTATTCTAAGTGCTGGGGTAGATACAAGGTAATCAGGTTGTCCCACGTGGGGCTCACAGCTTTAATCCTCATTTTATAGATGAGGTAACTGAGGCAGAGAGTAGTTAAGTGACTTGACCAAAGTCACACAGCTGATAAGTGGTGGAGCCGGGATTAGAACCCAGGACCTCTGACTCCCAAGCCTGTGCTCTTGTCATTAAGCCATGCTGCTTCTCTAAGTAAGGCACCGTGGTGTCATTCATTCATTCATTCAATCGTATTTATTGAGAGCTTACTGTGTGCAGAGCACTGTACTAAGCGCTTGGGAAGTACAAGTTGGCAACATATAGAGATGGTCCCTACCCAACAACGGGCTCACAGTCGAGACCTATCAGCTAACTCCTGGACCTTGTCAGCTTGCAGTGCATCTCTTAAATTGTAATTACAGTACTCCTGATGCTGCTTCCAAAGTAATTTATCAAACCCCATAACTGAAGCCTGTGGGTTGCAACTTCCTGGGGTCATTTAGCATTTCTAATTCAGTGAACAAATCAGCTGGAAGAAGAACCTTAAGTCCCAGGAGGACCATCTATCTGATTTAGAAGTTGTTGGAAGAACTGCATTCATGCCAAGCACTTTTTCCTTATTTTTCTCATTTTCAATCAATCAGTGGTATTTACTGAGTACTTACTGTGTGCAGAATACTGTGCTAAGCACTTGGGGAAGTACAAAACAAGGGACTTACGGTCCACAGACATCAAAATAAATTATGAATAAGGGGAAATAGTAGAATATAAGGATATTTACATAAGTGCTTAGGGGCAGGGGTGAGTACCAAAGTTTTTAAGGGTTACACAGCCAAGTGCCTAGTTGATGCAAAAGGGAGGGCAGGAACAGCTAGGGGAAATGAGGGTTCTTGGAGCAGATAAGAATTTAAGAGGGTTTTGGAAGTGGAGAGAGTAGTGGACTCCATGCCCAAGGAAGAATGTGGACCAAGACTGGGGTAAGGACACTTGAGGTTGAAGTAAAGAGTGTAGACTGGCAAGAGAAGCAGAGTGGCTCAGTGGAAAGAGCACGGGCTTTGGAGTCAGAATTCATGGGTTCAAATCCTGACTCCACCAATTGTCAGCTATGTGACTTTGGGCAAGTCACTTAACCTCTCTGTGCCTCAGTTACCTCATCTGTAAAATGGGGATTAAGACTGTGAGCCCCCTGTGGGACAACCTGATCACCTTGTAACCTCCCCAGCACTTAGAACAGTGCTTTGCATATAGTAAGCGCTTAATAAATGCCATTATTATTATTATTATTGTGGGTTGGGTTGTATTAGCAAATTAGTAAGCATGGTAGGAGAGAGCTGACTGAGTAAAGCCAGTGGTAAGAAGTTTTTGTTTGATGTGGAAGTGGATGGACAACCACTGGATCTTTTAGACTGTGAGCCCACTGTTGGGTAGGGACTGTCTCTATATGTTGCCAATTTGTACTTCCCAAGTGCTTAGTACAGTGCTCTGCACATAGTAAGCGTTCAATAAATACGATTGATGATGATGATGATGATACTTTCAAAGAGAAGGGAGATACAGAACGAATGGTTTTTCAGAGTAATGATCTGGGCAGCAGAGTGAAGTATGGATTGGGGAGACTGGAGGCAGGGAGGTCAGTGAGGAGGCTGATGAAGTAGTCAAGGCAGGAATTAAGTGCTTGGGAGCAGTTTCGATGAAGAGTAAGGGACGGATTCTAGAAATGTTGTGAAGGTAGGACTGACGTGATTTCATGACAGATTGAGTGTGTGGACTGAGTGAGAGAGATGAGTTGATAATGCCAAGGTTACAGGCTTGTGAGGCAGGGAAGGAAGATGGTGGTGTTGTTCACAGTGATAGGAAAGTCAGAGGAAGGACAGTGTTTGGGTGGGAAATGTGGAGTTGCATATGTCACTTTGCCCTAACAGAAGACCTCCACATTATAGGTGGTGCATTGTATTTATGGAATAGTATTTTTTGAGCAACTACTGTAAGCAAAGCACTGTACTAAATGTTTGGAGAGTACAGCAGGAAAAAAATATACATACAGTTGATAACAGCAAGGGTATGGTTAAATGGCTAACTAGAGGTCGTATATTAATATGGTATACATAGAAGAAACTGAATAATAATAATGGCATTTGGTAAGCACTTACTACGTGCACAGCACTGTTCTAAGCGCTGGGGAGGATACAAAGTGATCAGGTTGTCTCACAAGGGGCTCACAGTCTTAATCCCCATTTTACAGATGAGGTAACTGAGGCACAGAGAAGTCAAGTGACTTGCCCAGTGTCACACAACTGACAAGGGGCGGAGGTGGGCTTTGAATCCATGACCTCTGACTCCCAAGCCCGGGCTCTTTTCACTGAGCCACGCTGCTTCAGTCAACTGCTTTCTCCAGTTATCCTTCCAACTTGGGACCTGATGATCTTGCCTGAATCTACCCTAGTCCTTAGTACATTGTTGGCGCATAATTTGTACTTAAGAAATACCACCACAATTCCTCTTCTTAATAGTAGTTGTAGTAGTACGCATGGAGAGAAAGGGAAGGCAGAGTTTTGGATGGTAGTGTTGGCCAGCAGAACTAGAACATGCACTCTCCATTTAGTGCCGTGTGCTATAATAATAATAATGATGATGATGGCATTTATTAAGCACTTACTCTGTGCAAAGCACTGTTCTAAGCGCTAGGGAGGTTACAAGGTGATCAGGTTGTCCCATGGGGGGCTCACAGTCTTCATCCCCATTTTACAGATGAGGTAACTGAGGCACAGAGAAGTTAAATGACTTAAGTCACACAGCGGACAATTGGCGGAGCCGGGATTTGAACCCCTGACCTCTGACTCCAAAGCCCGTGCCCTTTCCACTGAGCCACACTGCTTCTCCAATGCTCATTGTAGACGGGGAATAGGTCTGTTATACTGTCATAGCATACTCTCCTAAGCACTTAATACAGTGTTCTGCATATAGTAAATGCTCAATAAATACTATTGACAGACAGCCGTGTTTAGGGGTGGAGGGCAACCAGCTTTCCCTTGACCCTAGGGGTCCCAGCCCATCCTGTCTGACTACTTATTCTACCTCTCTCATGAAGGCTTGGGATGCAATGCCCTTGCTCGGTTGGTGTTTATAATTATGTCTGAACCCTAGGTATCCGCCGGCAAGCTGCCTTTTGCGTGAAGAAGGGGAAAGGCATGGTTAAAACCTCATTTTGTGATCCAGAAGCCCAGCCCAACAGGCGACAAAAGAAATGTCAAGAGAAGGACTGTCCTCCCAGGTAACCCCCAACAAGGGCAGGAAATGGGTTGGGATGGCTGCGGGGAGGGGTCTTTCCTGGATTATGATGAGGTGGGGGAAATGCAACATTGTAGGGCAAACAAAGAAGGATGGTCAGGCCGCTTCCTAAAAACACATAGGGCGATTGTTTGGGGTTTCCATGCCCCATTATCAGTGCCTGCAGCAATCTGCTGTTTCCTAGGGGAGTTAAATATAGAGGAAAGCTGCTAAAATCTAGGTTTGTTTATCTGGGAAATAGGAGTCCTAAATGTCATAGATATAGCCCAGGTTCAGGTCACCAGAAAGTTCACTGGAAAAAAAAAATGACATATTTCACCAATCTACTCAGGTGATTTTTTTTTTTTAATGGATTCAGTGTCTGAGAAGAGTTTTGAGTCAAGCAGGCTACAGGTGTCACTAGAAACTCTTAGAAAAATTCTGCGGTTTGTTTGTTTTTTAAAAAGACAATGGTCGTGCCTGCTATGGGGCAAAATCAACATCTATTTCGGAAAAATAAAGTATAGAATAAATCCTCCCGTGTGCTCCTGGGGGTGCCAACTTTGGTTTCCATCTAATGAAAGGAAGATTTGCAGAAAACTTTGGTAAGAATGCCAGCCACTGTTTCTTAGACCTTGAAAGGAGTCGGGCCAGGTGAGCCATCCCCGGAACTTCTCGGCAGTCTCTTCTCCCTGGGCTGCCACAACATGAGTGTGGGCGGCAGGAGTGTGAAAGACCCAATTGCTGCTCCTTTGTTCTGGTCTTGGGTTTTAAGGCAGCATCTTTCTCTTGGAATGAACCAGGAGTGTGCTGCAACAGCACCAAGGACTCTCCAGTTTCCCCTGCCTAGAGAAGACCCTGACTTGGCCTGAGGTGATGGGACAGGGGGAGGGATTATGTGGGAGGCGCAGGATGCCTGACTTCCCATTTACTTCCACCTCATTTATTTCCAAATTGGCTATGCCCAGAGCCAGACTGTTAGTACATTCTGTCATCCCAATTTGTTCTTAAATTCAGATGCGTTACTCCACAGTAGAGAGGAGGAGTCAAAGGGGTATCCCCATCCCTTGAAATACACAGCATAACTAGGATTTACTGGGGTTTATTGATATTAGTTGCAGTTATATCTATTTAGGTAACAGCCTTTGCCAGCTGCACAGGCAGTGTTATTCAATTGTGTTTGTGAACTGTAAGCTCATGTGGGCAGGGAATGTGTCTACCAGCTCTGTTGTATTGAACTCTCCCAAGCTCATGGTACAGTGCTCTGCACACATTAAGCTCTCAATAAATATTATTGATTTATTGTTTGAGTTCACTGAGGATTGTATGCTTAGGAGAGAACCATAGCCATGATTCTTGCCCACAGGGAGAGTATAGTGTAGCGGGGGAGACAGTCATTAAAATAATGAGTATAAAATTGTGTATATGAGTGCTGCAGGAGGAGAGGAGGTGAGGTGCTTAAGTGGCACAGGAGTACTAAAGTGGTAGAAGAGGGCATGTGAAAGAGAGATCAGAAATTAATCAGGGAAGACCTCATGGAGTTTGATGCTACTTCAGAAGGGTTTTGAAGATGGGGACAGAATCTGATGAGTAGATTGACTTTAGAGGAAAAAAGTGAGCAAACTGGATATAGTGGGAGAAGAGAGAGGATAAGTATAAGCGAGAGAGCAGATTGAGAGTGGAGGCCACTGTCAGTCCTGGGGATAATTTACTCTGGCATTTCATGCTTTGATGGACAGCCACATATCTGAGAACTCTGCTCCATCTCTTAGGGAAGCAGCATGGCTCAATGGAAAGAGCACAGGCTTGGGAGTCCAAGGTCATGGGTTCTAATTCCGGCTCCACCATTTGTCAGCTGTGTGACTTGGGCAAGTCACTTAACTTCTCTGTGCCTCAGTTACTCATCTTTAAAATGGGGATGAAGACTGTGAGCCCCACGAGGGACAACCTGATTCCCTTGTATTCCCCCCAGAGCTTAGAACAGTGCTTGGCACATAGTAAGCGCTTAACAAATACCATTATTGTTGTTATTATTATCTCTGAAAAGCCTTGAAAAATAGTCTAGAATGGAAAATACAATGCCAGAGCCCTGCCACAAGACTGATTTGGGAGTATTAACCTCTGCAGAAATTAGTTTTTTGTCTCTGTTTTTCCCTTGAGCCAAACTTTTCCTAGAATAATAAAAAAATTCCTGGACAATTGGGATTCACCACTCCAAAATCCTCCTAGACAGTTTTCTTGCCACAGTATTCTGTTACCAAGAATAGTTTCTCTGCCCTTCAAGCAAACGAATATGAAAATGAGGATAAGGGAGAAGATTGAGTGCTTCTGAGTGACTGTGTAATCTTCAATATTCATCTCAATCAATCTAGTAGTGGAGAAGCAGCATGGCTCAGTGGAAAGAGCCTGGGCTTGGGAGTCAGAGATCATGGGTTCTAATCCTGATTCTGCCACTTGTCTGCTTTGTGACCTTGGGAAAGTCACCTAACTTCTCTGTGCCTCAGTTACCTCACCTGCAAAATGGGGATTAAGACTGAGAGCCCCATGTGGGACAGGGACTATATCCAACCCAATTTGCTTGTATCCACCTCAGAACTTAGAACAGTGTCTGGCACATATAAAGCACTTAAGAAATTCTACAATTATTTTTTTATCAGTCAATCATATCTAGGCTGGAAAAGTTGGAAAGTCCCATTGCTTGAAATCACAAATTTTTTGAGTACTGTCTTGAACATATTAGAACATATGCTCAGTTTACCTATAACCCACCAGCTAACTGAGAAGTGATCTAATGAAAGCTGCCTCTCTTTTCCCCTTTTGGCAGCACAAATTTTTGGCGACCTGATGGATAGCTGATTTTCAACCCCAATGGGGTAAGACATATCATGTGACTGGTGCCTTGTGTCAGAGTCCTGTGTCAGGGGACAGAGGGCAAGCTTCCCAAAATTAAGCCTTGGAAGCCTTCAGGAGGACTTCAAAGTAACCCATTTGTACATCTAAATGGCAAGGGATGAGAGTATCTCTTGTAAGAGTAAAAAATCAACCTAGTGTCATGACCATATGGGCCAATATTGCTACACTATTATTAACCCTATTCCCAATTCAGTCAATGATATCTTACCAAAAACTTAGTTTGACTATTCTGAGGTTTGTGTTTTTGTGCGGTTATTCTTCGTTAACAAATTTGTCCCGAAGCTGAAGAGCAACCTGAGAACAAAGTAAATGATCATGGTTTCACAGAACCATGGTCACCAGGTGAGTAAACTAAGTGCTAAGTGCTTACTCAAAGCAAAATTTTGAAATGGATCAATTATGTAAAACCTTTCATTCAATACAGAAGCTTTGGGAACTAGAATAAAAATGCTGACAGTCCCTAACTCAAGCCAGCTGTTATAAGCAGCAGCAGCCCAAAGACAATTGGTACAAATGTGACTTTCACATTCCAGGGTTTTTTTTTGTTGTTTTTTTTTTGGTAAGCAGATGATCACTTTACTGTTGTTGATTTTGAAATTTCATATGGTAGTCCTTAAAAGAAGGGAAAAAATCCATCATGCAGTTTAGATTTTTTTGTTGTTTTTTTTGAGGGGGCTTTAATGGTATTAAGTGCTTACTACATGTCAAACACTGTTCTAAGTACTGGGATAGATACAAATTTTATCAGGTTGGATACAGTCCCTCTCCCACGTGGGGTTCACAGTCTAAGTAGGAGGGAGTAAAGTTTAATCCTCATTTTACAGTTGAGGAAACTGAGGCATAGAGAAGTTAAATGACTGGCCCAAGATCCCGTAACAAGCCAGGATTAGGACCCATGTCTTCTGACTCTAAGGCCCATGCTCTTTTCTCTAGGTCATGCTGGTACTTCTGCCAGAACATGAAAAATTTTAACCCTCACGTCATGACCTAAAAAAAAGTATAGACGAGCTAGTGACTTAAAAAGTTCTTGTAAATCTGCCATTGCCATAAACCTTCCTCCCCTTCCTAATGAAGGAAGCAAAATGCCTGGGGTCATCAAAGGAATAAAAAAAAAACACAACAAAAACTCTTGTATTGTTAGTATAAGTCATGGTTTATCCTCACCTGGGGTACTGTGGGCAATTCTGGTCCCTGCAAATTAGGGGGGACATACTGGATCTAGCGAAGGTTCCCAAAAAGGTATTCAAGATGAATAGACTGTGAGCCTGTTGTGGGCAGAGATTGTCTCTATTTGTTGCTGAATTGTACTCCCCAAGTGCTTAGTACAGTGCTCTGCACACAGTAAGTGCTCAATAAATATGATTGAATGAATGAGTGAATCAGTGGTGTTGAGCAGCTTCTAAAGACTGTTGACTGTAAACTCCTTGGGGGCAGGGGTTGCCTCTACCAATTCTATTTTCCCTAGCCTAGATTTCCCCTAGCCTAACCTCTTCCCTTAGCCTAATGTAACCTTTTAGCCTAACGTAAACTTTTCACCTATAGTAACATTTTCTGCTAACCTAAACTTTTCACCTACCCTAACCTTTTTCCCTAGCCTAACCTATTCCCCTAGCCTAAACCTTTCCCTTTCCCTAACCTTTTCCCCTAGTCTAACCTTTTCCCCTGACCTAACCTTTTCCCCTAGCCTAACCTTTTCCACTAGCCTAAGCCTAATCTAACCTTTTGGTCTAACATAACATTAGACCAAACGTAATGTAATCTTTTCACCTCACCTAACCTTTTCCCCAAGCCTAATCTAGGGAAGCAGCATGGCTCAGTGGAAAGAGCCTGGGCTTGGGAGTCAGAGGTCATGGGTTCTAATCCTGGCTCTGCCACTTGTCAGCTGTGTGACCTTGGTGGACAAGTCACTTAACTTCTCTGTGCCTCAGTTACCTCATCTGTAAATTGGTGATTGACTGTGAGCCCTCCGTGGGACAACCTGATCACCTTGTATCCTCCCCAGTGCAGAATAGTGCTTTGCACATAGTAAGCACTTAACAAATGCCATCATTGTTATTATTGAACTTTTTCAAACACTTAGTACAGTCTACACCCAGTAAGTGCTCAATACCATTGATTGATTCTGAATGACAGTGGACTAAAAAGATTAGAACTCTTCAGTCTGGAAAGGTGAAGAATGAGAGGAAAAATGATTGAGGTGAAAAACATCATGAGCAGTAAAGGCAGGGTGAACTCAGAATTAATTTCTGTTAAAGCCCACTAACCCCTCTCAGGACTGGACCTGGAGGGTTTCCAGTACTCTACCAGTCTCTTCTGTGGAAGGGAGAGTCAGGCAGAGACATACCCCTTCCATTCCTAGCTTGGGCAATGGCTAGTGAGTGGAAAGCAATCTGCTACTAGTCAAAACTCACCTGTGCTGGGCAGCAACGTGATGGGAGAGTCGAGGGTAGAGACTCAAGTTTACCACATGGAAGGAGGCAATGGTAAACCACATCTGTATTCTTACCAAGAAAACTCTATGGGTACACTGCCAGAATGATTGTAGATGGAGGTGGGAATTCTGTGTCCATGGAGTTGCTATGGGTCGGAGACGAGTGGACAGCATAGGCAAGACAAAGTGCACTAAACTGAGACTAGAAAAGCATTTGAAACTTAGGTGATTTGACGATAATGAAAGGAAATGGTTTACCCCAGGAAGCTGTACTGGTGGTCTACTCTTATATTTTCAAGGAGGGTTTGGCTAAATTCATAAGGGAAAGGCTCACAAATCTAAAGTGGGAATGAGAAACTTCAAAGTAGTAGCTTAAAACAGGAAAAATATCTTTCCCACAACTAAATTCACAGAACCTGTGCCTTCTCACTATACAAAGATTTATAATGTTTTGGCCCCCAGTCATTTGTTGGGGCATTTGTGAAGTGCTTACTATGTGCCAAGCACTGTTCTAAGTGCTGAATGATAGTATTTGTTAAGCGCTTACTATGTGCCGGGCACTGTTCTAAGCACTGGGGGTTCACAGCCTTAATCACCATTTTACAGATGAGGTAACTGAGGAACAGAGAAGTCAAGTGACTTGTCCAAAGTCACACAGCTGACAAGTGGCAGAGTTGGGATAATATGTGATGTGTGTGTGTGTATGGAACAGAATTATGCCTCTAGACTGTGAACCCATTGTTGGGTAGGGACCGTCTCTATATGTTGCCGATTTGTACTTCCCAAGTGCTTAGTCCAGTGCTCTGCACACAGGAAGCACTCAATGAATACGATTGAATGAATGAATGCCCCTGGGGACCTCAAAGAGTACTTATAATACTTGCAGTAAAGGAAATCCAGGATTTCTAGAGTCTATAAAAGTACAAGAAGAAGTCCATGAATCCCTTAGTCTGAGACATCCAACCACCTTTTGCTCCCGTTTATACTAGGGAGCTCAAAGAAAGCAGGGAGTAGTAGGACTAAAGGAAATTGAGTGAACTCTATTTCTCTTCTAGTTTTTCACAGAAATTTGAACATCGAGGATCTCTAAGTACAATTCCTGCAGGCCAGGATTTATCTGTCTTCTCTGAGCCTAGTGATGTGGGGGTCAGGGGGAAGCCAGGCATCTGGCTAAGTGCAGAATTGGAAAACAGGAGAAAATGTGCAGAATATTCAGGGTGGGAACAATTTTTTATGGGTCAGAAATAATCTGGAAGTCTGGGATCTATTTGTTGCATATTTTAGGTGCTTGCTATGCAGTGAGTACTGTGTTAATCTCTGGGATAGATATAAACAAAACAAATCACACACATCACTGTCCTTTGTGGGACTCAAAATTGAGAGGGGGATGTATAGATAGACAGCAATGAATTATAACAACAACGATCAGTGGAGTTGTCAAGCCAAGAAGACATGTGAAAGAAAAGATCTTGGCTATGCCCCACTGCATCAAGGAAACCACAAACCCCAGAAAATTGTCACTGAAGTCCTCAGAAACAAGTTTGATTTGCATCCTAATTTGAAAGCTTCTTTACACTCCTTAGGTGTTAGTGGTTCAAAAGCTCATGGGGAACCCTGTGTTAATATTATTCTCCTTTCAGAAAAGGAAACAGAAGTTTATTGGTTGGTTAGTCAAGCCAGGTTAACCCAGCAAATCTTTTAGAATGTACAGCTTTCTGAAGTTAACCCCTGGAGAAGCAGCAAGGCCTGGTGGATAGAGCACAGCCCTTCAATGTCTACCCCTCTGGTTCACCCCAGAAATGAAGAAGTGTCAGAAGGAGTCAGAAGGACGTGAGTTCTAATCCCGGCTCTGCCACTTGCCTGCTGTGTAACCTTGGACAAGTCACAACTCTCTGTACCTTAGTTACTTCATCTGTAAAATGGGGATTGAGACTGTGAAGCCCATGAGGAACAACTTGATAACCTTGTATCTACCCGAGCACTTAGAACAGCCCCATGTGGGACACAGTCCAACCTAATTGGCGTATATCTACCCTGGCGCTTAGTATTGTGCCTGACACATAGTAAGTGCTTAACAAATACCATAAAAAAAAAAAATCCCGTTCATTCATTCATTCAATCGTATTTATTGAGCGCTTACTGTGTGCAGAGCACTGGACTAAGCGCTTGGGAAGTACAAATCGGCAACATATAGAGACGATCCCTACCCAACAACAGGCTCACAGTCTAGAATGGAGAGACACACAACAAAACAAAACCTGTGGACAGCTGTCGAGTCGTCAGACGTGCACAAACCGTAGCAGGCGCTCCGCCTCAAAACGACCGTTCGTTAAACCAACCGGAACACGGAGATCGGATCCAAGGGCCCAAGAGTCCACGCTTCTCACTGTCTTGGCTGTAGGCAACGGCTCCGCCGGAGGGATTAACGTTTTCCACCGCCACGCTACATCCGCTCCGAGGCCAGGTCTCTGCTGGATTTGGCAACGGCCAGGTGAACCGCAGAGGTCAGGCCCAGAAGGAGAGGGGGCTGTTGGTCTTGATTAGACTCCATCAGGATGAATGAAATCCAAGCAGCCTAGTGGGAATGACTCAGAGCAGTATTGTGCCTTCAACTACTACTACTAAAAAGAAAAAGCAAATGAAGACAATAGGAGGTGTTTTAGTTAGTGTACTGGCACCAGTTCCCTGTGATCCATTTAAAATGTGGGTTGGGGAGGAGGGATACAGAGCTCTGATTTGGGCTTTGATTTCAGTATGTACCAGGGTCAGAACATTAGGAAATGGCTTGTTCCTGCCAGTTACATCCACCAAATAAAGAATTCACTTCACTAATGATTTGGGAGGAAGGATGAAGGGGTAAAGGGAGTCTTTGGGAAAATAGAATCAGGCTGTCCTCCCTCTATCGGGCAGCTGACTCCTACTGGGAAGTCCCCTAAGGTGCTGAGTCCTTGCAAGAACATCATAAATAGATCAAACAGGGTTCTGTTTTGGACTGTAGCAAAAGGATGCTTGGTGGTATAGGGTGGAGGAGGAGCAATGTCTCCTAATAGACTGCACTATCAAGATTTATTGATATCAATCAGCCGGACTTATTGCACATTTACTATGTGCAGAGCAAGGTCAATAGGGAGAACAGCATGCTGGGACCTGGAGGGACATACATGCAGGGTGGACACTGGCGGCATTTTTTTGTGGTATTTGCCATGTGCTTACTATGTGCCAGGTACCTGATCTAAGCACTGAGGTAGATACAAGATAATCAGGTTGGACACAATCCAGGTCCCACATGGGGCTCACAGCCTTAATCCCCATTTTACAGAGGTGGTAACAGGCACACAGAAGTGAAGTAGTTACCCTAGGTTACACAGCAGACAAATGGTGGAATTGGAATTAGAACCCAATTAGATCTTTCTGACTCCCAGGATGGGCTGCATCCATTAAGCCAAACTACTTCTTAAATTCATGAATATTGAACACTCATTTGACAACTCAGAATTAAGGCATACATTATGCTATAGGTAATACACAGGTTTCACAGTATAAGGTAGTGATGTAATACAGAACCTAGAACATACTAGTAATATTTATTGAGTGTCCACTGGTTGCAATGCATTGTTCTAAGTGCTGGGGAAGTACCAAATAAAGAAGTGGTGTGTTTCCTGCCCACAAGAAGCATATGATTTAATGGAGGAGCTTATGCTTTTTTTGAGGGGTGGGAGACTCCTGAGCCACCCCCATCGTGCTTCAGAGCCATTTATTCCTCTATGAGGTCCCAGTAAAACACAGTGTTGCTAATGAACCTCAGGACATGATAGCAGGAGTTGAGCCAGAGGGAGACTAGGTGTTTAAAATAAAAATACCAGACATACAGTGGCATGGCTTCTGTACCAGAGAGGGGACAGATCTGCTGAAAACTGGACTGTCCGATATAAAACAAATAGCTTCCTAGTTTCATGGGAATTTGAAAATCAACTCTGCCCTCAAATTACTTACAATCTAATCCAGGTGCCCAAACAGAAATACAATTATAGCACCCTCTTGGCCAGTCTGATGCTGGTAAAGAAAGAGAGAGGTCAGCCCAAGGTGCAGGGGCTGGGGAATATACATTTTAGGGGCTGCTAATATGGTCTAGCAGCTGCTGGCCAGGTATTTTTATTTCCTTCAATCCTCAAGCAGTGTCTTCCTCTTTTCCCCTTTGCATCTTCTCTCTTCCTCTCAAGATTCCTTCTGTCCAGCTTCTCCCTGAGCAACATAGCTGAAGGAAAAGAGTAAATAAATCATCAAAAACTAGGGACCTGACTTCAAGAACAAATGAAAATTTGGAGGGCCAAGGAAGAGAAATTATATTAGGGTTGCTGGACAAGAATTGATTAGAAATTTGGAGGAGAAGGTGGAGCTGAAAGATTAGGGTAGAGAGTGGTAATAAAGGTTAACTGATAGAGTAATCGATCAGTCGTATTTATTGAGCTTACTGTGTACTGAGCACTTGGGAGAGTACAATATAGCCATTCAGCATACACATTCCCTGCCCATAACATCTTTTTGTTTTAAACATCCTCCTTCAAAGGGTCTCCAAAGACTGCCCTGTGCTATTCCATTAAACTAATGAATTAGAAGAGGTGGGAGCCAGAGCGAGCATGAAAAAATGAGGTGAATGAAAAGGGGTAAACAATTTAAGTTGCTCATTTTGCCTTCACCCACGGTCTGGCAGAACTTTGCAATATAAATAAGGGTAGAGATTCCTCACTGTTGATGAAAATATATATGCACATTTTTTTTTCTAGAGAGAGAGGAGGAAATAAGAGAAAAGAAAAACAAGGAAAGGCCTTGTCTTATTATAAAGACATAGGTAAATGTTCCATAGCAAATAACTGTATGAGATGGAATTTCAGTCAGCCTGAGTTAAGGAGCCTGCAGAATGACATTGCAGATGTTCAGTACTGCCCTAGGATTCCCTGAGAATGTCAGAGATGTCAGACTGCAGTACTGATGTTCTGTCCCTCAGAATGTCAGAGATGGAACAAAGTAATGACATCAGTACAGTAGTCTTCCCTTTGGTTTCACATCACCCCAACCCAAGTATTACTTCACTGCAACACCCTAATTTAAATGTTGTGAGCAGGGAGTGGGTTAAATAAGAAAGGTTATTATTGGAGCATTTGAAACGAAAAAGAGACTTTCTCTAGGAGATCTGGAATAAGTCCTCAAGGTGCATTTTGGTATATTACTTATGATCTGGAGTCAAAAATATCCTGCAAAAGATGGAATAATATAGAGATGGATTTTGTTGTGGAAGAGTGTGTATCCCATGTCATTTACCTGGTTAACTCTCTAAGGTAACCAATGACCTTCTCACCAAATCTGATGGCTTCTACTCTATCTTAATTTTCCTGGACCTCTCACTTGGACATTGAAGACCACTCTTTCTCCTTGAAGCCTTATTAAACCTTGGCTTCACTGACACTGTCCTCTCTTGCTTCTCTTCCTAGTCTCTGAGCTCTCCTTCTCGGTTTCTATTGCTGACTCTGCCTCTGCCTCACACCCTCTGACAATGGGGATCCCTCAAGGCTCTGTTATAGGTCCTTTTCTATTCTCCATCTACACTCACTCCCTCAGAGAACTCGTTCACTTCCATGACTCCCAACTACCATCTCTATACATCTCCAGCCCTCATCTCTCTCCTTCCCTGCAATTTCCCATTTCCTCATGCCTTCAGAACGTCTCTACCTGGATGTCCCAGCAACACCTCAAACTAAACATGTCCCAAAGTGAACTCCTTATCCTCCTACCTAAACCCGGTCCTCCCCCATCTCTCCCATCACTGTAGACAA
Organism: Tachyglossus aculeatus; assembly: GCF_015852505.1. Lineage (NCBI taxonomy): Eukaryota > Metazoa > Chordata > Mammalia > Monotremata > Tachyglossidae > Tachyglossus > Tachyglossus aculeatus. Next base: position 75,934,300 of record NC_052068.1, read on the forward strand.
TATCATTATCTTCCCTATCTCACAAGCCTATCTATAACCTTGGTGTTGTCTTGGACTCATTCCACCCACATTTTCAATCTGTCACCAAATCCTGTCTGTTCTACCTTTGCAACATTGTGGAAGTCCACCCTTTCGTCACCGTCCAAACTGCTACTATGTTGATCCAAGCACTTATCCTAGCCTGCCTTGACTATTCCATTTGGAAGCAGCGTGGTTAGTGGATAGAGCGTGGGTTTGAGAGTCAGAGGCCATGGGTTCTAATCCCAGCTCCGCTACTTATCAGCTGTGACTTTGGGCAAGTCACTTAACTTCTCTGTGCCTCAGTAACCTCATCTGTAAAATGGGGATTAAGAATGTGAGCCCCACGTGGGACAATCTGATCACCTTGTGTCTACCCCAGCACTTAGAACAGTTCTTGGCACATAGCAAGTGCTTAACAAATACCATCATCCTCATTTGCCTTTTCACTGACCTCCCTGCTTCCTGTCTCACTCCAGTCCATACTTTAGTCTGCTGCATGGATTATTTTTCTAAAAAACAGTTCAGTCCATGTTTCCCCACTCATCAAGAACCTCCTATGACTGCCCATCCACCTCTGCATCAAACAGAAACTCTTAACCACTGGCTTTAAAGCACCCAATCAGCTCGTCCCACTCTGCCTCATCTCACTCATCTCCTACCATTGTCCAGCCTGCACACTTTGCTACTCTAGCAACAGTTTACTCACCACTCTAACGACCCTTTTCTCACCTCCTGGAACTCCCTCCCCCACCAATCTCCCCACCATCATCATCATCATCACCTTCAAAGCATTATTTAGATCACAACTCTTCCAAGAAGCTTTCCCTGATTTTTCTTTCCTTTCAGCATCATCTGTGCACTTGGATCAGTTAATAATAACGATGGCATTTGTTAAGCACTTAGTATAATAATAATAATAATGGCATTTATTAAGCGCTTACTATGTGCAAAGCACTGTTCTAAGCGCTGGGGAGGTTACAAGGTGATCAGGTTGTCCCGGGGTGGTGGGGCTCAGAGTTTTAATCCCTATTTTACAGATGAGGGAACTGAGGCACAGAGAAGTGAAGTGACTTGCTCAAAGTCACACAGCTGACAAGTGGTGGAGCCGGGATTTGAACCCCGACCTCTGACTCCAAAGCCCGGGCTCTTTCCACTGAGCCACGCTGCTTCTCTACTATGTGCCAAGACTTTGGGCATTTGATATTCACCCCACCCTCAACCCCTCAACACTTATGAACATATATTTAAAATATTACAAATTATAGTAATAAATATATGAGGCATTATTTATATCACATCTCTTCCAAGAAGGTTTCCCTGATTTTTCTCTTTTCCCTGCCTACCTCTCCTTTCAGCATCATCCATGCATTTGGATCAGTTACCTTTGAACATTTGATCTTCTAGACTGGGAGCCCATTGTTGGGTAGGGATTGTCTCTATTTGTTGCCGGATTGTACTTTCCAAGTGCTTAGTACAGTGCTCTGCACACAGTAAGCACTCAATAAATAAGATTGAATGAATGTTCAGCCCACCTTCAACCCCTCAACACTCATGAACTTATATTTAAAGTATTACAAATTATTTATTCATATTAATGTCTGTCTCTCCTTTAAACTGTAAGCACGTTGTGGGGCAGGAAACATGTCTGCTAACTCTGTTGTACTCTCCCAAGTGCTTAAGATAGCACATAGTAGGAGCCCAATAAATACCATCGTTTGACTAACTTTCAAAGGCTTTCCCCTTTGGATAGTACTCCACTAACTGGTTCCTAAAATATTTAGGATTGTGTATAAGGCCCCTTATTATTTTTATTATTATTATGGTATTTGTTAGGTGCTTGCTATGTGTCAAGCACTGTTCTAAGTGTTGGGGTAAATACAAGTTAATCAGGTCAGACACAGTCCCTGTCCCACATAGGGCTCAGTCTAAGTTGAGGCCCTTAATAATAATAATAATGATGGCATTTATTAAGCGCTTACTATGTGCAAAGCACTGTTCTAAGTGCTGGGGAGGTTACAAGGTGACCAGGTTGTCCCACGGGGGGCTCACAGTCTTAATCCCCATTTTACAGATGAGGGAACTGAGGCACGGAGAAGTTAAGTGACTTGCCCAAAGTCACACAGCCGACAATTGGCGGAGCCAGGATTTGAACCTATGACCTCTGACTCCAAAGCCTGTGCTCTTTCCAACCTTCAATCAACCAAATAATGGCATTTATTGAGCATTAACTATGTGTAGAGCACTGTACTAATACAATAGAGATGGTAGATGTGATCCCGGCCCTCAAGAAGCTTACAGCTGCTTTCCATTTGGGTCTTTTCCTATTAAGTTGTAAACTGTTTGAGGATTTGAAACCTGTGTGTGTTGCTTCTGAGGTAAGACTAATTATAGTACTTGCTAAGCATGTATTATGTTCCAAGCACTGCAACTAAGCACTGCAGTAGGTATAAGATAACAAGGTTGAACAATAGTCCCCGTAACACATGGGCATCACAGTCTAAGAGAGAGTAGGATTTAATCCTCATTTTACAGATGAGGAAACTGAGGCACCAACGATTTAAGTGACTTGCTAAGATCATACAGCAGACAAGTGGCAGAATGAGCATTAGCACCCTGGTCCTCTAATTCCCAGGCCAGTGCTCTTTTTTATTTTATTTATTTTTCATGATATTTGTTAAGTGCTTACTATGTCCCAGGCACTGTACTAACCATGTGGTAGATACAAGATAATCAGGTTGGACACAGTCCGTGTCCCACATGGGGCTCACGGGTTTAATTCCCATTTTACGGATGATGTAATTGAGGCACGGAGAAGTTAAGTAACTTGCCCAATGTCACACAGCAGATGGTGGCAGATCCAGGATTAGAACCCGGGCCCTTCTGACCCCCCAGGCCGGTGATCTCTCCACTAGGTGACTTTGCTTCCCGGGCACTTATTACTGTGCCTTGCAGGAAGTAGGCACTCAGAAAACTCCATTAATTGATAGACTGATTTTATCTTCACTAATTTCCTGTGAACTTCCAGTCCCTCTAGACTGTGAGCCCGCTGTTGGGTCGGGACCGTCTATATGTTGCCAACTTGTCCTTCCCAAGTGCTCAGTACAGTGCTCTGCACAAAGTAAGCACTCAATAAAAACGATTGAATGGGTGAATGAATGTGGATTTTTGTGTAGGTGGTGGGCAGGAGAGTGGCAGACCTGTTCAACCACCTGTGGTCCTCAAGGGGAGAAGAAGCGAACGGTTCTCTGCATCCAGACGGTGGGATCGGACGAACAGGCCCTGACCGCCAAGGAATGTCAGCATCTGCTCAAGCCAAAGACCTTCATTTCCTGCAATAGAGATGTGCTGTGTCCGTCTGACTGGACAGTCGGAAACTGGAGTGAGGTAAGAACATTTCCCGTCAAGGCTTTCCTAGAGATTAAGGTGCCGTCGTTGCTCACGTCAAATATCTTCACCTCTGCTATTTTAAATAGATGATATAATAATAATTTTGATATTTAAGTGCTTCCTAAGTGCCAAGCACTGCACTAAGTGCCGGGATAGATACACGCTAATTGACACAGTCCCTATCCCACATAGGGCTCACAGTCTTCATCCCCATTTTACAGATGAGGTAACTGAGACACAGGGAAGTTAGGTGATTTTCCCAAGGTCATACAGCAGACAAGTGGCAGAGCTGGGATTAGAACCCAGATCCTTCTGACTCCCAAGCCTGTACTGTATCTACTAGGCCATGCTACTTACGTAAGCTGTTCATTGGGAAAAGTATAAGCTCAATTTCTGTTGATTTGAATGTCATCTGTTACTGTGGATATAATGGAAAATTCATCCCCTAAAATTGGTAGGGGTTATTAATAGGGGCAAGGCATGTGTTGCTTTTTTTCCCCCCATATTCATTTTATGCTTTTCCTGCCGATCCTCCCATCATCTCGCTAATAAGCTCTGTGGGCAGGGATCGTGTCTATTAACTCTGTTGCGCTATGCTCTCTCAACAATTAATACAGCTCTCTGCACATAGAAAGTTCTGAAGAAATAGCATTGGCTGATTGATTTGAGGAAATGATGCAGGATGTTTGAAATGGACAAAATGAACCTCGGTCAGTTTACTGGAGGGCCAGTAAACAGAATCTAATATAACTTCTCCCTTTTATCAATGTTGACGTTTTTAACATCAAAAACCCACTTGGGTAACATAAGACTGGCTCCAAGACTGAATTTATAAAGACATCAACCATATGATATTTTATCCAAAATATCTGTTCCCCTCCACACTGTTTGCCTAGAGAGTGTGGAAAGACATTAGGCAGGACTTGGAGTTACATGGGTATGACCCATTAAAGTTTTTGTACAGAGAATCTCCCCTCAATATAAGCCCCCCTCAATAGTTCGAAGCAAGCTTTTATGTATCCTTTGGTAGGGCAGAAATGGTTCCTAAAGCGTTTGCTTCCTCCTGTGTTGACACTGCCAAAGTGACAGCTTAGACTCTTCTAAGAGCCTATGGTCCTTCATTTCCACCTTTACATCCCCTCAGCACCCATTTTCTGGGGTATGTCCAGCTATATTTCTGAAAATAATGACGTTACAACTGAGCAGGCCTGGCCTTGGACAGTATGTAGACAGTCTCTCCTGCCCTACTGTCAGTTCAGTGGAAAGAGCACAGTTGGGAGAAATTGGGAGACGAGGGGTTTGAGTTCCAGCACTTTAAATAAGGGAATACCTGCTGGGGCTAAACCATCTGTGGTGAAAATTTCTGACCGACAAGCCAACTAGGACATTTTGTGTAATGGACAGACTCAGCAGGAACCCTGAAACTAGCTCTAGCTAACGGGGGCAGTGAGGATTGCAGGGGTGACCAAAGCAACTGTCTGCTGGGTTATGGCACAGCATCCACATCCTTAAAGTCTTCAGTGGGTCCTGTGCTTAAGAAAAAAAGCCTCTGCGTTCACAGTGCACTGTACCTTTCCTGCCTCTCCTAGGGGGTATTGCCAGAATTAATGAAAGCTTAAAGATTCTCGAGAAATTCCTTAAGCTCCTCTTTCTAGACTGTAAGCTTCTTGTGTGCAGTGTACATGTCTACCCACTCTGTTGAATTGTACTCTCCCAAGAGCTTCGTACAGTGCTCTGCACACAAATAGCACTCAATAAATATGATTGATTGAAAAGGGATGCTATAAGTAAGTTCTGGGGTTTTACTTTAACGGTTTACAAAAAGGTAACTTTTGCTCCAAGTTATCGAGGATACGTTTCCCAGTTTCTCTCCCTAACCCTGTGGGCGAAGAGCTACTATTACCCGAGGGCCACTGGGCACTGCAGAATCATTGCATCTAGGTACCCACACAGAGTCTGCATCAGTCCAGGGTAGACTCTGTGGTCATCTCTAGAACTGTCTAAAGAGAAGCTCAGGCAGACCAGCGTTAAAACACAGATCTTTCAATCAATCATATTTATTGGGTGCTTGTTGTATGAGAGCACTGTACTTACCGCTTGAGAGAGGTCAGTATAACGGAGTTGGTAGACACGTTCCCTGCCCACAACATAGGGGTTTCCGCAGATTCTCAACAAAAGACAGAGGAATCAGTCCATTTATATAATTAGAAGGGGAATTTCATTTATGAGAAGGTTCACGCATATTTCCAATTACCATCAGCTAAAGAAAGGAGGAGTTTGCTCATCATGCAGGACTCTAACAGGGAACTAAGGGAAGGAGTTTGGGAAGCGTTTGGGAGTTTGGATTTCTTGCCATAAAAGGCACACACCTTTGCTGCCAAGGTGTGCAGGTTGCATCGGCGAAGGGGCAGTGGGGTGCTTTAATAGAGCAGCTCTGTCATGAGCCATGATCCTGGGGTGTGGTGTCTTTGGTAATGGTTACTTAATAGGACAGTACTGTCACCCAAGTGGATCAGGGGTCTTGTCTTATGTCATCGAGTCGTCTCCAACCCATAGTAATGCCATGGACACATCTCTCCCAGAATGCCCCACTTCCATCTGCAATCATTCTGGTAATGTATCCATAGACTTTTCTTAGTAAAAATACGAACGTGGTATACGATCCCCTCATTCTGTGCCGTAAATCTGAGTCTCCACCCTCGACTCTTTCCCATGCTGTTGCTGCCCAGCACAGGTGAGTTTGGACTTGTAGCAGATTACCTTCCACTCGCTAGCCACTGTCCAAGCTAGGAATGGAATGGGTACGTCTCTGTTTGACTCTTCCTCTTGTAGTTGAGACTGGTAGAGTCCTGGAAACTCTCCAGTGCGACCCTGAGAGAGGTGGATCAGGGGTAACAACTACCAGTTAGTTCTCAAGTCCAAAGAAGCTGACTTGGTTGAGTTCTGAAGTGGCACTAAAAGTGCATTTCCCCATTCAGTTAGCCTCTGCTGTTCTCCTGCTCCTCTGCCTCCTCCTCTCTCAATAATGTGTGTGTATATTTATACATATATTTATGAATATAATTATACACACATAACTATAAGCCATCCTTTCTATGCTATTGCCTCCTAATCAATTAATCAATGGTATTTACCAAGCAGCACATCAAGGTAGAGCAGGAAGTGGCTATGGTTTCAGGGCACAGCATGATGTAATAGCAGGGGTGTATGAATTATGAATCATGGGCATAAAATAGGTACTAAGTAGCTAAAATAAAAATAAAATTGGGTTTCTGTATTCTCGAAAGGACTAATTAAATTTACTTGTGGATGAATGAATTATAAAGCAATTTAATGTGCACTCACATCACCCACACACTCACTTGCACCAGGAAGACAAAACCAGAGAAAGCAAGGTAGCAGGGTAAACAAGGCCTAGTACATTGGGACTGAATGTGTAACCCCAAGACTGGGATTTGGATCTCAAGGCTCTCAGACAGCTAAAATCAGTTTCACTAGCCTAATAGAATCAAGGAACACACTGAAAAGATTTTATACAATTTTACTGATTCATTCTTTTTCTACTAGCATATGCTTTCCTAACACATGTACACACACAAATATAACTCCTCAAATTCACAAACAAGCATGTCTCCTCACACACCCACACATACATTCATTCTCTCTCTCTCTCTCTCTCTCTCTCTCTGTGTGTGTGTCTATGTGTCTGTCTCACATACCTCCTCACACAGCTGGCAAGGTCAAGGGTATGGTACTGATCTTAAGCTGGGAAATCAGTTTACATGGAACATCAGAAGTTGGAGTGGTTCTGTAGATCTCAGGTCTTATGCGCTCTTTGTGTATTATACTTGTATATGAACGTTCAGGATGCTTAAGAACTAAGTATTTATTTCATCTCATCCTATCTTCTCTGGAACCAACTGGCAGTTTCTGCTGTCCTTTCATTGTTGCTAACTCTATCCAAGGTGTACCTTTCTGTAATCTCACACTTTCTCCTGCCTGCAGAACATCTCTGCTTGGATGTCCCTCTGACAACTCAGACTTAACATATCCAAGACAGAGCTCCTCATCTTCCCTGTCCTCCCCAACACTGGACAACTCCACTATCTTTCCTTTCTCACAGGCCTATGTCCTTGGCATTGTCCTCAACTCACGTCTCTCGTTAACCCGTATGTTTGATATCACCAAGTCCTTATGATTCTACCTTCACAACATCCGTAGAGTACACTCTGTCTTATCTATCCAAACTAATACAACCCTGTTTCAGGCACTTCTCATGTCCTGCCTTCACTGTTGCATCAGTCTCCTCACTGACCTCCCTGCCTCCTGTCTCTCCCCTCTCTGCTGCCTGAATCATTTTTCTAAAATAAGTTCAGTTTATGCCTCCCCATTCCTCCCAAACCTCCAATGATTGTCCATCCACCACCTTATCAAACAGAAACCCTTCACTATTGTCTTCAAATCTTTCAATCAGCTTACCTTGCTATGTCCTATTACAGCCCAGCTCAGACACTTTACTCCTCTAATGCTAACCTACTCATGATATCTTAATCTCATTTACCTCACCTTTGACCCCTAGCCCATATCCTCCCTCTGGCTTGGAACTTCCTCCCCTTTCACATCCTACAGGCCTCCACTTTTCCCACATTCAAAGCCTTATTAAAATTACATATCTTCCAAGAGGCCTTCCCCAACTAAGCCCTCATTTCCCCTACTCCCTCTCCCTTCTGCATTGCCTGTGCACTTGGATCTGTACCCTTTAATACACTTGGAGACTTGCTGTTCTCCCCACCTTCAGCCCCACAACACTACACATATCCATAGTTTATTTTAATGTCCATCTTCCCCTCTAGACTGTAGGCTTCTGGTGGGCAAGGAACGTGTCTACCAAAATTATTGTCTTGTACTCACCCAAACACTTAATACAGTGCTCTGTAGTGCTCAGTAAATACCACTGATTGATTGATTGATTGATTGTACTGTTCCTTAAATATATAGTAATGTTACCAAGGTCATTCAGTTGTTACAACTCCTCCTTTGGGTAAATAAGCCATTTTTCAAATCCCGAGAAGTGTTACCAAGACAATTGCATTGTCAAAACTCCTTCTCTGGATGCGTATCCAGAAAAATTCAGCCATCACATGTGAGGAGTGGTACATGAATCAGTTTCTCCACTGTCTTTTTCACAGTCTTCTGTCCTTTTTTAGCCATAGCACAGCTATCTTCTTCCACATACACTCACTACACATCTAGCATACTCATATACCCCCTTTAAAATTTTTGAAGAGAACATAAAATTGCAGGAAGCATGGCTTTGGTGGCAGAATCAAAGGAAAGTAGGACCTCAGGGGAGATGGAACCAGGAGCTACAGAGCTAGGTGAGACAAAACAGGTGATGAAGAATGGAAGGGTAGCAAGGCCAAAGTTGGGGGAGGCCTAAGGGAAGCCTGGAATCATGAGGAAGTCATTTTTTATTCTATTAAAAAGTATTTATTGAACACCTACTGGGTGCACAGAACTGCAGTGAGGCCTTTCTAGGTGCAGAACAATAATAATAATAATAATAATAATAATAATGGCATTTATTAAGCGCTTACTATGTGCAAAGCACTGTTTTAAGCACTGGGGAGGTTACAAGGTGATCAGGTTGTCCCACAGGGTGCTCACAGTCTTGATCCCCATTTTACAGATGAGGTAACTGAGGCCCAGAGAAGTGAATTGACTTGCCCAAAGTCACACAGCTGACAATTGGCGGAGCTGGGATTTGAACCCATGACCTCTGACTCCAAAACCCGGGCTCTTTCCACTGAGCCACGCTGCTTCTCTAAACTATACTAGGCACTTGGGAAAGTACAATAATTAATTTGCTGTCTGAGGCAAACACTGCGTACATATAATGGGAATTTGGACAAAACAAGGCAAGGGACAGGGGAAAGTCACGACAGGGGAGATGTAACAAGAGTAGGTGATGATGTGATCAGAGAAAGTGGGGAAGCAGGTGCAACCAAGCCAGGTGAGGGGGCGGTGAGGGAAGACACTGGATAGATACAGGTTAGGGGTCAGCTTTACTAAGACTTCATGAAATATTTAGAGACAAAGAAACTTAAGGAAAGTTTAATGGAAGCATCTTACTTTTCAGTGGATCATTTTAAAGCTTAATTTTATATATTCCAAAACACCTTACTGTACATTTACTTGTATTTAATATTGTCCAATCGAGTGAAGATTTCAGTTCTAGGTAGCAGAGACTCTATTTGTTTAAAAACCACCCAGACCAGTGGCTTATGTAAAATAGTGAATAGTATTTGGTGTTGATGGTAAATAATATTCCGAGTTAAAGCATTTAAATGTGAAGTAGTTCAAATAACCATTGATGACTAGAATTTCCTTCTACAGTGCTTTTATTTGGGGGTGTGTACATTAAAAATGACCTAGAATATCTAATGGCATTGTTCATTTCAATTCAAGCATATTCTCTGAATTCTTATTTTGGCATCCCAAAATAAGAAGTCAGAGATTTCACTGCTTCATCCCTTCATCAGATAACTCTCCAAATCAACAGATGGATTGAGTGATGTCTTGGGTTTTCTGCAGTGACTAGTTCAACAGTATTAAGTGCTGGGTCGGTGTAATAAAGCCCACTTACTGATGTCTGTTACTGCCAGCAGCTATTACCACTTCTGGCCAGTGTTCTGTGAATCACTCCTCTTTCCATGAAACAAGGTGGCATCTGACAATTCATGTACTAGGTTCTTGCAAGAGAGCAGTGTAGAAGAGTTGGTAGACAAGTTTCCTGCTCACAAGGAGCTCACAGTATAAAGGGAAAGACACTGCTGTGAACAGGGGCTGTGTCTATCAGCTCATCAACCCTATTGCTTTGTACTCTCCCAAGTACTTAGAACAGTACTCTGCACACAGTAAGTGCTCAATAAATACGATTGACGGATTGGGACATTAATATGGAGAATGGGAGAGTATAAGGATAGGCATCCAAAGAGTAGATTTACAGATAAATCAATATGGGATTATGTACTTTTTGGTGATTAAGGGAGATGGATCAGTCAGTGGTATTTATTGAACACTTACTGTGTGCTAAGCCCTGTTGTAACTCAACAGAGTTGATAGTCGCAATCCCTGTCCACAAGGAACTTACATTGCCCAAGCTGGGGACTGATTGACCTGTGGCCTCAGTGGTGCTCTTATTTGTGAATGAATTCTCTTTTCCGCCTGCTTGCCGTAGCATCAGTCCTAGCAGCAGCTATTACTGCTGTTCCTTTCTCCTCCCAAAAGAAGTCTCACTCAGTGATTATAAGTAGAAGTGTGAGAGAGTGAGAATGGAGCTAGTTATTTTAGATTTGGGGCATAGAGTACATGTGACAGGAAAGTATGTGAGGTGGATAGTTCAGGTGAAAATTTGAGACCCCAGGGCTACACCGTCCAAATAAATTGGGAAACTTTTGAACTAGGCTCATCCGTATCCTCTTCCCATTGCTCTCTCTCATGGTTTAATGCTCTCTGCTCAGAGCTGATAGACCACGGTAACAGCCTGGGAAATGAGGCACCAGTAACTGTCCTAGAAAGGATGTGATCTGAAAAAAACAAGACAAAATTGAGCTCACATTAAACTATTTGGGCTCAAAGGATAAGAGATCTTTCCTAGGTCTGATATTTTTTGGTCGTTGAGAAACATTGCATGGAGGCTGAACACTGAACTGATTCCTGGGGGAAAGCGAAACAACTGTCCTTTAGAAACAGGAAGGATCATTGTCAGTGTGGTGAACAGCTGTCCTCTGTTTCTGCTGAAGACTTGATAAAATGTAAAAGGCCTAAATTGCATCCAAAGAGATTTCATTTAAGAATGAAGGAGAATTTGCCGATTCTAAAAAACAGAGATTTTCTTTCTCTGGACAGTGGTAAGGAAAGGAAAAAGTATAGTTTGTCTGGAAGCAGTCAGGATATACTTTATGACCCCAAGTTCTCTTCTAAACTCCTAAGGACAATGTTTTAATCTTTTTGCATCATCCTTTTGTTATATGATACTTGTCTCTGTCAGGTTTACCTTTTTCTCTAAATTAACAGAAAAAAATATATTCTTTCGGTAATATTTAATGAGTACCTACAACACTCAAAAGTACTGCATGGGTGCCTAAAATGCTCTGAGCACTGAATTGGCTGTCTTTTGCGGTTCTGGTTACTTACTGTGGGAAGACTTCAATAGCCATAAAACTTATGCTTGCCAACTTGTACTTCCGAAGTGCTTAGTACAGTGCTCTGCACACAGTAAGTGCTCAATAAATATGATTGATTGATTATGCAGCATCTAATGCAGCAAAAGAATGTTTTCTTTTCATCTTTGTGTTTCTCCCATCATAGCTTGTCCATTTTTTCCATTGGTAAAATGGTGCTTCAGACTTACTTATTCTTTAGGCTCTGATCATTTCTACCTAAGTGTCCTGTTAACAGTCTCCGAGTGCACATTGTTCAGCCAGAGGAATCTTGTTTATTTTTTCTTAGAAAATCATCAGGTTTTAGCCAAAATGAAATACACTTCATTCTCAGTAGAAATCCGGAAGAGCTAAAGGACATAGATTAATCCAGCCTAGCAAGTAATTTTCAAAATTCATTATGTGGATCAGAATTAAGTTCCATCTACAGAATATGCACTGCCACCCTCTTTCTCCAACTGCCTTCTCCCAGTCATACTGTTTCCCAATCCCCTCTCCCCAGTGCTATCCACATCACTAAATTAAGCGTATTCATAAACCAGGCCACAAGCACAGATTTTCATGGCAAAGTAAAAATGCTGTCCTGAATATGTCATTTAACCCTTCCAAACTCTCAATCGACTATCCATTTCCTTCCACACCAAACAGACGTTCCTGTCTATAGACTTCAAAGCTCTCCATCTTCTATTTCCATCCTTTATGTTGGTTCTCTTCACCCACTCCTCACCAGTTTAAGCCCCTCATTCCTCCCAAGCTTTCCTTCTAAATGGGTTCACTCTCAGCTCTCCTGTCACCAACTCATTTCTCATGCCCTTCCCTTTCCTGGAAGTTCCTGCTTTCCCAAATCTGCCAGACAAAAGCCCGGCTGAAATCTCACCTTCTCCAGAGGACATTCCCCACTAATTTCCACAATCTCCGGTTGTGTTATCTTAAAAGCCACTCTTAGGAGTCTACTACATTCTAATTAACCTTGGGCTCTCAGCAGTCTGTGACACTATGGACCACCCCTTCTCCTGGAAACACTATCCACGTTTCTCTGATACTTCTTCTCCTGGTTCTCCTACCTCTCTTGCCTCTCCTTCTCAATCTCTTTCACCTGCTCCTCCTCTGCCTCCCAGTCCCTAAATGAGGGTGGCAGGGTGGACAAGGTGGGTGAAGATTCCTCAAGGCTTAGTTCTGGGTCCCCTTCTAGTCTCAATTTACAGTCACTCTCTTGAGGAGCTCATCTGCTCCCATGACTTCAACTACCACCTCAACCTGGTTTAATCCCAAGTCTATCTCTCCAACCTGACTTCTCTCATTTGCAATTTCATATTCCTTCTCCTTCCAGGACATTTTTACTTGAATGTCCTGTCAACACTTCAAGCTCAACATGCCAAAATTGACAATCCTCATTTTGCTACCCAAATCCTCACCTCCCCCCCAACTTTCACAACACTGTTGACAATAACACCATCCTGTCCCCATCACTTCTCTCCTTCAACCCTCATGTTCAGTCAGTCACCAAGCTTGTCAGCTCTACCTTCACAACCTATCCAGAATTCATCCTCCTTTCTATCCAAACTGCTACCACATTGCTCCAAGCCCTTGTCATATCCCCCCTCCACTATTCTACTACTCTATCAGCCTCCTCACCGACCTCCCTGCCTCCAGCCTCTTCCTTCTCCAGTTCATACTTCACACTGCTGCCCTATCATTTTTTAAACATGGTTCTGCACACATCTCCCCACTATTCAAAAATCTCCAATGATTATCCATCCATCTCCACATAAAGCAGAAATGCCTCACCATTGATTTAAAGGCTCTCAATCAGCTCTCCCGCTTCTACTTATCTTTGCTTCTCTCTGACTACAACCCAACCCATCCACTTCACTCTGCTACTACCAATTTGCTTATGTTACTTTGATCTCATCTCTATCACTGTCAATCCTTTACATATGCCCTCCCTCCTATTTGAAAATCCCTCCCCCTTCACATACAGCAGACCACCCCTCTTCCCATCTTCAAAACACTACTAAAATCACATCTTCTCCAGAAAGACTGCCATGACTAATTACTCATCTCCCTACCCTATCTTCATTCTTACCATGTCTTGAGTCCTTACACAATAATCACCCCATCTCCCATGCCCACAGCAGTTATATACATACAATGCTCTATACCCAGTAACTGCTTCATAAATCCTATTATTCATTCATTCAATCATATTTATTGAGTGCTTACTGTGTGCAAAGCACTGTACTAAGTGCTTGGGAGAGTACAGTATAACAATAAAGAGACACATTCCCAGCCCACCATGATTACTATATTATACTTGGTTACTTCTCCTACCTGTAATTTTTTTTTTGATGTCTGTCTCCCTTGCTAGGGAGGGTAGTGATCATATCTCCTTATTGTATTTTCCCAAGTGCTTGATGTAGTGCTTTGAACAGTTTGTGATCAAAACATACTACTGACTGATGTAAACATTGATTTAGAAGCATCACATATTTGCTCATTTCAGTTTTCCAAATGCTTATTGCTACCAGCTGTATTGCATATTCTTACCTGCTTCCACTAAATGTGTACAAGTCATATCTGCCTGCCTCTTCCACCAGACTCTAAGCTCTTTCAAGGGAAGGGTTGTTGTCTTTTACTTTTATTGTGTCCTCCCAAAGACCTAGAGCAGTGCTAAGCACAGACTAGGCCCTCAATAAATAGAATTGAATGAATAGCAAGTGAAAAAGCAAAGATAATCCGAATATACTGTTTGATTCAGGTCTGCAGCCTGATTCCCAGTAAGCCTGCCTTTTCTGCCATGGGCAAAGAGCTGAAGCATGTGTCCATAACTAACCTAGCTCCTGACTCTGTTTTTCAGTGCACGGTTTCCTGTGGTGGAGGAGTACGCATCCGCAGCGTCACATGTGCCAAAAACAGTGATGAACCATGTGATGTAACTAAGAAACCAAATAGCCGGGCACTCTGTGGCCTCCAACAGTGCCCTTCGAGCCGAAGATTCTCACGGCCTCTCCTGCATCCCAATCCAGGAACACTCTTTAACAAGAGGAATCCATCCCGGCCTACCCAAGAACCTTCGGGACTCACTGTTAACCCCGTGCCTAGTCAGAGGTCCTTGACAGCACCCACTGTGCCAGGATCAACGAGCTGGTTGTCCTTGAGGCCCACTCCCCCTGGCCCCATGACATCTTCTCCAGAGGGATCACCACAAGGAACGCTCCCAAACAATTTGACCGAATCAGAAAACCATGACCCCTTTGTCTCTCCTGGAGACATTTCTCAACAGAATAGTACTCCCTGGCTGATGAGCGTAACACCGAGAACTGACCGAACAACCGACCACTACCAAAAGGAGAGTATTTCCAGTTCAGAAACAGGTGCCACCTCAGAAGGGCCTGGCACCAACAATGACCTCATCTTACCACACACCGTGAGCCCAGGGACTTTCCAAGTGACCCCAGGGTATGACTACTTGACGGAAGAGCCAGAAACCGAGACACCCAGTGGATCGGGAGAAGCGGATGAACCACCTACTGACAAATCCCAAAGCAATCCTGTCATATGGACTGAGAGTGAAAAATCCAAAGTTGAAACCCCTTCTATCAGTAGCACTGACACACCTTCTCAGCTGTCACCCCCACCTTTTCACAGTGAGTCTTCCAAGTCGTCTTCAACAAGTCCAGAAGAGGGGAACCTACTTTCTTCAACAACAGCCAGGCCTGAAGATACCCCACTCCAATTCAGCATCCCAGGGACAGAAAAGACTTTGACTGAGACGTTGTTGCCAGATGGGAAAGACGAGCAGACATCACAGGAGATGTTTGTCAACTCTAAAGAATTGGAACCATCAAACAATAAGACTTGGGTACAGGGCACTGACTCTCAGCTGACTGAAGAGGATGCAAAAAGCCTTATTGCTGAGGGCTTTTTGCTGAATGCCACAGATTACAAGCACCTGGAAGAGGGCACCGCAACACAAAGGACAGTTTACTGGATTGTGGGCAACTGGAGTGAGGTAAGGGGTGCACTTGTGAATCCATGGCCTTGATTCTCTCTGAAAAATGGAGAGCTCATTTGAATTCTTGGTGTAAGTTCTCCAAAACATTTAAATAAAGTAGAAAATCAGTTGAAGAAATATTAGCAGAGCAAGTAGCAATAGCAACAACACCAACAACAACACAAGAAAAGTGATTGTGTTAAGGTCAGCAGCAGATTCTGCTTCCCTAATGTAAGACCAGCTGCTGAGAATCAGTGTGGCCTAGTGGAAAGAGCCTGGCCCTGGGAGTAAGAGGAACTGGGTTCTAGCTCTGCCATGTGTCTGCTGTGTGACCTTGGGCCAGTCACTTCACTTCTCTGGGCCTCAGTTACCTCATCTGTAAAATGGGGAGTCAATCCTACTCCCTTCTGCTCTTCTTCTCTACTCTGCTTAGAGTAGCAGCGTTGCTCTAGTGGAAAGAGGATGGACTTTGGAGTCAAAGGTCATGGGTTCAAATCCCGGATCTGCCAATTGTCAGCTGTGTGACTTTGGGCAAGTCACTTAACTTCTCTGTGCCTCAGTTACCTCATCTGTAAAAATGGGGATTGACTGTGAGCCACGTATGGGACAACCTGATGACCTTGGAACCTCCCCAGCGCTTAGAATAGTGCTTTGCACATAGCACTTAATGAATGCCATCATTATTATTATTATTATTACTCAGACTGTGGGTCCTATGTGGGACAGGAACTGTGTTCAACCCCCTTAACTTATAATTGCCCCAGGTCTTAAAACAGTGCTTAAAAAGTACCATAATACAAACAAGAGCACAGTGGGTCAAAAACTGAGTTGGAATTCATGCATGCCTCACCCCAGAGCTTAGTTCAGGATTTTGCCTTGTCAGTCCATATCTAATACTAATAAGCATAGTAAGCAAAGGAGTAATAATAATAATGGTATTTGTTAAGCACTTACTATGGGCCAAGAACTGTACTAAGTGCTGGGGTAGCTACAAGGTAATCAGGTCCCACATGGCGCTCATAGAGAGAACACATACTGAATACCCATTTTTTAGATGAGGGAACTGAAGCACGGAGAATTAAGTGACTTGCCCAAGGCTGCACAGCAGGTAAGTGTCAAAGCTGGACTAGAACACAGGTCAGGCCAGGACAGTGCTCCCTTCACTAGGCCACATTACTTCTCAGAGCCTGGCACATACTAAGCACTTAACAAATACCATAAATAATAAATTCATAATGTGGATTGATTGATTTAACTTTCCCAGGTGCTTACACCCACTATGTCATCTACACCCACCATCTCCACTTCCTCTCTTCCAATTCTCTCCTTGATCCTGTCCAATCTGGTTTCTTTCCCCTCATTCCCCCAAAACAGCCCTCTCCGAGATCACCAGTTACCTTCTTGTCAAATCAAATGGTCTCTACTCCATTCTACTCCTCTTAGACATTTCAACTGCCTTCAACTGTGTTGACCACCTCCTCTCCCTTGAAACATTAGCCAACCTTGACTTCACTGACACTGTCCTCTCCTGGTTCTCCTCCTGTCTCTCTGACCACTCCTTCTCAATCTTTTTTGCAGCTTCCTCCTCTGCCTCCTACCCTCTGACAGTGTGGAGCTCTCAAGGCTCAGTTCTGAGTTGCCTTCATCTACTCCTACTCCCTTGGAAAACTCATTCTCTTTCATAGCTTCACTTACCATCCTTACACAGACAATTCCCAAATTTACCTCTCCAGCCTTGACCTCTCTCCTTCTCTACAGTCTTGCATTACCTCCTGCCAACATCTCAAACTAAACATGTCAAAAACAGAACTCCTTATCTTTTCACCCAAACCCTGTCCACCCATTTTCCTTATCACTATATACACTACCACTATCACCCCTATTTCACAGGCCCCAGCTTTAGTTTTGTCCTCAACTCATCTCTCTCTCACAACCCACATATTTGATGTCACCAAATCCTGTCAATTCTACATTCACAACACAAAAATCTGCCATTTCCTCTCCATCCAAACTGCTACTACACTGATCTAAGCACTTATTCTACCTCGCCTTAACTATTGCGTCTGCCTCCCTGTCAACTTATCCTTCCCCCGCCTCTCCCCAGCCCCCCAACAGGCTCCCCGCAAGTCCATACTTCACTCTGCTGTCTGGATCATTGTTCTAAAAACTTAGTTTGGTCCACATCTTTCCATTTCTCAAAAACCTCTAGTGGTTGTCCATCTATCTCCACATAAAACAGAAACTTTTTACCATAGGCTTTAAAACACTCAATCAATTTGCCCCCTTCTGTATTACCTCCCTGATCTCCTATTATAGTCCAGCTTGTATACTTTACTCACCTAGCATCCAGCTGGCTCCATGTGCCCCGATCTTGTCTATGTCACCACTGATCACTTTCCCACGTCGTATCCCTGACCTGGAACTTCTTCCCATTCCATATATTCCAGACTACTACTCTTCCCCATCTTCAAACTTTTATTAAGATCACATCTCCTCCAAGAGGCTTTCCCTGACTAAGCCTTCTTTTCGCCAACTCCCTCTCCCTTCTGCATCTTCTATGCACTTGAATCCGTACCCCTTTGGGCATTTAATATTCACCCCACCCTCACCCCACAACAATTATGTACATAAATTATTTATATTAATGTCTGTCTCTTCCTCTAAACTGTAACTCCACTGTGGCTAGGGAATGCGCCAACCAAGTCTGCCGTGTTGTGTTCTCCCAAGCACTTATTAAAGTGCTCTGCACATTAAGTGCTCAGTAAATATTGGCTGGATTAAACCTACTGGGTGGGAAATAGAATGAGAGAAAGGTGATACTACAACAGAGGAGTTTTGACCAAAAAAAACATGTTTTGTGAAAAAGTAGGATGAGGCAGCCGATTTGGTGACTCAGAAAAAATGTATTTGAATATGAATGCATTCAATGAGCAGACAACATATCCAAAGTTTTAGACTAAGGGAAACAAGCACAATATCTTTCACATTTCCTGGCAGGAGAGGTAAAATCCAGGCAGCTGGCATCTCCTCATGCACCTGCGCTAACAATGAATAAATAATGGCCCAAGAAATCCATGGGGAGAGGTGCTAATTTAAAGAGTGATTCCTAACCATTTTGCTTCAGAATCATTTTCAGCACCTGGCTATAATCCATAGATCCCATTCCACCTTTTTAACCCTGCTTTCTAGCCTGATACTCCATTCCTCTCCAGGTTCATCACTTGGATTGTCTTTACTCCTCCTAAGGGGCCTGTCTTCTCAGCAAGCTGAAATGAAAACAGCTCAGCAGCCCCAAGGTAACCCTGAATTGGATGAACTCAAAATTAGCCCTCCATGATTAAGGAAACAAAACTATTTGAGAGAAGGAAGATCCAGGTCATTTTAGGACATAAGAATAAAGCAATACGCAAATTATAGACCAGGTCTACCGGACAAAGGAAGACTAATGGTGACTAGAAAATCTAGGTAAAAATCAATACAGAACTTTCAGTCCAAACCCCTCCTAGTTGGTGAGCTCATGAAAGTCAGCCAGGATGGTTTTCCAAATGAATTATCATATTATTTTGATTTTGATATAGTTGATGGCATCTGTTTCATTTCTCAAACTTTTCAAGTCTGTTCTGTGACCTGATAAATCAATTGCCTCAGGATCACCAGCTGTAAGAACAGGATAAACTTTTAATTTAAATCTCCTCTTTTGGATGAATCCTGAAGAGTCACCCCACCTTGGAATCCACTGACTATTAATAGCTTTTGACAAGACTCTATTCTGCCGTTGCTTCATTTGGTAGATTTCGTCCATCCGCTCTGCTTTTCCGCCATCCTGAATTGATCGCTGCTGAAATAGAAACTGTCAAAATAAATTAAAGGACTTTAGTGGGCTCCAGAGACCGTCTGCATCTGTTTTCATTGTACCAAGATTAGACAAGAGTATAGCACAAGGGGATAAAGAACCTGGAAATTCAAGGGTCTGAGAACTGAATCTATTGGCTTTATCACTGTCTCCATGTGCCGGTGAGGAAATGCCTACAATGATGACAAAGTGGTATAGTAGAAAGAGCTCAGATCTGTGAGTTGGAAGACCTAGGTTCTAGCCTCAGCTATTGTCATTATTGTTGTTAATGGTATTTGTTAAGCACTTATCATGTGCCAGGCATTGTATTAAGCATTGGGGAAGATACAAGATAATCAGGTTGGGCACAGTCCATGCCCCGCATGGGGTTCAGCGTCTTCATCCCCGTTTTAAAGATGAGGGAACTGAGGCACAGAAAAGTTAAGTGACCTGCCTAAGGTCACACAGCAGACAAGTGGCAGAGCCGGGATTAGAACCCAGGTCCTTCTGACTTCCAAGCCTGTGCTCCACCCACTAGGCTATGCTGCTTCTCTGATCTGTTGTACAACCTGGGATAAGCCCCTTAATCTCTCTGGGCCCCTGTTTCTTCATCTGGAAAATCTACCTCTCCCTGCTTCCCAGGTTTATCATGGGGATAAAATGAGATCATTGCCGTGAGAGTGCTGAGAAAACAAAAACTACACTGCAAATTCAAGGTGGAATTATTATATTGGCTCAGCCTCCATATGCAAACCTTTGTAATGGGTATAATGGTATTTGGCCTTCCTTTTATTGGAGTTTCATTTATTAATATCTTTCAATCATGTATGTGACTCCCCTAGATAAATGAGCCGTTTAAAGCCCAGATCTATTTAAATTCCCATTGTATCGTGTGATTGTGAGCAGGTGTTTGGATTTCAGTCCATCTCTGAAATGTCTCTGGTGTGAAACATTCCTGCTCTTTCGGGTGAATCCATCCCTGTCATTCCCAGTTGCTGTGTTTTTCCCAGAATTGTTTGCAGTCAGCATGGGCAACTTTGCAAGTGGAAATTTTTAAAGTGCAACTCCGGCTAGACGTGAAGTCCTGAGTGTTTGATACTTCGATCTTTTCCCTCTCGGCCCCACAGTGTTCTACTTCCTGTGGCCTGGGGGGTTTCTGGAGGTCGGTGGAATGCAGCACTGGAAGGGATGCAGATTGTGACGCCATTCAAAAGCCTGACCCTGCAAGGAGATGTCACCTTCGTCCTTGCGCCAGGTGGAAAATGGGGAACTGGAGCAAGGTGAACTGCACAGCCCCACTGAGGGAGGGAAGGGATGGAAGGAATGGGTGCTTTTGGTTATTTCAAGCATTAAGCCCCTGGGGCCTTAGCATGGATAATCTGTTTACCTTTGCTCTCTTTTTGCTGTTACCAGTTGAATTTATGTTTTTCATTCATTCATTTATTCAATCATTTATTGAGCGCTTATTGTGTGCAGAGCACTGTACTAAGTGCTTGGGAAGTACAAGTTGGCAACATATAGAGACGGTCCCTACCCAACAACAGGTTCACAGTCTAGAAGGGGGAGACAGACAACATAACAAAACATGTGGACAGGTGTCACGTCATCAGAATAGAGATAAAGCTAGATGCACATCATTAACAAAATAAATAGAATAGTAAATATGTACAAGTAAAATAGAGTAATAAATCTGTACAAACATATATACAGGTGCTGTGCGGAGGGGAAGGAGGTAGGGCGGGGGAGATGGGGAGGAGGAGAGGAAAAAGGGGGCTCAGTTTAGGAAGGCCTCTGAAGGAGGTGAGCTCTCAGTAGGGCCTTGAAGGGAGGAAGAGACCTAGCTTGGTGGATGTGTGGAGGGAGGGCATTCCAGGTCAGGGGAAGGACGTGGACCGGGGGTCGACAGCGGGACAGGCAAGAATGAGGTACAGTGAGGAGGTTAGCGGCAGAGGAGCGGAGGGTACGGGCTGGGCTGGAAAAGGAGAGAAGGGAGGTGAGGTAGGAGGGGGCGAGGTGATGGACAGCCTTGAAGCTGAGAGTGAGGAATTTTTGCTTACTGCTTAGGTTGACTGGTAGCCACTGGAGATTTTTGAGGAGGGGAGGCAACATGCCCAGAGCGTTTCTGCACAAAGATGATCTGGGCAGCAGCATGAAGTATTTCCTCCTGTTCCCCCTATGTTTATAATCTGTGCCTGCCTGTCATCATCTGGCCCCCATTAGATTGAAAATCAATCAATCAATCGTATTTATTGAGCGCTTACTGTGTGCAGAGCATTGTACTAAGCGCTTGGGAAGTACAAGTTGGCAACATATAGAGACAGTCCCTACCCAACAGTGGGCTCACAGTCTAAAAGAGTGGGCTCACAGTCTAACAGAAAACTTCTGGTGAACAGTGCCGTTCAGTTCACGGTTAGGTTTCTACCAAGTACCGAACTGAAGAGTGAAAAGATGAACTATGGGAAAAACTAGGGCCTTATTTTGAACTCTCCAGTGGTATTGCAAATACCAATAATGATTCCTGTGGTAGTTGTTAAGCGCTTACTATGTGTCAAACACTGCACTAAACATTGGGGTAGAGCCAAGGTAATCGGGTACCACGTAGGACTCACGGTCTAAGTAGGAGGGAGAACACATATTGAATCCCCTTTCTGCAGATGAGGAAACTGAGGCTCAGAAAAATAAGTGACTTGCCGAAGGTCGTAGAGCAGACAAGTGGCAGAGCTGGGATTAGAATCCAGGTCCTCAGACTCCTAGGCCTGTGCTCTTTCTAATAGACCACACTTCTTCTCTAAATAATTTTCCAAGTTCACTGCCCTGGATATTTTTATGATCAGCTTTCCTTCTTCTCACTGAAACACAGGTTTTAAATTAAATTACCTTGTACCCTATTTTTAACCATTCCTTTGTCATAAATACTAATCCCAAGCAAGTCTGCTTGTGTCCATTTGCACAACAGTTGACAAGCTTAATATTCAAATTTGGAATTAAAGAATTTTGAGATAAAAAAGACTGTCTCCAGCTGAACCTAAAGACCATAATGCAGTTTGACCTTTTCAGAATGCAATTTTAATTTCCTGATAAGCTGTTGGTAGCGAGTCTTATTTTTCTGAACTCCCTTTGCCAAGTTGTTAGTTTGGGAAATTTGAATCTCTTTGTTACTGCTTGACACTGACTGTGCAGCCCCAGGTAATCACAGTCACTGTTTCTTGTGGGGGAATCAGCTCTAGTGCAAGAGTAGGATGAAAGTCTGTTATTTGAGAAAAGCTTATGCTCCTGTTGAGTTGTTTAACCTAGACACTGGATCAGAACAACTTCATAAACCATCAAAGCCACAGGGAGAAGGTCTCTCTGATTTCATTTCAACTTCACCACTGGCTCCAGTCAACCAATGATGTGTTCCGTTCTAATTTGATTTTCCTTAGAAATTACATCAGTTGAGTCACTTGCTGCAGTAGCTGGAAACGAAAAGGCATCATCAGGTCTTTCTGTTTTCATTAGTCCAACTCCTGACCTCGGCCCGATTTATGCATTCTTCCATTAGTAGAAACACAACAGAAATGACACTGCACAAGGCATTATGGGAAGTGAATTTGGAAAGCGTTATTGAGAACACTAAGGCAGAACATTGATATCAAAGTGCGATTTAATACCCTATCACTCCTCTTCTGCTTGCTCAGACTGGGGCCCTCTTATTTACTTGTATGTCATTAAAAACTTCATTTCCCTCCAAAAGTGAAAGAGCTCTCAGACGACAAAAGTGGTTCTGATTTTTTTATCAAATGTAAAAACAGATGGTGGGCAGTGATTTTACAAAGCAAAAAAAAAAAGCTTGCATTATGTAGTAGCATCAGATACATTTCTTTTTAATGAAAAAGCAACTCTACTGAGTTAACGACCATATCTGCCTAGATCTGTTTTGGCAAGATGGATGTCTGCTTTGTGTATAAATGACTGCCGTATTTTTTCATTGGTTCTGTGAGTGATATTAAATGAGCAGTTCTCTGCTTTGCAAGATAATGAAATGGCACCTTTTTTTCCATTTCAGGCGAGGGTTCTATTTTCTTAAAATAAAGCAAGCCTGCTTTATTTACAGAAGTATAAGAACTAGCAAGCAATTGCTATGGTCTACCTGTTTTCATATCTGGCCCTTGACAAGTTACAGCTTGAGCATCATTGTTCCCCCCATTTCAGGATTTTTTCTGGGTCTCTAGACATAGTGGACCACTTATTTCTGTCTCCTCCCTTGAAGTATCCTAATTTGGATCATGAACTTCTGATCGGAGTTGAACTTGTGAAAAACCCTCTAGGTCTTGGCAGGGCAAGGCTCGGGTCATGGCTCTTACCGAACTTTACCTCTGTGGGCTGACGCCACTTACCAATCAAACATCCATCTTGTAAAAGGAATAGATAGACCTACCTGACAATCACCACGTGCGCAGCTTTGTGGAGAGCTCTGAATTTGAAGGTCTAATTAGGAGGGTCGATATTTCCTGAATAGTTAACATCGAGGGGCCCATTTTTTCCATGTTTATCTCTACTTCTGACAATCAAGTCCCTCTTTCAACCAAGGAAGATGAGCCAGGGGAGAAGCCAGCCCATTTAGACTGAGTATTTGTGCAGTGTTTCAAAACACTGATCGCCCCTATCGAAGGCATTTGTCAAGCTCCTACTTTGTGGTGAGGTTGGAGAAGGTGCTGAGGACATTTCAGTGAAGGCTTATGATGGTTTAAGCCGGGGGATATTTACAACAATTTTGTCATAATATTAGGGGTGAGTTACTACAGGAAAGAAAGTTTCTAATCAATTCTACAACTTTTCTCCACAGAAGGCCGGTCAGAGTGATTCCCCCTCTTTTTGCTAGAGAAGCACTCTTGTGAGCCCCATGAGGAATAGATTCTGTGTTTAATTCCCTCCTGTGTATTTTCTCCCAATGCTCAGTGCAGTGCTGTGCACACAGGAAGTGCTTACTAAATACTATTACCACTAGTTCGGGTAGGTAACCAGACGTGGACAGAATTCTTGCTTTCCAGTTATGAGCTCAGTCCAAATGTGTCTCCAGGATGTGATGTCATTGCCTTTTACTGAGCTATCCTGCTGCTTTTCTGGCTAGCTATCTGATGAAGTATTGAGCTGGGTACTCCTGGGCTTCTTTGGGCTCCTTTGAGGCGTGGATTTTCCAAGGGGACCAACTACAACTTCTAGCCACAAATGAATTTCCAACCCTGTGCCCTGAGGGCCTCGTCCCCCTCTCCATCCCCCCCATCTTACCTCCTTCCCTTCCCCACAGCACCTGTATATATGTATATATGTTTGTACATATTTATTACTCTATTTATTTTATTTGTGCATATCTATTCTATTTATTTTATTTTGTTAGTATGTTTGGTTTTGTTCTCTGTCTCCCCGTTTTAGACTGTGAGCCCACTGTTGGGTAGGGACTGTCTCTATATGTTGCCAATTTGTACTTCCCAAGCGCTTAGTACAGTGCTCTGCACATAGTAAGCGCTCAATAAATACGATTGATGATGATGATGAGGGACAGGTGCACCTTTATACACTGTGCCCTCCCACTCTACAAAGTATAAAGTTGTGATGCTTCCAGTCTCTCAGCCCTAAATTTCAACAAAAAGAGCCCCCCGAATCACTTTAAGGGTGCCCAGACCCCACTCAGCCTTGGCTTCAGTTCTTATAATATAACTTTGGGGACATTCTCCTCAGTGCTCTCCAAATCCCTGGACCCCTGTCATTGCCACCATCCTTTAACTGAAATCCAAGTGTTTTACTGAAGGCAGGTGGGTCACTGGGGACTGTCATACTACACCTTAGCCCGGGGATGACTGCAAGAAGCTTGGGGTGAAGATGTTTCCTTTCCCTCCCATGACTTCCCAGGTCCACAGATCTTCCCGGTATCAGGAGCATCTGTGTTTTGTGTTCATCTGGGATCCACAGCATAAACTCTCCCTGTATCCTGCTCTCCCAGGGACCCAGCTCACTACCTCTTTCCTCCAAGATGGCCAAGAGTCTTCTCTTCCAGAAGCAGGGCGGCTCAGAGGAAAGAGGCCGGGCTTGGGAGTCAGAGGTCATGGGTTCTAATCCCAGCTCCACCACTTCTCAGCTGTGTGACTTCGGGCAAGTCACTTAACTTCTCTGTGCCTGTTACCTTATCTGTAAAATGGGGATGAAGACTGTGAGCCCCATGTGGGACAATCTGATTACCGTGCATCTACCTCAGCACTTAGAACAGTGGTTGGCACATAGTAAGCGCTTAATCAGTCAATCAATCAATCATATTTATTGAGTGCTTACTGTGTGCAGAGCACTGTACTAAGCACTTGGGAAGTACAAGTTGGCAACATATAGAGACGGTCCCTACCCAACAGTGGGCTCACAGTCTAGAAGGGGGAGACAGAGAACAAAACAAAACATATTAACAAAATAAAATAAATAGAATAGATATGTACAAGTAAAATAAATAAATAAATAGAGTAATAAATACGTACAAACATATATACTTATATACAAATACCAACTTTATTATTATCATTACCTGACCCCCCTGCTTCCTCCCCATCTTTTCCCTCTGATTGGTTCAGCCAAATATTTACACTTCTCTCAGGGAGGAGCGCCATGGAGGGACCCTTCTGACTTCCTTCTTCCCTTCCTAAGCATGGGGGCCGGTGGAACCAGCCTTTACCAAAGGCCTCCCTCAAGCACCTGAGAAACTGGTCACTCTCCCTCTTCTTATTCCCCAAACAGTGCTCCAGGAACTGTAGCGGTGGCGTCAGGGTCCGCCAAGCTCGCTGTGTTGACAGTCGTGCCCAGCAGAGTCTCCAGCCATTTCACTGCCAGTTGCTAGGATACAAGCCTCAGCTGAGCATGGGCTGTAATATCGAGCCCTGTGTGGAGTGGCTTACTGGACCTTGGAACGAGGTAACAGCTGGAATGATAAGCTATTAAAATGACCAATTAGCAATCCTTGGAACAAGACCATTAGTCTAGCTGTCCATTGTATTCAAAGG
The DNA here is from genome assembly GCF_015852505.1 of Tachyglossus aculeatus. Classification (NCBI taxonomy): domain Eukaryota; kingdom Metazoa; phylum Chordata; class Mammalia; order Monotremata; family Tachyglossidae; genus Tachyglossus; species Tachyglossus aculeatus. The sequence continues at coordinate 75,960,778 of NC_052068.1, forward strand.
AATGAAACTGACCTCTTTCTGATAACGGAACATTTATGGAAAGGATAATCATTCTGACCGATGCAGTGGTTTTCAAATATTCTTTTGGGTTGGATGCCTGTATATCAGGCCTGGAGTGCATGCTAGGTATAACATTACTTTTATTGTTGTTTTTTTTTTTTTAGTTTACACCAAGAGGAAGGTATAATACATTGATTTGGAAATTGAGGCACAGATAGTGAACTAACCTGGCACTGGGGTAGAGCTGAGACTGCTGAGATTTACAAGTCCTGGACACTTGCTTTGTTATTTAGTACACAGCCTTTTCTTGGGAGAAGTCAACGTGGCTTAATGGATAGAGCATCGACTTGGGAGTCAGAAGGAACTGGGTTCTAATCCTGGCTCTGTCACATCATCATCATCAATCGTATTTATTGAGCGCTTACTGTGTGCAGAGCACTGTACTAAGCGCTTGGAAAGTACAAATTGGCAACATATAGAGACAGTCCCTAGTCACATCTGCTGTATGACCTTGGGCAAGTCAATTCACTTCTCTGGGCCTCAGTTCTCTCATCCCATAAAATAGCGATTAAGATTGTGAGCCCCAGGTGGGCAGGGACTGTGTCCAACCTGATTAACTTGTATCTACCCCAGTGTTGAGAACGGTGCTTGGCACCAAGTAAGTGCTTAAAAAGTAACATTATTATTATAATATATGAACCATGCTGCCCAACTAGAAATCTTTCCCCCTTTTACAGCATAAAACTCTTCTTAACTTTGCTGAGAAGCAAATTAATCCAGCTATCCTTACAGTGCTCCTGGCCCCGAGGGCATTATGTAAGCTTCCCAAGCACAGAGCTCGATGAATCTCACTGGAAACCTTGGCTGCCTGTGGAGATCAGAATCTAGTATGTAGGCCCCAATTTGAAATTTCTTCTTAGTTATTAGCAAAAATCAAATATGCTTCCAAGTCAGAAGTGAGAAGAAAGATGTTCTGAAGGGAGAGAAAATGTGAAACTGAGTAGAAGAAGTAGGGCTTGGGTAGATTTGGAAATCTTCCGTGTAGCGATAGCAGCTGAAACCACTGAAAAGATAGGAGAAGAACCAGGAGAGGACCATGTTAGATGGTGTTTTCATTCATTCAATCATATTTATTGAACACTTACTGTGTGCAGAGTACTGTAGGGAAGTACAGGAAAGAGCCTCTAGGAAAGAGCCCGGGCTTGGGAGTCAGAAGTCATGGGTTCTAATCCTGGCTCCTCCACTTGTCAGCTGTGTGACTTTGGGCAAGTCATTTAACTTCTCTGGGCCTTAGTTCCCTCATCTGTAAAATGGGGATTAAGACTGTGAGCCCCACGTGGGACACCCTGATCACCTTGTATCGACCCCAGTGCTTGGCACAGAGTAAGCGCTTAACAGATACCAACATTATTATTACTGTACTAAGTGCTTGGAGAGTACAGTTCAGCAACAGAGACATTCCCTGACCACAACAGGCTCACAGTCTAGAAGAAGGAGGGGGTCCATGTAGAGTTAAAAGCAGCAGAAAGGTCGAGGAAGGAGTAGAGGTTATTCGATTTGGCAAGGAGATCATTGGTGACTTTAGAGAGAGCTCTTTCCAAGAAGTAGAAACCAGACCGTAAGAGTTCAAGGAGAGAATTGGTGGAGAGGAAGTGGAGGCAGCGGGTGAAAACAAGTCTCTCTAGACTTTTGGAGAAGAATGGTAGGAGGGAGATGAATGATAATTGGAGAGAGCCATGTGGTCAAGAGAAAGGATTGGAGAAGCAGCGTGGCTTAGTGGAAAGAGCATGCGCTTGGGAGTCAGAGGTCATGGGTTCTAATCCCTGCTCTGCCACTTATCTACTGTGTGAAGTGCAAGTCACTTCACTCCTCTGTGCCTCAGTCACCTTGTCTGTAAAGTGGGGATTGAAATTGTGAGCCCCACATGGGACCACCTGATTAACTTGTATCTATCCCAGCACTTAGACCAGTGCTTAGCATGTAGTAAGTGCTTAACAAATACCATTATCATTATTATTATACTCTCCCTAGCACTTAGTACAGAGCTCAATAAATATGCTTGATTGATGATGTCGCCCAAGACTGGCTATTTTCTGGCCTGTGGAACTAATACTTTTGTAAATACTTCTTTTACTGCTTTATATCCTCCTAGCAGCCTCATAAAACTAGAATGAAATATCTCTCCACATTACGTGGGTGAGCAAAAAAGCTGATAGAAGAGTTGTGGGTTCTTTCTTCAGAAATCCAACTTGCTATTTGGCATTTATTTTATGAATGTCATAACCAATGCATCAGGACATTGAAATAATATATCAACTTCAATGTACGTAAAGTAGACAAGGTCATTACTGAAACTCAATCTACTGGGGCTTGTTTTATTGTGAAGGGAAAGAAAAGGAAATTCCTTTTTTCTTGTAGATAAAGCAATAAAGTAATAAGCGCAGCAATGGTTAGCTTCCTTTTTGGACTATTAGTCCTGATCTAAACAATAACATCTTAATTCCACTTACCTTTTGGTGATCATGTTTTGTTCAAATGGTATTAGATATTTTCTACTTTAGAAAAAGACAATTAATAGACTTCCTCTCAGGATTTTGTCCCTTAACTTAATTGCTTTCTTAACCTGTTGGAATGGGTTCCAGTATTTATTTTACCAATCCCTCCTTCCTTCATCTCATCATCCACCTCAATAATACTGATTGAGCACCTGCTGTGCATGGACCACTACACTGGATGTTCCCACTCTGTGCAGACCACTGTACTGGATACATGTTTGCAGAGTAGTAGAAGTATTGGAGGCTCACCACATGCAGAGTACTGTATTGAGTGAATCTGCTGTGTGCAGAGCACTGTACTAGACACCTAACTGTATGCAGAGTAGTAGAAGTAGTAGGTGGTTGCTGTGTGCAGAGCACTGTACTTGCTGCTTCCTTATCCTCATTGACTTTTTAGCCCCATTGCCTTCCTCATATATCACTGATGCTCAAATTCAAATAATCAGATCCTACTGTTGATTTCTGAACACAAGCCTGGCTGTGAGTCTGAGGTGCGGAGTTAAGACCGAATACGTTGATCTTAAGGCCTGCTGGTTTGCTTGCTTTCTTGTTCTCCTTTAGTTAACTATCTATTGGGTCAGTCAACCACATTTATTGAACACTTACTTTGTGCAGAGCACTGTCCTAAGTGCTTGGGAGAGTGCAATGCAACAGACACATTCCCTGCCCACAGTGAGCTTACCGTCTAGAGAACAAGTACAGTCTATGTCCTTATTAATAATAATAATAATAATAATGGCGGCATTTGTTAAGCACTTACTATGTGTGAAGCACTGTTCTAAGCACTGGGGGATACAAGGTGGTCAGGTTGTCCCATGTGGGGCTCACAGTCTTAACCCCTATTTTACAGATGAGGTAACTGAGGCTCAGAGAAGTTAAGTGACTTGCCCAAGGTCACACAGCAGACGTGGCAGAGCCGGGATTAGAACCCATGACCTCTGACTTCCAAGCCCGGGCTCTTTCCACTGAGCCACACTGCTTCTATTCACCCTCCCAACCCCCCATGAAGAGAGGGACGGTAATGTTGTCCCTGGTTTCCTAAAGATTAAAAAAAAATGAAAAGACCTGTTTCTAAGGATCAACATCACAAATCTACAACAGTCATAATACATTTCCTGTAGCAGTATATTTTTGCACCCTAATGCTTCTACATGGGGAATCCTCCAATTCAGGGTAAGCTCCTTGTGGGCAAGCCATCAAACCCATACTGAGGCTCTGACAAGTGAGATACCACCTGGTACACAATCACACTGACACCTCTGACACTGATTTCCTCTAGATTGTGAGCGCATTGTGGGAGGGGAACATGTCTACCGACTCCGTTCATTCATTTCATTCAATCGTATTTATTGAGCGCTTACTGTGTGCAGAGCACTGTACTAAGTGCTTGGGAAGTACAAGTTGGCAACATATAGAGATGGTCCCTACCCAACAATGGGCTCATTGTCTAGAAGGGGGAGACAGACAACAAAACAAATGTACTCTCCCAAGCATTTAATACAGTGCTCTGCACAGAGTAAGCGCTCTATAAATATAATTGATGGATTGATTAATTTGGCTCCGCTCCATACAGAGCCAAAGTATTTTCACTGACATTGGTGGACTGGGGTAGTAGCACTTGTGACCAGTGCCCAGAGAACACCATGAAAGGTTATAGCAAAACCAGGAGGCTGTGAATACCATTATTCTCTAGTATGGACCTTGACTGCTATTGTAAGAATGAAATACAATGTTCTATTGGAGGGAGGAAGGGAAGGTGTTTCAAAGAACAGAGTAGGTAGGAACTTATCAATCAATAGCACTTACTGAACACCTAATGTTTGCAGAGCACTGTATTAGACATGGGAAATTGTAAATCCTCAATCTGTGGGGGGGAGGGAGAGGAGAAGGGCGGGGACTGACTTTTAAATAAGTTAAAGATAGAATGTAACGAAGTATATAAGGTAATAATAATGATAGCATTTATTAAGCGCTTACTATGTGCAAAGCACTGTTCTAAGTGCTGGGGAGGTTACAAGGTGATCAGGTTATCCCACGGGGGGCTCACAGTCTTCATCCCCATTTTACAGATGAAGGAACTGAGGCCCAGAGAAGTTAAGTGACTTGCCCAAAATCACACAGCTGACAGTGGCAGAGCCAGGATTTGAACCCATGACCTCTGACTCCAAAGCCTGGGCTCTTTCCACTGAGCCACGCTGCTTCTCTAAATGCTATCATTATCATAATATATGTATGTAAGAGTTCTGCTGGAAGCTGTGAGTGTTTTAGCATTTATTAATAATAATTTATTATTATTTGCAGCAGTCAGATTATATAAGGTAGGAACAATTGGAGATTTTGTTTTTCTTAATTGTAATTGTTAAGCACTTCCTATGTTCCATGCAGTGTTCTCAGTGCTGGGGTAGATAAAAGGTAATCAGACTGGACACAGTCCCTGTCACCCGTGGGGCTCACTGCAACAGTGGACTGAGCACATGCCTGGGAGTCAGAAGGTCATGGGTTCTAATTCTGGCTCCACCGCTTGTCTGCTGTGTGACTTTGGGCAAGGCACTTAACTTCTCTGTGCCTCAGCTACCTCATCTATAAATTGGGGTTTGAGACAGTGAGGCCCATGTGGGACAGGGACTGCATCCAACCCCATTTGGTGTATCCACCCCAGTGCTCAGTATAGAGCTTGGCACATAGTAAGCACTTAACAATTACCATAATGATTATTTTAAGGATGAATTAACTGAGGCACAGAGAAGCGAGGTGAGTTGCCCAAGGACACAAGTGGTGAAGCTGGGACTAGAACCAGGCCCTTCTCACTCCCAAGCCTATCCTATACCCACTAGGCCATGCTGATTAATATGGGGAAGGCTTCCTGGTGGAGATGTGATTTCAGAAGGATTTTGAAGATAGGAAAAGTGGTAGTCTACTGGTTATGAAGGGGAAGAGAATTACAGACAGTTCATGAGGACATAAGTAAGGGGTTGCTGATGAGAGAGATGAGAACCAAACACAGTGAATGGGTTGGCTTGAGAGTGAGTTGGAGTGTCGTGGGAGAAGAGTGTTTGAGTAGATAGGAGAGAGATGATTGAGCTCTGTAGAGCCAATGGCTGGGAATTTCTGCTTGTTGCAGGGAGAAATAGGTAAACATTGAAAGTTTGATAACAGACTAAATATTGGGGTTGAAAGAAACAGAGTCTAAGATAAGGCCAGGCTTGAAAGCTGGAGAGAGATGAAGGTGCTGTCAACTGTGATGGGAAAGTAAGGAAGAGGAGAGGACTTGGGAGGGAAGAGAAGAAGTTCAGTGTTTTATATTGAGGTTGATTGGCCGGTGGGTCATCTGCATAGTGGTACCTGAAGGCAGGAGGAAATTCAAAATTTCAAGAAGGAGGGAGGTTGGGGCTAGTGAGGTGAGGTATATTCGAGAGTCATCTCCCTAGAGTTGGCATTTGAAGCTGAGGAACCAGCTGTGGATGTGCGCAACAAGGGAGGGAATGTAAAATGAGGAAAGAAGGGGTCCCAAAACAGAGCCTTGAGAGATACCCACAGCTAGGGAGCCGGGGGCAGAAGAAGAGCTGGTAAAAGCGACAAAAGAATCAGCAGCAGAGGTAAGAGAACCAGGAGCCTATGACCTGTGATTTGTTAGCAAAATTGTATGACTTCTAGGTTGATTGACTCTTCTTTAAGCAGCATTCTCTCTGCCTCACCGTTCCCATAGGAACTAGGTGTGTTTACTGAAGGACGGGGACAGAGAGACTAAAGAGTGGGAGGACTGTGTGTGTGTGTGAGTGTGCATGCATGTACCAGTGTGGCATCTGCCCATAGTCCTGTAGAGAGAGGAGATTCAGAGGAAAAAAGGGGAAATACAGACCAGGCATGCAGAAATCCCTTGTCACAACCCTATATAGAGCACCACTACTGCACATATTCTTGGTACATGAATAAATTTCACCATTCTCCTGCCAGTGACTCACTGCAGGTCAGCTGGGACCATTGTCTTTAATTTTCTTATGTATTCATTCATTCAATCGTTTTTATTGAGCACTTACTGTGTGCAGAGCACTGCACTAAGCGTTTGGGAAGTACATGTTGGCAACATATAGAGACGGTCCCTACCCAACAGTGGGCTCACAGGTATGTACAGTAAAATCTAAGATGACAGCATCCAGAGTTCTCAAGGCACAAGTAAGATGTTCTTCAGGGAGAGCAACTGATGCATACTGCAAAAATGTGTTTGACAGAGCAAAATGAAATATTTCCTAGGGGAACTATGACTTAGACCACTTCCCTGTTAATCATGCCTTCCTCATTGTTGTGTTTCAGTGCTCTAAGTCATGCGGCGGTGGTTTTAGGGAGAGGCTAGTGCACTGCCCAGGACGTCATTGTGATTGGAAGAAAAAACCTAACTCCTCTGCCCAATGTAATGAGCATCCTTGTTCTCGCTGGGTCACCGGAACCTGGAATGTGGTAAATATTTGTTAAATCCCTGATTGCTCCCGAGTGAATTTATTAATATCTTTTTCCCTTAGGCCTATTTACTTACTACTTTCCTGCCTTTCATCTGTTGGTTTAGGAAATCAGGTTTTCTATTAGGTGAAGATCCAATGCTCTGGGTTCATTTATTGGCAGGAAAGGCCCTGAGACTCCATCAGCCAATTCGAACAGTTGATCCCCTTTGAGTTTGAAGTGAAGTGTTTTGAAAGGTCTGAGCTGGTTTCATCCTTACCTGAGTCCCCTAGTGATTGAAGATTAGCCAAAACTGCCCATCTTATGAAAGGAGGGAGTAGAGTGTTGCAGGCTTAGGAAGGAACACTCAGGAAAGGCCATGATAGTCAGTCAGTTGTATTTATTGAGTGCTTAGGTGTACAGAGCACTGTACTAAGTGCTTGGGAGAGTACAATGCAACGATATCCCAGACACATTCCCTGCCTAGTGGGAACTGGGGCAGAGGTAGAGCAGAGGCAGAAGCAGGAGAGCAAAAGCAGCAGTGAAAGGGCTGCAACATGGCTTAGTGGAAAAAACACAGGCCTGGGGTCAGAGGACTTGGGTTCTAATCCCAGTTCCACCTGTTGTTTGCTATGTGACTTTGGGCCAAGTCACTTCATATTTTTGTGCCTCAGTTTCCTCATCTGTAAAATGAGATTAGTTCCTTAGTTCCTACTCTCTTCTACCTAGACTCAGAGCACTATTTGAGGCAGGGGCTGTGTCCCACCTGTTAACCTTTTATCTATTCCTGCCCTTAGAACAGTGCCTGACACATAGTGAACACTTGAAAAAAAGAGAGGGGCCTGGGTAGCTGAGGACCTGGGTTCTAAGCCTGACTCTGTCGATTATTTGCTGTGTGACACTGAGCAAGTCATTTAACTCCTCTGTGCCTGTTACCTCATCTGTAAAATGGGGATTAAATCCTCCTCCCTCCAATTTAGACTGTGAGCCCTTGTGGAACAGGGACTGTGCTCAACCTGATAAGCATGTATCTATCCTAATTCTTAGAACAGTGCTTGACACATAGTTAAGCGCTTAACAAATAGCACTCAAAAAAATAAGGACTGGATGATGAAGTTTCACATTGGGAACCACAAACTGCAGTCCTGAGAATTCAGTACAGTGCTTTGCACACAGTAAGCACTCAATGAATGTCGTTGATTGACCTATTGAAAAGCTGTGTGGAAGAATTAATTATAGTGATAGTGCTCTGTGCATCTCACACTCCCCCTTCCCCCTGAACAGAGTTCTTCAAGATCTGTCCCGAACCACTGCGTATCATCGTTGCCATCTAACAAACAGGGAGGGCTGATTGCAGGGTGAGATAAAATGATTGCTGTTTATGCGATCAATCAATCATTCAATCAATTGTGCTTACAGAGTACCTACTGTGTTGAGAGCACTGTACTGAGCACTTGGGAGAGTACATTGCCACAGAGTAGGGAGACACGATCCCTGTTCACAAGGAGCTGAGAGTCCAAAAGGTGAGACAGATATTGGGTCTCAGTTAACTGTAAAATGGGGACTAAATTGGGAGCCCCATGTTGGACAGGGACTGTGTGCCACCTGATTAACTCATATCTACCCCAGTGCTTAGAACAGTGCTTGGCACCTAATAAACACTTAACAAGTACCACAATTATTATTATAGTAAAATAAATTAAGGATATGTAAATAGGTTCTGTGGGACTGAGGGTGGGGTGAATGTCAGAGAAGCGGCGTGGCTCAGTGGAAAGAGCACGGGCTTTGGAGTCAGCGGTCAGGAGTTCAAATTCCGGTTCCGCCAATTGTCAGCTGTGTGACTTTGGGCAAGTCACTTAACTTCTCTGGGCCTCAGTTCCCTCGTCTTTAAAATAGGGATTAAGACTGTGAGCTCTAAGTGGGACAACCTGATCACCTTGTATCCCCCAGTGCTTACAACCGTGCTTTGCACGTAGTAAGTACTTAACAAATACCATCATTATTATTATTATTAAGTGCATAAAGCAGAAAGCTCCTAGTGCCTAGATGACACAGAAGGGAGAGGGAGTAGGGGAAATGACAGCTTAATCAGGGAAAACCTCTTGGAGGAGATGTGATTCTATTAAGACTTTGAAAGTGGGGAAGGTGGTGGTTTGTCTTATATGAAAGTGGAGGGGGTTCCAAGCCAGAGGGACTTGGGTAAGGGGTCACTGGTGAGGTAGATGAGATTGAGGTACAGTTAGTAGTTTGGTGTGAGAGGAATGAAGTCTGTGAACTGGGTTGCAGTAGAAATCAGCAAGGCAAGGTACGAAGGGGCAAGCTGACAGTGCTTTAAAGCCATTGGTAAGCAGTTCCTATTGGATTCATTCATTCAATCATATTTATTGAGCGCTTATGTGAAGATGACTGTGGAATGTAAGGTGAACTACAACAAAAGACAAAATACACTATCATTTTAAAGCCTTCAGTCTGAAAATATCGAAGATTTATAGCATTAGTAGGAAGAGGAGTAAAGAAAAAAAGTGGTGGATTTTTAAAAAATAATCATTACATCACTTCCAGATTATTCTATTTACCGGATTATCTTCCTTCTGGCTCCTGTGTCAGAAAGCAATTGAATCATTAAAATCTGTGGTCATCTTCCTCTGAGAACTCTGTGTTATTCAACTAAAGTTGTTCCTACTAGTCCGTACAATTTTGATTTTATTTTCATAAGTAATTAAAGCTCAAATTCCTTATGACTGGGTGCTTAGTACAGTGCTCTGCACACACTAAGCACCCAGTAAATACGATTGAATGAATGAATTTAACAAAACCCTCCTCTAGGGCATATTTCATTTCCTATTCATTATAATTTCAAATCAATCAAGAAAGTGCTATCATAGTTTTCAACTACCAGCTAAACGTTCATAGGTTTTTTGTTGAACACACTGCAGATATGTTTATCTATTCCCAAGACTTGGTAAAATGCTTTAAATGCAGATATGAAGTTAAAGGCAAGGAAGGTAAATAATATTAGGAAAATGAGATTTTATCAGAAGTGGTACATTGGATGAGATATAATTAGCCATTCAATTTTTCAAAGTAAAGTTACCTTGATGTAGAGTCTCTTAGTGGAATCTTAAAAGCTAGAGATGAGGATGCTCAGGTCACTATGATAGTTGTGGTATTTGCTAATCAGTCAATCATATTTATTGAGAGCTTACTGTGTGCAGAGGACTTTACTCAGTGCTTGGGAGAGTACACCACAACAATATAACAGGGACATTCCCTGTCCACAATGATCTTACAGCCTAGAGGGGGAGACGGACATGATATAAATAGATTATGGATATATACATAAGTTCTGGGAGACTTGAGGGGTGGTGATGAGTAAAGGGAGCAAGTTGGGGTGATACAGAAGGGAGTGGAAGAGAAAAATGAAGGCTTAGTAAGACTATTTACTATATGGTAAGCACTGGGGTACATAAAAGATTATCAGATCGGACACCATCCTTGTCCCCTATAGAATGCACAGTTTAAGAAGGAGTAAGAAAAGGCATTTTATCCCCATTTCACAGATGAGGAAATGTACCCAAGATCACCAAATAAGTTACTCGCGGGCAATCGATCATCCAGTGGTATTTTTTGGGCACTTACAATATGCAGAGCACTGTACCAAGCACTTGGGAGAGTACAGTATAAGCGAGTTGGTAAACACATTCCCTGACCACAAAGAGCTTACAATAAATAATAATAATAATATGGTATTTATTAACCACTTACTAAGTGCCAAGTACTGTTCTAAGTGCTGGGGTAGATACAGGGTAATCAGGTAGTCCCACGTGGGGCTCACAGTATTAATCCCCATTTTGCAGGTGAGGTTACTGAGGCCAGAGAAGTTAGTGACTTGCCCAAGGTCACACAGCTGATGAGTAGACTGTGAGCCCCTTTTAGACTGTGAGCCCACTCTTTTAGACTGTGAGCCCACTGTTGGGTAGGGACTGTCTCTATATGTTGCCAACTTGTACTTCCCAAGCGCTTAGTACAGTGCTCTGCACGCAGTAAGCGCTCAATAAATACGATTGATGATGGCGGAGCTGGGATTAGAACCCACGACCTCTGACTCCCAAGCCCGTGCTCTTTCCACTAAGCCAAGCTGCTTCTCTGTAAAGGGGTGTGCCAAGAAAGGGGGTTCATATCGGATACCAGTACTGCAGTGATAAAGACTCCGACGACTCAATGCGATGTAAGATTACAGTTTTATCGGGTAGGAATACTCACACCCCAGAGTGCTCAGGGAGACCCAAGCAAAGCTGCACGGGGGAACCGCAGGGAGGATGCGGCGTTGCTTATCAAGCTGCCCATAGTGGGTCTCAAATTCCTTGTTTGTGTGCCCCCCCGAAATATATAGTATGAAGTAAACAAACCTATGAATCAGGCCAGGCCATTGGTATGAGGGAAGTGCATAGCAACACAATCTACAAACAATCCAAGCATCTTGCTCCACTCCTCACAACTGGCACATTCACCCTTATTGCCAGAAGGGCCTCTCGGGAACTGGTATGGGGACCAAATGCTAGTTTCTAGCCTCCTCGCCATAACTAGAGGGGATTACAATCTGGGTCTTCCGACTCCAAATCCTGTGCTCTTACCACTAGGACATGCTTCTTTTCATCACTCTGGAAATTCCCCAGACCCTAAATGTACCGTGGTTTTAGTCAGCTGTATGTCACCTTGTCTTCTAGACTGTACTTGTTGGAACTGAATGCTGAAAGTTTTGGATAATAATAATAATAATGATGGCATTTATTAAGCGCTTATTATGTTCAAAGCACTGTTCTAAGCGCTGCGGAGGTGGTAAAATGATCAGGTTGTCCCCCGCGGGGCTCACAGTCTTAATCCCTATTTTACAGATGAGGTAACTGAGGCACAGGGAAGTTGTGACTTGCCCAAAGTCAGCCAGGATTTGAATCCATGACCTCTGACTCCAAAGCCCAGGCTCTTTCCACTGAACCATGCTGCTTCTCCGGAATTACGAGAATAGATGTAATAGGAGTAATAATTATTATAATATATTTCATGTCCAACAAGTGTGACTGACCCCATCACCATGGTGGAAGGTGAAACAGCCAGGAGAAGGAAGTGTTTTCTGGATGTGTCATCTTGGTGACTGCTTCTGACTAAAGGATCATCAGGGGCATCTCATATGGTGGGCAGGTTGAGCAGGAATCCTGAAAACAGCTGGCCAATGTGGACAGCAAAGGCCACGGCAACTACTAAATCTGCTACCCTGGCAGCTGCCTGCTAGTCTTTGAAGCTGCAGGATAGCACCAGAAATACCGGTCCTAATCCTGGCTCTGCCAGTCTGCTGTGAGACCTTGGGCGAGTCACTTCACTTGTCTTTGCCTCAGTTCTCTCATTTGTAAAATGGGAATTCTACTACTGGTTCTCCTTTTGTTACTTATACCGTGAGCCCCATGTGGGACGTGATTATCTTCTATCTACCCCAGGACTTAGTACAGTGCTTGGCTCAGAGTAAGCACTTAAATACCATTTAAAAAAGTTTAAAAAAATAACAACAGTTATTACTCATTCGGTTCATACACTGCCCCAGCAAGATCACAAATGTCAGGGGCAAGAGAGAACGGATGGACTCGGAAACCACTAGCACTACAACATTTCTTTCATGCAGGTTTTCAGGTTGAAAGTCTTTGTGACCGCACCAAACCTTGCCTTGGTTTTTGAAAGGAAACTCTATCAATAATAGCAACAGTAACACTCTGTCCTTGTTTTTAATGGCATTTGTTAAGCACTTACTATGTGCCAGGCACTGTAGTAAGCATTGGGTTAGGTATAAGGCTCACAGTCTTAATCCCCATTTTACAGATGAGGTAACTGAGACCAGAGGAGCTGGGATTAGAACCCACACCCTCTGACTCCCAGGCTGTGCTCTGTCCACTAGGATACACTGCCTTTACCAGAAAGGATGAGAAGCAGCATGGCTCAGTGGCAAGAGCCTGGGCTTTGGAGTCAGAGGTCATGGGTTCAAATCCCAGCTGAGCCAACTGTCAGCTGTGTGACTTTGGGCAAGTCACTTAACTTCTCTGTGACTCAGTTGCTTCATCTATAAAATGGAGATTAAAATTGTGAGCCCCCTGTGGGACAACCTGATCACCTTGTAACCTCCCCGGCACTTAGAACAGTGCTTTGCACATAGTAAGCACTTAACAAATATCATTATTATTATTATTTTCATCCTCACCAGTTGAAATAGGTCCTTTGAGTTGATGTGGCACTCTTCTTACGGTAAAGAATGCCATAGTATTATAACTGTCATTTTGAAGCAGAAAACTAAATATGTTCATCTTCCAGAAGTATGATATTGAATTGCCTGAATGGTTTGGATATCAGCAATAGTTTGGAGTGTATTAAGGCATGGTAAGCATTGCTTTAATATTCCAAGCAACTCATTATCTGATTTTTTGATTATATGATATCTGATTATATATATATTATCTGATTATATGATAACATTACTTACAAGAAACAAGATCTTGATTCCTATGACTCATTCTGTTCATGTCGGAACACGAATAAAATGTTTTCAAAGATAAGAATCACTGTATCTCCTTTAGCTCAGATTTTCTTTTCCACAATGTTCAATTCACTGGGGCTCTTTTCATAGCTAGGCTAAAAATATTTCCAGTGTTTGATTTTTTAATCACATAATGTCTCTGCAGAAGCAGAATTTGGTGGGAGTGTATCAAGGAATCAAGGTACAATTCATCATGGGGCAGAAAGAGAAGTGGAACACTAGTTAGAGAATGGGAATCAAAAGACTTGCCCAGAGTACTGAGTTGGAGGAAGAATGAGAGTTCTTAATGAGTGGATCGACTGTCAAAGCCATAGAATAAGAATGATTTGCCTGGGGAGAAAATATATTCCTTTTATAATCTTACCACTGAGAAAATAGCAGAAATCAGGAAATAATCAGGAATTAATTGTGAAGTAGCAGTCTAAGTCTGAGTCATTTTTTCCAAGCTTCCAATTTAGGAAGCTTAAAAAAAAAAAGAGCAGGGCAAGGGTCCTTTCCCTCAAGGAAGTTACAATCTAGTGGAAATAAAGATGTAGGTCCTCTAGGGTGGGCTCCATGTTGACTTCCTAGACTCTCCCAATTCCCACACTGAGGACAGTCAGTGATACATACCTCAGCTTTCCTCAACAACTGGCAATTTCAGAGTTGTTCTTCAGAGGCGAGGGTCAAACTGAGAGTATTTCCATAATTCTCCATTCAGAAGTTTGCCAAATAACCTTTCTTTCTCTTCCAGTGCACCGTTTCATGTGGAGGTGGCCTTCAGCAAAGGATCGTACAGTGCATTAGCACGGAAAACAATAAAACGCAGGACCCCAGCCAGTGTGAACATGAACCTAAACCTCTCAAATTGCAGAAATGTAACACCCAGGAGTGCAGGATCAACACAGGTAGGGTAATGGATTTGATTTCTGATTATCAAGAAGGGGAATTTTCATAACTAAGTAATGTGCAGCTGTAAATATAGATACGAAGCAGCTGTAATTTTTTGACAAATATCCAGCATCACAGCAGAATCATAAGACAAGGAAGGTGCTTTTGAATGTCAGATGGTCTGGCCCATCACCTTCACAGAGGACTCCACCCAAATTATCCCTGAATTTTTTTGTTGTTTTATTTTGTTTTATTTAAGTGGTACTCGTTAAGCACTTGCTATGTATCAAGCACTGTACTAAGTGCTGGGGTGATACAAGATAATCAGTTTGGACACTACCTCTCCCATATAATAATGATGGTATTTGTTAAGCGCTTACTATATGCCAAGCACTGTTCTAAGCGCTGGGGTAGATACAAGGTAATCAGGTTGTCCCACGTGGGGCTCACAGTTTTAATCCCCATTTTACAGATGAGGTAACTGAGGCACAGAGAAGTTAAGTGACTTGCCCAAAGAGGCAGAGCCGCAATTTGAACCCACGTCCTTCAACTCCCAAGCCCATGCTCTTTCCACGGTTCGTAGGCTAAGAAAGAGGGAGTAGGATTTAATCTCCATTTTTACAAGATGAGGAAACTGAGGCCCAGAGAAGGTCACACAGCAGACAAGTGACAGAACTGGGTTTAGATCCCAGGGCATATGACTCCAAGGCCCATTCTCTTTCCTCAAGCACTTAGTACAGTGTTCAAGTGGTTAGTATGGTGCTTTCCATACAGTAAGTGCTCTATAAGTATGATTGAATATGAATATGCAAGGCCATGCTGCTTCCCCAGGAAATTTAGGGATATTTTTTATGGTATTTGTTAAGCGCTTACTATGTGCCAGGCACTGTTCTAAACACTGGGGTTAGATACAAAGTAATTAGGTTGGACACAATCCATGTCCCATGCAGGGCACACAGTCTTAATCCCCCCCATTTTACAGACGAGGTAACTGAGGCATAGAGAAGTTAAGTAACTTGCCCAAGGTGTCACAGGTTATCTTGGAACCCAAAGCAGTTGTCCACTGTTCGCTGGGCCCAACACAAAGATCATTAAGGAGAGCAATTTTCATTAATCTCTGCCCAATTTCCTGGACAAACTATGTCCAACCTGATTACTGTGTATGCATCCCAGCACTTAGACCAGTGCTCGGCACAAAGGAAGTGTTTGACAAGTAGCATTATAAAAAAATCTGCCCTCTCCTCTGTCAATTATACAGTTGACTGTGTATCACTTAAACACTTCGATACTCCAGCTATATGGCACTCAAGCAAACATCCTTATACTCTACTATTTCCACTACCTGTAATGCATTTTGTCTGTCTCTCCCATAGACTGGAAGGTCCTTGTAGATAGGGTTTGTTTACCAACTCTATTACATTGTACTTTCCCAAGCTCTGCACACAGTAAGCACTCAATAAATTCCACTGTCAAAGAACAATGATGAACGTTATCGAGATTTTCCAGGGCCGGCCTTGAAATTCAAGCTATTTACCATCCAGTTGTAAGTTTTAGTTTGTCATCACACTCTTGAGTAATACAGTGTTTATTATATGTGATCATGCTAATTTTCTATTGGTAATTTTCTTGGTTTTACCAGTTGTAACTTCCTCCCGTAACTATAAAAAATTTTGCATCCGTCTGGTTTCCCCATTAGATTGTAAGCTTCTTAAAGATAGAGATCATGCCTTTCCCCTCTCTTGTTCTCTGCCAGGCACTTAGTATAGTATTAGTACAAAGTAATGCTCAGTCAATACTGTTAATTGATTGATAGGTCTGACGATGGACCATTTCTAAGTTGACTATTCATTAATGTTTTCACCATTCTTTTTAGAATGCTAAGATGCCCATTTGTGAATAATTTTGGAACACATTATGGAGAGCACTCATCCTGTTGAAAACTTTGTGAAAGGTGTTTCTCCCTCTCCCTCCTCCCTGTCCACTTTTAGTCCCAGCTCGTTGGCTGCAATTTACTGATAAAAAATGTCCTGGCTTTGCTTTCCTTGAATTTGTATTAAGTTTGCTGATGATGGGAGAAAAGACTA
Source organism: Tachyglossus aculeatus (assembly GCF_015852505.1). NCBI lineage: Eukaryota > Metazoa > Chordata > Mammalia > Monotremata > Tachyglossidae > Tachyglossus > Tachyglossus aculeatus. Next base: position 75,977,298 of record NC_052068.1, read on the forward strand.
ACAGCCAACTTGGGGGTTCCAGCTCTCTGAAGTGGTTTACCTTACTTGAACCAATTAAAGGAGCCAAATAAGATTGAACTCTCGCCCAAAGACTAGACCCCAGGAGGTTTGATCAGAGGTTATCCCTTTAACAGGAAAGACACCTCTGTTTATATTTGTGAGATGATGATGTAACCTAAATTCGTAGGTGATTTCTAATTCTTAATCATCAGGACATGCAAAATGGTGCCCAGTCCTCTAATTGCCTCTTCCCCTAATTCTCATTTGCCCCCTCCCCCCCCCCCAGGCTCCCCTGGATGACAATCACATGGGTAGCTAGTGCGAATTTTCCATAGTAAAAATATTACCGGAGTATCAAACAACTGACCTCCCCTACCTTTATCTCATTTTTTAAGTTCTAATCTATCCTCATTGGCTTGCTCGCTTATCCCTCATAGAGAACACCTTCCTGCTCCCTTTGTGACTCCTCTGGCCATCCCTTCTTCCCATTTTCTCTGACCCATAAAGTACTGACACCAGGAATTCTGTCAGCACATCAGGAATGCTTTAACCTGTGGTAGGAGAGCTTCCTCAATCCATTCCATCTTGGCCCATGGACTCTACAGAAACAAACCTTTGACCTCTATCTTACCCTGAGTACTTTCCCTCATCCCCTCACTATGCAATCAGGTCTCCAGTATCTGGGGCCATGTGATCGGTCTGTGGATTATGTAGATCCTTTCCCTCTCCCCCTTTGATCAGCTGCCTTCTTTTTGTAAATGCTTATTTTGGCACGGCCCCTGAAGACTGAGCAGGGGAAACTCACTAGAGAATCTGGAGGTGAAACTCGCTACATATATTTGTTAGCCACTCTGGTGCAAAAGATCTGATGGGAAAGGGCACTAAAATGTGACACCAAAACAAGGATTTTGAATTGCTCTTTTAATCTGGTGTTTATTGGGCCTTTACTGTGTGTAATGGGGTGTACTTTGCAACTAATGGACCCAGGACTCTAAACGAGGCACTTGAGAATATACCATAAAAGAAACGGTCCCTTTCCTCAAAAGGCTTACAATCTAATAGGGGGGACAGGCAGGCAAAAAAATATATATAAACAACTACTTATGGATCACTTAATATGTACAGAGCCACAATAACACTTGGGGAGAATACATTAGAGTATGAAGATATAATGGTACAGACAGGCAAAAAAAATCTATGTATACACAATCACTTATTGAGCACCTAATACAGAGCACTACAATAACACTTGGGGAGAATACAGGAGAGTATGAAAACATAATGGTACTAATGGCATTTGTTAAGTGCCTACTATGTGCCAAGAATTATAACAAGGGCTGGGGTAGATACAAGTTAATGAGGTCCCACATGGAGCTCACAGTCTAAGTAGGAAGGAGAACAGGTATTGAATCCCATTTTGCAGATGAGGGAACTAAAGCACAGAGAAGTTAAAGTGACTTGCCCAAGGTCACACAGCAATTAAAGTGGCAGAGCTGGGATTAGAACCCAGGTCCTCCCCAGCCCATCCCCTTTCTACTATGCCACACTGCTTCTCATGATCCCTGGCCTCAAGGATTTTAAAATCTGTGGGATTGAAATTGAGTGTTCTGTATTGCATTCAATCTCACTACACTGTAAGACCAGGAGGGAAAGTATGGATACTATTGGTAACGGCAAGAACGTAGCAAAATTAATGAGTATGTAAATTAACAGGGCTATTGGTGGATGTATATTCATGAGTGCTAAGGGTATCAGTGGAATTGCCAGTGGAATTCATATATACACAATTGAGACTGGGTTGTCTGTGTGCCTTGCATGTCTCATTAGATGGCAACCCACTTAAGAGGGTTGTGACAAAGGTAGTGTTGCTTATAGCAGGGCCAGAATGTGGTGACAGACAATACCTGGTGATAATTAGCTTAACTCTCGAACAATTGTAAGAGAGACAGGCAGGAACTCATCTCTTACTGCCTTTATAAAAAGAACAAGCTAGTAATCAGAGGAGCAAAACCGAAGGGCAAGCCTCCCAGAAGCTCTCATGCCAATTGCCGACAGGGACTTGGATGAGGTGGACACTGAATTTCTGGCCCATACATTGTTGTACTACTCTCTTCAGAGCTCCTGTGTGATTTTTCATTCTTAAGACTAATAGTACTCATGGTATTTAACCTACTCACTGTATCTCAATCTTGTCTATCTCACCACCGACCTCTCACCAGTGTCCTGCCTCTGGCCTCGAACGCCTTCCCCTTCATATCCAACAGACAATTCATTCATTCGATTGTATTTATTGAGCATTTACTGTGTTCAGAGCACTGTACCAAGCACTTGGGAAGTACAAGTCAGCAAGAAATAGAGACGGTCCCTACCCAACAACGGGCTCACAGTCTAGAAGGGGGAGGCAGACAACAAAACAAAACGTGTGGACAGGTGTCAAGTCGTCAGAACAAATAGAATTAAAGCTAAATGCACATCATTAACAAAATAAATAGAATAGTAAATATGTACAAGTAAAATAGAGTGATAAATCTGTACAAACATATATACAGGTGCTGTGGGGAGAGGAAGGAGGTAGGGCGGGGAAGATGGGGAAGAGGAGAGGAAAAAGGGGGCTCAGCCTGGGCTTACTCTCCCTGCTTTTAAAGCCTTATTGAAGGTGCATTTCTTCCAAGAGACCTTCCCTGAGTAAGCCCTCTTTTCCTTTTCTTCAGCTCCGTTATGTGTAGCCCTGACTTTCTCCATTTATTCATTCCCACCTCCCAGCCCTACAGCACTTATACACATATCCAAAATTTATTTATTTACATTAATGTCTGTCAACCCCTCTAGATTGTAAGCTGACTGTGGGCAGGGAACATGCCCGTTACATTGTACTCTCTCAAGCACTTAGTTCAAAGCTCTGCACTCAATAAGCGCTCAATAAGTATGATTGATATGTGCCGTGCACTGTAATAGGTGCTGGGCTAGATACAAAACATTCAGGTCAGATACAGCCCCTAACCCATATTTAAGGGGAGGGAGAAGAGTCATTTAGATCCTATTTTACAGATGAGGAAACTGAGGCACAGAGCTGTTTAGTGACTTGCCCTAGGTCCCGCGACAGGCAAGTGGCAGATCTGGGATTGAAGCCAGGTCCTTTGACTACAAGGTTAGTGCTTTTTTCTACTAGGCCATAGAGTAGCAAGAAATATGGATTGCTAGCTTTACCTTTCTTCTATAAAAGGGCAAATCCTTATATAAATACCCCTTTCTCTGGGAATCTCCAAACTCAATCTTCCATGAAAGTGCTGAGAGACCAGGAGATGGGATGATAGTTTTCCTTTCTCACAGTCAGGGAAGCTGCATTCCCCTTTATTGTTGAAGAAACTGAGCCATGGGGGTGAGGAAACAGGATGTCCAAATGGAAAAATCACAGGTCTGGGAGTGAGAAGGACCTGGATTATAATTCTGACTCTGCCACTTGTCTGCCATGAGACCTCGGGCAAGTCTCTTAACTTCTCTTACCTCATCTTTAAAATGTGGATTAAGAATATGAGCCCCATGTAGGACATAAACTCTGTCTGACCTGATTAGCTTGTATCTACTTCAGCGCTTAGTACAGTGCCTGTCACATAGTAAGCAGTTCAAAAATGCCATTAAAAAAAACCTAAATTGGTAAGGGGCAGATCCCAGATTGGAGCCCGGGTCCTCTGACCTTCAGGCCCATGCTCTATCTGCTGTGTCACGCTTGTTCTCTGTGTACTTTTGTGTGTCGTCACACACATGACATTTTCTTGGTAGCCAAGGATGCGTGCATCTAGGACTGTTTTGGCTATGAAACAATCAGTGGTATTTGAGTGTTTTCTATGTGCAGAGCACTGTACTAAGCGATTGGGAAAGTTCAATGCAACAGGGTTGGTAGACATGTTCCCTGCCCATAAAAAGCTTACAGTCTAGAGGGGGAGATGCCTGTCCTTCCTGGTAGGACAGTGAAAATCTTGTGCTGGACTAAGTGAAGGAAGTTAGATTCCATACCCATTTTGTGCAACTAATGCCAGCTCTTCCCCTCACCAGCTGTGTGACCTCAGGCACACCACCTAACCTCTCTGTGCCTCAGTTGCCTCATCTGTGAAATGGAGATGAAATAACACCAGCCTTTCCCTCCTTCACAGGGATGTTGTGAGGATAATAGGTGATGATTAATGAGAAAGTGCTTCTGGAAAAATAGAAGTGTTCTTCCTGTTCAGAGTATTGTTATTACACCATATCCCAGGATGTGGCCAGAACACTGAAGGATTTAATTGCATTGGTCCTCTTTATTATTAAAACAATAAATATTTGCAATGTTTTTTCCATGTAATCAATGTGACCCTCTTAGCCCACAGCACAAACAATACTCACAATTGGGGGCACTATGGAATGAGGATCTCAATTTTCTCCCCACCTATCTAATGGAAATACTCTTCAGTTGGTTTCAAGGCTGTCCATCACCTCGCCCCCTCCTACTTCACTCCCTCCTTTCCTTCTCCAGCCCAGCCCGCACCCTCCGCTCCTCTGCCACTCACCTCCTCACCGTGCCTCGTTCTCGCCTGTCCCCCCGTCGACCCCCGGCCCACGTCCTCCCCCCGGCCTGGAATGCCCTCCCTCCACACATCCGCCAAGCTAACTCTCTTCCTCCCTTCAAAGCCCTACTGAGAGCTCACCTCCTCCAGGAGGCCTTCCCAGACTGAGCCCCTTTCCTCTCCCCATCCCCCCACCCTACCTCCTTGCCCTCCCCACAGCACCTGTATATATGTTTGTACAGATTTATTACTCTATTTTACTTGTACATATTTACTATTCTATTTATTTTGTTAATGATGAGCATCTGGCTTTACTTCTATTTATTCTGATGACTTGACACCTGTCCACATGTTTTGTTTTGTTGTCTGTCTCCCCTCTAGACTGTGAGCCTGCTGTTGGGTAGGGACCGTCTCTATATGTTGCCAACTTGTACTTCCCAAGCACTTAGTACAGTGCTCTGCACACAGTAAGTGCTCAATAAATATGATTGAATGAATGAATAAGACCTGCTTGCCCAACTGCAGTGTCTCTCATAGTTGAAGCCCAAACGGAAAACAATTCCCCTGAGACTTAAGAAACTGTTTTGTGTTACATTTTCACCAGTAACAAAAGCACCTTATGCTTCTCCGGAATTGAATGCTTTTTAGTCTGTGAGTGTTCTTCCCAGAAAGAGTGAAGCAATCATAGTTGCCCCGACACTGCAGCAAGCTTCTGCCTTATGGAGATGGTTGATAAAGCACGCAGTTGCCCTGGCAAACATATGGGAGGTGGGGAGGAGAGGTGTGAGGGAGAATGGGTAATTGTGCCAAGCCAAAGATCACAGCATCAGGTTTCTGCTACAGAGGCCCTTGGTGCCCTTTGGTTAGGGCAGCTGTGGCCTTCTGATTTGGGAGTCTCCAAATCTGCCTGCTTTGGGTCATCATCATCATCAATCATATTTATTGAGCGGTTACTATGTGCAGAGCACTGTACTAAGCGCTTGGGAAGTACAAATTGGCAACATATAGAGACAGTCTCTACCCAACAGTGGGCTCACAGTCTAAAAGTCATGACTTATCCCTCACCAAGAGAAGCAGAAGGGCAGAATGGCCAGAAACCAGGGCTCTCAGCACACTGGGCTGCAGGATGACCATGGGAAAAAATTCACCCCCCTGGCCCTTAGTCCTCATCTTGTATCTACTCAGAATTAGCACTTCCACATGGAACTGCAGAAATGGAGCTTATTTTCTTAGCCCTGAAACTCAAAAACCTAGTCTATAAAGTATCTGTGGACAAGGAACGTGTCTACCAATTCTGTTATATTGTACATTTCCAAGCACTTGAAACAGTGCTGTGCACAAAGTTAAGTGCTCAATAAATATGGTTGATTGATATAGTAATGATGATGGCATTTAAGCGCTTACTATGTGTAAAGCACTGTTCTAAGCACTGGGGAGGATACAAGGTGATCAGATTGTCCCACATGGGGCTCACGGTCTTCATCCCCATTTTACAGATGAGGTAACTGAGGACCAGAGAATAATAATAATAATAATAATAATAATAATAATAATAATAATGTTGGTATTTGTTAAGCGCTTACTATGTGCAAAGCACTGTTCTAAGCGCTGGGAGGAATACAAGGAGATGAGGTTGTCCCATGTGGGGCTCACAGTCTTCATCCCCATTTTACAGATGAGGTAACTGAGGCCCAGAGAAGTTAAGTGACTTGCCCAAAGTCACACAGCTAATTGGCATAGCCAGGATTAGAACACACGACCTCTGACTCCCAAGCCCAGACTCTTTCCACTGAGCCATGCTGCTTCTCTAATTGATATGAAGTGAAATGTATAGTCCTTTGTTGGAGGAGTTACTGGATGTTAAACATGGTTCTGAACAAAGTGTTACAGCAATGGTCGATAACGTGACTGTAAGTGACATACGATCACAAGCATCAGAACATTAGAAACACTGACATTACTAAGTATTTATAATGAAATTACTATTGGATGCCTAAAAACATTTAAAGGCAGCTCCATTTTTTTTAATTAATTTTGAATCATATTATGTCAAATTATTGCAGTTCATAAAATTGAAAGATAGTGATTTTTTTTAGTCATATTGTGTTTAAAAATCATTTTCAGCAGTTGGGGACTCTGCCCAAGAAGCAAGCCCATGTCCTTCATCAAGGATCTTACAATCTAATGCGGGAGACAGACCAGACAAAAATAATTTATAAAGAGTAGGACAGGAGGAAAGAACAAGTTTAGAGCAGGAAACGGTATCCAGATGACAAGGTGAAATAGCTAATACGTAATTGAATGAAAAGATAAATATATGAATGGAGAAATAAGAAAATGGGCTTGTACAAAAGTAGCTAGGATAGGAATAAAATAGGTAAGTGCTGGATTTTGGGTTCACGTGGCTGGGGTGTTGTGAGTTACTGGGTTCTTGTTCGAGGAGGGAGTTTTGTATGGCTTTCCTGTCTGAGGAGGGATTTTTGTATGGCTTTGAAGAAGGGGAGAGCTGTGGTCTGGTGGACTTGATGGGGAACAATGTGAGGGAGGGGTCAGAGGTGGTAATGAAGAGCAAGGTACAGTGAGATGGTGAGCCTGAGAGGAATGAGGCATGCAACGCACTGGAGAACAAAGGGTGGAGATGGTCTAGAAGACGGACAAAATGGTGTGAGCCTTGAATGAATGGTAAAGTGTCCCTTGTAGACTTAAAAAGTCTGCAGGCTGGTTCTAATTCTCACCTCCACCATGCTAACTCTTTTGGGCCCCGATCAGGTGGATCAGTGCTGATTTTTAAGCCGGTGTGAGTCATGATTTCTAAGAATGCAGACGTTTACATAGAATTGGAATGGGGCAATCAATCCTGTTCTGCCCCACTGTGCCATGAATAATAATAATAATAATAATAAAAATAGCATTTATTAAGCGCTTACTATGTGCAAAACACTGTTCTAAGCGCTGGGGAGGTTACCAGGTGATCAGGTTGTCCCACGGGGGGCTCACAGTCTTAATCCCCATTTTACAGATGAGGTAACTGAGGCACAGAGAAGTTTAGTGACTTGCCCAAAGTCACACAGCTGACAAGTGGCGGAGCTGGGATTTGAACCCCTGACCTCTGACTCCAAAGCTTGTGCTCTTTCCGCTGAGCCATGCTGCTTCTCTGCAGCGTGTGAATGGGGGCTGTGGTGATGATGATGGTATTTGTTAAGCACTTACTATGTGCCAAGCACAGTTCTAAGTGCTGTGGTAGTTACAAGGTAATCAGGTTGTCCCATGTGGGACTCACAGCCTTAATCCTCATTTTACAGATGAGGTTACTGAGGCACAGAGAAGTTAAATGACTTGCCCAAGGTCACACAGCAGACAAGTGGTAGAGCTGGGATTAGAACCCACGACGTCTGACTCCCAAGGCGGTGCCATTTTCAGTAAGCCACGTGGATTGCGATATCCAAAGTAGGTCCTGCTGACGTGTCTGTCCCTCCTGAAACCCTGGTGGCACTAATCCTGCCTTGGGAATCAGCCTGATGACTGGGCCAGAAGCAGCGTGGCTCAGTGGAAAGAGCACGGGCTTTGGAGTCAGAGGTCATGGGTTCAAATCCTGGCTCCACCAATTGTCAGCTGTGTGACTTTGGGTAAGTCACTTCATTTCTCTGTGCCTCAGTTACCTCCTCTGTAAAAGGGGGGTTAAGACTGTGAGCCCCCGTAGGACAACTAGATTACCTTGTGTCCTCCCCAGTGCTTAGAACAGTGCTTTGCACATAGTAAGTGCTTAATAAATGCCATTATTATTATTATTATTATTATCATTTATTATTATTATTAGTCCTTCTGCAGGCCTGGGCCACCCCTCACTTGCATCTGCCCCTTCAGCCCTTCTGACCCAGCTACCCTTTACCTAACTACCACTTAGGGCACATCCAGGAATTTTCCCTCCCCACAGCTCCCGTAAACATTGCTAAACCATCCTGCTGCCCCCACCTCCCCCAGGGCCCCAAACCACTGGGCCATTCACCACCCCTCAATAACAATAGTAATAATAATAATAATTTTGGTATTTCTTAAGTGCTTATTACGTGCCAGACCCTGTTCTAAGCACTGGGGGAGATACAAGGTAATCAGGTTGTCCCACATGGGGCTCACAGTTTAAATCCCTATTTTACAGATGAGGGAACTGAGGCACAGAGAAGTTAAGTGACTTGCCCAAAGTCACCCAGCAGACAAGTGGTGTAGCCGGGATTAGAACCCACAACCCCTGACCCTCAAAGCACCCTAGACACCAAAAAGGCTGGGGGGTGGGGAGGGGAGCACTGGAGCAGTTGAGAGGTGGTGGGCCCTGGAGGGGAGTGCCCAGGGAGGGGGCATTTCTCACACAATGCACACAACTGCCCTGGCAGGCAGTAGGGTGGCCTCTCAACTCCAGGAAATGGAAGATCCTGGCTGGGGCGGTCAAGGGCTCCGTGGAGCTCCTTTGGGGATCAAGAAGTCAGCTGGAGGGATGAAGAATTCTGACCCAACCCTCTGAATCTAGGTGTCACTGTGTGTGTGTGCGTGTGTGTGTATATACACACACACGCACACACACACACCCTTATACTTCTCTTGCAACCCAATTGACAAACATATTTCATATTCAGAGTCACTCAGGCATACCACGTAATGTTTACCTATCAATACATATGCATATATACTCACTCCCCACCACATATATATCTACATTTGTGTATATTTGTGTGTAGGTGTGTATATACACATGCCTACCTCCCCAGAAGCACACTTACGCAGGCAAAACAAATACACCCGCCCTCCACATAAATATATATACCTAAGTGGGAAGTAGCATCCAAAGAAAATAGGCCTGAGAGGCAGTAGACCTGGATTCTAATACGAGCTCTGCTACCTGCCTGCTGTGTGACCTTACCCAAGTCATTTAACTTCTCTGGCTTCAGTTTTTCCATCTATAAAATGCGGATTAAATACTTATTCTCCCATCCCCTTAGGCTGGGACTATGTCCTACCTGATTTCTTGAATCTACACCAGCTCTTCGCATGATGCTTGGCATATAACAAGTGCTTTACCAAATACCACGATTATTATTTATAAGGACATGGAAAACACACAGGAACACACAGAAATGCATAAAGGTGCACATCACGACTACCAGCTGGGATGTAAGAAAGGCAGAAACAGACCTGGGAAAGTGAATACTCCTCCCTATGTGCCCTGTTCCCCCATCCCTGGGCCAAGCCAGGGCAGTGCTGTCTGCAGACGCGGCAGAGCTTCCACTCACTGTCGTCTGTTTCCTTCTCTCAGATCCTCCATGCAGCGGTGATAAGCTGTCAGCTCATTTCTGCCAGAAGCTGAAAGCCATTGGGAAATGCTCCACCCTGGCTGTGAGGGCTCAGTGCTGCCATACCTGCCCCAGACCCCCGATGCTCCACTCCAGGAGACACAGGAGTCAGCAACGCCACAGAAAACCCAAATTCCTCTGAGACCATCCTCCGCCAAAGACAGCAACGGTCTGCTGGGTATGATGAGCGACCTGGGCGCTGGCTGCAACATTCAAGGTTCCCGTTTCCATCTTTTATTTGAAACTTGGATCCCTTCACCCCTTCCCAAACAGGAAAGAATCCACACCCTAATGGGGAAACTCTGCCTGAAAAGAAATCCCACTGCCTTCTTCTAGCCCTCAGCATGATCTACTGTCAAAGGATGGGGAGACATACTGTAACATCTGCCAACCCTATGGGGAAGATGAGTTGCCTGGGACATCTGGGGGATGGATTCCATCATTCTTGACTGAGTGTGGGTATGGGGAACTCTAGAGTCTAGAGGCTAGACTGCAATACAGCTCTGCCCTGCTTAAGGAAGAGAGCTTGCTTCAATTCCTTCCACCCAACAACACAGCTATCTCTAGGCCCAGTGCCACCCGTGCAAACACCAGTCCAAACCAACATTTCAATCCCTTCTTCCCTCAAACCCAAAGGGAGGGGCAGAAAGCATTTGTTTCGTTCTGAGGTAGGCAGAAGAAAATCAGTCCCCCATCAATCAATCCTATTTATTGAGCAATTACTGCATGCAAAGCACTATATTAAACGCTTGGGAGAATACAGTAAAAGAGTTGAAAGACACGTTCCCTATCCACAATGGAAGATCAGCAGCTTCTAGGTATTCCAATACCCTTTAGAGACCATAGCCAAATGTCAGGATCTGGACTTTCTTTCATGTTGATTGGTAGCCCAGTTAGCCAAGTGATGAGTTTGCGGCTGTAATTTACAAACAGTTTAATCATTACCCTTTTAAAGACAATAATAGTTCACCTAATTGGTCTTTGAAGGAGGTTTTCTTCCATGGCAGCCAAAACCTCTTGAAGTTCAACTAGAAACCCTTCCTTTGAGTCCACTTCCTCTCCAAAAGCTAGTGTTTCTTACTTTCCTCATCAAGCATCTTAAACACCAATGAGGATTTTTTCGAAAACCAACATATAGTCTGACTATTACTTCTTTGTCCAATTCATTGCCACCTTGGAAGCAGTGAGAAAAGCAGCGTGGCTCAGTGGAAAGAGCCCGGGCTTGGGAGTCAGAGGTCATGGGTTCTAATCCCCGGATCCACCACTTGTCAGCTGTGTGACTTTGGGAAAGTCACTTAACTTCTCTGTGCCTGTTACCACATCTGTAAAATGAGGATTAAGACAGCCCCATGTCGGACAACCTGATTACCTTGTATCCTCCCAGTGCTTAGAACTTTGCACATTATAAGCGCTTAACAAATGCCATCATCATTATTATTATTATTGGAAATATTTGAGGAGTTATCTGTTTTCATTTGTTGTTGTTTTTCTTCCTTTTGACCCATTTTTTTTTCAATTATGTTTCATACGCTATCAAAGGATATTCCATGAGGGTGCTTATGGCATCTCTAAAAACGGACTAGATCCTTAGCTAGAATTGATGGAACCGATCAGTGATTTTCAATCTTTCTTTTCTTTTTGATAGTGCTATTCAGGAGATGTTTAGCCTATTTCCTCTAATACTAGAATACTCTTGAGGAAGGGGGAGCAACTCGATAGGTCTATAATGGAAAATTAAAGCTACATTTATTGAGACAGAGTGATCCATTTATAAAATAGTAAATTATCCACCTGCAAACAGATTATCCTCATCCTTTCTAAGAAACATGAACCCTACCTGATGTATCATCTAGAGCGACCCCTTGGCAAGCTCTGGATTAGCTTAACTCTTTGAATCCAGCGTGGAGAAGCAGCGTGGCTCAAGAGAAGCAGTGTGGCTCAGTGGAAAGAGCCTGGGCTTTGGAGTCAGAGGTCGTGGGTTCAAATCCCGGCTCCGCCACTCATCAGCTGTGTGACTTTGGGCAAGTCACTTCACTTCTCTGGGCCTCTGTTCCCTCATCTGGAAAATGGGGATGAAGATTGTGAGCCCCACATGGGAAAACCTGATTACCTTGTATCTACCCCAGCGCTTAGAACAGTGCTTGGCACATAGTAAGCGCTTAACAAGTACCAACATTATTATTATTATTATTATCCCTTTATGAGTCAATCATGGAAACAATTTGAATAGTCTAGGAGAGATTTCTTTGAAATGTAGTGACTACACATTTGCCCCAGTGCTCACCATGCAGTTCCATAAGAGAACAATATATGCCTTGTAAAACAAAGGAGGGCAGATAGGCCTTCCCCCTCCCTTCACTCACACATTCTCTCTCTCTCTCTTTCTTTCTCTCTCTCTCTTTTTCTCTTTCTCTTTCTCTTTCTTCCTTGCTTAAGCCCAGTTCCAGAAGAAATATCCTTTCCAGGTACCAGTGGTCTTTGCCATCCCCAGCTGAATAACTTTCCTACCATCTCAGAGAATGGGAGCTGCCCTAAGGACAGAGGGGTGGACCAGGGCAGAATTACCAGGGTCATCAAGCTTTTGGCTTCCACCAGAGCACCTCCAATTCCCTTCTCAAACCACCTCCTGGACCTGCCCCTGGGTCCTTTTCAGTTGACCTCTCCTGGCCCCACCCCTGGTCTCCTGCCCACTGACTTCCCCTGAAACCACTCCTGGTCTCCTTCCCATTGACCTCTCTTGGGCCTTCCCCAGTCTCCTCATCAACCTCTCTTAGACTTGCCCCTATGATTTGTCCTGGTTCTGATTGCCTTCCCATGCCTCCCACAAGACCTGCCTCGGGTCCTCTCTCTGTGCCACTTCCTGCTTACCACAGTCCCATTCCTGGGCCCTCCTCCATGACCTCTTTTAGGCCTCCCCTCTGATGAGTCCCATACTTGAATTCCCTTCCCCTCTCTCCATGCACTTCTTATGAGTACAAGGGGTTTGCTTTCTCATGGTTCAGGACTCCTGTGGAGAGCCACGTCATCTCCACAGAAATCTGTGGGTCAGAGAACCAGGCTCAGCACTGTCCTAGATAAGTGACTGGATGGTGGAGCTGATTTTCTCCCTGTGATAGGAACTCTCTAGGTTTCTGCTCTCCCTTATCAAAAAGGGCTTAGTACAGTGCTTTACACTCAGTAAGCACTCAATAATATCATTGATTGATAGAGGACTGAACTTTAATTTAGATGGAGCTTTGAAAGATCAGGAATGGGCAGCAGCCCCTAGCCCCTTGATCTGTTCGTGGGACTGGTGTAATGCATGAACTTGTCTGCTATGTGACCTTGGGCAAGTCACTTGACTTCTCTGTGCCTCAGTTACCTCATCTGTAAACTGGGGATTAAGACTGTGAGCCTCATTTGGGACAGGGACTGTATCCAACCTGATTACCTTGCATGTACCCGAGTGCTTAGGACAGTGCTTGGCACATAGTAAGCTCTTAAAAGATACCATTTCATTCTGATCATGACTACTTGTCTGAGGAAATGTAGACTGAGAGGCATCGTTAGAGGTTTAAAGAGAATGGAAAAACAAATCCTTCCACATTCTGAGGGTGTCACTGCTCTTCATCTCCCTAACAGTTGCAAAGCTTGATCCGAAAGCATGGAGATAAGGGTCAGACCATGCATTTGTACTTTCCACTGCTGCCTACAAACCATTCCCAACTCTCTAATCATCACTCCTCTTGGTCCCAGAGAGATTCCAGCAGGGAAGGTCCTGAAGGCCGAGCCTTCGGCCCATGGCAACAGGACAGGAAACACTAGTCCCTCCCCTCAGCAGTGACTCCCTGCCTATTTGCCAAAGAGAGAAAGCATATTCAGAGGGGTAGTGATGCTATCAACCAGCTGCCTAACCTGGAAAGAGACTCAACTCCAGCGAGTCAGTGCTCAGGGCTGGCATCCGTGTACTCGGCTGCAACTCTTTGGTACCTCCTGGTTGAATTCAGCCTCAAAACCCAAAGGTGAATCCAGAGCAGCCACTTCCCTGGAGCCACTTTTTTGGTCAAACTCAAACCCTTTCTGGGTGTTTACACTGATCGCATTTCTCATAATTGGAGGGAAAAGTCTACGATCAGAAAGAGCATTTTGGTTGGCAGCATATAATTAAGTGTGGATTCAATTCGTGGTCTCCCTTCTACTTAGAATGTGGGACCTGATTATCTTGTATATCTCAGCGTTTAGTATAGTGCTTGGCACATAGCGCTTAACAAATACCACAGTTAAGTGACTAGCAATTCCAGAGTGATTGCCACTGCTTCTCAAGTTAAATGGAATGAATAGTCTATGGAAGGGCTAAGTTCTTAACTTCTTAGTGAAAGTCCCAAATTTTCTGAGTCTTTCCAAGAGCATGCAGTAAAGCTCCCTTATAGAGAACCCACCCCTCACCTCCCCCCTGCCCCCACGCCACACACACACCTCCTCCCATTCCCCGCCAGGAACGGTAATGAGAAAACCCTATATGTTTGTTGACTCACGTTTCCCAAGATCAATGTCCTGTGAGAGAAATGTTCTCAGTGGTAGAGGTCAGACCAGAGATCACTGAGACAGTTTGATTGCAAAGAAGCAAATTCAAACAGGAAATATTTTCAGACACACCTGCAACTGCACACAAATTAAATCATATCCATAGTTTTATAGTGAGAAAAATTATTCCCATCTATGGCAGTGTATACCCTTTTAAATCAGCTGTTCAGCAGCATGGTGCTATTGAACAATGGTGCTAATATCTGGATGGTGGCAGAATTAATATAGTAGATATATATATATATATAATGTATCTGATTAAAATAATACTTCACAGTGTTGCTGGCCAACACCTATTTTAGTGCTTTTATACTATGCGCTTGAATTTTATATTAAGTGCTTGCTGTTTTATTATTTTCCAGTACTGAATGTTGAATTTTCCCACAAGTCTCTTTTTTGAATGGAAAGCTGATTGGAAGCTATATGACTTGGATAAAGTTTGAGGTGGGCTAGGATCGAGGTGTAGAGGATGAGATATTTATCTTTAGCCCAGAAATGGATTCTCAGCGTTGCTGCCATATTTTTTTTTTCCCAGTGTGTTGATCCCTTAAATGTAAATCAGCAAGATGTTGGCATCCTGGGCAGGGCATTTAGTAGGGCATTCGGTGGTGCCCAAATGTCAACTATCAGAGAAGAATGTGAGCATTTTGCTGATCTTAGTCAGTGGAAAAACCCAAAGTACTTTTAGGCAGCACTAAGGCTAGAGGGCAAGTCAGTAACCTAAGTTAGTTTAACATAGCTGCTGGTTGCATGGGCTGTGGCTTTTGTCATTCTCGCTGATGGATATACTCAGTCTGTCTAGAGCCAAAGTTGTACTGTGCAGAACCCAAGTGGGATTAGTTATCTTAGCAGAGGCCCAAGGTGACTAAGCGTCTGAAGCAGAAGAGGCTACTAACTACCAAAGTAACATAGCCAGGATCTGCAGAACAAGAAATAGGAACAAGTGTTCTCAAGGTGAGTGGGAATGAAAAGCAGGAGCAAGCTGGCCTTCCCAGGAGGTGAGGAGAAGGGGAATGTGGTGGTGGGGATCGGTAAGGATCAGGGGTTACCAGAAGCGGGGTGGCGGTGAGCCAGAAACAGCCAGGGTAGAGGCTGGGAGTGAAGCCAAGCCTTACACCCCTCATTCCCCATCTTGGGGGCAAATGGGTAGAGCACCACCATTGCAGGAGCTGGAACCCCTCCCTCCCACTTATGTTGCCTCGCTTTTCCTAACGAGACACTCATCAAGTGACAAAGAGCTGTAATTTGGCCACCCCTAACTTAGGTCCTTAAAGATGTCTTGAAGGGTGGTTTTAATTGGCCAGCTCCTGCCCCATCCCATCAGTCAATACTACTTATTGAGCTCCTATCAGAAGAGTTCACCAGAAGCCAAAGCCAAGATCCCCAACTCCAAGAAGCTTTCCATGAAAGTGAAGGTGCTACCCGACCCCATAGTTCTGTGATTAGTGAAGACACAAAAATAATTTGCCGGGTCCCAATATCTGCAGGATGAAAGGTATCCCTGAAAATGTGAGAGCCAGACAGCTCTCTGTACTGGGCCAGTTCTTTAGAGGAAATAAAGATTCCCTGTTTCCCTCTGTCAAGGGCACACAGGTAGGCACAGGGTGGGTGGTAAAAGAAAGCATCTGATCTCCCACTGCCTGCAGGCATGTTGAGCTATATGAGTGAATCAGCATCTACAGCATGAGTCCACTGGCATCCTTGCAAGTTTGAGCAATGGTTCCAAGATATAAAACTGATCTTCCACTTTTTTTCTCCGAAGTTATATTATTAGAAAACTGTGGGTGGAGGAGTACACTGGGTGTGTCCCAGACAGTCCAGTTGGCCTGTTGCACCACTGCATAGTCCTATCGTATAAGGACCCTGCCTTCCCTGCTTCTTCTGTGGGGCATCTGGAAGATTCCCTAACCCCACCACTAAATGGGATGAATTCACGTCAGAGTCTTACAACAGACTGTAACATAACCTAACCTCCTGCCGCATTAATAAATTGTCAAGATTATTTGCTGTGTCTGTGTCATTTGTGGATGGGATCAAGTCTCCGCAGTGGCATATGTGGAGATGCTCCTTGTCTGGGATCTGACCTACCTCTGTCATTCCTTTTTGTTCCCTGTTCTTTCTCATGTTTCCCTTTTCCCTTTTCCCAAATGCTCTCCTGCTCAGCCAGGATAACACCAACTTTGCACTTTCCCAAGTGAAGAACTGAGGGGTCAATTAGTCATTCCTAGTCCTGTACCTGCTTCCACATAAGGTAAATATAACCAGCAAAGAGGGCCACTTTACAAACAGATCGGAGGCTTGGTTGGGCACATAGTGCCTGGATTTGCGATCAGAAGAGCCAGGAAACTCAGGTTCTAAATGGTAAGTGTGGAAGAGAGGATTTGGGGGCAGATTAGTGCCCAGAGTGAAATATTTCCTGGCAGTGGGGGAGTGGAAGGAAGAGGCATAGAGTGGAGTCTGCCCTCTCCAACTAAAACCCACAGCCTAGCTCCACTATATGGGCTAATAGGCCCCCTGCCACAGGCAGTAGCTGCCTTCTGGGACTCCAGGGGAGCACACAGTTCTCCCATTTCAAAGACTCCCCAGCACTGGTTACCAGCACAATGGGAGCACTGCCTCCAGACAAGAGCAGTGTGGCTTAGTGGAAAGAGCATAGGCCTGGGAATCAGAGGACCTGGATTCTAATCCCTGCTCCACCACTTGTCTGTTATGTGACCTCGGGAAAGTCACTTAACTTTTCTGTCCCTCAGTTACCCCAACTGTAAAATGGGGATTAAGACTGTGAGCCCCACGTGGCAGGTGGACTGTGCTCAACATGATTAACTTATATCTACCCCAGTGCTTAGTACAGTGCCTGGAACATAATAAGTACTTATAACAAATACCATTGCTAAAAAAAGGGCAAGAACCCAGGTTGCCGAAGAGACAGAAGAAGGCTGTTTTGCACTGTGCCTGTCTTCTGCTGCTGAGAGTGACACAGAAGAAGATTGTATGGGTAAGTGTCTACGTGGGGCAGGTGGAAAATGTGCATGTGAGAAAGAGTAAGACAATATATGTGAGAGAGAAGGATGTGTGTGGATATTTGTGAGACTTTTTTCCCTTCCCTAACCTCAACCATCCTTGCCCCTCTGGTAGCCTTGGCCACTCATACTAACTGCCACACATAAAGTTCATTTCATTCACCAGTTCCACAGCCTTTTGTTCTACTAAATAATGTCTGCGTGAGCTAATCAAGTGACAAATGTTAGTAATGCTTTTTTTAGTAAATGCTTTTTTTTAGTAAAGCTGTATTCATGCTTTTTCAAGTGTGTGGCCCTCCTGTGAAGGTATGACTGCAAAACAATCCATCCTCAAGAATGAATCCGACCAGCCTGTCTCGAAGACACTGGAAACATAGTCTCAAATGATGCCACAGAGCAGGAGATTTGGGAGTCGATGACAATAGGAAGATAACCCCAGCATGGGACCACCAACAGGCAACTGGCCCACCTCAAGCAGAAGCTTCAAGAAGATCATGATTCAGAGAAGCAAATTCCAAAACAGCTCTACACACACAAAAACATCTATCTCTACGTTTGCCGGTCACCCGTACGCACAGATGAATTCTTACTTTCAGTGGCATCATCATCAAGCTCGACAGACTGACATACAAGGTAATCCCGCCGTATCCACAGGGATTGGTTAGAAGAACCCCCAACAATGAGGTGAAAGTGCAAACACCAACTGCGTCCTGTTGCCAGCTGCCCCTATGGCATTAGAAAGTTTATCCAACAATTCGTAGCTGCCCAGACTTTCTATAGGGGAGCCCGGAGGTGGCCAGCTAGTCACTGAAGAATCGAGTCCACAGCCACTGGAGACCAAAGAGTCATGATTAGAAGTCCAGACAACCACGAATAGCTGAAGCTGTGATCCAAAATCTGTGAATGGTAAGCGAGTGCTATATACCCTGTCTTCAGCCAGTTGTAGATTATGAAAATGGAAGAATTCTGTTCCTATTAGATAGTCTCTGGCTCCTGCTAACATGGTGTAGAAAGCCAAAAGTCAAATAGAGAAGCAGTGTGGCCTAATGGAAAGATCCCAGGCCTGAGAGCGCAACTAGGTTCTAATCCCTCCAACCAGTTGCCTGCTGTGTGACCTTAGACAGTTCACTTCCCTGGACCTCAATTTTCTCATTTGTGAAATGGCAATTAAAACTGGAGGCCCATGTGGGACATGGACTATGTCCAACCTGGTTACCTTATATCTACTCTAGCACTTAGTACGGTGCCTGGTTCATTAATAAGCACTTTAGAAATACTGTAAAAAATGGATTGAAGTTCTCACATTTTTTTTCCAATCCCCTGAATCCCCCTCTCAGGATCACACCTGGAGAGTTTCCAGTACTCTACCAGATTTGACTATGGGAGAAAGAGTCAAACAGAGGCATACCCATTCCATTCCTAGCTTGAACAGTGGCTAGCGAGTGGAAGGCATTCTGTTAAAAGTCAAAACTCACCTTTGCTAGGCAGCAGCAGCCTGGGAGAGAATCGAGGGTGGAGATTCAAGTTTACTGCGTGGAAGAAGGCCATGGTAAAACACTTCCATATTTTTACCGAGAAAACTCTATGGATATACTACCAGAACAATTGCAGGGGGAGTGGGGGCTTTCTCATCCATTCATTCAATTCAGTCATATTTATTGAGCACTTACTGTGTGCAGAGCACTGTACTAAGTGCTTGGGAAGTATAAGTTTCTGGGAGAGATGCATCCATGGAGTCGCTATGGGTCTGAGACAACACGAAAGCAGAAGACAAAGACAATCTCCTGAATTGATCTCCAAGTTCCCTGAAATCAGGCTGAAGTGGATAGCTAGTCATTCTGTTAATGAGCAATCAATCAATGATATTTACTGAACGATTACTGTGTACAGCACACTGTACTAAGTGCTTGGGAGTACTACATACAGAGTTGGTAGACACATTCTCTGCCCACAGTGAACTTACACTCTAAGGGGAAGCTTGCAATTCGGACTTAACACTCTAGTTTGCAGTTTGCAAGACCTAATGCTCTGGATTCTGAATGCACTTCTACAGTTGGTGAATTAACAACTTAACTTGGCAAGGTAAGACTCAGCAGCAGCTTTATCAGTGTATTGAAAACCAGCATGGTCTAGTTGGCCTGGGAGACAGAAGGTCAGGGATTCTAATGCTGGCTCCACCACTTGTCTGCTGTATGACCTTGGGTAAGTCGCTTCATTTCTCTGTGCTTCAGTTACCTCATCTGTGAACTGGGGATTAAGACTGTGAGCCCCACCTGGGACAGGCACTGTGTCTAACCTGACTTGCTTGTGTCCACCCCAGTGCTTAATGCAGTGTCTGGCATACAGTAACTGCTTAACCATTACCATTATTATTGTTATGCCCTGTACACTATGATACATTCAGGGGTGATAGAACTAAGATTAAGGGAACTTTAGGCCCCACTTTCTCTGAATTTACTCTGGATATCAATGGTATGATGCATCAATGGTATGTCTCATTAACCTTCCCACATTCCAAAAAGAAAGGTAGGTATTAAGATTCATCTCTTAAGGAGAGGGAAACGAAATTATGTGCCAGCAAATCCCTTAGAGGCAGAACTGGAAATTGAGTTGGGAGTCTCTCAATAACTAATCTTGCATCATTTTCGCACACTGCCATTGCCCCTTCTCAATTATGACTATCAATCAATTGTATTTATTGAGCGCTTACTGTGTGCAGAGCACTGTACTAAGCGCTTGGGAAGTACAAGTTGGCAACATACAGAGACAGTCCCTACCCAACAGTGGGCTCACAGTGTAGAAGGGGGAGACAGAGAACAAAACCAAACATATTAACAAAATAAAATAAATAGAATAGATATGAACAAGTAAAATAAATGGAGTAATAAATATGTACAAACATATATACATATATACAGGCTATGTCAATTGTATTGAGCACTTACTGGGTGCAGAGCACTGTACTAAGCACTTGGGAAAGTACAATACAGTAATAGAGACAATCCCTGCCCACAAGGAGCTCACAGTCTGGTGGGTTGGAACTGAAGTGCAGGGTATGTTGGGTAAGGCAATGCCTACGGAAGAGTTGTTTGGTTTGATACTCAGACATTCCTTAGCAGGGGTCACCCAGCTATCAAGACTTGATTAATATGGCACCTCTGGGAAGTCAAACGTTTTGGAGAATTGATCAAGACTGGCTTGAGATAGTAAGAAAGACATGGCTTCAGGGGAACCACCTCAAGAGGGTAGAGAGGGCAATAGTAGTTGGAAATTTGAAAGTGCCTAGCCTCCCTCAGTCTTGGAAGTGGTCACTGCGCTATCAAAGAAGGGAATACCAGCTCAAGATGTGAGGGTTGGAGTCTCCCCCAGAGAAATGCTCCAAGTCCAGGCAACCTTTTGCATGACCCCATTATGGTATACTGTATGCCCAATCTAATACTTTCAGAAGCATGTAAAATGGAGGATTACAACGCAAACTATGTATTCCTTCTTATAGCATATTGAGCAAAGTGGTGCCCAATAATTGTTGTGTACTTTGTGGCTCTTCCTCTCCCTAGGGAAGTGATCTATTTTTTATTCCTGCCTCATGGGGGGCAAATGTCTGATTCCCACCCTCCATATTGAGGTGCTGGGTTCAAGAGTTCCAGGTGCAAGGAGCTGCGTGAGCACCCAGTGCTTTGAACAGTGCTTTGTACATAGTAAGCACTTAATAAATGTCATCATTATTATTAGCAGCTATTGAGTCTGCTCATTGATTGTCAGAGAAGTGAGAGATAGCAAGACTGAGAGATTGAGAGAGAGAGAGGTGGTGAGAGAGAGACAGTGAGACAAAAGAGGCAGCAAGACAGCGAGAGACAGAGACAGTGAAACAGAGTGAGAGACAGAGACAGTAAGAGAGAGAGAGAGAGGCAGGAAGACAGAGACAGCAAAACAGCTAGTGAGAGATTGTCAGAGAGGCAGCGAGACAATGACTGAGAGACAGAGAGACAGAGACAATGACTGAGAGAACTAGTGAGACAGAGACAGCAGATCTGAGACACAGTGAGACCGAGAGAGTTTGAAGGAGAGGGAGACAGACTGTGGAAGTGGGAGGCACAGAATGATGGAGACGGAAACTGAAGAAATGGGAAAGAGAGATTGAGAGACAGATTGAAATGCGTGTGTTTTGGAGTGAAAAGCAGTAGGTTCCTCAGGAATGTCAAGATTACCAAGTTGTGCAGGGTTTTCCTCAGGACAGTAATAATAATAATAATAATAATGGCATTTATTAAGCACTTATTATGTGCAAAGCACTGTACTAAGCGCTGGGGAGATTACAAGGAGATCAGGTTGTCCCACGGGGGGCTCACAGTCTTAATCCCCATTTTACAGATGAGGGAACTGAGGCCCAGTGAAGTGACTTGCCCAAAGTCACACAGCTGACAATTGGCAGAGCTGGGATTTGAACCCATGACCCCTGACTCCAAAGCCCAGGCTCTTTCCACTGAGCCACACTGCTTCTCAGTAGTTCCAACTAGAAGGTGCTTAAGTGAAAAAAGTGAGGTGCCAGGAGGGGAAAGGTTTTGAGCAAACGGAAGACCCGTGCTGTCATCATCACACCTGTGAACAGCCCAGCTAAACCAATTGGCACTGCCAGTGGTGGGCAACTGATTAGAGGCCCTGGGGCTGGTCAAGTGCCACTCAATTGCTGCTGCTTTTCTGGGAGTGGAATGTGTTTCTGTGAAAAGGGCTCGTGTCCAGGGCCCGAGTGCAGTGTGGGAGTGCCAAAGTAGCCTCTTCAGCTACGCAAATAGGGAAGGGGAGGGAGGGCGACCGTCTGCCCTTTGTGGGCATTAAATTTTTTTTGCCATATTGGAAAGGTGTGTACAGCTGTGGGGGAAGAGGGCAGAGGAAGGAGAGAGGCCTGTTCATTTGCATGAGAATGAAAGAATTAATTTATATAGCTTTGGTCATCTTCTCCCATCCCTAATACAGATACCTGTATGGCTTAGTGGAAAGAGCTCGGGCTTGGGAGTCAGAGAGGGCATGGGTTCTAATCCTGGCTCCACCTCTTGTCTGCTGTGTGACCTTGGGCAAACCATTTAACTTCTCTGTGCCTCACTTACCTCATCTGTAAAATGGGGATTAAGACTGTGAACCCCATGTGGGACAACCTGATTACCTTGTATCTACCCAGCACTTAGACCAGTGCTTGGCACATAGTAAGCACTTAAATACCATTATAGAGAAGCAGCATAGCTCAGTGGAAAGAGCCTGGGCTTTGGAGTCAGAGGTCATGGGTTGAAATCCCGGTTATGCCAATTGTCAGCTGTGTGACTGGGCAAGTCACTTCTCTGTGCCTCAGTTCCCTCATCTGTAAAATAGGGATGAAGACTGTGAGCCCCCTGTGGGACAACCTGATCACCTTGTAGCCTCCCCAGTGCTTAGAACAGTGCTTTGCACATAGTAAGCACTTAATAAATGCCATTATTATTATTACTACTATTAATGCCTCTTGCCCTATAATATAGCCACCCACACCTCTGTTCCCGTGCCCGAGGAGTTTTCAGCAGTTTTCCTTCTACATCTGGACTTCCTTTGTCTCCCTGCTTTCCATCTCTCCTAATGATCCAGTCTCAGGCTTGGTTTCAGTACAATTTTTGCTTTGATCCAACATCTGCCACTGGAGCTACCACGGCCATCGGTATGCTTTGACCACGGAAAGGGGATGTAGGTTTGTGCATTAACAGAGCTTATGACTGGCAGGAATGCAGATAAAGTTGTAAGGCTGAAGGCCAGGAGTAAGATGAAAAGTTAGGATTAGGAACTACCACAAGCTCTAACTGTAACTGGTTGAGACCAGGAGATGGGGACCATGGAGAGGAGCAGACACCAGCCCACCTGCCCAACCAATCATAGAAGGTCATAAATGGAACTGAGGACCAGTAGCAAAAGGATGGCCTTAAGAAACGGTGTACTTCTTTATGATATTTAAGTGCTTAATATGTGCCAGGCACTGTACTAAGTGCTGGGGTAGATGCAGTCCGCCCCTTCGTCTCCATCCAAACTACTACCACATTATTGCAAGCACTTATCCTATCCTGTCTTGATTATTGTATCAGCCTCCTCACTGACCTCCCTGCCTTCTGTCTCTCCCCACTCCAGTCCGTACTCCATTCTGCTGCCCAAATCATTTTCCTTCAAAAATGTTCAGACCTTGTTTTCCCACTCCACAAGAAACTCCAGTGGTTGCCTGTCCACCTCCGTAGCATTCCTCACCATTGGCTTTAAAACACTTAATCACCTTGCCTCCTCCTACCTCCCCTCACTACTCTCCTACTACAACCCAGCCCTCACACTTCATTCTTCTAATGCTAACCATCTCACTGTACCTCAGTCTCATCTATCTCACCTCCAACCTCTCGCCTAAATCCTACCTCTTGCCTGGAATGCCCTCCCTCCTAATATCAGACAGATAATTGCTCTCCCCCACTTCAAAACCACATTGAAGTTACAACTCCTCCAAGAAGCCTTCCCTGATTAAGCCCTTCTCTCCTCTTTTCTCACCCTCTTCTATGCTGATTTTACTTGCTCCTTCATTCATCCTCCCTCCAATCCCCACAGCACATATGTACATACCTGTGTATATAACTGAAATTTATTTATCTATTTATTCATTTATATTAATGTCTGTCTCCCCCCTCTAGACTGTGAGCTCATTGTGGACAGGAATGTGTCTGTTTGTTGTTATACTGTACTGTCCCAAGCGCTTAGTACAGTGTTTTTCACACAGTAAGCACTCAATAAATATGATTGAACGAATAAATGAGTGCAATCTAATCAGGGTGGATAGAGTCTATGTCCCACATGGGGCTCACAGTCTTAATCTCCATTTTACAGATGAGGTAACTGAGGCACAAAGAAGTTAAGGGACAAAGTCACATAGCAGACAAGTGGCAGAGGCAGAATTAGAGGCTCGTAATCTTTCCACTAGGCCTCACTTCTTCTCATAAGCGAGTAGGTTGTAATGGTCAGTGGTGAATGCTGTCCCCGTTAGAGCCCACCCACTGGATCGTGAACGATGTGGTACCCATCTTTGATATGTTGGCAATAAAACTGCCATCGCCGTTTCTGAGCATTTCCTCGTTGTAGCCTTGTGGCATCCCACCCCCGTTACCAGAGAATAAGGCTGCGCTTGCCACTTCCAAACCCCTTCACATGTGGCTTTTCAGAATCAGCCTTCTGGGGATAACAATTACTGAGGCTAACAGAAGAATACAAGTTGAGCTAGGAAGCACTATGGCAGAGCGGATAGAGCATGAGGCTGGGAGTCAGGAGGTCATGAGTTCCTATCCTGGCTGTGCCACTTGTTTGCTATGTGACCTTGGGTAAGTCACTTCACTTCTCTGGGCCTCAGTTAACTCCTCAGTAAAATGGGAATTGAGACTGTGAGCCCCACGTGGGACAGGGACTGTGTCCAACCCTCTTTGCTTGTATCCACCCCAATGCTTAGTACAGGCCTGATGCATAATAAGTATTTAACAAATATCACAAATATTACTATTAGTAGTAGTAAATATTTAACCAGTTGACCACTAGTTGTGGTTTAACTCGTATTTATTGTCATGCGATTCTGTTGAGATGCTTTCTCTGTACTATCACATTATTTAAAGTGGCAGATTACGATAGATCTTTATAGTCCTCCTTAAAGAATAGGAGATAAGATGATGGTCAGTAATTGTTCGATACCTCAAGAGGAGAGAGGTAAATGGAAGACTGGTATTGCCTCTAAAAGAGATGTGTCTGGAGGTTCTTGGTGCTATTTTCAAGGCTCCAGTAATGAAATTAGACATTTTAGAGGATTTATTATCATTATCTGAACCTAGTAGCATATGTAATGATGAGAATGTCCTCTGGATGGATGAGAGTGAACCATTGTTCCCTGTTACCACGGAGTGCAGAACAAGGGAAAATGGAATTTAAATGGAAGATTGGGAGGTTTGGATTCAGTAGAAGTAATTTGCTATTGGAGTGAGTGAGGAAGGAGGATTGGAATTACTAAAATTATTATTAAAAATGGGTTCAAATCCCTTTTCCTACACCTCATTTGGCCTTCTACAGTGCAGTTTCTCTCCTCTTCAAACTAAAGAACTGCTCTCCCCAAGATCGCTAATGACCTTCTGTTAACCAAGGTAATGGACTCTATTGTAATTCTCCTCAGCCCATAGGCTGCCTTTGAGACTGTCAGCCATTCCCTTCTTCCTGAAACACCCTCAAACCTTGATTTTGCTGTCACATTTCTCCCGTTTCCCCATTCTTTAAGCTGATCCTTCTCAGTCTCTTGCATTGGAGTGTCCTTTGCCTCTCACCCCCAACTAGGCTCTGAGTTCCCTTGTCTTAATAATAATAATGGCATTTATTAAGTGCTTACTATGTGCAAAGCACTGTTCTAGGCACTGAAGCACTGTTTGTCTTCTCACTTTGCACTCACTCCCTTGAAGAGATCATATGCTCCCATATTATCTCTATAAGGGTGACTCTACCTTGCAAATCTCAAATTCCATTCCGTCATCCTGCATTTTCTTCCGCCTCTGGAATGTCTCAGGAAAATACCCCAAGGCCCTTCCAGCTCAATATATCCAAAACTGAATCCCTCCCCCACCACTCCTAACTTTCCCATCACAGTAGATAACACTAGCATAATCCCTGTCTCTGAAGATGCTATAGTAAATGTCTAAGGAGCCTTAATCAATTCTTCTCCAACCTGGATATGTTGACAGCACTTGGAATTGCCAAACATCATTTCCAGATATCTGGTGTAATCAGTGAATCACTCAATCAGTGATATTTATTTATTGCTTACCATATTATGTAGAGCACTGTACTCAGTGCTTGAATCTTAGGCAGAAACTTTCTCGTTCAAAACTCTTGGGTTATCTATGGCAAAACCAGTTGGTTTGCTTTAGTTCCTAATTACTGTGTTTCACTCCGGCAGCTGTAGCATATGCTAAGAAGATGTTGGATTTGGAAGTTGCTCTCAATCCTGACCCGGCTTCAACCCGCTCCCAGTGACAACATCCTTCATCTCCACTGACCTTCTGTTAGGGGTTGCCATTAACCTTACTTGACATCCAACCCAACCAGGCCTCCCCTACTCAAGATCACCTTGAAGCTTCAAAATTCAAGAAAATGCTCCAGAGAAAAACTGAGTGATTGGAAGCGAATGGGCTGACCAACGATTGAGAAGGTAAAGTTGCCCCATTATCTTAATCGGAATCATCACAAATGAAATTCTGCTGATCTCACTATGCCGAATTAGTTTGAAAGATGGCTAGACACAAATTGCAATCGTTATCGTATGATTGGGTGGCATTTGTTTTCTATTTCGGACTGTAGATGAGCCAATGAAGCATGAAATGAAATTAGTTTTCTCTTTGCCTTTGTCAATATGAGATGAATTGCAACATTTAAATTGGGGCTGGGAATTGAGCTGCACTTTTATGGCCTTAAGATATGCCAGAGATTGGAACAGGCTCATAAACCATCCATGCCTACGTTTGTTTTTTGGTTTGGATCTAACACATCTGAATAAAAGTAGTAAATTGCATGGAAGAGGGAGAAATGAGCAGTCATGCAACTACATCATAAAGCCATTTCCCCTAGGAAACTGCTCCAGAACCATACATTCTTCTGATCCTTTGAACTGTCTTGTCAATGGGGGCAGAGAGGCAGGAAGGCATATTTATTCCCACCTCAAGCTGGGAACTCACCTCTGCATCAGAAATATC
The DNA here is from genome assembly GCF_015852505.1 of Tachyglossus aculeatus. NCBI lineage: Eukaryota > Metazoa > Chordata > Mammalia > Monotremata > Tachyglossidae > Tachyglossus > Tachyglossus aculeatus. Next base: position 76,004,531 of record NC_052068.1, read on the forward strand.
TGAAACAAAACAACCAGAAGCCCCCTCAGTTTGGGGAATCAATCGATTAATGGTATTTATTGAGCACTTCTGTGTTCAGAGTACTGTATTAAGCACTTGGGGGAGTGAAATATAGCAGAATTGATAGATGTATTCCTTGCCCACAATGAGGTTACCGATCTAAAGGGACAGCATAGGTAGCTGTGCCCTTCCTACAGAGAAAACACCCATTTCCTTTGGCTTATTCCATGGATGGGTTTAACCTGTAAAATTCCCCTGACAAGGAGTAAAACATCAAGAAATATGTCACAAGACTGTGAGCCCGTTGTCGGATAGGGACCGTCTCTATATGTTGCCAACTTGTACTTCCCAAGCGCTTAGTATAGTGCTCTGCACACAGTAAGTGCTCAGTAAATACGATTGAATGAATGAATGAATGAACAAGGGTGAAAATGTGCAGTTTGGTCCCCAAGACTACAAGCTCCTTGTGGGAAGGGAACGTATCTACCACCTCTGTTATACTGTATGCTCCCAAGAGCTTAGCATAGTGCTCTGTGCACATTAAGTGCTCAGTTAATACTAATGATTGATTGAATTGGGTGAATTCCTCTCTGCCTTTGCATTTTACTAAGGCAATTGCTTGCTTGTGATTGAGACATCTATTTTTGAAAATCTGACCCCAAGATAAAACTTGGAACTGGAGCTATCAAGTGTTTTAGAAAAATGAAGATCGCCCCCATCATCTGTCCTACTAAATGTAATACCACCCACACTAAGCTGATGACTTAATGACCATCAATCAAAAAGGGGCACATTTCTTAGAATTGTCAGTCTCCATTTACTATCTAATTACCAATGCTTAAAAATGTCTATATTCTAAATGGCTCTCTGGTCCACAACTAAAACTCATTCTGCTTGCCCTGTCTAATCATTAGTTACAGGCTAAGTGATTCACCCAAAATTGCATTCAAGACAGTAACAGAACCAACATTACAAGCTTGACTTTAATACCGGTATCCTAAATATTGCAATCCAATAGCCTGATTTAGTGGCTTCTAATAACAATAACAATAATAATAATAAAGGCATTTATTAAGCACTTACTATGTGTAAAGCACTGTTCTAAGTGCTGGGGAGGTTACAAGGTGATCAGGTTGTCCCACAGGGGGTTCACAGTCTTAATCCCCATTTTAGAGATGAGGTAACTGAGGCACAGAGAAGTTAAGTGACTTGCCCAAAGTCACACAGCTGACAGTTGGCGGAGCCAGGATTTGAACCCATGACCGCTGCCTCCAAAGCCCGTGCTCTTTCCACTGAGCCACACTACTTCTCTGTATCATGGGCACATTCTCCTGCTGGCAAAATGGACCAGGGATGCCCCTAATCTTTCCAAACTCTCTCTGCCCTCCAGCCGACATCCACACTTAATAATAGTGGTGATATTTGTTAAGCATTTATTATGGCAAGCACTGTACTAAGCTCTGGGGTAGATACAAGATAATCAGGCCCCACATGGGGCTCACAATCTATGTAGGAGGGAAAACAGGCATTGAATCCCCATTTTACAAATTAGAGAACTCAGGGATGGAGAAGTTAAGCGATTTGTCCAAGGTCACATGGTAGGGGTGGAGCCGGCATTAGAACCCAGGTCCTATGATTCCCAGGCCCGTGCTTATTCCATTGGGCCACGTTGCTTCTCCATGCTTCTTCCTTCCCTCCCTTCCCTGATTGCCATCTTCAAATTTTCACTTTGATGCCTCCTTCCCCTCTGCCTTCAAATTCACCCATCTTCCCACTATTCTAAAAATACTGCACCATCCAGCTAACACCCCATATTCTTCTTCTGCTTCTCCTCTTTCCTCTCTGGCTGATCCTTCTCTGTTCATGATCCTCAAAGCTCTGTTCTGAGTCCCCTTCTCTCTTTACACTCACTCCCTTGGGGAGCTCACCCGTGTCCACAGCTTCAACTACCGCCTCTACGGAGATATCTCCCAAATCTACCTCATTAGCCCTGACACTTTCATTATTGGCATTCGTGTACCTTTTCCTACTTCCAGGACATCTATAAATGGATGTGCCACTGACAGCCTAAGCTCAAAACGTCTAAAACTGAATTTCACATCTTCCCTTCAAATTCCTCTCCTCCACTTATCTTCCCCATCACAGGTCTCTCAAGCCCATAACCTTGGCATTTTCCCTGACTTTCGCCCCCCACGTTTTATCTTGTCTTGTCATACCGTTGAGTCATTTCCAACCCATAGCGACACCATGGACACATCTCTCCGAGAACGCCCCACTCTCCATCTGCAATTGTTCTGGTAGTGTATTCATAGAGTTTTCTTGGTAAAAATACAGAATTGGTTTACCATCGCCACCTTCCATGCAGTAAACATGAGTCTCTGCCCTCGACTCTTTCCCATGCCACTGCTGCCCAGCATGGGTGAGGCCAAGTTAGGACCAAGCTAACCCACTGGCCAAGCTAGGAATGGAATGGGTATGCCTCTGCTTGACTCTCCCTCCCATAGCTGAGACTGGTAGAGTACTGGAAACTCTCCAGGTGCGACCCAGAGAGGGGCCCCAAGTTTTGCCTCCTTAATATTTCCAGAATCTGCCCCTTGCTTACCATCTCAACTGCCACTACAGTGGTTCAGATGCTTGCAGCCTCCTTGCTGATCTCCCTACCTCTGATATCTGTCCTCTCCAGTCCATACTTCACTCAGCCCTGTGTCATTTATTTTCCAGAACACTATTCCACACTCATCCAACTCCCCCCACTCAAAAAACCCCAATGGTTGCCCATTCCCTCCTGAATCAACCAGAAACTCCTAACCACCAGTTTTAAGGCACTCAAACAGATCTTTCCTTCTACTCTCTTCTCTCACTGCACCCTGGCTTGCACTGTTCATTAATAATAGTAATAATAATAATAATGGCATTTATTAAGCATTTATTATGTGCAAAGCACTGTTCTAAGCGCTGGAGAAGTTACAAGGTGATCAGGTTGTCCCACGGAGGGCTCACAGTCTTAATCCCCATTTTACAGACGAGGGAACTGAGGCACAGAGAAGTTAAGTGACTTGCCCAAAGTCACACAGCTGACAATGGGCGGAGCCGGGATTTGAACCCATGAACTCTGACTCCAAAGCCCGTGCTCTTTCCACTGAGCCACGCTGCTTCTCTAGAGCCATGCTGCTTCTCATTGCTCTTAAATTAACCTTGCTCACCGTGCCTTATCATCATCTTTCCCACTGCTGACCTCTTGCTCTCCCCTTCACCATTTTTTAATGGTATTTGTTATGGTATATGGTATTGCATATGGTATGGTATTTTTTGGTATTTGTTAAGCGGTTACTACGTGCCAGGCACTATTCTAAGCACTAGTGTAGATAAAAAGTAATTAGGTGGGACACAGAACATGTCCCATACGATGTTCACAGTCTTAACCCCCATTTTACAGATGAGGTAACTGAGGAACGGAGAAGTGAAGTGACTTGCCCAAGGTCACAGAGCAATCATGTGGCCAAGATAAGATTAGAACCCAGGTCCTTCAGGCTCCTGGGCCCATGCTTTATCCACTTTGCCACACTCCCCTTTCACATTCAACAACTTACTGCTCTACTCATTAATAAAACTTTTCTAAATCACATCTCCAGGAGGCCTTTCCTGGGTATTGTCTTAATCTCATCTTCTGCTCCTGTACCCCTAAGAACTTGAGTATTTATAATGTCCAATAGCACTTATGTCCATTTCTTACATACCCTTTTCCTAAAGCACTAATTCAGGTACTTATCCCTTTACATTCTTCCTCCTGTCTTTAACTTAGATATATAGCCCTCTCTCCTGGTAGACTGTAAGCTCCTTGGGGACATTGATGATATATAACTCTAATGTACTTTTTAAGCACTTAGTAGAGTGCTCAATGAATATTTTGATTGATTAAAAACTCTCACCTTGCTCATTGGTCTTGCTCTGCAAATAAATCCATGAACAGTGCTCATTGAGCATCTCACCCTTTGGCCTGTCTGCTGGAAAGTGACTTTGAGGAGGAGGATGGGGCAAGCCACATTTAGTGGCTGAGGTACTCAACCTTGCCCTCTGATAGAAGTGCCAAATGGGAGGTCCCTACTTACAGACTGTGAGAAGCAGGAGCTTAAGGATCAATTGGTGGATCGGTAGTATTTATTGAACACTTACTGCATGCAGAGGCCTTTACTAAGTGCTTCTGAAAGAACAGTACAAAATAGAGTTGGTAGACACAATCCCTACCTTCAGTCTGAGGATGTTAAGGCACCAGAAGAGAAGCACCACCAGAGAAGCAGCGTGGCTCAGTGGAAAGAGCACAGGCTTTGGAGTCAGTGGTCATGGGTTCAAATCCTGGCTCCGCCAATTGTCAGCTGTGTGACTTTGGGCAAGTCACTTCACTTCTCTGCGCCTGTTACCTCATCTGTAAAATGGGGATTGACTGTGAGCCCCCGGTGGGACAACCTGATCACCTTGTAACCTCCCCAGTGCTTAGAACAGTGCTTTGCACATAGTAAGCGCTTAATAAATGCCATTATTATTATTATTATTATTACCAGAAGCCAAGTTCAGGAATCGGGCTGAGTCCGAGGGTGAGCCCCCACCAGTCCCAAACAATGAGTCCCCCTCCCCTACATGAGAGAGAGTCACACTGCCAGCCTCAGGACCGTGTTGATTTCTTTGGAGTCTTTCGATTCGGGTTGCCTTTTGCTAAGTGCTTATCATTCCTGTGCTAGCCAGAGCCCAGTGGGAGGCAAGAAAGTAAAAGCCAAGTCACGGTGGGATGCTCAGGACAATCCCGTGGGCAGGAGAGGTGGATGAAACAACTCCTGTGCCTGGAGGCCATAGGAGCCGGTGCCCACACTCCGGTGCCGGTGCCATTCCCTGCAGATCCCAGCTTACTCAGGGACCGTCCACTGAGCTGGGCCTGTTGCGGCAGCGGCAGTGGGAAATGTGGCCAGGGAATGAATGACACGGCATTCTACTTACTTGGTTTTCCCTGGCAGAGCTTGGAAGCCTCTGCCAAGCTAAGAGCCATGAGTAAAGGCCCATTCACATCCTCTTTGTGACAGAGATGCATGACAGAGGAGAACACGCAAAGGCCAGGATGTTCCATGGGCAAGCGGGACAGAATTTATTGAGTACAAAGAAGGAGTCTGTGTCCGTGGGGTGTCGTAATAGATTCATTCATTCAATCAGTCGTATTTATTGAGTGATTACTGTGTGCAGAGCACTGTTCTAAGCGCTTGGGAAGTACATGTTGGCAACATATAGAGATAGTCCCTATCCAACAACGGGCTCACAGTCTAGAAGGGGGAGACAGACAACAAAACACGTGGACAGATGTCATCAGAACAAATAGAATTAAAGCTAAATGCACAAATGCCTCTCTGTCTCTCTTCTAGTCTTAGGGATTTACTCTCCTTCATGACAATTTATGTTCACAGTGAGGCAGCCTGGCCTCCTGGAAGGCACGTAGGGCTAAGAGGCAAGAGATCTTTGTGATCTAGGGCAAATCACTTAACCTTCTGGGACTCAAAGGGGGATAGTGAAACCTGCCTTTAGCTCCCTCACAGAGCTATTGTGAGGATTTAACCGGGATAACGGATGTGAAAGAGACTGGGAAAAATAGAAGTGCTAACAAATACCAGGTATTCTTATTCTTCTTATTTTAATTAGATACCTTCTTTGGGCTTATTAGTTCTCTAATTAGAAGTGCCAGAATTCCCTTTCCTTTCATTCCCAACAAAAGTATATGGCTAGGCTTTGCGACTATTATTTGGCAGTGAACAGTTTGTTTTTCCCTCATTAAGACAACTGGGCAAGATAAACCAGCACTTCTCTACTAAATCTATCTTAGAGAAGCAGTGTGGCTCAGTGGAAAGAGCACGGGCTTTGTAATCAGAGGTCATGGGTTCAAATCCCAGCTCCACCAATTGTCAGCTGTGTGACTTTGGGCAAGTCACTTAACTTCTCTGTGCCTCAGTTCCCTCATTTGTAAAATGGGGATTAAGACTGTGAGCCCGCAGTGGGACAACCTCATCACCTTGTAACCTCCCCAGCGCTTAGAACAGTGCTTTGCACATAGTAAGCACTTAATAAATGCCATTATTATTATTATTATTATCATCTTTCCACAGACCCCCTCCACTCCTAACAATGATAGACAATAAGCAAGAACAGAGATTCTAAGGTAAGTTGCACTTTTCTCTTGCTCTTTGTTGTGCTTTAAAAGGGCCCATTGATCAAAGCTCCTGGTTCAGTGACCTAAGAGTCCTTTTTTGTAAGATTGTCCAATTAATCAGTGGTACTTATTGGCCCTTATTGTGTGCAGAGCACTGAATGCACTTGGGGAATACAATGCAGTAGAGCTGGTAGACACAATCCCTGCCTACAAGAAGTTTCAGGTCTACAATGGGACAGACATTAAAATGAAAATGGGATGGGAAACAGCAGCTTGAAAGGAAATGTAAATAGTTGTGGAGGGGCTGAGGGTGTGGTGAATATCAAACGCTTAGGAAACACTGATCTAAGTGAATAGGCAACAGAGGGGAGGGCAGGTAAGGGAAATGAGGGCTTAGTTGGGGAAGGTCTCTTGAAGATGTGAATTTTAGGAAGGGTTTGAAGGTGGGGAGAGTGGTGTTCTGTTGGATATGAAGAGGAAAGGAGCACCAGGTGAGAAGGGGCAAGGGATCAGCAGTGGGATGGGGAGATTGAGATACAGTGTGTAAATTGACATTAGAGAGTGAAGTGAGAGGGCTAAGTAGGTAAGTGAGGTTAGAGGAAGTGGAGAACTGATTGCCTTAAAGCTGATGGGAAGGAGTTTCTTTTTGATGCAAAGGTGGAAGGGAAACCATTGGAGATTTCTGAGGAGTAGGGAAATATGGACTGAATTTTTTCTTTTTAGAAAATGATCCAGGCAGGAGGGTGTGAAGTATGGACTGGAAAGGGGAGAGACTGGAGATGGAGAGGTCAGAGAAGAGGCTGATGCAGTATCCAAGGTCAGATATGACTAGTGCTTGGATCGGTGTGGTAGCCCTTTGGATGGAGAAGAAAGAGCAGATTCTAGAGAGGCTGTGAAGGTAGAAGTGACAGGATTTGGTGACAGGAAGCACTCTAGTAGTCAGGGAACATGTCTACCAACTCAGTTGTACTCTCCCAAACTGTTAGTACAGTGCTCTGCACACAATAAGTCCTCAATAAGTATGATGGGTTGATATTGATATTCAGGTTGAATGAGAGGGATGAGTCAAAGATAATGCCAAGCTTTGCAAGTTTGTTAGAAGGGAGATGATGGGGTTCTCTGTAATGATGGGAAAGTCTTGGGGAGGACAGGGTTTGGTGGGAATAGGAGGAGCTATGTTTGGAACATGTTTAGCTTGTGTTGGTGGGACACCCAAGAAGAGATGTCCTTAAGGCAGGAGGAAATGTAGGACCACAGAGAGGGAGAGAGGTCAGGGCTGCAGAGGTAAACTTTGGAATCATCTACAAATGAGTTCTCCAAGGGAGTGGGTATAAATGGAGAATAGAAGGGGCCTGGAGCTGAGCATTGAGTGACTACCACAGTCAGAGGATGGGGGTTGGAGGCAGAGCCTGCAAATGAGACTGAGAAGCATGAGAAGCAGCGTGGCTCAGTAGGAAAGAGCACGGGCTTTGGAGTCAGAGGTCATGGGTTCAAATGCCGGCTCCGCCATTTGTCAGCTGTGTGACTTTGGGCGAGTCACTTAACTTCTCTGTGCCTCAGTTACCTCATCTGGAAAATGGGGATTAAGACTGTGAGCCCCACGAGGGACAACCTGATCACTTTGTAACCTTCCCAGCGCTTAGAACAGTACTTTGCACATAGTAAGTGCTTAATAAATGCCAGCATTATAATTATTAGAAGGGGCAGTTGAGAGAGAGGAGGGATGGGATGGGAGAGTCATCTAAAGAGGAGCTAAAGAGGAGCAGGAGAGGTTTTATGGAGATCACACATAATGGTTTCAATTTTTTTTCATGAAGTATGTGATCAAGTCACTAGAGGCAAAAAATGAGGTGGATCAGTGGGTTTGAGAAGGGTTTTAAAAGTCAGAAACAACTGGTGTGGTCAATAAACACGGGAGTCACCTAAGTTAGAGAAGCATTGTTGCTGGGCTGAGTGGAGGTTAAGTTGAGGTTGAGGTGGATGAGATTCCTATCAGCTTCCCAGAAACTCTTCTTTCAGATAATCCTCCTGCTTGGTAGTGCCTGGTTCTAACATGGTAATGAAAAAGTAATAGAAGTTTTTCCTTTGCAAATAAAACAGACTTTGAAATAAGACCCTCTCATAGGTAAAAAGAAAAACACTTGGGCTGACTTGATAAACAAGTCTGCTAACTGGCTCTTCACCAGCCAGCCCACTGCTCCCTGTTTCGGCAAATGCTTTGTCTCCTTCCAGCAGTGTGGCCTAGTGCATAGAGCACGGGCCAGGAGGTCATGGGTTCTAATCCCGGCTCTGCCACTCGTTTGCTATGTGACCTTGGGAAAATCACTTCACTTCTCTGTGTCTCATCTGCAAAATGGGGAATAATGGGGATTCTATCCCTGTTAATTATAACAACAACAATAATTGTGGCATTCGTTCAGTGCTTACTATGTGCCAGGCACTGTACTAAGCACCGAGGTAGATATAAGTAAATTGGGTTGGGCGCAGTCCCTGTCCCACGTGGAACTCACAGTCTTAACCCCCATTTTGCAGATGAGGGAATCGAGGCCCAGAGAAGTGAAGTGATTTACCCAAGGTTACATAGCGGATAAGTACTTTGAGTCCCACACTGGACCTGATATTGTATCTACCCCAGAGCTTAGTACAGTGCTTGGCACATTATTATCATGGTATTTGTTAAGTGCTTACTATGTGTTAAGTGCTGGAGCACATACAAGTTAATCAGATAGCAGTGTGGCTCAGTGGAAAGAGCCGGGCTTTGGAGTAAGAGGTCATGGGTTCATATCCCAGCTCTGCCAATTGTCAGCTGTGTGACTTTGGGCAAGTCACTTCACTTCTCTGTGCCTCAGTTACCTCATCTGTAAAATGGGGATTGAGATTGTGAGCCCCACTTGGGACAACCCGATCACCTTGTATTTCCCCGGTGCTTAGAACAGTGCTTGGCACATAGTAAGCGCTTAACAAATACCATCATTATTATTATGTGGGACAGGATAGAGGGGGAAACAGACATTAATATAAGTATTTTATAATTAGTAATTCAAAGGTATGAATATAAGTGCTGTGGGGCTGATGATGGGGTATAGGTACATATATATGCATATATATGCATATTTTTTTAGACTTTTTTTAGATTTTTTTTAGACTTTTTTTAGCTTTTTTTTAGACTGTGAGCCCACTGTTGGGTAGGGACTGTCTCTATATGTTGCCAACTTGTACTTCCCAAGCGCTTAGTACAGTGCTCTGCACACAGTAAGCGCTCAATAAATACGATTGATTGATATATATATATATATATATATATATATATATATATGTATTTGTTTAGCACTTACTATGTGCCACACACTGTATTAAGCACTGGGATTGATTCAAGCTAATTGGATTGGACACAGTCCCTGCCCCACATGGGGCTCAAAGCTTAATTCCCATTTAACACATGAGGCATAGAGAGAAGTGAAGTCATATGCCCAAATTCACACAACAAACCAGTGGCAGAGCCAGGATTCGAACCCAAGTCCTTCTGAATCCAAGGCCCGAGTTCTATACACTATCCTTAAGGATGGGATACAGAACCAAAAGCACAGCCATCACAGAATGGAGGATGAATAGATTGAGACTCTACTAGACTTTTAAAGGCTAGGGAGGGAAAGGAAGTTCTAATAGATTGATGCTTTCCAGTGAAGAGCATCCTTGGTGCCCACTGATGCACGAAAAGGTGTTACAAAGGCCAAATGATAAAATAGTCACTCAGGGTTATTTGCAGTGAGTGGTCAGGCCGATTGTTGAGGCATTTTTAAGCAACAACCCGATTTAGCCCACAGCAGCAGATGGAGCTGTTAAACTAGAGTAGGCACCCAAACTCCAGACTTGTCTTTGAGACAGAATTAGAGTGTGACCATTCTCACCTTCCTGGACGGAAATCAACTACATTGTCAAGGTTTTGTAGGCAAAAGATGACTCTCCTCTGTGAAAATTGGGTATTGGCCTGTAGGAGGTATTGACTGGAAAGAAGAAAATCATGGACAATGAGGTTGGGAATGGACTTCTGTAGCGACGGGAGTTGGATGTTGCCTCTAGACTTGTCTGTTGACGAGAGTCTCATAATATGTCATGGAAAATAATAATAATAATAATAATAATGGCATTTGTTAAGCGCTTACTATGTGCAAAGCACTCCTCTAAGCTCTGGGGTAGATACAAGGTATCAGGTTGTCCCCGTGGGGCTCACAGTCTTAATCCCCATTTTCCAGATGAGGTAGCTGAGGCTCAGAGAAGTTAAGTGACTTGCCCAAGGTCACACAGCAGACATGTGGCGGAGCCAGGATTCGAACCCATGACCTCTGACTCCCAAGCCCAGACTCTTTCCATTGAGCCGCGCTGCTTGTTATGGAAAACTGCATCTGCTGTAGAATATCACCCTGAAGGATTTAAACCCTTTCTCTTGGGTTAAAAAACATGACACTGATGCATTTCTGCTTTATCACAAACATCTGAAACTGGTCCCAGTCCTCTTTGGAATACTAATGAATTTGGGTTTGCAATTGGTAGGGTACGGAAGTGAAATATTAAAGTGAATTAGCAAAAGCAACTGGGTTTTTTTTTATTACAGGATGTTTGGTAGCATTGAAAAATACTCATTGCCATAATGACCATGGGGATAATCACTACATCATTTGTATGTAGTTTTCTATCTTTAAGATGATCATTTCTTGATAGGATTTCTCCGTTTATATTTCCCTCAGAGTTCCTCTGCCCAGAGAATCTTGCAGGAAGAAATGAAATCAGAATTAATCTTAGTGTGAGATTCATGAGAGCAACTATCATGTCTACTATTATACTCTCCCAAACGCTTAGTACTATGTTCTTGATTGATTGGTCAAGACAATCAGATTGGAATTTGAAGAATTATCTGATGTTCTACCTTTTCAGAGGGATCGTGCATCTTGGAATTCTTTCCTCGAGTTTTCCTCGGAGGTTTCAGACCCCAAAGCTGCCCACCCTTTCAGCCGTTCTAAAGCCATACTCTTTCATACTAGAGTAGCATCTATAGCCATCCCTGGTCCAGGGTGTGGACAAATGAAAATATGAAATTCTGAATCCTGGGTTGTGTGAGGTCAAGCTTCAGGGAGAGGAAATTATTCCCCTTTGATCACTTCTGAGCAGAGGATTCTTCTCAGCTTGAAAAAATGTGGTATTTTTTAAGGACTTACTATGTTCCAAGCCCTGCACTAAGCACTGGGGTGGCTAGAATACAATCGTCAGACATGGTCTCTGTCCCATAAGCGCTTAGTACAGTGCTCTGCACACAGTAAGTGCTCAGTAAATACAATTGAATGAATATAGGCTTACAGTGTAAGTAGACAGGAGCCTTCCCTGATTATTCTCTTATCTCCTCAGCCTATATCCCCTGCTACCGGAACTTCAATACTTCTAAATCTACTAAGCTTTTTGGTACCTACTCCTGACCCTATAACACTTGTGTACATATCTTTAAACTTTATTGCTTCCCCCTACTTGTAATTCATTTTAGTGTCTGTCACCTTTCTAGGTTCTAAGCTCCTTGAGGCCAGATATTTTGTCTGCTAACTCTAATTGTATTCTTCCAAGCATTTAATACAGTGCTCTACACACTCCATAAATACTACTGATTAATCGATCTTCCAAAGGCCAATCTCTCCTCTCCTACCTCTGACTCTTCAAGAAGAAGTGTGGCCTAGGGGAAAGAGCATGGGCTGGGGATCAGAGCTCCTGGGATCTAATCCTGACTCTGCCACTTGTCTGCTATGTGGCCTTGGGTAAGACCCTTAATTTATCTGTGCCTCAGTGCCCTCATCTACAGAATGGATATTCATTACCTATTCTCCCTCGTATTTGGAATGTGAGCCCCAGGTGTGACCTAGTTCATTCATTCAATCGAATTTATTGAGCGCTTCCTGTGTGCAGAGCACTGTACTACTACTACTAATAATGATGGCATTTGTTAAGCGCTTACTATGTGCAACACACTGTTCTAAGTGCTGGGGGGTGGATACAAGGTGATCAGGTTGTCCCATGTGGGGCTCGCAGTCTTCATCCCCATTTTACAGGTGAGGTAACTGAGGCACAGAGAAGTGAAGTGACTTACCCAAAGTCACACAGCTGACAAGTGGCAGAGCTGGGATTAGAACCCATGACTTCTGACTCCCAAGCCCGGGCTCTTTCCACTGAGCCACGCTGCTTCTCAGCATTTGGAAAGTACAATTCGGCAACAGATAGCAACAATCCCTACCCAATAACGGGCTCGATGATCTTGTATCTACCCCAGCACTTAGTACTTACAGTGCATGGTACATAGTAAGTGATTCACAAATACCACTATTATTATTATTACTCATTCCTTTTCTCTCACCTGCAATGTCCTCTCCACTCAACTGGTTATATGACTAGAGAAGGAAAAGATGGATGAGTGAACAAATATGTGTGCAAGTAGAAGAGTACATAGATTGGTATGTATGTGAGTACCAAGGGTGATTGCGAATAAGTACATGCTAGAAAGATATAGCCTGTGGAGTGGAATAACTGTGGTATTTGTTAAGTGCTCACTATGTGCCAAACACTGTGCTAAGCTCTGGGGTAGATACAAAATCATCAGGTCAGACAGTAATCAGAGACTACCCATGTGTGTCTCCCCTTCTCAACAATAAGATCCTTGTTTGCAGGAAATGTCTACCAATTTTGTTTTATTGTACTCTCCCGAGCACTTAGTGCAGTGCTTTGCACATGGTAGTCACTCAATAAATACCATCAGTTGATTGATTAGGAGGGGGACTTTGACATTGGAGAGTGTTGTGACCTGGAATATTTCAAGTGAGGAGGAATTCAAGGCAGTGGGGAGGACATTTGTAAGGGGTCAGAGATGGGGGTAGTGAAAACATGGAACAATGTGAAGGTTTACTTAGGAGAACATGGACCTGGGGTTGGGAGTCAAGGATGAAGAGAGCAGCTATGTGAGAAAGATCCCAGGGGCAACCTTGAAGTCAGTGGTCCTAATGTCATGTTTGATAAAGAGGGAATTGGGTGGCCATTGGAGATTTTTGAGGAGGGGAGAGATGTAGGCTGGATGACATTTTAGTAAGATCATCCAATCTATTTGGTATCCTATAGGTTAGATGGGAGAGGCTGGAGTCTGGGACAATAATGAGGAGGGTGAGTGATGGAAGTGGATGCAGTGGTTTAGTCTGGAGATGACAAAACCTGAGCCAGGGTGGTGGTAGTTTGGTTAGAAAAGTGAGGGCAGATCTGAGAAATATTGTGGAAGAGGAATTCCACCTCTCCAAAAGGTACTTTCAGGCCATTCCACAAGAAAAACCATTTCCAAAAAGCCCACTTTGCCCTATGCAGATCTCTGCTAGTGTGTCACTGTTGGCTTTAAACCTCTCCTAATCCAGTACCCCATGGGCTTTCCAGCATTTAGGGCCCTAGGAAACCTATTTGATTCTCTGTCATCCACTCTGTCACAGTTTGATCTGGGACCTGGTCCTAATTCAGACTCGTATTTTGATACATTGCTTTTTATGTGTGGAGCAAATGCCAATCAAGTTAATGGTTTTGTAAGATACTTTATTTTTCCATTTCTTGAATCCATGGCAACTTCAGTAATGTCCTGACAAATTTTCTTTTTGTTTGCATTGACATAATGATGTTTTCACATCATTATAATGATCTGGTTTTTAAAGAGACGGAGATCCAGAGATCCAAAAGTGGGAGGCAGAAATCCAGAGGGGACTGGGAGACATATGGAGGGATGGAGGGAAGGACACCCAGACTCAGAGACTCAGTTATCACTATCATTATTATTTATTATGTGCTTAAAATGTGCTAAGTACTGGGTGGAAATGAGAAAATCAGATTGGACACAGTCCCTGTACCACATAGGGCTTCCAGTCTTAGAGGAAAGGTGAGTAGATAGTCTAGCCCCATTTCATAGCTGAGAAAATTGAGGCCCAGAAAGATTAAAAGACTTTTCTAAGGTTATGCAGCAGCCCAATGGCAGAGCTGGAATTAGAGCAGCATGGCTTAGTGGAAAGAGCACGGGCTCGGGAGTCAGAATTTGTGAGTTCTAATCTTGGCTCTGCCGCTTGTCAGCTGTATGACTTTGGACAAGTCACTTCACTTCTCTGTGCCTCAGTTACCTCATCTGTAAAATAGGGATTAAGACTGTGAGCCCCACGTGGGACAACCTGATTGCCTTGTATCTACCCCAGAGCTAAGCCCTTAACAAATACCATCGTTATTATTACTATTAGAGTCCAAACCTCTTGAGTCCCAACCAGTCCATGCTCTGTCCACCGTGTTACTTTGCTTTTCCATTCTTCCACTAGCTTTCTGGTGCCTTTGCTGCTTCCAGCATGGGCAGTGTTGCTGAAATCTGGGCTTTATTGTCCTGCGTCCTGTAGTTCTGGCCCTGTTGTTGTGGAAGGCGGGGCAGAGTAGAAGCTGTACTGATGGACAACTTTGAGGGGAGGTAAACCAGCCTGCTCCCCCAACACCCCAGCTCCATTTTTGTTGCAATCATCACTTTTCCAGAAGACCTTAGGTCAAGATCCTTTCCCCGTTCCTTCTTCCAGTTGCAACAAATCAATCAGTGTTATTTATTGACCACTTACTGTGCACTGTACTAAGGGCTTGGGAGAACACAATGCAGCAGAGTTGGTAGATGTGATCCCTGCCTACAAGGAGCTCTTAGTCTACAGTTGCCTCATATCCAGATCCTCTTGGGAGCAGAAAATACAACTAATGTGGATGTGGAAAGATCATAAGCCTGGGACTCAGGGGATTTGGGTTCTAATTCCAGTTCTGCCACTTGCCTGATAAGTGATTTGGGCAAGTCACTTAATTTGGCTGTTCCCTTAGCTTCCTCATCCATAAAATTGGGGTTTAATACCTGCTCTTCCTCCTACTTAGACTGTGAGCCCTATGAGGGAGAGGGATCAGATTATCTTGTACTCTAAGTTCAGTACTTGGCACAGAGTAAGTACTTAAAGACTGCAATTAATATTTTCATTTTTCAAAGAGATGTCTGTGATGTTTTCAATCCATCCCATGTAACTTGTTGTAGTCTTATGCCCCTTGTCCAGATGAGGAAATGAAGGCCTGGGCATCCCAATGATGATTTTGGCTAAAGTACACCAGCAAGTGGACATTTAAGGACTACTAAGCAACAATCACTATTAAGCAGCCGTTGGAACCAGTCAGAAGAACTTGGAACAGGAACTGGAAATGAATGCGGAGGGAAAACCGGGAAGGAAGGGACTTTGCAATATGAAACAGGCACAGACTTGAGTGTTGCCATTAGGGAAATGAGATGGCAAAATCCAATATTACGGAAATCAGGAGGATGCCAGTGGAGAGACTCCGGAGCCAGAGGCAGCCCGGATTGTCACGCTTTGCACTGAACTCACCCAGTGTTGGAGAGCAAATTGATTTATCCTTTGAGCCCAAGGAAACTACATTTAGAAATGAGGAAAGGTGGTTTTCATGTTAAGGGCTGGCAGTTTAAACCTAGTGGAAAAGGAAAACTTAACAGGCACAATAACAAAAATAACTGAGCAGTGACCAAGTGTTTAGCCTAGCTGGTGAACTGAATGCTGTTTTGAGCATCCTGAGTGGCGTGAGCTGGAAAGAAAAGAGCCAAGGCCCGGCTGGATCCACTGGCTGCTGCTCTGCTCCTCCTCAGGCTAGGGCTGGAGGGAAGGGATATGCAGAGATAGATTATCTTTTATAATTAATAATAATAATGATGGTATTTGTTAAGCACTTACTATGAGCAAAGCACTGCACTGAGGTAGATACAAGGTAATCAGGTTGGTCCCATGTGGGGCTCACAGTCTTAATCCTCATTTTACAGATGAGGAAACTGAGGCACAGAGTAGCTAATCGGCTTGCCCAAGGTCACACAGCAGACAAGTGGCGGAGCCTGGGTGAGAATCCACGTCTTCTGACTCCCAAACCCGGGCAATTTCCATTAAGCCATGAGTTCTGAAAAACAAACTGCTTTTTCTGTCCTGCTTCTTGTAGTCCAAGTAACCTGTAGATGGTGAGAGTAGGAATTAATGACAGTCTTCAACTCAGGAGTTTGGGACCTCTTACTTTTCCATGATGGGGCTTGGGCAGTGGGTAGTAAATAGTATCTGAATATGCCTGTATCTATTGAACATCTACTATGTGTAGAATATTGTAATTAGAGCTCCAATTTCCAGTACATGGCATAGGCAAAACAGAACCCAGGGCATGCCAAGGATTGGGAACCCCAGTGGAAAAATAGGTTCTCACTACCACTGACACCTGTAATACCCCATTATTTCTGGGGTCCGTGTCTCCCCACTACCCAAGCTGGCAGAGAACAGGGAAAGGCAGGATAAATTAAGATAAATTAGAAGCAGTGTGGCCTAGCTGAAAGACCCCAAGCCTGGAAGTCAGGAAACTGGCTTCTATCCCAATCCACCACATGCTGGCTGTATGACCTTGGGCAAGCCGCAACTTCCCTCTGCCTCAGTTTCCTCAACTAGAGAGATGAGCCGTATTGGAGCTGCGTATCCTGCATCTACTCTGGTGCTTAGTACAGTGCTCAGCTCTTTGCAAATGCTTACAAATACCACTATTTGTTAGTGTTTTTAGTAGTAGTAGTAGTAGTAGTAGTACTAGCAGTATCCGTAAATTTTATCTCCTTCTCTCACCATACCTGGTAAGAGAAATCTTACTTAGTCACAGACTCCACTGGTTTCAGTTTCATCTTCTTTATTCAAAAGCAGCACATTCTAATAGCTGATTTGTCTAACTCAGGTAAAATGCAAGTTAGCCACTGCAGGTCGCACCGTGTTATCAAAGTGCCATTTGGTAAGTGTAGTGAACTTGACACACTCAGCAAGCCATCAGGATCAAAAAGGAAAAACAATGAGACAGTAGCGCAGGTATTTTTGCTGGGACTAATGTGATTCCGTCATGTGTGCATGTAGAGTTGTCCTGGGTTCACCGATGGTGCAGCTAAAAACTAGACTCTAGCCATGGTGTTTGTGTGTCACCTCTAGCACACTTGTTTTATATTTTCTTGCTGCAGTTCACTGTTAACAGGAAAGGGAAAAAGGGCAATTTTTTTCCAATTTTCTTTGGAGTGATGAGATCATTTATTTCCCTTTTTTCCCTT
Organism: Tachyglossus aculeatus; assembly: GCF_015852505.1. Taxonomy (NCBI): domain Eukaryota; kingdom Metazoa; phylum Chordata; class Mammalia; order Monotremata; family Tachyglossidae; genus Tachyglossus; species Tachyglossus aculeatus. The sequence continues at coordinate 76,021,900 of NC_052068.1, forward strand.
TTTCTTTGAAACAGATCTCTAAAGGTTGTCTTCTGCTTCTTAGAACGATGTCCCCATTTTTTCTTATACTAACTTTTACAATAAGAACAAAATCTCCCAGCTAGGTAAACCAGGCCATCATTTCCCCATCAGTAACTTGGGCCAAGTCCCTCACTTGGTGGCTGCTGAACCACGGATAATAACTATGGCATTTGTTAAGTGCTTACTATGTGCCAGACACTGTACTAAGCGCTGGGGTGGATCCAAGCAAATTGGGTCGAACACAGTCCCTGGCCCACTTGGGGCTCACAGTCTCAATCTCCATTTTACAGATTTAGGAATTGAGGCACAGAACAAACAAGTGGCAGAGGCGGAATTAGAACTCATGACTTTCTGACTAAGACCTGTGCTCTATCTGCTATGTCACGCTGCTTCCCATCAAAACCGTGAAGTGGATCAAAAACCATGAAGCGGGGAAGACACAATCAAATGAAGTAACTATTAAGCCATTTTATCTCTCTCTCTCCCCCTCCCCCACTTCATTCTCATTCACTTTTTCTCTATTTCCCTTTTCTCTCTTTCCCTCTTTTTCTCTCCTCGTATTCACTCTTCTTTCCTCTTTTTTTTTTTTTTTACAAGTACCTGTTAAGCGCTTTCCACGTGCCAGGCACTGTTCTAACCTCTGTGAGTAGATACAAGGCAATCAAGTTGGACACAGTCCGTGTCCCACATGAGACTCACAGTCATAATCTCCATTTTATAGATGATGGAACTGAGGCACAGAGAAGTTAACAGACTTAACCAAGGTCACATAGCAGACAAGTGGCAGAGGCAAGATTAGAACCCCGGTCCTTCTCATTTCCAGGCCTGTGCTCTATGCACTAAACCATTCTGCTTGCCTATTTCCCTTTCTCTCTTCTCCCCTCCCTCTTTCTCAATCAATCAATCGTATTTATTGAGCGCTTACTGTGTGCAGAGCCTTTCTCTCCCCTACTCTCATTCACTCTTTATTCCCCCTCTAGACTGTAAGCTCATTGTGGGTGGGGAATGTGTCTACTGTACTGTTGTATCATACTCTCCCAAGCCTTTAGTACAGTATTCTGGACACAGAAAGTGCTCAATAAATATGATTGATTAATCAAGGCTCTCCTGAAATCTCTCTCAGCATAGTATTGATTCATTCATTCATTCAATCAATCATATTTGCTCAATAAATATGATTGTTGGACTGATTGACTATCGCTTCCTTCTCTTGGTAGCTCTACTTATTGATCAGGTGGAAAGAGCACTATTCTGGAAATCAGGGGATCTAGGATCTAGTTCCAGTTCTTCCTGCTGGGGTTCGGCTATCAGTGGCCGTGCCATCATTCTGCAAGGTTGAACTGTCCAAAAGAATCCAGAAAAATAGTTGGCCAAAGTTAGTGGCAAAGACCACAACAGTTACTGAGGAAACTGTTTTCCAAACTGTGAGCCCGTTGTTGGGTAGGGACTGTCTCTATAAGTTGCCGACTTGTACTTCCCAAGCTCTTAGTATAGTGCTCTGCCCACAGTAAGAGCTCAATAAATATGATTGAATGAATGAATGAATCGGTACTATGCTGAGAGAGATTTCAGGAGAGCTTTGATTAATCAATCATTGCTATTTTTTGAGCGCTTACTGTGTGTAGAGCACTATAGTGAGTGCTTGAGAGAGTATAGTACAACAGAGTTGGTAGAGAGTAGCATCTTGAAGATTTGAAAGGAGAGGGAGGTCCAAGCAAGAATAAAGTCATGATCAGGGGATCAGAAGAGTTGAGAATGAGGGACGTAAAAATATTGGCATGTGAGGAGCTAAAACTGCTAACTGGTGTGTTGTGGATGAACAGAGACAATGTGCTCCTTTTTCTCTAAACCAGGGCAAACAGTAAACTGATATGTTTTTCCAATTAGGTGTCCAGAGCTTCTAGAAGACCCACCGTCTTCGAACTGGGGACATTAAGGCAGGTGGTTTGAACTGTGCCCAGAGATGAGTCCTGCTGAGAGTTAAATAGTTTACTTAACATCAAAGCCTCGTTACTGCCTAGATGAACGTCATGGAATGCAAAGAAATTGTTCAAAGGGAAAGATTTCTCCCTTTCAAAAGAAACTGGCAACCAGAGATTGACGACCCTGAAGTGAAACTTGGAGATATTGGTAAGCCAACATTTGGGGCTTCAATGGGGGAAAATAAGCAGTCATGTTTGATGCTTGCATACCGCCCCACCAGAGGTTAGGTGTAACTTGGGTTTGGGCAGAACCAAGCGATTTTCTGTGTGTGCTAAACATTGTCATAGATTCTTCCCAAAAGTTTGTGGTGTTTTAAGCACTGCACTGTAAATCCTAACTGGCAATCAGTGTTCATCTTTCTTTTCGTGAGCTAGGTTCGTCCAAAGCCTAGCTTTCTTCCTCTCCTGACCCACACTACTTTTGTCTCATCCTAATTTAGGTGGTCTCATAATAATAATAATAATAATGATGATGATGATGGCATTTGGGTAGGGACTGTCTGGGTAGGGACTGTCTCTATATGTTTCCAACTTGTACTTCCCAAGCGCTTAGTACAGTGCTCTGCACATAGTAAGTGCTCAATAAATATGATTGATTGATTTGTTAAACACTTACTATGAGCAAAGCACTGTTCTAAGCGCTGGGGGGGATACAAGCTGATCAGGTTGTCCCACGTGGGGCTCACAGTCTTAATCCCCATTTTACAGATGAGGTAACTGAGGCACAAAGAAGTTAAGTGACTTGCCCAAAGTTACACAGCTGACAATTGGCTGAGCCAGGATTTGAACCCATGACCTCTGACTCCCAAGCCCGTGCTCTTTCCACTGAGCCACGCTGCTTCTCTCATCCCAACCTATTTCTCAGTGAACTCTTCCTGTTCATCCTTTTCCTCCCACATTGTACATTCACCCATCTGCACTCAAGCCTAGGATCACACCTAATTACAAACGCTCAAGCGTCATGTCACTTGATCTATCTCTCAGGGGATCCTTACATTTTCTGCTTTTTGTTCCTGCCAGGCGGGGACCAGGGTTGGCTGTGCCCTCGTGTTTCTGGGGTTCATTGGTCCCTTCCTCATTCAAGTTGGAATTTACTACAATTGGTGTAAGAGGGAGGCATAAGAGGAGGTTACAGCACTTATAACCACATCTGGCACATATTCATGCAGTCATTCATTCAATCATATTTATTGAGTGCTTATTGTGTGTAAAACACTGTACTAAGCACTTGAAAGAGTACAGTATGACAACAGACTCATGTGGGACAGGGACTGTGTCCAATCTGAATAACTTATATCGATCCCAGCACTTATGTCTGGCACATAGTAAATGCTTAGCAAATATTGCAGACTGTGCCCTATACCCAGCTTTAGTTTACTATTACCTTGGCAAACATATAGCCTGCTTCCTCTCTGCCATTCTGCTGCTCCCCTGATCATTACTCAGTAGTATTTTTGAATGCTTCTCTGGGCGACGCACTATGCTAACAAATGTCAGAGTGTGAAAATATCCTGCATTGGGTGATGCTAGAAGAAAAGAAAATTTTCATCCTAATTTTTCAGTCCGAGGCAGGAAATTGAATCACTTTTCCCATTGCTCTTCAGTGGCGTTTTCTACTTTCCAGGCTCTTTAGCAGCTTTATCATTCATTCAATCAATCATATTTATTGAGCGCTTACTGTGTGCAGAGCACTATACAAGTACAAGTTGGCAGCATATAGAGACGGTCCCCACCCAACAACGGGTTCACAGACTAGAAGGGGGAGACAGACAACAAAATAAAATGTGTGGACAGGTGTCAAGTCATCAGAATAAATAGAGATAAAGCTAGATGCACATCATTAACAAAATAAATACATAGTAAATATGTACAAGTAAAATAGAGTAATAAATCTGTACAGTCATACATATAGGTGCTGTGGGGAGGGGAAGGAGGTAGGGCGGGGGGGATGAGGAGGAGGAGAGGAAGAAGGGGGCTCAGTCTAGGAAGGCCTCCTGGAGGAGGTGAGCTCTCAGTAGGGCTTTGAAGGGAGGAAGAGAGCTTGGCGGACGTGCGGAGGGAGGGCATTCCAGGACAGGGGGAGGATGTGGGCCGGGGGTCGACGGAGGGACAGGCGAGAAGGTGGCCCAGTGAGGAGGTTAGCGGCAGAGGAGCGGAGTGTGCGGGCTGGGCTGGAGAAGGAGAAAAGGGAGGTGAGGGAGGAGGGGGCGAGGGGATGGACAGCCTTGAAGCTGAGAGTGAGGAGTTTTTGCTTGCTTATCCTTCGTTAGCATTAGCTGGTTGGAGGTTTTCTTTCCATTCCAATTCAGCCTGCTGCTGATTAAAGCAGGATTTTCTCCAGGTTCAATTAGCGTATGAATAGCGTCACTGTAACTAATTAGCTTAATTATTTTCAGTGGTGGGCTTACATGCACAATTCAGTTAGCCCAATCATAATTAATATGAAATGGATTACGATAACCTGAATTGCTGGCATTGACTAATAGTGAAATACGGCTTAAATTGCTTTGTTAAGAAGGGGGCTAGTTGGAGGGGATTCTTCTCTGAGCCCTCCTGAAAAGGGGTAGGAGGATTTTAGTTCCAAAAAGGATATTGTTGAGTGGCAGGTTTTCCTTAGGGTCCCTGAAGACCTCTAACTGAGAAGAGAGCTGCAACAGTTCTGAGCAGAAGGTTATTGGGAAGCAGCATGGCTTAGTGGCAAGAGGTCATGGGTTCGAATTCCAGCTCCGCAGCTTATCAGCTCTGTGACTAGGCAAGTCACTTAACTTCCCTGGGCCTCAGTTACCTCATCTGTAAAATGGGGATGAAGACTCTCAGCCCCACGTGGGACAACCTGATTATCTTGTATCTACCGCAGTGTTTAGAACGGTGCTTGGCACAAAGTGCTTAACAAATACCAACATTATTATTATTAAACCCCATTTCCTCTGCCTTCCTTGCTTTAAGTTCCCTAGTTTCGGCACTCTATATTGCAGTTGTTTGGGTGTGCTGCTGTCATTTATTCTCTTCACGTGTCCCGCCCAGAATAGCTCTGTTGAAGTGGACATAGTTTTGACGCTAGAAAAATGAAAACATTTCAAGAACTTCATTGCTTGTGATCTTGCCTTGCCATTTAATATTATGGGAAAAAGCATGGCTTAATGGATGGAGCTTAGTCCTGGAAGTCAGAAGGTCATGGATTCAAATCCCGCCTCTGCCACTTGTCTGCTGTGTGGCTGTGGGCAAGTCACTTCACTTCTCTGGGCCTCAGTTCCCTCGTCTGTAAAATGGGGATTGAGACCATGAGCCCCACAAGGGACAGGGACTCTGGCCAACCCGATTTGCTTGTATCCACCCCAGCACTTAATATAGTGCCTGGCACATAGGAAGCACTTAACTAATACCACAATCATTGTTATTATAATTATATTAAATATGGCCTGTAAATAGCACTAATGGAAATAAATGCCCAAGAGGCCAGATACAGCATCTGTTTCAGATCCAGATTTTACAGCTATAGAAAAGGTTGGCTAACACTACAGCTTTGTAGACCTTTAGTTTGGTCTGCCTGGGTACCACACTTTGGCCACACTCTGACAGTCCCCCAAGGATGTGTTGGCCTTCTTGAATTGGTTTTCTACCCCCTTATCTATCACAGCATGGATGGTCAGAGAGATATCTATATGTAACTGAATTCTGAGGCCGCATTTAGCTCTAAAAATAATAATTTTGGTAATCATTAAGCGCTTACTACGCCCCAGGCACTGTACTAATTGCTAGGGTGTTTACACAGTGATCAGGTTGGACCCAGTCTTTGTCCCACATGGGGCTCACAATCTTAATCCCCATTTTACAGATGAAGTAACTGAAGCACAAAGTTACGCGACTTAACCAAAGTCACACAACAGTGTGACTTTGTAATTTGTAATTAAAGTGACAGAAAAGTGACAGAGTTGGGATTAGAACCCAGATCCCAAATACTAATCAATAGTATAGAAAGCGCAGCGGGAGTTCGATTGAAAATAGGAGGTAATGGGACACGTCAAAGGCGTCACTAAAATTGACATTGATTGGCACACTCCCATTATTCACCAGCTTACAAACTGCACTGCCCCCTTTGCACGGATCTGCTAAAAAGACTTTATTCTTTTATTGTGTTTGGGCCAATGATTTTGGTCTTACATTGAATGCTTCTAGAGGAAAGGGTTCTAATCTTGGCTCCACTCCACTTGTCTGCTTGTGACCTTGGGTAGCTTAACTTCTCTGTGCCTCAGTTAACTCATCTGTAAAATGGGGATTAAAACTGGGAATCCTATGTGTGGGACAAGGACTACATCATCATCATCAATCGTATTTTATTGAGCGCTTACTGTGTGCACAGCACTGTACTAAGCCCTTGAGAAGTACAAGTTGGCAACATATAGAGACAGTCCCTACCCAACAGTGGGCTCACAGTCTAAAAGGGGGAGACAGAGAACAGAACCAAACATACTAACAAAATAAAATAAATAGAATAGATATGTACAAGTAAATTAAATAAATAAATAAATAAAGAATAACAAATATGTACAAACATATACATATATACAGGTATATATCTATCTATCTATATATATATACACATATATACATCCAATCTGATTATCTTGTACCTACCCAAGGGCTTAGCATAATAACTGGTACAGAGTAAGTGCTTAACAAATACCATTTAAAAAACAAAAAGGCCATCTAATTTGCCAGCTAGCTGGATCCCCAATAATTCCTGGTCTGCCATAGTCTACTCTCTCCCGGTAACTCCGTCATCGCCCCAGTGTAAATTGGTTTTAAGATTTGCAATCCTGAAATACCATCTTTTTAAGCTTTAATTCCAGCCCCAATTTATTGTGATCAACTAGGAGTGTAATGGACTAATAATAATCACTGTGGTATTGGTTATGTGTTTACTAAGTGCAAAGCACTAGGGTAGATGCAAGACAAACTGGCTGAGACAGTCCCTGTTCCACTTTGGGCTCCTGATCTAATTAGGAGGGAGAACAGGTATTTAAATCTCCATTTATACAGATGAGGAAACTGTGGCCTAGAGAAGGTAAGTGACTTGCCCAGGACCACACAACAGGCCAGTGTTAGAGCTGGGATTAGAACCCGAGCCTTCTGACTCCCTAACCTGTGCTCTTTCCACTAGGTAACACTGATTTTCTTAATTTGAGAAACCCAAGGCGCTATGAAAATCCTGTAATAATAACGGTATTTGTTAAGCACTTACTGTGTGCTAGGCACTGTACTAAGAGCTGGGGTGGACACAAGCACACTGGGTTGGACACAGTCCCTGTCCCTTGTGGGGCTCACGGGCTCGATCAGCATTTTGCAGATGAGGTAACTGAAGCCCAGAGACGTGAAGTGATTTGCCCAAGATCACACAGCAGACCAGTGGGAGAGGCAGGATTGGAACCCGTGACCTCCAACCTCTCAGGCCCATGCTCTATCCACTACTCCATGCTGCTTCTAATGACTCAATCCTCTTGTATCTACAGTACTGTCCTAGAGGCTGAAAAACATTTTATTTTAAATAAAAAGAGTCCTAGAAGCTTTGTAATTAAATTAATCAATCAATCGTATTTATTGAGCGCTTACTGTGTGCAGAGCACTGTACTAAGCGCTTGGGAAGTACAAGTTGGCAACATATAGAGACGGTCCCTACCCAACAGTGGGCTCACAGTCTAAAAGGGGGAGACAGAGAACAAAACCAAACATACTAACAAAATAAAATAAATAGAATAGATATGTACAAGTAAAATAAATAGAGTAATAAATATGCAATAAATAAATAATTACAAAATAATATAATAATATTACAATAATAAATAATAATAATAAATAATAAATAATAAACAAAACCAAACATACTAACAAAATAAAATAAATAGGATATGTACAAGTAAAATAAATAGAGAAATAAATGTGCAATAAATAATAAATAATTACAAAATAATAATATATTAATATTACAATAATAAATAATAGTAAATAATAAATAATAAACAAAACCAAACATACTAACAAAATAAAATAGAATAGATATGTACAAGTAAAATAAATAAATAGAGAAATAAATGTGCAATAAATAATTACAAAATAATAATATAATAATATTACAATAATAAATAATAATAAACAAAACCAAACATACTAACAAAATAAAATAGAATAGATATGTACAAGTAAAATAAATAAATAGAGAAATAAATGTGCAATAAATAATTACAAAATAATAATATAATAATATTACAATAATAAATAATAAATAATAAACAAAACCAAACATACTAACAAAATAAAATAGAATAGATATGTACAAGTAAAATAGAGTAATAAATATGTAATGAATAATAAATAAAATTGACAAAAATTGTAAGTCTTCTCAAACCCATGTAGGATGTCTGACAACTTGCTCCATTTCCAGTCTCAGGTAAGGCTGCAAACTTCCATAGCCCCGTTACTTTCTTCTTAGTTTTTTCCTTCTTCATCAGTGGACCATAATGAAAACCTATCGAGAGAGAAGCACTGCAGGAACCCGGAACTAACTACTTGGCAGATACCACAGGAGCAACACACATAGTTACTTCTAGGAGTCTACACATCACTCAAGTTCTGGCAGAGAATACAAGAAATCTTTAAAAGTAACTTAGGCGTTAGGGGATTAAGGTTTGTTCCAGGACTGTGGTCATATGGGTGGAGGAAGAACCACAAAATAGAGATGAGAAAAAAATGAAAAGGATACGGTGAGTGACTGGATATGGGGCATGAATGGTAGAAGATGCCAAGTTTATGAGGGTTGGGATTAGGGCAGAGAATGTCTGTTGCATCAGATTCTGGCCTGTAATTCCCAACTGTGGTTGTAACCATTTCCTATACTCAGTGCCTCATTCACGGGTGTTCCTCCAACTCATCCAAAACCCACTCACACATTAAGAATGGTAGGCACAACTTCTACAGGTTGTTTTCCTTGATACCTTTTTAGGTTTTAATTGCATTAATTCTATGTACTTACACTGCGCTGCACACTGTAGGGGGTCACTAAATGCTAGTGAATGGAGTGTTTATCATAACCAAGCTATAAACTGTTTAACTTCGATAACGTTGTCCATTTCTTTTCTAGGGAATTGTCCTCAAACAGAAGCGGCCGACTTGGAAAACACTTGGATGGGAAAAGGTAAGAGTATCATTTGGAAAACTACTTTGGGAGAGAGGGGCTTTAAACATACAAGCTGCTTTTTGTGTTGAAATTTCCTGGCTATTTGAGGCGATTTGGTTTTTGAATCAGCAGTTTCAATCAGTTACTGTTGCCTATTTGATTCAAGCTGAAGACTCCACTGCCCTCTATTGTAAAATAGCTCCTTCCATTTTATCATTTTTCTCCCAAAGTTAATTTTTTAATAGTAGCACCAGCTAATCAACCAGTCTGTTTAATGCCTTTTGTACTTCTAAAGGTTAGACCCTCCCCCGCCATACAGGGCATTGAGGAAAAAAAACATAATTTAAAGAAGACTTTAATAGAATTCATGAAGGTGCCTTTCGATCTCTGGTTCTCTGCCCTGACCTGTCTCATTACTTTTAAAGAGAAGATGAACTTAGGGCTTAGAGAAAACTCTTCTCTCACTACCCTAAGTGATAAAATATTCGAGGAGAAAACAGTACGGCAGTAAGTGGAGTGCGTTATAAATATATTATGTAGACAAGTTGGAAAGAGTGAAGTAACTAGGAAAATAGAGGAATAGAAATACTAAAATCAAGCCTGCCTGACTTCTAATTTTTCTAATGACATTGCCATAGTTTGGCAACTATTAAAAATCCTTTCAAACTCTAAAGACTTACACATCCATGTGTGGAATACATTTACCTCGAATATGCCTTATATTTTATGATGCGTTTGATAGCCCTGTTCAACTACTGCTTTATTTATGATAAAAATAAATTTAGGGATTTGCCGATTCATTGCTCCTCTTATTAAAATAGATTGGGTTTGTTTTAAAATAATCACAAACCTTCTATGTGGGGTGCAAATTCAGGACAGTGAAAACACTAGGGCAGCTGTGGCTCCCCTCCACCCCTTTCTCAGAAACAAATTTTTTTTAATGGGCTAAGGTCTGGAATCTTAAAATAATTGAATTATGGGCTGCTTGTTAGATCTTATCCATTTGATTAAAATGAGAATTACTACTCTACCAAATTAGGTCAGTATCTTCTGTCACTAAAATAGGCTGCATAGGGAATTTGGTGCAGGCAGTTTACTTAAATGCAGGTGATCACTACATTTTGTTAAGAATTTCAGGGTAAGAGAAACCATCATTGGAAATACTTATCTAGAAATGTGTTTAGCAGGTTCTTCCTCATCATCATCTATGTCAGTGACAATTACTGAGCACCAGCTGTGTATGGAGCATATACTGAGTACATAGAATAGAAAAGAGATGGTAGACACTGTTCCCTGTCCACAATGAGCTTAGAGAAGCAGCATGCCTAGGGGGAAGAGCACAATAGCCTAGGGGTTCAAAAAGTAATGGAAAATTAGCTAATTCACGGCTATGGGCAGGCCAAGAATTTCAGAAGCAGATTCAAAAGCCACATCAGGCACTAGGCCCAGAAACTAGAGTTTCAAACACAAAATTTTTAATGTATTATAGGAGGGAGAGTCTTACTAGCGACACCAATTAATACAAGTTGCCATCAGAAATGCTATCAACCAGTTTAAATAATATCTGATTATGTTTCTCCAGAGACAAGTATACTCCTGTTTCCTATGTGTTTATGAAATGAAAATAGAATAAGGATTGTACACTTCCACTAAGGTGATTCTCTAAGTGCAACTAGTAGAGAGAGCTTTAGAGTTCCATAACACAGGCCTACTTCCCTGTATTATTCCCATCCTGATACATAGTTTTCAACACCAACGCAATGGAAAAGAAAATTCAATTTATTACTTCCTTCAAATCACAGATTCTCATGCTTTATTTTCTGTGATCAGATACAATGAACTGAACCAGTTTCAGATATGTCCAATTTAATTAAATGTTCCCATTATGTTTCAGCATTGTCTGAAACCGGTAAAAATTAGACACTTAGAGATGCCTCACATTACAAATTCAGGGCACTGTAAAGAAGCTGTTAGAAACCATTACTAATTTAACATTATGAAAAGGCTGCTGTGTGTTTTACACCAAGCCAACTAGAAGAAAAAAGCCTTGGTTAAAACTCTTCTTCTGCTTGTTTGCAGCGGGACTGTTTCAGCTGCTGTAACCTCTCGATGGTTTCTGAGATGGTGCGCTCTCCATGCACTTTATTATCTCTTGTGCGGATATTAACAGTTCCACTTGTTTTCTCTTTTTCACCAACCACTGGAACAGAAAGCCTTGTTAGCATGGACTTTGAACATACATGTAAAAACGTCACATTAACTAGCTGTAGATTTGGTTCTTTTTAGATCGACAACCAGCAAAAACCATGAAGTCAATGCTGCGATGCAGAAAAGTCCGGTTTAATTACTACACTTTGGCCTGTATATTTTTTTAAAAAAAATGCATTTATGTGAAGTCTCAAAAATCGCATTCAGGTTGTATTGTTTTGGTTCTAATTATAATTCAGATAATCAGTGTGCGCACAGCCTAAAAAACATTTCTTATTGTGTATTGAAACAGAGAGCACCTCAGTCCATAGCAACCAACCATGGAAGCTAAGAAAAAGTGTGGCTCATGTACGTTCGCCATCATTTTTGTCAAAATTATGTCAAGCTCCCCTCACCACTGCCACAGGAACCAAGCTGCAAGTATCAAAATCCTTCCTTACGGGACTTGGGTTTTTGTGTGAATTCTTTACCTAAGATAAAGTTATACTGTGCTAGTTGGGCATTTCGGATCTTCTTGTTCAGAGTGCATCCTGGATCCAGATCAATATCAGTCATCAGTTGAGCAGCGTGGAACTGTTGCCGGACCTACCCCCCCAAAAAAAAGAACAAATCCCGCACACTTGATAAATATTTATCATTGGTATATTTAGTTCCTGAGCTTTCAAATGTCGCCATCATAAAAGGAAGTTAGAATTGCATTTAATTTTCTTCTAGTCTCCTGCTAAAGGATAGTGTGATGCCCATACCTAATCATTCAAAAAGCAAATGCCAAAGCCAAAAGGCTTTGTCCAATCAAAATTGTAATTCTGTAGTTTTGCTTGCTGGATAGGTGTTTTATTTAGAAAATCCTTTCTAAGATAGAAATTCAGGCGGCAACTGATTTCACTAAACAAGATACCTTAAACAGCAGAGTACATACATATCCTTAGAAGTACAATACAATTTTTTCACAAACTTAATTTCCCAGAAAAACGTTGTTAAATGGAGGCTGATTCATTCCAATTGATAGATCCAAATCCTTTCACAGGCTACTCTTCCCTATGGAATATACTTAGGTAAGAGCCTTTAAAGAGTCAGAACATGATGGGTTTCTATTTATACCACCTCTGAAAAATTGTGTTTGTATCAAATCATTTTAGTAGCTTCCTTTTTCTAGAGGAATAACCTAACTTAATGGTTAGCAAAAACTGCTCAACATCAAATATCCATAGCAGAATGTCCTCAATATAATTTCTTAAATAACAATAATAATGATGGCATTTGTTAAGCACTTACTATGTACAAAGCACTGTTCTAAGCGCTGGGGGGGATACAAGGTGATCAAGTTGTCCCACGGGGGGCTCACAGTCTTAATCCCCATTTTACAGATGAGGTAACTGAGGCTCAGAGAAGTTAAGTGACTTGCCCAAGGTCACACGGCAGACATGTGGCGGAGCCGGGATTCAAACCCATGGCCTCTGACTCCCAAGGCCGTGCTCTTTCCACTGAGCCGTGCTGCTCTTAAATAATAATAATAATAATAATAATGTTGGCATTTGTTAAGCGCTTACTATGTGCAAAGCACTGTTCCAAGCGCTGGGGGGGATACAAAGTGATCAGGTTGTCCCATGTGGGGTTCACAGTCTTAATCCCCATTTTACAGATGAGGTAACTGAGGCTCAGAGAAGTTAAGTGACTTGCCCAAGGTCACACAGCAGACATGTGGGCGAGCCAGGATTCGAACCCATGACCTCTGACTCCAAAGCCCATGCTCTTTCCACTGAGCCACACTGCTTCTCTGATCACACTAAAGTATTCACAAATAGCACTGCTTGTGGCTGTTTTAAAAAATATAATGGGCAGCTAGACTCAAATCTCAGGGAATTTTGAGCAATCTTATTTAAGAAGCTCTAAAGGACCTGCAAGCATTAATTTGATCTGTGATAGGAACTTTTGCCCAAATTCACCAGCTCCCCTTGGAATTTTTTTCCCCTAATCTCCCAGGAATGCATTTCATTACTTAAACACCCTTCACTCTTGTAGTGTACCTGAACTAGAAAACACACGACCAGAAAATTAACTTTTGAAAATTAACTTTTTTTTATCTTAAGTACACGAGTTTGTCAATAACAATGGAATTAATGGTGAAATTAACAGCTCTAAATTCTGCTGTATAAATTGTGTACAAAACAGCATTCCGGTTACACTTGATCACAAATATACCACGGTATAAAAACAACCCTGTTTTTATAAAAAATAGTTTAGCAAAAGAAATACTTTGAAATTCCTAGAGAAAGTGCTCTGTAAATAACTTAGAGCCAAACACTTCTCATTTCCAATCCCGCCTCCTCCACTTGTCAGCTGTGTGACCTTGGGCAAGTCACAATTTCTCTGGGCCTCAGTTACCTCATCTGTAAAATGGGGATTAAGACTGAGAGCCCCTTGAGGGACAACCTGATCACTTTGTATTCCCCCCCAAGTAAAACAGTGCTTCGCACACAGTAAGCGCTTATCAAATGCCATCATCATTATTATTATTATTTCGATTTACAGTATTTTGCTTTTAAATGTTTTTGTCATCTAACGTTTTGAAAATCAAATGCTAAAAGAACTATACATTGTGGGAAAGCACTTTGTTGTGATTTTGGAGCGCCACCAGATTTTTAAGCAACACTGATGACTTATTACCTCAAAAGGTGCTGTGAAGTAAGATAAGTGATACTTCATGTTTCCAAGGTTATGATAAAGCTCACCTGTTGAGCATAGTCATCGCACATAGGTCCTACTGGCACCACCATCACTTGCCGTGGAGACAGCCAAAGGGGCCTGGGGAAAAAAGGGAAAACACTTTATATAGCTTTTGGTTATGCCCTTTAAAATGTTTTTCCCCTAATATGTGTGCCAAGCACTTGGATGGTGCTGGCCAAGGCCCTGGTCTTCTTGATACAAGCACAGAAACCTTGATCTTAATGAATATGTTACAATTTACTACTTAAGGATGATTGGATTACAGAAACTAAGCATGTGAGTACCCAAGGCGCTGAGGATTTTAAGGCTTACCATCAAGAAAAGCTACAAATGTAATGAAAGGGTTGAAAAGGCCTGCTATCAAATGGTTTAATCAATGAAGTCAGGTTCACAGGAAGCTTCATACCACCCGTATGGAAAGTTAAAACTGGGGGGGGGGATGTGCCTGGACCCTAAATTCGCCTTAATTTTCTTCCTTATTCAAAAAAAAAACCAATCACAGTATAGGTCAAAGATTTAGGAATTTTTTTCAATATTTCAAATTGGGTAGGAGGAACATGTCACTTCTCAGGAAGTAATATACTGCTTTGATTTTGTGAAACTGCTGGTGGCAAACTACAGTTTAAATACATAGGGATCGTTTCCCATCATTGGTAACCTGTAACAATGCAACATTATACTGGTCATTTATTTTAACTGAAATTAAACCTAAAATTGCATCTACATTTCATAAAATAAGCCATGAAGTTTGTGGGAATGGAACATTGGTCACTATGAAATAAAGGGGCAGGAGCAATGTCTTTTAAATGTATATAAAAATCACACCCTCAATTAGGGCTAGCCCAGGCAACACCTAGTAAAAAAGGATCACAAATATATTGGAACTCCATTCTATGAAAATTAGTCAGACAAAATGCTTGTTTAGGGTTGAATGTTGAGCAGGTATTTTTTTCAATTGTATTCACGTAGCCAGAAACGTAAACCGAGTGAGACTCGATGTCTGACTGAAGACGAAAAACGTGACTACCTTTCTCTGAGCATCTTCAAAGCAGAATCACTCGTGGTTTCCGCCCCATCCGAAACAGCCTCACCTTCAAATCAAACATCCCTTGGATCAACCAGTCCATTTATATCACGATATCTGATTTAAAAACACAAACTCACACACCATAGCTCCACTTTACCATTTGCCTCCGTAGTTTTCAGTCAGGATAGCAATCATCCGTTCCACTGACCCCAGGATGGCGCGATGAACAATTACTGGCCTTTTCTTGTCATCACCATCGTGGCTATAAAGATAAAGCATTTCTTGGTTTGGAGTACTTGACGGAAATCTTGTAGTACATCCAACGGGGCAAAAAGTATCACCCGCTTTGTGAGAAAAATATTTTAAAAAGGCATATGCCTACTTACCTTACAAAAGTAAGATTAAATCTGATTGGAAGTTGAAAGTCTAACTGGATTGTTGCACACTGGTGGTACCGGCCAATCGCATCCTTAATCTGAATGTCAATCTGGAAAAAAAAAAAGAGTTTTCTAAACATAAGCTGCAATCAAGGATCCTCCCCTCGGCGGCCCATTCCCTCCTCTAAGCAGCCCACGAATATCCAGCTCTTTCCCCGGTACGCTAGAGCCAACAATAGAGGGGTTGTGGTTCCTGCTCCCACATGTGGCTGCAGTCAAGCCTAGGACAACACAGTAATACAGGCAGAAGCCAGCAATTCCATGATGGGAGCGAGGACCATATTCCATACAAAGATTTTAGGGGGAAGAGGGGGAATGAAAAGAGATGTACCACGAGTTGGGGCTGTTGCAGTTGAAGAGACTAAAAAGCATCCAGAAAGTATTACTCCCTCCCCTGTTTCCTCCAATCAGCTATTTGGATATGGAAGAGGAGTGGACCCCATTTTATTTGCTGTGGACCAATCTACGGCACTTATTCACAAGTTTGCCATGAGAAACTCTTACCCCTAAAAGCCTGGCTACGAGAGCATAAAATGAGTCCTTTTTTTTTGTCATTCCCTCGCACATTTCAGCAACACTTCACAGTACTAACCTTGGGTCCATAGAAAGCTCCATCCCCCAGGTTTAATTCCCACTTCTCGCCAAATTCATTCAGGCTATTTTCCAGTTGCTAGAGGTAGAATATACACATTAAACACATTATACACATTATGTTGCCAACTTGTACTTCCCAAGCGCTTAGTACAGTGCTCTGCACACAGTAAGCGCTCAATAAATACGATTGATTGATTAAATGGGATTGTCTTGTCCTTTATGCTGTCGAATCGTCTCCAACCCACAGCAACACCATGGTTACCCGACTTCTATTCATTACCTTGCTTTATAACATTGTGCCCTTAAATACAACCATCACCCTTTCTTCATAGCTTGAACTGTGAATGACCTATCAATGTAGTAAGAATCAGTACACATCTAACTCTCCTGTAACTCAGGGATTATGCACTTGGTAAACACCGTGTTAAGAAAAACTTATGTTGCAGCATGTAACAGACACTACCTCATGCTGAATTGTACGTTCCAAGTGCTTAGTACACTGCTCTGCATACAGTAAGTGCTCAATACGATTGAATGAATGAACATCCACTGTCAGAAGAATGTTCTCTCAGTGCTTAGAACAGTGCTTTGCACATAGTAAGAGCTTAATAAATGCCATCATTATTATTATTGAGTCCCTAAAAGCATTCTATTCAGTGTGTAACGTGAAAATGCACACTAAAGAACTACTCAGTGTATTCAGAACTAGGAACGGGAGCAGTTTGACCTCATAGACCAGCACCTCCTCCCTTCTTGATTCGACCTTTTTAAAGAAGATGCGTCTCTCTCACACCCTGTAGGCCCTGTTGAGAGCTCACCTCCTCCAGGAGGCCTTCCCAGACTGAGCCCCTTCCTTCCTCTCCCCCTCGTCCCCCTCTCCATCCCCCCCATCTTACCTCCTTCCCTTCCCCACAGCACCTGTATATATGTATATGTTTGTACATATTTATTACTCTATTTTATTTGTACATATCTATTCTATTTATTTTATTTTGTTAGTATGTTTGGTTTTGTTCTCTGTCTCCCCCTTTTAGACTGTGAGCCCACTGCTGGGTAGGGACTGTCTGTATATGTTGCCAATTTGTACTTCCCAAGCGCTTAGTACAGTGCTCTGCACATAGTAAGCACTCAATAAATACGATTGATGATGATGATGACCCTGTACAGCTACAAATGTAATTCTGATAGGTTTCCTGAACACGCTACTTACCTTCTCAGCTTGATTCCACACTTCGATATCTCCAAGAAACTTTTCAGGACGAGTAGAAAGATTCAGTTTAAAGGAAAACCCGAACACACCATACACAGTTTTCAAGAAGTCCAGGCAGCTCTTTATCTCCTCTTCAATCTTTTAGAAAAGCGCAAGACATCGGTCACCCTCTTGGCATGACAGCCCTTGGGACTTCATGTCACAGTACTTAGTTCATCCTATGACAGAGTACCTGCTCCATTGTACAAAATATGTGGGCGTCATCTTGCTGGAATCGTCGCACTCTGGTAAGCCCGGTGAGAGCGCCTGACAGCTCGTTACGATGGAGCACGCCGAAGTCGGCTAGTCGCAGTGGCAGTTCCCGCCAAGATCTTGGGCGATGATCAAACATAAGGCTGAAGAAAGAATTACCAGGGAAACTTATCAAGACCAGGGCTATGGCAAAGGTGGTAAAGTACAGAGAGTTTTCCTCCAGTATGTTCTAACATTTACGAAGATCTACTACTACACACTCTTGGACCCACAATTAGGTAACTCGGAATAATAATAACAATGGCATTTGTTAAAGCGCTTACTATGTGCAAAGCACTGCTCTAAATGCTGGGGGGGATACAAGCTGATCAGGTTGTCCCACGTGGGGCTCACAGTCTTAATCCCCATTTTTACAGATGAGGTAACTGAGGCACAGAGAAGTGACTTGCCCAAAGTCACACAGCTGACAATTGGTGGAGCCGGGATTAGAACCCATGACCTCTGACTCCAAAGCCCATGCTCTTTCCACTGAGCCACGCTGCTTTTTATGATATATTCTAACTAGCCTCCCTTTCAAAGCATAGTCAGTACGATTAGAGAAGCCGCTTGCCTTGGTGGATAGAGCATGGGCCTGGGAACCAGAAGGACCTGGGTTCTAATCCCAAACCTACCACCTATCTGCTGTGTGACCTTGTGCAAGTCACTTGACTTCTTTGAGTTTCAGTTACCTCATCTGGAAAATAGGAATTAAGGAAGTGAACCCCATGTGGGACAGGGACTGTGTCCAACCTGATTAACTTGTATCTACCCCAGTGCTTAGAACAGTGTCTGCCATATAGTAAGTGCTAACAAGTACTATTACTATTACTACTAATAATAACTATAATAATAATAATAAAAATCTGAAATTTTCCCCAGTAGGAAGAAATAAAACCTAGTGCTAGCTTCTTCACAGAGAAGATGGCAAGTGTAGGGAATCTGTGACCACAGGATCGTGTGTGGTCTGAAAATATAAACAGGAGTTTGGGTAAGTAGATGGATGGAGGTGTTCGATAAGTTGCAGGAAGGAGAGGGACAGAAAAAAATTAGGAAAGTAAAGCTATAAATAAACAATCCCAGCAATTAGGATGGATGACAAAGAGAGAAACCATCATCTAGTTGCCCCAAACATCTTGTTGCCACTGTCGGAGACAGAACACCCGACTGAATGGCACTGCTGATCTTAACGTGTGAAAATAACTTGCTAGAAACTCAGGAGAGAGGAATACCAGTGTCCTGGGCAGTTCATGGGTTTCAGAGCAAAGATCTCCTTCTCCACTTCAAAGGAGAACATATTTTCACTGTAATGCTGCCAGTGTCCGGAGGTCAGCCAGAGTTTGCTGTTGTAGATATTCGGGGTGACAACTTCCTGGAACCCTCGTTTCCTGTATTCACTCTAAAAGACAGACAACCCCCCGGCCCAAACAAATATCAAGATAACAAAAATGATGGGCTAGATGTGCAGTTCTAAGATTAATCTCGTTTTAAAGATAAGAATTATGTACCAGTGCAAGCAATTAAGAGACCCGGGGGACAGAGAAGGTCTTTAATCAGCCCGTAAGCCTAACAAATGACAGAGCTGCAAGAACAATTACAGCTGCTAACCAAAAGGCCTGCACTCACATGGAAAGATTTCCACGTCGCAGCTATGGACCACGAGTGTGATCTTTCTTTAGACAACCCCCATTTTGATGAACAGCACTTTAAAATGTTGCTGCATTAAAATGAATTTTTGCCCTTGTTTTAGTTTTACACCTCCCCATTTACCCCAAAACAAGACTATCTTTATAATAAATTAAATTGCAATATAATTAATTTATTATAATTATAATAAATTAAACCATCAGGTTTGCGTTAAGATAGCAGGTAGCTATCTACATTGCCACGCTAGGGTTATTACAACAATCCCTGGGCTCTGGCTGCTTCCTCACACCGGCCCCCTCCCCTGTTTGGGCAGCGGCAGTTCAGTGGAGAATACGATCGGTAGTGACGCTACCTATGCCTCACCCAACCAATGCGCTTCCTAACCCACACTGTAAAAACACTGCTGACAAGTGGTTTGGGAAATACTCTTTACCCTAATGAATTCAATCAGCGTATTATAGATGTAGGCTCCTTTTGGCAGGAAAAAACAACTTCCAGGACTGAGTTCATGGAAGAAATACAGTTCTTGATCCTAAAAGAAAAACAGAATGTAAACTATTGTTATTTGTGCATAATTTCAGATTCTGATAATACCTATCATTTGAGTTGATACCCTGAAGCACAAGCATTCAGAAAACAGACTGACATTTCAGCCACATCTAATTTAACTCTAAGAAAGGATGAGTGTAGAGGTCTCGGATATAATAATTGTCAGACATAAAGGACAGCAGAGAACCTTTCAATTCCCTTCTATTTTGCAGACCATGAACAATATTTCAGACTATGACTTGACCCAATCGACTACCTATTAGCTGGTGAAAGACAAATCCTGCTGCAAGGCTGTTTACTCTTTGCAACTTTAAATCTTCTAATTTTAAGCAGGACCAGCAATCCAACAATCTCACATGAGATCACTACAAAGATCCACAAAGGGAAAAGGGCATGAGCCTAGAGCACCTAGGTTCTAATCCAGGCTTTGCCACTTGTCTGCTGTGTGACCTTGCATAAATCACAAATTCTCTGAGCTTCAGGTCCCTCATCTGTAAAATGCAGATTAAAACCTACTCCTTCCTACTTAGATTGTGATCCCTGTGTGGGGCAGGGACTGTGTCCAATCTGATTATCTTGCATCTACCCAGAATTTGGCAGGTCATAAAGGATTTTTTATTATTATTATTTACAACAATAACAATCCACATAGTCGGAATTCAGCTGCTGCCACACACGGCCAAGAACTCCTTTGGGGAAAGGGTAGGGGAGCACCTCTCTCCCCACCTTCTTGCAAGCCAGCCTGAAATCTCCCTGGGGATTCCCACTAGCTCCAAAGAGAAGGGGCCCAATCAAGAATTCCCCTCTTCTCATGCAGAAAACCAGCGTTTCCAAGATCAGTGCTTACATGCATGATAAACTGCAGAGACTGCAAGCGCTGTCATTTTTCCCCCCACGAAATCTATTTAAGAATATTGATTTCATATCGGTGAAGACTTCTGCAGCCACAGAGCCTGGGACAACAGCCTTGTATTGGACACCCTACAGTCCAATTTAAACTATGGTCACTGCCTGCTAGGTGCACACAATTTGAAACTTTAAATCCAACGCCCTCCACTGGCACTGAAACTTTCACTTCATACTGAAAAAGACACAATGGTATACTGCAAAACATTCTTTCCTGGCAGTAAGCACCCAATAACTCAGCTTTGAACAACAATAGGTTCCTAAATCGAAGCTTTCCCCAAATTCCAGTTTTACAGAATTCAGCAGTGGTGAGTTTCATCCCCTTTTAACTGCCAAGAAGTACTGTACTTTTGTTTTTTTTCTCTTTTTAATTTGATGCACCCCTCCCACCCACCCCCGCCCCCCAAAAAATACCTCTACAATTCAAAGCAAGTATGAGGGTGTGGGGATGTGGATCATAATCACAGCATTTATGCTTCATTATTTAAAAAAAAACTTAGGGAAATCCAATTAATAAATTCACTTTCATTTTAAGAAGTACTTACTATCAAAATAACATTAATGCATTGCTTATATTGATTTAGTTGGCCTAGTCAGAAAATGCACAGATGAAAAATCAAAACTTTCTCAGCAGAATGAAGATGCCCAATAATTAAAGTACCTCAATTTCGGAGACCCAGGACGGCTTACTGATTCAGGTAACTCACCCGTCCAATCTTCCTGTGATCTCTATTCTTGGCTTCCTCTTGAAACTTCTCCCACTCTTTCAACAGTTTTGGATCAGGGAATGAAATGCCATAAACCCTCTGAAGGGTTTCCATATCAGCTTTGCCTTCCCAATAGGTAGAAGAATTCTGACGCACACACAAAGGAACAACATTTACTAATTTTAATTTATAATCACATTCTCATAGCATTCCAGTAAACTTAGAGTTAATCCTTAACTCTGCCAATTGTCAGCTGTGTGACTTTGGGCAAGTCACAACTTCTCTGTGCCTCAGTTACCTCATCTGTAAAATGGGGATTAAGACTGTGATCCCCCTGTGGGACAACCTGATCACCTTGTAACCTCCCCAGCACTTAGAACAGTGCTTTGCACATAGTAAGCACTTAAAAATGCCATCACTATTATTATTAATACTGTTCTCATCACCATACCCTGATTTTTTATTTACTGTATAGTTATCCTTTCTGTCATTTATGTTCTTATTGTTTTCTCTTTTAAGTGCCTGTCGCCAATCCCCTTCCCCACTTTATTCTTAAATTAATAATGCCATCATTATTATTATTAATACTGTTCTCATCACCATACCCTGATTTTTTATTTATTGTATAGTTATCCTTTCTGTCATTTATGTTCTTATTGTTTTCTCTTTTAAGTGTCTGTCGCCAATGCCCTCCCCCACTTTATTCTTAAATTGCCAACTCCTTAAGGGCCAGGGACTCTGTCATTCTCTCCTGTATATTCTTCCCCAGGCTTTAATATAGTGCTTTGCACATAGTAAGTACTTAATAAATACCATTACTAACACTTCTACTGTTATTTTTAATAAATAAATTGAAGCACAGAAAACGACTGTTGATTAAAGGCAATGTCAAAATCGGAATTCCCAGTTTGGTCATGGTGCCATCCCGACTGCCACTAGAAAGAGTAACTGTGACTAATGTTACTAATAGTTGTGCTATCATAGTTACTATTATACGCTGACATTTCGCTCAGCTAAGTATGAAGCAGTCACAATAATGAAAAAGCAGGAACTACAAGGTACCTTTAGATAATCACCTCATTAGTCAAAGCCCCGTCTTATTTAATAGGCATAAATAACTTAGCAAGATGCTAAGTAAACCATGAGAAACCATCTTTAAAAAAGTGGATTTTGATGACCATGTGGGATACACTCCTGAATGCAGAAAATTTGATTATGCATTTAGATGCTATTGTGAGTTCAGAATATCACATACCAAAGGATGAAATAAAATCAACATTCCTACCAAAAGACCACCTCATATAAAAAGGAACCACTCAAGGGTGACAGGGGTGAATCAGTACGTACAAAATAGTCAAACATCACAAAAAACTGCAGGATATCTAAGATACTGAAAAAGGCTCAATCCCAGCATTTGTACCATAATGTTTCTCCTAATAGTCGAATCTCCAAGAGGCCATACCTTGTGGATTTTTAAAGTCTTTATCTTGCCTGTATGCCTGACATGAGGACCTCTGCACAGATCTATCAAGGGACCACATCTATGGGAGAAACAGAAATAAAAGCGACACTTAAAATGGATGGGTTTCCATTAGAATAAGGCAACCAGATATTTGCCACGTTCTTACCTATAGACAGTAGTAGTTGGAGTATTCACTTTTTCGTTCAAGATGCGGCATT
The DNA here is from genome assembly GCF_015852505.1 of Tachyglossus aculeatus. Lineage (NCBI taxonomy): Eukaryota > Metazoa > Chordata > Mammalia > Monotremata > Tachyglossidae > Tachyglossus > Tachyglossus aculeatus. Next base: position 76,045,054 of record NC_052068.1, read on the forward strand.
TGAACTTATTGTACTAATAAAAACGACAATAGAGCCCATAGTCAATTTTTGTTATGTGAAATAGTGAATCCAATAAGATTTAAAAAAATGTAATGATGCTTATGAAACTTTCAGACTTTGGCAAACTTTGTTCATTAGAAATGTCTAAAAAACATGAAATATTTAACGACACTGTAGAGAAGTTAATGAAAAGTTGTTCAATACACAGGCGTTGTGTTCTTGAAGAAACTAGTGTTGTGGCAAAAACTGCAAGCTAGCAACTACTGATTCAGTGTGAACAAGTTGTGGGTAGATGGTTCAGAAACACCACCATGACCTTCACTTTCCAGAACAAACTCTTAAATTGTGGTTATGTTCACCACCAGTAGAATTCTTGCCACTCATCATTGTTTTAGCTAATACTGTAAGGCTGCAAAAAATACAAAGGAAAAAAAAAAGTAGGGTGGAAACCAGGAAGGGTAGCAGCAGCAGCATCACACCTGGACCTTTCCCATGGGCAAGGGTGCAATCTTTTTTCCTACAATGAATTCACTTCTACCAATGTGTGGATTATGTTATACTAGAACAGACTTCTACTGTAGAAAGAATGTCCCTTTTATTTTCCATCATGTTAAATAGAACTGTATAGTGAAAACATGTTTCAGCGTAACTAGATGTACCTTTACATATAACAAGCTATTTCTATGTATAACATATTCAAAGTGGCCTGTTATGAGTCCCAGAAATTTCCTTTTCCTTAGTCACTGTGAAGAACTGGAATTCCCAAGGGGGTAGGGGCTTGGCTATTTCCCAGTCCACAGATATACACCAGTGAATCACAGTACAGTAGAATCTCATTAAAAGTTTACACACGATGCCACGAAAATCACCAATGCAGCTGGTAAAATAAAATTAAATATCCTTATTCAGCTACTCCATAGTCAACCATACTTACCTTAAACATCTCAAGTAAAGTTTCTTTCTTGACTTCCAGTCTTTCAAATACCTGTTTCTCCTTCATGATTTTCTTACATAAGTTCTCCAAAACAGCAAAGTCATTGCTGGAAACACCTCTGAAAAAAGGTACACAAGTCTTTTAACTCCATTACTAAATCCATTTTCCACCCAAGAAATTGAAGGAGGACTCTTGAGGACAAGGAACAAGTCTACTAATTCTACTGTACCCTCCCAAGGACTTGGTATAGTGCACTGTACCCAGTAGGAATTCAATACTTGTTCCGTTGCTTGAGAAATATGCCCAGAGACAGAATCTTCCCTACTGTATTTAATTATGGTATTTGTTAATCATAATTATAATGATGGTATTTGTTAAGCACTTACTATGTACCAGGCATTGTACTGCATTTAATAAAAATGACGTTCCCCTTCATTTAGTGATATTTGTGTCACTGCACTGTAATACTTGGGAAACTTACTCTTACATTACAAATGTCACCCACTTTATACAAGAAAATAATTTAAACGAAGTGTTTAAAGTCTACCAATGGGTGAAGTAATGAAAATCATTTTGTACCGCTACAGTACACAAATGTAATTTTACATTTCCTCAACGAAAACAATCAGAACAATAAAAAAAGCTTACCCATTCTCAAGATACATGTCATAATAGAAACCATTTTCTATAGGCGGTCCGTAGCACAAACAACCACCGTAGACTCTCTCCATGGCTTCACCCATTATGTGTGCACTTGAATGCCAGTACACCTGATGATTTTAAGAAAAACATGAAAGTATGAGCCACTACAGGCTGCGGTGGGCATCAGAGCTCTCAAAATACATAAGGAATGATAACGTTCTACACTATCTTTGTTTGAAAAATTAAAAAATGGTCAGTATTTCAGTTATCCCAAACAAAGTTAGAAGCTGGATATTTGGCACCTAGTTTCCTACTTAGATCCTTTAATATGTAAATTAGTTTCAGGACAGAAATATAATATTTTGAATACTTAAACTGCTTTTTTTCCCCTCCAAGCACCTTTCCATCTATTATCTCATGTGATTCTCTCAACATGCTTGTGGTTCATAATGGGCAGGGAATGTGACTGTAATTCTGTTGCTCTCCCAAGTGCTTAATCCAGTGCTCTGCACATAGTAAGCCGTCAATAAACACCACTGGTGGATTGGATTGATTACATAAGAAACAGTCCTTAGTTAATATCAAATTAGAGCATACGAAGCTACAGTTTTTTTATGAATTTTAGAAACCAATTTACGTAACTGTACGAGCTAGAACACGAATAATAAACACTAAAAATGAATGAGAAAACACGGCGATCATGATTACAATAGAATCCTTGTAACTGAGCAAAAACTTACTGCCTGAGCATCTTCATTATCGAATTTGAGCAGCTCTAAGGAGCAGTCTCCTTCCAAAGGGCGATCCAGGTCCCACACGACTTTATTCACCTTAGCGATAACCGTGTTATCAGCCAGGCCTTGGCTACAAAATTGCAAAATTAACAGCCCACGTCGGTTACTCCCTACTGAGAACTGAGAAAACTGAGATACTTCAAAAATACATACTTGTGGAAATACTGCAAGAAATGGGAAAAATTTAGTTTATCAAAACATAATATTCCAATGAGATTATAAAATTTCCCATTTAAAAGGTGTCACATTTCCTAAATGACCTGCAAGAGTTCATTTATTGACTTAATCATTTCCCCCAAAGCATGATCATTTAGACTACAGCCCAAATCCATTAGTCTGACAATTTTATTGGGGTTAAACTCTAATAATTTTCAAATTTCGATTTAGCAGTTCAACTTCAAAGAAGTTTAACAAGGGAATTTTCTTACTATCCAAAAATTAGATTTATTCAGAATAGCGATTATACATGCCATAAATGTGGTAATTTAATCATTTTCTAAACTTCAATGAGAACAGAATGCAACGAAGCTAATAAAAGTTAACCTTTATTGATTTTAGACGATCAGCCAGAATACTGACTAAGGGAATCAAAGTCACTAAATATATGTTGGGGTGCCCATGAATACCACTGCAATTGGAAACATGTATGGAAGACTGTCTTGCATATAGCAGTGATGTTCTAGTTGAGGGTTTCTGGACATATTCTGTATATATGTATATATGTTTGTACATATTTATTACTCTATTTATTTTACTTGTACATAGCTAATCTATTTATTTTATTTTGTTAGTATATTTGGTTTTGTTCTCTGTCTCCCCCTTTTAGACTGTGAGCCCACTGTTGGGTAGGGACTGTCTCTATATGTTGCCAATTTGTACTTCCCAAGCGGTTAGTACAGTGCTCTGCACATAGTAAGCGCTCAATAAATACAATTGATGATGATGATGATGATATTCCATGGTCAGTCAAATGGCAGCACTGTTCTGCTCTAAATCCTGAGGGAGGAGAGGGAGAGAAAGAAAAGAGAGAGAGAGAGAGAGAGAGAGAAAAGAGAGAGAGAGAGAGAACACGAACACACACAAACAGCATGGCCTAGTGGATAGAGCACGGGCCTAGTGGCCAGAAAGACCTGGGTTCTAATTCCGACCCTGCCACTTGTCTGCTGTATGACCTTGGGCAAGTCACTTCATTGTGCCTCAGTTCCCTCATCAGTAAAATGGGGATTAAGGCTGTGAGCCCTACGTGGGACGAGGACTGTGTCCGACCCAATTATCCTGTATCTATCCCAGAGCTTAGAACAGCACTTAGTAAGCACTTAAATACCATTATTACTATTATTATTGCATGACTGCACATATGTACAGAAAAGGAGGTGGAGGTAAGATATATAAACCGAAGTTTTATTACTTTCTAGGATTAAGATGGAGGTAAGGATTCAGGCCTCCCGATTTAGGTGGGATACGCCCTCTAATTTCAGAGTCTCTCCTGTCCCCACTGATCTTACCAAATTTAAACAGGGTAACTTGGGGGAATTCCCAAGAATTCAGGGTTTCTCCTGTTCCTATTTATCAAGACTGATTAGGGAATGAGTAATAGGTTGGCTGCGATGGGGAAGTCAGGGAGAGAAGGTAAGGGAGACTGCAGATGCCTGAGCAGTCGTAATAAAGAGAAGATGGATCACTGGCTTGGGTGGCAGCAAGAACCTCGTCCTTACCCACCTCAGGCTTTCTTCAATTAACTCCATTAGGGACGGATAAATCTCCCTACACAAAATGACTTTTTTTTTTAAATAAAAAGACAACATCCTGGTTTGGGGAGTATAAATATCCTATTTCTTTCATTGTGGAGACCAATATTGGAGACCGTTCCTTATTTGAAGTTATATTACTTTAATCACACCAGCCTAAAAAAAAGCACTATGCTTTGATTTTTTTAATCCCCAAATAACATAACGGAAGAAACTATCACAAAAAGGAGTCACAGCCTGCAAAAGTTTAGAAAGAGGTTAACATGGCTCATACCTAATCCCACAAGCAATTTGGTATGGTGTGGTCTTCCAGGATTCAGCATCAACTTGTTTGCCATCAGGTAAAGTGACTTTGATAGCTTTGCCATCTTTTGCAGCTTTTTCAGCCAGGAGGGAGTCGTGTTCTGCTTTAAGTTTATTATACATCTCAAGACGCTCATTGATATATTCAGGCCAGGGATTCAACTGTAAAACCATAAAGGAGGAAAAAAGAATGTAAACATGTTTTTACCTTTTAAAAGGGGGTAAGGGAAGTAGGAGAAAAATGAGATGACCTTTGCAAGTATCCTGTTGAGGAACGAAAACACTTTCTAAAAAGAAACTGTTGTAAGAGAAGGGCAGCAAATGATTACATATTGGGGACTTGGCTGCAGACTTCTAGCACTGAAGAAATGTTCATTTGAAAAGAAGTAAAACAGGTTTTTCCATCCTACCTCGTCCTTGTAAAGGAGATGGAAAGAAAAAGTCAATGTACATGGCTCTTCATAACCCTTCACCTCCCAGGTGACACTACTAACCAACAACACCTGTTATGAAAATTTACTGACTTTCAATAACGAGCAAAATTATTTATCCAATGACCCATCATTCATTTCTTTCTAGGCACATTTCCAACAATAATCATCAATGGTATTTATTTTCAATTAGTCACCTTATTTACTGAAAGCACTGTATTAAGTGCTTGGGAGACTGCAACCTAAGAGTTAGTTGATATGCTCCCTGCCCATAAGGAGCTTAGGGTCTGATGGGGTGGGAGATATTGATGGTATTTATTAGGCACTTATGTGCCAAGTGCTATGCTAAATCCTGGGGACTACACATGATAATCAGATTGTCTACAGCCCCTGCACCATTTGGGGCTCAGTTCTAAGCGGGAGGGAGAACAAATAGTTTTAACCCCATTTTACAAATGAGGAAACTGGGATATAAAGTAAACAACTTGTCCAACGTCAAACGACAGGCAAGTAGCAGAGCCAGGATGAGAATCCGGGACTCCTGACCAGTACTATGCTCCTTCTACTGCTTAGTAAACAGACAAGGCTGCCTCCAACTTGTTTCAAATTCAAGAAGCTATTGATTTATCCAATAATGGTACTCAAATTATTGCCTAAATTTCAAATAATTTGTTCATGACTATTCTACACTAAGCACCGTTCTGTCTTTCAATCAATTGTGTTTACTGAGTGGTCACTTTGTGCAGAGCACTGGGAGAGTACAATTTAACAGAGTTGGTAGACAAGTGCCCTGTCCCCCCAAGGAGTTTACAGTCTAGAAGGGAGAGACCGTCATTAAATATGAATATGAATGTACGTGCTGTGGGGCTGAAGGTGGGATGAATAAAGAAAGGGTACACATCCAAGTACATTGTAACACAGAGGAGAGAGGGGAATAGGGGAAAATAAGGACTTAATAGGGGAAGGCCTCTTGGAGGCGATGTGATTTCAATAAGGCTCTCTACCTATGTACAACTATTAAAATTCAGAGTAATGTGAGCAATAGTAAAACTTGCTACATTCAGTGAGCCCAGTCCTTCTAATGAGCCTAAAGTTATTCCCTGTTAATAAATGAAGACCTTTGGTGTCAACACATGATACCTCCATTGTGTACACACTGCAGTAACGCATTCAACAGTTGCAAAGCCTCCAACATTTTACCAGCAAGTAACTTTAAACACTGAGATTTCTATTCACAAGTATACTTAAAAGTTCCTTAAGTTTCAGCCCTATGAATTATACGAATGCCTGTATAATTTTTAAAATGAAAGACAATCTGGCCAAGCACTGTGTTCTTGAAAGTGTTTCCATAATTCTACTTTGCGAGTGTTATTCTTAATTTAATGTGAGACGCAGCATGGCTCTTGAGAAGCAGTGTTGCACAGTGGACAGAGTTCGGGCCTGGGAGTAAGGAGGAGCTGGGTTCTAATCCCGACTCTGCCACATGCCTTCTGTGTGACCTTGGGCAGTCACTTTTCAGGGCCTCAGTTACCTTCTCTGTAAAATGGGCATTAAGACTGTGAGCCCCATATGGGACAGGGACTGGGTTCAACCTAATTAACCTGTATCTACCCCAGTGTTTAGAACAGTGCTTGGCACGTAGTAAGCACTTAACAAGTACCATAATCATTATTATCCCATATTCCACCTATTTTTCTAGGTGAAATAAAATTGGCATCTGTGATCCCTCCTCAAATCCTAAAGGCAGGGGCCCATAGCAATGCAGGAGTGATTTCATCACCTGCATCACCCTCCTCCTTTCAGTCAAGTGAAGTACTATACAATTAGCTTCTATGGCCATAACTTCATAAAACAAATGTGACCCACGTCCCACACTTCAAAGGAATAGACTTTTTTTAAAAACTGCTGTTTTGTAAGATTTGAACAGAGCTTCAAGTAAAATGATGCAAATGACCCAACCAACTGGTGAAGCAATGTCCCCTGATGAATTCCTGTCCCCTAGGACAGGACTCCCTACCTTCAAACCCCTCCTAAGATCACATCTCGTTATGAGCAAGGAAGGTGTGTGCTAATTCTCCTGTACAGTACTCTGCACATAATAATAAGCATGTAATACCACTGATTGAATGACCTCTTCCAAGACGCCTTCCCAGACTAAGTCCTTTATTCCTCTATTTGCTCCTGTGTCAATTATGCATTTGGCTATGTAGCCCTTAAGCATTCTGATATTCATTCCAATCACACAATACTTCAAAACATTATTACAGTCTATTTCCCCTATCCCTATTTTAATAGATTTCTCCCCCTGTAGTCCCGTGGGCACAGAGCGCATCTACCAACTCCGTTGCATTGTACTTTCCTAAGAGTTTAGTATACTGCTCTGCACACAAGCACTCAATAAACACCACTGATTGATTGATACCCAATTTATCCCACATCCACGTTTACTAATCTCCACACCTCACTCTTTTTGCATTCCCTCAACTCTTTTCCCTAAAGAACACCCCCTTCTTTTCAACATATTTGCTCTAATGACTCATATTCAGAACCCTCTGATTCTTAGACCTAATGATGGGAAACAGGATTAGATGAGCTCAGAAAATGGCAAACTGTGGTAGAATAGGGCTCTGAAAGCCCAGATGGCTTCCTACTTATCTCCTCTGTGCCTCAATTTCCTCATCTTTATCATGCATGAGGATAAGATACTTGTCCTCCCTAATAGACTGTGAGCCACATGAGGGACAAGGACTGTGTCCAATCTGATTATCTTGTGTGATGATGATAACTGTATTTGTATTTTATATCTACCCCAGTGCTTAGTACAGTTCTCGACAGAGTAAGCGCTTAGCAAATATCACATGTGAAGTAATCTTTTCCATTTACCTCTGCAAGACCTCCATCCCCGGCTCCTTCTTTAGTCTTCTTTTTGCCTCCATCCTTTCGTTTTTCTTCACCAGTACCTATCTGTAATAGAAAACAAACAATTCATTTTCATTTGACATGAAGCCATCACAATTGCCAGTATAAACTGCCAACTTTAGTCTGAACAAAAATATTTTTACAGAAGCAAATACGGACTCAAGACAAACTTGATAAAAGGTTAGAACACCCCGGCAAGAACAGCAGAAAATTTTAGTAAACTAGTTTTCTGACAAGTCCTACATGTTACACTTCCCAAGTGCTTAGTACAGTGCTCTGCACAGAGTAAGCGCTCAGTAAATACAATTGAATGAATGAGCAGCGGTCAGTTCCAGCCAACTTTTCTTGTATCACTTCCATATTTTATTAAGTGTTGGACCAAACAGAATAAAGTCCAATTCATCATAACAGAAACTAGAAGGGAACTAAAGCTAATTGGAATATTATTTCTCTCCCCAAAATAAACACACACTTTGGCCAGAAAATTTTTGAGTTTATTTACAAATCAGTAACACCTTAAAGGATATACTAGGTCAGGGAAAAATGGTACTGCTTTTTCTTTTTCCTCCTTTCTCATTTCTTTGAGGAGCTTTGATCCTTGAAGGTCTGCTGCTTTCTCCATAGCAATGTGCCATTCTGGTTGATCCTCTGAAACTGTGTCCTAGTTTTCATTTGGAATGCATAATTGTTCTTTGAAAATATGGGAGTGGCAAATCTGAGGAGGCTGTGTCAACTCTCTGGACTACTCATATGGCCCAAGAGCAAACACTGCTTTCATTTTAGTACCTGCCATACTCCTAACACTGAAGAACATACTCTGGCTGCTCAAAGCAGACACCAAAAAATGCCTAAACCTATTATTTTCGCACTCACCAAAGTTCAACGCTAGCCGGCCAGCAAGACTAGCACTTATGACCACATTAGCCCTACTTTTTTATTTAGTGATTCATACTGTTGTTAGAACCGGTTGTACCTTTGTTCTTCTTACCTGTGCTCTGGATAATGATGGCATTTGTTAAGTGCTTACTATGGGTCAAGCACTGTTCTAAGCACTAGGGGAGATACAAGCTAATCAAGTTGGACACGGTCCCCATCCGACATGGGGCTCCCGGTCTTAATCCCCATTTTCCAGATGAGGTAACTGAAGCAAAGAGAAGTTACGTGACTTGTCCAAGGTGACTCAGCAGACAAGTGGTGGAGTTAAATTAGAACCCAGGTCCTTCTGATTCCCAGGCCTGTGCTCTATCCATTAGGCCACGCTGCTTGTCTCCAGAGGGTAAGCTTCTCCCGCTAGACTCCTTGTGGTAAGGGCACCTGTCTACCAACTCTGTTGTACTGTACTTCTCCAGAGTGCTTATAAGAGTGCCCTGCATGTAGCAAGAGCTCAAATACCACCGACGGCAATTATGAACCATAAATAATGTGTGCCTGCCTATTTCCACCACTAGATTATAAACTCCTTGAGGATAGTAATCATGTCGGCTACTTTGCTATTATCCCACATGTAGCGTTCTTCATATAGAAGGCAATCAATAAACGAAACTGTTCAACACTGTTGCAGGCCACTTTATCCAAAATCAAGATAATCAAGATATATCAAAATCAAGATAGGTAGGTGGGCATCAACTAGTCTGACTGGCAGTCTCCCAGCATGACCACATCTCAACCATGAGGGGCAACGAGTTTCTATTCCACATCTCTAGGAAAAGGAGACTTTGCCCCTTCCCTTGGCCATTTACCCTCCCCTGCATGTATCAGCCCTCACTATCATAAAGTTCTTCTAACAGATTATCTACAGTCCCTTTTGGGAAATTTAGAATTATTTCCTCGGTGGAGGCCAGCTGGCCAACACTCTCCATATTATAACCTTCACCCCTGAATGATTTTTATTTCTCAAGTGTAAAGGAGGCAGCCTGGCCCAGTAGAAAGAATATGAGCTTAGGCATCACTTGCTCTGCCAACTGCCTGGTGGTTGACCCTGGATAAGTCACTTACCTTCCTTGAGCTCTAGTTTCCTTTTTTGTGAAATGGGAATAAAACTATCCTCCTTCCTGGACTGTGAAACTCAGGCTCTGGCTGAGTTGATTAATCTATTTCTACGCTAGTGCCCATCATAACAGGTGCTTAAGAAATGCCACCATTATTATTTATTAAGACAAAATACTGACATTCTTATTCTCCTCAATCAATCAATCATTTATTGAGCGCTGTGTGCAGAGCACTGTACTAAGCGCTTGGGAAGTACAAGTTGGCAACATATAGAGACAGTCCCTACCCAACAGCGGGCTCACAGTCTAGAAGGGGGAGACAGAGAACAAAACCAAACATATTAACAAAATAAAATAAATAGGATATGTACAAGCAAAAGAAATAGAGTAATAAATATGTACAAACAGATATACAGGTATATATCCCAATCCTATCCTGTGCCTTCATTCATTTGACCGTATTTGAGTGCTCACTGTATGCACAGCACTGTACTAAGCGCTAAGGAGAATACACTATAACAATAAGCAGACATATTTGCTGCCCACAACGAGCTTACCTTCATTCATTCAATCGTATTTATTGAGCGCTTACTGTGTGCAAAGCACTGTACTGAGCACTTGGGAAGAACAGTCTAGACTAGGGGCCAGGCATTTATATAAACTACAGATATGTGCATAAGTGCTGTGGGGCTGGGAGGTGGGGAGATTAAAGGAAGCAAGTCAAGGGGAGTGGGAGAAGAGGAACGGAGGGCTTAATCAGGGAAGATTTCTTGCAGATGTGCCTTCAATAAGGCTTTAAAGCCGGGGGAGAGTAATTTTCTAGCGGGTTTGAGGAAGATTCCACTCCAGGGCCCTGAGTGCGACTCCTCCATTCATTCATATTTACTGAGCGCTTACTGTGTGCAGAGCACTGTACTAAGCGCTTGGGAATGTACAATATAACAAACAGTGACATTCCATGCCCACAACAAGCTCAGAGTCTAAAGGCGGGGAGACAGACATCAACAGAAATAAATAAAATTACAACTACGTACGTAAGTGCTTTGGGGCTGGGAGAGGGAAAGAAAAGGGAGAAATAAAATGACAGATAAGTGCATAAGTGCTTTGGGGCTGGGAGGGGGGAAGAGTGAAGGAATAAATTTGCAAAGGGAAGCAGCCCAGGAGTCAGGTCATGGGTTCTAATCCCGACCTCTATTTATTTATTTTATTTTGTTAGTATGTTTGGTTTTGTTCTCTGTCTCCCCCTTTTAGACTGTGAGCCCACTGTTGGGTAGGGACTGTCTCTATATGTTGCCAACTTGTACTTCCCAAGCGCTTACTACAGTGCTCTGCACACAGAAAGCGCTCAATAAATACGATTGATTGACTTCGCCACTTGTCTGCTGTGTGGCCTTGGGCATGTCAATTCACTCTCTGTGCCTCAGTTACCTCATCTGGAAAACGGGGATTAAGACTGTGAGCCCCTTGTGGGACGGAGACTGTGTCCAACCAGATCTGCATGTATCCACCCCAGCGCTCAGTACAGTGCCTGGCACAGAGCAAGCACTTAACAAATATCATTATTATTATACTTTATAAAATTACAGATATGCACATAAGTGCATAAGGCTGGGAGGGGGGAAGAGCAAAGGGAGCAAGTCAGGACACACAGAAGGGAGTGGGGGAGTCGGGGACGTGCCCTTTTAGACTGTGAGCCCACTGTTGGGTAGGGACCGTCTCTATATGTTGCCAATTTGTACTTCCCAAGCGCTTAGTACAGTGCTCTGCACATAGTAAGCGCTCAATAAATACGATTGATGATGATGAGGAAAACTGGGGCTTAGTCCGGGAAGGCCTCTTGGTGATCTGCCTTCAATAAGGCTTTGACTGTCTCTATCTGTGGCCGAATTGTACTTTCCAAGCGCTTAGTACAGTGCTCTACACACAGTAAACGCTCAATAGACTGAATGAATGACTGTCTCTGTTGCCCAACTGTACTTTCCAAGCACTCAGTCCAGTGCTCTGCACGCAGTAAGCGCTCAATAAATACGATTGAATGAATTAATTAATGAAAGAGTGGCCCTTCACTGGGCCTGAGGCCTCGCCCGGAAGTCCAATCCTTCCCCTGCCTTGCCCACTCCCCCCTCCCTGGACAGTGATGATAATAATAATAATAATGTTGGTATTTGTTAAGCTTTTATTTACAAGGTGATCAGGTTGTCATTCATTCATGCATTCATTCAATCGTATTTATTGTGCACACAGTAAGCGCACAATAAATACGATCGAATGAATGAATGACAACCTGATCACCTTGTAAATTCCCCAGCGCTTAGCACAGTGCTTTGCACATAGTAAGTGCTTAGTAAATGTCATTATTATTATTATTATTAAGCGCTTCCTATGTGCCAAGCACTGCTCCAAGCGCTGGGGGGATACAAGGTAATCAAGGCTGTCCCACGTGGGGCTCAGAGTCTTCATCCCCATTCTACAGATGAGGGAACTGAAGCCCAGAAAAGTTAAGTGACTTGCCCAAAGTCACACAGCTGGCAAGTGGTGGAGCCGGGATTTATAATAATAATGGCATTTATTAAGCACTTACTATGTGCAAAGCACTGTTCTAATCGCTGGGGGGGATACAAGGTGATCAGGTTGTCCCACAGGGGGGGCTCACAGTCTTCATCCCCATTTTACAGATGAGGGAACTGAGGCGCAGTGAAGTGACTGGCCCAAAGTCACACAGCTGATACTAATAATGGCATGTATTGAGACTGTTCTAAGCGCTGGGGGGAGGTTGTCCCACGGGGAGGGCTCACAGTCTTCATCCCCATTTTACAGATGAGGGAACTGAGGCGCAGAGAAGTGAAGTGACTGGCCCAAAGTCACACAGCTGATAATAATAATAATAATGGCATGCATTGAGCGCTTACTATGTGCCAAGCACTGTTCTAAGCGCTGGGGAGGTTACAAGGTGATCAGGTTGTCCCACAGGGGGATCAGAGTCTTAATCCCATTTTACAGATGAGGGAACTGAGGCCCAGGGAAGCGAAGTGACTTGTCCAAAGTCACATAGCTTATAATAATAATCATAATAATGGCATTATTAAGCGCTTACTATGTGCAAAGCACTGCTCTAAGCACTGGGGAGGTTACAAGGTGATCAGGTTGTACCACAGGGGGATCACAGTCAATTCCATTTTACAGATGAGGGAAACTGAGGCCCAGAGAAGCGAAGTGACTTGCCCAAAGTCACACAGCTGATAGTAATAATCATAATAATGGCATTTATTAAGCACTTACTATGTGCAAAGCACTGTTCTTAGCGCTGGGGGGAGGTTGTCCCACGGGGGGCTCACAGTCTTCATCCCCATTTTACAGATGAGGGAACTGAGGCCCAGAAAAGTGACTGGCCCAAAGTCACACAGCTGATAATAATAATCATAATAATGGCATTTATTAAGCGCTTACTATGTGCAAAGCACTGTTCTAAGCGCTGGGGGGAGGTTGTCCCACGGGAGGCTCACAGTCTTCCTCGCCATTTTCCAGATGAGGGAACTGAGGCGCAGAGAAGTGAAGTGACTTGCCCAAAGTCACACAGCTAATAATTAATAATAATAAAGGCATTTATTAAGCCCTTACTATGTGCAAAGCACTGTTCTAAGCGCTGGGGGGGAGGTTGTCCCACGGGGGGCTCACAGTCTTCATCCCCATTTTACAGATGAGGGAACTGAGGCGCAGAGAAGTGACTGGCCCAAGGTCACACAGCTGATAATAATAACGACATGCACTGAGCGCTTACTATGTGCCAAGCACTGTTCTAAGCGCTGGGGAGGTTACAAGGTGATCAGGTTTTCCCACAGTCTTAATCCCCATTGTACAGATGAGGTAACTGAGGCACAGAGAAGCTAAGTGACTTGCCCAAAGTCACACAACTGATAATAATAATCATAATAATGGCATTTCTTAAGCGCTTACTATGTGCGAAACAATCAATCAATCAATCGTATTTATTGAGCGCTTACTATGTGCAGAGCACTGTACTAAGCGCTTGGGAAGTACAAATTGGCATCACATAGAGACAGTCCCTACCCAACAGTGGGCTCACAGTCTAAAAGGGGGAGACAGAGAACAGAACCAAACATACCAACAAAATAAAATAAGTAGGATAGAAATGTACAAGTAAAATAAATAAATAAATAAATAAATAGAGTAATAAATATGTACAACCATATATACATATATACAGGTGCTGTGGGGAAGGGAAGGAGGTAAGACGGGGGGATGGAGAGGGGGACGAGGGGAGAGGAAAGAAGGGGCTCAGTCTGGGAAGGCCTCCTGGAGGAGGTGAGCTCTCAGCAGGGCCTTGAAGGGAGGAAGAGAGCTAGCTTGGCGGAGGGGCAGAGGGAGGGCATTCCAGGCCCGGGGGATGACGTGGGCCGGGGGTCGATGGCGGGACAGGCGAGAACGAGGTACGGTGAGGAGGAGGAGCGGAGGGTGCGGGCTGGGCAGTAGAAGGAGAGAAGGGAGGTGAGGTAGGAGGGGGCCAGGTGATGGAGAGCCTTGAAGCCCAGGGTGAGGAGTTTCTGCTTGATGCGCAGATTGATCGGTAGCCATTGGAGGTTTTTGAGGAGGGGAGTAATATGTCCAGAGCGTTTCTGGACAAAGATAATCCGGGCAGCAGCATGAAGTATGGATTGAAGTGGAGAGAGACACGAGGATGGGAGATCAGAGAGAAGGCTAGTGCAGTAGTCCAGACGGGATAGGATGAGAGCTTGAATGAGCAGGGTAGCAGTTTGGATGGAGAGGAAAGGGCGGATCTTGGCAATGTTGCGGAGCTGAGACCGGCAGGTTTTGGTGACGGCTTGGATGTGAGGGGTGAATGAGAGAGCGGAGTCGAGGATGACACCGAGGTTGCGGGCTTGTGAGACGGGAAGGATGGTAGTGCCGTCAACAGAGATGGGAAAGTTAGGGAGAGGACAAGGTTTGGGAGGGAAGACAAGGAGCTCAGTCTTCGACATGTTGAGCTTTAGGTGGCGGGCGGACATCCAGATGGAGATGTCCTGAAGGCAGGAGGAGATGCGAGCCTGGAGGGAGGGGGAGAGAGCAGGGGCAGAGATGGAGATCTGGGTGTCATCAGCGTAGAGATGATAGTTGAAGCCGTGGGAGCGAATGAGGTCACCAAGGGAGTGAGTGTAGATTGAGAACAGAAGGGGACCAAGCACTGAACCTTGGGGAACCCCCACAGTAAGAGGATGGGAGGCGGAGGAGGAGCCTGCAAAAGAGACTGAGAAAGAACGACCGGAGAGATAAGAGGAGAACCAGGAGAGGACGGAGTCAGTGAAGCCAAGGTCAGATAACGTGTTGAGGAGAAGGGGGTGGTCCACAGTGTCAAAGGCAGCTGAGAGGTCGAGGAGGATTAGGACAGAGTATGAGCCGTTGGATTTGGCAAGCAGGAGGTCATTGGTGACCTTTGAGAGCGCAGTTTCCGTGGAATGAAGGGGACGGAAGCCAGACTGGAGGGGGTCGAGGAGAGAGTTGTTGTTGAGGAATTCTAGGCAGCGCGTGTAGACAACTCGTTCTAGGAGTTTGGAAAGGAATGGTAGGAGGGATATGGGACGATAACTAGAAGGTGAGGTGGGGTCAAGAGAGGGTTTTTTAGGATGGGAGAGACATGGGCATGTTTGAAGGCAGAGGGGAAGGAACCAGTGGAGAGTGAGCGGTTGAAGATGGAAGTTAAGGAGGGGAGAAGGGATGGAGCGAGAGATTTCATAAGATGAGAGGGACCGCTGGGGGGGATACAAGGTGATCAGCTTGTCCCATGTGGGGCTCACAGTCTTCATCGCCATTTTGCAGCTGAGGTAACTGAGGCGCAGAGAAGTGAAGCGACTGGCCCAAAGTCACCCAGCTGCCAAGTGGTGGAGGCGGGATTCGAACCCACGACCTCTGACTGCCCAGCCCGGGCTCTTTCCACCGATCCACGCTGATTCTCCAAGCTGTTTCCCCCCGTCCCGTGCCCCTTGGCTCACCGCCTGGTCCTCGCTCCTCACGTCGGGCCCAGGCCGGGCGGCCGCCTCGTCAGCCATATTGGGGCCGACGACGACCCGCCGCGCGCGCCGGCCGCCACTGCGCCTGCGCCACGTGCCCAACCGCCGTGGGTGACGCAACCAGGGGGCGCGAGCCCGCCTCGGGCCAATCGGAGCTCCGTTCGGAGGAGGCGGGACTTCCGGCGAGCCTTTCCCTCGGCCGAAGGAGGCCGAATCGGCAGGGGGGCGGGCTCGTTCGTTCGTTCGTTCGTTCGTTCGTTCGTTCGTTCGTTCGTTCGTTCGTTCGTTCGTTCGTTCGTTCGTTCGTTCGTTCGTTCGTTCGTTCGTTCGTTCGTTCGTTCGTTCGTTCGTTCGTTCGTTCGTTCGTTCGTTCGTTCGTTCGTTCGTTCGTTCGTTCGTTCGTTCGTTCGTTCGTTCGTTCGTTCGTTCGTTCGTTCGTTCGTTCGTTCGTTCGTTCGTTCGTTCGTTCGTTCGTTCTTAATTCAATCGTAATGATTGAACGCTTACTGCGTGCAGAGCACTGTACTAAGCGCTTGGGAAGGACAAGTTGGCGACACATAGGGACGGTCCCTACCCGACAGAGGGCTCACAGTCTAGGAGGGGGAGACAGAAAACAAAACATATTAAAAAAATGAAATAGAGTATGTACAAGTAAAATAAATAGAGTAATAAATACATGCAAACATTGTACTAAGCGCTTGAGAAGGACAAGTTGGCAACATATTCATTCATTCAATCAATCGTATTGAGCACTTACTGTGTGCGGAGCACTGTACTAAGCGCTTGGGAGGGACAAGTTGGCAACTATTCATTCAGTCAATCGTATTTATTGAGCGCTTACTGTGTGCGGAGCACTGTACTAAGCGCTTGGGAGGGACAAGTTGGCAACATATTCATTCAGTCAATCGTATTTATTGAGCGCTTACTGTGTGCAGAGCACTGTACTAAGCGCTTGGGAAGGACAAGCGCTCCCCTTCATTCCACGGAAACTGCGCTCTCAAAGGTCACCAATGACCTCCTGCTTGCCAAATCCAACGGCTCCTACTCTGTCCTAATCCTCCTCGACCTCTCAGCTGCCTTTGACACTGTGGACCACCCCCTTCTCCTCAACACGCTATCTGACCTTGGCTTCACACACTCCGTCCTCTCCTGGTTCTCCTCTTATCTCTCCGGTCGTTCTTTCTCAGTCTCTTTTGCAGGCTCCTCCTCCCCCTCCCATCCTCTTACGGTGGGGGTTCCCCAAGGTTCAGTGCTTGGTCCCCTTCTGTTCTCAATCTACACGCACTCCCTTGGTGACCTCATTCGCTCCCACGGCTTCAACTATCACCTCTACGCTGATGACACCCAGATCTACATCTCTGCCCCTGCTCTCTCCCCCTCCCTCCAGGCTCGCATCTCCTCCTGCCTTCAGGACATCTCCATCTGGATGTCCGCCCGCCACCTAAAGCTCAACATGTCGAAGACTGAGCTCCTTGTCTTCCCTCCCAAACCTTGTCCTCTCCCTGACTTTCCCATCTCTGTTGACGGCACTACCATCCTTCCTGTCTCACAAGCCTGCAACTTTGGTGTCATCCTCGACTCCGCTCTCTCGTTCACCCCTCACATCCAAGCCGTCACCAAAACCTGCCGGTCTCAGCTCCGCAACATTGCCAAGATCCGCCCTTTCCTCTCCCTCCAAACTGCTACCCTGCTCATTCAAGCTCTCATCCTATCCCGTCTGGACTACTGCACCAGCCTTCTCTCTGATCTCCCATCCTCGTGTCTCTCTCCACTTCAATCCATACTTCATGCTGCTGCCCGGATTATCTTTGTCCAGAAACGCTCTGGGCATATTACTCCCCTCCTCAAAAACCTCCAATGGCTACCAATCAATCTGCACATCAGGCAGAAACTCCTCACCCTGGGCTTCAAGGCTGTCCATCACCTCACCCCCTCCTACCTCACCTCCCTTCTCTCCTTCTACTGCCCAGCCCGCACCCTCCGCTCCTCCACCGCTAATCTCCTCACTGTACCTCGTTCTCGCCTGTCCCGCCGTCGACCCCCGGCCCATGTCACCCCCCGGGCCTGGAATGCCCTCCCTCTGCCCCTCCGCCAAGCTAGCTCTCTTCCTCCCTTCAAGGCCCTGCTGAGAGCTCACCTCCTCCAGGAGGCCTTCCCAGACTGAACCCCTTCTTTCCTCTCCCCCTCGTCCCCCTCTCCATCCCCCCGTCTTACCTCCTTCCCTTCCCCACAGCACCTGTATATATGTATATATGGTTGTACATATTTATTACTCTATTTATTTATTTATTTATTTATTTATTTTACTTGTACATTTCTATCCTATTTATTTTATTTTGTTGGTATGTTTGGTTCTGTTCTCTGTCTCCCCCTTTTAGACTGTGAGCCCACTGTTGGGTAGGGACTGTCTCTATGTGTTGCCAATTTGTACTTCCCAAGCGCTTAGTACAGTGCTCTGCACATAGTAAGCGCTCAATAAATACGATTGATTGATTGATTGATTGATTGACAAGTTGGCAACATATTTATTCATTCATTTAATAGTATTTATTGAGCACTTACTGTGTGCAGAGCACTGTACTAAGCGCTTGGGAGGGACAAGTTGGCAACATATTCATTCAGTCAATCGTATTTATTGAGTGCTTACTGTGTGCAGAGCACTGTACTAAGCGCTTGGGAGGGACAAGTTGGCAACATATTCATTCATTCATTCATTCATTTAATAATATTTATTGAGCGCTTACTGTGTGCAGAGCACTGTACTAAGCGCTTGGGAAGGACAAGTTGGCAACATATTCATTCATTCAATCGTATTTATTGAGCGCTTACTGTGCACAGAGCACTGTACTAAGCGCTTGGGAGGGACAAGTTGGCAACATATTCATTCATTCATTCAATCGTATTTATTGAGCGCTTACTGTGTGTAGAGCACTGTACTAAGCGCTTGGGAAGGACAAGTTGGCAACACATAGAGACGGTCCCTACCGGACAGTGGGCTCACAGTCTAGAAGGGGGAGACAGAAAACAAAACAAAACATATTAACAAAATAAGATAAATAGAATAAATATGTACAAATAAAATGAAATAAATGCGGGGGAAGAACAAAGGGAGCAAGTCGGGGGGACGCAGAAGGGAGCGGGAGATGAGGAAAAGTGGGGCTGAGTCTGGGATGGCCTCTTGAAAAAGATGTACCTTCAATAGGGCTTTGAAGAGGTAGAGAGTAATTGTCTATCAGATTTGGAGGAGGGAGGGCATTCCAGGCCAGAAGGAGGACGTGAGCCAGGGGTTGGTGAAAAGACAGGTGAGATCGAGGCATAATGAGAAGGTTAGCACTATAGTAGGAGGGGGAAAAGCGCTTAGTACAGTGCTAAGCGCTTAATACAGTGCTCTGCACACAGTAAGCGCTCAATAAATACGATTGAATGAATGAAAAGTGAGGTGATTACCATATGTCAAGCACTGTTCTAGATACTAGCTAATCAGGTGAACACTTGAGTGCTTTGGCACTCAAGCTCCCCCCATCTTACCTCCTTCCCTTCCCCACAGCACCTGTATATATGTATATATGTTTGTACATATTTATTACTCTACTTATTTATTTATTTTACTTGTACATATCTATTCTATTTATTTTATTTTGTTAGTATGTTTGGTTTTGTTCTCTGTCTCCCCCTTTTAGACTGTGAGCCCCTTCCTTCCTCTCCCCCTCGTCCCCCTCTCCATCCCCCCAAATTACCTCCTTCCTTTCCCCACAGCACCTGTATATATGTATATATGTTTGTACATATTCATTACTCTATTTATTTATTTATTTTACTTGTACATATCTATTCTATTTATTTTATTGTGTTAGTATGTTTGGTTTTGTTCTCTGTCTCCCCCTTTTAGACTGTGAGCCCACTGTTGGGTAGGGACTGTCTCTATATGTTGCCAATTTGCACTTCCCAAGCGCTTAGTACAGTGCTCTGCACATAGTAAGTGCTCAATAAATACGATTGATGATGATGATGATCTATTTATTTTATTGTGTTAGTATGTTTGGTTTTGTTCTCTGTCTCCCCCTTTTAGACTGTGAGCCCACTGTTGGGTAGGGACTGTATATGTTGCCAACTTGTACTCTCCCAAGTGCTTAGTACAGTGCTCTGCACACAGTAAGCGCTCAATAAATACGACTGATTGATTGATTGATTGAATTGGCTCCCTTTATTCACACCACCCACGGACACATGGCACCTATGTATATATCTGTAATTTATATTAATGTCAGTCTCCCCCTCTAGACTGTAATCTCCTTGTGGACAGGGAGCTTGTCTACTTTCCCAAGTGCTAAATATAGTGCTCTGCACCCAGTAAGTGCTCAAAAATAGGATTGATTAAAGAGGAGACATAAATAAATGGCAGCTACTAAATGAATGACTGACTAGCACTCAGTACAAAAGAATGCTAGATAGAAGACAGCTAAACTGTATGGTTGACAAGTATAAGACAAATGAATGTTCATTCATTCATTCAATCGTATTTATTGAGCACTTACTGTGTGCAGAGCACTGTATTAAGTGCTTGGGAAGTACAAGTTGGCAACAAGTGCAAACATGCAACAACTAAAATGCCCAGGTACCTCCTAATGGGGCTTCAGGGGACTCAATAAACAAAGTACATAGAAATTTAAATTTTAAAAAGGTCAAATGTGTAAAAAAGTATTTACAACAGATATATTGGTAAGAAGAAGGTTGTAAAGAATGGTGTGGCTCAGAAAAAAAAGTTTAACAGTGGTATTTGTTGTCAAATTTTAAAAAGACCACATGTGTAAAAAAACTAAAAAGTATTTACAACAGATGTATCGGCAAGAAGAAAGTTGTAAAGAATGGTGTGACCAGGAAAAAAAAGTTTGAAGCAGCGTGGCTTAGTGGAAAGAGCACAGCCTCGGGAGTCAAAGGTCGTGGGTTCTAATCCCGGTTCTGTCACTTGTCAGCTATGTGATTTTGGATGTCACAACTTCTCTGTGTCTCAGTTACCTGATCTGTAAAATGGGGATTAAGACTGTGAGCCTCACGTGGGACAACCTGATCACCTTCTGTCTCCCCCAGCGCTTAGAACAGTGCTTGGCACATAGTAAGTGATTAACAAATACTATCATTATTATTATTTCTTATCTGCTTACATTGTTGGTTTGCTTAATGGTACTTGTTAAGCACATACTACTAAGGACTGGAAGGTAAAGGAAGGTTTCACTCTCTTTTCCACTACCCTTCAGCTCACACTCTTTGTTCTTTTCAGGCTAACCTACTCACTGGACATTGTCCTTGTCTCTCTCAACTCCAACCCCTTTGCTCACACACCCACGCTCCTGACTAGAATTCCCTCCCACTTCAAATCAGCCAGACAGACCCCAGCTCAATTCGTCTTAAAAGCCCGTGTGAAATCTGAAATCACATGTCCTCCAGAGGGTCTTTCCCAAATAATTTTCCTACTCCAGGGGTCATAATCCCTCAACTAACTCCTCAGTACTTCTGTGCCAACTACAAACTTATGTCCTTCCCCGCATCTGCGGCACTTCTGTACATTTTGATTTACGTACCCTGAAATTTCCACATCTATACCATTTCTTCTAGGCTCTGCTGCTTCTAAGGGAGGGAGCTGAGGAGAATGACGTGTTTTGAAGATGAATGATTATATTCCTTCTAATAAGAGCTTTGGGGAAATCCTAGAAGGGGGACACTGCCCTGAAAGAATGTGAAGGTGGAAAGTTTACCTCTTTTCACCCACAGTTCATTCATTCATTCATTCATTCAATCGTATTTATTGAGCACTTACTGTGTGCAGAGCACTGTACTAAACGCTTGGGAAGTACAAGTTGGCAACATATAGAGACGGTCCTTACCCAACAGTGGGCTCACAGTCTAGAAAGTTAAGCAGCTTTTAAACGGCACATTCCTCACAATTAGAGGGGGTACTGTTTGATGAGGTGGGCAAATTAAAAATGTTATGGGAAACTGGTTGAACTGCTTTTTGTATTCAAATAACCCTCTGGAAATTCTGTACTAAGCTTTATTCTTTGCCTCTCAAGGGACTGAAAAATAGTCATTTTTCCTATCTCTTTCATTGTGGGCAGGGAATGTGTCTGTTTATTGTTCTGTTGTAGTCTCCCAAGCTTTTAATACAGTGTTCTGCACACAGTAGGTGCTCAATAAATACGACTGAGTGATGACTACAGCCGAAAACTGTTTCCTTTGTCTCTTTTCCAGTGATGGAGCTATTTATATTCAACACTGCCATTACACAGATAGGTTAATAACTGAAATGAAAATACTCTGCTATGGTCTTCCTAAAACAACTCTCCCCTCAAAATGACTCCCAGTTTGGTTTAATAAAGATATATCCCCCTCTAGACTGTGGGCAGGATACATTACCGACGCTGTTGTGGTACTCTCCCAGGCGCTCAGGACAGGACTCATGCTCTGGACAAAGAAAGTGCTAATAAATACCATTGAATGATAGATCTGGACCATAACATACGCTGATAGAGTAAGATTGCATTGCAACATAAAATAAATACAGAAGAGAAGAGAATTGAAAAGAATTCCGGACTCTTTCAGCTTAATCAAATGTTCCTCATTTCACCACACGATGGTACTAACAGTATATGGTCTGTCCAAAGTAATGCCTGCTTTACTGGATGCCTCTGTTATCACTGGACTTGAATTCATGTCTCTTACCTCAAAAACAACAAAAAAAGAGCTATTTCAGCATGGCCTAGTGGATAGAGAATAGGCCCAGGAGTCAGAAGGGCCTGTGTTCTAATCCTGGCTCCACACTTGTCTGCTACTTGACCTTGGACAAGTCATTTCACTTCTCTGTAAAATGGGGATTAAGACTGAGGCTCATGTGGGACAGGGACTGTGTCCAACCCAATTTGCTTGTATCCACCCCAGCATTTAGGACAGTGCCTGGCACATAGTAAGCACTTAACAAACAACACAGTAATTATGATTAGGATTGTTATAAACTGGAGTCACACTTGACATAAACTGAATGCTAGTCAGCCATTCATTGAAAGAGCCAACATGGCTTGGGTCGAACAGAAAGGTAAAGTGTACAGAACAAAAAGTAATTCTTCCATCTTATGGAAAGGAAACATGTCTACCAACTCTGTTGTGTTCTCCCAAATGCTTAGCCCAGTGCTCTGCATACTGTAAGCACTGAATGAATAGCACTGACTGATTGATTGTGCATTGATCATACATTTATTAGGGCATTGAATCCAGTTCATACTTTAAAAGGGAGTAGAGATATTGGAGAGAGGCTAAAGAAGAGCAGTAAAAAGTTCTATGAAGAAAAGTTAAAGGAATTGGAATGATTTAGTTTGTAAAGGAAAATGGTAGGAGGTAACTGACTTTAAGAATTTAAAGATTTTTTTATGAGGCACAAATATGATGATGATGATGATGATGAATGAATCAATGATGTTTATTGAGTACTTACTGTGTCCAGAGCACTGTACTAAGCACTTGGGAGAGTACGATGCAACAGAATTGGTAGACAGGTTCCCTTCCTACTAGGAGCTTATAGCTCAGAGATGATGATGGTGATAATGTTTTGTTTCTGGTGCTCCCTTCTATTTTCATTCCCTCTTTTCCACCTCTTCTACCCTTCGTCCCTTCTCTTTACTCTTCATTCATTCTCTTTCTTTTGGGGAGGCTTTTCTTAATCAACTCTTTCTTTTTTATCATTTAAACGCAAAACAAACAGAACTTCAGGTATTTTAACTAGTCATCTCTCCCTCCTTTTCACTGTAGAAATAAATCTCCATTCCAATTCTTTATTTCTTTGTTTTAAATTCTCCTTTCCCTTTCTTTCATCTAGAACGTGAGACTCTCTTTGCCCACTGGCTATCCCTTCACTTATTAGAGAAGCAGTGTGGCTCAGTGGAAAGAGCCCGGGCTTGGGAGTTAGAGGTCAGGGGTCCTAATCCCGACTCTGCTACTTGTCAGCTGTGTGACTTTGGGCAAGTCACTTAACTTCTCTGTGCCTCAGTTACCTATCAGTAAAATGGGGATTCTGACTGTGAGCCCCATGTGGAACAACCTGATCACCTTGTATCCTCCCCAGCACTTAGAACTGTGCTTAGCACATAGTAAGTGCTTAACAAATACCATTATTATTATTATTATTATTATTAGGCTCCCATGACTCTTCCCTGCCAAGTTTCTACATCTTGATCTCTCTTCACTTTCCAGTTTCTTGGGTGATTTTATTGCATCATTTTTCTCTTCTGATTTTAACTCCACCTGATTTCTGTTTTTCTCTGCCTGGATCCCCATCTCTTTCCAACAACGTCTTCCATTTTCTCCTCCCTGCTCTTAAATTCATGAATTTTTATTTTTCTCTATTTCTCGCTATCTCATCCCTCCAGTGCCTTCTTGGTCATTCCATATATTTTTGTCTTTTTCTGTTCTGCTCTCCACCTTATCTCTCCTTTTCTTCTTACTTCTCTTGCTTGCCTCTTCTGCTCATCCTCTCCTCATTTTTCATAATCGTATTTCAGAGTGCCTCCGCCCCACCCCCCAGCCATTCTGTTCTAATACAATGAAACACACCAAGTGCTCAGAAAAAGTCTCTGGAAATTCTAGCAGTGTATCTGGAATGCAATCCTATGGTAGGAGCCCACAGGAGTCTCATAATCTGAAGACTTGGGAGAAAGATTGCCAGCTGTCTGTACATTCCGGACAGTCCACAAATTCGTAGACAGTCTGTAAAAAAAAGCCAAAATGGGCAGTGTCCCCAAAGCCTGTAAAACCTTTTGGATGTCGGTCAATACGGGCACCCACCTCACTGAGGTAGCATCATCACCATCACCTCCTCATTTAAAGTGACGGGTGCCTGGAGGGCAGCTCTTCCCGATCTCCAGACAAGAAGGCCATCCACCACTATGAGGGGTTCATTAATTAATTCATTCAATCATATTTATTGAGCGCTTACTGTGTGAAGAGCACTGTACTAAGCACTTGGGAAGTACAAGTTGGCAAAACATAGAGATGGTCCCTACCCAACAATGGTTTTACAGTCTAGAAGTGGGAGACAGACAACAAGACAAAACATGTGGACAGGTGTCAAGTCATCAGAATAAATAGAAATAAAGCTAGATGCGCATCATTAACACAATAAATAGAATAGTAAATATGTACAAGTAAAATAAATAGAGTAATATATCTGTACAAACATATATACAGGTGCTGGGGGGAGGGGAAGGAGGTAGGGCGGGGGAATGGGGAGGAGGAGAGGAAAAAGGGGGCTCAGTCTGGGAAGGCCTCCTGGAGGAGGTGAGACCTCAGTAGGGCTTTGAAGGGAGGAAGAGAGCTAGCTTGGCGGATGGGCGGAGGGAGGGCATTCCGGGCCAGGGGGAGGACGTGGGCTGGGGGTCGACAGCGGGATAGGCGAGAACGAGGCACAGTGAGGAGGTTAGTGGCAGAGGAGCGGAGGGTGTGGGCTGGGCTATAGAAGGAGAGGAGGGAGGTGAGGTAGGAGGGGGCGAGGTGATGGACAGCCTTGAAGCCGAAAGTAAGGAGTTTTGTTTTTGATGCGTAGGTTGACTGGTAGCCACTGGAGACAGATGTAAGGGGGCAGGGGCCTGCGAGGTGAGGAGAGCTGTGGGGAAATGGCCTGGTCAGGTGGAAACATGGCATGTGTATCATTGAGGTCCGGGGAGCAAGGAAGGAGAAAGTTCATCAACACCCGGTGGAAAGACGATCGTTGAGACTCAGACTTGCCAAAGGCAAAGCCACACAGCTCTCCCACGGCCAGTGGAGAAACCGGGGGCCCTGGACCACAATTTACTCTGCCAGTGCAGCTGTGCTTGGTCAGCCTTTGGCTTCTCTGAATAGGAATTCACCCCTCAGAAGAGGTTTACAAAATCGGCTGCCAGTCAATCAATCCCCGGACATCTTCTCCTCTGCTTTCGGGGACAGGAGGGGCACAGGGTACCCCTATTATCGACCACCCAGAAGGAAATTAATTGTCAAACCAGGCACATCACGGTTCCTGGAACAACACGGAATAATAAATATCAAAATAAAACCCTCCAAATTAGAATATAATAAATAAAACTAAAGTAATAAATAAATGTCTTGCCTGGGTTGAATAAATTGATACCTGTCTTATAATCAATCAATCAATGGTATTTATTGAGCGCTTCCTGTGTGCAGTACAGTAAGAGCTTGAGAGAATACATAAAATGCAATAGAGTAGGTAGACAACATCCTTGCCTACAAGGAGCCTCCAGACTAGAAGGGGAGAAAACCTTAAAGTAAAGTACAGATAGGGGAAGTGGCAGAGAATAAAGATGTGTACTTAAGTGTCATGGGGTTGGGGCTAGGGTTAATATCAAAGTATTTAAAAGTCACAGATCCAAGTGCAGAGGTGTCGCAGAAGGGAGGGAGAATAAGGAACATAAGACTTGGGGAAGACTTCTTGGAGGAATGATTTTAGTAGGGTTTTGAAGATGGGGAAAATAGTAGTCTGTCAGCTAGGAAAGAAGAGGGAATTCCAGGCCTGAGGGAGGAATGGGGCGAAAGATTGGTGGCGAGACAGATGAGATCGGGGTAGAGTAAGTAGCTTGTCTCTAGAGGAATGAAGCATGTGGGCTAGGTTGTAGTAGAAAATCAGTGAGGTAAAGTAGGAGGGAAGAGCTGTTCAAGTACCGTAAATCCAATGGTAAGGAGTTTCTATTTGATGTGGAGGCGGATGAACAAGTATTGGAGATTATTAAGAAGTGGGAAGATATGGACTGAACTTTTTTTAGAAAAGAGATTCAGACATGAGTGTGAGGTACGGACTGAAAAGGGAAGAAACAGGAAGCAGGGAGGTCAGCAAGAAGGCTGATGCAGTAATCCAGGCAGGACATGACAAGTGCTTGGATGAGCTTGGTAGTCGCTTGGATGAAGAGGAAGGGATGAATTCTAGAGATGGGATTTGGTGAGAGACTGCTGAATGAGACCATTGAGTTGAGATTGACAAAGTTACAGGTTTGTAGACCAGGGAGGGTAGAGGTGAAGTCTACAGTGCTGTCAACAATCCTTATGTATCCTATTCATGAAGAATTCATGAGAACTACCTGTTTGGATCATCTTTGTTTAAAATAACAATAAAAATTGTGGTATTTATTAAGTGCTTACTATGCGCCAAGCACTATATTAAGCACTAGGGCTTGGGTCGTCAGGTCCCACAGTCTAAGTAGGGAGGGAGAACAGGTATTGAATCTTCATTTTGTAGATGAAGGAACTGGGGCACAGAGAAGTTAAGTGACTTGACGAAGGCCACACAATAGGTAAGTGGTGAATCTGGGATGAGTACCCAAGTCCTCTTAACTTCTCTGTGCCTCAGTTACTTCATCTGTAAAATGGGGATTAAGATTATGAGCCCTAGGTGAGACAGGGATAGTATCCAACCTGATTAACTTGTATCTACCCGAGCACTCAGTACAGCGGTTAGCACATAGTAAGTGCTTAAGAAATACCATAAAAAATTTTTATTCATGTTGCATATTAGATATTTTCTAATCATGACTCAGATGTTCTGGGGATTATTTTAGGAGCAGTGTTTTACAATATTACTTGGTGTAGGGCGAATAATTTTGCAAAAACACAGATTGAGAAAGCTGAGATAAACCAAATGACAAAAGGGCAGTTAAATGACTCAAAGAAAAAGAGAAGAGCATTCATCCTTTCTGCCACTTTCCAAAGTTCTGGAGGTTATAAGAGCTACTGAAAGTTTTGCAAAGAAACATGGCTGTCTTTAGAAAATGATCTAAGTATATGATCATGACACTCAAGCACACATATACAGCCTGAATGAGCATTTGTAAGAGTTTGTCCATTTTTTGTCAAGAAGGCTTTGGGAGACAGAGACTTCAGCTACTTTTCTAGCTGTGACAACAGAAACTCCTGTCTCCTAGAATTAACTCCCGTGAGTCCCTTGGGTGATCTTTCCTCCTTTTTGCCTAATGTAGCAGTTGGCAAAGGACTGAGCCTCTTTGGAAAAAGTAGCGATGCAAATGCAGGGTAGTGTGCCAGGGTAGTGTGCAGGTCAAAATGAGCTGATTTTGGAGAGTGAACTAACCATTAGCTATCTCAGGGATAGGTTAACAAAGTCACCCGCTTTTGTGATTTATCTTGGGTTTCTTTTCCAATGTCCCAAGAAATCCTTTGAATCAGCAAAATAATCTGATTTTCCATGTGGTAAATGTGGCCATCCTAGACCATAGCCCTGTATGGATCACAATTTAATATCTTTTCTGAACTGAGGAGCCCCCATTGGTTCCATTCATGTTGAGCAAGTTGCACTGGATCTATTGTTTTCATTTCATGACATATTTGCAGACTGGTAGATAGAGTGAAGCAGCATGGCCTAGTGGAAAAAGCACGGACCTGGGAATCAGGGGACCTGAGTTCTAATGCCGACTCCACCACTTACCTACTGTGTGACCTTGGGCAAGTCACTTCTTCATTCATTCATTCAATCTTATTTATTGAGCACTTACTGTGTGCAAAGCAATGTGGCTCAGTGGAAAGAGCACAGGCTTTGGAGTCAGAGGTCAGGGGTTCAAATCCAGGCTCCGCCAATTGTCAGCTGTGTAACTTTGGGCAAGTCACTTAACTTCTCTGTGCCTCAGTTAACTCATCTGTAAAATGGGGATTAAGACTGTGAGCCCTCCATGAGACAACCTGATCACCTTATAACCTCTCCAGCACTTAGAACAGTGCTTCTCACATAAGTGCTTAATAAATGCCATTATTATTATTATTGTTATTCCCTGCCCACAATGAGCTTACAGTCACTGTGCCTCAGTTCCCTCATCTGCAAAATGGGAATTCAACTATAACAGGAAAGATAAACATTCATTCATTCATTCATTCATATTTATTGAGCGCTTACTGTGTGCAGAGCACTGTACCAAGCACCTGAGAAGTACAAACCAGCAACATATGGAGACGGCCCCTACCCAACAATGGTCTCACAGTCTAGAAGGGGGAGACAGACAACAAAACAAAACAAGTACATAGGTGTCACTAACATCAGAATAGATAAAGAAAATTATAGCTATATACACAAAGCATAAAACTATTACAGTAAGAGTAATCAAGACAAATAAATGCCTGTACAATTGAACGCACGCATCTATTGCTGAGGAAGGGTATAAGGAAAAACATAAGGGTTAGAGTTGGCTGTTGGGAGTTTCTAAAGTGTTGATATAATTTAGAGTGTTGGAAGTTACTAAAATGTTTCTTCAATGATAATGATAGTAATAATAATAATTGTAGTTTTTAAAAAGTGCTTACAACATGCCAAACACTGCATTAAACACTGGGGTAGATACAAGATAGGGCGGACACAGTCCCTGGTCCACATGGAGCTCATAATCTAAGTAGGAGGGAACAGGATTTAATCCCCATTTAACAGATGAGGAAACTGAGGCACAGATCAATTAAGTGGCTTGCCCAAGGTCAGACCGCAGACAGGTGTCTGAGCTAGGATTAGAACCCAACTCCTCTGATTCCCAGGCCCATTTTCTTTCCACTAGGCCAAGGTGCTTCTCTTATATTAATGAATATATAAACAAAGGGTTTGAGTGCAGCATTACTAATACAGAAACTTTCCTAAAAACAATCTCTTTTAACTCGGAGAAAATCGTTCTAATTACTTTGTATTCTAATATCCCCTTCCCTCTGAGGAACTCAAAGCACTTTATAAAGTCTTACAGTAAATAGGTGTGTTTTATCTCTACATAGATGATTTCCAAATGTACTCTCTGTCCCTGACCTTTCTCCTTTCCATTGGTCTCACATTTCCTCCTGCCTTTGAAATGTTGCTACTTGGATTCCCCTGCAACTCAAACTTAATACGTCCAAAACACAACTCCTTATCTCCCCACTCCAACCCCGTCCTCCGGCAGACTGTCCCGTCCCTGTAGACAGAACCATCATCCTCCAACTCATCACTGCAGACAACACCATCAAGCCTCCTTATGTCACATAGCTGGAACCTCGGCATTATCCTCAACTTATCTCTTCTCCATCGAAACTGCTACTAGGCTCATCGAAGCACTTATCCTACTCCTCCTCAACTACTGCGCCAGAGAGGCGAGACTGAGAACTGGGCTTTTGACTGGTAGGTGTAGAAGTAACCAAGATCATGTCCCGTTTTGTACGCCTTTCACTGAAGAATCTTAGAGCTTTGTTTCAAGTTATTCAAGGGAGAGGATCTGTTTAGGCAGATGAGGTTGTGAATAAGAAAACAGACCTCAAGGAAAATACCTGCTGCTGTTACAACGACGGACATTTATAAGCAGTTGCCATTGGCGATAATCAAAGTAACTATTCCAACTTCACAAAAGCACCTGTAGTTAGAGACTTTTCTCTCTGACAATTCAGAATGCTCCGAAGATCTTCTGGAATGAATTATCCTCCCTTTCTGCGAGTTAGGGAGAGAGTAAACTGAAAAAACTAAGTGATTTGCCCAAGGTTCGGATAACTATCCCTCCTCTTTCAAACAGCCATTTCCCCATGCCCTAAAGAAAGCCACAGTTGATCTATACCAATTGAATGGCATTTAATAGTCTCAAACACCTGGATTTAGACTTTTAAATTATCGCCAAGTTTGTAGCTTCCTCCCTCATGATAGCCATCAGGTAAATAGAATCAGATACCAGAAGGTCCCCTGCCCTAGAGCCAGCCTGAATATGCCCCATCATTTGATAGCAGACAAACAACCTTCATCAACTATTCAATACTCCAGGCGCCAGGAAGTAACTTGAGGTCAGGGTGTTTGTTTTATCTACTGATTTGGAAAAACACTTCTCCTCTCTGGAACAGTGTGGTGCATTCCGTCTGCCTGAAGCCACAAAGTTTGGCAAGCCTTATATCAGATGGTTAAAACTGTTATACAACTCTGTCTGATTCAGACTGGAAACCCACTGGGAATGGGGAGGTTGGGAGGCGATTGCCTAACTCTATTCCTTGTTCTGAAATTCCTCATGCATTGGCATTCAATCCATGTTCAATAATAATGACGTTAGTAATCCAGATTTCGCTCACAATTACAGATTCACAGCTCTAGGCCAAAGGGAGAAGGGGATGTGGTCCAGAAATACATGCAAGAGATTAAGGGAGAAACCCGGGCCCCATAAAAGAAGACCCAAGTGTTTGACGGTAGCGATTATAATGAAAATGCAGAAAGACCTCCAAAATGAGTGCTCCTTCCATAATCCCAGGGGCATAATCAGAATTTTAAAAATCCACCCGAGAGAATTCCTAGGAGCATTCCAGTGGAAATCCTTCTTCAGGGAGACTTAAGTGAATCACTACAACTATGGTATTGTTCATGGTACATGAGGTCCCAAGAATAAAACTATTAGTAACCAAAACAGAAAAATAGAATCTGAAATTCGAATGTGGGAAGAAAAAATGCATAAAACAAACCTTGGAAAATAGTGTCTAGGCTAGATATTTATGTGGTATTGGTTTATAAGGATTATGCCTTAAAGACTCAGTGAGGGGTAACCTTCAGCAATGTTAAACAGCAGTAGGCCGTTGGATGACCCTGGAGCAGATAGACCCGCCTACTGGGCAGCAATCAGGGGAGATTTTTGTAAAGCGGAGACTTCGATAGACTGGGATTTCAAGAGGCAGTCTCAAAAACAGGGATGGAGCCATCTCACCAATAAACTAGCCTTTGTGTACACAATGTGGAATGGATGGTTGATTTCAGTTATAAAACCTCACACATGGATGAGAGTTCGCTGTCAGAAGAGTTATCCTCAAATATAAATGACAGCTCTCTCTCTTTCTCTCCATCTCTGTCTTTATCTCTCTGAATACATGTAATGTGCGGAATCAGTTCTCTCATCTGACGGTCTCTTTCTCTCACCCTTTCTTTATTTTCTTTTTCATTCAGACATCTGCCCAGCCCATTGCCAGAGACCTGCACCTTCATTCATTCATTCAATCGTATTTATTGAGCGCTTACTGTGTGCAGAACACTGTATTAAGTGCTTGAAAATTCAGAATAGAGACAATCCCTGCCCACACTGGGCTTACAGTCTAGAAGGGGGAAGACATACATAAAACAAGGCATCAATATAAATATATAGAATTATAGATATATACACATCAAAACATGTTAACAGGCATCAATATAAATGAATAGAATTATAGCTATATACATATATACGTAAGTGTTGTGGGGTGGGGAGAGATGGGGAAGGGCATAGGGAGTAAGTTGAGGTGACACGGGAGGAGGAGCTGAGGAAAAGGGGGGCTTAGTCTGGGAAGACCTCTTGGAGGAGGTAACCCTTTAGTAGGGCTTTGAAGGGGGGAAGAGTGGCATTTCGGGCCAGAGATAGGACGTGGGCTGGGAGTCAATGGTGAGACAGGCGAGAACGAAGCCCAGTGAGAAAGTTAGCACCAGAGGAGCGGAGGATGTGGGCTGGGATGTAGAAGGAGAGAAGGGAGGTGAGGTAGCAGGGGGCGAGGTGATGCAGAGCTTTGAAGCCGAGAGTGAGGAGTTGACGAGTACTTGCAGAGAACTATGGTCCCGGCCTGCAAGTGGACTCTGACTGGCTCCTCCTCTGATCTAATCTCTTCAGAGTTCCACACTCAATCAATAAATCAATCAATCAATCATATTTATTGAGCGCTTACTGTGTGCAGAGCACTGTACTAAGTGCTTGGGAAGTACAAGTTGGCAACATATAAAGACAGTCCCTACCCAACAGTGGGCATTCCTAACTCTCCATCAGTACTACAGCCTAACATTGCTCAGCTGAGTCCTTCATGGGTGTGTGAGTGATCCTCACTCTCTGTGGCATTTGTTAAGCACTTACTATGTGCGAGGCACTGAACTAGAGAAGCAGCGTGGCTCAGTGGAAAGAGCCCGGGCTTTGGAGTCAGAGGTCATGGGTTCAAATCCCGCCTCCACCACTTGTCAGCTGTGTGACTTTGGGCAAGTCACTTCACTTCTCTGGGCCTCAGTTACCTCATCTGTAAAATGGGGATGAAGACTGTGAGCCCCCCGTGGGACAACCTGATCATCTTGTAACCTCCCCAGCACTTAGAACAGTGCTTTGCACATGGTAAGCTCTTAATAAATGCTACTTTTAAAAAAACTTAGCGCTGAGTTGGATACAAGTATCACACAGTCCCTGTCCCACAAGGGGCTCACAGTATTAATCCCCATTTTACAGATAAGGTAACTGAGGCACAGAGAAGTGACTTGCCCAAGGCCACACAGCAGACTAGTGGTGGAGACAGGATTAGAACTCAGGTCCTCCTGACTCCCAGGCCTGTGCTCTAGCCATTAGGCCATGCTGCTTCTCTCATGGAAAGATGCTGTGGCCAACTCAGGTTGTCACTGCAATAGCCCAATCCTCTCTGCAAATGGAAGACAATTTGGGACTGGCAGAGTTTACACAGGGCAAGTATGTTTCTTGAAAGGATTTTGGGGGAATAATTTATGCTTCTGACATGAACTATTTAGAGCAAATCTAGCAGGCCTGCCAAGCCAGGATCTTCAGGAAGAGCATTATATGCATGATGGTAATGTTTGTGGGCTTACCCACCACCCTCAATACTCTGTCATGACCGGCAGATTCCATTTAGGCATTTCCAGTCTCATCCCGCTCCTTCCGTATCACTGCCGTAAGGCCAGGGATGGAGGGACAATACAGGGAGGGGAAGAAGAGATGAAAGGATCCTCACGGCAATCCTTGAGAACAGACAAATCCAGAAGCATGTTCAAGCCCACAATCACCCTACCATATCTTCCCCTGCCTGGGTTCAGACCAATTGCTTAGTGTTAAAAAATATTCAGTAGATTCAAAACTCACCCATGCTGGGCGGCGGCAGGGGACAGAGTCGAGGGTGGACACTCGAGTTTACTGCACGGAAGGTGGCAATGGTAAATCATTTCCATATTTTTACCAAGAAAACTGTATAGATACACTACCAGAACGATTGCTGATGAAGAGTGGGACGTTCTGAGAGAGATGTTGTCCATAGTGTCAACACGGGTCGGAAATGATTTGATGGCATAAGACAATATTGAAAACAGGTAGGTTCAGACCTTTTTCCAGCACCAATGGTTTTGCCACTCATATATGCGTTTCTGTTAATTTATCTTCCTTTTATGTCCTCTGCCTCCATCATTTGTACGATATAACAATAATAATAATAATGATGATGGCATTTGTTAAGCACTTACTATGTGCAAAGCACTGTTCTAAGTGCTGGGGGGGCTACAAGGTGATCAGGTTGTCTCACATGGGGCTCTCTGTCTTAATCCCCATTTTACAGATGAGCTAACTGAGGCACAGAGAAGTTAAGCAACTTGCCCAAAGTCACACAGCTGACAAGTGGCGGAGCCGGAATTAGAACCCATGACCTCTGACTCCCAAGCCTGTGCTCTTTCCACTGAGCCACGCTGCTTCTCTGATATGCCTACTTGTAGTTTTGCCCCACTTGCTCCATTTTGTTATAAGCCTTTGAGGGGACTGTCTGATCATGATTTTCCTTCGAAATGTCCAAAATTGTAATTTTCCTTCTGAAATCATTGGTGAACACAATAAGCACTCCTGAAAGAGAGATGTATCGTGCTGTTTTAACCATGACCTCAAGTTGT
This sequence comes from Tachyglossus aculeatus, assembly GCF_015852505.1. Classification (NCBI taxonomy): domain Eukaryota; kingdom Metazoa; phylum Chordata; class Mammalia; order Monotremata; family Tachyglossidae; genus Tachyglossus; species Tachyglossus aculeatus. The sequence continues at coordinate 76,079,506 of NC_052068.1, forward strand.
GACAGTCCCAAGCTAGATGCGCTCTTTGATTTAGGGGGAGAAACACAGATGTTTCTAGACCAGGTTATCATTCATCCTTAATGTCCCATCCAAAACTATAGAGGACATCAATTACTCACTTTCATTCAATAGTATTTATTGAGCGCTTACTGTGTGCAAAGCACTTTACTAAGTGCTCATCTAATGACATCAGCCCCTGGGTCCTCCCCTGTAGTTAACCAGACAGGACAGAGCCTGGGTCCGAGTTCTGACCCTCTGAACACTAAAACGCAGACTCTCTAAAATGTCCAGGAGCTCCTTTCCCAACAAGCTACCCTCCACCTCCTTTTTCTCAATCCTCACCCGCAATTGGCAGAGTCCAGCTGATGTCCTCAGGTAAGGAAGCAGAGTGGCCTAGTGGACAGAGCACAGGCCTGGAAGCCAGAAGGACCTGGGTTCTAATCCCTGCTCCTCCGCTTGTCTGCCATGTGACCTTGGGCAAGTCACTTAACTTCTCTGTGTCTCAGTTACCGCATCTGTAAAATGGGGATTAAGACTGTGAGCCTCCTGTGGGACATGGACTGTGTCCAACCTGGTTACTTTGTATCTACCCCAGCACTCTGAACAGTGCGGCACATAGTAAGTGCTTAACAAATACCATTTATAAAAAAAGGATTGACACCTTACATATAGATAACCCTTCCCTATGGGACAGGATATTAAGGAGTAAGTTATTTGTCTTGTCATACGCAGTCAAGTCGTTTCCAATCCATACTGGACACATCTCTCCCAGAACGCCCTGCTCTCCATCTGCAATCATTCTGGTAGTGTCATCATCATCATCATCATCAATCATATTTATTGAGCGCTTACTGTGTGCAGAGCACTGTACTAATCGCTTGGGAAGTACAAGTTGGCAGCATATAGAGACAGTCCCTACCTAACAGTGGGCTCACAGTCTAAAAGGGGGAGACAGAGAACAAAACCAAACATACTAACTAAATAAAATAAATAGAATAGATATGTACAAGTAAAATAAAAAATAAATAAATAAATAAATAGAGTAACAAATATGTACAAACATATATACATATATACAGGTGCTGTGGGGAAGGGAAGGAGGTAAGATAGGGGGGATGGAGAGTGGGATGAGGGGGAGAGGAAGGAAGGGGCTCAGTCTGGGAAGGCATCTATTTAAGGAGTAGTTGTTGACTGGGAAGGCCTGTAGTGTATCCACAGAGTTTTCTTGGTAAAAATACAGAAGTGGTTTGCCATTGCCTCCTTCCAGGCAGTAAACTTGAGTCTCCACCCTCAACTCTTTCCCATGCTGCTGCTGCCCAGAACAAGTGAGTTTTGACTTGTAGCAGCTTGTCCTCCACTCGCTAGCCACTGCCCAAGCTCGGAATGGAATGAGTAGGCCTCTACTTGACTCTCCCTCCTGTCATCGAGACTGGTAGAGTACTGGAAACTCTCCAGGTGCGACCCTGAGAGGGGAGTAAGTTATTTACCTGCTCTAAAACCTTCTGGGTTCCCCTCCGCCCACTCACTGTAACCCTAAGTATGGGTCTAATCTAGATGGACCCTCCCACAGATGTATGTTCTTTTTTGGAGCTGGCCCGCTGGGCAGCAACTCCTGACCATTCTCATCCCCTTTAAAGTAAAGCAGTCTGGTGAGAAGCCACTTGACATAGTGGAAAGAGCACGGACCTATGAGTCAGGGGACCTGGGTTCCAATTCTAGCTCCATTACTTGTCTGCTGTGTGACCTTAGGCAAGTCGCTTAACTTCTCTGTGCCCCTGGTACCTCATCTGTAAAATGGGATTTAAGACTGCGAGCCCCACGTGGGACATGGACTGTGTCCAAATGGATTAGTTTGTATCTACTTCAATGCTTAGTACAGTGCCAGGCACATAGTAAGCTCTTAACAAGTACCATAAAAAAAGAGTTGGTTTACTTCTCCAAGTCTCAGTTTCCTCACCTGTAAAATGGAGATTAAATACCTATTCTCCTTCCCCTTTAGGGAAAGGGACTGGCTTTATTTAATAATCCTATATCTACCCAAATGTTAAGTACAGTACTTGGCTTATAGTAAGCACTGAACAAACACCATAATTATCGTTATTCTTATCATTACAAATAGTATTATCAACATCCATTTAAGTAATAGTTGTTGACTTAAAACTTTAATGACCCTAACCATCACCTGTAAAGTGGGGATTAAATTTCTCCTTCCCTATTAGGGAAAGGGAATGGTCTTGTGTGATAACCTTGCAACTACAGTGCTTGGCATATAGGAAGTACTGAACAAATGCCATAATTATTGTTATTCTTACTGTTAGAATCATTATCAGCATCCATTTAAGGAGTAGTTGTTGACTTAAAACTTTAATGACCCTAACCCTAAAAGATCTACAGATATAGCATCCTAGAGAGTGGGTGGAACAATCTAATTTTGGCATTTGTCTTTCACACTAATTTTGTCTTTTTCCTTTCTCTCTCTGGAGAAGCAGCATGGCCTTGTGGATAGACTCCGATGGTTATGGGCTCTAATCCCAGCTCATCCACTTCTCTGTTGTGTGGCCTTAGACAATTCACTTCACTTCTCCGGATCTCAGTTTCCTCATCTGTAAAATGGGGATTAAGACTGTGAGTCCTATGTGGGACAGGGACTCTGTCCCATCTGATTACCTTATATCTACCCCAGCTTTCAGAACAGTGCCTGAAACATTGTAAGCGCTTAAGAAATACCATTATTATTATCATTATTATTATTATTATTATTTCACATAGACTTTCTCATCTAGAGAAGCAGCGTGGCTCAGTGGAATGAGCCTGGGCTTGGGAGTCAGAGGTCATGGGTTTGAATCTCAGCTCCACCATTTGTCAGCTGTGTGACTTTGGGCAAGTCACTTCACTTCTCAGATCCTCAGTTACCTCGTCTGTAAAGTGAGAAAGAAGACCGTGAGCCCCACGTGGGAAAACCTGATCACCTTGTATCCCCCCCAATGCTTAGAACAGTGCTTTGCACATAGTAAGCGCTTAACAAATGCCATTAGTATTATAGAGGGTGGAAGAAAACCTAGGAACCCACCTCCAAATATGACAGTGCACTTTAATGATAGAATGTAAAAAACTAGAATGATAAGGCCTAAAATACATCTATAAACAATAGAGATTAATCAATCAATCGCATTTATTGAGCACTTACCATATGCAGAGCACTGTATCAAGCAAGAATACAATATAACAGAGTTGGTAGAACCGTTCCCTGCCCACATCGAGCTTACAGTCTACAGCAGGAGACAGGCATTAATATAAATAAATAAATTGAGTGATGGATATGTACATAAGGGCCGTGGAGCTGAGGGAGGAATGAATATAGGGTGGAAATCCAAGTGCAAGGGCAACAAGGGCAATGCAGAAGGGAATGGGAGAAGAGGAAATGAGGGCCTAGTTGGGGAAGACCTCTTAGAGGAGATGTGCTTTTTATGAGACCTTGAAGGTGGAGAGAGTGATTGTCTGTCAAATGAGGAGGGAGGGTGTTCCAGGAAATAGGCAGGATTGGGCTCAGAGGTAGAAGAGATTGAGTTATAGTGAGTAGATTGGCGTTAGAGAAGTGAAGCACACAAGGTGGGTTGTACTAGGAAATCAAGTAAGTATGGTAGGAGGGGGCAAGGTGATTGAGTGCTTTAAAGCCAGTGATAAGGAGTTTCTGTTTGATGCAGAGGTGGATGGGTGACTGCTGGAGGTTCTTAAGGAGTGGGGAAACATGGATTGAATGTTTTTGTAGAAAAATGATCTGGGCGGCAGAGGGAAAATTGGACTGAGTGGGGAAGAGACAGGAGTCTGGGAGGTCAGAAAAGAAGTTGATGTAGCAATCACAGCAGGATAGGATAAGTGCTTGGAGTAACAGTAGCATTTTGGATGGAGAGGACTGGACAGATTTTAGTAATGTTGTGAAGGTTGAACCTACAGGATTAACAGAAAGCAAGATTCTTTATTTTTCTAGAGGCCAAAGTCAATAGTTTAATATGATATTGCATAAACAAATAGTTGGAATATTCCAAATTCAAAACCAACAAACGAGCAATATAATAACTCAATAGCCCAACAGAGAACTGAAACGTGATTTGTAAAAAATGATAGATGCAAGACATCTAGACTAACTGTAGATTTATTTGTTGGCTGAGCATTTTGAATTGTGCAAACACAATTAAGCTTGCCCAATCTTACATTCTTTGAGAATGACCAGTTTCACTGTGTTGTTTCTAAGTACAGATATGAAATGTTGGGAGAAATTCATTTTTTCTTGGAACCAACCTTTATACCTACTGTTTCTTTGCTGAAGTAACTTCTCATTGATATTTTTCATTTTTAAAATCTATGGATATCTGAATTTAGGGTGAGATATACACTACCAACTTAGGCATAAGGTAAAATTTACCGGAGAGGCTCAGTATTGAAAAATGCTGACATTTTCCATACTTATTCATTTAGTTCTTTCATTCATCTCTGCAACCAAGGTGATTTCTAGAATGTGAGCCCGCTGTTGGGTAGGGACCGTCTCTATATGTTGCCAACTTGTACTTCCCAAGCACTTAGTGCAATGCTCTGCACACAGTAAGCACTCAATAAATACAATTGAATGAATGCAGAGAGCTGGACAATTAAACAGTGAGTTTGGCACCATCACATGGTCAATCCCAATTACCCAGGCAAAATACATTTTAATGTTGCCTGAATGATGGGTGTTGACTGGAATCCTAAATCATTCATTTATTCAATTCAATTGAATTGATTAAGTGCTTACTCTGTGTAGAGCACTGTACTAAATGCTTGGGAAAGTGCAATACAACCATAAACAGTGACATGCCCTGCCCACAACGAGCTCACAACCTGGGGTGGGGGGAGACAGATATCAATATGAATAAATAAAATTACAGATATAACATAAGTGCTCTGGGGCCAGCGGGGGAAAAGCAAAGGGAGCAAGTCAGGACTACGTGGAAGGGAGTAGGACATGAGGAAAAGTGGGGCTTAGCCTGGGAAGGCTTCTTGGGGCCTTCAGTATAGCTTTGAACAGGGAGAGTGTAATTGTCTGACAGATTAGAGGAGGAAGGGCATTTCAGGACAGAGGCAGGATGAGGGCCAGGAGTCGGTGGCGAGACAGGTGAGACTGAGATTGAGACACAGTGAGAAGGTTAGCACTAGAGGAGCAAAGTGGGCCGGCTGAGTTATAGTAGAAGAGAAGCGAGGTGAGTTAGTTGACTCAGTGGAAAGAGCAGAGGCTTGGGAGCCAGAGGTCATGGGTTCAAATCCCAGCTCTGCCACTTGTCAGCTGTGTGACTTTGAGCAAGGCACTTCACTTCTCTGTGCCTCAGTTCCCTCACCTGCAAAATGGGGATTGAGACTGTGAGCCCCATGTGGGACAACCTGATCACCCTGTATCCCCCCAGAACTTAGAATAGTGCTTTGCACATAGTAAGTGCTTAACAAATGCCATCATTATTATTATTAGAAAGGGGCAAGGTGATAGAGTGCTCTAAAGCCAATGGTGAGGAGTTTTTGTTCATAGTAAGCGCTCAATAAATACGATTGAATGAATGAATATGGAGGTGGATGGGCAACCACTGAAGATTTTTGAGAAAGGGGGTGACGTGTCCTGAACGTTTTTGTAGAAAGTTGATCTGGGCAGCAGAGTGTAGTATGAAAAGGAGTCGGGAGAGACAGGAGGTTGGGAGGTCAGCAAGGAGGCTGATGCAGTAGTCTAGTAATCATCTGTTTGCATGACCAAAATTGCCTGCATGGCACGACCGGAATTCACTGATAAACTTACCACACATTCCTCCACTTCAGCAAACTGCCTTACTGGCATCCTTGAGGGCAGGGAATATATTTCTAATTCAGATTGTGCTCTCCCAATTCAGAGCTCTGCTTACCGTAGCTGCCCAGTATGGTGCTCTGCACACAGCAGGTATTCTGTAAATACGATCGACTCTCCACACTCTTGAGGAGCCCCTCTAAAGCACCTGGAATGAGAACATCTTCCATTTTATGACTCCTATTTACTCATCTTCCTTTCAAATCTCAGCTGAAAATGTTTCCTCCTCTTATCGACATCTCATAATTTTCTCTTTGCCATTATTTATTAACTAACTGCCTTTGATAAATTTAGACTGTAATGTCTTCCCAGTTGGAATTTTTTAAAGTCACAACACCTAATAGGGACGTAGAATACTATCTCCTCATTGTACCTTCTTTATCATCTAGACTATAAGCTCACTTTGCACTGGGAACATGTTTACCAACTCTGTTATATTGTACTATTCCAAGTGCAAAGTATACGAACCTGAAGACAGTAAGTGCTCAGTAAATACTATTGGTTGATTGATTATATTTTTTAAGAAGATGGCATTTGTTAAGCGCTTACTATGTTTGGGGCACTGTACTAAGCACTGAGATAGATACAAGTTAATCAGGTTAGATGTAGTCCCTGTCCCACACGGAGCTCACAGTTTTAATCCCCATTTGACATATGATGTAATTGAGAAGTGAAGTGACTTGCCCAAGGTCCCGTAGCAGACAAGTGGCAGAGCCAGGATTGGAACTCAGTTCTTTCCGAAGCCCAGGCCCGGGGTCTATCCACTAGGACATGCTACTACTTCATTCCCATCCAGGCTGCTCACAGATTCAGAAGCAAATGTTCCCCAATTGACAATGATGTAAATCTCAACTTTACCCACTGTTTTTTTATGGTCTTTGTTAAGCTCTTACTATGTACCAGACACTGTACTAAATTCTGGGGTAGATTCAAGCTAATCGGGTTGGACACAGTCCCTATCCCACATGGGGCTCACAGTCTTAATACCCATTTTACAGATAAAGTAACTGAGGCACAGAGAAGTGAAGTGCCCTGTTAAAGGTCACACAGCAAACACGTGGCAGAGGTTCTTTTGACTCTCAAGCTTGTGCTTTATCCATTAAGCCATCCTGCTTCCTCATTTGCATACTTGCTTTATTCATAGCCACACTAGTTATTGCAAATCATCATCAGTGATATTTAAGCATTTACTATGTGCAGAGCACTGTACTAAGCACTTACAATGCAACAGAGTTGGTAGGCAAGATCCCTGCTCACAAGATTGTGATCTCACTGTGGGCAGGGAATGTGTCTGTTTGTTGTTATATTTTACTGTCCCAAGCACTTTGTAAGGTGTTTTGCACAAAGTAAATGCTCAATAAATACAATCGAATGAATGAATGAATGAACGAACGAGTTTACAGTGTAGCGGGAAATATGCTGTTAAAGCTACCCAGTTGAAACTCTCCTCAGAGCTCAATTTATATGCTTTTGACACCTTAACAAGAAAGCCAAATATATATATAAATTTATACAGCGGACATTAGAACCAGCAAAAAATGTTGTAATTACTTTATTCATGGAAACAGAACTTTAACCCACTAAATGCAGATGGGCCAGGGCCGCAAATGATGCTGTCTCTTGAAAAGGCTACTTGTGAGGAGTGCAGGACATAAACAGTCTGAACGCATATGGAATTCTTTATTCCACTGATTACCAGATGATCCAGTGACAGTGACTCACAGGGAATGTTACATTATTTCTAAAATATTGCAGTTCTGCAACAGTCACCCTGAGTCAGAATCTAAGGCCGGAACCAGTTTGACCTGCTAAAGATCAAACTTGCCCTGGCTAACAGGGCTTTGACCATATCATCTCCCTGTGCTCACCCTCCTCCAAATGTTAGCGGTAAACTAGCTCAATTCTCAAAATGTGACAGTGCTTATTGCTCTCCGGTATAAAATAGCCCTGCTGGTAATTGAAGTGGAAAGGCTCTGGCATTCATCTGAGCCTATTCGCTTTAAACTGAATGATCCACTTACCTGGGAAACTGTGGGCTTCGGACCCTGTGGTTGTCCTTTACCTATAGATTATTTGTTGTCTATTTATTTGTGTGATTAAGTTGAGGTTGAGCCTCAGCTGTTTCATTAGCAGTGACTCTGCCACACACCTGCTGTGACCTTGGGCATGCCACTTAACTTCTCCGTGTTTAAGTTTCCTCATCTGTAGAATGAGAATTCAGTCCCTGTTCTCCCTCCTACTTGAACTGTGAGCCCTATGTGGGACAGAGACTCTATCCGATCTATCTACCTCGGTCCATAGTACAGTCCTTAACACCTTTTAAAGCATTTAACAATAACCACATTATCATTATTCTTACTATTGGATTCTCCCGCTAATCTCAGCTGCTTGATGGTCAGGCGATTTGGCTGGAATTAACTATATAACTGGTCTTCTTTGTTGAAGATAGTGTTACTGGAGGTGAAAACCTATTCATGCTTAATTAAAATTCTAGTCCACATTGTATGCATGTAAGAGTAGGGAAGCAGAAGCGGCGTGGCTCAGTGGAAAGAGCACGGGCTTTGGAGTCAGAGGTCATGGGTTCAAATTCCGGCTCTGCCAACTGTCAGCTGTGTGACTTTGGGCAAGTCACTTAACTTCTCTGGGCCTCAGTTACCTCATCTGTAAAATGGGGATTAAGATTGTGAGCCCCATGTGGGACAACCTGATTACCTTGTATCTATACCAGTGCTTAGAACATAGTAAGCGCTGAATAAATGCCATTATCATTATTATTATTAGTGGAAAGAGCATGAGTTCTAATTCCACCTCTTCCACTTGCACATAGTAAGTGCTTAATAAATGCCATAATAATAATTATTATTATTCTGTGTGACTTTGAGCTGGTCACTTCAGTTCTTTATGCTTTGGTGTCATCATCTGTAAAATGGGAGTTAAATCCTCCTCCCTCAAACTTAGACTGTAAGCCCCATGTGGGACAGAGGCTGTGTCCAACCTAATTACCTACTTTCAACACCCCATTGCCTAGAACAATATTGATGATGCCTGTGTTTTCATGTCTTTCTCCCCCCTCTAGACTGAAAGTTCTCTGTGGGCCGGGAATATGCCTGTTTATTGTTGTACTGTTTTTTCCCTAGCACTTAGTGCAGTGCTTAGTAAACACTCAATAAATATGACTGAATGAATGAAGTACAGTGCATAGCACATAGTAAGTGCTTAATAGATGCCATAATTGTTATAATTAAATTGGTTGTTTGCCCTCCACAAGGCCTGCCTCTGTTTTCAAGCCTGCTTTGTATCCCAATCGCCATTCTTCCCAGCTGTGGCTCATCAGACCAGTCATCGTACTGCAGCTGTTTGTCATCAGTCCTCTACTCTATCACACCATTTCAGATAGTACTTCACCTTTAATTCATTTTTCTGTCTTTCCTGCTGGTTTATGCTCCCTTTCAGTTCACAACAGTAGTTGCTGGGGTAGTCTGCTGTCATGACCTGTCCAGCGAAGCTGTCTCGAAGTGAGCTTGCTCAAGGCTGGTGACCTGGATGAATATAAGAATGTTGTTGAGGGGATCTTGCCCTACCAGTTGGTATTAAGTACTATTCCTAGAGGAGCCTGCTGCAGCTGCTCAAGAAACTGAATGTGTCTTCATTCATTCATTCAATTGTATTTAGTGAGCGTTTACTTTTCATTCATTCATTCAATTGTATTTATTGAGAGCTTACTATGTGCAGAGCACTGTACTAAGCACTTGCGAAGTACAAATTGGCAACATACAGAGACGGCCCCTACCCAACAACAGGCTCACAGTCTAGAAGGGGGAGGCAGACAACAAAACAAAACAAGTAGACAGGTGTCAATACCATCAGAATAAATAGAATTATTCATGCATTCATTCAATAGTATTTATTGAGTGCTTACTGTATGCAGAGCACTGTACTAAGCGCTTGGGAAGTACAAGTTGGCAACATATAGAGACAGTCCCTACCCAACAATGGGCTCACAGTCTAGAAGGGGGAGACAGACAACAAAACAAAACATATTAACAAAATAAAATAAATAGAGTAGTAAATATGTACAAGTAAAATGAACAAGTAAAATAAATAAATTATAGCTATGTGCAGTTTACTCTGCGCAGAGCACTGTACTAAGCACTTCTCTAGTAGGTCCCCATCTCACATTGGTCTCACCTCTTTTAGAGGATGATCGAGTGCTTCAGTTACCTCATCTGTAAAATAATAATAATTGGGGTATTTGTTAAGCTCTTACTAGGAATCAGGCACTGTACTAAGTGCTGGAGTGTATACAAGCAAACCAGATTGGACACAGTCCCTGTCCTACATGGGGCTCACAGTCTTAATCCCCATTTTATAGATGAGGGAACTGAGGCATTGAGAAGTGAAGTGACTTGCCCAAGGTCACTCAACAGACAAGTGGTGGAGTTAGAACTAGAATCCAGGTACTTCAGACTCTCAGGCCTGTGTCCTGTGAACCCCACGTGGGTCATGGACTGTGTCTAGCATAATTATCTTGTATCTATCCCAGTACTTAGTTCAGCGTCTGGCACATAATAAGTGTTAAAACAAATACTATTACCAAAAAATAATGGCTAAAGCTCGGTCCTGAGACTTTAGAAGACCAAAAACCTGCACAGAAGGGTTGATTAGTACAGTGCTCTGCACATAGTAAGCGCTCAATAAATACGATTGATTGATTGATTGATTACAGCCTGAGTGGTTTGCTCAGTGCTACTCGCACTCTCTCTTCCCTGTTAGTCACATAGGCAGAGCTGCAGCACATAACAAACTGCGCACAAAGGTTTTCTTACGTAATAATTATGGTTTTTGTTAATCATGTTCTACGTGTCAGGCACTGTACTAAGCACTGGAATGGATACAAGTAAATCGGGTTGGGCACAATCCCTGTCCCATGTGGCGCTCACAGTCTCAATCCCTGTTTTACAGATGAGGTAACTGAGGGAAGGAGAAGTGAAGTGACTTCCCCAAAGGCCCACAGCAGACAAGTGGCAGAGCCGCAATTAGAACCCATGGCTTTCTGACTCCCAGGCGAGGGCTCTATCCACTATACTATGCTGTTTCTCTGTATCTTGTCTTATGCTGTTGAGTCATATCCGACCCATAGTGATGCTGAGAACACATCTCTCCCAGAGTGCTCCACCTCCATCTGCAATCATTCTGGTAGCATTTCCATAGAGTTTTCTTGGTAAAAATATGGAAGTGGTTTACCATTGCCGCCTTCCGTGCAAGTCTCCGCCCTCGACTCTCTCCCATACTGCTGTGGCCCAGCATGGGTGAGTTTTGACTTGTAGCTGATTGCCTTCCACTCGCTAGCCACTGCCCAAGCTAGGAATGGAATGGGTAGGCCTCTGCTTGACTCTCCCTCCCATTTTTGAGACTGGTAGAGTACTGGAAACTCCCCAGGTGCGACCCTGAGAGGGTGTTTCTCTATATACCTATATGCACAATATACTTATATACGCAGTACCCATTTATTCATTCACTCATTCATTCATTCTTTCAATCATATTCACTGAGCCCTTACTGTGTGCAGAGCACTGTACTAAGCACTTGGGAAGTACAAGTCAGCAACATATAGAGATGGTCGCTACCCAATAACGGGCTCACAGCCTTGGTAGCCACTGTGGTCTTTGCTGTCCTTGTTAGCCAACTATCTCTCAGGATTTCTACTAAGTCTGTCCACCTTGTGCAAGTCTCTTGGGAATGTTTCAGTCAGAAACCTTCCCTCCTGATGGCAGAGGCTCAGCAAGCATTCCTCAGCTTGCAGAGCTTGGAAAAGACCCCAGGTTTCCTGATTTCTGCAGTTACACCCTTGCCCCTGGGCCAATGGCAGAGCTCACCTTCCCTCTACAGCTTTATAGACCTCCGCATTGATATGAGTCTCAGTGGAAAGAGCACGGGCTTTGGAGTCAGAGTTCATGAGTTCAAATCCCAGCTTGGGAGTCAGAGGTCATGAGTTCTAATCCCGGCCCTGCCAATTGTCAGCTGTGTGACTTTGGGCAAGTCACTTAACTTCTCTGGGCCTCAGTTACTTCATCTGTAAAATGGGGATTAAGACTGTGAGCCCCCCGTGGGACAACCTGATCACCTTGTAACCTCCCCAGGGCTTAGAACAGTGCTTTGCACATAGTAAGTGCTGAATAAATGCCGCCATCTTCATCATCATCATCATATGAAGCTTGCCGTTGCCAAACTCTGTTCATCTTCCAATAAAATGATGTCACAGAATATCACTACCTAGGCTGTCAATCAAACAAACAATCAAGAGTATATATTGAGCACTTAGTATGTGCATAATACTGTATTAAGTGCTTGGGAGAGTACAATACAACAGAATTAGCAGACATGGTCCCTGTCCACAACGAGCTTACAGTCTAGAGGGACAAGCTCCATTGGCAGCAGGAAGTAGTAAAGAGAATATGAAGCAGCGTGGCTCAGTGGCAAGAGCCCAGGCTTTGGAGTCAGAGATCATGGGTTCAAATCTCGCTCCTCTGCTTGTCAGCTGTGTGACTTTGGGCAAGTCACTTCACTTCTCTGGGCCTCAGTTACCTCATCTGTAAAATGGGGATGAAGGCTGTGAGCCCCACGTGGGACAACTTGATTACCTTGTATCCCCCCCAGTGCTTAGAATGGTGCTTGGCACATAGTAAGCATTTCACAAATCCCATCAATATTATTATTAGAATATGAAAGCCAGCAAGATATTGGGAAATGGTCAGGCTGGTTTGGCCTAGACCACAGTGAATACCCCATTCAGGGCCCAGAGACCAAAGATCCAGCTTCTTGGATTCTCCTAGATTGTCTCCTGGATTCTCCAGCTGAATTTAGAGAATAAGCCACATACCTCCTAAAGCAGTATTTCTGCTGTTTATGGCATCCACGCACATGTGTTCTGAGTGGAAGAAAATCTCAGTACATGGGTACCAGAATGGCAGTGCCAAAGAACATCTCATTGAATACTTAACGAGCCATGTTTTTAGCTCCTTTTCCACCCTACCTGTGATCATGCCTCCTTTCCAGGACTGTCCCTCGGAACTGAAAGAGCCTTCTTTACTCTTCTCTCCCCACTCTGAGCCAGCATCTTCCACAGCATGCATTTGTGCCAGGCTGTTTTCACCCATGCTTTCTGAAGTAGGCATAATTTAGATTCTTGAGCAGGTTTATCCCGCTTCCTAGTCAAAATTTGGGAGAGCGATATATTTAGGCCTCTTCTCCACCCCGGGCCACCGGACCTCTACTTTGGTTCAGACTTGCCATGTTGGGGGAAAGACCTTAAGGAATAAGGAAGTGCCTAGGCTCCCACTTTTATTAATAATGATAATTATCAACCACATATTGATGCTAAGCATCGTGATAAGCATTGGAGTAGATATAAGTTAATCAGGTTGGACAACAGCCCCTGTCCCACAAGCAGCTCACAGTATAAGTAGGAGGGAGTAGGATTTAATCCCCATTTAACAAATGAGGAAACCGAGACACAGAGACATTAACTGACCTGCCCAAAGTCACAGAGCAGATAAGTGGTGGAGCTGGGATTAGCACCTCTGATTCGTAAATCAATGTTCTTCCCACTAGGCCATGCTTCTTTCTAGACCCCTTGTCAAGGCGTCTTGTAACTGCCGTTATGGATGCTGGGAATCAGAAGACCTGAGTTCTAATCCCAACTCTGCCACATGTCTGCTATATGACCTTGGGCAAGTCACCTAACTTCTCTGTGCCTCCGTTACCTCATCTCTAAAATGGGGCTTAAGACTGTGAGCTCCATGTGGGACAGGGACTGTGTCCAACCTGATTAACTTTTATCTACCCCAGAACTTAGAACAGTGCTTGGCACATAGTAAGTGCTTAACAAATACTACTATTATTATTATTATTTAATCCCCATTTAACAGATGAAGAGTCTTAAGCATAGAGAAGTTAAATGACTTGCCCAAGGTCTCACAAGTAGGCATGTGGTAGAACTGGGATGATGATGATGATGATGATGATGATGATGGCATTTATTAAGCGCTAACAATGTGCAAAGCACTGTTCTAACCACTGCGGAGATTACAAGGTGATCAGGTTGTCCCATGCGGGGCTCACAGTCTTAATCCCCATTTTACAGATGAGGGAACTGAGGCACAGAGAAATTAAGTGACTTGCCTAAAGTTACACAGCTGACAATTGGCTGAGCCGGGATTTGAACCCATGACCTCTGACTCCAAAGCCAGTGCTCTTGCCACTGAGCCACGCTGGGAATAGAACCTCTAGTTTGTAAATCGATGTTCTTTTCACTAGGCCACGCTTCTTCCTAGACCCCTTGTCAAGGCATTTTGTAAATGCTATGATGGAAGCTGGGCATCAGAGGACATGGGTTCTAATCCCCCCTCTGCTACATGTCTGCTGTGTGACCTTAGGAAAGTCACTTAACTTCTCTGTGCCTCAGTCACCCCATATGTACAATGGGATTTAAGACTGTGAGCCCCATGCGGGGCAGGGACTCTGTCCAATCTGATTACCTTGTATCTAACCCAGTGCTTAGAACAGTACTTGACACATAGTAAGCACTTAACAAATACCACAATTATTATTATTAGAAATACAGTACATGGTATAGGTAAATTGGGTGGCTCTTCGTTAGCATTAGCACTCGTTTTGGAAGCAGTGTGGCCTAGTGGAAAAAAATAAGCCTGGGAACTGGATTCTATTCCTGGCCCCACCGCTTGCCTGCTGTTGGACAAGTCACTTAACTTCCCTGAACCTCAATTCCTCCATCCATAAAATGGGGATTCAATTATCTGCTTCCCATCCAACTCAGACTGTAAGCACCATGTGAGACAAGGGACTATGTCTGTTCTGCTTATCTTGTATCTACCCCAGCACTTTGTACAGTGTTTGGCACACAATTATTATTTTAGTAAGCTCATTGTGGTCAGGGAATGTGTCTGTTTACTATTGTATTGTACTCTCTCAAGCGCTTAGTACAGTGCTCTGCAAACGGTAAGCACTCAATAAATACAACTGACTGAACGAATGAAAATCTAGGGCCATGTCTAGAAAGTGTTGTTCTGTGATTCAGTTGTAAGTTCTGTTCTTCCTGTCACTTTTTTTTTAGTGTAATGGCACGGTAAGCAGGGGAAAGGAGTGTTGACACAAATGGAATCAGAACCAGGATCGACAGAAAGAGTATTCCCCAAATCCCAGTCCCAGCAGAACTGTTGCTGCAACTAGAGACAATACTCTCCCATAGGAAGTCCACTTGTGATTGCCCACCAAAATGGACTTCTACCATCAAAGGTCATTACAGCACCACATTTTTCTTTTACTTTGGAGACAATAAAAGAAGAGAACATTAAGAAACCTGTAGTCCAAAAAAGTACGTCGTTTTAAAAGAACAATAAAAAGAGAACAGGGAATAAAGTACATTTGTTTACTGGGAGAAAAAAAGACATCTGTTTGTCCTTAAAACAATGTAAAACTTATAGTACTTCATTACATTCCTGTGTTTTGAGGGGGTCAATTCGGCAAAGCATCCCACAGAGTGCTACACACCACGCAGAAACACGGGAATCCATGGAAAAATACATATATTGTATTCGTTTTAATTTTGTTTTCGATGTGAGCTGGACTGTAGCAAAAAATCAAAAACATACCCTCCAAACCCGTAGAGATCGGGCCCCATCTGCAAAGGCAGACTAAAGACAATTTGCCTGTTCGATGCCTCTCTATCCCCAGTCTTGAGAATTTCAAAACAAAGAAGGGTGCTCCACGTATTCATTCCCATGCCAATACCCAGGGTCTCTTTCCAGCTTCCAACTCTGTCACGCAGAGCAGGGCAGGTGTGAGTCTGGAGTTCAAAAGCAATCCAGAACTTGGGGATGTAACCAGTGTGAACATTACGTTCTGGTGTGGGGTGGACATTGGATGCGTCTTTACAATTATCCCCTGGTTTTCAGCTTCAGCTGTACAACATTTAAATGATTCCTGAAATTTGGCATCTTCATCCTTCGAGAGCAGGGGTTATCAAGGGAGAGCTGGAATCCTTAGGAAACGAAACCCGGAAAATGTGCCTTTATGCGGTCTGGATCTGTTCCCAATTGATGAGAATAGGATGGGTGAAAGTTGTGGTAGTTGGAGGCTCTGTTGATCTCCCTAACTTTGGCAACTTAAAAATAACTCCTATTGAGAAATACAAACTTGCTAATGAGAAGAGGAAAAAAATTACTTATAAGAAAATGTGTTATTCTAGGAAAGGGAGGTAATAAATCAAGAGGCAATCGAGCCCATGGGGGTAAGTAAATGTTTAAAAAAACATTATCCTAGAAAAATAAACTCGGTTATTTCTTCAAAGGGCCTCACTGATATTGCTTAGTAGTATGACATAGCAAGTAACTTTTTTAAAAAACTGCATTTATTAAGCGCTCACTGTGTGCTAGGAGCTGTATTAAGGGCTGGGGTAGACGTAAGTTATTCAAGTTGGACACAGTCCATGTCCCATGTGGGGATCACAGTTTTAATCCCCATTTTACAGCTGATGTAATAGAGGCACAGAGAAGTTAAGTGACTTGCCCAAAGGTCAAACAGCAGACAAGTGGTGGAGTCAGAATTAGAACTCAGGTCCTTCCAACTTCCAGGCCCATCCACTAGGCTATGTACATCTAACCTACTTCAGGGAGATCTTCACATCTCCCAAGCACTTAGTACAGTGCTCTGCACACAGTAAACGCTCAATAAATACGATTGAATGAATGAATGAATGGGATTGGAATAAAAAATCCTTATCCCAGTGAAGGTGGTTCTAGTCAAGTCCCTGTTATTTGAACCACCTGTGTTCCACTCATCAAGGAGCAGGCTCAGTGGAAAGAGCACGGGCTGGGGAGCCAGAGGTCATGGGTTCTAATCCCGGCTCCGCCATTTATTAGCTGTGTGACCTTGGGCAAGTCACTTCACTTCTCCATGCCTCAGTTCCCTCATCTGCAAAATGGGGATGAAGACTGTGAGCCCCACATGGGATAACCTGATTACCTTGGATTCATTCATTCAATTGTATTTATTTAGCGCTTACTTTGTGCAGAGCACTGTACTAAGCACTTGGGAAGTACAAGTTGGCAACATATGAGACGGGCCCTACCCAACAACGGGCTCACAGTCTAGAAGGAGGAGACAGACAGCAAAACAAAACATGTGGACAGGTGTCAAGTCATCAGAATAAATAGAAGTTAGAAACAATCTACACTCTAGAACAGTGCTTGGCACATAATGAGTGCTTAAAAAATACCAACATTATTATAAAGTGGTGATTATCCAGTTGCTCTTTAGGCCTTTGCTTCCATGCACTTATCGTCTTCCACTTTGACTACTGCATCAGTCTCCCCCTACTCTAGTCCTTACTTCACTCTGCTGTCCAGATAATTTTTCTGAAAAACCACTCAGTTCATATCTCCCCACTCAAAAACCTCTAGGGGCTGCCCACCCACCTGTCTGCATTAAACAGAAACTCCTTGCCACTGGCTTTAAGACATTTGGCTCTCTCCCTCCTACCTTACCCTACTGATCGCTTAGTACAGTGCTTTGCACACAGTAAGCGCTCAATAAATATGATTGAATGAATTATTGCCTAGTACATTCCAATGTGCACACTCTGCTCCTCTAACACCAACCTACTCTCTATACCTTGATCTCATCTCTCCTGCCACGGACCTCTTGTCCATGTTCTCCCATGGTCCTGGAACTCCCTCCTTCTTCTTATCCAAGGAGTTCACCACTCTCCCCACATTCAAAACCCTCCTAAATTCACATCTTCTCCAAGATGCCTGCTTTGGCTAAGCTGTGATTTCCCTTAGCTGCTCTCCCATCAATCAATCAATCAATCAATCAATCGTATTTATTGAGCACTTACTGTGTGCAGAGCACTGTACTAAGCGTTTGGGAAGTACAAGTTGGCAACATATAGAGACAGTCCCTACCCAACAGTGGGCTCCCATCTGTAATTAAGTACGTAGGTGGCTGTGTGCCCTTCAATAATAATGATAATTATTATTGTATTCGTTAAGCGCTTTTATAAGTGCTGGGGTAGATATAAATCAATCAGGTTGGACACAGTCCCTGTCCCACAAGAGGCTCACAGTCTTTATCCCCATTTTACAGGTGAAGTAAATGAGGCCCAAAGAAGTGCCCAAGGTCACACAGCGAACGAGTGGAAGAGCCGAGATTAGAACGCAGGTCCTTCTGTCTCCCAAGCCCATGCTCTATCCACCAGGCCATGCAGCTTCTCTAGGCCACATTGCTTCTTTGCTCCTTTTTAAGTACTCTGATACTCCCCACAGAACTTATGTACATATCCTTATATTTTACTATTTTCCCAACTGAAATGCATTTTACTGTCTGTCTCCCCCGTAGACTACAAGGCCCTTTTGGGAAGGGATCATGTCTACCAACCTTATCACCTTGTATTTTCCTGAGCATTTAGTACAGTGTCGTTCACACAGTAAGTACTTAATAAATGCCACTGATTGATTGTCCTCCTTCTCTTCCTTTATACTGCCCTTTGTCCATTTCACTACTCAAGGTACCTCCACTAGAGGATGGGCAGAATTGAGAAAAAGAAGTGAAGAGTTGTTCAAACAGTCAGTCAATCAAAAGTATTTACTGAGTGCTTACTGTGTGCATTGCACTGTACTAAAGGCTCCAGAGAGTGCAATACAATAAAGTTGTTTACCACGATTCCTGCCCTCAAGTTGCTTACAGTATAGTCTGATCACTATGGCTACTAGTAAGGAACCTTATTAGAAAAGATAGGATGGGGCAAAAGTTGAAATTAATGGCAAAAATGGGGCTTGGGTGTTTTTAGACTTATTTTTTTTAATGGCATTTATTAAGCATTTACTATTTGCAGAGCACTGTTCTAAGCGCTGGGGAGTTTACAAGGCAATCATTGTCCCACATGGGGCTCACAGTCTTAATCCCCGTTTTCCAGATGATGCAACTGAGGCCCAGAGAAGTTAAGTAACTTGCCCAAAGTCACACAGCTGACACTTGGAGGAGGCAGGATTTGAACACATGACCTCTGACTCCAAAGCCCGGGCTCTTTCCACCGAGCCACGCTGCTTATTTGCAAATTTTCCCTTCTTTCTCATTATTAGGGACACGTGTTTCTTCCTTAATGTTGGCAAAAGAAAGAAGTCAGTTACCCTCTGGAAGAATTCACCCCTAAATCAAGAATATATATTAAGTACCAACTCTATACAGAAAACTGTACTATGCAGTCCATGTCCTTGGGAAAGATATATTGACAAACAAACAATGGTTAGAAGAGTAAAAGAATAAATATAAGTAATAAAAGAAGTAACTAAACAATAGTGAGCAGAGCAGCATCCCTAGTGTTCAATTCACTCGTATTTATTGAGCACTTACTGTGTGCAAAGCACTGTACTAAGCACTTGGGAGAGTACAATATAACAATAAACAGACAATCCCTGCCCCTAACGAGCTTTCCATGACCAACAGAACAAAGCAGCCCCTCTAGTGCTTAGTGAGCAATCGACAAAACTAATCATCAACCCCTGTTCCTAACCTCTACTAATTCTACCCCTAAGTGATAGCTAGACCTAATGCCAAGCAGAGGAAAGGCCTTCAGCCTTCGTAGCTTTGGTTCATGGGAGGTGCCTTGGTCCAATCAGGACACTTGTCTGCTCTCATTTGGTTCAAAGAGACCAAGCTAAAGGGTGTATAAATCTCTTGCATCTTGGTAAGCAAATGGTCAATTTCTTTTAGGCTCCTTTGATTCCGTTCCTGTCATTAGGGCTCATCTACGAGGAAAAAAACCGCATAAACCAAAGACTGACATTCAGCACCGGTTATTACAGAAAATGTATCCACTGAGAGATGGCCATGTCATTGCTCCATCTGAAGTCAAAAAAACTATTTCCTGATGATGCGCTGTGTTGAAAATATTCTTTCCTGACCCCAAATTTGGCTAACCCCTGAGTTAGTGGAACATTCACCATTATTTAGCATCTAGTTCCCTTCCAACCCCTTGGCACCATTTCCAAGAGTGTTTATGAATCTTCCTGTCAAATGGATTCTTGTCCAAGTCCCTGTGACCCAAAAGTTACTGCATGCAGCAGGAATATTTCTTCACATCCCCTCCCCTGTAGCCTATTCTTTTCCGCTCCCTTATGTGTTGTCTGGAGAACAGCGCTGGTGAGTTTCTTAGCCAGAAAAAAGAGAGGCTAACTCTACCAAGTGCACATAGATGAATGCGTGCAAGTAGTTCTCGTGTGGATTATCAGAAAGACCATCCTAGTTTACCAAGCCACTGGCAGCCTAAATATGAGGTTGAGTTAGCCCAGTTGGTTGAAAGGGAAAGTGAGCTGCTGTTGTTGACTCTTTAAAGTTCGGCATCAGTGATTACTGACTGAAATCCAAAAGAGAAGAGCAGAAAGGAGTGGCCATGGGGACATGTTACCATAACATTTTCTGGGCCATTAAAATGCTCTTGCTTCCTAAATATTCCTCGGTCCGGGTGGGAGACACTCTAAGAGAGCCAGACTTAAGAAAGCTCTAAGTTTTTTTTTTATTTTTATTGCTGGTTAATATTTACTGAACACGATAAAAGGAGCTTGCTTTTGGAAGCAGCATCGAATTGGCCACAGGCACCTTTAAGTAGGGTGTCTGGTTAGTTGAACTGGAAACATGCAGAAAATGTGGCTTTTGAAATTAAAGACTTCTATGGTTTCAATGTAACACTTGACATTTTCTGATTCATCATCTCCCAATTAGACTATGGTATCAGCCTCCTTACTGGTCTTCCTACCTATAGCCTTTCCCTCTTTCAGTCAATTCTACAATCTGACATGGGGGTCACTTTTCTAATCATCATTAAGCTCATCTCTTTCCATTCCTCGAAATCCTCCAATTCTACCCAATTCTGTCCACATCAAGTAAAAAAAACATTAGCACTGGCTTCAAGGCTCTCCCTTGGCGCTCTCTCTCTTTTCTACGTATGCTCTCTTCATCCAATACTCATTGACTTCCACTCTTTGCTCCTCCTGCCTGGACCCAGCTCTCAACTTCCTCTCCTCTACTAAAAGTCCTTTTTAGGTTCTATTCTCGTAGGAAATGGTGACCAACTGGCCATCATACTTTATACAGGAGCCTTCTTAGAGTTGGAGAGCTCTAATAAATCAGCCTTCAGCCTACTTTTCTCCAACTATAATCCCAGTTCAAACCTTTTCTCACAGGTCTTCTTTTCCAAACCCCATATCACCTCTTTTGGTTTTCTGAGTAATCCCCTGCAAGTTCTCCAAAACCCTTTTTCATTTAATCATATTTAGAACAGTGCTTTGCTCATAGTAAGCGCTTAACAAATACCATTATTATTATATTTATTGAGTGCTTTATACCAGAATGGGACTCAGTTCTCTAGACATGGTATAACTAGGTGGATATCGAGGGAGATGTACTTAAATACTACTTGGTTTCTGTGCCCCTCTCAGGATTACACCTGGGGAGTTTCCAGTACTCTACCAGTCTCGACTATGGGAGCGAGAGTCAAGCAAAGGCCTACCCATTTTATTCCTAGCTTGGGCAGTGGCTAGTGAGTGGAAGGCAATCTGCTACAAGTTAAAATACACCTGATCTGGGCAGCAGTGGCATGGGAGAGAGTGGAGGGCAGAGACTCAAGTTTACCATGTGGAAGAAGGAAATGGTAAATCACTTCTGTATTTTTACCAAGAAAACTCTGTGGTTACACTACCCCAACGATTGCAGGTGGAGGTGGGCCATTCTGGGAGAGATGTGTCCATGGCATTGCTATGAGTCAAAGACAACTAGATAGCATAAGACAAGACGAGACTTGGTTCTTGTAAATGATGCTTCTCGAAACTAATACCCACATAGCTAGGTCACTTAACCACTGGGCAAAAGGGATAGGGAATTCTATTCTCAAAGGGTGAAAATGAACCTTAATACATTAAATATGAACAGGCTTAGGAAACTCAAAGGAAAGACAAGAAATCCAACAAAGTTGGCTGCTCTCCAGGAAAGATCTATACAAGCACAGGAGAAGGTTAAGAAAAATAGTATGGTGCCCAATTAGCTAACCCCAAAATTCTTGAAGTTCCTGCTAGCAATTTGAAAAACTGAAGGAAAAAAGAAACAGTACAAGTATGTAGAAGCAAGCTAGGAAACATGAAATCTGGAGTGGAGACGTAATTAACACAAGATGGGAAAGGAAACAAAAAATTATTCAGCTGCCCTTAGACAGAAAGGGAAAGTTAGATGATTATGTGAAAAGAGGATTTTCAGATAACTGGATATGCTTAAATCAGCAAGTCCTAATATACTGTATCCTTGGACAATTTTGGCAGGTAGTCTTGTAGAATCTCTAGCTATTATTTTAGAGAAGTTATGTAGACTTGAGACATTCCTGGAAATTGGAAAAAAATGCTGTGTCCATCTGTGAAAGGGGGGAAAGGAAAACCCTATAAATTTCAGATTGGTTAGCGCAGCATCAGTCTCTTATAAAATATTAGAACAGTATCAATTAATCAATCAATCGATCAACTAATTTGGAACCACCAAAAAGAGCAAGAATCTAGAAAACAACCAACATGGTTTTGAGTCTTGTATCTTCACCGCCACTACCTAGAGTATCAGTTATGTACAACTTCTTTACACTCTGTTACTTCTCCTTAACTATAATTTTCGCTATGTCTCTCTTCCCTGCTAGATTGTAGGATCCTTGAAGGCAGGAATTTTATCACTAACTCTGTTGCGGCCTCCCAGGTGTTTGGTACACTGCTCTGCAAAGAGTAGGTGGTCAAAAAACATGATTGGGGGAGGGAGAGAGGGAGGGAGGGTGATCACATCCAAAATGTCGTAATCAAATTGAGAGATAGAGCTGTGATCTGCATGATGGAAGTATAGGATGCTCTTCAAATGATCGAATGATACTAAATTAGGAGAGATAGTACCATTTGGGAAGTCAGGAATAGAATTCAAATTAATTTAGACAAATTCTAAAAAGAAATGATCTTACAAAATGGTTGAAATTCATGAGTCAGGAGTAAATACAGATTGTGTAACTAGGGCTAAAAACAAACAACCCAAATGCAATCCATCAGTGGTATTTATCAACCCCTTACTATGTGGAGAGCACTGTATCTAACACTTGGGAGAGTACAACAGAACAAAGTCTTTACACAAGAATCACAGATGAAGGTCTGGGGGGCCACTGCTGACCAGAAGCTGACTGTGAGTCAGCAATGTAATGGCATTTCAGTAATCCACCTGAGTTAGAAAGTGATATTTGTTTGCATTATCCTTTGCAATAGTCAGCCCCCTATTGCGGTATTTGTTAGGTGCTCACTATGTACCAAGCATTATACTGAATGTTGGGGTATATACAAGATAATCAGATCAAGCATTGTCCATACCATATGGGGTTTACAGTCTAAATTGGAGGGAGAGCAGGTATTGATTCCCCATTTTACAGATGAGGGAATTGAGACCCTGAGAAGTTAAATGACCCGGAGAAGTTAAATGACTTGTCCAAGATCACATAGCAGGCAAATGGCTGAATGGGAATTCGAATCCAGTTCTTCTAACTCCCAGGACTGTGCTGTTTTCACTAGACTGCAATGCTTCTAGTTTGGGCACCTATTTGAATGGGCGCTTCATAAACATGGGTGCTGCAACTTCTTCTTCTACTACTACTGTTGTTGTAATGTTGTCGAGTCATGTCTGATCCCTAGCAACACCATGGACATATCTCTTCCAGAATGCCCCACTTTCACCTGCAATCGTTCTGGAAGAGTATCCATAGAGTTCTCTTGGGAAAAATACATTAGTGGTTTACCACTGCCACCTTCATCGCAGTTAACGAGTCTCCGCCCTCAACTCCCTCCCATACCACTGCTGCCCAGCACAGGGGAGTTTTGACTTGTAGCGGATTGCTTTCCACTCGCTAGGCACTGCCCAAGCTAGGAATGGAATGCGTAAGCCTGTGCTTGACTCTCCCTCCTGTAGTCGAGACTGGTAGAGTACTGGAAACTCTCCGGGTGAGATCCTGAGAGGGCTCTACTACTACCAGTAGTACTACTAATAATAAGAATAACAGTGGTATTTGTTAAGCGCTTACTGTGTTCCAGGCACTGCGTTAAGCTCTGGGGTGGGTACAAGCAACTAGTGTTGAAACAGTCTATGTCCCACAGGGGGCTCCCAGTCTTGATCCCCATTGTACGGATGAGGTAACTGAGGCCCAGAGAAGTGAAGTGACTTGCCCAAGGTCACACAAGAGACAAGTGGTGGAGTGGGGATTAGAACCCACAGCCTTTTGATTCCCAGGCCGGTGCTCTATCCACTGCACCATGCTGTTTATTACTACTACTGCTACTGCTGCTGCTGCTGCTGGGTTTGTTCTGGTCAGAGCAATTTAAAAATTAGGTAGAGAAAATGGACAAAGAATCCAGAAAAGAATGGCAAAAACACTTAAAGAGTTGGGAAATAGATCCTATGAGGATGGGACAAAGGATAATAAAGACTGGGGAAAAAAGTTTAAAGGCAATCAATCAATCAATAGTATTTACTGAGCACTTACTATGTGCAGAGGGCCATACTAAGTACTCGGGAGAGTACAACAGAATTAGGGATACATACCCTGCCCACCTAATATTTGTCTTTAAGTATGTGACTGGGTTTTATGGAGAGGATGTCGCGTTCAGTGTTCTCCATATTCACAGAGGATCTGTCCAGAGGAATGAGACTAAATCAGGATAGGTTTTTGGTGGGCATGAAGAATTTAAAGCATTACTTAAGTGATTACTATATGCCAAGCACTGTGCTAAATGCTAGATTTGATGCAAGAACAATCAGATCAGCAACAGTCCCGGACCCACTTGGGGTTCACGATCTAAGAAGTAGGGAGTGCAGGTATCTTACAGAT
Organism: Tachyglossus aculeatus; assembly: GCF_015852505.1. NCBI lineage: Eukaryota > Metazoa > Chordata > Mammalia > Monotremata > Tachyglossidae > Tachyglossus > Tachyglossus aculeatus. Next base: position 76,104,330 of record NC_052068.1, read on the forward strand.
AAGGTAAGTGTCCCAGAGAGAGGTTGAATGACTTGTCCAGGGTCAAATAGCAGGCAAGTGGCATTGCTTGGATTCGAACTCGGGTCCCTGGACTCATGTCCCAAGCTTTTTGATGATCAGATCACCATAATCACAATTCCCATTTCGCAGATAAGGAAATGGAGGCACAGAAGCAAGAAGTAATTTGTCCCAGGTTTCAAAGCCAATAAGAAGCAATTTCAACATCTCAAAATACTTGTGGTTCTCCCCTCAAATGCCCTACATAAATCAATCACTCAATCAATCAATCAGTAAATGGTATTTATTGAGTGCTTACTTTGTGCAGAGCACTGTATTAAGCTCTTGGGAAAGAATAATGCAATAGAGTTGGTAGACAGATCCCTGCCCACAAGGACCTTACAGTCTACAAGATATTATCCTATTAAAGAATAATGATGGACTTTGAAGAATGAAGCCATGATGACCTATGGCTATCTGGATTTGGGGAGGTTTCTTAATTATTACAAAAATAATTTACAGTGTAGAGAAGTTTAGTGAATAAACTCCAAGCTTGGTTTTCACTGAGTTTCTCATAAGCAACTTTTCTTTTCACTGCTACATGGTGCAATTGTTCACAGAAGTGAGTTGCTGTACTCTGCTCCTGTATTTTCTTTTGGGTTGACATGATTGCTACAACGATTTACAAATTGTGGGAGCAGGGAGAAGAAACGGAGGTACAGATGGCAGTGTCCAGAGGATGGTTCGATAGCCGATCACTACATACTGAAGTGCTAATGCTCCTTATCTACACAGAACTGCTAATGATTGTTTCATGAACATAAGCACTGATGCTTCAGGTTGCTGTTGTTTTTTAATGGTATTTATTAACTGCATACTTTGTGCCAAGCACTGTACTAAGAGCTGGGATAGGTACAAGTTAATCAGGTAGGACACAGTTCTTTTCCCACATAGGGGTCACGATCTTAATCCCCACTATACAGATGAGATAACTGAGGCACAGGGAAGTTAAATGACTAGCCCAAGTTCACACAGCAGACAAGCAACAGAGTCAGAACTAGAACCCATGTCCTTTTCTGATTCCCAGGTGCATGCTCAATCCACTTGTACACCCTGTTTTTCTTTTTTAATAACCACTTTCATACTCCCATTTCTTTCACTCTTTAAATCAAGATTATTGCTCTGAACAGAACCAGAGCACTTTTACAACTTCTCTAGCGACCAGATATTGTTGTTTAACTCACTGACTGTTGCAGTGAAGAGTTTTTCTTCACTTGTCAAGGAATTCCTTCTGGACTTTGGCTCTAAAGACAAGTCTCCAGGGTAATTCAGAATTGTTCTTCATTTCAGAATGGATTACTTGATATCATACTGCACTCCCTAAGAATAATAAATGTATTACGTGAGACTTTAGTTGTTCTTAGAGAACTTGCTCTGTGATGAACTGCTATCCTGATTTTCTGCAGTTCTCTTACAAAGTGCCATTAGAGGGCTGTAGAGCAACAGCACTGAGGCTGATAAAATCTTTCTTCATCTTCAACTTTACTGATTGCCAGTCTCCTTTTGGTTTTAGTGATTGGGGAGTTGGATGTTGTTGTACCATGTGGGTTGAGGAATATATATATATGTTGTCCCTTCATAGATTGTGAGCCCCTCATGGGACAAGGTCTGGATCTCATTTTTTTTTTTATGGTATTTAAGAGCTTATTATGTGCCAGGCACTGTTGTAAGCACTGGGGTAGAGGGAGCTCACAGTCCTAATCCCCATTTTACACATGAGGTAACTGGGGCCCAGAGAAGTAAAGTGACTTGCCCAAGGTCACACAGCAGAAAAGTGGCAGAGCCGGTATTAGAACCCACATCCCCTGACTCCCAAGCCCGGGCTCTTTCCACTAAGCCATGCTTCTTTAATTCACCCATCAGCCAATGCCAAAAAGCAGCATGGCTTAGTGGCAAGAGCCTGGGCTTAGGAGTCAGAGGATGTGGGTTCTAATCCTGACTCCGCCACTTGTCTGCTGTGTGACCTTGGACAAGACACTTCACTTCTCTGGCCTCAGCTACCTAATCTGTAAAATGGGGATGAAGACTGTGAACCCCATGTGGGACAACCTGATTACCTTGTATTTACCCCAGTGCTTAGAACAATGCTTGGCAGATAGTAAGCATTTAACAAATACCATAATTATTTTATATATATATATATATTTATATATATTTATATATATTTATATATATATATACATACCTCTCTCTCTCTCTCTCTCTCTCTCTCTCTCTCTCTCTCTCTCTAAGAGAGATGTTGGCAAGCCTGCTTTGGGGAGAGAAATTTCCAGCTCAAAAATGCTATTTTGGTCACATTATACTTATGACAAGCCTAATACTAAGGATCATTTCAATGGATGATAAGGAGACAGTGACAGAGAGAGAGAGACAGAGACAGAGAGAGAGGGAGGGAGAGGGAGAGAGAGAAAGAGGTATATATAATTGAAATGAATTTTGGTTGGGCCCCTGTGTCAAACAAGTCACCAGTACTTTGTTTTACAACTATACCCTGGCATGAGGCCCTTTATCAACAGTAAAGTTATGATATGAGGTAGTGGCATCAGAGAAACAGGATTAAAACATAACAAGATGGTATTTAGGATACCCCTTCATCATCAATGGTATTTACTGAGTGCTTACTGTGTGCAGGGCCCTGTAGTAAGCCCTTGGGAGAGGACAATACAGCAGAGTTGGTAGCCATGTTCCCTGCCCACAATGAGTTTACACCCTCTTGTACTTTTTGTCTCTATTACTCTGTTAGATGATAAAATCACAAACTAGCCACACAGTCTAATTAGAAAGCGCTAACTGGAAAGAATCCAAAACATCCATAAAGCAGGCATCTTGTTTTGATAGATGACTATGGTTTAGCTTTAAAGATTACATCATATTCCTGCAAAGCACTACTAATTCACTGACTAGACTATATGTTTTTCTATTATTTCATAAGAATGTTAGGAAATAAAGATATTTTTCATTGGTAAAAAATAAGCATTAAATGTGGAGGAATGAGGCATTGGTTAAACTATGTGCATTAAGGGAAGTTTTAACATTAATCTTACAGTTTACCTCATTGGTTAAGTCTACATGGAGCAGAGGGATGTTGGCAAGCCTACTTTGGGGAGAGAAATTTTCAGCTCAAAAATGCTATTTTGGCCACATTATACTCATGACAAGTCTAATACCAAGGACCATTTTAATGGATGATAAAAATTAATCTTACAGAGGCATGTCATCCTACTCTAACCTGGGAAACCCCTGTTGAAACTCTAACATAGTAGAAATAGTAGAAGTGGTACTAGTATTAAGCACTTACTGATTGTGGAGCACAGCTTGGCTCATTGGAAAGAGCTTGGGCTTTGGAGTCAGAGGTCACGGGTTCAAATCCCAGCTCTGCCAATTGTCAGCTGTGTGACTCTGGACAAGTCACTTAACTTCTCTGTGCCTCTGTTCCCTCATCTGTAAAATGGGGATTAAGACTGTGAGCCCCACATGGGACAACCTGATCACCTTGTATCCTCCCAGTGCTTAGAACTGTGCTTTGCACATAATAAGCGCTTAACAAATACCATCGTTATTATTATTATTATTACTAAGCTGGGGAAAGAGTTGCCTAGTAGATAGAGCATGGGCCTGGGGGGTCAGAAGGACCTGGATTCTAATCCCGGCTCTGCCACTTGTCTGCTGTGTGATCTTGGACAAGTCATTTAACTTCTCTATGCCTCAGTTACCTTATCTGCAAAGTGGGGATTAAGACTGTGAGCCCTATGTGGGAAAGGAATGGTGTCTTACCTGATTAACTCATATCTACCCCAGCGCTTAGTACAGCGCTTGACACACAGTAAGTAGTTAGCAAATACCATGAAAAAAAACAAAAACCAGAAGCATTAGTGCTTATGTTCATGAGCAATCAGCAGTTCTGTGTAGATAAGGAGCAGGGCTATGAATCTTTTGTCTTTTGTTCCCTTTTCTGCCTAAGTGCAGGACACTTATCCATTGGGCATTTGCATCCCACTCTGTGCTGACTTTTGAGTTGACTTTTGTCAACTCAACTCAAAGTCAAGTCAAGTGCTGGGCTGGGGTGCTATTGGCTTAAGGTACATGAATGTCTGCCTTCAGCCTGAAGTCCTGCTCTCTTTCTCAATATTCATTCTTTCAATCATATTTATTGAGCGCTTACTGTGTGCAGAGCACTGTACAAAGCACTTGAGCACTGTACTAAGCGCTTGACTGGGAAGGGGGCAAAATTTTCTGCCTCAGATTGCATGGCAGAGGATGATAAATGCTGCTTTTCCAGCCTTTTCCAGCTCCAGATCAAACTTAGTATTTGCAAGTTAATGTAGTGGAACTGCACCCCCAAAACCCTCAAATCTAAACATCCTCTTACTAATTCTAGTTTCTTTAACTTGAAATTTCAACTGCTAGCATTATGCCATTCAGAAACACATAAGACCCATTTACTTAGCTCTTGTTTACCCCGCCCCCACCAATAGGGCCATTCATTACTCTTTATGTAGACGTATAAATTATGTTCCATGCAGAACAGAAAATTCACCCATAGTTGTACCTGAAATTTCTACTCTAGGAAAGTAAGGATGAATGTCTCTCTCTCTCTGTGTTTGTCCCTCCTCTGTTCCCTCTTTCCATCCTCTTTTTCCTCCCTCTCCTATTAAAATACAAAATAACCTTAGTTAATGCCAGTTTCTATGAAATTCCCAATTGCAGCTTGGACTGAACTTGCCCTTAAATGTAGGTTTTTCATGACACTTGGACTTAAATCTGTTCTCTAAATATTCTATGAAAGCAATTATTAGCTAGGGTTTCAATATAGAAGATTTATAGTTCCCCCTGAATTTTCTAAACAAGCATTCATTCATTCATCCATTCAGTAGTGCTGCATTAATTGAATCCCTGTCATCCTAAACTTTATATTAGGTGCTTGGAAGGATTAAATAGAAGTTAGAGGCACAGTTTCAATGGCCTTCAAAAAGCATCAAGCATCTGTTATTTTGCTCCACTTCATCTTGCCCTCTATGAATAGGATTTACCTGAACTTGAAATGGTACTTCTTAAACCCAAAGATATGTACAATTGATATAGAGCTTGTCCAACACATATCCCCTTCTACCTCTAAATCAGCCAATCAATCAGTGGTATTTATTGAGTGACTACTGTTTGTAGAACACTGTACTATTTATTTAGGAGAACACCAAAAGCAAAAGCCATAGTCCCTACTTTCAAAGACCATACAGTCTAATGCGGGAGTGAGGCAGAGATTTTTATTTTTACAACTAGTGGGAGCATGAAGAAGAATAAGACTATAATATGTAGTAACCTGAGAATGTCAGAATTAAATAGCTGAATAAATAATTGGATTCATAATTGATTATACATATAAGTGCTGAGGGTGTTTGTAAATATATAAGCACTAAGGGTGGCTGCTGGGTTGATATGATTTGGGATATTAGGAGTTAAGGAAAGGCTAAAGGCTTTTTAGCTGAGGTGAGATTTTAGGAGGGCTTTGAAGTTTGGGGAGAGCTCTGGGCTGACAGATTTGAGTGGGGACAGGGTTCTAGGAAGAGGACAAGAGCATGAGCAAGTTTTCAAGAATGAGATCAAGAATGTGTTACAGTCAGAAGGTGATATGGGAGGAGCAAAGAGCGTGGGCTGATGAGTAGTGAGCAGAGAGCCAAGAGTTGACAGAATTGGTGAAAGCCTTGAAGCCTTAAAAAATGTATTTTTTTTGTTTCATTTCATATATGGAAAATATTTTCCCGTGATTTGTATTTATGGATGCCCGGAGCTCAAACTGAGCTTCTCTACATAGGCTGAAATCCTGGGACTCAAACTGAGCTCTAAAAATGTGACCCATACCCGAAGACCTACAAGTTCTGATTTCAGTTAGACCTTCTAAACTATAAGCTCTCTGCGGTCAGGGAATAGGTCTACAAACTCTGTTGTATTGTATTCTCCCAAGACCGTAGTGCAGTGCTCTGCATACAGTAAGTGCTCAGTAAATACCACTGATTGATCTCATAATAATAATAACAATAGTATTTGTTAAGCACTATGTGCCAAGCACTGTTCTAGGCACTGGGGTAGATACAAGGTAATCAGGTTGTCCTTCGTGGGGTTCACAGTCTTAATCCCCATTTTACAGATGAGGTAAAGAGAAGTTAAGTGACTTGCCTGAAGTCACACAGCTGACAAGTGGCGGAGCCGGGATTAGAACACACTACCTCTAACTCCCAGCCCCGTGCTCTTCTCACAAAGCCATGCTGCTTCTCTGTCCGTTTGGGGGTGGAATATGTACATGTGGCGCAGTACACCTGTGAGATTGTCACAAGAATTTACCAAGAAGTGCGGTTCTTTTCTGTTTGCACAGCAGCTGGGTTTTGCTAGTGTGCTGGGAGTGGCTTATCCACCCACCCAGAGGAAGCCCAAATTGGGAGTCAAACAAGCCAGATCAGGTCGTGGGCTGGTGAGTCGGAAGGCCATGGGTTCTAATCCCGGCTCTGCCACTTGTCTGCTGTGTGACCATGGGCAAGTCACTTCACTTCTCTGGACCTCAATGACCTCATCTGGAAAATGGGGATGGAGACTGTGAGCCCCTTGGGGGACAGAGACTGTGTCCAGCCTGATTTGCTTGTATCCACCCCATTCATTCATTCAATCGTATTTATTGAGTGCTTACTGTGTGCAGAGCACTGTACTAAGCGCTTGGGACGTACAAGTTGGCAACATATAGAGATGGTCCCTACCCAATGGTGGGCTCACAGTCTAGAAAGGACTCCAGTGCTTAGTACTATGCCTGGCACGTAATAAGCACTTACAAAATACCATCATCATCATTATTATTATTATATCTAAGTCCAGTATGGCACTCATGCCTGCCAGACAATTGCCTGGCCCCTTCCTGTGGGCCAGCCTGCCCTCTGAAATCGCTGGGACTCTTCATTCCCTAAAGATGATCTCTTGCCAGCTGTCAGTACACCAGGGCTATTTACTGAGTGCCGATTGGGTGTAGAGCACTGGACTAGGCATTTGGGAAATCACAAGACAGTACAGCTGAAAGATGTTCACCTCAGTGTTACGTGCTGCACACAGACTTGACATTGTCGCCACCATCATAGAGAATGGGTCTGGGTGTCCGAAGGTCCTGGATTCACATATTTTGTTTTGTTGTCTGTCTTCCCCTTCTAGACTGTGAGCCCGTTGTTGGATAGGGACCGTCTCTATATGTTGCCAACTTGTACTTCCCAAGCACTTAATACAGTGCTCTGCACACAGTAAGCGCTCAATAAATACGATTGAATGAATGAATGAACAATCCCGCCTCTGCCACTTGTCTGCTGTGTGACCTTGGGCAAATCACTTAACTCCTCTGTGACTCAGTTACCTCATCTGTAAAATGGGGATTGAGACTGTGAGCCCTAAATGAGACAAGGGACTGTGTCCAACCTGATTTGCTTGTATCCACCCATACAGCCTGGCACACAGTAAGCGCTTAACAAATACCATGATTAATTATTGAGCATCCACTAGGTTCAGAGCACTGAACTAAGCACTTGGGCAGCACAAAGAAAAGAGTGACACTTTCCCTGCCCACAGAGAGCTTTCACTCCAGAGGAGAAGTCAGACATTTAAAGATTGCCAAGTAGGCCAGATGAATAATAGCATAAATTTATGCAAAATTGCTGAGGATGGTTATAAATCCATTTATAAGTGTTTCAGCTCTTTGAGGGCAGGGATTGGGTAGTGGAAAGAGCAGGGATCTGGAGTCAGACGACCTTAATTCTAATACTGGCTCTGCCATTCATCAGACCCTGGACAAGTTATTTCTCTCTGCTCAGTTCCCTCATCTACAAAATGGGGTTTCAATACCTCTTCTCCCTCCTTAGACTTTGAGCCTCATGTGGGAGAGGATTATCTTGTGTTTACCCCCGGCACTTAGACCAATTATCATGATTATTGTCCCTCTAGACTGCAAGCTCATTATGAGCAGGGAACGTGTCTGCTAATTCCGTTGTACTGTATTCTCCCAAGCACTTAGAATAATGCTCTGCACATAGTAAGCACTCAATAAATGCCACTGATTGACTGATCGATCCAGCACAAACCTAGCTGAGGTTTTTTTGGCCTAGTCTGACCTGGATAGATCCATGCCCATTCCAGGGTTCTGGCATCTAGACAGTGACCTGCACATAATGGATGCCAACCACCTGCTGGTCACGGCACTATGGCACAGCATTGGCATTGTGCTGCGGTCACTTTGGCCGTAAATAGTTACTGCACTTTAAAAACAAACCCGAAACAAACCTGCTGTTCTCTCCCTCACTAAGCTTCAAGTCCCCAGGGCGGGACCCAGACATTTCCTGGGGCAATGTTGAAATGGTTACTTACCAACCAAATGTATTTTCAAGCCAAGAGACAGAGGGCTGCACCAAAACAAGATGACTATAATCAATTCTTCCATGCAGGGACCTGAAGTCTCAGGCCCTAGTCTCAGAGGATAGTTTGAGGAAAGACGCCATTAAACGTTATCAATAATACTATAACAAAGCCCTGACAATCAAACACATTAGTGGTTAAGCACTGATAACTCCACTTGAGCGGTAAATCAATATCCTAAGCCCCTGCTCCAGGGAGGAGAATCAGGGTGAGTTTATGTCAAGCAAAAATTCTGGAGAGAAATAGTGAATCTGAATAAAAAGGCTAAACTTTGCTCTAACTTTTCACGTTAACTGTACTTCGCGAGTTCTAGCACCAACAATACCAATAGCGAGGTACGGACACTCTAGGCTTTACATTTGCTAGATGACTCCAATAGCATTCTTCTTTGGAAAAAAGGAGAACATAGGAGAAAAAAATCGTTTTGTTTAATGCATGTCTAGGAGAATGATCAAATATAAGCCATGGGAATAAGAAATTGATACGATACCTACCGCTATGTGTTTAATGACTTCCTCTGGGCACCTCACTGCAGCAATTTCTGGTATATTTTCATCATAAATTCAATAGCAAATATTTTCCATTCCAAATGAGTCTAGAAATCAAATATATCTCATATATAATTATTGTTACTTATAGCCCTGGAGAAATACACCAGGCAACACACTAGAAAAGGTGCCAAGTAACAAAACCGTGGCTCTGAGACGCTGACCCTAGAGGATAAAAACTTTTCACTGAATCTTCTGGCGTTTGCTGTAATTAAAAGAAGGCGTTCCTCCCACGGGCCTTCTTTTTAGTATGAAATGTACATTAAAATGTAAGCTTTGAAACTGAAGTTCAGTGAGAGGAACGCGCTTGAGATGCATGCTGTGTTCTTTCATCTTTTCAACCTCTAGAGGGAACTGTGTTTTCAGTAATTCCTTTCCCAGGAGGAAGCCTCAGAATATTATGTAGGGTTGGTCAAGGAAAGGAAAGGAGGCCTTCCAAAAAATCTGAACTAGCTCTGAAATACATAGGAATGTACCTACATACCCTTTCCTACCCCCAAGAGTGATTCTTGTGATGAGTTACTCAAGATGCATTCAAACATTTTTCTTTTAATGTCCTTGGCCAGGAGTATTTTCAACACACTTCACTTACCCTTCAAACACACCCAGCTTGGGACCCCAGTGAGAAATGTGTGTGTGTATGTGAGAGTGTGTGTGTTTGGGGGGTGGAGGGGAGACCACATAAAATTGCCACCCCATCCCCTAAAATTTGCCACTCTAGACTGGGCCTAGCTGCTACAAGAACGGCAGCTACTTTGACTGGAGATTCAGACAACCTGCTTGTAACAGGATTTTAAACGGGAGTTCAAAGAATCCTGTCCTCTTCCTATATAATAATTGCGGTGCTTGTTAAGCACTTACTATGTACCAGGCACAGTACTAATCACAGGGGTAGAAACAAGCAAATCAGGTTGGACACAGTCCCTGTCCCACGTGGGACTCACAGTCTCAATCCCCATTTTACAGATGAGACAACTGAGGCACAGAGAAGTTAAGTGACTTGCCCAAGGTCCCACAGCAGACAAGTGGCAGAGCGGGGATTAGAACTCAAATTGATGAGCCAAGCTATAGGTTGTGGTTTAATTTAATTTCTCCACAAAACAAAAGACAAAAAAGTTTATAAAATAGTTCACTGCTAGAAAGTTTTCATTTAATTCTTTCAGTTTCAAGATAAAATTATCATGAGCTTAGAGAAACATTGCTTTAAAATATTCTTAGTTGTAGTGCCTACCAGCATTATACACCCTCGAGCACTTACTACAGTGCTGGGCACACAGTAAGCCCTCAAGAAATACCAATGATTGATTGATATCAAAGGTTCAAAAAGATTCCTCGTCTTTTCAAGGTCTTAGCCATTAACAGGGGTAATATTTTTAAAGCCGTTCACTTAGAAAAGAAAAATCTCTATTTGCCAAGCTTTCAACCAGTCTTGCGAAGAAAGCATACTCAATATTGTACAATGACTCTTTTCCCCATGTCGAAGCTTGCTGTGCCTATCATCCTTACTCACGTAAATGCTCATGACTTTTTTCTTTCACTGGGGAGATTCATAAAGAATTTGCCTAATCTCCCAAAGGATTTTTTTTAAATCAATCGTATTTATTGAGCCCTTACTCACATTTTACATTTTCTGATGTAAACAGAAAATCCATCAACATTCAGATCCATACTTTCCACGAACCGTTTTATCTTTTCCATGTATTTTTTGATGGTTTCCATTTTTTGAGCCCCAGGATGAGCCGCAACATAAGCTTTTCTGATTTCATTGTCTGGCTTGTTGCATTCAAGCGATGTACATTTTTCTTCTTTTCTTTCCTCTGTTAAGTGCTCTTAAAGGTTAACAGATGGGTCACACTGGAAACTGAGCTCCAATTCAGACTCTGTATAGAGCAGGCAGCAATATTAACCTAAGCTTAAATGCATCGCCCCGAACATGACCTCAAGGCTGAGTTGAGCAGACGGGGCCTTGTGTAAGGTGAGAGGCCTTGCCATTTGGATCCGGGGCCTCTCACACCGTCTGACACACCAAACTGTGGAGTGTGACAGTGTTCCCCCCAAAGAATAATGAGCCTAATGGAGGTGGAAGAAAAGTCTGTATCTGGAAAAGATCTTGGGGTTAAAAGAGATGAAACCTTACGACATCCTTGCCATTGAATAGAGGGTTTTAAAAGTGTGGGGAGTGTTGTTTTAGAAGACCCAGAGCTGAGATTCTCATGGAATTTGAGCATGACCTAGTGGAAGGACGCTCTTGGTGGTTGGAATAGATGCCTGATGATTTAGGAGCATTCAGCAAATGATTCTCCTGTTTATGGTTCCACCAGTCCTCCTCTCTTCTACAGACTATCTTCTGGGGTTTCTTGTTCGTTAGGACTTCGATTACAAGGAGGCAAGGGAAAGGGAGAAATGGCATACATCTGTCCGCTTTTTAGTCAATCTAGAAAATCGGTTCCATGGGTGCATGCTTGGCGGGATGGAAGGAGACGCGTGATTGAAGCGACAGTGTCAAACTAGTGTTTTTGGAAGGGGCGTCCATCATCCATTCCCCACCCAAGTAATAATAACAATAATAATAATAACTGCATTTCTTAATCACTTACTATGTGCCAAGCACTGTTCTGAGAGCTGGGGAGATACAAGGTAATCAGCTTGTTCCACGTGGGGTTCACAGTCTTAATCCCCATTTTTCAGATGAGGGAACTGAGGCCCAGAGAAGTTAAGTGACTTGCCCAAAGTCACACAGCTGACAAGTGGCTGAGCCAAGATTAGAACCCATGACCTCTGACTCCCAAGCCCATGCTCTTTCCTCTGAGCCACGCTGCTTCTCCTAGCACAGTGATCAAAAAGTACCATAATTAAGCCAAATGAGAAATAGCATTGCTACTAATTCTACATAATTAAAAGAGGGCCCCCGTGACTCACAGAGAATACTCACTTTCTCTGCTACTCGAACAAATTAGAACAAGTGTTCTTCAGGTCAGGAGAGTAAAAAAAAAAAGGCAGGGCCTGGGGCAGTGTTGAAATGGTTACTTACTAGCCAAATGCATTTTTCAGACCAAGAGAGGGCGTTTTCTCAAAAATAATTTCAAAAATTCGACTCGATGCTCTCAGCGAGATAACTTCGATAACTTTTATTTTAATTTGAGGCGCCTAGATCTTAATACGGCCAGCCCCAGAAGAAGGCACTTTTAGCTATGTGTGTACATTTCACAGTCCCGCTGAGAGGCACACATTATTTCCAATGCTCTTTGGGCATTGGGTCTTCTCTGCCTTGGTCGATCGTGAATGCTCAGGACTTTTCCGTGGCTGGGATGCTGAGCGTTTTCTTGGAACAGGACGCTGGGATGGAGGAGGGAAGCGCAGGATCCCCTTCTTTTAAAATCCCTCCATCCTAGAGTCCGCTCCCAGGCTGCAAGTGAATGGAATGAAAGTTTTGTTTTGTTTTGTCTTGTTTTCCCTGGGAGTTGGAGGCAGGAAAACGCTCTCCTGGAAGGGGAGTGATGAGGGGATGGCGTGGTGGTGTGTTTGTTTATTTGTTGCTTTTATGGGAGAGACTTTCAGCGTTTGCCATATTCGGGAAGGCCCGAGTGGCTGGCTCGCGGCTGTGCAACTCCTTTACAAGAAGTTTCACCTTCTCTCCCGCAGTCGGGCGGAGCTGGAGTCCGAGCACTCCCGGGGCCGTGCGGGGGGAAAGGACCGCAAAGGGAGGATGCCAACCTCCTCCTCCGGACGCCAGAGGAAAACCCCCCGGATCGGGATGAACTTCTCTGTGCCCCGTTTCCCTCGTCTGTAAAATTGGGGATTCAGACTGTGAGACACGTGGGACAACCTGATTACTTCGTATCGACCCCAGCGCTTAGAGCAGTGCTTGGCACATAGTAAGCGCTTAACAAATGCTATTATTATTATTAGGCGGGGTAAGGGTGGGGAGGGAAACCGGGACGGGTATTGCGGGTGAGGGGGTGGAGAAGGACAGAGAAGAGAGGCTGGGGGGAGCGGGGATCCTCTGTGAGAAGCAGCGTGGCTTAGTGTTGAGAGCACGGGTTTGAGAGTCAGAGGACGTGGGTTCCAATCCTGATCCGCCACTTGTCTGCCGTGTGACTTTAGGCAAGTCACTTCTCTGGGCCTCAGTTCCCGCGTCTGTAAAATGGGGACTGAAAGTGTGAGCCCCTCGTGGGACAGCTCGATTACCCGGTATCCTCACCAGTAATAATGATGGCACTTGTTAAGCGGTTACTATGTGCCAAGCACTGTTCTAAGCGCTGGGGGATACAAAGTAATCAGGTTGCCCTACATGGGGCTCACAGTCTTCATCCCCATTTTCCAGATGAGGTCACTGGGGCCCAGAGAAGTTAAGTGACTTGCCCAAAGTCACACAGCTGACAAGTGGCAGAGCCGGGTGCTTGGCACCTAGTAAGCGCTTAACAAATATTATTATTATTATTATTATTATCCTGGCCAGGTGCCAGAAGAAAAACAAAGATGCATGCAGCTGTCTTGTCTCTCAGCAAGCGGCGTGCCTCCCCCTGACCCCGTGACCTCTTCTGAGAGAGAGAGGGAGAGAGAGAGAGAGTGAGTGAGAGAGAGAGAGAGAGAGAGAGAGAGAGAGAGAGAGAGAGAGAGAGAGAGAGAGAGAGAGAGAGAGGCCTGCACACCGCGACGCCAGCATCCTCGACCCCGCGGGACGAGTTGGAGGGCTCCAAGGGTCTCCTCTCTCCAAGACGACCTAGGCCCTCCGACGGCCAAGCGGTCCAGACGCCTCGACCCTCCTCTCGGACTATCGGTTTGCGGAGAGTGGGGGCACCGGGGGGATGGGGGCTGTGAAATCATGCCCCTTCTTCTGGTAGAGATCTCCCTTCCCTCTGAAGCCGGAGCGCCTCGAAAGTTGCTTGAGAGGGTAAAGGTACTTCTATATGTCGCCTTTTGGTACTTCCCAAGCGCTCAGTCCAGTGCTCTGCACACAGTAAGTGCTCAATCAATACGATTGACGGAATGAATGGTCTCTGTTGCTGACTGGTACTTTCCAAGCGTTTAGTCCAGTGCTCTGCACGCAGTAAGCGCTCAATCAATAGGATTGAGGGAATGAATGGTCTCTGTTGCTGACTGGTACTTTTCAAGCGTTTAGTCCAGTGCTCTGCACGCAGTAAGCGCTCAATCAATAGGATTGAGGGAATGAATGGTCTCTGTTGCTGACTGGTACTTTCCAAGCGCTTAGTCCAGTGCTCTGCACACAGTAAGCGCTCAATCAATGCGATAGAATGAATGAATGAATGGTTTCTGTTACTGAATGGTACTTTCCAAGCGCTCAGTCCAGTGCTCTGCACACAGTAAGCGCTCAATCAATGCGATTGAATGAACGAATGAATGGTTTCTGTTACCGACTGGTACTTCCCAAGCGCTCAGTCCAGTGCTCTGCAGGCAGTAAGCGCTCAAACAATGCGATTGAATGAGCGATTGAACGAATTCTGCTGGTTGAGGCTGGAGAGAAATAGCGTGCGCTGTTGGGGATGGTCCTGGGAGGGCGGGGCGGGTCTCAGATGTGCTGCAGCTTTAAGAAAAAGTCGTGGGGAGGGGGAGAGGGGCAGGGCAGGGGGGCGGGGAGGAGTCTAGCTGCAGGACTGTTAATGAGAGGCTACCCCCAGCCCCCCCCACCCGCTCGAAATACAAACCCGTCCTCGCCGCTCCATGTGTGGTAACAGGCGCCTGGGCTGCCGCCACGCTATTTAAACAGAGGCTATATATTAGGGGACAAGGGGGAGAATCAAATGAGATCAAACGGGCGGAGATGCGCCGTCTCTAACAAGCACTTGGACCCGTTGAACTTTTCTATTTTTTATTTTTCCCGCAAACACCTTTTCCACGCAACCTTTGCACGCCCCAAAAGAGGAAGCCATCTCCCAGCAACATATTATATATAGAGGAAGAGAGGGGGAGAAAGAGGGAGAGAGAAGGGGTGGAGAGAGAGAGAGAGAAGAGACGGGAGAGAGGGTGGGGGAGAGAGAAGAGAGAGACGAGAGAGAGAAGAGAGAAAAGAGAGGGAAGAGAGAGAGAAAGAAAGAGAGAGAATAGCACAGGAACATAGATATACAACCGGTGAATTATTTCTTTTTGCGGGGGAGAGAGAGAGAGAATAGCACAGGAACATAGACATACAACCGGTGAATTGTTTCTTTCTGGGGGGGGGGGGGGAGAGAGAATAGCACAGGAACATAGATATAGAACCGGTGAATTATTTCTTTTTGGGGGGGAAGAGAGGGAATAGCACAGGACCATAGATATAGAACCGGTGAATTATTTCTTTTTGGGGGGGAAGAGAGGGAGAGAGACTAGCCCAGGAATACAGATATAGAACCGGTGAATTGTTTCTTTTTGGGAGAGAGAGACAAGCACAGGAACATAGATATAGAACCGGTGAATTGTTTCTTTTTGGGGGGAGAGAGACTAGCACAGGGACATAGATATAGAACCGGTGAATTGTTTCTTTTTGGGAGACAGAGACGAGCACAGGAACATAGATATAGAACCGGTGAATTATTTCTTTTTTGGGGGGAGAGAGAGAGAGAGTAGCAGAGGGACATAGATATAGAACCGGTGGATTCTTTCTCTCTTTTTTTTTGGTGGGATTCGCACCAATTTGGGGGAACCCCGTCTTTAGAGAGGAGGGAGGCAGACTAGCACAGGGACATAGATCTAGAACCGGTGGATTCTTTCTGTCTTTTTTTCGGTGGGATTCGCACCAATTTGGGGGACCCCCGTCTTTAGAGAGGAGGGAGGCAGACTAGCACAGGGACATAGATCTAGAACCGGTGGATTCTTTCTGTCTTTTTTTCGGTGGGATTCGCACCAATCTGGGGGAACCCCGTCTTTAGAGAGGAGGGAGGGAGACTAGCACAGGGCCATAGCTATAGAACCGGTGGATTCTTTCTCTCTCTTTTTTTGGGTGGGATTCGCACCAAGTTGGGGGAACCCCATCTTTAGAGAGGAGGGAGGGAGACTAGCAGAGGGACATAGATCTAGAACCGGTGGATTCTTTCTGTCTTTTTTTGGGTGGGATTCGCACCAATCTGGGGGAACCCCGTCTTTAGAGAGGAGGGAGGGAGACTAGCAGAGGGACATAGATATAGAACCGGTGGATTCTTTCTGTCTTTTTTTGGGTGGGATTCGCACCAATCTGGGGGAACCCCGTCTTTAGGGAGGAGGGAAGGAGACTAGCACAGGGACATAGATATAGAACCGGTGGATTCTTTCTGTCTTTTTTTGGGTGGGATTCGCACCAAGTTGGGGGAACCCCGTCTTTAGAGAGGAGGGAGGGCAAGGGCGGGGGGGGGGGCCCGGGGGATTCCCGTTTTTTCGGGGAGCGTCGAGGGCAGGGGCAGGGAGCGTCCCGGGCCGAGGGGAGCGGAGGCAGCCGTCGGAGCCGAGCGCGATGCCCCCCTTCCTGCTGCTCAGCGTGTCGTCCTGCGCGGTGCTGAGCTGGGCGCTGCTGGGCAGCTGCGGGCCGGGGGCCCCGGGGGGCAAGGCCAAGGAGGAGGAGGAGGAGGAGGAGGAGGAGGAGGGGAGGCGGATCGACGCGCTGGTCCTGCTGCCCCGCGACGACGCGTACCTGTTCTCCCTGGGCCGGGTGCGGCCGGCCATCGAGTACGCCCTGCGGAGCGTGGAGGGCGCCGGCTACCGTTTCCAGGTGGCCTACGAGGACTCGGCCTGCGGCAACGGCGCCCTGTTCCGCCTGGTGGACCGGGTGGCGGCGGCCGGCGGGGCCAAGCCCGACCTGCTGCTGGGCCCCGTGTGCGAGTACGCGGCGGCGCCCGTGGCCCGGCTGGCGTCGCACTGGGACCTGCCCATGCTGTCGGCGGGCGCCCTGGCCGCCGGCTTCAGCCGCAAGGACGGCGAGTACTCGCACCTCACCCGCGTGGCCCCGTCCTACGCCAAGCTGGGCGAGATGCTGCTGGCCCTCTGCCGCCAGCACCAGTGGGCCGGCGCCAGCCTGGTCTACAGCGACGACAGGCTGGAGCGCAACTGCTTCTTCGCCCTGGAGGGCGTCCACCACGTCTTCCAGGAGCAGGGCCTGCGCACCTCCGCCTACGGCTTCGACGACAGCCGGGGCCTCGACGCCGACGACATCGTGCGCTACATCCAGGGCGGCGAGAGAGGTGAGCCGCACCCGGGGACGCCCCCCCCCCCGCCCCCCTCTGCCCCGTCCGTCGTCATCGTCGATCCTCTCTATTGAGCGCTTACTCTGTGCGGAGCACTGGACTGAGTGCTTGGGAAGTACAAGTTGGCAACACATAGAGACCCGTTCGGCAGCCGTCACTACACGTTGCCAACTTGTCCTTCCCAAGCGCTTAGTACAGTGCTCTGCACACAGTAAGCGCTCAATAGAGACGATTGACTGATTGATCGGTGAGATGGAGGTTTGGGGCCTGGGTACGGTCGTGCCGGGGAGAAGGGACCCACGGAAGGGCCTAGGGACCCATAGCCCGTCCATCGTAATCATCATCATCATCATCATCATCAATTGTATTTATTGAGAGCTTACTGTGTGCAGAGCACTGGACTAAGCGCTTGGGAAGTACAAATTGGCAACATATAGAGACCCGTCCAGCAGCCGGATCGATCGCTAGGGACCGTCTCTACACGTTGCCAACTTGTCCTTCCCAAGCGCTTAGTACAGTGCTCTGCGCACAGTAAGCGCTCTGCGCACAGTAAGCGCTCAATAGAGACGATTGATTGATTGACTGATCGGTGAGATGGAGGTTTGGGGCCTGGGCACGGTCGTGCCGGGGAGGAGGGACCCACGGAAGGGCCTAGGGATCCGTAGCCCGTCCATCATAATCATCATCATCAATCGTATTTATTGAGCGCTTACTGTGTGCAGAGCACTGGACTGAGTGCTTGGGAAGTACAAATTGGCAACATATAGAGACCCGTTCGGCAGCCGTCACTACACGTTGCCAACTTGTCCTTCCCGAGCGCTTAGTACGGTGCTCTGCACCCAGTGAGCGCTCGATAAATCCGATTGACTGATTGATCGGTGAGATGGAGGTTTGGGGCCTGGGCACGGTCGTGCCGGGGAGGAGGGACCCACGGAAGGGCCTAGGGATCCGTAGCCCGTCCATCGTAATCATCATCATCGTCAATCGTATTTCTTGAGCGCTTACTGTGTGCGGAGCACTGGACTAAGCGCTTGGGAAGGACAAATTGGCAACACATAGAGACCCGTTCGGCAGCCGGATCGATCGCCAGGGACCGTCTCTACACGTTGCCAACTTGTCCTTCCCGAGCGCTTAGTACGGTGCTCTGCACCCAGTGAGCGCTCGATAAATCAGATTGACTGATTGATTGGTGAGATGGAGGTTTGGGGCCTGGGCACGGTCGTGCCGGGGAGAAGGGACCCACGGAAGGACCTAGGGACCCATAGCCCGTCCATCGTAATCATCATCATCATCATCGTCAATCGTATTTCTTGAGCGCTTACTGTGTGCAGAGCACTGGACTAAGCGCTTGGGAAATACAAATTGGCAACATACAGAGACCCGTTCGGCAGCCGGATCGATCGCCAGGGACCGTCTCTACACGCTGCCAACTTGTCCTTCCCAAGCGCTTAGTACAGTGCTCTGCACCCAGTAAGTGCTCGATAAATCCGATTGATTGATTGATTGATTGATCGGTGAGATGGAGGTTTGGGGCCTGGGCACGGTCGTGCCGGGGACAAGGGACCCACGGAAGGGCCTAGGGATCCGTAGCCCGTCCATCGTAATCATCATCATCATCATCGTCAATTGTATTTATTGAGCGCTTACTGTGTGCAGAGCACTGGACTAAGCGCTTGGGAAGTACAAATTGGCAACATATAGAGACAGTCCCTACCCAACAGTGGGCTCACAGTCTAAAAGGGGGAGAGTCTAAAAGGGGGAGAGTCTAAAAGGGGTCTAAAAGGAGTCTAAAAGTCATCATCATCATCATCATAATAGTAACGGTCATGCCGGGGAGAAGGGACCCACGGAAGGGCCTAGGGATCCGTAGTCCGTCGATCATAAGCATCATCATCATCATAATAATAGTAACGGTCATGCCGGGCAGAAGGGACCCACGGAAGGGCCTAGGGATCCGTAGCCCGTCCATCGTAATCATAATCAGCACAATAATAATAGTAACGGTCATGCCGGGGAGAAGGGACCCACGGAAGGGCCTAGGGATCCATAGCCCGCCCATCGTAATCATCATCATCATCATAATAATAATAGTAACGGTCATTCCGGGGAGAAGGGACCCACGGAAGGGCCTAGGGATCCATAGCCCATCCATCGTAATCATCATCATTATCATAATAATAGTAATAATGGTATTTGTCAAGCGCTTACTATGTGCGAAGCACTATTCTAAGCGCTGGGGGGGATACGAGGTGATCAGCTTGTCCCAAGGGGGGCTCACAGCCTTCATCCCCATTTTACAGATGAGGGAAATGAGGCCCAGAGAAGTTAAGTGACTTGCCCAAAGTCACACAGCTGACAAGTGGCAGAGCTGGGATTTGAACCCACGACCTCTGACTCCAAAGCCCGGGCTCTTTCCACTGAGCCACTCTGCTTCTCTGATGATGATCATCATCATAATGGTATTTGTTAAGTGCTAACTATGTGCAAAGCACTATTCTAAGCCCTGGGGGGATACGAGGTGATCAGGTTGCCCCACGGGGGGCTCACAGTCTTCATCCCCATTTTACAGATGAGGTAACCCCTGCCCCCTGACTCCCAAGCCCGGGCTCTTTCCACGGAGCCACGCTGCTTCTCTATAATAATAATCATAATAATGGCATTTATAAAGCGCTTACTATGTGTGAAGCACTGTTCTAAGCGCTGGGGGTGATATGAGGTGATCAGGTTGTCCCACGGGGGGCTCACAGCCTTCATCCCCATTTTACAGATGAGGGAGCTGAGGCACGGAGAAGTGAAGTGGCTTGCCCAAGATCACACGGCTGACAAGTGGTGGATTAGGGATTCGAACCCATGACCTCTGACTCCCAAGCCTGTGCTCTTTCCACTGAGCCACGCTGCTTCTCCAATCATAGTAATGATCATTCATTCATTTAATCGTACTTATTGAGTGCTGACTGTGTGCGGAGCACTGGACTAAGCGCTTGGGAAGTACAAATCGGCAACAGATAGAGACGGTCCCTACGCAATAACGGGGCTCACAGTCTAGAAGGGGGCTCACAGTCTAGAAGGGGGGGAACAGTCACTTGTTAAGCTCTTACTATGTGCGAAGCACTGTTCTAAGCGCTAGGGGAGATACTAGGTGATCAGGTTGTCCCAAGGGGGGCTCACAGTCTTCATCCCCATTTTTCAGATGAAGTAACCTCTGACCTCTGACTGCCAAGCCCGGGCTTTTTCTATGGAGTCATGCTACTGCTCTATAATAATTATAATAATGGCATTTATTTAGCGCTTACTATGTGCAAAGCACTGTTCTAAGAGCTGGGGGGGATACAAGGTCATCATGTTGTCCCCTGTGGGGCTCACAGTCTTCATCCCCATTTTACAGATGTGATAACTGAGGCACAGAGAAGTTAAATGACTTACCCAAAGTCACACAGCTGACAAGTGGCAGAGCCGGGCTTAGAACCCCTGACCTCTGACTCCCAAGCCCGGGTTCTTTTCACGTAGCCACGCTGCTTCTCTGTAATAATCATAATAATGGCATTTATTAAGGGCTTACTATGTGCAAAGCACTGTTCTAAGCGCTGGGGAGGTTACAAGGTGATCAGGTTGTCCCACGAGGGGCTCACAGTCTTCATCCCCATTTTACAGATGAGGTAACTGAAGCACAGAGAAGTTACGTGACTTGCCCAAAGTCACACAGCTGACAATTGGTGGAGCCAGGATTTGAACCCATGACCTCTGACTCCCAAGTCCGGGCTCTTTTCACTGAGCCACACTGCTTCTACTACTACTATTACTAATGATGATGGTATTTGTTAAGCACTTACTATGTGCAAAGCACCGCTCTAAGCGCTGGGGAGGTTACAAGGTGATCAGGCTGTCCCACGGGGGGCTGACAGTCTTCATCCCCATTTTCCAGTTGAGAGAACTGAGGCCCAGAGAAGTGAGGTGACTTGCCCGAGGTCACACAGCAGACAAGCGGTGGAGCCGGGATTAGAACCCATGACCTCTGACTCCCGAGCCCGTGATCGTGTTGATTGAATGCTTACCGTGTTCAAAGCACTGGACTGAGCGCTTGGGAGAGTACAACATAATAAGTAGACGCATTCCCTGCCCACAATGAGCTTATAGGCTGTCTACTTCTTCTGTTCTGGTGTCTGTCTCCCCTCTTCTAGACTGTGAGCCCGTTGTTGGGTAGAGAACTGTCTCTATCTGTTGCCCAATTGTACTTTCCAAGCGCTTAGGACAGTGCTCTGCACACAGTAAGAGCGCAATAAATATGACTCAATAAATGCGCTTGGAAAGTACAATTGGACAACAGACAGAGACCATCAATACCTAACCACGGGCTCTCTCCCATCCTTCCTTCCCCTTCAGCGTGGCTTAGCGAGAAGCAGCGTGGCCTTTTTTTTATGGCGTTTATTAAGCGCTTACTATGTGCACAGCACTTTTCTAAGCTCTGGGGAGGTTACAAAGTGATCAGGTTGTCCCACGGGGGGCTCACAGTCTTAATCCCCATTTTACAGATGAGGGAACTGAGGCCCAGAGAAGTTAAGTCACTTGAACAAAGTCACACAGCTGACAATTGGCAGAGCAGGGATTTGAACCCATGACCTCTGACTCCCGGCTTTGTGGAAAGAGCCTGGGCTGGGGAGTTTTGGTTGGTGTCTGTCTCTCCCCCCGCTTCTGGACTGGGAGCCCGTTGTTGGGTAGGGAATTGTCTCTATCTGTTGCCCAATTGTACTTTCCAAGCGCTTAGGACAGTGCTCTGCACTCAGTAAGCGGTCAATACATACGACTGAATGAATGAATAAATCCCCTCTCTGCCACTTATCAGCTGGGTGACTTTGGACAAATCATTTGATAATAATAATGATAATAATAATAATAATAATAATAATAATAATAATAATGGTATTTGTTAAGTGCTTACTATGTGCCCAGCACTGTTCTAAGCGCTGGGGAAGATACAAGGTCATCAGTTTGTCCCAGGTGGGGCTCACAGTCTTCATCTCCATTTGACAGATGAGGGAACTGAGACGCAGAGAAGTGAAGTGACTTGCCCAAAGTCACCCAGTTGACAAGCGGCGGAGTCGGGATAAGAACCCATGACCTCTGACTTCCAAGCCCGGGCTCTTTCCACTAAGCCACGCTGCTTCACTTAACTTCTCTGTGCCCCAGTTACCCTATCTGTAAAATGGGGATGAAGACTGTGAGCCCCACGTGGGACAACCCGTTGACCTTGTATGTACTCCAGCGCTTAGAACAGTGCTTGGCACATAGTAAGTGCTTAACAAATGCCATCATCATCATCATCATCTTCCTCCCCCGTCGCCTCAACACCCGTTTCCCTCTATTCCTTCCCTTCAACCATCCGCCCTTATTCCCTCCCCTCCAGCTTTCATGGTTCCCATCCCCTCGGTCCCCTAATGCCCATCCTTCCCTGCAGCGTGGCTCAGTGGAAAGAGCCCGGGCTTGGGAGCCAGAGGTCATGAGTTCTAATCCCGGCTCTGCCACTTAGCTGTGTGACTTTGGGCAAGTCAATTCACTTCTCTGGGCCTCAATTCCCTCATCTGTAAAATGGGGATGAAGACTGTGAGCCCCACGTGGGACAACCTGATCACCTTGTATCCCCCCCACAGCGCTTAGAAGGGTGCTTCGCACATAGTAAGGGTTTAACAAATGCCATCATTATTATCTCCCTCCCCCCACCCGCATCCCTCCTGCTGCTCACCTCCTCCATCCCAGAGCCCTCATGGCTTGTATCCATCCTGGCGCTTACCAACCCTGGCTGGCACATAGTAAGCGCTTAACAAAAATCACAATTATTATTATTATTATTATCCTCCCCTTTCCTGCGTCTAACACTCTCTTCTTCTATTCCTATTCCTTCACCGCTCTCTATCGCTCCCCCGACTCCCATTCTCCCCGATTCTCTATTCCTCCATCCTCCTTCCCCCTCCAACCTCTGTCTGTCACCCCCTGGCCCTCCATCCCTCCCCTACTTCCTCGCCTCCCTCCTATTCCTTCCATCCCTCCCTCCATCCCTTACCTATGGCCAAGTGGCAAGGGCACGCGTTTGGGGGATCAGAGGACGTGGGTTCTAATCCGGGCTCCGCCACCACTTATCTGCTGTGTGACCTTGGGCAAGTCACTTTACTGCTCTTTGCCTCAGTTACCTGATCCGTAAAATAGGGATTACGACGCTGGTGGGTAGGGACCGTCTCTGTATGTTGCCAACTTGTACTTCCCAAGCGCTTAGTACAGTGCTCTGCACACAGTAAGCGCTCAATAAATACGATTGAATGAAATGACTGGGAGCCCCAGGTGGGACAGGGAATGTGTCCAACCTGATTATCTTGTATGTACTCCAGTGCTTAGATCAGTGCTAGGCACCTAGTAAGTGCTTAACAAATAGCATCACTACCTCGCCTCCCTCCTATTCCCTCCTCCCAGTCCTGGGGAAGAAAGGTTTCTCCGGTCCCACGGTGGGGTGGAGGGGAGGCGAAGAGGGATTTGTGTTTTGTGTTTCTAACAATTCCCTGGTGTCGGTGTATCCCTGCCTTCCATCCCCCGGGCAGCTGTGGGATCTCTGGTTTGGGGGAGGCAGAGAAGGGAATGAGGAAAGGGGGCCTTGGGCTTGATTTGTACCATGTTCTTTTAGACTGTGAGCCCACTGTTGGGTAGGGACTGTCTCTATATGTTGCCAACTTGTACTTCCCAAGCGCTTAGTACAGTGCTCTGCACACAGTAAGCGCTCAATAAATATGCTTGATGATGATGATGTTCTACTACAACTCCCCTTCTCCACCCCCCACCCCTCCACACACACATTCACACAACGTTTTCCTCCTCCACGCCCCCTTCCCGTCCGCTGGAAGGCAACGTGTAGTGGAAACCTCATCAGGAGATGAGGAGATGAAACCTCATCTCAGATCTTGAGCAAGTCGGTTCACGTTTCTGAGCCTATGTTTCATTCAATTCATTCAATCGTATTTATTGAGCGCTTCCTGTGTGCAAAGCGCTGGACTAAGCGCTTAATAATGATGATATTTGTTAAGCGCTTACTATGTGCGAAGCCCTGTTCTAAGCGCTGGGGTGGATACAAGGTGATCAGGTTGTCCCACCTGGGGCTCACAGTCTTAATCCCCATTTTCCACTGAGGCACAGAGAAGTCAAGTGACTTGCCCAAAGTCACACAGCTGACAAGTGGCGAAGCCGGGATTAGAACCCACGACCCCTGACTCCCAAGCCCGGGCTCTTTCCACTGAGCCACGCTGTTTTCTTACCCGTAGTATGACTCTCCCTATTTCCCAGGGATGACGAGAGGATTAAAAACGAGTGCTGATAAAAGCTATCAACCTATCCACCTTCCCTAGCCCCGAATCGCGCTAGAGCTCCAAAATCTTTTGGGGTTTTTTTTTTTTTTAGAGTTTTGTTCTCCTTCATGTATGGTCCCCAACTCCCCCGCCCCCCCCCCCCCAAAAAAAAGTCATCTTTAAAATCCCATTTCTAAATTGGCTCCCACCGCTGTCCCGGAACGCCGTATAATAATAATAATAATGATAATAATAGCAATAATAATAATAATGTTGGTATTTGTTAAGCGCTTACTCTGTGCCAAGCGCTGTTCTAAGCGCTGGGGTAGATACAAGGTAATCAGGTTGTTTTATGTGGGGCTCACAGTCTTCATCCCCATTTTACAGATGAGGTAACTGAGGCCCAAAGAAGTTAAATGACTTGCCCAAAGTCACCCAGTTGACAAGTGGCGAGGTCAGGATTAGAACCCACGACCACTGACCCCCAAGCCCGTGCTCCTTCCACAAAGCCACGCTGCGGGAGCCGAGCCTCCTTAGCCGGGATTCCTGCACGTGCTTCCCTGCAATCCAGGCTCGCGTGGCTCAATAGAAAAAGCCCGGGCTTGGGAATCAGAGGTCATGAGTTCAAAACCCGCTCCTCCAATTGTCAGCTGTGTGACTTTAGGCAAGTCACTTCACTTCTCTGGGCCTCAGTTACCTCATCTGTAAAATGGGGATTATGACTATGAGCCCCCCGTGGGACAACCTGATCACCTTGTAACCTCCCCAGCGCTTAGAACAGTGCTTTGCACATAGTAAGCGCTAAACAAATGCCATTATTATTATTATTATTTTTATTATTATTATTCCTGCCCCGCCCCACGCGCATCCCCTTCTCCAACGCGTCCCGCGAGGAGGAATTTGGCGGGAATGGGGGTGGGGGTGGGAGGAGACATGCGGGACCCCTGAACTGTCAGGGGAGTGTATTAGCCAGTTTCTACGCAGCGTGGCTTAGTGTCAAGAGCCCGGGATTCAGAGTCAGAAGACTTAATAATGATGATGATGATGATGATAATAATAATAATAATAACAACAATAATGTTGGTATTTGTCAAGCGCTTACTATGGTCCAAAAACTGTTCTGAGAGCTGGGGTGGATACAGGGTAATCGGGTTGTCCCACGTGGGGCTCACAGTCTTAACCCCCATTTTACAGATGAAGGAACTGAGGCACAGAGAAGTGAAGTGACTTTCCCAAAGTCACACAGCTGACATGTGAGGAAGTCGGGATTAGGACCCATGACCTCTGACTCCCAAGCCCCTGCTCTTACCACTGAACCGCGCTGCTTCTCTAGACTTGGGGTCTAAATCCGCCTCCTCCACTTGTCTGCTGTGTGACCCTGAGCAAGCCACTTCATCATCATCATCATCATCATCAATCGTATTTATTGAGCGCTTACTGTGTGCAGAGCACTGTACTAAGCGCTTGGGAAGTACAAGTTGGCAACATATAGAGACAGTCCCTACCCAACAGTGGGCTCACAGTCTTCACTTCTCTGGGCCTCAGTTCCCTCATCTGGAAAATGGGGATGAAGACTGCGAGCCCCACGTGGGACAACTTGATTACCTTGTATCTACCCCGGCGCTTAGAACAGTGCTTGGCACATAGTAAGCGCTTAACAAATACCGTTATTATTATTATTACTATTATTATTCCTCATCCTCCGTCCCCCAGGGAAGGGGGCGAATTGCGCAGTCTGTCCTGGCTGTGGGCCTCGAGTGGGAAAGGGGACCGACCGTTTAGGGAAAGGTGTTACACCTCGCGTGGGGCAAGGAGGCCCTGGGTGAGCCCCATGTGGGTCAAATGCTCTGTCCGATCATCTTGCATCTGCCCCAGCGTTTAGGGCAATGCTTGGCCTGTGAACCCTTCACAAAGACCACCATTATTACTCTGCTGGTTATAATAATAATAATAATGACATTTGTTAAGGGCTTACTATGTGCAAAGCACTGTTCTAAGCGCTGCGGAAGATACAAGGTGATCAGGTTGTCCCACGGGGGGCTCACAGTCATAATCCCCATTTTACAGATGAGGTAACTGAGGCCCAGAGAAGTTAAGTGACTTGCCCAAAGTCACCCAGCTGACAAGTGGCGGGGCCAGAATTAGAACCCACGACCTCTGACTCCCAAGCCCGTGCTCTTTCCACGGAGCCACGCTGCTTCTGATCCCGGCTCTACCCCTTGTCTGCTATGTGACCTTGGGCAAGTCACTTCACTTCTCTAGGCCTCTGTGACCTCACCTGTAAAATGGGGATTGACAGGGAGCCCCAAGTCGGACAACCTGATTACCTTGTTTCTACTCCAGCGCTTAGAACAGTGCTTGTCCCTTAGTAAGCGCTTAATAACTACCGCTATTATTATTATTGTTATTATTACTATTATTATTGCTGCACAGCACCATAGGGATTCGGAGCAGGTGTGGACTGGGGCAGGGGTACAGGGGTGGAGGGTAGAATAAATAATTATATTTATTTTATTTTGTTAATATGTTTTGTTTTGTTCTCTGTCTCCCCCTTCTAGACTGTGAGCCCACTGTTGGGTAGGGACTGTCTCTACATGTTGCCAACTTGTACTTCCCAAGCGCTTAGTACAGTGCTCTGCACACAGTAAGCGCTCAATAAACATGATTGATTGATTGATTAATCGATTGATTGAGGGGGGCCACACCCCTGAGTAGGAGAGCGGGAGAAAGAGCCCGCAAGGAGAGAAAAGCTGTCTCCCTGGGTCATTCCCGCCTACTAGATATTGAAGTGTGTCTAGTGTCCCTTCTCCCACTTCCGCAAAAACGTTGGACCGAAGGGGAGATGGAGTTTGTGCTTCTCGCCTGGAAGCAGAAGCAGCGTGGCTCAGTGGAAAGAGCCCGGGCTTTGGAGTCAGAGGTCATGGGTTCAAATTCTGCCTCCGCCAACTGTCAGCTGTGTGACTTTGGGAAAGTCACTCAACTTCTCTGGGCCTCAGTTCCCTCATCTGGAAAATGGGGATGAAGACTGGGAGCACCCCGTGGGGCAACCTGATCCCCTTGTAACCTCCCCAGCGCTTAGAGCAGTGCTTTGCACATAGTAAGCGCTTAATAAATGCCATAAAAAGCATGGGCCTTCATTCCTTCCCTCTCCCGCTCCTCCTGCCCCCGTGCCCTGAACCTCCCACCGCCCACCAACCATCTCCCTCCCAGTCCCCCACCCGCCCGCCAGTGGAGCCAGAAATACCCCCGGAGAAAGGGGATGTAGCGTGGAAAAAGGGGCGCCACTAGGCCAGGGCATTCGCCCACATGCCCACATAATAATAATAACAACGATGGTATTTATTAAGCGCTTACTATGTGCCAGGCACTGTTCTAAGCGCTGGGGTAGATACGGAGTAATCAAGTTGTCCCATATGGGGCTCACACTTTTAATCCCTGTTTTACAGATGTCGTAAGTGAGGCACAGAGAAGTGAGGTGGCTTGCCCAAGGTCACACGGCAGAGTAGTAGCGGAGCCGGGATTAGAACCCACGTCCTCTGACTCCCAAATCCGTGCTCTTGCCCCTAAGCCACGCTGCCCACATGTCCACATGTCTCTGGGGCAGGGGCTGGGGGGCAATGGGACGATGGGCTGAGGGCTGGGGGTTCGGGGGGTGGGGCGCTGGAGGGATGGAGAAGCAGCGTGAGAAGCAGCGTGGCTCAGTGGAAGGAGCCCGGGCTTGGCAGTCAGAAGTCATGGGTTCAAATCCTGCCTCCGCCAACTGTCACCTGTGTGACTTTGGGCAAGTCACTTCGCTTCTCTGGGCCTTAGTTCCCTCATCTGTCAAATGGGGATGAAGACTGTGAGCCCCCCGTGGGACAACCTGATCACCTTATAACCTCCCCAGCGCCTAGAACAGTGTTTTGCACATAGTAAGCGCTTAATAAATGCCATCATCATTGTTATGATTATTATGGAGAGGTGGATGATAGAGAGGGATGGAGGGACGGATGAGCAGGGGGGACTGAAGGGATGGATGAGCAGGGGTGATGAAGGGATGCATGGGCGGGGGGGATGGAAGGACGGATGGGCGGGGGGATGCAGGGATGGATGGGCAGAGGGGATGGACGGTTGGATGGGTAGGGGAGATGGAAGAATGGATGGGCGGGGGGTTGGAGAGATGGATGGGCGGGAGGGATGAAGGGATGGATGGGCGGAAGGGATGGAGGGATGGATGGGCAGGGGGGATGGAGGGATGGATGGGGGGGATGGAGGGTTGGATGGGGGGGATGGAGGGATGGATGGGCCTAGGGGATGGACAGTTGGATGTGCACGGGGGAATGAAGGACTGGATGGGCGGGGGGGATGGAAGGATGGATGGGCAGGGGGGATGGAGGGATGGATGGGAAGGGGGATGGAGGGATGTACGAGAAGAGGGGATGGAGGGATGGAAGGGCGGGGGGATGGAGGGATGGAAGGGTGGGGGGATGCAGGGATGGATGAACGGGGGGATGCAGGGATGGATGAGCGGGGGGATGCAGGGATAGATGGGTGGGGGGACGGAGGGATTGCTGGGCAGAAGGGATGGACGGTTGGATGGGCAGGGAGGGATGGAGGCATGGATGGGCAGGGGGGATGGAGGGATGGATGGGCGGGGGCTATGGCCTGGAGGATGGACTTGCGGAGGAGTGGGGGCGCTGAAAGATGGGGTGAGGGTTGGGGGCTGAAAGCTCAGAACCCGTATCTAGGCTGGGGGAAGGCAGTAGAGAATGGGGAAGGGTTTGGGGAGACGTTTGGCTTGGGTTTGGGCTTGGGACCACGGCTTGGGAGTCAGAGGTAGTGAGCTCTAATCCCGGCCCCACCACTTGTCAACTGGGTGACTTTGGACAAGTCATTTCACTTCTCTGTGCCTCAGTTACTTCATCTGTAAAACGGGGATTAAGACTGTGAGCCTCACGTGGGACAACCTGATAACATTGTATCTATCCCAGTGCTTAGAACAGTGCTTGGCACATAGTAAGCGCTTAGCAAATACCATCATCATCATTATTATCATTATTATTACACTCAGGTGGTGCAGACGTGGCGAGGCGCGCGGATGGGATTTCCCTGGGTCTTCTGTCTTTGGGGGGCGGAGATGGGGAAGAGGGGGAGAGAGTGAGCCAAGTGACTGACTCCCAGGGCCCGGATGGGGCTACTCCCCACAGGAGCCTCACAAAGGGATGCTAATAATAATAAGAATAATGGTATTTGTTAAGCGCTTACTATGTGCCAAGCACTGTTCTAAGCGCTGGTGGGGATGCAAGGTGATCAGGTTGTCCCACGTGGGGCTCCCAGTCTTAATTCCCATTTTACAGATGAGGTAACTGAGGCACGGAGAAGTTAAGTGACTTGCCCAAAGTCACACAGCTGACAAGTGGCGGAGCCGGGATTAGCACCCATGACCTCTGACTCCCAAGCCCGTGCTCTTTCTATTGAGCCACGCTGCTAAGGATGCCTGTCTACTTGTTTTGTCTTGTTTTGTTGTCTGTCTCCCCCTTCTAGACTGTGAGCCCGTGGTTGGGTAGGGACTGTCTCCATCGGTTGCCGAATTGTACTTTCCAAGCGCTTAGTTTAGTGCTCTGCACACAGTAAGCGCTCAATAAATACGATTGAATGAAGGGGAGAAAAGGCTCTTGGCGGAGACAGAAAAGAGGGAAAGAAGACATTGCCGACTGATGGGAGCTGTCTTCTCCCACCCAGGATTATTTCAGAGCGTGTAACTCCGACAGCCTGGGCCTGTGTATTCCCGCGGGGTTTTTCCTCCCACTTGAATCTTTAGCTGGGGAGAAAGGACAGTTGATTACAAAGCCACTGCTCTGAGAAGTAAACGTTGGCATCGGGGTGGTGCATTGCCCCTGGAAAGCCCCCTATATAATGGATTTGTCTGCAAGACTTTGCATGGCAGGAGCCCCCTCTCCCCACCTCCCCGCAGGAGAGTTTAAGTGAAGACACATTTGTTTAACCCAGATTTAACGCTTAACCTTCAAAATCAGCGCGGAACCTCCTTCCTCATCCTCTTTCGGGGGGTGGGGATAGCGTTGGGTGGGGGGATGTGTGATTCATTCCCTCTGGCCTCAAAAGATTCAAAAAGAGAGAGGCGGTGTGCTCACACATTGGGGGTGCTATCTTGCACATCTGAGTGGCACCTGTTAAAACATTGTTATATATTAATCTGATTTTTAAAAAAACTCTGAGAGATACTCCTCTCCACACCATCCTATTTAATTCAGATTTGGGATCGAGAGAGAGGCTGATAAGTTTTACCGTAGCTAGTTGGTCTCTGCTCTAGCCTGCATGATTTCAACAAATGAACTGTGTTCAGAGCTCTCAGATAAAGCAATTCTTCTTTTAGACCGTTTATGGAGGATGATTGCCTAAATAGCAAAATCATCAGGGAAGCTTTCAGGAATTCGTGACTCTTACAAGTCTCCAGGAATACCCCCCACCCCTTTTTTTCAGAACAACAGCTTGGAAAAAATTGCCTTTGAATTAAAACTGTATCTTGGAGTAATTTTCATCATTGAAAACTACAAATTACATATGAATAGCCTTAACTTGTTACCGATTGCATTGCCTCCCCTTCTGAGGATGATAGGCACTCCAGTGCCTTTTAAAGAAACTTATTTAACATAAAACTGGTATTGTAGATATCTGAATCTCCAAAAGAGCAAAGAACTAATGTTAAAGTTCATTCTGTACAATGAAAACTAGGACCTGTGTCAAATGAAAAAAAAAAAGTTTGATTTGTAAAGTGTTAGCTTTTAAAATCAGAAAACATACTCAGGTGAGTGCATTTAGATTTTTACAGTAAAACAAAATAAAAATACATTTTTCGACAAGGAAACCGAAACATATATGGTTTGCTTTTTTAAGCTACTTTAGGGGGCTCAGTTTTTTTCTTTTTTTACACATGGTTAAACCTGCACATTTATTAGCATAAAGTTAAAAAAAATCCCTTAGATTATTAGTGTAAGTTATTAAGCATTGCATACATGCTAACTGTAGAACAGAGGCTAAATTTTCTAATCATCAGGATTGGAGTCAGGAGATATATTTTTATTTATTTATTTATTTTTTAGAATTAGCCTGAGGGGTTTCAAATCTCTTGTCTACATCAATGCGTATTAAATGTAAGTAAAATTACTCACATTAAAATGGACATTGCAAAATTTGCCAGCTTGTACTGCAGCTCAAAGAGGCTGCTTGTTCACTCTAAAAGAAAAACTGATTATTTGCAAAACACTGGGGAATTTAGGGGTTTCTAACAATTAATTTACCAAAATACCGGGATTTTTTAATGGGTTTTTTTTTTAGCCAGCCGTCTAGAGTGTCCACATAGAAACATGATGTTCATCATTTATTTTGAAAATAGTATGCCTCTTGGGAAATAATATCACATAACCTGTTTTCTTTTTTCCTGAATGCAAGTTGTAAGGACTTTATTATAACTGAGATTTATGCTGATAAGAACATGAGACTCCACAGCTTGAAGAACAAGCCCAAACAGTTTCATGTTTATAGTAATAATCAGAGCATGATCAGTAAACATTTGAGAACAGAATTTTCCTTTTATCGCATAGACACGTTTACTTTTGCTGTGAAACCTGTCACAAACGATCACCCATGCAATAGAAAAAGTTCACCTGGAGAATTTATTCTTCAAATAAATAACTTAAAAATCTTGGGGAATACTTAAAAAGAAGTTATTTGAGGAAAGGATTACCTGTTGGAGACAATTCCTATGAATTTAAGAGGGCAGATATACATCTTCTAACAGTAATGACTGCACTTAGCGATACTTCATAATACTGCTAAATTCCCTGTATTTTCAGATTATTGTGAAATTTACTGCTTAATGGGGGAAGTGAAGAGTAGGAGGACATATCTAAAATCTAGATTATGTGAAAATGCCATGAAGTACAATCCCAGATTCCACTCGAAAAGACTAAAAATTTACAACACACTAACTTTTGACTATATAATGTTTGGAGCTAGTGTCTAGACATATCAGGTCTGCCCTAACGGCTCTCCTGTGCTTATACTTTTCCTAAACTCTCCTTAAGAAGAGATTCCATAGCCTCTATTCATAAATCATCAGTATCACAACCTTTACCACCAAAAACATTTCCATTATGTCTAACCTCAGTCCCTCTTGCTGCAGTTAAATTCCATTCCACCTTGTTCCATCCTCTGGGAAGGAGAGTTTGCCTAATCCCCACATAGAACTGTGTACAGATTTTCCAGTCAGCTCTTGATTTTCCAGGTTAATAGGAGGTGGAGATAACTTGGATAATGAATATCCCCAAACCCCCACTTTAGCTAGAAGTGTCGACTTTCTTACTTGTTTAGTCCCCTCTCCCTTCTCCTACCCAGCCCAGATTTGGCACTGACACCTCTAAGTGTGGTATTTAGATTTGCAGGACTAAGTCTCCCTCATCCATGGCTCCTGTCTCCAAATCCCACAGCTTTTAAGCAGCAACTGCGTTCAGAGGGGAATGTGATGGATCTGTGGTGGTTTGGGATGGTGGTGGTAGTTGAAGGGGTGTCAGGGTGACCCAGAGATTCTCTATAGGTTTGGGCCAAATTGAGCAGACTTCAGCAAAATAGTGCCCGTGTAGTTTAGATCACTCAGTAAATCCTGCGGAATTCAGCCACAGTACCTGCATGCAGGGAGACAGAAGGCCTTTTCCCAGCAAAGTGCTGCTCATAGGCCAAAATAAATCCTTGCCCGACTACACTACGAGTTTTGCTCACTCACCAGGACTCAAGTATCCCGTTTTGGCCAGCATAGAACACAGGGTTGAGAAACTTTGCCTTTGTTGGCTGGGTGTCAGCTTGCTGGCCCAGTTGCCCAGTTGGTGTTCCTGTTGGGTGGTGTTTAATGTTGTTCAGATCTGGTTTAAAGGCTACTGTTTTCCTCCTTGTTTCACTGCCCTCCATCTTGGCCTCTGGGTGAAAAGTGAGCGGGCAGTTTCAGAAGAGGCCAAGGAAAGTGATTTTATTTTTAAATAAAGTGGACTTGTTGGACAGTTTAGCATGGGAGAGAGGTGGCTTTTGTGAGGAGGCATTTTGGGGTGGAACCTGCTGGGAGAACCATTAAGAGAAGTAAAGCTCCTCAGTGGAATGGAACAGATGAGTCCCAGCGCTTAGAACAGTGCTTTGCACATAGTAAGCATTTAATTAATGGCCATTATTATTATTATTACTTGTCCCATGAATCAACCATGGAAACTTTCAGGAATCTAACTGGGCCAGTTTTTTTCTTTTTTTAATGGTACTTGTTAAGTGTTGACTATGTGCCAGGCACTATATTAAGCACTTGGTTAGACACAAGCTAATCAGGTTGGACACAGTCCATGTTCCATGTGAAAAATCAAAATCTCAATCCCCATTTTGCAGATGAGCTAACTGAGGCACAGAGGAGTGAAGTGATTTGCCCAAGGTCACACAGCAGAAAAGTGGCGGAGGCAGTATTAGAACCCAGGTCCTTCTGATCCCCAGGCCCGTGCTCTATCCACTAGGCCATGTTACTTCTCAAGGTGGTCACTTTCACACCTTTGGCTTCCCTGGGGCAGAGAAAAATTTGCCTTCCCCTTCCATTCTGTACCATGTCATTACAGTACGCTGCATTGTACACATGACATTCTGAATGATATCATTGTTTTCCACTGCATTTTTTTCAATGGTATTTGCTAAGTGTTGACTATATGCCAGGCACTGTACTGAGCACTAGGGGAGATACAAGCTAATCAGTTGGACACAATCCATGTCCCGCATGAAAATCACAATCTCAATCCCCATTTTACAGATGAGGTAACTGAAATATTGTGTTCCATCGCATGCAGTGACCTTATGAGGAAATCCTTGTGAACCCCTGAGCCTAGAGAGTTTTTCCAGACTTCTCTTGTTGGTCTAGAGCCCTGGCATTCTCCTCCCAGATCCCTACTCCCATGGCACTCCCTCCAAGGGGCTGGACACTTTCAAAGTTGTAATTGCTGTTACCACCTCCCTGCCGTGCACCCTTGGGATGGTTGTCTTACTTGCTGTCTGAAATCAGCCCTGGTCTGACCCCAGTGACTGGCAAGGGGCAGCTCTACTTGCTTTTAGAATGTTGTACAAGATCAGCTGGTCCAAAATATCCATTATGGGAGCTGGGGGAAAAGAAGTAGTGTAGATGAGAAGTTATACATGGCCTTCTGTGGTACTTTAGGATGTAGAGATCAACACACTACTATTTAACTACTCGCCTGGCCACATATTCATCCTTCATTCTCTTCTTCCTCTTCTGTCTTTGTGACTGTCTTCCCCATTAGGTTGTAAACTCCTTGAGGGCAAGGATTGTATGTTCTACCTCTGTTATACTCTCCCAAGCACCTACTACTGTGTTCTGCTAACAGTAAGCACTCAGTATAAATTCTTGTTAAGCCTCCTCCTACCTCACATATGTATTTGCCTTTGTCCTCTCTTCCTCATTCCTACATATTTAGGACTCTGCTCAGGACTGTTCCTAAGGATTTAGCATGTGTCATACCCTCATCATGGCTGTTAATCAGTCCATGAATAATCAAGTTGGTTAAATCTAGTTGTGAAGAACTTGGAAATTTGGTGTAATTCAGCCATCCTCCCTCAGTCATAGACCCATCCTCAACTCCTTGAAGTTTTTACTCATGTTTCAAGCCCCTTTTCTTGGTAATCAAACACTTTTCTAATAGGAAATGTCAAGGAAGTGACATGACATGAAATTAAGATGTTCTATATAATAAATATCTCTGGGAATCTAGTAATTGTTCAGCTGGTGTGGTAGCTTTTTGGCATGGTCAGCCTTATATTTTTATTAGAACTTTCAGCAGTCATGCTCTTTGAGAGCACCTACACATTTCCCAGGGCTGTCACCCATTATAACACATGGCTGTTACATCCACAGTTCCTGCCTTTCTTTCATAGACTAATTATCTTGTTCTCTAGGGACCCAATCAACTGGAAAATGGCAATTTGGAATCCCCCTTTCCCCCCCGGTCCCCAGTCAACACACACACACAAACACAAACACAGGGACAACCTTAACTCCAACTGATCCTTTGTGGAAAAGTATATCTTATTGGAGTGCAGCTCTCCTACAGTAAATGCTATAGTATTTACATAAACTCCCTGTCATCTGCGTAGTGAACAGCTTCAAATCATCATGGGAGTTAGGCTTGGGAGTCAGAGGACTGGGTTCTAATCCAGACTCTGCTTCTTGTCTGTTGTGTGACCTTCGGTAAGTCACAACTTTTCTGTGCCTCACTTCCCTCATCTGCAAAACGGGGATTTAATATCTGTTCTCCCTCCTACCTAGACTGGGAGCCCAATGTGGGAACCTGATTACCTTGCATCTACCCAATACATACTAGACTGCAAGCATTTAACAAATAACATTATTAGCAGAGTATCATTATCATTATTATCATCACAGCTCTGCCTCCCACACTGATGTCTGATTTTCCACTAATCGGTTCTGCAAATTTTCTTGGGAGTGCAAGCAAGAGCTAAGCTCACTGTACTGTAGGCTTCTAGAGGCTCTCAGAGGGAACTTACTTCAGTCCTGTAAGTTACCATGTAAAATCCCCTTCTATCTACATATATTTGCTATTTATTTATTTATATTAATGTCTGTCTCCCCTTCTAGACTGGGAGCTCCCCTTCTAGACTGGGAACTCGTTGTGGGCAGGAATGTGACAGTTTGTTGTCATATTGTACTCTCCCAAGCATTTAGTACAGTGCTTTGCACACGGTAAGTGCTCAATAAATACGATTGAATGAATGAGAATGTAGGATGAGACCTTGAACCTTCTTAGCCAATTGTATAGAAGAGCCTAAGAATTACATTGAAAAATGCTTGCAACTTGCAACATTCTTTGTGTCTTTCTCAAATAGAACCATCTTGTTTCAAATAATAATAATAACTTTGGTATTTGTCAAGAATCTACTATGTGGTAACATTGTTCTAAGCTCTGGGATAGATACAAGATAATTAGGTCAAACACAGTCACTGTCCTACATGGAATTCAACA
Organism: Tachyglossus aculeatus; assembly: GCF_015852505.1. Lineage (NCBI taxonomy): Eukaryota > Metazoa > Chordata > Mammalia > Monotremata > Tachyglossidae > Tachyglossus > Tachyglossus aculeatus. The sequence continues at coordinate 76,140,911 of NC_052068.1, forward strand.
ATGCTTTGTGTTTCTTCTGCCTATTTAATTAAATGAAAAAGGAACAAAGCCTCCGTGTTCCTTAAATATATCAAATGTTTTTTTAATTTTTTTTTATGGCATTTGTTAAGCACTTACTAGGTGCAAAGCACTGTTCTAAGCGCTGGGGGGGATACAAGGTGATCAAGTTGTCCCACGGGGGGCTCACAGTCTTAGTCCCCATTTTCCAGATGAGGGAACTGAGGCTCAGAGAAGTTAAGTGACTTGCTCAAAGTCAAACAGCTGACGAGTGGTGGAGCTGGGATTCGAACCCATGACCTCTGACTCCAAAGCCCGGGCTCTTTCCACTGAGCCACGCTGTTTCTGTGCTTAAATTATATCTCTGTGCTTAAAAGCAGAGGACAAGCCCAGTTTGTTATGTCTGATCTGTGGCCAAAAATTTATTGCTGAAATTCTCAAAATCAATGTCTAATGTTTCATTTCCATTTTCCTCTCCCAGTGGTGATAATGTGCGCCAACAGTGACACTATCAGAAGCATCATGCTAACTGCACATCGACAAGGAATGACCAACGGGGACTACGCTTTCTTCAATATTGAACTCTTCAACAGTTCTTCATATGGTAATGGCGTTTCTTCTTTCCCTTGGACTAGTAAAAGCCATGTTGCAAATAGGAAAAAACTTACATTTTTTTCTTTAAAATTAATTTTTACTTTCCCTAGCATTCTTATTTTTCCCTGGCCAACTACTCAGTTTGAGAAAGAACACAAAATGGAACTAGGGAGTAATGCTTTAGAGCCGTTGAGAAGACTTCTTACGTTGGAAAGGGGCATGAGAGGGGTTATTTAGTCTAAGGTATAACTTTTTCTTTAATTCCTCATCAACTCCTGTGCCCATTGCTACTCTTTTAGGCCAAACGTGAACTCCCTCCTGAAGTTCCAAGTGTCCCCATCTACCCAACTACTTTGAAACCATCAAGAATTAGCTCCCCTAAGGCTCCCCTTCATCCCACCAACATCGATCTCTCATCAGGATATCTCCTGCCTTCTTTTAAAATTTACCCCCTCTGCCTGTGCCTCTGACTTCAACCCATCTCATCTTCTAAAAACATTCGCATCCACTCTTCTTCCCTCGCTGACTGGTGCTATCTTTGACCTCTCACACTTTAATTGCTCCTTCTGTTCTGCCTCCAAACATGCTCCTATCTCCCCTATACTAAAAGAGTTCACTGAATCCCACTGCATCCTTCAGCTATCGTCCCATCTCCCTGCTCTTCTGCCCATCCAGACTCCTCTAGTGGGTTGTATTGATCCATCTGCTGCCTCCACTTCTTCTCCAACGCCCTTCCTGACCCCCTACAATCTGGTTTCTGGCCCTGTTGCCCTTCTCCATGGTCACCACTGACCTCCTCCTTGCCAAATCTAACAGGCTCTACTGTATACCAGTCATTGTTGGCCTCAGTTCATTTATTCATTCATTCAATCGTATTTATTGAGCACTTACTGTGTGCAGAACACTGTACTAAGCGCTTGGGAAGTACAAAGTGGCATCGTTTAGAGATGGTCCCTACCCAACAACGGGCTCACAATCTTGAAGTTGTCTTGGCACCGTGGGCCTTTCTCTTCTCCTAGAAATAACTATGTACCTTTGGCTTTACCTCATTTTTCTCTTGCTCCTCTAGATATCCCCTTGTCCCCTCTTCTCCTGTATCCTTTTTCTGTGTTCCCTTCTGTACTCTTGTTACATTCACTCCTTCGGGGACCTTGTCCACTCCCATGGCTTTAGCTATCATTGTGGGCAGGGAATATGTCTACTTATTCTACTGTACCGTACTCTCCCAAGTGCTTAGTACAGTGCTCTGCACAGAGTAAGTGCTCAATAAATACCATTGACTGATTTATGTAGATGTCTTCTTACTCTAGCTCACTAATCCCATCCACTCACTTCCTCTGCAATCTTTCATTTTCTCTTGCCTCTAAGATATCTCCACGTGGCCCATCAGTACCTTAATCTCAACACTTATATTCAGTTAATAATAATGAAAGTGGTGGTATTTAAGTGCATATTATGTGCCAAGCACTGTACTAAGAGCTGGGGGCTAACAGTAACTTATTTTAATGTCTCCCTTGCTAGACTGCAAGCTTCTTGAGTGTAGGGATTGTGTTCACTTATTCTAGTGAGAAGCAGCATAGTTTAGTGGAAAGAGCATGGGCTTGGGAGTCAGAGGTCGTGGGTTCTAATCCCGGCTCCGCCACTTGTCTGCTGTGTGACTGGGCAAGTCACTTAACTTCTCTGTGCCTCGGTTACCTCATCTGTAAAATGGGGATTAATAATAATAATAATAATGATGATGGCATTTGTTAAGCGCTTACTATGTGCAAAGCACTGTTCTAAGCGCTGGGGGGATACAATGTGATCAAGTTGTCCCACATCATCATCATCATCAATCGTATTTATTGAGCGCTTACTATGTGCAGAGCACTGTACTAAGCGCTTGGGAAGTACAAATTGGCAACATATAGAGACAGTCCCTACCCAACAGTGGGCTTACAGTCTAAAAGGGGGAGACAGAGAACAAAACCAAACATACTAACAAAATAGAATAGATATGTACAAGTAAAATAAATAAATAAATAAATAGAGTAATAAATATGTACAAACATATATACATATATACAGGTGCTGTGGGGAAGGGAAGGAGGTAAGATGGAGGGGATGGAGAGGGGGACGAGGGGGAGAGGAAGGAAGGGGCTCAGTCTGGGAAGTCCTCCTGGGGTAGGTGAGCTCTCAGTAGGGCCTTGAAGGGAGGAAGAGAGCTAGCTTGGCGGATGGACAGAGGGAGGGCGTTCCAGGCCCGGGGGATGATGTGGGCCGGGGGTCGATGGCGGGACAGGCGAGAACGAGGTACGGTGAGGAGATTAGCGGCGGAGGAGCGGAGGGTGCGGGGTGGGCTGTAGAAGGAGAGAAGGGAGGTGAGGTAGGAGGGGGCGAGGTGATGGACAGCCTTGAAGCCCAGGGTGAGGAGTTTCTGCCTGATGCGCAGATTGATTAGTACCCACTGGAGATTGTTGAGGAGGGGAGTAATATGCCCAGAGCATTTCTGGACAAAGATAATCCGGGCAGCAGCATGAAGTATGGATTGAAGTGGAGAGAGACATGAGGATGGGAGATCAGAGAGAAGGCTGATGCAGTAGTCCAGACGGGATAGGATGAGAGCTTGAACGAGCAGGGTAGCGGTATGGATGGAGAGGAAAGGGCGGATCTTGGCAATGTTGTGGAGCTGAGACCGGCAGGTTTTGGTGGCGGCTTGGATGTGAGGGGTGAATGAGAGAGCGGAGTCGAGGATGACACCAAGGATGCGGGCTTGTGAGACGGGAAGGATGGTAGTGCTGTCAACAGAGATGGGAAAGTCAGGGAGAGGGCAAGGTTTGGGAGGGAAGACAAGGAGTTCAGTCTTCAACATGTTGAGCTTTAGGTGGCGGGCAGACATCCAGATGGAGATGTCCTGAAGGCAGGAGGAGATGCGAGCCTGGAGAGAGGGGGAGAGAGCAGGGGCAGAGATGTAGATCTGGGTGTCATCAGCGTAGAGATGATAGTTGAAGCCGTGGGAGCGAATGAGGTCACCAAGGGAGTGCGTGTAGATCGAGAACAGAAGGGGACCAAGCACTGAACCTTGGGGCTGAACCACATGGGGCTCATAGTCTTAATCCCCATTTTTACAGATGAGGTAACTGAGGCTCAGAGTAGTTAAGTGACTTGCCCAAGGTCACACAGCAGACTTGTGGTGGAGCCAGGATTCGAACCCATGACCTCCGACTCCAAAGGCCGTGCTCTTTCCATTGAGCCATGCTGCTTCTCTATTAAGACTGTGAGAACCCACGTGGGTCAACCTGATTACCTTGCATCTACCCCAGCACTTTGAACAGTGCTTGGCACTTAGTAACAATTTAACAAATACCATCGTTATTATTATTATTACTCTAGTGTACTCTCCCAAGTGCTGACTACAGTGCTCCTAACAAAGTGCTCAGTAAGTACCATGGATTGATTAATTGAATATCTCTAAACCTGAACTTATCTTCATCCCAAATCATTTTCTCCACCTAGCCTTTGCATCTCTATTGACAATAGTACCATCCTTCCAGTCACCTGCAACCTTAATATTAGGCTTGACTCCTCTGTCTCTCTTAAACCTCATATTTACTCAGTGACTAAATTCTTTCAGTTTTTCCTCCACAGCAGATCTGGGATCTGCCCCTATCTCTGCATCCATATAGTCACCATCTTGGTCCAGGCGTTTGTCATATTAAAAAATTAGATTAGTATATTAGTCTCCTCCTTGGGCGCCTTGCTTCTAGTTTTTCCTGTCTCCAGTCTATATTTCTCTCTATCGCCCAGATCACTTTGCTCAAATACTGTTCTTCCCAAATTTTCCAATTCTGCAACATCCTTCAAAGATTAACCCTTCCTCTCCTGATCTTTGACTTTAATATACTTTATCAGCTCCTTCTCTCTTATCTGCTATTTCCTTCCACTCTCAAACTAACCTGTTCACTGGGCCTTACTCTCAACTCTTTGGCTTTTGACCACTTGCTCTTAGCTTCCCCTCCCTCCCACCTACTGAAATTCCCTTCCTGTTCAAAACCAGAAGGCCACAACTCTCCCCATCTCCAAAACCCTTCTGAAGTCCTACCTCCTCCACGAAGCCTTCCCTGATTGATTTCTCTTCTCTCCAGGTCATATCCTCTAAACTACTGTCTCAGCACTTTTACATCAACATAACACTTATGCACTCCCCCCTACCTGTGGCCCCTCTATATGTCTCCACACATGTTTCTCACTATTTAAACATTTATTTATCCTCACAACCATTATTCCTTTCTCTTATTTTATCAGTAAACTGCTCGGTCTTCCCCCCTGCCCCCAACTAGACTGCAAGCTCCTGAGGAAGGGGATCAAAACTGAACTCCTCGCCTTCCCTCCCCCAAATCTTCTCCTCCACCCAGCATTCCTATCCCAGTTGACAACAGAACAATCACCCCCTTCTCCCAAGCCTACAACCTTAGAATTATCATTAATTTCACCTTCTCTTTCAGCCCCATATTGTCTGTCCTCAAATCCTGTCAGATTTTCCTCCACCATATAGCTAGAATTTGGCACTTCCTCTCTATCCAAATAACTATCAGTGATAACCCAGGTACTTTTATATCAGCCTCCTTGTCAATATCCCTGCCTCTAGGTGCTCCTCTTTCCAATTCATACACTCTGCAGCCCCAATCAGTTCTGATGGTTGCTCATGGTTGCCCATGCCCTCTTTGTATAAAGTAATAATAATAATGGTGGCATTTATTAAGCACTTACTATGTGCGAGGCACTGTACTAAGCACTGAGGTAGATACAGGCAAATTGCGTTAAACTACCCTAGGCAAGAGAAAATGGTTAGGTAGAAAATAAGTGTTTAGTACAATGCTCTGCACACAGTAAGCCATGGTATTATCAATAAATACCATGGACAGAATGGATAGAAAAAATCATTTTCTTTATGCCACTTAACCGGTTCACTCCTTTCTACTTATCTGCTCTCTTCCCTGACTCATCTTACACTCTTCCTTCCTCTCAAGCTATTCTACACGGTGGGCCCTTCATTCATTCATTCAATCGTATTTATTGAGCGCTTACTGTGTGCAGAGCACTGTACTAAGCGCTTGGGAAGTACAAGTTGGCAACATATAGAGACGGTCCCTACCCAACAGCGGGCTCACAGTCTAGAAGGGGGGAGACAGACAACAAAACATATTAACAAAATAAAATAAATAGAATAAATATGTACAAGTAAAATAAATAGAGTAATAAATATGTACAAACATATACATATACACAGGTGCTGTGGGGAGGGGAAGGAGGTAAGGTGGGGGATGGGGAGGGGGAGGAGGAGGAGAGGAAAGAGGGGGTCAGTCTGGGAAGGCCTCCTGGAGGAGGTGAGCTCTCAGTAGGGCTTTAAAGGGAGGAATAGAGCTAACTTGGTGGATGTGAGGAGGGAGGGCATTCCAGGTTAGGGGGAGGATGTGGGCCGGGGGTCGACGGTGGGACAGGTGAGAACGAGGCACGGTGAGGAGGTTAGCGGCAGAGGAGCAGAGGGTGTGGGCTGGGCTGGCTGTTAATGTCAGCTGTTAACTGCAGCAATACTGAAACCAGCTCCTTGTGTGCTCGGTCACAAGCCCAGTGGAGCAGAGCCCTGCCCTCTTCATCCTTAATATTCACATCCACTTTTTTCGATTTGATGGGCCCTGTTCTTGGTCTCCCACTGCGGACAGGCTCTCTCACTATTCATGCCCCTCCAACTGGACATCCCTCCCCTTTCAAATCTGACAGACCACAACTCTCCCTATTTTTGAAGCTCTTCCAAAATCACATCTAAAAATCTAAAAAAAAAACCCCAGGAGGCTTTCCCTGATTAATTTTTAATCTTCAACCATTATGTCCCCGCCAATTGCCACCTTGACACCTCCACACTACCTACTCACTTAAGTTCTCTCTATCTCTTGTGTATTTACCCTATCTATATAGCTTAGCACTTACATATGCACCTCAGTTTCTAAAGCACCAACTCATGTACCTATCCCTTTCTCCTCTTCTCCCTTTCTGTATTGATTTTTGTGTCTGTTAGGTAATAAGATCCTGAAGGGCAGGGATCAGGCCTACTAATTCAACTGTACTCTCCCAGACTCTCATTATAGTACTCTGCACACTATAGGTGCTCCATAAATACTGCTGATTGACTGTTTGATTGAGTTAGCTTGAATGACAGCTGCTGCCCGAGGCTGCAGATACCACGGTCCCTTTTTCTCCTTCTCATCCTCACAGCCAGCCAGCCTAGGCTCTGGGACACTACCCTGATAATCCTCAGGTTTATTATAATGCCCAGGGAGAGGGTGGAGGGGTGGAAAACTCTTTGTCAGCCAAGTTTATGTCAAAATTCCTAGGTGGGACTAGTACAGTTGTTGGGTGTGTTTCCAAAAGTATTAATTTTGTCCACAGGGCGCAAACTCCTGCCAAAATTATTGAGTGCTTACTGTGTGCAGGGCACTCTACAAAGCACTTCAGAGAGTACAATATAACAATATGACAGAGTTAGAGAAGCAGCGTGGCTCAGTGGAAAGAGCCCGGGCTTTGGAGTCAGAGGTCATGGGTTCAAATCCTGGCTCCTCCAATTGTCAGCTGTGTGACTTTGGGCAAGTCACTTCACTTCTCTGTGCCTCAATTACCTCATCTATAAAATGGGGATTAAGACTGTTAGCCCCCTGTGGGACACCTGATCACCTTGTAACCTCCCCAGCGCTTAGAACAGTGCTTTGCACATAGTAAGCGCTTAATAAATGCCATCATTAGTTCAGGGATTCCCACAATGTTCCCTGCCCATAACAAGCTTACAGTCTAGAGGACAAATGCTGTTGATTGATTTTCCTTACCAAATGGAGTTAATAGTTTATACAAACTCTTCCTAATTCTGCCATAATTGATTTGTGGGTTTTATAATGAATTGTCTTCTTTGTCATCAATGGACTGGGCATGCATTTTGGAGTGTGAAGTTGGAAGTTTTGGCATTTTTTTCCTTTCTCCCAACTGTAAAAAAAAACCCAATGGCATTTCCTTTGGTAACTGGCACTGCTCTTAACTTTTCTTTGATTTTCTCTTCTGAAAGTGTTATAATAATAATAATCACATTTATTAAGCACTATGTGCAAAGCACTGTTCTTAGTACCGGGGAGGTTACTAGGTCATCAGGTTGTCCCACGGGGGGCTCACAGTCTTAATCCCTATTTTACAGATGAGGTCACTGGGGCACAGAGAAGTTAAGTGACTTGCCCAAAGTCACACAGCTGACAATTGATGGAGTCAGGATTTGAACCCATGAGCTCTGATTCCAAAGCCTGTGCTCTTTCTACTGAGCCATGCTGCTTCTCCCAATCTAAACAAAGATTTGGATCAATCAATCAATCAATCAATCATTTTTATTGAATGCTTAGTGCATGCAAAGTACTGTACTAAGTGTTTGGAAGAGTGCACAACAACAAAATTAGCAAACACTTTCCCTGCCCGTAATGAACTTACAGCCTAGCAGGGGAGAAAGACATTAATATGAATAACTAACTTATAATGTATAATTTAAAGATAATATGTATGTAAGTGCTGTGGGGTTAGGGGTGGGGCAAATATAAAATAATAATAATAATAATGGCATTTATTAAGCACTTACACTGTGCAAAGCACTGTTCTAAGCGCTGGGGTGGGATACAAGTTGATCAGGTTGTCCCACGTGGGGCCCACTGTCTTAATCCCCATTTTCCAGATGAGGTAACTGAGGCACAGAGAAGTTAAGTGACTTGCCCAAAGTCACACAGCTGACAAGTGGCAGAGCCGGGATTTTGAACCGACGACCTCTGACTCCAAAGCCCGGGCTCTTTCCACTGAGCCATGCTGCTTCTCTACGTCCAAAGGTCACAGATCAAAGTGCACAGATGATGCAGAAGGGAGAATGGGCCGGGGAAAAGAAAGCTTATTGGGGAAGACCTCTTGGAGGAGATAGGCCTTAGTAATCCTTCGAACGTGGAGAAAGTGGAAGAGGAGGGAGTTCCGGGCTAGGGGGAGGACGTGGGAAAGGGGTCGGTGGCGAGTTAGACGAGAGCTGGGCAAAGTGAGTATACTGGCTCTAGAGGAGCATAATGTGTGGGCTAGACTGTAGTGGGAGATTAGTGAGGTGAGGTAGGATGGAGCGAGCTAGCTGAGTTCTTTAAAGCCAATGCTAAAAAGTGTCTGTTTGATGTGGAGGTGGATGGGCAGCTACTGAAGGTTCTTGAGGAATGGGGAGACATGAGCTGAATATTTTTGTTAATAATTTGTTGATTCAGGGAATGTGTATAGCAACTCTGGTGCATTTTACTCTTCCAAGTACTCTGCACAGAGAAAAGGCTCAATAGATACCACTGATTGATTGCTCTTGCCTTAAAAATACTTTGATTCCTACAGGTCTCTTGAAGTTGAACTTCAGCTTCAACTTGAAGTGTGGGCTGTTTGAGCTTGTTCACACTAATGGGGATAGGTTGGGAGAGGAGGGATGGGACCTTCAGGAAGAGGAGAAATTTTAGGTCACCCAAAGCACAGCTTTCCCTAAACAGACAGAGCCAATTACCTGATATAATGAATGGCCTATTTTAGTCAGTGGGCTGCCAGGTTGACCTTAACTGGCTGCCTGTAGTGTCAAGAAAGGCTAGCAATTTTCCCGTCTCCCTTTCCCTCCCCCAGTACACACTCACAGTCACATTCAAGGCAAAAAGACTGCTATTCTGAGATATAGTTTCTGAAACATAGATCTGTTAAAATTAAAAAAAAAAAGAAAGAAAAAGAGCAAAGGAGATACTGGAACTTCTGGTACAGCTCACCTCTGAAAACCCTTCCAACTTTCAGCAGTCAAGAGAGGGTGTAGGAATTTCAGTCTGAGATTGTGTTCAGGAAGGTGCGCCTCTGGGAGTCCCAATCCAGAAATCTGGGTTTCTCCCTCTGTTTCCAAGGAAGCCTAAAATAATCATGATAATTCACAGCAGCAAAAGCCTTCTTTTTGGCTCCTCGCGGGTTGCTTGGATTTTTCAATCAAAACTCATTTTTATCTGTTTAATTCCCCTGGGGGTCAGTAAAGGAGGATAATTTTGAAATGGTATTGGCTGAATTCAAGTTAATACTGAGCTCTGTTTCAGTGAATCATTAATATATGATGATGTATGTATGAGGTATGCGGGGTACTTTATAGCATTGAAAATCGGTCTAACCAACTTCCTACTCTGAAGAGATTCCAGGGCATCATTAATTTAATATTTCTCTCCAGTGCCAGCTTTCAGATGTTTAATATGTATGAATTTGCAGTACAGAGTGAGAATAGGTAATTATGCGATTACACATTTCTAATTTAACATACAAATTATTCTAAGTGTTTAAAGAAAAGACCTGGAAAAATGGGATTATAAAAAAATCATTTCTTTCTCTTGCAATCCTGAAAGTTAGGAGAGGAAAATCCCATTTTCTCAGCTCAAACAAGACAGTTAGACTGTTATTGATCAACAGAGGTGCATGCAGGGAGGCTTCTCTTATCTAGGAAATCTTGAGATTTTCCACAACTACAGTTAGTTGCAAAAACATGACAATACCTCTGGCCTTGACGGCTATCGGCTCAAAGCAGCACGTAGCAAACATAGCAGCCAGAAAAAAGGAAAACGGCTCCTTTATGGCGACTGGCTTGGAATTGTAAATATTTTTATTTCTCCCTTAGGAGATGGCTCGTGGAAGAGAGGAGACAAACAGGACCTTGAAGCTAAGCAAGCGTACTCATCCCTCCAAACAGTTACCCTACTGAGGACAGTGAAACCTGAGTTTGAGAAGTTTTCCATGGAGGTGAAAAGTTCTGTTGAGAAACAAGGGCTCAATGAAGAGGATTACGTAAGTACTTGATTAGGAGCCTAGACCTTTAACATCCCGAAAACAGCCTTCTAATTAAATCAAAGGTGACAAAGTGTCCTATTCTGAACCATTCAAAAATTCCTGGTTTCATGTCTGAAATTCACTGTTGCCTTCTGTGTACTTTTTTGGGTCGATTTTCCCTTCCCGCCCTTACCTCCTCCCACCCCCAGTCCTTCCCCCACAACACACACACACACACACACTTTTCCGACCTCTGTAAAAAGGGAAAATTGCTCTTTGTGTGTGCTTGTGGTTGCACAGAGAAGGGAGTGTGTTGGGAGAGGAGGTGGAAGATCGTGCGCAATACTTCAGTCATTTTTGTGGCATGAGTTATTTATGGCTTTTGAACATTTTTTTTCTCCTATTTCTTTTTCGTATGTATCGCTTGCCTATTCCTCTCTTTCGCGAACACTCCCCTTTAACTTTTACTGCAAGTTATTTCTCTCTAAGACTGGCTTAAGACAGCAATTGTGCTGGAAAAATTTTCCTTACGTGTGAAAACACAATAACCACAAGTACCTAAATGTGGTTTCCAAAATTGAGATGTCCAAACCGAGGTGGAGGAAGCATTCTGATATTCTGATATTTGGGCATATGGATATATCACAATCATCAGCTGGTACAGGTGTCTTCAGCTTTCTGGCATTTTTACACCTAGAATAAGAAAAGGTGATTTGGAGACCAAAAGAACAATTCTGGTCACTGTCTCTGGCGGAAGCAGTACAATGACTAGAGGGGCAGTGTGGGCTAATAGAAAGAACAAGGGATTGGGAGTCAGAAGACCCAGTTCTAGTCCCAGTTCTTCCACATGTTTATAACTAGTGGGCAGGGAGCACGTCTATCAACTCTGCTATATTGCTCCCTCCCAAGTGCTCTGCACACAGTAAGCACTCAGTAAATATTAGTGATTAGTTGATCTATTTAATTGTGACCTTGGACAAGTCACTTAACTTCTCTATGCCTCAGTTGCCCCATCTGTAAAGTGAGGATAAAATCACTGTTCACCCTCCATTTTAGACTGTGACAGAGACTGAGTTCAATCTGATTTTTATCTATCTACCCCAGCCCTTACCACCATGCCTGACAATCATCTCAGAATGATAAGAGTTCACTGAGGCATTGGGTATTGGTTACATTTCTCAGCCAGTTGAAGGACAGTACGTTCAAGTTCAAAAGAGAAATTGGAGTTCAGCAATGGACTGTCTCTAGAGCTGCAGATCTGTTCATTCATTAGTAATTATTTGTACTTCCCAAGCACTTAGTACAGCTCTGCACAGAGTAAGTGCTCAATAAATACAATTGAATGAATGAATGGATGATTTATTGCTCCCCTCCTGTGTGCAGATCACTATACTAGTTACCTGCTAGGTGCAGAGCACTGTACTGAGTGCCTAACATGTGCAGAGTACTATAATAATAATAATAATGGTACCTGTTAAGTGCTTATGTACTTGTTAAGCACTTACTATGTGCCAAGCATTGTTCTAAGAGCTGGTATATACAAGGTAATCAGGTTGTCCCACGTAGGGCTCATGGTTTTAGTCCCCATTTTACAGATGAGGTAATTGAGGCATAGAGAAGTTAAATGACTTGCCCAAGGTCACGTAGCAGACAATTGGTGGAGTTGGGATTAGAACCCACATCCTCTGACTCCCATGCCCATGTTCTTGCCACTAGGAACAGTGCTTGGCACATAGTAAGCACTTAACAAATACCATTATTATTATTATTATGTGCTTGGGCAAGTACAATGAAAGTAATATACATTGCCCCTGTCCTCAGTGAGTTTATATTATTATGGCATTTGTTAAGCACTTACTAGGTGTGCTAAGCAGAATTATACTCTAATTCGGGAGACATAAGCACTTAGTATAGTGCTCTGCACACAGTAAGCGCTCAATAAATACGATTGATGATGATAAACTATATTCAAACAGTGTTAATCTGCCATGAATTCACTATAAAACTCTGGATATGGGACAATGCTTTAGTTCCATAGTACCAGTCTTTTTTAAATTCTGCTATGAAATAACTAGCCAGCATTTGTAAAGCCTTTTTGAAAACATAGGGAATTATATAAACCCTAAATAATAGTCTCTGGCATGAAAAATAATGTCACCCCGTGCTCCAAAGGCTAAAGCGACTTCAACCTTACAGTATAGCTCAGTCTATTTATTTGATTATAGCCTAATTCACCAAATCCTTTCGCCAGCATCCAAGGTTCTAGGGTCTAGCTGAATTGAAAGCATCAACTTATTGAGCTTCTGGGTGAGGTTTTTTGCAAATGCAGTGAAGCAATAGGTCCATTTGTGTCTTTTGAATAATACAATGGTCTTATCATCATCATCATCATCAATCGTATTTATTGAGCGCTTACTATGTGCAGAGCACTGTACTAAGCGCTTGGGAAGTACAAATTGGCAACATATAGAGACAGTCCCTACCCAACAGTGGGCTCACAATCTAAAAGGGGGAGACAGAGAACAAAACCAAACATACTAACAAAATAAAATAAATAGAATAGATATGTACAAATAAAATAAATAAATAAATAAATAGAGTAAATAAATATGTACAAACATATATACATATATACAGGTGCTGTGTGGAAGGGAAGGAGGTAAGATGGGGGGATAGAGAGGGGGACGATGGGGGAGGAAGGAAGGGGCTCAGTCTGGGAAGGCCTCCTGGAGGAGGTGAGCTCTCAGCAGGGCCTTGAAGGGAGGAAGAGAGCTAGCTTGGCGGATGGGCAGAGGGAGGGCATTCCAGGCCCGGGGGAGGACGTGGGCCGAGGGTCGATGGCGGGACAGGCGAGAGCGAGGTACGGTGAGGAGATCGGCGGTGGAGGAGCGGAGGGTGCGGACTGGGCTGTAGAAGGAGAGAAGGGAGGTGAGGTAGGAGGGGGCGAGGTGATGGACAGCCTTGAAGCCCAGGGTGAGGAGTTTCTGCCTGATGCACAGATTGATTGGTAGCCACTGGAGATTTTTGAGGAGGGGAGTGATATGCCCAGAGCGTTTCTGGACAAAGATAATCCGGGCAGCAGCATGAAGTATATTTTTGCCTCTTACTGGTTTGTATGTGACTGCTGGAGTTTGGAAAACAAAATGTATTTTAAAACCATTTCACTGAGTTTGAGCCGTAAGGCTGCTTTAGCTCTCTAGGCAAATGCATGAATATAAATATACATATATCATTTCATGCATATTATGTAAATATATATAATATGTTTAAAACTGACTTGAAATTAAACATACTAAAAGGTCACTGAGTCCTGACATGGGTTACTACAATATTTCTCCATTCAGCTATTCTAGTGTTATCAATCAATCCTATTAACTGAGTGCTGACTGTGTGTGGAACACTCTATAATAATAATAATGATGATGGCATTTATTAAGCACTTACTATGTGCAAAGCACTGTTCTAAATGCTGGGGAGGTTACAAAGTGATCAGGTTGTCCCACGGGAGGCTCACAGTCAACACCCATTTTACAGATGAGGTAACTGAGGCACAGAGAGGTTAAGTGACTTGCCCAGTCACACAGCTGACAATTGGTGGGGTCGGGATTTGAACCCCTGACCACTGACTCTAAAGCCTGGGCTCTTTCCACTGAGCCACGCTGTTTCTCTAAGCATATGGGGGAGTAGACACATTCCCTGCCCATGACAAGCTTACCGTATAGAGGAGATAGGCATTAATACCAATGATCTATCAATTTATTGATCTGTACATATGTACATATGTCCTACGGGGTTGAAAGTGGGTCAAATATCAAATGCCCAGAGGTCACAGATCCAACTGCATAGATGATGCCAAAGGGAGAAGGATCTGGGGAATAGAGGGCTCAATTAAGGAAGGCCTCTAGACGGAGATGTGATCATGTTCCACCATTTACCTGAGAAGACTGGTCCATTATGAAGTTTCTCAGGAGTTAGGAATTTCATGAGAGAGACACATACTCCACTAAGATGTCCCATGGCTATGATGGCTCTACTCTTTTTTTGAGGATTATATGGATAATTTTTGCCTTAAAATAGCATCACTCTTTGCCTTATATTCACACACATGCTAGGAGAGTTAGTTTCCTCTTTAAAGTAGACTAAGGCAAAGGATTAGTAGAATAGTCCGTCAGTCCATCGTATTTATGGAGTGCTTACTTACTGTGCGCTGAGCACTGTACTAAGCCCCTTGGGAGAGTGCAATTCAACAATATAACAGACACATTCCCTGCCCACAACCAGTTCCCTGCTGCATGTGGAGAGCAAATGGAAATAAGCAATCAATCAATCAATCAATTGTATTTATTGAGCACTTACTGTGTGCAGAGCACTGTACTAAGCGCTTGGGAAGTACATGTTGGCAACATATAGAGATGGTCCCTACGCAACAGTGGGCCCACAGTCTAGAAGGGGGAGATAAGCAATCATCTATGTTCTCATTCTACAAATTCAGTTAATATTGACTGATTGCTTGAGTGACCGTGACACTGAATTACATGCTCAGCACTGCAGGGCAGCACTTAGAACAGTGCCCAGTGCTTAGAACAGTGCTTTGCACATAGTAAACACTCAATAAATGCCATTATTATTATTATTTCAGGCCTGGTTTATCTGTATAAGTGAACCTGCAGTGGTTTCAGAGGTTCTGGCAGCCTTGACACTGCTTCCGCTTGTTGTAGCCCTCTTTAGTGCCTGTTGGAACTAGACTGTGAGCCCGTCTTCTAGACTGTGAGCCCGTTGTTGGGTAGGGATCATCTCTATATGTTGCCAACTTGTACTTCCCAAGCGCTCAGTACAGTGCTCTGCACACACCAAGTGCTCAATAAATACGATTGAATGAATGAATGAACCCCTACTGCCTGGGAGGAGGGTCTGCAGTAACACATGCTGGCAACTTCAATGTGGGTACGGATTCAGCATGGCTCAGTGGAAAGAGCACGGGCTTTGGAGTCAGAGGTCATGGGTTCAAATCTCGGCTCCACCAATTGTCAGCTGTGTGACTTTGGGCAAGTCACTTCACTTCTCTGTGCCTCCGTTACCTCATCTGTAAAATGGGGATTAAGACTGTGAGCCCCCCGTGGGACAACCTGATCACTTTGTAACCTTCCCAGTGCTTAGAACAGTGTTTTGCACATAGTAAGCACTTAAGAAATGCCATTATTATTATTATCCAGGCTAAAGAGAGAAAATACCTATTGGGGGCATGGATGGGGAGATTAAGTGCTGAATTGGGATTTGAGGTCAAAAAAACCGTTTTTCACCTGACTGCCATTTCAACACGCACACACACACACACACACACACACACACACACACACACACACGTCTTTTCAGAGAATCCTAAATTAATTAGAAATCTATACAGATATTCATCTTGACTGAAGGTTGGGCATATGAACTGTTACCGCAGATGAGGTAAGAATATCATTATAAATATGGAACAAAGGCAAGCAGGAAAGACAGAATAGGGAGGCATTGTGGTCTAATGGAAAGGGATTGGGAATCAGGACACCTGGGTTCAAGTTCCAGTTCTGCCTTTGGCCTGCTCTGCAACCGTGGACAAGTCAAGTGATCTCTCTGTGCCTCAGTTCATCTGTCATATGAGATTAAA
This sequence comes from Tachyglossus aculeatus, assembly GCF_015852505.1. NCBI lineage: Eukaryota > Metazoa > Chordata > Mammalia > Monotremata > Tachyglossidae > Tachyglossus > Tachyglossus aculeatus. The sequence continues at coordinate 76,157,010 of NC_052068.1, forward strand.
TTATAATCTCTTTCTACTTCTTGGTTTGCTGGAATGCAACATTATAATAGCTAGACTTTAAGACCCTTGAGAACAGGTATCATGCTAATTAACTCTGCTGTACCCTTCCAAACTCTAAGTTTAGTGCTTTTCAGTACTCATCTTCCCACCCAAACCCTGTCCTCTGCATGTTTTATCCTTCACTGTAGACAACACCATTACCCGCCCTGTCTCACAAAACTGTAACCTTGGCAATATCCTCAACTCAGCTCTCTCATTCAACTCACATATTCAGTGTGTCCCTATGTCCTCTCAGTTCTTCTTTCATGTCACTAAAATTCACCCTTTCCACTAAATCATCTTTGTTCTTCTTTCACGTCACAAAAAATCCACTCTTTCCTCTCCATCCAACCGCCATCATGTTGATCTGTGCACATTATCATATCACTCCTCGACTACTGCATCACTATCCCTGCCTCCTGTCTCTCTCCACACACTCTGCTGCCTGGATCATTTTTGTGAAAAAATTCAGTCCACCTCACGTCAATCAAAAATCTCTAGTGGTTGCCCATCCATCTCCTTATCAGACAGAAACTCTTCACTAGCTGGAATGCCTGTAAAACATTCAATCATCTCGCCTCCTCCTACTTTACCTCACTAATTTCCTTCTACAACTCACCCCGCAAACCTCACCCCTTTAATGCCAACCTCAAAGTCTACCACTGTGCCTCAAAGTCTTCTATCTCACTGCCAAACCCTTGCTCAAGTCCTTTCTCTCCCTTTCTCTAGGATGTAAACTCACTGAGGGCAGGGAATGTGTATGCCATCTCTGTTTTACTGTAATAATAATAATAATAATAATGGTACTTGTTAAGCCCTTACTATGTGCAAAGCACTGTTCTAAGCACTGGGGGGATACCAGGTGATCAGGTTGCCCCACGTAGGGCTCACAGTCTTAATCCCCACTTTACAGATGAGGGAACCAAGGCCCAGAGAAGTTAAGTGACTTGCCCAAAGTCACACAGCTGATAATTGGCAGAGCCAGATTTGAACCCATGACCTCTGACTCCAAAGCCTATGCTCTTTCCACTGAGCCATGCTGCTACCCAAGTGCTTAGTACAGTGCTCTGCACATAGTGAGTGCTCAATAAATATCACTGATGATATTATGACAGGCCAACCCTCTCCTTTCTTTTAAAGCTTTGTTAAAATCACATCTCTTTCAAAATGCCATCCCTGACTGATTCCTTATTTCCTCTGCTCCTTCTCCCTCTTGTGCCACCTATACATTTGGATCTGTATCCTTAAGCACTTGATATTCACCCAATCCCAAGCCCCACAGCAGTTGTGTACAAATCCATAATTTGTTCAAACATCCATTTACCTTCTCTAGACTGTAATCTCTTTGTGAGCAGCAAATGAGTCTACCAACATACAGTAAGCACTCAATAATTACCGTTGATTTATTGATTGATTTGCACACAGTAGGGACCACACAGTAGGGACTCAATAAACACTGTTACTTGTCTGATTTGACTGAGTGCTTCATATGAGACAGGGACTGTGTCCGATCTGGTAATCCCGTATCTACTTTAGCACATAGTAAACACCAAATAAATGCCATAATACTAAGCCAAATATTTTAAAGACATCATGAAATGGTGCAGAGAGACAACTTTCAGACATGAGTCTAAGGGAATTGGTCCCAAGCTAATTAGTGGGATTTCCACTAACTGAAGATCACCCTGTTTGAGTTTCAAGCTGTTTCAGAACACTGGACTGTAATCTCCACTATTTCACACCTCCTCTTCTTGGAAACTGTTAACAGGAATAGAGGATCTGTTGTGCCCACACAACAGCCCTTTTGGAAAATCTATAGCTGCTTGTGATGACAGAGAGTGGATGCTGTCATTTGGAACTAAAAGCCTTTTGACATGGAGACCGTGAAAGGCTAACAGTCTTAGGCTGTGGAGCAATTCCTGCTACCTGAAAGTATGTAAAATGGTTTAAAAATATCTGTCCTGAATCCTCGAAAGCACTGGCTAGCTGGGTTCTTGAACCTAGGTATGGAAACAGCATGTGACTGTGTGACTTGGATACGAGGAGTTGTCAGCGGAACATGAGTCATGTTAATATAGTGGGACATATGCCGTGCACTTGCAGTTGTTGCTCTGCATCGCATGTGCAAACAGGACACCTTTTCATAGGTTCATTGACTTATTTTTCACCTTTAGCGCCTCTCCAAATGCACACACATTGTTTCATTGAACTAAATCAATCAGAGCCAGTGAGGGGGGTCGCACCCTCAGTTAGCCCTGCTGACACCTTAAGGTCAATGGCTCCACCCACAAAAGACAGCATGCTTGAATAATATTTCATTCAATCGTATTGATTGAGCGCTTACTGTATGCAGATCACTGTACTATGTGCTTGGGAAGTACAAGTCGGCAACATATAGAGACAGTCCCTACCCAACAACGGGTTTACAGTCTAGAATAACAATTGTGGTATTTGTTAAGCACTTACTAAGTGCCAAGCACTGTACTAAGCTCTGGTGTGGATACAAACAGTTTGGGTTGGACACAGTCCCTGTCCCACGTGAAGCTCACAGCCTCCCCGTTTTACAGATGAGGTAACTGAGGCACAGATAAGTGAAGTGACCTGCCCAAGGCTACACAGTAGACAAGTGGTGAGTCAGGATTAGAACCCAGGACCTTTTGATTCCCAGGCCCGGGCTCTATCTACTATAGAGAACGTGCTGCTCTCAATCCTGCCTTTGCATGTTAGTAGAATATTGCATCACCCAGTGTGGCAGAGAAAAACTGGACCCCTAGAAGAAAGTGCTGAAATTTAGTTTGTGATGTAAAATTGCATTTGTTGAAATTATCTAGTAAACATAACTGATTTAGTCTCAGACTCATATTTCTGTCCTCCAACAGTCTTAGTCTGAAGGTTCCGGTCAGTTCTTAAAGGCTGACCTATACCTGGAAAATGCAGAAATGATGGCAAATACAAAACCAGACTTGGGTCCCTTAAATCTTATTTTCTGTTAATCAGAGATAACTAGACGGGGGGTGGGGGTGGGGATGAGTGAAAATAGAGAGAAGTGTATTATACCATTTGCTGTAAACATAAGTGATAGATAAATAGTGTCGAGGGTGTAATAATTTTCATAGACTCACTGGACTGAGGAAGACCTGGAAAGATCATCTCCTCTAAACCATCCCTCCAGCCAGAACTATTACCTAAGCCATTTTAGAAAGATGGGTGTCAATCTCTCAAAAACCTCTAGGAAAAGAGATTTCACCCACACCACCTCAATCTGTAGTCAGTAACTTCTTTTCTTTATGGCTGAATCTGAATCTTGCCTATTGAATCTTAAACCCATAGGTTTCCATGGAGAATTCTAAAAACTAGTCTCCATGGGGAAAGCTAAAACTAGTCTCCATATTCTCCACGTACAGTGCTTCTTCACATATTTAATATCTGTAATGCCTTATCAGACAGCTTTCAAATCTCCATCTTGGAGTATTGTAGTCGCTTGCATCCATGCATTAGGGCATCCCTTAAGAATTCTGTTAATGTCAATCTAGTCCAGCTGCCAGATGAACCGCTGCTCCAAGCGCTCAGTACAGTGCTCTGCACACAATAAGCACTCAATAAATATGACTGACTGACTGAATGAATGAATAATAACACATACACAACCATGTTCTAGAATGCAACAGCAAGGGATGTGGAAATTTATGTCTGCATTCATTTCTGATTTTCTGGGTAACTCCAAAGATGGAGCTTATCACTGAAAGTCCTTGAAATCATTCATGTCAAAGCTTCTATGTACGTTGGAAAACACTTCTGGAGAACTATTTCTCAGAATCAGCAAAGCACCAACAATGAGTGTGTTTAAAGGATGAGACTATGTACCAGCCTGCACTTGGCACACCCTACAAGTATCTATTCTTAACACAGACCTTTTGGTTTTAAGGCTTAGTTGGGGAAGGTTGGAGGAGATGTTATTTTAATAAGGTTTTGAAGATGGGGAGAATGAGGTCTGTCAGATAGACTGTAAGCTTGTGTCTGTTTATTGTTGTACTGTATTTTCCCAAGCACTTAGTAAAGTGCTCTTCTCACAGTCAGTGCTCAATAAATACGATTGAATAAATGAAGAGGGAGGGAGTTCCATTCATTCAATCATATTTATTGAGCACTGACTGTGTGCAGAGCACTGTACTATGTGCTTAGAAAGTACAATTCAGCAATAAAGAGAGACAATCCCTGCCCACAACGGGAGAGGCGGGATGCGGGCAAAACATCAGCTGCTAGATAGATGAGATCAAGGTACAGTGAGCAAGCTGTCATTAGAGGAATGAAGTGTGTTGGCTGGGTTGTACTGGGAAAGCATTGAGATAAGGTAGGAGGGGGCAAGGTGACTGAGTGCTTTAAAGCCATTGGTAAGGAGTTTCTGTTTTATGCAGAAGTGGATGGGCAATGATTGGAGGTTCCTGAGGTGTAAGGAAACATGGATTGAGTGGTTTTGTAGTAGTATGTTCCCAGCTGCCTTAAAATGAACTATCTTTGGGCATGGGGGCTATGTTGTATGTTCCTTTTCTTGTCTTAAACAGGCCCTAGAATGTATGCTCCTTTAAGACCAGGCCTATGTCACCCAAATGCTCAATACATTGCTCTGTACATAGTAAGCACTCAACAAATATCATTGATTAATTGATAAAGTCAAACTTGAGATCTACCCATTGTCCTGGGCACCTGCTGTGTGTCGAGAACTATTCTGGTGCTCAGTGTGTGAAAAACATCAAACTAGTTGCCTATACCGATTCGCTACCACGTGTAGGACACTATTCACAATAGAAAAAAAAAGGCATGGGTCCTTGCCCTCAAAAGCTTACAATTTGCTGAGGATCACTGACTGCAGGAGGGAAGCCATTGGAGAGGACACAGACCATTTACCTTTCCTTCCCTTCTGCTACAATCTGGCTCCTCCTGGCCCCTCATCCTGTCTAAAGGGGCTCTTGCGGTTGCCATGACTCCCCTAGGTCTCTAGCTACCGGGGGGAAGAATCAATCCATCAGCCAATGATATGTATTGAGCACTTACTGTGTGCAGAGCACTATACTAGGTGCTTGGAAGAGTACAATACGGTAGATCAGGTAGACATGTTACCTACCCTCAAAGAACTAACATGAATATGAAGGAAGGGACCAGCGTGGCTCAATGGAAAGAGCACGGGCTTTGGAGTCAGAGATCACGGGTTCAAATCTGCCAATTGTCAGCTGTGTGACTTTGGGCAAGTCACTTAACTTCTCTGGGCCTCAGTTCCCTCATCTGTAAAACGTGGATTAAGACTGTGAGCCCCCTGTGGGACAACCTGATCACCTTGTAACCTCCCCAGCGCTTAGAACAGTGCTTTGCACATAGTAAGCGCTTAATAAATGCCATTATTATTATTATTATTATTTATCTCGTCCCATCCTCTAGCCCTCCTGGTGGAATCCTGGGCGAGTCACGGCAGCTGGAGGAGTCTCCTCCATCTCAGCTGTTTGGCAGAGATGGAGGCAGGGGAATGGCTCTGCCACATGTCTGCTGGCAAATCACTTCACTTCTCTGTGCCTCAGTTACCTGAGCTATAAAATGGGGATTAAGACTGTGAGCCCCTTGTGGGATGGGGACTGTGTCCAGTCTTATTAGCTCATATATACCCCAGCAATTTGTACACTGTCTGGCACATAATAAGCACTCAACAAATTCCATAAAAAGGGCAGTTTTAGCTGCTCTCTCTCCTGCTGTTACTGCTGCTGTGTGCTGTGTGTGCATATGTGTTTTGTGTTCAGCCCACACCAAGAAATGAGTTTGACATGCCTTCTCTAGAGTATAGGCATGCTTTAACTTTTTTGTTAAATGTGGTAGCCCAGAGTAATTCATTTGGAGTTTTATCAGCCTTTCAGATGTAATGAGTACCACAGTTTTTCAGTCTATGGGATTTCCTCCAAGTGTTAAAAATTACCGAATAAAATTTCAAGTGTTGACAAAGTCTCATCAACGAAGGAGTATATCTGAAGAGGCCATGCAGAGGTAGAAGCAAAGCAGAGGGCTCCTTGATTTATTGCATCAGAAGTCTAGAATCTAAACTCATTGTGGACAGGGAATGTGTATACAAACTCTGTTGTATTGCGCTCTCCCAAGCACTTAGTACAGTGCTCTGCACATGGCAAGTGCTCAATAAATAACATTGGTGATGATGATGATCAAGTCAGCATCACTTGCCATTAATTTTCAGAATACAAAAGGCCAATTTTCAACCAGTTTACCCTGAACTCCTGTTCAGGGCATACTTCTTCTGGTAATTTCAAAACCACATTTGTGCTCCCAGATTATGTAATTAGGTACTCTCTGTTGAATTTGTCCTTGCAAAGACATGGCTGCATGTGCAGTTTGGCAAGTCCAAATTAGAAGTCCAATTTGATGGGCAAGAATCTTGGTCAAAAACAAAAATGAGAAATAAAGACATTTTCAGTTTAGAAAGACATGCTAGTACATTTTAATTAAATAATGCTTCACCCTTAGTGCTTTGGCATTAACCTTCAGTTTCATACTCCTTAATGCTACCTCTGTTCCTAACTAGGGGGAGGATTTGTTAAATGCTGTTTTTATTTCTAACCAAGTATTCTGAGTGGGGATGATTGAATAGCCTTGGATATTTGCTTTTCTGAGGTTAGTAGGCCACCCATCACTTGTTTTTTCTTCTTATTTAAAAGATGAACATTTAACTAATTGAACAAACATTCCGACCTGGTCAAATGCACAGCCTCATTGTTGTTCGGTTGAATGGGATGCATTTTCTCTTATTCCCTGTCTATTTCCCAACACTCAGAAACAAAATGGTAGGTCAGTGTTGTTGAGCATTTGTCTAGGCAAAGGTTGAGAGCAGAGTCAGGCCTTAAAAAATTGTTTAGATACGTCCAATGTTACCATTTTCAAAGTCCAAAATAGTTATTCTTAACATCTTAAGGAAGCTTCCTCAGGGAAGAGGCAAACAATTGAATTTATTGAGCACTTACTGTGTACAGAGCACTGTACTAAGCACTTGGGAGAGTACAGTGTAGCAGAGTTGGTAGAAATATCCCCCGCCTACAACATGCTTACAGTCTAGAGGAAAATGCTGAAGGAGCTTGCTGCAACACCAGTTTCTGCATATAACAAAACAATGTGGGAGGCAGTGTTGCTCATAAAGCTTATCTGATCATCATTAAAGACTAAGCCAAGCATTTTGCCACACATAGTCTTCTGCCATCTAATTTAATTGGAACTGTCTCCCTGCCAAGATTTTTAGTTAGCACTATATTGTTAATGAAATTAAAGAGAAAACGTGATGTCTACAGAGTTGTGTGTGTCACACTTCGGGAAAGATTAATGACAGACAGACTTTTATGTTTCTTCTGACTGCATTACAATAGGAGAGGGGATTTCCCCCCCCACACACATACACCATTTTCTATTGCAACTACACTGGAGAAGTTTGTCCAAATGACTAGGTCCATTCAGTGGCTACATTGCCTTGCTAATTTGCATTTAAAAGAATAAAAGTCAACCTCAAATTGTCATTGTATTGCAAGAAAAAAGAATCCCATGCCACCATTTAATAATGGCAAAACTCTTAGCAAAACCTAATTAGGAGTATTCTAAGGGCTCAGGAGTGGAGATTACTTCTTTTAATTACTGACGCTAGCCTAAGGAAAGTTGTGTTTATAGGACTATCTAAATAAAGTACTTTTGTTTTTGTTTTTTAAAGTACAGTTTTCTGTACTTCCCAAGCGCTTAGTAGAGTGCTCTGCACACAGTAAGCACTCAATAAGTCCGATTGAATGAATGAATGAAAGGCTCAACAGAACTGAATTTCCTCACTAAACAGAACTACCAGTTTGTTAGATCTCCTCTGCTAGTGTTTGACTTACCTATTTGTTTGATGTCTTCTCTTTAAATCTTTCTGTTTCTCTGAGTTTTGCTTGCTAAGTACCAATAGGAACCACTGTCAGTAGAATATGCATTTCTTGATTCTAGTGTTTTAACTCTGAATTCAGAAAGGGGAAAATAAATTGGGCAAAAATTGTTGTTCAGTAACCTGAAGGTTGTTTGGGTTTTTTTAAGTCTTGTTAAGTTTGAGAGTAAACAGCATTACTCACAGGTTAAAATAAGAGTTGGCTCTCTTTCACTGGTTACATTCCTAAAGAACACTGCATTAAGGAGAAATCACATTATAGTGCTTGTGCTATGTCTGACACCATGTATATGTGCCAAATTGTTTATTCTGACACAATATCACAGTGTATCCAAGCATGTACTTGTTGCTGGAAGAACATTTTCTCCTTCCACAATAGTGTTGCAAGTCAAAATGCATAATGAAAAATAGTGATATTTATTTGAATCATTCCAGGAAAACATCAACTTCTGCATGCATTTATCTAGATATTTCATGTGTTAACACATGTCTACTCCATTTCCCTTTATTATTTCCACTACCTTAAATTTTTCTTAATGTCTATCTCCCCCTCCAGCCTGCAAGCTACTTGTTGGCAGGGATTATGTCTACCAACTCTGGTGTATTGTACTCTCCCAAGTGCTTAGTTTCATGCTCTGTACACAGTAAGTGCTTAATAAATACCATTGATTGATTGGTTGATGTGTTGGAGGTGGGAATATCATAGGCCTAAACAATTCAGGTGATTGCTTCAGTTCCCTATTTTACAGGCTCAAGAGATTCTTTGGTGATCATTAGACCTGCCCCAAGCACCCTTTCATTATTAGCTAAGGAAACTTTTCATAGTACAATTTTTGCATAATTTACTTATTGGTCATTTATGTGCTGGCAAAAAGTACATGGTTGGAAAAAACTCCAGTGAATATGGAACTTTCTGTTTAGGTAAAATAGATCATGGACTAAAAACTATTGTTTTCTCTAAGTTTTGTCTTTGTAGAAAGTCTCATGAACTAAAACTATTGGGTGTTCTCTAAGTTTTGTCTTTGTAGAAAGTCCTGTATTCAGGGAATATCGTACATTTTTGGCTTTTCAAATATTCTTGCTTTCTCCTCAGTAAAATAGTCTGACAGAACCTGGATTTTGTAAGAGCAGGACCTGTAGGTCTGCCATTCTGTGGCCACCTTTTGAGTGGGGTTCCCAGGTTTTCGTGAGTTTTCACTTGTCTGCAGGGTCATGGTTTCTCCTTAGTGAATTTTCATCTTTCCATCCCATCTTCTGCCATCTCTGTCCTCCCACTCCCAGAGAACTTGGGTCCTTATCCAAAGCTGCTTCTTTAACCATGGGATAATGCCCTAGTTGGTCCCAATCCCACAATGACCATTTACCTTGGAATCAGTAAACTCTTTAGAGGTAGAAGGCAAATGCTCTTTCTGGCTTGCTAGATTAAAATAAACACTAATGTGACATGAAAATTTTTTTTTAATTAAAAAAAGGTAAATTTCCACTCTGGCAATGAAAATAACTGGGATGTTGGTTTAGAAGGACCTCTCAAAAACCTGGGAATTTATGAATTATTTTAATTACAGGGGGGTACCTACCTTCTGGCATCGTGTTCTATCCAGTCAGATGCACATTGTCAGAAAAACGATACCTAATTTTACCGTGTTCATTCATTCAATTGTATTTATTGAGCGCTTACTTTGTGCTAAGCACTTTAGTATTTTGTACTAAGCGCTTGGGAAGTACAAGCTGGCAACATAATTCTATCTGAAATACAGGGTAAAACATATATTTTAGCAAAAAACATGTACTTCCATTTATTTTTGCTTTACCTAACAAAATAAAAAAAAATCAGCAAAAGCAAAGTCAATTAAATAAACCGCTTAAGGAATTTAAAACGTAAGAACACGACCAGTGCTATTACTGGCTCAGACCAACCAGACTGGTGTCTTCGACAACGGCAAAGTCTGTACCATCTAATCTTCCTAACTTTTACCTCTACATTCCAAACTTTTCCTTTTAGTCGCCTGTTATGGACTGTTCATCCATAAGTTTCTCCAAAGCCCCCTTGAATCCACTGACATTTTCTTCCAACACAACTTTCTGTGCACAAATTCTATATGCTTACCCCACACCCCCAGGTAAAAAAAGTGTGTCCCTTTGTTGATTTTTAATCTCCCTGCCCTCAAGCTTTAGTGGATGCCCCTTCATCCTGTTGCAAGATATAGGAATGGCAATTCTACACTGCAATCTGATCACAGTCTTTATGATTTTGTAGAATTCAGTCCTGTTGCCTCTCAGATATCATCTTCCCAGAGAGAAAAATCCTAACTCTTGCAGTCTATCCCGATAAAGACGCTTCCCCATTCTCCTGAACATCTTGATTACCCTTCTCTGTACTTTTATACCTTCTTTGTACTCTACTATATACCTTTTAAGTATCAATAATTAGCACTGTTTATGGTATTTGATAAGTACTTACTAAGTGGCAGGCAGTTGCTAAGCACTGGGATAGGTACAAGCTAATCAGGTCAGACACAGTCCAGGTCTGAATCTCCATTTTCCAGTTAAGGTAACTGAGGCCCAGAGAGGTGAATTGACTTGCCCAAGGCCTCACAGCAAACAAGTGGCAGAGTCAGGATTAGAACCCAGGTCTTTCTGACTCCCAGGCTCAATCTCTATCCACTAGGCCACTCTACTTCTCTGTATACTGCATTCCAGGTGCCGGTGCATTATGATTTTATATAATGATGAAACTTTGCCTTTTGTTCAGATTTTTATTCTCTTTCTGATGTTGCCCAACATTGGGTCAGTCTCTTTGCCTGCTGCTGGATATCAGGCAGAGATTTCTTTTCAGAGTCTGTGACCGATTAGCCCTAAGTCCATCATCATGTAGTTGTATTTTAGATTATTTTCCCCAGGTGCATTGCTTGCACTTGCTCACATTAAAACTCATCTGCTATTTTTCAGCCCACTCACTCAGTTCTTGAGGTCTTTCTGGAGTAAGATCTGGAAGAGATTTGCAGTCTTTGAGATTTTTACTGCACTCCCTCTTCCAGAAAATTTATGAAGATGCTAAACAAAACGAGTCCTAGCACATGTCCATGGGAGGCCACACTTCTTACACTTCTCCATGTTGAAAAGTGGTTGTTTGTTTCTACCCTCTGTTTTCCTACCTTCTAGCCACTTTCCTATTCCTTCTAGAATATTCCCTCCAATGATATGATTACTCAGGTTTTTTAAGAATCATAGATGAGAACACTGACAGAGGCTTTTGAAAATCCTGGGATATTGTGTCTACCGCTTGCCATAATAATAGCAATAATAATAATAATAATTATAATAATCATGGAATTTGTTAAAGTACTTACAATGTTCCAGGCACTGTACAAAGCACTGGGGTAGATACAAGATAATCTGGTTGGACATAGCCCATGTCCCACATGAGGCTCACAATCTTAATCCCCATTTTCCAGATGAGGTGATTGAGGCACAGAGAAGTGAAGTGACTTGTTCATGGTCACCCAGAAGACAAATGGCAGAGCTGGGATTAGAACCCAGTTCCTTCTGATTCCCAGTCCATGCTCTATCCACTAAGCTGCGCTACCTTCAATCCATATACTTGTTTGTTTCACTCTAGAACTCCAATAATTTATTGAGGCACTGCAATGTCACTGAGTTTTGCCCCACAATTAAGAGGGAGAGAGGCACTCACAAGTGCCCCTCCCTGAGCAAGTTTAATTAAGCAGCTACCAAATGCCTTATGGGGTATCAACTTAGATCACAGGCAAACCAGCCATTCAGAGGGAAAGATTGGGAAGGAGGAAGTGGGTTCAGATAACTGGGGAAGAAGACCTCCAGCCATTTTGGAGAGGGAGGGGTTTTTATGGTATTTGTTAAGCACTTACTATGTTCCAGGGTCTGTTCTACGCACTGGGGTAGATTCAAGGTAATCAGATTGGGTATCTTCCATGTCCTACATGTCTCACATTGTTCCCCCCTTTTAACAGATGAGGTATCTGAGGCACAAGGAAGTTAAGTAAGTTCCCCAAGGTCACTCAGCAGGCAAGTGGTGGAGCCAGGATAAGGGCCCATGTCCTTCTGACTACCAGCCCAGGATAAGAGCCCACGTCCTTCTGACTTCCAGCCCATGCTATTTGGAGTTGGGGTCATGCTCCTGGAAGGTTAGAAGACCTGAAATGTTTAGAGATCCAGAAATTAGGACTCCAGAGGAGCAAGGTTCCTGACCCTGAGTGGGAGAAATGGCAGAGAAACCCTGGTATCGAGGGAAGCAGTATGGCACAGTGGAAAGAGCACGGGCTTTGGAGTCAGAGGTCATGGATTCCAATCCAGGCTCTGCCAATTGTCAGCTGTGTGACTTTGGGCAAGTCACTTAACTCTCTGTGCCTCAGTTACCTCATCTGTAAAATGAGGATTAAGACTGTGATCCCCTGTGGGACAACCTGATCACCTTGCAACCTCCCCAGTGCTTACAACAGTGCTTTGCACATAGGAAGTGCTTAATAAATGCCATCATTATTATCCAAGGGTGAGAGGATGAGACTGGAATTTCAGACACACTAAGAGAAGAAGGGAAATGACCAGAGGAAAGAGAATTGAAGGATGCCTACAAGTAGAGAGGGTTCTGGGTGGGGAAAAGTGATAAAGATAGGGAAAGGTGGTTTGGATCACAATTCGGTTTATGTTTTACCCGACTAATGTGCTAAGAATACTTGCAGAAAGGGTATGTGTTTTTAATAAATATAAAAACATTTCTAGAGCTCTGATGCTGGTGTTTGCCTGCTGTACAGGCTGGAGGAGAAGCTCCAGGTGCTGAGGAGTTGTGTAGATTTGGGAAGCAAAGGGGAAGGGTGGGAGTCCTTTTTCTCTGACTTTCTTGGAGCCATCTCTTGGATGGGGGAATGGTAGGCTAGATACCATCTGATCTCCTTGATTTTGGAGAAATTCCTACTCGTCCTAGGAAGGGAAGAACTGGAGGGCTGTATTACCCTTCAGAGGCTAACGGTGGTCTGGGCACTCCTAAAGTGATTCCAGATGATATTTTGGCTGAGATTTAGGACTGAATACCCTCAGAAACATCACAGGCACAATTTTCCTTAGAGAAACGCTGTTGCCTGTACATAATAGGAGAAATGATTGATTCTACCCAACTGTCAAGTTAAGAAGTGAGACATTCTGGTCCATAATTCCCAGAATTACCATGAACTTTTTCTCTTAATGGTGTTACACTGGCTCTATGCCAGTGCTTCAATAGAGTGGCTGTTTGTAATGATAGGTTCATTATTTCACCAGGAGTTCCTCAACTTCCCCTCCACATCTTCCAGAGGTCTTGGGCAGATTCCATCTGGTCCCATTAATATTTTCATTTGGTCTAAAACATCCTTGGGTCCCCACAGTGTGAGTCACTGAGTCTGACCTGCCTGCTACCAAAAACAGTTTGGGCACAGGAATCTCTTTAATGTCTCCAGTAAAGACTGAACTAGAGAATTGGGTTGTAATCTCCTTTTTATAGTGTTTGTTAAGCGTTTAATATGTGCCAGGCACTGTTCTAAACAGTGGGGTAGAAAAGAGCTAATCAAAATGGAAACAGTTCATGACCCACAGGGCTCACAGTCTTAATCCCTATTGTACGTCATTGTGGTCAGGGAATGTCACTGTTTGAAGTATTGTACTTTCCCAAGCACTTAGTAAAGTTCTCTGCACACAGTAAGGGCCTAATAAATTCGATTGAATAAATGAACTGTACAGATGAGGGAACTGAAGCACAAAAAAGTAAAGTGATTTGCCCACAGTCACACAGCAGACAACTGCCAGAGCAGGGATTATTACTTCTGTCCTTCTGGTTCCCAGGACCGTGCTCTAACCACTAGACCACGCTGCTTCCCAGCCCACTATGGTTTAACCTCTATAGTTCTCTCTCTCAAATGCTTAGTATGCTCAGTTCTGCCATAACGTGTGTTTTGATTATGTGCTTTGGATAGAATACTGTTAGGGGATTAAAGATGTTCTTCTGACAGAGCAGTTCTTACACATCAGTTAAGGCATGCAAACTATGACACTATTCTGTAGAGCCATGCTGGAAAATGCAGCCAAAGATCTGGATGCAGGTGCTAGAATTCACTTCTGCACCTCAGGGAAGCAATTCCATCTCAACAGACTTCAAACATCATTCCAAGTCCTTGAGGCAGACTATCACGAATTGCTGAATTCAAACACTCAAGAGGCCTGGAGGAACACGCCCAAAAAGACAGGCAAACCAATTCATTGCATTGGCCAGATGTTGAGTCAAACATAAATCTAAAGAAAAATGCAGACATGCAAATCAACCTACATTAGGAAAGCCCTTTATGCAACCAAACACTTGCATTGGAACACGAGCAGAAAGAGTCACAGAATTCTAATACCTAAGGTAGAAAGCTGAATCAAGAAAACCTGCACATTTTGGGGGTCAGTGAAACAGAGTGTGGTGTCAGCAAGGAATCAAACTCCAGATCAAACTGAAATTCTACAGAGCTGTAGAGCAGTCCTACCTTCTTTATTTATGGCTGCGGAACCTGCATTTCCCCCCATTCACCAGTACCTGATTCCTCAGGCAGTTCCATCAGTATCATTTAAAGTCTGTATTCAACATCAAATGGCAAGATAGAATCACAAACAATGAAGTTCTGGAGGTAATTCAATCTCCCAGCATAGAAGTCATTTTTCCTTTTTTTAATGGTATTTGTTAAGCACTTACTACGTGCGAGGCAATGTACTAAGCTCAAGGGCAGATACAAGATAATCAGGTTGGACAACATCTATGCCCCAAGTGGGGCTCACAGTCTAAATCACATTTTACAGATCAGACAACTGAGGCCAGGGAAGTTAAGTGAGTCACCCAAGGTCACACAGCAGACAAATGGCAAATCTGGGATTAGAACCCAGATCCTCTAACTCTCAGGCCTGTGATCTTTCCACTAGTCACGCTACCTCTCACTTGAACAGAACTATGTTGGTTGGGTCACATGAAAAGAATGAATGACAGCAGGAGACTAGTACAGTGGTTCTATGGAAAGATGAAAGAAGGAAGCGAAAGCAAGAAAGACAGAGGGAAATGTTGAAAAGACACGGTAAAGTAAAGCCCTCAGACAATGCTGCATCTCTGCATGTCATTCATTCAATCATATTTATTGAGCACTTACTGTGTGCAGAGCACTGAACTAAGTGCTTGGAAAGTACAATTCAGCAACAGAGATAATCCGTACCCAACAATGGGCTCACAGTTGCCAAGGATAGACCGGCATGGTGCATGGCTAACAAGAAACCAGTGGTTCTTTTTGACCAAAAGTTTCATAAGGAAAGAGAAAGAAGGTAGCAAAAGCAAGTACCAAGAACTGCAAAAATCAAACCATAATAATAATAATTGTGGTATTCATTACATGCTTACTATTATTTAAGTACTGGGGTGGATGCAAGCAAATGGGTTGGACACAGTCCCTGTCCCACAGGGGGCTCACAGTCTCAATTCCCATTTTACAGATGAGGAAACTGAGGCACAGAGAAGTAAAGTGACTTGTCCAAGGTCACCCAGCATGCGAGTGGAAGAGCAGGATTAGAACCCATGACCTTTTGACTCCCAGGCCAATGCTCTATCCAATATGCCATGTTGCTTCTCCAAGGGACAGCCTTTTTGAACACAAAATGTGGCCAGGACTGTGGATCCCCCATTGGCTTTTTCAATCACATACACACTTGTATGTGAATTTCATCATCAGTGGGGGCTTTTCTGAATACAGAGGACAACTAAGATATATTTATAGTATATAAATAAAAATATAATTATCCACATACAACTATATGTTTATATACTATAGCATGACCTCTACTTAATGTTATTTAATTTCAAATATGATCTCTACCTAGAATGCATAATGCTCTTTACCCAGTAGGTTCCCCGATACATATGATTAATTAATTGATCTTCTTGGCTATTCCCTCTTCATCCCTAAGGACACCTTATATCATAAATCTAGACTGTGAGCCCACTGTTGGGTAGGGACCGTCTCTATATGTTGCCAATTTGTACTTCCCAAGCGCTTAGTACAGTGCTCTGCACACAGTAGGTGCTCAATAAATACGATTGAATGAATTAATAAATCTTCTAGGGGCCCTGCTGATTTCTTAACTAGCTTTTGGAATATTTGAAGAACTTTGACTGGTTAAGTTTGACATCCCTTGCCAGGTGCTCTTTAAACTCCTTTTTGTTCATTCTTGTCATATCTTGTCATTCTTCATGAACTTCCCTGTTCACCTCATTTAGGAGAGTTTTAGACTGTAAGCTTATTATAACTTGTACTTCCAAAGCGCTTAGTACAGTGCTCTGCACACAGTAAGTGCTCAATAAATATGATTGATTGATTGATTATGGGCAGGTAACACATCTGCTACTTCTGTTGTACTGTACTCTCCCAGGCGCTTAGAACAGTGCTCTGCATACACTAAGCACTCAGTAAATATTATTGATTGATTGATTTAAAAATGACCCTTTTCTCTTTCACTTGCTGGCTAGCCATGCATGGTTTTGGCTTGTCGGCTGCTGTTTTTATTTGGTGGCATCCATTTCACCTGGTTCTGCAAGGTGGTGTTTTTTTTTTTTTTAACACCCTATAGCAGGAATCAGAAACGTGTCTTGAGAGCAACACATGGCTCTTCATAGAATCGAATTTCTCCCTTGAGACAAGGTGCCTACCTGCCAGACTTGTCACCGTGAGACTAGGTGCTAAGGAGAGTACAATATAACAGAGTTGGTAGACATGTCCTGTGCCCATAGTGAGCTTATAGTCTAGAGGGGTAAATCTTCCAGTAAGTTCTCTTTTAGCTACTCGTTTCAGCTTCTTCATAACAAAGAAATTCATTTCATCATAGTATCCTATCCTAAAATGAAATACCATTAGGCTGGTATTTTGGAGCCTTCTCCTCCAAGCAAGAATGTTACAATTTGCTGAAATTGAGATCACTATTGAATAATGACTCTCTTACATTTATCTCCTGGAACAGATCTTGCCCACAATCTAGGATTTAATCTAATACATTATCTTTCATTTTTGGTTCTACACCTTGCTGTTCCAGAAAAGTCATCTGTCCTCTCCAAAAACTTCATATAAGTTCCAGATAGATATAGCCAAACTGCGTGAAAGTAAATGACAATTCCAGCTATTACTACCTGTCAATTGTTTTCTTTCCTTCCTCATCCTGGTCAAGTTGTTTTAGGTCCCTCCTACTGTGATACATTTGTTTGGTTAACTTTTTTTTTAATGGTATTAGCTAAGTGTTTACTACATGCCAGGCACTGAACTAAGCACTAGGTAGATTTAAGTTAATCAGGTTGGACACAGTCCATGTCCCGCATGGGGTTCAATGGGGCTTAATCCCCATTTTACAGGTGAATATGACTTGGCCAAGTTCAAGATCTGTGAAGTGGTGGAGTTAGGATCAGAACCCAGGTCCTCTGATTCCCAGGCTCTTGCTCTTTCCACTAGGCCTTAGTGCTCTTTCTGAAAGAGATTCCAGCATTCTCTTTTTACTGCTGAGATTTTTCTAATAATACTACTGTTCGTTCATCATATACTCTGGCACCCTCCTGATACCCCACGTGGTTATCTGTATAAATCCTGTAGAGCGTAGCACAGCAATTCTGAAATCTGCTGATTATCTTCTCACCACCAAATCTCAACAGATGTCCTTAATGGCAAGGTTCTCACTAACTGCCAAAAATACACTTCCCATTTTATATTTTAAGCTCCTAGCATTAGCAGAGAAGCATTTGTATATTTTGGCTTTTAATTTTTTGTTTCGTCTTGTTTTGCCCATTTCCACATCTGCCTCATTGGATGAGCCGTCTAATCTACCCTTCTCCTCCTTCTTCTCTATCCTTCTCCTTTTCTTCTTCCTTCTCTAACTCCTTCTCCTTCTACTCCTCAAATGCCCTGCTTGATCTCCGGAAACTCCTCTAGCATTCCCCAACCTTCAGGCATAAGAGAGTAATCTAAGTCAGCATGTGATAACATCAGGGAGCTCTGTCTGGGCTTTTATCCTATATCTACTATTCTCCCTGTGGGACTTTTAAACCTCTCCAAGAGTAGAGAACTTGCTTTTGGGGCCTTTTCAGTATCAGCTCTGTGAATGCTGCTGTTCTTTAGTCAAATGTGGCACTACTCTTGATGTTGCTAAACCTGTGTTAGGGTGCTCAACAACTACTCATTGGTAATCAATTAATGGTATTTATTGAGTGCTTACTGTGTGCAGAGCACTGTACTAAGCACTTGGGAGAGTACGATACAACAGATGACATTATGACTGTGTCCAGATGCTACTTTTGGTGGCATGAAAAAAGATCACAAATGGACTAATGATCCTTCAAATGATCTGAACATTAGAACTCTCAAACTTCAAGAATGAGGAACAAAATTTAGATTTATCTCTCCTGCAATCCTAATTCCTCACACCAGTGGCCATCTAGGAGGATAGGCTTTTCCATTACAGAGGTCAACATCTGGGCCCCTTCCCTTTCCAATTAATATTTCTAATGCTACCTCTAATCTTAACTTTCCTACTTTTCTAAGATTGATGTTATGAACTTTCCCGGGATTAATTTCTTACCGGACAACTAGATACATATGTCAGTTATTGGCCAATTGGCAACCATTAAATGGGAAAATAATGACATTCTTTGCAAGTAAAAGTCCTTCCTTCAACCCAAGCAGCATAGAAGCAAATTTCAGAGTATCACTTTGGGTACCTCAGCAGTGCACAGTAGCACTAACAAGTCACATTTTAAAGGAGACCTCCTCATCTTGAGAAAGCTTGTTTTGCCCCTGAGGGCTCACATTCCATTCACTGTGGATGGATTATCTTTATGAATTTTTAAGTAGTTGAAGCTTCAGTAGGTTATTTTCGGATTAGATTTAATTTACTGGAGTGAAATGGCTCCATTTTTTAAGAACATCTGAAGTGTTTGTAGTTGTAGCCCAAATTAGAATTATAGGACTTGAAGGGATTGTGAGGCAATATCTAGTCCTTTCTGCCTAATCATCCAACACATTAGGTGGCTGCCCTGTTCTTACAGTAATACTCAAGGGAAAGGGATTTAAATCTTCCCTTAGTCATTTTCATTCTGGCACCAAGCTTTCTGTTCAAAAATATTTTCCTTTTGTGCAACTCAAATTTCTCCTCAGGCTAAATAATCCCAGTTCCCTGAGAACTTCTGGGTCTCATTTTCTAACTCCTTTCTTGTTTTTACAGCTCTTTTCTCATCTCCTCCCAGTCCCTTCAAACCAAGTATAACCTTGCAGTTCCATGTACTTCACATTCCAGGCTCCCACGTCCTAAATAATAGCATCATCAAGAAACATGTACTGAGCTCTGTTTGTGTTCTCAGGGTGTTGTCAGGCTAAGGAAGCATGGCCTGACCCTAAGGGAAATTTCAACCTAAAGTGACCTGAAACAAAAGTTGTTGTGTCATCTGCAAAAACATGAAGTTAAGAAGACTCAATCATTCAATTCAGCCAAGAGTATTTATTGAGTGCTATTGCATGCAGAGCACTGTACTAGGTGCTTACACTATGCAGAGCACTGTGCAAGGCATCTTCTAGGATACTAATACTATACAATCGAAGTAAAAGGTCTGAAGTAAAAGATAAAAGGAGATTATGCACACAGGGAAATGTATAGCTAATATTTATACTTCTGAATAGATTAGGTTAGAGTCAGTGATGTAAACAGCATGGCTCAGTGGAAAGAGCACGGGCTTTGGAGTCAGAGGTCATGGGTTCAAATCCCGGCTCCATCAATTGCCAGCTGGGTGACTTTGGGCAAGTCACTTAACTTCTCTGTGCCTCAGTTCCCTCATCTGTAAAATGGGGATTAAGACTGTGAGCCCCACGTGGGACAACCTGATTACCTTGTAACCTCCCCAGCGCTTAGAACAGTGCTTTGCACATAGTAAGCACTTAATAAATGCTATTATTATTATTATTATTATTATTATTATTATTATTATTATTTGACTGAGTCCTATGTAGGAAAGAAATTGGTTTCTATCTAATTATACTGCTAACCCAGCACTTAACACAGTGCTTGGCCCACAATAAATGCTTTACGAACACCACAGATATTATTGTTATCACTGGTATTGGCCACATACCGGAAAGCACTTTAGGTGAGATTTTGATTTTTAAGAAGCCAAGTTTAGCCAAAGGGAAGTAAAGTGTTTCATGCAAGTGAAACAGTCTAAGTGGGAAAGGAATGTAGATGCTGTTAGTGAGAACACTGACCTGCCTGCATGAAGAAGAGTAGAAGAGTTGAGGCCCCTGAGTTGGGAAAGGTCAGCTCACTGAAAACTGAGAAACCCCAAATCAGAAATGTGCTCTGGATCTAGAAGGGCATCAGCAGCAGGTTCTGTGGAGAGGAGGGCCAGGAGCAAAATGGCACTCGATGGGGAAAAGTTTGAGGAACGAGTATTTAAAGGTGGGTTTTAGGCTCAAGGTTGTTACTGGGTGGACCAGCCAAGGGGAAGGAAAAAGTGAGAGGGGACAGGGCTGTCAAATTCAGGGCAGAGAGTAATGAGAGACACCTGGCAGTGTTTCAGAGGTAATAGTGACAAGGATGGGAGGAGGATTGGATGTGAGGAAGGAAAGGTCAGAGTGGAATATAATAATACTCTAAGGTTTTGAGCAGCCCAGAAGGATGACAGAATGGGGGAGTAGTTATATGTGACGAGGAAAGTCTCTTCAGCTGACACCTATTCATCCTGAGATTCATTGTGACACTGTAGGCTTTATGACTTGCATATGGCAGACTTTCTTCACTTTGTTGTCAGTAGTTTTCTTTTCTTTTAACATTATTTGGTATATTTTTTTCATACACCAACTTGTTAGGATCAATTTGGACCTTAATCCCATTCTCAAGGATGTTAGCCACTCTCTCAGGCATTGATGGGACTGCTGGCTTGGGGAATCACTATTTTAGCAAGTTTTTGATAAAAGAAAGTACATATTTTCCAGTCCAGGGCCCACAGGCTTCCAACTGGGACTTGGGATCTTCAATTATCACTCTTGAATGTGAATCTTTCAACCAGTTGGGCATCTAAAAGGAGAGGCGTGTAGACCTCACTTACCCTGCTGGTTAATTCTGTTATGGTGGATAGATTATAAAGCTTTTTCAGAGGGCTTCTCAGCACCATCATTATTAGTATTTATGGAGCCCCTACTTGGGGTAAAGCAAAGTACCCAGTGCTTGGGAGCGTATAATAAAAGTTGAAGTTGTCATCCATGCCCTTGAGGCATTTATGATCTAATGGGAAAGGCCAGAATTGTCTTTTGGGCATCAAATAAAGTTAGATTGTTCCAAAAAACGTGTTTGATTATTTCATGGTAAATATGTTCTCCCAGGAATTTGCCAATTGATTATTTATTCCAGGAACAGAAATTGGACTATGTGAAAAAATCAATTAGTCAATCAATATTATTTATGGACCACCTTCTGAGTGCAGAGCACCCAAGTGCATAATAATAATAATAATAATAATAATAATAATAATGGCATTTGTTAAGCCCTTTCTATGTGCAAAGCACTGTTCTAAGCGCTGTGGAGGTTACATGGTGATCAGGTTGTCCCATGTGAGGCTCACAGTCTCAATCCCCATTTTACAGATGAGGTAACTGAGGCACAGAGAAGTTAAGTAACTTGCCCAAGGTCACACAGCTGACAGTTGGAGGAACCAGGATTAGAACCCATGACCTCTGACTCCCAAGCCCGTGCTCTTTCCACTGAGCCACGTGTGCTTCTAAGTGCACTGAAGAGTACAACAGAAGCTTACATACTCATTCCTTGCCATTAAGGAGATTACAGTATAAGAAAAACTTCATCTCTTTGCCTTTTTAATATTTGTCTCGTTTCAATTTCTGCTTTGGGTATTCAGAAGATTTCTGGAGCAAAACACTTTCCTCCGGGTTCAACTGAAATAATGGCCCTTTAGGAATTGATAGTTTAATTGTGTGAAAGTTGATGAAGAGGGAACCCTAAAAAGCCTTGGTAAGGTGAGCAAAGCAGATGGCTTCAGCTAATGCTAGTTGAAGGCTGATGGTTTACTTGTTCCTTTGGTCACATAGTTGATGATGTTATGGAATGATGAGGGGAGATAAGTAGTTGGACCTTGGCGTGTAAGGAATTTTAAGGACTTTAACTAGGGATCTACTGCTTCCTTAGAAAGAGGAAAATTAGTTATCTTAGTAATCAAGCACTTAATATGTGCCATCTTCCATGCAATAAACTTGAGCCTTCACTCTCAACTTTCTCCCATGCCACTGCTGCCCAGCACAAGTGAGTTTTGACTTGTAGCAGGTTGTTTTCCACTCACTAGCCACTGGCCAAGATAGGAATGGAATGGACAGGCCTCTGCTTGACTCTCCCTCCCGTAGCTGTGACTGGTAGAGTACTGGAAACTCTCCAGATGTGATCCTGAGAGGGGCCAAGAGCCCGTACTCTTTGGTCAATACAGGCTGATGCCAATACTGGCCAGTGCAAAGAGTTTGCCAGAGTACCAGGGAAGATCATTTCATTGCTTTGGGTCTTGGTAATAATAATAATAATAATGATAATAATAATACATTCGTTTAGTGTCTATGTGCCAAGGACTGTACTAGGTGCTGGGGTAGAAACAAGAAAATCAGGTCCCACATGGGGCTCACAGTCTAAGTAAGAGGGACACCAGGCACTGAATCCCCATTTTGAAGATGAGGAAACCAAGGCACAAAGAAGTTAGAACACGTGCCCAAAGTCTCACATCAGTTAGTAGTGGAGTTGGGATTAGAACCCAGGTCCTCTGACTCCCAGGCCATACTCTTTCCACTAAACCACACTGTTTCCTAAGATGATAAAGCCTTGTTTCTTTCTGATTCCTTTTTAGGGGCCAGTTGAGGCCCATGCATATTATTGTTCACCTAATTAATGGCTATTCCCTTCAGGAAGTCCCTGCTCTAGGCTGTTCCTTCCAGATTGTCCTCTTTATCCAGTGGAAAGTGATTCAATTAGAGGGGAGCAGCTAGCCCCCAAGTGGCTTTTCACCTACTTCTCCCCTCCCTCCCACTTTAGATACTAAGGAGTCCTTAAATCAGAATCAGTTCTGGAGCAAACTCCAGTGACTTGAGAGAATTCCCAGGGCTTCAGTGTTTTTAAATGTAAACTTGAAGTTCAAAATTCCTTTTCCTTGTTACCTGGTGAGTAATAAACCAGAATTGTTTTTAAGCATGTATAATGTGCACAGCATTAATCTGAGCACCTGTTGCTCAGAAAGCACTATGGAAGCATACAATAGAATTAAAAGGCACAGTCCCCACCCTTGGGGATCTAACAATCTCAAGACTTTGGGGAGTATGTTTTCCTAGCATCCCTGTGAGTTAGGGAAGGGGCAGGAATGATCTTGGCTGAAAAGGCAGGTGACTGAGAGGCTAAATCAAGATGACTAATAGGCTAAATCAGGAGTTAATCAATCAGTGGCATTTATTGAGCACTTGCTGTGTGCAGAGCACTGTACTAAGTGCTTGGGAGACTAAAATACAACAAAGTTGTTAGGCACATTTCCTCCCCACAAGAAGCTTAGAGTTAGAGGGGACTAGTTTAGTTTAGTCTAGTCCAGTCACATCCAAAGAGGAGCCTGTTCCCTCTGATACCCAGATTCCAATGCACCAGACTTTATTCACAGTCAGTAGGCTCTCCTTAAGATCACAAATGTTCTTTACATTTACCCTAGAGGGCTGATTCTATTCCCAAATGATTTTAATTCCTGGAGAAGGATATAGGCTATTTTTAGGACTGGCTTCAGCTCCCAGTGGCCTTGGAGGAAGTTGGAAATGGGATTTGACACTCTTTCTGCTTTGGGGGTTTTGGCCCTGGACATCCCAAGAGTCTCTGCTATCTTTCTTCCTGTCATTTTGCTTTTGGCTACATTGAATCTCCCTCTCTTTCTCTTCCCGCTTTGCTCCCACCCCCTTCTCTCTGCCTTGCCTACCTAATGTTTTCAAAATAGGTTGGCTCAGATTTGTCTCTGATAATTTCATCAGTCTTTGAGGACTAGCAACAGTTACACTTGACCATTGGACAGGCTGTCTTATTATTGAGAAAAATGGATCTTTTGCTTGGCTAGCGGGTGACTTTCTATTTGTGAGCTCCCACATTAAATTGTAAATTAGTTGAGGGCAGAGAACGTGTATTTTAATTTTATTGTCTGTCCCAAAGTATTACTTAAATGCTCTACGCACAAAGGGAACTCCACTGATTGATTGATTGATGTCAGTGTGGGGTTAGTTTTCCTTCATTTGCTCTTCCAACCGATAACCCAAACCAGAGGGCTTTGGAACTCCTACTCTTTTATCTTCACACAGTCAAAATTCTGAGTAGGTCCTGTTTTCTCCATCCTTTCTACTTGCAAATAGAAGTCTCTTATGGTTTAACTCCAACCAGTTTACAGAGCTAGGTTCTGGTCCCTCGATTACCATAGAGATTACTAGAGCTGCTGAGAAGCAGGGTGGTTTAGTGGAAAGAGTGCAGACACAGGAGTGAGAAACCCTGGGTTCTAATTCTGACTCTGCTACATAGCTGCAGTGTGACCTCAGACAAGTCACTTAACTTCTCTGTGTCTCAGCTACGTCATCTGTAAAATAGAGATTCAATTCCTGTTTTCCCTCCTATTTCAACCATGGGACTTATGTACCCCAGGGATTAGCATAGTGCTTGGCTCATAGTAATCACTTACTATCACAATCATTACTAGTAGTATTAATTATAATTATTATTTTCATTATTATTAGAGTTTTTATTCTCCTCCCATGCACAGCTAGTTTGTGTAACTCTGAGGGGCGAACAAAAAGTTACAGTCTTGCATAGAGGTTCATCTACCCTCGAATGATAGTTGAAATATTATCTTTCTATTGTCTTAAAGCCACACTGCAGGCTGAGTTAAAATTGCTTCTAATGTGCGGCAGTCATATGATAAAAATTATGATTCTATTCATTAAGTTTTTACTATGTGCCAAGCACTGAGGTAGATGAGAGCTAATCATATCAGCCTTAGTAGCCATCTCAAATGGGGTTCACATTCTAAGTGGTAGATATAGCTTATTCCCATTAGCCATCTCAAATGGGGTTCACATTCTAAGTGGTAGAGAGATATAGCTTATTCCCATTTTACACATGAGGAATCCGAGGCACAGAGAGATTAAGTGACTGGCACAAGGCCACACAACAGGTATTGGCAGAGCTGGGGCTAGAATCCCTGTCTCCTGACTTCCCATTCCATGCTCTTTACTCTAGGCCTTGCTGCCTAGCCCTGAATAATCATATCTCTACAGCCACAACAAAGTGGGCAAATGAGGCAATCAATTCTCTGGGCAATTTTTTTTATCCTTCTTACCCCCAAATCCCAAAATGAAAATGCTTATCCGGATCATTCGGAAGAAAAATCAATTCTCTTTGGGAGTAAATCTCCTAGATAGTGCAATAATACAGCAACTAAGCATAGCTCTG
Source organism: Tachyglossus aculeatus (assembly GCF_015852505.1). NCBI lineage: Eukaryota > Metazoa > Chordata > Mammalia > Monotremata > Tachyglossidae > Tachyglossus > Tachyglossus aculeatus. The sequence goes on from NC_052068.1 coordinate 76,182,559, forward strand.
AGTGACTAGAGCTATCGATTCTGACTCTTTCTCTTCCCACTTTTGCATGACTGGTGGCAAGTCCTTTCTTTGCCCTTTTACTACCCTCATTTGTCAAAAGGGGATAATGATAAAGGCCTTAGGCCTATCTTTCCAAAAGGCTGCACCACATTTTTTTCCCCTCTTAGCCCTTTAGTTCCACTGAGCCTGGCCTGTGTAAAGTATTCGGTGTTTAGTGATCTTGTGGTCAGCATGGGTCTGGAGTCAGAAGGCCTGTGTTCTAGCCCCAGCTCTGCCCCTAGCCTACAGTGTGACCTTGAGAAAGTCACTTAACCTCTCTGTGCCCATTTCCTCATCTGTAAAATAGGGATTGTGATCCCTGCCTCTCCCAATCTCAGAGGCATGTGAAGAGGATAAAACGAGATGACATCAATCAATCATTCTTATTTATTGAGTGCTTCCTGTGTGCAGAGCACCTCGAGAGTACAATACAACAATAAAACAGACCCCTTCACTGCCCACAATGAGCTTACAGTCTAGAGGGAGAGACAGACATTACTATGAATAAATAAATTATGGATATATACAAAGGTGCTGTGGGATTTATGTGAAAACCCTCTAGAAAAATAAAAACACTCTTCATACTTAAGGTGCTATTAACAGAAACGAACATCTCTTGGGGTTTGGGAGGGGCCTTGATTTATGGAAAGATGAAAGCACTATTATGTGAAATGGTTTAATACTAATATTTGTTAGAAGAAAACAAAGGAACAAGAGACTATCCCTTTGAATACCACCTTTCTTCCAAAAACCTCCAGATGAGAAAGACTTGTTTCTTTCTGATTCTCTTTTGGGGGCCAGTTCATTCATTCATTCATTCAACTGTATTTATTGAGCGCTTACTGTGTGCAGAGCACTGTACTAAGCGCTTGGGAAGTACAAGTTGGCAACATATAGAGACGATCCCTACCCAGTTGAGGCCCATGCATATTATTGTTCACCCATTCATGGCTAGTCCCTTCAGGAAGTCCCTGCTCTAGGCTGTTCCTTCCAGATTGTCCTCTTTATCCAGTGGAAAGTGATTCAATTAGAGGAGAGCAGCTAGCCCCCAAGTGGCTTTTCACCCATTTCTCCCCTCCCTCCCACTTTAGATACTAAGGAGTCCTTAAATCAGAATCAGTTCTGGAGCAAACTCCAGTGACTTAAGATAATTTCCAGGGCTTTGGTGTTTTTAAATGAAAACTTGAAGTTCAAAATTCCTTTTCCTTGTTACCTGGTGAATTGCTAGGAAAACACTCTCCTGGGGTGATGGAGAGAAATCCTTTCCTCTCTCCAACCCCTGCTAGATCTTCTTCAAACTTCTAGCTGCTTGTAGTCAAAAGGGGTGGGGAGGGGAAGCAGCATGGCCTAGTGGCAAGAACACAGCCCTGGTAGTAAGAGGATCTGGGTTTTAACCCTGACTCTGCCACTTATCTGCTGGGTAACTTTGGGCAAGTCACTTAACTTCTCTATGCTTTGTTTACCTCATTTGTAAATTGGGGATTGAGAGTGTGAGCCCCATGTGGAACATAGACTGTGTCCAACCTGCAACTTGATTAGATTTTTCTACCCCAAAGCTTAGTACAGTACCTAGCATATAAGAAGCACTTAAAAAAAGATCTGGCCTTATTACATCTCAACACATCCTGCTTCAGAGCATTCATGCATAGGGCAGCATAACAAGGACAGACTGGAAGCATAGCTCTCCAGCCTTCATGGAAGAAGGGGGATAATGAGCAGAAATTCCAACTTTTCACTGTGAATGTGGAGTTGACAGGGGGCAGTGACTTAAGTGGAGATGGGTCCTAAAGGGAACAGGTGACAGATAGCTAAAATCAGTCAGAAAGCATCATTTTGGACTTCTGGGGCTCTGATTGGAAACTGTCAGGTCTTCTTGGAGAACTGGGATGAGCAAGGCTGGAGGTACAGCTTAAAAATCACCCCCATCACCTCCATGGAGTGGGCAGCTATTTTTAACGAGTAGAGACCTGCTCAGGTTCTATACTTACATTAGGCAGCAAGAATAATGTTTTTCAAATACAAATCTGATCGCAACACTCCCTTGATCAAAAACCTTCAGGATTCCCCATTTACACATATATTAAACTTACTCTTTTGATCATGGACATCAAAGCCCTCCGCCATCTGGCCTTGTGACCTTGGGCAAGTCGCTTAACCTCTTTCAGCCTGTTGCCTTCTCTCTAAAATGGAGATAATAACACTTGCTTCTCATGGCGTGGTGGATAGAGTATGGGCGTGGGAGTCAGGAGGTCATGAGTTCTAATTCTGCCTCCGCCACTTGTCTTCTTTGTGACCTTGGGCAAGTCACTTCACTTCTCTGTGCCTCAGTTACCTTATCTGTAAAATGGGGATCAAGACTGTGAGTCCCACAAAGGACAGGGATTGTTTTCAACCCAATTTGTTTCTATTCACCCCAGTGCTTAGTACAGTGCCTGGCACATAGTAAATGCTGAACAAATATCATAATTACTATTATTATTATTTCAGGGGTGTTAGGAGGATAAACTGATATGACAGATGTGAAAGTGCTTTGGAAGATATAAACAGTCTTCAAATTGAAGTTTTTATTATTATTATTATTGTTATTTTCACTACCATTATTATTCTGTTGCTTTGTTCGACCTATTGTTCTCCACACCTCACTCTCTCTCACCTTTGAGGTGGAATGCTTTCCTCTGTTAGCTTTACCTAACAGAGTCCCCTTTAAAGATTTACTAAAAGCCTTCATTCAGCCAGTCATCAGACAATCAATCAATGGTATTATTCCCCGAGTGCTTGCCGAGCACTGTACTAAGCACTTGGGAGAGTCCAGTACAATAAAGTCAGTAGATATAATCCCTGTCCCCAAGATGCTTGCACCCCACTTTAGTTATCTCACTGCTTATGTGCAACTCTGGAAACTTGTCTAGACATTGCTGTCACTGATTCTCTGATATAATCAGGTCTCTGTATTTATCTATTTCCCTTGTTAGATTCTGGTTGCATTTCCTCCCCCCATCCCTAGTCAAGTGCTTCACACAGATACTGTTGTGGATGGCATTGCTTTCAACCCCTTGCTATTCAGAAAACACATTTCACATTTAAGAATGACCTAACAATCTGCTGACTGCCCCAGACCCACATAAAATAGGATATGTTAACATTCTCGGTAATGGATATGACTGGCAGGAAGTATTAGCGCTCCAGTGAACTGGACTGAGCAACAAGTCAAAGTCAAATAATGAAATATATATAGTAGGTGGTGGCTACTGACTAGGTAGCTACTACTGAGTGTAGAAAAATATGGAATAGGATTAATCTCTGGGGGATTTAAGTTGGAAATGAAAGTCCCTACTGTTTTTTGCTACCAAATGAAGATAATGATTTCTCTCTTTCCATTCCTATCCCCATTCTTTACCACATGGAAGGTTGCTTTGCATGGGACTAATCTTGCTTCTACATTTCTAAACGGTGTTTGTTCTTTTATATAGTGTCCCCATTAGTGACATTTGTTGTAGATTGCAAGCTCCTAGAGGGCTGGGACTCTCTATGTTGAACTTGCTTTTTACAGCATTCTGCTCAAGTTTTGGTGCATGTGCTGACTTACTAAACCCTCTTTCATGATGATGCTATAATAATAATAATAATTATGGTATTTGTTAAATAATTCCTATGTGCCAAGCACTGTTCTAGGTGCTGGGGTAGATACAAGGTTATCAGGTTGCCCCACGTGGAGCTCACACTCTTAATCCCCTTTTTACAGTTGAGGTAACTGAGACACAGATAAGTTAATGGCTTGCCCAAGGTAACACAGCAGACAAGTGTAGGAGTCAGGATTAGAACCCGGGTCCTCTGACTCTCAAGCCTGAGCTCTTTCCACTAAGCCACGCTGCTTCTCAAAAAGCCACACTGCTTCTCAAAACCCTCTGACTGGGAGGACTGCTATACTCTGGAATGGGTTATTACGTTGTGAAATCTTCTTTCCAAGCCCCCTTTAAAAAATGGACAAGATAAATCAGCCAGACTGTTCAGCTATAGCTCTGTCTAGAGCAGTGGGGTCGATTCAATGACCTCAAGGTTCCTTCTAGCCCTAGGACCTTGAAAGTTGCACAGACAACTTGACACCCATTTTCTTCATCATTTTTATTTTATACTTCCAATTTTCAGTAACTGTAAATGTGTTAGAAGGCATCCCTTCCTCTAATAGCAACAGATGTGTGAGAATTTGCTGCTTGTGAAAAAGGATGCCTCTTAGCACTAGAGTTAAACAAATGGCTTTGAGCCCTATGAGGTAGGTGATATGAAAAAACTTCCCCACAGGTCTTCTAATTTATCCCAGTACAGAGTTACCCTCAGCTAGGCCCATCCTTCCCGAGGATGGCAACTTTCACCTGTTTTGTTAAGAAATAAGTTGAACTGCCTGTTTTGTTGGCATGTAAAATAGAATTTGAATGCAGAACTAGTGTGGAAAGAATTCCAAACTTATTCCCCACCACTGTTGGCCTTTTTCCATGTGAGAACAAGTAAACGAGTTCCAAATGCTTAATCTGAATATTCTCCAGTCAAGCCTACAGTGCCTTTAGCCCTTAAGGGTCCCCTGGAGTACCTGTAGACCATAGATCAGATTCAGAACTTGAGCTCAAAGAGGAATAACTTTTCCCTTCCATTAATAGAGGTTTCAAACTTTGTTCCCCAGTTCCCCATCAGAATTACTAAAGGACCACTCCAATTCATGCTCAACCCCTCGTGAGGCTAATGATGTGTTTACTAACTGTATTGTATTGTCCTCTCCCAAGTGCTTAGTATATGGCTCTGTACACAGTAAGTATTCAATAAATACCATTGATTGATTGGCACATGCACTGATTTCTGAGAGGGACAGCTACCTTCACCCCTACCTTCTCTAAAAAGGAGGGGACACATTCGCATTGAGTGTGAAGTGGAATTTACCTTCCCAGCTTTTTGCTTTTTATTACTCAATCAATGATGTTTATTGAGCTCGTACTGTGCACAGAGCCTTGTACTAAGTGCTTGGGAGAGGACAATAAAATAGAATAGGTATTTCAGATCTGGTCCTTGAAGTCAAAACTTTCATTAGTTAATACCTCCACAGGAAACAGTTCTGAAGGAAGGAAGAAAAATCAGTCCACACTAGTGAAAAGACCTATTGGAAAAGGTCAAAAATTAGTGGAATTCAAACAGGCAATTATGAAGTTAGGGGGAAACCTTCATTCTGAACATATATTGGAGGAAAGAATAGCTTAAAAGATGTGTGTCAGGTAAAGACAATTAACCATAGCACTCCGTTTTAGGGGATGTCAGATTATGGATGAGTTTAATATTATTAATAATAGTCCAGATCACTTTGAAGTAAAATAAAAACATTTTTAGTAGACGATATGATGGAAGACTGTTTAGTTTTGTCTTTCTACAGGTTGCTGAACACATTCTTTTATTCTCCTTAATCCCACCTAAATCTAAAACTAGGACTATTCATCAAGATGTCAAGACAGAAAGACATCAGGAAGGACATGCTGGGTTGGGGATTATTATCCCCTGCAGAGCTCACATTCAGATTGTTAACTGAGCTAATAGTTGCAGCATTAGTCAAGAAAATAATCTTTTATGGATTTTGATCAAATGAGTTGGAGGCCGGCTTCATGGCCCATCTAGCTGGGTTTCTCCTAGGTTTTTGTAGACTCTCTGGTCAGTTTTAGAAAAAATGTACAAGTGTCCTGGAACTGTGACTGACCCATCAGCCTATCTAGCATTGATCTCCAACTCCTCCACGGTAAGTGCTTGAATTCCCATGCCTTGACTGAAGCTTGCTTAGAACACGCTCAGTTTAGGTACCACAGGGATTTGAAAGTTATGGAATGGACGCCTCCGGCATCTGGGGAATTTTAACCCCTTATGTTTTCCCCACTTCTACTCTCAAGGTTGCTGACGGAAGGGAAAGCTACGCATGCTAGCAAAGGTGTCCTGGTTTTCACTAATCATAGTACCCGGCAGCCCTATTTTTAACCAAACAATGCAGTTGGTCTAACTCACCATCATCTCCATTTCAGGTCAACATGTTTGTCGAAGGATTCCATGATGCCATTCTCCTCTATGTCCTGGCTTTACATGAAGTAATCAAGGCTGGTTATAGCAAGAAGGATGGAGGGAAAATTATTCACCAGACATGGAACAGAACATACGAAGGTACATTTTCTTTGGTTAGGCTAGAGTTCAGTATTGGAAGAGTATCTGTGGCTGAAAGGCCACCTATATTTGGAGGGAAAAGGGGTGATTTATAAAGCCTCTAAACTGTAAACTTGGTACATCTTCTTTGGTTAGGCTAGAGTTCAGTATTGGAAGAGTATCTGTGGCTGAAAGGCCACGTACATTTGGAGGGAAAAGGGGTGATTTATAAAGCCTCTAGACTGTAAACTTGTTGTGGCCTGGGAATGTGTCAGTTATGTTATGCTCACCCAAGCACACAGCACTTAAAGCAGCACCTGGCTCACAGTAAGCACTTAACAAATACCATTAAAAAAACCAGTAAGCATTCAATAAATATGATTGACTGGCAACTGACTGACTATAAGGTTGCAGGACAACTCTAGACTGCAAACGCCTTGTGGGCAGGGATCGTGTCTACCAACTCTATTTTATTACACTCTCCCAGGTGCTTAGTACAGTGCTCTGCACACAGAAAACATTCAATAAATACTTTCGATTTATTGCTCGAGACGAAAGGGATCTACACCTTTTTCATTCTCAGACTAAATCTGTGACCTCGGGAGGGAAATAGAATTTAGGACACTGCAGAGGTCAGACCCTGTCCACAGTTCCCTTGATTCCTGCAACCCTTGGTCTGGATCAGGTCAGGCATGGCCCTCCTTCAAAACCCACCAGCTACCTTCCTCACTGCTTCAGGAGGGTGTTGGGTGCTAGGAGTCTGTTGCTCAGGGTTTAGGCACTGACAGGATACAGTTTCAGAGGTGCTCACCTGTGAATGGGTTCACCTGTCCCTCAGCTTTTATAACAATGTGGTCCAGTGGAAAGAGCACGGGCTTGGGAGTCAGAGGTCATGAGTTCTAATCCTGGCTCCACCACATGTCTGCCGTATGACCTTGGGCAAGTCACTTAACTTCCCTGAGACTCAGTTACCTCATCTGTAAAATGGGGATTAAGACTGTAAGCCCCACGTGGGACAACCTGGTCACCTTGTATCCCCCCCAGCGGTTAGAACAGTGCTTTGCCCATAGTAAGCACTTAACAAATGCCATCATTATTAATAATAATAATAATTTTGGTATTTGCTAAGCACTTACAATGTGCCAGACACTGTGAATTCAAACAAATCAAGTTGGACTCAGTCCCTGTCCCACATGGGGCTCACAGTCTCAATCCCCATTTTACAGATGAGGTAACTGAAGCACAGAGAAGTGAAGTGACTTGCCTAAGGTCACACAGCAGGCAAGTGGTGGCCGGTACTTATGTACATATCTGTAATTTATTTATGCATATTAATGTCTGTCTCCCCGCCTTTAGACTGTAAGTGCACTGAGGGCAGGGAATGTGTCCATTTATTGTTATATCTCCCAAGTGCTTAGTACAGTGCTCTTCACACAGTAAGCACTCAATAAGTATGATTGAATGAACTGAATGAATGAATGCCAGTTTAACAGTCCGTGCCTTATGGAATGGAGGAGGAGAGGTGATTTATAAGCGCTTAGTACAATACTTTGCACACAGTAAGCGCTCAATAAATATGATTGAATGATTGAATGAATGAATTTATGGAACAGAACTGTTACCCCAGCTACTAGTTTCATGCCCTACCTCTCCTCCCTTTCCACACAGCCACACTGAGCTCAGAAATAGTCCTGCATCTCCAAGTACCTAGAGTTAGCTCTGGTATGCTGGGCTACAGATGAATTTAGGCTCACCAAAAATGGCTCAGCCTTCACTGTGTGGGTGAGTTTGCCCTTATGCAGTGATTCTTTACAATTCGCAGCAGCCCAAGGGGGATATCCATCTTGGAAGTGAGGCCTGAGACATTCACAGATCAGCCCCACTCACTGCTGGTCTGGCCTGATCTGGATCCAACTCAGAAGGCATAATTTTGGGCCTTCCTTGGCCAAGAAAGGAAAGTTTGGCTCTAGATCCCTGGTATGTGCTTTAAAGATTAGAAGATGTCTAACCTCTCTGAGGCTCAACTTTCTATCAGTAAAAAAGGAGGAAAATATGTCATATCCCATATCAATCATTTTACAAAACAGCAGCCCAAAGATCACTTGGTACTTACATGAGAATTTCTCGGACTTTGAGAGAAAGCATTCTTCCCCATGGGAAGCACTGGGACTTAGTGGAAAGAGCACAAGCCCAGAGTCAGAGGACCTGGGTTCTAATCCTGACATAGCACTTTCTGGCTGTGTCACTTTGGACAAGTCACCTCATGTCTTTCTGTATGAAATGGGAATTCAGTACCTGTTCTCCATCAGATTGTGAGCGCCACATGAGACAGGGTTTGTGTTCTACCAGATTATCTTGTATCTACCCCAGTGCTTAGAGCAGTGTTTGGCACAAAGCAAACACTTAATAAATACCCTAATTATTAATATTATTATGTACTTTATGCAATTTTCATAATGGGATAAATGAAGCTAGACGAGATAGTCCAAAGAAATCATCATTTGGTGACATCTGCTCCCTTTATCATTACCAAAAGTCACCAGTCTGGATTCAGTTTCCTTCTGAGTCTTTGAAATGATTCCATTAGCACAGTGTGGTAGGTTCCTGTAAGGAATGTTTGAAATGGGCTGTTACTTGCGGACTAGAGGGGAGATCAAGTCCACTAGGATCAGTTGGTTATTCATTTGATGTTCTTTCTTCATGGACAAGCTTTGTGTCTTTCTCACAACTGCTACAAGTCATTGGCTTAGAAGGCCTAACCTTGATTTATTAATTACTTTCTTTAAAAAAGGTCTGTCCGAGTCCAGGCTCTGGAATTTTTTTATCCTAATCTCTGAGGAAGTTTACTAACATTCCCAATGAATGAATATTTCCCTTTGATAAGAGCAGCAATTAATTTGGAAACATAGCCTGAAACATCCAATATTTTCTACAATATTCTCAACACAGACCCATAACCTTAAAGCAGGGAATCACTATATTCAGCTTTGTAGCAAGAAATGCAATGTTGGGTGAGGAATTCAAATGACCCATAGAGTATTTCAACCTCTGAGTGTGTGAACTTTAAAAAATAAACCTGATATAATAACTTGGTGTCTTGCACAGATTTAGCTCATTCCTTTGAGATACGTTTTAAAATTCAATTACACCGGAGGCAGTTTCAGCCTATTGGATCATTTCATTTTTTTGATGGCTTAGTGGTATTAGCACCTAGTAAGAGCTTAATAAATTCATTCATTCATATTTATTGAGCACTTACTGTGTGCAGAGGACTGTACTAAGCACTTTAATATACCATAATTATTAATTATTGACATGAGATGCCCTCATGATGACTGGTGCTACCTGCCCCAGCCTTGCTCTACCATAAGAACAATTTATCAGAGTTGGACGAGTCAGAAAAACCAGATAACATTTTCTGTAGCAAAAGTGAGCTGTCCCAGTTCTTAGGACGGTGCTTGGCACATAGTAAATGCTTAACAAACACTATAATTTACTTAATCAATCAATCATATTTATTGAGAGATAACTCTTTGCAGAGCACTGTACTAAATTCTTGAGAGAGTACAATGCAAGAGAGTTGGTAAATATATTCCCGGCAAAAACTAGCATTTCAAGTGCTTTCAGGGCAACCACCATGAATAATAATAATAATAATGATGGTATTTGTTAAGCACTTACTATGTGCCAGGCACTGTACTAAGTGCTGAAGTGTGCATATGTGTGTGTATTGCATGTATAACAATAAAACTAAATGCTATAGTCTTCATCTTAATAAACTGATTTAATGTCCTAATAAGACATATATTATAGTTCAAATCCTTGCCAATGGGAGGACCATCTCTAAGCCACACCGTCCAAGCCTGGGCAAACTCAAACTGAAGGTCAGTCAACTTAAATTCAATCTTTCTAGAGATTGATGAAGCCCAAATTATGGACTCTTGCCCCAAAGTGCCCTGCCCCAGTCATAATCTTTGCTAGCAGGGCCCAGCACCTGCCCTTGAGAAGATTATTGGGAGAGTGGCCTCCTTTGACTGACGGTTTGATTTCTCCTGGAATCAGGTGGTGCAAGTTTGCTGACTCAATAACTGACCAAATTTGGTAGCAGATAAGTGACTTTCCACTTAATCTAATAAGGTCTCCTGTGTTCCTCTCAGAAAGGAAGAAGGCTGACATGCTTAGGCCATCGAGCTAGAGACTGATGAAGCCTTAGCTTATTACTCATTTCAAAGTTATGACAGACATTTAATATCTGCTTTACACTTATTAACAGCTGTGTGGTCACATGCTCTTTCTCAGACACCAAGTGGAGGTTAGAACAAGGTCTAGGCATGTCCCTTTGCTTTTCACTCATAATTCACGCTGAGCTTCTGGGTATTTTCCCCCTCTTTTTTTTTTCGGGAGAAATGTGAAGAATTCAGGAATGCAGGCACAAATGAAATTACAATTTCTTTTACAAAGCCAGGAAATGTGTTCTCGAGATTTCCCATTGTATTCATTTTTTTCTTAATAAGAAAAGCAAACAAATGTGTCAACTTATTTTCTCGTTATCTTGGCAGAGAGAGGTATTTTAAGCCACTTTCTCATTCTTCCCATGCCACCCTCTAGGAATCGCAGGACAGGTATCCATAGACGCTAATGGAGACCGATATGGAGATTTTTCAGTGATTGCCATGACGGACCCAGAGGCAGGCACCCAAGAGGTAAAAGCGGCAACCATTCGTTGATGTGAAGACTGGACCAGTGCCAGATGTTCCAAATCAGCTTGTCCTTCAATCAACTTTCCTGGATGTCCCAGTAGGGGAGTAGTCTGCACCCTTCTAGGGCTCGGCAGCTTCTTAGCCAGTATTCATTGGCAGCGGCTCCCAACCCGCTCAATTGCAAGGTCTTGGGTTACATGTATGTATCAAAGAGACATGTATCAAAGAGACAAAGAGTTCATGTGTGAAATAAGCCGCCTAAACCAACAGCGAGCTAACTGCTCACGTAAAGGAAGTAAATAAACTCGTCCAGGGAACGTCATGCCGCACTGGAATACATAATAGGCTAAATTAAGCCAACTCCTGTGAATGAGTAGTTCATCCCACAGAGCATAACTCTGGTTTCTGAAGATGATAGGGCTTCGAATTTTCTTCTTTTCTCACCCAAGCCCTGTCCTCCTTACTTTCCCATTGCTGTAGACAGCACCACCATTCTTCCTATTTAGCAAGCCCATGATCTTGACATCATCCTCGAATCATCTCTCTCATTCAAAACACATATTCAATCTGTCACCCAATCCTGTACGTTCAACCATCATAACATCGCTAAAATCCACTTCACCTGTAAAATGGGGATTAAGACTGTAAGCCCCATGTGGGACAACCTAATTACCTTGTATCAACCCCAGTGCTTCGAATGGTGTTTGACACATAGTACTTGCTTAACAGATACCATCATCATCATCACCTTTCTCTCTCCATCCAAATTGCTACCACTTTAATCTGAACACTTACCCTAGCCAGCCTTGATTACTGTATGAGCCTCCTTGCTGTTTTCCCTGTCTCCTGTCTCTCCCTACTCTATATTTCCATTCATTCATTCAGTAGTATTTCTTGAGTGCTTACTGTGTGCAGAGCACTGTACTAAGCACTTGGAAATAGAAGTGGCATGGCATAGTGGATAGAGCATGGACCACGGAGACAGAAGGTCATGGGTTCTTATCCTGGCTCTGCCACATGTCTGCTGTGTGACCTTAGACAAGTCACTTCACTTCTCTGGGCCTCAGTTACCTCATCTGTAAAATGGGGATTGAGACTGTGAGCCCCATATGGGACAGGGACTGTGTCCAACCCAATTTGCACGTGCCACCCCAGTGGTTAGTACAGTGCCTGGCACATAGTAAGTGCTTAACAAATACCATTATTATTATTATTATTATTATTGGAAAGTACAATTCATCAATAGAGACAATCCCTGTCCACAGTGGGCTTACAGTCTAGAAGGGTGGAGGCAGACGTCAAAACAAGTAAACAGGAATTAATATAAATAAATAGCATTATACAGAAGTGCTGTGCGGTGAGGATGGGGGATAGAGCAAGATAAGTGAGTCAGGGCAATGGGGAGGGGAGGGAGAGCTGAGGAAAAGGGGGGCTTAGTCTGGGAAGGCCCTTTGGAGGACGTGAGCCTTCAGTAGGGATTTAAAGGGGGGAAGTGTGATTGTATACCAAACTCCACTCTGCTGCACAGATAATTTTTCTACAAAAACGGTCTATGTTTTCCCACTCCTCAAGAACTCCAGTGGTTGCCAATTCACCTCTGCATCAAACAGAAACTCCTTACCAATGTCTTTAAAGCACTCAAACCCCTTGGTCCCTCCTATCTTACCTTGTCGCTCTCCTACTATAACTCAGCCTGCACACTTCATTCTTCTAATGCCAATCTATTTGCTTTACCTCATTCTCACCCATTTCACTGCTGACCTCCCTCCCACGCCCTTCCTCAGGCCTGGAATGCCCTCCCTCTTCATATCTGACAGACAATTACTCTTCAGCCACTTCAAAGCCTTATTGAAGACACATTTCCTCCAAGAGTCCTTCCCAGACTAAACCCCACTTTTCCTCATCTCTCACTCCCTTCTGCATTGCCCTGACTTGCTCCTTTTGCTCTTTCCCCCTTCCAGCTCCACAGTACTTATGTACATAGCTGTAATTTCATTTATTTGTATTCATGTTTGTTTCCCCCCTCTATAAGCTCACTGTGAGTGGGGAATGTCACTGTTTATTGTTGTATTTTCCCAAGCACTTAGTTCAGTGCTCTGCACACAGTAAACACTCAATAAATATGATTGAATGAATGAATTGGCAGGGAATGTGTCTGCCATCTCTATGTTGTATTGATAATAATAATAATAATAATGATAGTATTTGTTAAGCGCTTACCATGTGCCAAGTACTGTTCTAAGCACTGGGGTAGATACAAGGTAATGAGGTTGCCCCACGTGGAGCTTACAATCTTCATCCCCATTTTGTAGATGAGGGAACTGAGGCACAGTGAAGTGACTTGTCCAGGGTTACACAGCTGATATATGGCAGAGCAAGGATTAGAACCCACAACCTCTGACTCCGAAGCCCGTGCTTTTTCCACTAAGCCATGCTGCTTCTCCTGTATTCTCCCACACACTTAGTGCAGTGCTTTGCCCACAGGAAGCACTCAATAAATATGATTGCTTGATCCAATGATTTCTCATATCCTTTAGGGCGCACCATGGTTTGAATTTGTTTTTGTTTTTTTCCTCTGGCCATTCCTACAGGTGATTGGTGACTACTTTGGGAAACAGGGCCGTTTTGAAATGAGGCCGAATGTGAAATATCCATGGGGCCCTTTGAAACTGAAGATAGATGAAGCCAGAGTTGTAGAGCACACAAATACCACACCGTGCAAATCATGTAAGTTCAGTGACTTAATAAGCTGATTTCTTTTTTCCTAAAACTGAGGGGAAAGCAAATGTTGCCAGTAAAAAGCATTTATTCAGCTCAAAGGGTGGCTAATACAGCATCTTGATAGCCCTGCCATATCGGAGTTGACACTAAGGTATTCCACCTCCACTCAGCTCCTCCTTCCTCTCTCCAAATTAGGCAAAGACACTAGCCAGCATATGTGAGGGATACAACATGAAGGAGGGTGATCATGAAAGGCAAATCAAGTGGAAATATGTTTCACATGTAGTAGAGGAGATTCATTCTGCTTAGCTCTACTACAGTGCCATATCCCCTATGGGACATTAATAAATGAGGATAGAATTGAATTGAGGGTTGGTAGTCTCAGTTGAAAGACTAGTTTGAACTTGTACATTTTTTCCCCAGCAGTTTTACATCATTTATCTCACTGCATACTCACAACATCCCAGCAATCAATGAATTAATAGTATTTATTGAGTGCTTCTTCATTCAGAGTGTTTTATTCAGCACTGGGAGAGAACCAGGTACTAGCATCCCCCATTTACAAGGTGGGAAAATAAGCTCAGATAATTTAGTGGCTTGGTCAAGGTTACCCTGCAGGCTAGTGGGAGTGTTTTATGGTGTTAAACACTTACTATGTATCAAGCACTGTTCTGAGCACTGGGGTAGATAGTAGTTTATCAGGTTGGTCATAGCCTCTGTCCCACATGGGGCTCACAGTCTGAGTAGGAAGAAGTAGGATTTATCCCCATTTTACAATTGAGGAAACTGAGGCACAGTGATTTCCTCAAGGTCACATAGCAAGCAATTGGCAGAGATGGGATTAGAACCCAGGTCTTCCGGCTGTCAGGCCCGTGCTATTTCCACTAGGCCACGCTGTTTCTCTATGTTCCTATCCCTCTTATGCCTCTTCCATTCCTCTCCATCTGTGGGAAAATGTAGGAGCCCTTAACTGGAACTCCAAAAAGTCAGAATATTCAAAGAAGGGAGGAAGAAATTGGTGGTTTCAAGTGGGAATCAATCAATCATATTTATTGAGCGCTTACTGTGTGCAGAGCACTGTACTAAGCACTTGGGAAGTACGAGTTGGAAACATATAGAGACAGTCCCTACCCAACAGTGGGCTCACAGTCTAAAATAGGAAATGGGAAATAGGAAACTTGTTTCAATGACGGAAACAAAAAACCCGAAAGCTAAAATTCTTAAAGTGGACATTGATCATATCATTCTCTTTCAAGCAGGGGGTCTAGAGGAATCAGCAATCACTGGAATTGTTGTGGGAGCCTTATTAGGGGCTGGCTTACTAATGGCCTTCTACTTTTTCAGGTGAGTATCCTTGACAGCCAATTTCTTTATTGCCTGCCTCCCTTCCTCTTGCTCAGCACACTTCGTGATCTCCTCAGTTTTTCTCCGAGCAAGAGAGTATCTCGGTTGACCTAATTAGAAAACTTTAAGAGCTACTCAATTCCAGCATTGACTGAAGGCTTAATTGGTAATAAAAGAAGGGTGGAGGCTCAAATGATGGTGTTGATTTCTACTCCTAAGTAGTAATGACTGACAGTGCAACATGATTACGATCAGTGTTACTAAGGATGGTAATACCACCACACATTCAGTCAGTGCCAGTTTACTTCGAAATCAATCAATCAATCGTATTTATTGAGCGCTTACTGTGTGCAGAGCACTGTACTAAGTGCTTGGGAAATACAAGTTGGCAACATATAGAGACGGTCCCTACCCAACAGTGGGCTCACAGTCTATAAGGGAGAGACAGTCTAGAAGGGAGAGACCCAGTCTAGAAGGGGGAGACAAAGAGGAGCCTACTAGCACAACAGTACTAATGCCAGGTGTTAACAACATCTAAGATGGCCCCAAATAAAAACTGTATATTTTTCTATTCTTTTTCACAACTCAAATGGCAATCCCAGTGGTGCCAGGTTTATTAACTGCCAAGCCAGAGATGCCGAGGATATGAAATATGTAAACAGAGGTGCCAGGGCTATGGAACCCAAGCAGCTCTGGCAAAAATCAAGCCCCATTCAATTTGAGATCCCAGAGTAATTTTTTCCATTACTTAGTTTTCCCCCTCTAAGGATAATTCTGTTTTGCTACATAATGTTGCTATGAAGTACAATAGGGAGTGGATAAAAGCTCACGGCAAATCATTTGTCAAATGTGACTATGAAATAAATGATAACCTTTGGACTTGCCCACTCTTTACTGATGCCACCTACTGAAGCCCAAATCTTTTTCTACAGGACAGGACAAGAGGACTTTTGAAATGGAATTACTCTGGTCTACCAAGAATCCCCATAATCAGACACCCTGGTTATGGTTTTGGAATAATATTTGGCTAGTCTTTACCCTGTGACTTTAATTGTTGTTATATAAGCTGGAAGCTTTTCACATCCCAAGTATGTTTCTACTTGTCACTGGGATGTAGAAAGATCCTGGGGTGATGAAGCATCCATTCCTGGGAAGTCTATATTTTCCAACCCCTACCTCCTACCTCCTAGGGTCTCTGCTGCCCAGTGAATGGCAAGATGGGAGTGCAAAGTGTGGAAAGCAGTTAGGGTTGGAGGGCAAATAGCCTCTGGGCTCCACACTCCTGGAATAAAATAAAGGTAGACTGGGGGTACCTGATAGGGAGTAACAGGGAGAGGAGAAGAACTGGAGCCCTTGAAGGTTGGGGGCAACTAATTGCATTTTTCAAATTATTCTCCCCATAAGGAGACCCGGCTTGCACCCTGGAATTGGACAGCCCCAACAGGACATGTACTAAATTCTCAAACATACAAATTTTTCAGGATTTCTATTCGTATGCGTGCCTACAGTCTCATGGGCCAGGGACATAGCCAATGGTGTACCCTGTAACTGAGTATACTCAGTTGTCTTGTTTGATTTCTGGTTTATCAAACAATGCAGGCTTGCAAAATGTAGGTGTCCTAGTCGTCTATAAAGTAATTCAGTAGTTTTGGGGACCATTTTGTGGTAGCTGTTTTATATTAGTCACTGGACAGAAGTAATTTGATCCTGATCCCATGCATGAAACAGCAGTCTGGACCCCGCATACAAGATAAAAAGGAGAACACTTGTTTCCTGGTGCTTTGAGAAAGTATCTACTTTTCTCTCCACATAAGGCCTTTGAGTTGAGGCATAGTGTCAGCGTGCCCGACCACTTTAATCTCTGACCGGAGTTTCATATTCTGGCACTTCTCATTTATCAGCAGAAACCCAGCTGTCCCCTAGGGCCATCCTTTGTAAAGGAACCAGAGCATTTAATCAACAGATTGAGGATTATTCATTTTGTTCTCTTCCCTTTCATGCAGGAAGAAATACAGAATAACCATTGAGAGACGAACCCAGCAGGAAGAGAGTAACATCGGCAAGCATCGGGAGTTACGGGAAGATTCCATCAGATCCCATTTTTCTGTGGCATAAAGGAAACTGCCCCATTCTTCCTGAAATGCTGCAGGGACGTGGAAGCGATGAAAGAGATCAATGTAACAGAAGGGGCTCATGAAGAACTCATTCTTTTCAGCAGTTACATTTTGTTTAAATTTTCTTAGAAGCTCAGGAATGATTTACTAATCACATTATGCCATATGGCCTTTCATCTCATTACAGAGCAATATAAAGATGCCGTGTTAATGTATACGATATTCATAAAGTGCTAGAAGGTCCCCCGATCCATTTACTAGGTGCAGCAGTTCGGATTTAAATCCAACACTGTCTCTTTTTGACCCCCTCCTGCTGGCCCTGACTCTGGAGGATTCTTCCTTTACTGCAAGGAAATTAAAATGTGGTTTCTTCACTTGGTGTGCTGCTCTAGAAGTAGAATAAAGCATCTTGGAGGATAGCTTAATCTTGGAAAGGATTTTGCACTCAAAAAGGACACAGCCGTTCTAAGAAATCGACAGGACGGAGATTAGTGTCATTCTCTTGCTGCAGATGGTATTGAGGTAAAAAAACTGGCTCATTCTTCAGGCAACGTATAGTTCCAGACTATAATTGTCTGCAAAGAAGGCTGTCTCCCCACCCCCTTCAGCAGCTCTTAGTGTAGTGAAAGTGTAAATAGAAATGGGATGAGAGTGTTTGTACAGGAAAAGCAATTCTGATTTTTTAAAAATTTAAAAAAATCTATTCCACACTAACATTTTATTTTTAGGTATTTCTATCTTGTATTTTGCTATTAGAAAATGTGTCTATTTTTTCATTTTTTAAGATTAAAATTCAAAAAACAGTGAAGGAATTGAATATTTTTAAAATGTGAGGAACCTACCCAAGGAGACCTAAGGATGAAGCTTCAAGTGCCCTGGTATATGGGTGCTTCTTTCCTCCCACTCCTGCCATCTTTGGCCTGTACAGAATCAGAACCCTTGGCTGAAAAACAAAGGGGCAGAAACATGTCCAGGTTACAGGTCCAAAAAGAGTACAGCAGCTTAGCTGCTGTTGAATATTGAGTCATTTTAGAGAGAGACAATTCTTCACCTTCTTTTCCAGGAGGAAATCTAAGTGGGCTGCTACACAAGCATAGGTGAGCTACTAAGATTAAACAGGATCATCAAAGGGACAAGGCTTCTCTCACAGTTGAATACATGAAGAATGATAATAAGTACGTAGAGCCAAGTCACACAGGCGATTAATTCTTATAAAAAGAACTTAGAGGCTTGATGCAGACCATTCTGACTAGACTCCCTAGGTGGGCCAAAGTCTTCAGGAAAAAAAACATTTTGGCATCTGCTACCTGCTTTTGTACCCCTGAATCTGCATCTCCATCAAGTCTTATTTATTTAGCAACATAGTAAATCAACTTTTAGCTTGGGACCAATAGGAAACAAGGAAATAGGTAGAAAATGGAAAAAGGTCAGAATATTGGCTTACCCTATAAACATCTCCAAATCATACCAGCTGCAATTATATAAAGATAAGCCTTTCCCCTGAACAGCCCTAAGCACTTGGGATGTTTCTCATTAATCTACATATTGATTTGTCTGAGGTATCAAACATCATGGTGCCACAGTTTTAAACGTAACTCAAATCTTGCTCAACCTAGTTCACTTCTTTCTCCCTCAGACATTCAGCTTCTGCTACCAACCACTTCTTTAAAAGTGAGTGGCTAATGTTTCCATACAATTTCATATTTCCCTTCTTTTACTTCAAAGTAAACTATCATGTAAGCAAAAGAAGTGACATTAAAAAACCTCCAGGTTTTGTTTTCAACTGTTCCAACTCCAGATAAACCTAGTTGCACTTCTTTATGCTGTTAGTCAGGCTTTAATCAGAGTAAGGAAACAAACCAAAAAGCTTTTATTCATTGTTTTTCATGCATCTTGAAGTTAATTTTCTTTCAGTTACATCTATTTTGTATAATGGGTAAAAAACATGAGTGACTGTTTTACCTCCTCTGTTGGAGGATTCAATTTTATAAAAAAAATATTTTAAATTGATAGCACTGTTTCTTATGCTGGAAAATTCTGCCTTGCTATACGCACCACAAACCATTTGTACTCCACCTTGAGAGTTGACTTGATCCTAAGAATCTTTCCTTAAGTGTTATGGGATCTCCCAGCGCCATCACGTATCTGTTATTTATCATATAGAGAAGAAACTTCCCAGCAACCCACCATGCCAGACAGAGCACCCCCATACGAAGCTCTCTTTGGAATGAGTGGGAGTTTTGTGGTATCTGGTCAAGAGTGCTCCATATAATTATAATTTATTCCTAGAGTGAGTCACTCTATAGAATTTTTGTGTTTCCATTATCATTATTATTATAGTATTTGTTAAATGCTTACTTTTGTGTCAAGCACTGTTCTAACCACTGCAAAAGATGCAAGTTAATGAGGTTGGACATAGTACCAGTTCTTCAGTGTCAATACAGTAAGAGTGGGTCCTCTCTCCTGACTACCTTTTAAGGTTCTATACCTCCAGGATACATCTGGGCTACCATACACCAAAGACGCTAAGTGGCATACCCAAAGACTCAAAGCAAGTCAGGCTTGAGGCTCATGAGATTTTGATATTTGGACCTAGAATTCTACTTGCCAGGTCATGTCTCAACAGCTCTGGTAGGCCACAGGCTTTAAGGTTTGAAATTCACTCTCTTCCAATCTTCTCCCTCAGGCGATTAAAATAAACATACTTTGCTTGCTGTATCATCAGAAGTGAAAAAGGAACTATGTTTTCTAACTCTTCAGTGCTTTTTGTCCTGGTTCTTGGTACATTATCTATAATAATGAGGGCATTATGCATAATTGAGGGCAACTTTTTGCTGATTAACTGAATGACTATTTCTTCAGAAAATCAGCTAGCCTTTTCCTGATCCACTGGTAAAATTCCATATCCCTTGGGAAGTTCACTATATTTCCAGGGGAATTTTAATTAGAGGAGATGAGATTATAAGAAGTTTTGCCCTTAAAAAAACTGAGTGTCTTTTCCTTTCAGCTAATCAATCAATGGTATTTATTGAGCACTTACTGTGTGCAGAGCACTGTACTAAGAACTAGAGAAAGTACAATACAATCGAGTAGATAAACATGATCCTTGCCTATGCCATTTTAATCCCAGTGGATTGCTCTCAACAAAAACTGAATTTGAGTTCAGTAGAACAGCTATATGCCCCCATACTCCACTGCATGGACTGTTTGGAATTTCAGATACATCCAGGGGAGGCGAATGAGAAAACAGTGAGACTGGTTTTCAAAGTTACCTTTTGATTTTCCAATTGACCTTTAAAATGGGTAAGAGCTGTAATATGGCTTTCATTCAGCGTTCTTCAGGGAAGCCAGATTAAAAATGAAGGCCGGAGGTAAAAGGGGTGTCCAGATGGTTCTTGGCCATAGCAGGGAAGGCCAGTGCAGCTCCAGGCATTTAGCAGACCACCAGAAGGCCAATCAGGCTGTTTCCTAACCCTTCTCTATTCATCAGGGGTCTTAAAGATGGTGGACAGAGGTGGTGTCTCTATTTTGCCTTTATAAGTAAAAGTGTCCTGTGAATCAGACCTGCTGCCTTTTCAAAGAAAGAAAGGGAAAGTATTCTTCTTCTATAGGAATATGGCTGTCTTGTGAACAGAATCCCTACCCTACAATAACTCTTGACATTTTCTTGAATTAGGTAAAGCCTGTAATAGTCTATATTAAAAAAAATTGGCCATCACACCCTCTATTGCCCCTTATTAGTCATTTCCAAAAGGTGACCTTGTAGAGAAATCACTTTCAGAAGGTGCTGGGTGACAGTACGTTTAAATTTCTCATTAACCACTAGTGATACTTATACACCAAAGGCAAAATCTTCCAAAGAATCTGACACTGCTCATATTCATGGATCAAGCTACAGTGATTCGGGCAGTTGGTAGGATTTGACAAAAGTTGAGTCTTGTAGGCCACAATCCTAATAGCTTTTGATGTTTCTGGGGCTTGTCGTTTTCCTAAGAGAGATCTGAGAAGCTGAGGAAATTGTCTTTTAAAAATTTGGAATTTTCTTATTTTTCATCTAAGCCATTATGCACAGGAATGAAAGCACCATTCTCTCTTAAATTCTATAACTTCATGATTACTGGTGTATTTGTTTATCTTGCAATGGAGGTAATAAAGATGAACAGAAAAAGGAGGAGACAGAGACTCTGAGATTAATGCAGAAGATCCTGTTGGTTATGCAATGCCAAAATCTAAATCCTTAGACATTACTCCAAAACAAGTTCTGTACCTACTGAAATAACTGGCTGGGTTATCCAATACATTTGGATCTCAAGCTCCCTCAGGGTCACCTGGTGGACTGGTTTTATTCCTTTTGCATGCCTTAGAAATCAATCAATCAATGAAATTTACTGAGCGCTTACTGCGTGCAGAGCACTGTATTAAGCGCTTGGAAGAGTACAATATAACAGAGTTGGTAGACACATTCCCTGCCCACAACGAGCTTAAACTAAAACTAAAAGAAAGAGGACCCAGGATAGAAACTGTAGGGTTTTAATTCTGGTTAGTTTGGGGTGATAGTGTTCATTGTGAACTTACATTTCACCAAACAGGCACACTCTCTGGTCTGGTAAAAAATAAAAATAAATAAAAGGAAAAGCTGCACAAACTACAGTATATTGTACTAATGTAAGTAGAACTATCTGCATATAATGGGATTTAATTTATTGGTGTTTTGTGTAGAAAAGGAGTACTAATGACTGTGGATATAACCTCTGTTCATTTGTGTAATATATTTTCTTTCTTGTGAAAGTGGATAATTTTAAAAGTATCTACTTCATTTGGTGTCTATTGAATTAAGCGTGTACATGTTCTGGTAAATGATTCTATTATGCAAGAATGCCACATAACCAGATTATTACAACACATTATCATTAAAAACATCTACACTACCTGGACAATGTTTGTTTTTTCTCATTTGTAATCAAGTAATGCCTTCCAAAATGAATTCACCAAGTGACAGGCACAAACACTCCTTGAAAACCTGTCTACTGAGAGTGGTTTAAGTGAAAGGTTTAAGAAATGGGTTTTGATGAACAGCATGCAGATAAGCCATTATGAGGAGATTTAAGGGATTGTAGGTATTCTTCCTATAGCAAAGTGAAATTCACAGAGAAGAACTTTCTAGAGATGCAGTAAAACTGTCCTGTGGAAGTGCTGAGAGAATGGCTAGTTCTTTGTTGGAACTGCTCCGTTTAAAAGTGAAGAATCGTGCCCTCATTAGAGCTGCCTGCTGAATTTCTGTCATGTTTGTTGGAGGGCCAGGCAGGTGCCAGAAAGTGAGCAGGTCTAGCCTCTGTGACCTTCCTCCCAAATAGAGTAAACCTGAAGTGAATTCTGACATTTACACAGTAGCATAGGGTGTCTAGTGGCCCTACAAAATGTACAGTAGTGCGGGGTGAGGCAAGGAGGAAGAAGATATTCTCCATTTTAGCAGACATGGGTTGGCCTTGAGTCTGAAGATGATGCCACTGACAGTGAGATTGAATCCAATGGTTTGAGCCTCATGCTCTTTCCCATTTGCAAACAGCCATGCAGGATGAATGTTGCTCAGTTGTTGGGGAAAGGAATGTCTTATCACCAGCAGGGCATGAACTTGAGTTGTTTTAGCCATGGGGGGGATCTTTTTGCAAGGACTAAACCATACTCTCTCACCGGGTCCATAAAATGAAAAAGAAGTGGAAGGGAGAAGGGTGCAATCTGTGATCATAAAAGTGAATATCTCTAAGACAACAACCAACAGCAGGCACCACTGTATCCTCAACTACCTTGAAAGTCATCTTTGAGTCTGATATTCACAGTGGCTTGGGAAGTGTTGAGGCGATACTGCAAAAGGGAATAAAGATGATTTGCCCTTTCATGGGCTTGCCTCGGCCCATTTCAACACTCTGAAAAGGAGAACTGAGTATAGGCAATTTGCAAAAATTTTGAATAATTTGACAGAGTCCACGGATCAGCTAACAGTGCAGTGCTTTTGTGTAGGGGACAGTGAGAAAAATCCAACAATTCCCCTGTAGGATCTTGTGTGATAAAGTTTCATAGATTTCTAAGGCTGACACTGGCACTGCAGCCTCTAAGCACACACACACACACACACTCTCTCTCTCTCTCTCTCTCTTTCTCTCTCTCTCTCTCCACCTTCAACCCCCCGACTATTAATTATACATCCTTTTCACCTTCACCCGTTCCTATCTAGAATGTGTTGGAGGAGGATGGGGAAGTAGAGCAAAGAGGAGAAAGAGAAGAAAAACAATAAGTTTGTCCCTTTTTTTCATCTTTACAATGGAAATGCCCAGGGAGGCAATCTATATCTTGTGGCTTTTTATACTTTACATAAAATAGCTGATCTCTGAATAAGCCCATCAAATCAATGACTCCACCAAACAAATATTTGTATTAACCCATTCTTTTATCTTTAAAATGAAATTGTCCAGAGGGCAGGAGCCATGTCTTATAGTCATCTGCACAATCAATAAAATAACTGATCCTCAAAGTCCATCAAACGAGTAGCTCCCCCACATCATAAGAGAATGGATCTTCACTTCTTAGTAGAACCAAGTCATTAACTTTCATTTTTCCACTATTACATATTCTAATGGATTTAAGAACTCATGAATGCCCAGCCCTGATTTTTGTCTCCACAATATTGTGTGTTGGTTGTTGTTTTTTACCCTCACACGCTCACTTTATGCAGTATCTCTATGTTCTTCAGTCACTCATTCAAAAGTATTTAAGGGCTTACTGTATGCAGAGCACTGTAATAAGTGTCTGAAGTGAGCAGAGCACTGTACTGAGTGTCTGATATTAGCAGAGCACTCAGAGCTTCAAAAACTATAACAATAATAATAATAATAATGTTGGTATTTGTTAAGCGCTTACTATGTGCTAAGCACTGTCTAAGCGCTGGGGAGGATACAAGGTACTCAAAGTTGTCCCACATGGGGCTCACAGTCTTAATCCCCATTTTACAGATGAGGGAACTGAGGCACAGAGAAGTTAAGTGACTTGCCCAAAGTCAATAGCTAACAAGTGGCAGAGCTGGGATTAGAACCCATGACCTCTGACTCCCAAGCCCATGCTCTTTCCACTGAGAAAATAGTATGAGACATGATCCCTGCACTCAAGTAGCATATAATCTACTGGGAGAGATGGATAGTCACAAATTATTTTCAAAGAGTGGCAAGAGGAAGAATATAGATGAAACTAGAAATGGTAGGAGTATGGAGAGATAATAAATGAATAATTGGGGTGTATATATATACATATATACATATACATATATATACATACATATATCATTATATGCATGTGTGCTTGAGGGGACAGCTGGGTTGACATGAACAGAGATTGCTGGGTAATCACTCCTGGCTTTGAAGCTGGAGAGAAAAATGGTCTGGCACTCCCAGGCACTTCCAGCTGCCATCACATAAGCAGTTTTGTATTTACTTCTCCCTCTGCTAGATTTATTATTATAATGCCAAAGCACCTCAGGTGCAAAATTCTGTCAAATCTCTATGGCAGAGATGTTCAAGCCCAGTTCTTTTAAATATCAAAAGAGGTCTCAACATTAAAGCAGCATCAATGGCCATAGCAACTCCTGCCACTACTGATCTGCTTCTTGCTGGGCTCTAAGACCACAGCCATCAGCAGGCACCACAGGATCCTCAAGTATCTTGAATATCCTGTATATATGTATATATGTTTGTACATATTTATTACTCTATTTATTTATTTATTTTACTTGTACATATCTATTCTATTTATTTTATTTTGTTAGTATGTTTGGTTTTGTTCTCTGTCTCCCCCTTTTAGATTGTGAGCCCACTGTTGGGTAGGGACTGTCTCTATATGTTGCCAACTTGTACTTCCCAAGCACTTAGTACAGTGCTCTGCACACAGTAAGCACTCATAAATATGATTGATTGATTGACTGGTTGATTGAAAGTCATCTTTGAGGCTGATATTCAAAGTGGCTTGGGAAGTGTTGGGTGAAAATCCAAGGAGGAGAACTCCAAGGAGCCTGGCAAGAAGAAGGCTAGCAGCTGGAACAAGTAGGAAGAGAAATGGCTCCAGCTGCTGACAACTTGCAATCAATAAGTCAATCTCTGAGTGCTTACTGCGTGCAGAGCACTGTACTATTCAGCGGGAGAGACACATTTCCTGCCCACAAAGTGCTTACAGTCTAGAGGGGGAGACAGGCATTAATATAAATAAATTACAGATCTATACACATGCTGTGGGGCTGAGGGGGAGGTGGCTATCTCATGCTGAAAGGGTACAAATCCAAGTAAGTGCATAGGCAATACACAAGAGACAGGGTGGAGGGAAAATGAGGGCTTAATCAGAGAAGGTCTCTTGAAGGGAATTGAATGGATTTCCCAGAGTCCCAACCACTACCAAGAGCTCAGCAAAGAGCAATCCCCAAATCATGGACTCTGAGAAACTTGCTCTGACTGCTTCTCATTCAACACGTTGGGGTCAGGGGAGGGGAGGGGGGAATGTGTGTGTGTGTGTGTGTGTGTGTGTGTATGTGTGAGAGAGAGAGAGAAAGATGGAGAGAGATAGAAACTGAAAATGAGTGGGATATGAGGGGCAGACTGCACACAGTATGCATTCAATAAATGTGATTGAGTGACTGGATTATGAGAGGAAGTACTTCAGGTGAAATCTAGAACAGGCAACATTTTCCCTTTCTGGATAAGGTTGAGACCCTTTGCTGTAGTTGAAACATTTTTACATGACGCCTACCCTCAAAGCATTAATGATCCTGTAAGGAAAAAAGATGGACAAGTAGATGTGAGATCAATATGCCTGTAAATTCTAGGGACTGCTTGCACCTAGGGCCTTTCTTACTTGCTCCCCATGGTCATCTCTCTTCCTGGTTCTCTGTAAAGGGGCAAACCCTTCAGAATGCCCTGAAACTGGATAGCTTATGACGGGGTCTTGTCCCCTGAAGGATCATGGTACTTTACAATTAGGTCGTTTACACCTGTCACCTCTTGGCAAAGCTTAACTACAATGGTTTTCCACCACCACAGCAGGTAGTCAAAAGCCCAAAATACTGTTATCCAGGCAACAGGCCAACAGAGAACCATACCATGGGCCCACCACACTCCTCTGGGACTAGGTGTATTTAACCTTTAATAGGGAGGATCCTTGCCACCCCCCTGCCCCCCAAACCTCATATTCTAAAAGGTTTCCACTGTTTGTGAAGCACTGCACTAGTCCCTACTGCCTATGCCATGTTACTGGTAGCCAAGGGCATCATTCTTTCAGAGACTTGAACATGAACAGGAGACATTCCTGCAGCCTACTTAGGAAACTATTTCTTGAGGAACAGTCATCACATTTCTGAAAAATTATGGTGGCAGCTAGCTGATCCAAAATCTTGGCCTTGAACTCTGGCCAATGTTTTCTTGACTCCAAAGTGTCCTGCCAAAACAAAGTAATTGCACAGCTGACAGAACCTCTCTTGTTACCTCTCAGGAATGACCATGATTTATAGGCTGGAATGCCAACAGGGGTCTCCCAGCGCACATAACAGTTACCCTGGGTAGCTTTGGAGTGAGTCATTGCAGGGTTATTTGGCCTTCCTCAATCTCCCGCAGGAAAATATGTCAGATTTCGAGCTCTGCAGATAATTAACGTCACTGATAGGGATCTTCAGTTTCCCTGTCACTGGGACCTTCAGCAGTTACTCTATTAAACCTTGACCTCCTCTTCCAAACTTCTACTCTTCTCCTCAATATGTCAGGAAGGCAAGTTCCCAGGTGAGTCACCACCTGTGGGAAATGTTTAGAAGGAAATGCCAGATGCTTATCTTGAAAAACTAGAGAGGGATTGGAATGTCTCCTTTCTGACTTCTGACTTCTAGATGGGTTGGGGGCCCTGGAGAGGCCACAAGACTGCAAGCTCCTTAAGGGCAGGGATCACATTTACCAACTCTATTATACTGCGCTTTTCCAAGCACTCAGTAGTGCTTAGTGTCTAGAGAAGCAGCGTGGCATAGTCGATAGAGCCCTGGTCTGGGAGCCAGAAAATCATGGGTCCTAAACCTAGCACTGCCACTTGTCTGCTGTGTGACCTTGGGCAAGTCACTCTGCTTCTCTGGGCCTCAGTTACCTCATCTGTAAAATGAGATTTGAGACTGTGAGCCCCACATAAGATAAGGGACTGTGCCCCACCCTATTTGCTTTTACCCACCCCAGTGCTTAGTACAGTGCCTGGCACATTGTAAGTGTTTAACAAATACCACCAGTACAGTGTCCTGCACACAGTTAGTGCTCAATAAATACTGTTCATTCATTCATCCATTCATTCATTCGTATTTATTCATTCATTCATTCAATCGTATTTATTGAGCGCTTACTGTGTGCAGAGCACTGTACTAATCAATCAATCAATCATATTTATTGAGCGCTTACTGTGTGCAGAGCACTGTACTAAGTGCTTGGGAAGTACAAGTTGGCAACATATACAGTCCCTACCCAACAGTGGGCTCACAGTGTAAAACGGGGAGACAGACAACAAAACAAATCATATTAACAAAATAAAATAAATAGAATAGTAAATATGTACAAGTAAAATAAATAGAGTAATAAATATGTACAAACATATATACAGGTGTTGTGGGGAGGGGAAGGGGAGGAGGGGAAGAGGAAGGAGGGGGCTTAGTCTGGGAAGGCCTCCTGGAAGAGGTGAGCTCTCAGTAGGGCTTTGAAGGGAGGAAGAGAGCTAGCTTGGCGGATGTGAGGAGGGAGGACATTTCAGGCCAGGGGGAGGACGTGGGCCGGGGGTCGATGGCGGGACAGGTGAGAATGAGGCACAGTGAGGAGGTTAGTGGCAGAGGAGCGGAGGGTGGGCTGGGCTGTCAAAGGAAAGAAGGAAGGTGAGGTAGGAGGGGGAGAGGTGATGGACAGCCTTGAAGCTGAGAGTGAGGAGTTTTTGCCTGATAATGTTGAGTGAAGAGCACATGAGTTCATACTTCCCTGGGTCAAATTCATCCTGTCATTCAAGAATCCTTAGTGTCAAGAAACAATAAGATAGGGAGGGAATCTAGAAATCATATGGCTCTAGAAGAATTAACTCTGAAGATAGATTGAAAAGCACCAAAGTACAATAGTGGATTATTATTGTTATCAGTTTGTCCATTTATCTAAAAGAACCACAGAGAAAATGGGATTAGGGTGGCTGTCATCAAGTTTTTTACACAATAGTCCAGTTTTCAATCGGCCCATCCTCTTTGTAGGTGGGTGAGTGGCACTGATACTTGAATGTCTCAAGTGTCAGCTTCCTGTCTCTGAGGCTCCTGCCATCAAACTTTTACTGAACTATGCTAATAGATGAAAACTGGGGATTCGGTGCCAAGAAATGACCTCTTTGGACAGGAGAAAATTGGCTGCGGCTATAAGTAATGCTACAGTGTTATTTAGGTCTAACTAAGAGATTAGGTTCATAAGCAAAGTTATAACCAGGCAAAACTTCTGGCTGCCCTGATCTGTACTGAGTTTAACTGTTAGTCAAATCAGTAGATGATATTTTAGGGCTTACTGTTCTGGTAAGCACAACCATATGCCAAAGCCATGATCCCTGCTGTGGGCAGAGAGGGGCCTACAGCCTAATCGGGTGAATCAGGCAGATTTCGATCATTCAGATGTAGCAGAAGCAAGAACAAGGATATAGTGGTTACTAACATCAGTATGTTGGGTTGAAGTGACCAAATGAATACCTGAATATGGGTATTCACTAATGCTGAGGGTGGGTGGCGAGGGCACAGGCTTGGGAATCAGAGGACCCGGATTCTAATCCAGCCTTCGTCACTTGTCTGCTGTGTGACCTTGGGCAAGGCACTTCACTTCTCTGTGTGGGGTTAAAGACTGTAAGCCCCAAGTGGGACAAGAACTATATCCAACCTGATTACCTTCTATCTACCTCAGCACTTAGAACAGTGCTTGGCACATAGTAAGCACTTAATACCATTGTTATTATTATTATATCCCCTTAAGATGGGCAAACATCTTCATGGTTCATAGTTGGTTCTTCATTGTATTATTCAGTTGCATTTATTGACGCTTACTGTGTATAGAGCGCTGTACTATGTACTTGGGAGAGAACAATATGATAGAGTTGGTAGACACATTCCCTGCCCATGGTCACCCTATGCTCTCACCTCTTAGCAGTATGGTCAGTCAGTCATATTTTTTGAGCACTTACTGTGTGCAGAGCACTGTACTACTTAGCACTTGGGAGAGTAAAATATAACAATCCAACAGAAACGTTCCCTGCTTTCAATGATCTTACAGTCTAAAGGGGATATGAGATCAGGAGAAGCAGCGTGGCTCAGTGGAAAGAGCATGGGCTTTGGAGTCAAAGATCATGGGTTCAAATCCCGGCTCCACCAACTTTCAGCTGTGTGACTTTGGGCAAGTCGCTTAACTTCTCTGTGCCTCAGTTACCTCATTTGCTAAATGAGGATTAAAACTGTGAGCCCCCCATGGGACAACCTGATCATCTTGTAACCTCCCCAGCACTTAGAACAGTGCTTTGCACATAGTAAGTGCTTAACAAATACAATCATTATTATTATCTACCCCAGCACTTAAAACAGTGCTTGGCACATAGTAAGCACTTAACAAATACTACTGTTATTATTATTATATCCCCTTAAGATGGACAAACATCTTCATAGTTCACAGTTGGTTCTTCATAGTATTATTCAGTTGCATTTACCGAGTGCTTACTGGGTATAGAGCACTGTACTATGTACTCGGGAGACTACAATATGATAGAGTTGGTAGACACATTCCCTGCCCATGGTAACCCTATGCTCTCACCTCTTAGCAGTATAGTCTGTCAGTCATATTTTTTGAGCACTTACTGTGTGCAGAGCACTGTACCACTTGGCACTTGGGAGAGTAAAATATAACAATCCAACAGAAAAGTTCCCTGCTTTCAATGATCTTACAGTCTAAAGGGGATATGAGATTGGGAGAGGTAGCTTGGCTCAGTGGAAAGAGCCCTGGCTTTGGAGTCAGAGGTCATGAGTTCAAATCCTGGCTCCGCCAATTGACAGCTGTGTATCTTTGGGCAAGTCACTTCACTTCTCTGAGCCTCAATTACCTTATCCGTAAAATGAGGGATTAAGACTGTGAGCCCTCCGTGGGACAACTTGATCACCTTGTAACCTCCCCAGCACTTAGAACAGTGCTTTGCACATAGCAAGTGCTTAATAAATGCTATTATTATTATTATTATTATTATTATTATTAACCTGAGGAATTCTAGGCCACTGAGGGTCTTGAGGTCTCTCGGCTGGGCAAAAACCCCAAAGTGCTCCACTTTTTGAAAAAACTGTGGAAGTTCAAAATGCTCCTGACACTAATAGATCCTTTTCTTGAGACAGAGCTCCACGTGCTGCAGGGGCAATAATGGAGGGGGTTGGGCTAAGATTTAGCTCCACCCTATATGGT
The DNA here is from genome assembly GCF_015852505.1 of Tachyglossus aculeatus. Taxonomy (NCBI): domain Eukaryota; kingdom Metazoa; phylum Chordata; class Mammalia; order Monotremata; family Tachyglossidae; genus Tachyglossus; species Tachyglossus aculeatus. The sequence goes on from NC_052068.1 coordinate 76,213,144, forward strand.
CAGTCACTCTTTTGGGATTCTGTCATTCAATCAATCGATGGTATTTATTAGGTGCTTACTATGTGCAGAGCACTGTACTAAGCACCTGGGAAAATACAACTGAATTATCCTCCCTCTGGCCTGGAATGTCCCCACCCTCCACACATCCACCAAGCTAGCTCTCTTCCTCCCTTCAAAACCCTACTGAGAGTTCACCTTCTCCAGGAGGTCTTCCCAGACTGAGCCCCCTTTTTCCTCTCCTCCTACCCATCCCCCCACCCTACCTCCTTCCCCTCCCCACAGCACCTGTATACATATTTGTACAGATTTATTACTCTATTTTATTTGTACATATTTACTATTCTATTTATTTTGTTAATGATGTGCATCTTGCTTTACTTCTACTTATTCTGATGACTTGACACCTGTCCACATGTTTTGTTTTGTTGTCTGTCTCCCCCTTCTAGACTGTGAGCCCGTTGTTGGGTAGGGACCGTCTCTATATGTTGCCAACTTGTACTTCCCAAGCACTTAGTACAGTGCTCTGCACACAGTAAGCTCTCAATAAATACAATTGAATGAATGAATAAATGAATTAGCAGACATATTTCCATGACGAGCTATCTCAGTCCTCTATGGGGCAGGGCTGTACAGATACTCTCAGCTGAGCTGGCGATAGTGGTGGCAATGGTGCCTGCCACTGACACCATAATGGTGGTAACTCTACTTCCTCCTGCACCCCTTTGGCATCTGATTCTTCTGCCTCACTGGTACTCCCCTCTGCCTTGAACAATCATTGATGCCACCACCACCACAACCTAGACAATACTGACAAACTAAAGTGAAGGGTGGCAGATGGTAAAGAAGGAGTGGCAGGAGATGGAGGAATTGGAGGAGGGAGAAGAGATGGGGAGACAGAAGAGGTGGAGGAGAGGTAGGAGACAGGAGGTGGAGGACAAAGAAGCAACTACTAATTCTTCCCCTGTCCATATTCCTCTAACTCTACCTCTCCACATCCCTCCCCGCCCCCCCGGCCCTGCCATTTTCCTTGTTCTTTCCATTTTTCTCTCTCCCTTCCCCTACTCTCACCTCCTCTGGCATGACCCCTTTAGTCCTCAGACCCCTGCATGGCTCAGTGGAAAGATCCCGGGCTTGGCAGTCAGGGGTCATGGGTTCTAATCCCAGCTCTGCCACATGTCAGCTGTGTGACTTTGGGCAAGTCACATCACTTTTCTGGGCCTCAATTACCTCATCTGTTAAGACTGTGAGCCCCATGTGAGACAACCTAATTACCCCGTATATGCCCGAGTGCTTAGAACAGTGCTTGGCACATAGAAAGCACTTAACAAATACTGTCATTATTATTATTATGTCTGCTGTGTGACCTTGGGCAAGTCACTTAACTTCTCTGAGCCTCAGTTACCTCATCTGTAAAATGGGGATTAAGACTGTGAGCCCCACGTGGGACAACCTGATCACCTTGTATCCCCCCCACTGCTTAGAACAGTGTTTTGCACATAGTAAGCGCTTAAGAAATGCCATCATTATTATCTCCTTTGAATCCCCTACATTTTGGTCCTGAAATCCAGTGGAATTGATGGAAGATGTGGGAAGCCAAATTCATTATTCTTGATATTTAGTGTGCAGGCACTTAACATTCCTCTGTTCTTTTAGTGAAGATGTTTTACAGGTTTCTTCAGTCGGTTGTTAGGTGAAGGCTAAGATGATGTTTTTTCATATTGTTATACGGCATCCTTCCAATGCATTTGGATCCTTCAAACATAATAAATCAAGAAATCCATAATGGGTTCTATGACCCACTTGGCCTCAAGATCAGAAATTAAACAGCCCTCAAATTTAGAGTTTTGTCTCATCTTGACTAAAAAGCACTCAGCCCATTGTGGCTTAGTCTCCACTGAAAGATATCACTCTGAGGACATTCATCAAGAAGTTCCTCATGGTTTCAGTTTTCCTTGTCCAAGCTTAATCAGTTCTACTTATAAGCTTTCTGGGATGTTTTAATAATGATGGAAAGACCACTTCATTTTGGCCTCAACTCTTCTTCACTGAACTAATCCTGCTGTCATTTAATGGGGTCTTTCATATGTTTAGCTGAGGACACTGAAAGTCAGCTCCCATCTTATAACCCCAGTGGGGATTTTTTTCCCCCTCAAATACAAGATTGATGTTGGAACTGGCTTCTTTCAGGGATCTGAAAGCCCAGACTGTACTCCCTCGAGGAATAACTAAAATTGACAGGTCAGGTTCATTGATAACAAGTTTCTTGTTCATCAGATTTTATTTGCAGTCAACGTTCAGTTAGAGCACACTGTAATTAGCTTGGCTGCCCTATGGTAGCATCAGAACAGTGCCATTCCCAAAGAGAAAAGACAAGCCCTGCCTACTCTCCTATTTCTCTCCCTGCTTTGTACACCTCTCCTGGTACTGGGTAACTGGAACAACAGAAATTATGTATCACATGTTTCCTTTCTTTCTTTATTATCTCTTCACTTGCGACCCTAAAACCAACTCATTCCAGCAAAGTGTACGGCAAGAGGAGAAAATATGACTCATAACTGATGAATACTTTTCATTTTACTGAGAGGCAGACCAAATTGACTGAATAAATGTCACTATATACACTGAAGCTGAGATGAATCAAATAGCCCGCAACTTTTTCCATCAGGTATAACTGGATTTTTATAACTAGATTCACAACTGGTTTGCAGTTGACACAGTTATGCAGTACTTTATCAGGCATTTGTTCTTCCTAATCTAAAATGCTACACTCCTTTCTGCCCCTTTTTTGTTGTATTGGTTAGGTGCTTACTATGTGCCAGGACTTTACAAAATGCTGGGGTAGATAAAAGCTAATTGGGTTGGGCACAGTCCATTTCTCATCTGGAGCCCAAAGTTTTAATCCACATTTTCAGATAAGGTAATAAGCACAGAGAAGTTGAGACTTGCCCAGAGTCACACAGGAAACAGGTGGCGGGAATTAGAACCCAGGTCCTCTTCCTCAACTTCCCCTCCCTTCCACGTCACCTTGACCCACCCCACAGCACTTTGGTATATTTGTATATATCTAAAATTTACTTATATTGATGCCTGTGTACTTGTTTTGTTGTCGGTCTCCCCCTTCTAGACTGTAAGCTCGGTGTGGGCAAGGATTGTCTCTCTTTATTGCTGAACTGTACTTTCCATACACTTAGCTCACAGTAAGTGCTCAATAAATACAATTGAATGAATAAATGAATGAATGACTTCCAAGTCCATGCTCTATCCACTAGACCACACAGCTATAGTGTTTATGGTTCTCCAGAGGTTGAGGGAATTGGCTGTGCTGTTTAAAGTCACGCTGGAATTTCCAATAATTCAAGAGCACCTCAGGGCAACTATGCCTCTCCTGGCAGATCTGTGTGGGCTTGTTTCTGCTGCAGGATGAGCCCGAGTCCCGCAACTCTGATCCAAGCCCCCCCATCAACCTGACAACTTGCTCCAACTGTGGCCTTTCTTTCTAATGGTAATAATATTGTGATATTTGTTAAGTGCGTACTATGTTCCAGGCCCTGTACTAAGCGCTGGGGTGGATACAAGCAAATGGGGTTGGTCACAGTCTCTGTCCCACATGGGGCTCACAGTCATTCATTCAACCATATTTATTGAGCGCTTCCTGCTTGCAGAGCACTGTACTAATGCTTGGGAAGTACAAGTTGAAGTCTTTATCCCCATTTTACAGATGAGGGAATTGAGCCCAGAGAAGTGACGTGACTTGCCCAAGGTCACACAACAGACAAGTGGCAGAGCCAGGTTTAGAACTCAGGTCCTTCTGACGTCCAGGCCCATGCTCTATCCACTAGCCCTACTGAGAGCCCACCTCCTCCAGGAGGCCTTCCCAGACTGAGCCCCCTCCTTCCTATCCCCCCTCCATCCCCCTGCCTTACCTCCTTCCCTTACCCACAGCACCTGTATATATGTATATATATTTGTACGTTTTATTACTCTATTTATTTATTTTACTTGTACATATCTATTCTATTTATTTTATTTTGTTAATATGTTTTGTTTTGTTCTCTGTCTCCCCCTTCTAGACTGTGAGCCCACTGTTGGGTAGGGACCGTCTCTATATGTTACCAACTTGTACTTCCCAAGCTCTTAGTACAGTGCTCTGCACACAGTAAGTGCTCAATAAATACGATTGATCGATTGATTGATTGATTGATAGACTATGCTTCTTCTCCTGAAGTACCCTGGTGGAGCAGAACCAATCTCTGTTGGGTGCCACTTTAGCCTCCTCAGTTTTCATAGTTTGTGAGCTCTTCAAGGGCCAGGGACCATGTCTTATTCCCACTCGAATACTCTTTCCCAGTACTTAGTACAATGCTCTTCACAGTAAGCACTTAATAATTACAATTATTGCTAAGAGGGTCTTTGCACGTCTCAAGGCTTGGAAATAGTTGCCCTGCTGCCCCATCTTCCTTCTGGTTTTGGTTTTGTCCCAGGACAATGACCCCCCGCAACAACACACACCTTTATGCTGACCCTAGCCTTCTTGGGTCAAGTCCTTTGAAGTTCTGTGTTAACCCAGAACAATCCAGAGCTACATAAGAAGGTCTAGGGGAGGCACAATCATGTTGCCAATGCCCCTTTAGTTTTGACCACCCACTGCTTAATGCCATTATAATAATAACAGTAGTAATAATTTCTAGACTGTGAGCCTGTTGTTGGGTAGGGACCGTCTTCATATGTTGCCAATTTGTACTTCCCAAGCATTTAGTACAGTGCTCTGCACACAGTAAGTGCTCAATAAATACAATTGAATGAATGAATAATTGTGGTATTTGTAAGGGATTATTTTGTGCCAAGAACTGTACTAAGCACTGGGGTAGCTGGAAGATAATCAGGTTGGACATAGTCCCTGTTCCAATATAAGGCTCACAGTCTTAATCTCCATTTCACTGATGAGATAACTGAGGCAAAGAGAAGTTAAATGACCTGTCCAAAGTCACACAAGCAAGTGGAAGCAGCGTTGCTCAGCAGGAAAGAGCACGGGCTTTGGAGTCAGAGGTCATGGGTTCAAATCCCAGCTCCACCAATTGTCAGCTGTGTGCCTTCAGGCAAGTCACTTAACTTCTCTGTGCCTCAGTTACCTCATCTGTAAAATGGGGATTAAGACTGTGAGGCCCCCGTGGGACAACTTGATCACCGTCTAACCTCCCCAGTGCTTAGAACAGTGCTTTACACATAGTAAGCGCTTAATTAATGCCATTATTATTATTATTAAGTGGAAGAGCCGGGATTAGAACTCGGGTCTTCTGACTCTCAGGACCATTCTCTTTCCACTAGGCCACTCTGCTTCTCTCTCTCCCTCTGTGTGTATATATATATATATTTATCTCTTTATATATATGTTTATCTATGTATGCATAGAATATTTATACATATACATATATATTTATCTTTACATTTCCTCACATAATTTACCAGAAATGAATGGGAGTGGCAGCTGAGTTGAGTTAAAACAACATAAAAAGCACCATGCACATTCATTAAGGTCCCAAATGAACCAAGTTCCAAGTGACACTTCAAATTTCCCCTGCAAGTCCTTTCCTCAACAATCAGCCCAGGGTTCTGTTTAAGTTCAAAAGAATTGGAGGAAGATCCTCTGCAATCATATCCCCCCCAGATATCCGGTTCAGGCGCAATATCCAAACATTCAGAAGATGAAAGATAATCTTCTCTATTGCCGAGAATCCTTAAGTTCCATAAGTTTGGGCCCTCAGTCAAACAAGGGCTTCCTGAAGCAGAGGAAGGCAGTTTGGGTTTTAATACTAGAAAAGCAAGGTGCCTTGCTGACAGTGAGAGTATTTCCCAAACACCTTGTAGAATCTCTGGCTGCTGTGACTCACATTGATCTGATGTTTTCCTCCTGATGTTAGTCATCCAAAATATTGTCAGACTACAAATGTCAGAGTCTGAGGACAGGGAGGACAGTGCAAGGGACTAGGGGAGAGAGCTCTTGTGGTGAATTCTGTCTCAATAATTTTGCTCCTTCAGGTAAAATGGGAATTGTCTTCAATTCCTTCAGTACAATAGACACAGATTGGGAGTTAGAAATGACCAACCACTTTAAACTGGTAAAATCTCTAATGAAGAGTGATTGGCTCCAAATTTTGAATTTAAATTTTGAGATAATAGTAGGATTTGAGGACACTGAAGATATAAGGAATTAAGGTTGGAATTGAAAAGGCAGTCCAGGAGAATTTTCCCAGCTCTCTACAGATACACTGCTTTTCACTGTGACTAGTAGGTCATTTTTCACCAGTATTACAAGATAAAGGGGATTATTACAGATTAAACACTTCTCGATTCCCAGGCTTTTAAGAAATTCACACTGGATTTTTTGGTTTATATCTTCCAGCGTGCTTGAACCAATAACTTAGGTTTAAGCCCACTCTAAGTGCCATTTAACACAGAGGACAGAACACCAGATAGGTCTGAATTTCAGAATCAGAGGTATCTTTGTTGTGGAAAGATGTCAGTTCACTACACTGTGCAGATCTGTGTACCTCAGGCAGGTTTATAGCTCCAAAGACATTTCCTTGGGGATTTACAGCAACTTGTAAATCCAGGAGGAATTTTTCAGCTAAGTTCCATGTCTTAGTTTATTCAAGGATTTGACTTGTAAGAGTAGATTCATTCTCAGACTGTAATGCACAGTATTTCTTTGCAAAAAGAACACTTGCTTCTCTTTTTACACACTTCAATTTATGATGGCTTCTGAATTTACATTCAAAATTATATCACCCCCAATGACAGTGAAATCTTAGAAATTATTCCCCTAGATTCCGTCTGAAGGCTGAGTCAGACTCATTCACTGTTGTCTGAGAAGATGAAGACCCAGAGAACCAATTCATCTCATTCCTTTGCTCTGGCTCATTTCTAAGAACTTTGGCTCCGTTTGGTGTACCCAAAAGAAACTTCTCTCCTGGGTGACGGTATTATTATTATTATTATCAAGTGGCATTAAGTTGTTTCCAATTCAGAACAATTCTATGGGTACATTTTCTCCAGAATGTTCTATCTTCTGCCATAATCCATAACTTTGCTAACAGTTCTTCTGTTACTGTTTTTATGGTTTCTAACAAACTGTCTTTTGGTCTGCCTTTTCCACATTTTCCCTGGTCTTTTCCTAGCATTAGTGTCTTCTCCAGAGAATAAGTCCTCCTGATGATATGTCCAAAACATGCCAAAATATGCTGGGTGAAGGTAGTGTAAATCTAATGATGAAAGCCATGCCCATGCAAGAATTGTGAGAAGCAGCTCAGTCCAGAGGAAAGAGCAAAGGCCTGGGAAACAGGAGACCTGAGTTTTAATCCTGACTTTGCCCTTTAACCACCGTGTGACCTTGGACAAGTCATTTAACTTCTCCGTGCCTCAGTTTCCTCATCTGTAAAATGGGGATTCAAAACCTGTTCTCCCTCCTACTTAGACTGTGAGCCCCATGTGGGACGGACTGTGTCCATCTGATTATCTTGTATCTACACCAGCATTTGGTAGAGTGCTTGGCACATAGAAAGCACTTGACAAATACTACAATTATTAATAATTATTATACATCTTTCTGAGCTAAGGAGATGAGCTTAACCCTTTGCCCACTCACCTCTGGCCAGGACAACACTTGTTCCATCTGGAAGAGGGAACAGGGAGAAGCAGCATGGCTTAGTAGATAGAGCATGGGTTTGGGAGTCAGAAGGACCTAGGTACTAATCCTGGTTCAGCCACATGTCTGCTCGTGTGACCTTGGGCAAATCCCTTAATTTATCTGGGTCTCAGTTACCTCATCTGCAAAATGGGGATTAAGACTGTAAGCTCCATGTGGGACAGAGACTGTGTCCAACCTGATTTACTTGAATCTACCCCAGTGCTTAAAACAGTGCTTGGCACATAGTAAACAACAACTACTATTATTATTATTATGGAAGTAAACATACAGTTTCATTTCCATGGACTCACCCAGTTACCTGCTCAACAGCAGCCCCTTTCCTGCCTCTCTCTCACCTCTCTCCATATTTTTATGGTGCACTGTGACATCCCTCTTCCCAGGCAACAAAAGGTAGAGCTGATGGGGTTTCCTGGATATTGCACTTTCAGCCAAAGTGCTCAGAGCACCCTGGAGACACAATTTAATAGTCCTCAGGAATAAAAGAAGGGCCACTGTGAGGTCTTCTTCATCAAATGATCAATCAACAGGGTTTTTTGAGAGTTAACTGTTTTCAGAGCACTGAACGAGGTGGGTGGGTGGGTCCCTGCCTTCAAGGATTTTACCATCTAGCTGAAGAGATACATGTCATTCATAAATAAGTCTAAACGAATATAAATTGAATGTGTGTCAGGGTGGCTGTTAGTTGTATGTGATCTGGAAAGGTGGTGTTTCATTGGGAAGGGTTTCTGGAGGAGGAAAAAGTTCAGAAGGATTTCAAATATGGGGAGAACTGAAGACTACTGAAAATCTAAAGGGGGAAGTCACTTTTGAGGGGAGGGGGTGAGATACAGGTCAGCAGCCAGAGAGATGAGAATGAGGCTCAAGGGAATAGATTGGTTTGAAAGCAATGAGGAGGGCCAACTGGCGTGGGGTAAAAGAAGTGGATAACCAGGTGGGAGAGCATCTTTTTAGGCCTTAAAGCAAATGTATCATAGTTTCTTCTTGATGTCGATTGGATGTTACTGAGGAGTGGGGAGGTGTGTGCAAATGAGGTTTTAGGAAGATGATCTGGCTAACAAAGTGAAGTGTGGACTGGAGAGAGGAGAGACTAGGGGTAGGGAGACTAGGGAGGAGGCTGATGTAATAATAAAGACAAGATATGTTAAGTGTCTTGACTAGGTTAGTGGTCTTTTGAATGGAGAGGAAAGGGCAGACCCAGGAAATGTTGTGGGAGAAAAGCTGGAAGAATTTAATAGATTGAATGTGAGATTTGAAAGAGTTAAGGATAATAATAAAGGTTGTGGACTATTGGGCTGGACAGAATGGTGATTTCGGCTATGATGGGAATCTATCGGTAGTATTTATTGAGTGTTTACTATGTGCAGAGCACTCTATGAAGTGCCTGGGGGAGAACAATAAAATAGACATGTTCCCTGCCCTTACAGAGTAAGTTAGGTGGAGGAGTGAGTTTTGGAGGGAAAATGAGGATTTCAATTTTTAGACATATTCAAATTGAGGCACAGTGGAACCCCTCTCCCTCCCCACCCCCAAGGAGATGCCAGAGGAGGTAAGAAGTTGGGCCAAGTGAGACATAGATTTGGTGTCAACCACACAGAGGTAGGAATTAAAGCCATGGGAGAGGATGAGCTACCTAAACAAGTGAATCTAAGTGAAAAGAGTAGAACAGACTTAGAACAGAGCTTTGAGGGGCAGCCACATTTAGGGAGTAGGATGTGAAAAAAAAGGCCAGTAAAGGAGATCTTGAAGGAGCAGCCATAGAAGTGGGTAAATCAGATGACAACTGTTTCAGTAAACTCAAGTTTTCTTCATGTTTCCAGGAAAAGGAAGTGAGCAACAATGCCAAGTGTAGCTAAGTCATTGAGGACTAGTGTTGAGTAGAATCTTTTAGATTTGTCAAGGAGGAGGTCATTGGAGACCTTGGAGAGTGTGGTCTCAGTGGAGTGAAGGGATGCAATCCACATCAGAGAGGATCAGGAAGGGAGCTGATGGATGGGAAATGAAGACAGTATACTGTGAATACCATGTGGGATAGGCACTGTGGGCTTAATAAATGCCATTATTATTATTATTACCCCAACACTTAGTATAATATTGTCACATAGTAGATCCTTAACAAGTATTATTATTATTGTTGTTGTTGTTAGGTAAGGTGTATATTACCTGTTTGAGGAGTTTGGACAGGAATGGGAGCAGGGAGATGAGGCCATGACTTTGTGTCTTACAGAAAAGGCTTTATCAGTACAGGGAAGACAAGCTCAATCACTCCCCTAGCTTCAACTACCATCACTATGTGGATGATGCTATTTGTTAAGCACTTACTATGTGCCAAGTACTGTTCTAAGCACTGGGGTAGATACAAGGTAATCAGGTTGTCCCACGTGGGGCTCACAGTCTTAATTCCTAGTCTTAATCCTCATCAATTATAGATGAGGTAACTGAGGCCAAAGAAGTTAAGTGACTTGTCCAAAGTCACAGAGCTGAAAAGTGGCGGAGCTGGGATTAGAATCCATGACCTCTGATTTCCAAGCCTGTGCTCTTTCCACTAAGCCACACTGTACAGTTTAACAGAGTCAGTAGACATGTTCCCTACTCACAACGGGCTTCTTGGTGTGACTGCACTGAGCGGTCACTGTTTTTTTGTTTGCTTTTGTGAAAATCATTTACTTGTAGGGTTAAACTACTTTACAATTGAGCCTGTTTGACATTCCCTTCATCTTTGGCTAGTTCTGGCTCTTAGAGTCTTTCTGCTTCCTGTTAGAATAGTCCTCTCTTAAGGGAATGGGTAGGTAATGGGATCACTGGCATAAAGTCTAGTTACAGAGACTCCAGATGAAGAAACTGCACAAGAAATTATCCCTTCCCCAAAATAGTGTGAGTGGTGCTAGGCAAACCACTTAGCACTCCAGGCAATTCATTCTTCCTTCGGGCAGTTTCTCAGTTGTGGAGTCTCTGCGATGGGACTTCATGACAAGTAACTCCATCATCCAACCATCCCCCTTAAAAGAGGGACTAATCTAACATCTTTATCCATCCATTCACTGGTAACTGTTTAAATATCATGAAGGAAATGGTCACTATCCATTTGTCCTCTATTATCTGAAGGAACCCTCCTTAATCCTTTTTTCCACATCAAAATGAGGTATCTTTTTTTAAAAATAAACAAGTATTAAATGTAATGCTAATCCTTAATCCTTTCTCTTTTTCACATCAAAATGAGGTATCTTTTTTAAATAAACAAGTATTAAATATAATGTTAATCCTATTTCCCCTTTTCACATCAAAGTGAGGTATCTTTTTTTAAATAAACAAGTATTCAGTATAATTTTAATCCTTAATCCTTTCTCTTTTTCACATCAAAATTAGGTATCCTTTTTCTTAAAAATGAACAAGTATAAAATATAATGTTACACAAGCATCCAAAACTTGAGTGGTCCCCCAGGACACTGGGAAAATCCCAGTGGATTGATATGGGGCTATATTGACTTAGTCTGGCCTCTAGACCCAAACTAACCAATAGCCACTTGAAGGACATGAGGGAATGTCTACTCTATAAACCCAAGTCTTCATGCCTACTCTCTTCCTAGAATTTCTGTTTCAGAATTCTAGAGCCAGTCCAGCCCTTGCAGATCAGCTGCCTATGTCCAGTAGAAGGTGTTGGATCAGTTTCCCTCAAGGAAATTTACAGAGGGCTAAAGCTTGGCCCACTGTTTCCACATACCTTTGAGGATCTGATTTATTAATACGGCGTAGCTGCCACCAGCCATAAAAGTAATTGAATTTCCTGCTGGTTTTTTCGTGTTTGCTGATGAAAAGATGGCCCTGGCCTTAGTGGCTTGTTTTAATTAATTGTGTTTGGGTCCTTGGCTGGGTAATCTTGACCTATTTTAAAAAGAAGTAAAAGCCAATATTTTCAGGCAGCACCTTCCCCAACCACCAGGGAAATCTGTTCCATCCAAGATGGAGATGACGGTGGGTGTTCAAGAAGGATTTTTTTTTTATGAACCTCACCAGGTTAGGAATCACTAGAAATGAAAACAATGGCACATGCCCAAACAACTCTACAGCACAAAGGTCCCCCTGAGCCCAGTGGAGACATTATGGGGAACACTGTTCTCCAACCAGCTGCCAGGGCGGCCTCCACCAGCAAAAAGTAAAGAACAACATATTTGAAAAGCTCAACCCTGAGGAAGCCACACGGAAGCTGAAATGTGTGGTTTATGTGATGAAAGATCTACCCTACGTTTCTGCCAATAAGTTTCCCCAAGGTTGGCAACCTCTATTTTGGTGAGTCGAAAATAAATAATTAACCAAATGATACTCCCTTGTTCAGATTCATGGGAGAGAAGCTGCCACCCTGAATGGCAGCTCATTAAAAAGGGTTTGGCTCTTGGGACATTGTTCACACCCATTAAGAGAGATCAAGCAAATCCTAAACTCTAGTGCTTGAAAATAGATTCTCCATTTGTTACCTGGAACAGGAAGAGTGGAAAACAGTCAGCAACTCCAATCAAATTTGGTTTAAGCGACAGAGGGGTGGTTTTAAGCAGTGGTAGGAGACCTGATTCTCTGCCAGACTATGGTTCTCGTTTTGGACACCCCACCTCCGGGCTGGTCTCCCTGGCCCACATAGCTCCTTTTCATGGAGCTGCAGCAGAGGTGGTGGGAGGGAAGGAGAAAGAGGAAGAAGGCAGCAATTTCTGGGCCCTGGCTCACTCCACCTAATCTCTCTGATCTTGGGGAAATCCCTGGGGGTGAGACCCTGGACTAGCAGAGGGTGAGAGCCTTGAATCTTGAAGGACACTGACCCTCACTTTAAGCAGAATATCTAGTCCCTCAGCAGCTGCAGCTGGGGAGGGGTCAGAGTGAAAGGCCAAGCCACTCTAACTTGTCCAGGACTCTCCGCTCCGACTCAGACTTCCTAACCTCACGACCACGTCTCTCTTCCCTGGCCCCCTGAGGATGGAGTATGGGGAAGAGAAGGGAATTCCAGGAACCAGAACTGGAAAATATGGGAAAAGAGGGAGAAGTGCAACTAAGAGTCTCTTTCTGGTCCCCTTCTTCCCCTGGAACTAAGGTTCCTGCCCCATTGTCTTAGTTTCAGCCTGATGTTGAGCATCTTGCAAATACAAAAATATCTGTGGGAGTTTAACTTTCCTGTTTCAAAAAAATAATAGTGACGGTGTTTATTACTCTGAATGTATTACTCCTTGTGAAGCACTGCTAAGCTCTAATCAGATTGGACACAGTCCCTATCCCACATGGGGCTCATAGTGTTGGCCAGAAGGAGAACTTTCAACAGATTAAGAGACTGAGCCCCAGAAGGGTTAAGTGGCTTGGTCAAGGGCACAGAGCAGGCAGATGGTAGAGATGGAACAAGAACTTGGTCACCTGACTTCTAGTCCCGTGATCTTTCCACTAGATCATAATGCTCCGGCCCACTTTCCTGGGCTCTGAAGAAGCAAAGGTGATCCCAAAAAACTATCCTCAGATTTATTTCTCAAAAATTGTCTTTTGGTTGCTGTAGCCTTCTGCCTGCAAAAGGGAAAATCCCAGAATGTTTAAGTGATGTTTCAGCAATGAACAACTTCTCCCAAATCAATGCATTTTTGGAAAACGTAACATGGATTTTATAAAAATAGATTTGGAAAGCCAGGAGAAAAGTATCCTCCTTGTCCATTTACTTATTCTTGACTACTATTATTATTATTATTGTATTTGTTAAGCGCTTATTATGTGCCGAGCACTGATCTAAGTGATGGGGTATTTACAAGGTAATCAGATTGGGCACAGTCCCTGTTCCACATGGACTTTTAATCTAAGTAAGGAGTAGAGGCACTGAATCCCCATTTTACAGATGAGGAAACTGAGGCACCAAGAAGATAAGTGATTTTACCAACACCACCCAGTGAGCACTGACAGAGCTAGAATTAGAACCCAGGTCCTTTGACCAGGCCTGTGCTATTTCCACTAGGCACACTTCCCCTTTGATCATTTCACAATGCTTCCCTAGGACTGGCATCCAGAAACTGAATCTAATCTACTCCTAGCTCACCTTCGGTTCCAGACAGCTACCCACCCAGGGCTGGGGCTCCAAAGGACCTTCTGTGAACACGCTGAAGAGAAAACAAGAATGATCCTAAACAAGAGTGATGAATCAGTAGTGGGCTGCAGAAATGTCACACTGACTATTTGAAGGGCAGCCTCAGCTGTGGGGAGACAAATGCTTTCCACAAAACAGGAAGGCCTGAGCACAAATAAGAGTCTGTCTTAGACTGCCACTTTACAATTTTGACCCTATAGAATACCGCGATCAAATATGATCAGAGTTTCTTTGGAAATGCTGTATGAACTGAAGGCAGAAATGTAAAGAGCATGATGGAGGTTCCAAAAAAATCACTGAAGTTAAATTTAAGATGCTATTGCCTGATTTGAACGATGCTCTCTCCCAGCTGCTCGGCTTCCTAACTTGATATCAAGAGACTGCCAAGGGCCTCAAAACTGCTTTTTATTACCTTTTAGAGTCAAGTATACTATGCAGCAATCTATGAGTCCCTGTACTACAAGGTTTTAATAAGAATTGAATTTGGTCATGCAAGGTCAGAACAAAGAAGATATCCATCTAAGGGAGGGATTCCCCTTCTGCCACAGCATATCTGGATCCCCAAATTAGCAGAATGGCTGGCTTCAAGGGTAAAAAGGAAATGGGTTAATAAGTCAAGAGAGAAGTTTTGTACATGAGGAAAAATAACTTCTTAAATATCAACGGGATGAGCATAGTGGGACAGACTACTGAGAGAGCTCTTAGAGTTTACCACAGAAGGAAATCTTTACTATGTAAAAAAACCCCAAAATCCCCAAACCAGATGACTGTCAATACTACTGATTTAAGCTAAAGACAGGAAGCTGAATCAATTAACCCCATAAGACCTTTCCAGCTTTTTGGATGCTAGGTGATCAAGGGCTTGAGTGAAACACTGTGTGATCAAAATACTCCATTGCTGTACCAGAACAATTGGAGTGTACTATGACATAACATAAGGCATCACAGTATAATGCAGTGCGGTATAATATGACACATCAGTAGAAAAGCAGCATAGCCAAGTGGATAGAGGATGGGAGTCAGAGGACTTGGGTTCTAATCCTGGCTCCACTGGTTACCTGCTGTGTGACCTTGGGCATGTCAATTAATTTCCCTGGGCCTCAGTTCCTGCATTTGCAAAATGGGGACTCAATAGCTGTTCTTCCTCCTACTTTATGTGAACCCCATGTGGGACCTGATTATCTTGTACGTGTCCCAGAGCTTAGCGAAGTCCTTGGCATGTAGTAAATGCCCAACAAATTCCACAATTGTTGCTATTATTATGATCTACCTGAGCATGTTGTAATATAAGGCAGCGTTTCAAAGTACAATATGGTCTATAGTATAGCTATTAGAATTAAATATAATCTATTGACTCCTACTGCATTGATCTGACCTTGATGGTAGGATATTTTGTAGCCAGAAAAAGAAATCATAAAACCAAGTTAAAAGAAATATTGCCCTGGTGGTACTAACACCTTCCTGATGTTTGTAGAGGAAGTTGACCGTGGGCCAATATAACAAGACAAGAGGGAGTTCCTAACCACTTTCAAGGGCAGGAGGCCAGAAAGCAGATGGCTTCAGGCTGCCCAGAAGCCTCCCACATGGCTGAGAGATGTGCTATGCCACCGAACACCAACCCCAAGCCAGCAGGGTGGTCTGGAAAGAGAATGATTGTTTTCCCAAGAGTTGTTTCAAGAATGCAGCTCCTCACCTAATAAAAGGAATGTGCAGTGATGAAAACAGGACTAATATTAGCATCTGCAAAATCCAGAGCAAAGGGTCTGGTATTAAAGAGAACAAGTTTTTCATAGACGGGGCGCCAGATAAATCTTTTCATTTTTGATTGTAAATCTTGCCTGAACCCCAGGAAAGAATATACTTCCGCCAGAAACCCGGGAAGGGCGGTAGAGAAAGAACACACTGTTTGAAACAGATACCTTCAGGGCTTAACCACGGCGATAATGTCTTCCTCAGCCATATGCTGCTGAGTCTCTCCTGTTGAGGTTCTGAAAGGCAGGTGGCATTTCACCTGAGTCCTCTGTAAGGTTCTGTGGATGTAAGCTCATTAGGGGCAGGGAATGTGTCTGTTTACTGTTGCATTGTACTCTTCCAAGCGCTTAGTAAAGTGCTCTGCCCTCAGTAAGTGTTCAATAAATATGAATGATGAATAAATGACTGAATGAACGTGCAATAAATGCTTGTTGATAGTCTGACATAAGGTCCATGCTCCGGGCCCAGCCCCTGCCTGAGGCTCAGTTCCATTAGCCGGGCCACTGGTTGTGCTGGGATTGACTTCGTGTGAGAAGCAGCATGGTTCAATGGAAAGAGCACGGACTTGAGAGTCAGAGGGCCCAGGTTTCTAATCCCAGCTCCACCACTCGCATGCTGTGTGACCTTGGACAAGTCACTTAACTTATCTGGGCCTCACTTCCCTCATCTGTAAAATGGAGATGAAGACTGTGAGCCTCATGTGGGACAGGAATTGTGTCCAACTCAATTATCCGGTAATGCCTGGCACATAATAAGCACTTAACAAATACTAAAAATATTATTATTACTTGAGGAAGTCCAGAGGCAGAGGCAGAGAACTAAGGGATGCTGGAGGAATGTCCCAAAGGTACAAACCTGAAGGTCTTCCCTAGTAAAGTCACAGGTAGCAGGCCTCCTGACCCTTTGCAAGGCAGAGGTGCCGCCCTCTTTCTCCTTAGAGGGAGGGCTCTGGTGGAGAAGGATATGGGCTGTGGAGATCCTAGATGGCCGGATCTGATATCCTTTGTGGAAACTAGCCCATATTCGGGCTTTAAGGTTGGAATCCAATGTAAACAATCGAGGTTTAGGCCCTGGGTGGCCGAGGAAAAAAATAAGTACAAGTTACTAAAAACTACAAGTTACTGATGATATCCTGCGAGAGGTAAGTAGAATGGAGTCAGAAAGGCTGAGGTGAAATGAAGAATCTGAAATAAAGAGGAGGGGGAGGGGGTGGCAGAAGAGGAAGGCGATCAACAAAAAGCCTTTTTTACAAAGACCTTGAGAAAGCATATTACTAAAACACAAGTCACTCACACAATGCCACTAAATCCCGTTTTCATTATCGCTCTAGCCACTATCACTTCCCTTCCTTTCCGCACATTGCTTCCTTCCTATTACCCCAAGATCCTGTGGGCTTTTAGAACTTTTGTTCCTTTCAGTTGTGTTGTTTGGCTTTTAAGAAGAAAAAAATGTCTTAAGATGTTTCGGTAATTCTTAGTAATCAAAGCAATTATCTCAAAGTGCAGACTGTATCAGTAGTGAAGGCCTCAAGTGTACAGAGAATTCGGCCTGTATCTGTGAATCATACAGCAAAAGGTCATTCTTAGTGGTGCACAAGCAGTTGAATGCACACCAGGCAATTTTAACTCCTGGGTTTGAAATTTCAATAACCACCTGCTTTTTAACATTTCCATTTACCTTTGGTAACATTAGTCCTAATCTTAGCCTGTCTCTGGCCCCCGACTTTACAGTTCACGAGCTGTCTGTACACTTTTATGGGTTTCTGGAGGTGGTCCTTTAACTCTCAATGATCCACAAATGGATTGTCTTGTCTTACGCTGTCGAGAGACCTTCAGTCCACAGCGACTCCATGGACACATCTCTCCCAGAGGACCCCACTCCATCTGCAATCATTCTGGTAGTGTAACCATAGCGTTTCCTTGGTAAAAATACGGAAGTGGTTTACCACTGCCTTCTTCCATGCAGGAAACTTGAATCTCTGCCCTTGACTCTCTCCCATGGTGCTACTGCCCAGCACAGGTGAGTTTCGACTTGTAGCAGATTGCCTTCCACTCCCTAGCCACTGGTCAAGCTAGGAATGGAATGGGTATGCCTCTGCTTGACTCTCCCTCCCGTAGCCAAGACTGGTAGAGTATTGGAAACTCTCTAGGTGTGATACTGAGAGGGGGACAAATGGACTAATCCTAGCAAATTTTGAAGTTCTTATCAGCTGTGAGCAATCCTTCCCTCCCTTCTCCCAGGCAGAAGCACCCACAATCAAGGTTCTGGGTTATTACCAAGACCACTTGTTTTTGGGTGCACTAAATAATAATAATAACAATAATAATAATGGTATTTGTTAAGCGCTTACTATGTGCAAAGCACTGTTCTAAGTGCTGGGGGATACAAGGTGATCAGATTGTCCCACGTGGGGCTCACAATCTTAATCCCCATTTTACAGGTGAGGTAACTGAGGCACAGAGAAGTGAAGTGACTTGCCCAAAGTCACACAGCTGACAAGTGGCGGAGCCGGGATCAGAACCATGACCTCTGACTCCCAAGCCTGGGCTCTTTCAACTGAGCCACACTGCTTCTCTAAATGCTGGGATAGTTACAAAATAGTCAGATTGCACTCACTCTCTGCCCGACATGGGGCTCACAGTTTAAGAGGGAAGAAGATCAGATATAGAAGCAGTGTGGCTCAGTGGAAAGAGCCCGGGCTTTGGAGTCAGAGGTCATGAGTTCAAATCCTGGCTCTGCCAACTGTCAGCTGTGTGACTTTGGGCAAGTCACTTCACTTCTCTGTGCCTCAGTTCCCTCATCTGTAAAATGGGGATTAAAACTGTGAGCCCCCCCGCCCTCCCTTGGGACAACCAGATCACCTTGTAACCTCTCCAGCACTTAGAACAGTGCTTTGCACATAGTAAGCACTTAACAAATACCATTGTTATTATTTAGTGTAGTCCATAAACAAGTGGTCTTGGTAATAACACAGAGCCTTGACTGTGGGTGCTTCTGCCTGGCTTTGCACATAGTTATTACTATTGCTATATTGAATCCCATCTTACAGATGAGGAAACTCAACCCCGGAGAAGTTAAATGACTTGCTCAAAGCCATACAGCAAGCAAATGATGGAGCTGGGATTACAACCTAGGTCCTCCAACTCCCAGACCCAAGTTCTTTCTGCTAGATCATGCAGCTTCTCTATCGTTATGCAAGATTTACACACTTGTCTCCTTGGTATACTCACTGCAATTAATATTTAAGAAAAAGACATACATATTAATATATATATTAATATATATATACACACACCTCTGAAATTTCATGGTGCCGAGATTTAGATTAAGCCCCAAACCCACTGTGGTGGGGTGGATTTCCAGGGGCAAGGAGTTCCAGGCAGATAAAAGGACATGAGAAAGCAGTCAGCGATAGAAAAGTCGAGAGAGAGGTGCAGTAAAAAGCTTTTCTTGAGGGTAGCAAAGAGTATGAGCTGGAGTGTAGAAGGTGAAGAGAGCAATAACAATAATTATGGGTCACTTTACAGATGAGGAAACTGAAACCAGAGAAGTTAAATGATTTACCCAAGGTCATACAGCAAAGTTGAACTCCCTCCTCAAATCCTCTGTCCCCCCCCACCCCCCATGCCTCCCCATCTCTTGCCCCTAATGACCTGGCCATGTACTTTATTGAGAGAATTGAAACCATCCTAAAATCTCCCCTGCTCCTCTCCAGTCCCTCCCTCCTCCTTCTCCATTCTTCAGCTCTCCCATCTTTCCCAGCACTATCTCAAGAAGAGATCCCCCACCTCCTCTCAAAATCCACCCCATCCAGCTGCACCTCCTACCCCATCCCTTCACACCTTATCAAAGCACTTGCCCCTTCCTTCTTCCCTCCCTTACTACCACCTTCAGCTGTTCACTTTCCAATTTATTTTTTCCCACTGCTTTCAAACATGCTTATGCTTCCCCACCCCCCAAAAAATCCTACTTTGACCCCACAGCTCCCTTCAGCTATTGCCCTCTCTCCCTGCTACAGTTCCTTTCCGAGCTCCTTGAGTGAGTCGTCTGTACCCACTGTCCCCAGTTCTTCTCCAATTTTCTCCTTGACCCCCTCTGATCTGGCTTTTTCCCCCTTTACTCCACAGTTTCCGCCCTTTCATAGGTCACTAATGATCTCATTCTCGTCAAATGTAACAGCTTCTACTCCAACCTAATCCCCTTATCCCCTCAGCTGCCTTCAACATTGTCAACCACCCCCTTCTCCTGGAAACATTGTCCAACTTTGGCTTCACTGACACAGTCCTCTCCTGGTTCTTCTCCTATCTCTCTGGCCACTCATCCACAGTCTCTTTCATGAACTGCTCCTTTGCCTCCCACCCCCTAACTCTGGGAGTCCCTCAAGACTCAGTTCTTGATCCCCTTCTATTCCTCATCTATAACCATTTTCCCTGGGAGAACTCATTTACTCCCATGACTTCCACTACCATCTCTATGCAGATGATTCCCAAATCTACATCTCCAGCCCTGATCTCTGTGTTTCTCTGTAGTTTTGTCTTTCCTCCTCCCTTCAGGACATCTCTACTTAGAGATCTCTACTAAGGGAAGCAGCGTGCCTCAGTGGAAAGAGCACGGGCTTTGGAGTCAGAGCTCATGGGTTCAAATCTCGGCTCCGCCAATTGTCAGCTGTGTGACTTTGGGCAAGTCATTTCACTTCTCTGGGCCTCAGTTACCTCATCTGTAAAATGGGGATTAAGACTGTGAGCCCCCCATAGGACAACCTGATCACCTTGTAACTTCCCCAGTGCTTAGAACAGTGCCTTGCACATAGTAAGTGCTTAATAAATGCCATTATTATTATTATTATTATGTATTGCTGATACCTTAAACTGAAAATATCCAAAACAAAATTCCTTATCTCCCCACCCAAACTCTTCTCTCCCTGATTTTCCCATTACTATAGACAGCACCACCATTCTCCCATTATCACATGCCTGTTACCTTGGCATGATCCTCGTCTCATCTGTCTCATTCAATCCACACATTCAATCTGTTACATATTCAATCCTGCCATTTCAACCTTCACAACATCGCTAAAATTCACCATTCCTCTCCATCCAAACTGCTGCTATGTTAATCGAAGCATTAATTCTATCACACTTTGATTACTGCATCAGCCACCCTGCCTTCTGTCTTGCCCCACTCCAGTCCAGATCATTTTTCTAAAGAATCATTCAGTCCATGTTTCTCCTCACCTCAAGAACTTCCACTGGTTGCCCATCCACCTCTGCAACAAACAGAAACTCCTTACCTTAGGCTTTAATCAATCAATCAATCAATCATGTTTATTGAGCACTTACTGTGTGCAGAGCACTGTACTAAGCGCTTGGGAAGTACAAGTTGGCAACACATACAGTCCCTACCCAACAGTGGGCTCAAAGCACTCAATCCTGTTGCCCCCTCTTATCTTACCTCCCTTATTTTTTTTTACTACAATCCAGCCATCACAGTTTACTCACTGTACCTTGATCTTGTCTATCTCACCAACAACCTGGAAGGCCCTCTCTTTTCGTATCTGACAAATGATCACTCTCCTCATCTTCAAAGCCTTATTAATAATAATAATAGTGATGATGATGGCATTTATTAAGCGCAAAGCACTGTTCTAAGTGCTGGGGAGGTTACAAGGTGATCAGGTTGTCTCACGGGGGGCTCACAGTCTTAATCCTCATTTTACAGATGAGGTAATTGAGGCACAGAGAAGTTAAGTGACTTGCCTAAAGTCACACAGCTGACAAGTGTCAGAGCTGGGATTTAAAGCCATGATCTCTAACTCCAAAGCCCGGGCTCTTTCCACTGAACCATGCTGCTTTTCATTAAAAGCACATCTCTTCCAAAAGGCCTTCCCTGCCTTAGCTCTTATTTTCCCTTCTCCAACTTTCTTCTGTGTCACCCTCATACTTGGATTTATACTAGTTACCAACCCCTCCCTCAGCTACCAGCACTTATGTACATATCTGTAATTCATTTATTTATATTCATGTCTGCCCTGCCCCACATCCCACAAGATTGTAAGTTAGTGGTAGTCAGGGAATGTGTCTTCCAATTCTGTCATATTGCATTCTTCCAAGAGCTTAGTACAGTACTCTAAATACAGAAAGCACTCAATAAATACAGTTAAGTGATTGACTGAAGTGGTGGATCTGGGATTAGAATCAATGTCCCCAATTATCAGACCTTTCTCTTTCTACTAGATCACACTACTTCTGTATCAAGGACAGAACTGGTAGACAGCTCACCACTAGGAATTTCTGCTTGATCATTTATAAGAATCTTGATTTTCTTCCAAAGAAACAGGAAGATAATGAAACGTAAATCATCTATCATATATGACAGCGATGAGTGAATAGTGATCAGAGAAAGGGTAGAAGTAGTAAGGCGTGGAGGTTTATTTCACTTAGCAGAGATTTTATTTTCACTTTTCTGTGGGATGATTCTGGGACTGATCTTTTTTGAAGCCAACTTAAAGAGCAGCAAATAAACAAAGCAAAAAAAATAATCTTGGAACAACTCTCAGATAAGGAGTAATTTGGAGGAGTTAAAGAAAACTCTCATTCAACATTCTCACATGACCTAAACGTTTCCTATTAGCAAGGAAGCCTGCTAGCATCCTGCTTTTATGGCAAATTAGCATTTACAATACCTGTGACAGCAATTGGTGGAGAGAGGGAAATCGCTGAAAAAGTATCTCAAAATGTAAGTGCAATTTCTAAAGCTGGTGATTGGGGGAAAGCTGAGAAGAAAGTTCTGACAGGTGAAGATTTGTGAATTCGGGTTAATTTGGGGGACTACAGGTCCTGATTGTCCCTATGGGAGCAGGGGAGGGGTTACAGGACAACGGGGATCAGGAAAGGTCAGAAAGACCTATACTGGGCCCAGTCAGGTTAATTAGTGGGCGGATTCAGGAGGGATTTGCTTAGTTGGAAGGAAAGGCAGGGATCTTTGTGTTTTGGGGGTTCTGCTTTCTGGATCATGCCTTGACGGTGAAGCCTGGCATAAGGGCAGGCCGTGAGGTGCTTCAGTAAGATAAACCTGTTGTGAACCAAGAAATCTGTGTGTGCTCTCTTCAGAAGATGAAGAAAGCAGTTAAAGAAGATGACAACAGTTTTACATAGGAAATAAGCACATCAGATATTCAAACGAAAGGATTTAGAGAAAGAAATTCACCACTTAAAGGGTTAAATTCAGTACCTCCAATTTTGGGCCACCTAGCCTCTGCCCCAGCCAACCCACACCCAGTTCCGAGGTTAACACCATACAATTTCCATCTCATCAGATGCTCAGTTCTCAAATAAATCTCTGAACAAACCATCTGAATATTTGCATTCTTATTGGTCATTTAAGGCATTTAAGTTGCTGTTATTAGTCCTATATTTGTCACATTATTACTAGTTTATTGTACTATTTTTAACCTCACCATCCTTTTCCTGATTCCAAAGCCCACAACCTTAGCATTCTCTTTGACTCTTCCCTCTCTTTCAGCTCCTATATTTGTCTGTCACCAAATCCCAATAGTTGTTCCTCCACAATATTTCAGGAATTTGCCCCTTCCCCTCCATCCAAATGGCCACCACATAGTGCAGGACGTAGTCATATCCTGTCCTGATTACTGCATCAGCTCCTCACAGACCACCCTGCCTCTAGACGCTCTCCTGCGTAGTCCACACTTTATTCTGCTACTTGAGTACCTTTTTTCTGAAACACAATACTGCACACATCTCCCAACTCTTCAAAAACCTCCAAGGGTTGACTTTATCCTTTCAGCATCAAACATAAACACCTCAATCATTGGCTTTAAGGACTTCATTGGCAATTATTGCTCACTCTCTTCTACTACACTCTGGTTCTCACTCTTCATTCCTCAGAAGCTAATTCATTCAGTCATATTTATTGAGTGCTTTGTGCAGAGCCCTGTACTAAGCACTGGGTAGAGTACAATACAACAATCAACAGTCCACTTCCTGTACCTGGATTTCATTTCTCCTGCCTTGGACCTCTTGCTCACACCTTGTTCCCTCCCTAAAACTCACCCTCCCTCCAAATTCACAAGATCACCTCTTTCCCATCTTCAAAGAGAAGCAGCGTGGCTCAATGGAAAGAGCATGGGCTTTGGAGTCAGAGGTCATGGGTTCAAATCCCGGCTCTGCCACTTGTCACCTGTGTGACTTTGGGCAAGTCGCTTACTTCTCTTTGCCTCAGTTACCTCATCTGTAAAATGGGGATGAAGACTGTGAGCCCCGTGTGGGACAACTTGATGACTTTGTAACCTCCCCAGTGCTTAGAACAGTGCTTTGCACATAGTAAGCATTTAATAAATGCCATTATTATTATTATTAAAGCCCATCTGAAATCGTATTTCTTCCAGGAGGTCTTCTCCCATCAATTTCTTTTCTCCCCAGGTTTTGTTTCCCCAGTTACCACATCTGCACTTCTAGCCACACTCTGGTGTACTCACAACTAACCTTAGCACTTCTGTACTTTCATTCATTCAGTCAATCATATTTATTGAGCACTTACTGTGTGCAGAGCACTTCAATCAATCGTATTTATTGAGCACTTACTATGTGCAGAGCACTGTACTAAGCGCTTGGGAAGTACAAGTTGGCAACATATGGAGACGGTCCCTACCCAACAGTGGGCTCAGTCTAGAAGACTAGAGCTTCACTAAGCTCCTTGGGAGAGTGCAATACAACAATACTTGTCTACTTTTTTACTTAAGCACTGACTCATATCATTTTTCCTTTGACCTACCATAAGTAAATTATTACAGAAGAAGCAGTGTGGCTTAGTGGAAAGAGCCCGGGCTTGGGAGTTAGAGGAGTGGGTTCTAATTTTGGCTCCACCACTCATCTGCTATGTGACCTTGGACAAGCTGCTTAACTTCTCTGTGCATCAGTTCCCTCATGTGTAAAGTGGGGATGATGACCATGAGACCCAAGTGGGGCAACCTGATTACCTTGTATCTACACCAGCTCTTAGATCAGTGCTTGGCATTAACAAATACCATTATTATTATTATTATTATTATTTTAGCATCCCTCTCCTCTGCAAGATTGTAAACTCCCATTGGCAGGGATCATGATTATTACTTCAACTGTATTCTTATTCTTCCAATCACTCATGGCAGTAAACTGCACAGAGTAGGTGTTCAATAAATACTATTAACTGACTGGTGATCTTATATGTGGCTCACTGGCAAGAGCACAGGCTTTGGAGTCAGAGGTCACGGGTTCAAATTATGACTCCAACACTCAGCTGTGTGACTTTGGGCAAGTCACTTAAGTTCTCTGGGTCTCAGTTACCTCATATGGGGATGAAGACTGTGAGCCCCCCGGGACAACCTGATCACCTTGTAACCTTCCCAGCACTTAGAACAGTGCTTTGCACATAGTAAGAGCTTAATAAATGCCATCATTTTTATTATATATGTAGGTGAATGTTTATTTCTGCCCTTTCCCCATTATTAGATTGAAAGTTCCTTGAGGACAAGCTCACAGCAATGTCTTGAACTGCCTCTTTCTCTGCTACAGCCCTACTCACTTTATCAATGCTCAGTGACCTCTGTTGCTGTGGTTGACATCGAAGAATGCTTTTGCTCT
The DNA here is from genome assembly GCF_015852505.1 of Tachyglossus aculeatus. Classification (NCBI taxonomy): domain Eukaryota; kingdom Metazoa; phylum Chordata; class Mammalia; order Monotremata; family Tachyglossidae; genus Tachyglossus; species Tachyglossus aculeatus. Next base: position 76,238,339 of record NC_052068.1, read on the forward strand.
GTTAAAATCTTTCCTTCTCCACTAAACTACACTGAGATTCTATTAGTAGAAGACCATTCAATTTTCAGTCAGGGAAGTCTGGTACCTGCCCTGCTTTGCCTGCAGGCTATTTTGAGTAAGAAAATGTTACAAAGGAAGATGGAATATCTTCTTTCATTTCAGGCACGAAAGATTTGAATTTAGGCAACAAGGAGGTAAATTTACAGTTGATGGCATTCAAATTGAAAAAGTAGGGGATGGGGCTGTTCACACATTGGTTTGGGTTTCTCTTCTATCCTGTACCAGAGCTATTGCCACGCTCTAAGCATGTGTTTATGTGTGTTCAACTTTTGTTCCCTACAGATGTTTTATTATAGTTCCTTTCCTCTGACAAACATATCCCTCGTAGCTATTTCTGAGTCACCCTTTACACACTGGGCTTTAATACCTGGAGTTCCTCTCCCTTTGTGTCCACTTTTTTGATCCATCTGACAAATTTCCCTGGACATTTTGGGTCTGACTAGACCCACAGCCTATCAGCCCTCAGTTCTTCTTGAAATTGCATTTCCTTTTTTTTCCCAAAAGAAAGTGAAGGAAACTCATGCATCTTACATGAACTGGACTTCCAAATGATGTGTATAACTCCTTTTGGGCTTCTGTCTTGCACTGAAGGCCTTGGCTGAAAGGAGCCTGGAGGCCCCAGGTAGCGATGGTGGTGAGCCTTTTCTCTAGGGACTAGCTTATTTATCCTATCCATGAAGATAAGAATCTATATGCTCTAGTTTTTCCCGATCGTGCTGTTTTAGGGCCCAGTCTGAAAGGCAAAGATGTTTCAATGCAAAGAGAATTTTCACTTGTGTAAATGAAGACCCAGAATATCCGGACCTGTCTGATCCTTGTTTTTGTTTGGTCAGAGGAAGAGCCGGCAAGAGCAGATTTGTGACGTCCACACTGAAGCGGATGAAGCCATTCCCCTTTCCATCTAATTAATCCCAGCCCTTCCGCCCTCAACTGTTTATAAAGCAGAATTCACCCCTTGGCAGTTTCTCTAGAATTGTTCTAAGGAACTGGCATCATCCTGGACTTTCTCTAATAGCTTCCAAATACTACTGGGTTGAGGCAGGAGGGCCTTCCTCCAACAGTTTCTCAACAGAATGGAGTTGAGGGGCCTATCCCTGGGCGGCCCCAAACAATGTCGAACCTAACTCTCTCTCTCTCCCTCTCTCTCTCCTTTTATCAATCCGAGGCAACTGAGATGTATAAAATGATAAGGAAAGGGAATTCCTGTGTTTACCGGGGACTATTTAATTGAAAGAACATTTAGCTGCTGTGCTTTCCTGTTTGAAAATGATCCTCCTTGGCGGTGGCCGAAGTTTAAAACTTGTTCCCCAAAGGGGCCCCTACATGGAAGGCAGTGAGGGGAAGGGTACCTGTGTCAGGCCTAGGTTTTTCCTCTCTTGAAACCCAGCTGGAAAGGGGGATCATAAACAAAGAGTTAGCTGCTGCAGTTGAGTCAGGGTGGATCTCTGAGAGTTAGGGATACACACTCACCTGGCTATGTTCAGTGGGGCCTTCTGCTTGGGTGGCCACTGTTGGCCTCTCATAAATGGGACAAGGAGACACATATGATGCTGCCAACCTGGTGAGGGCATGTAGCACGAAGCAATGATGTCCCAGGTGCCATTAGAGAAGCAGTATAGCTTAGTGGAAAGAGCATGGGCTTTGGAGTAAGAGGTCGTGGGTTCAAATTCTGACTCTAACACTTGTCAGCTGTGTGACTTGGGGCAAGTCACTTCACTTCTCTGTGCCTCAGTACCTCATCTGTAAAATGGGGATTAAGACTGGGAGCACCCTATGGGACAACCTGATCACCTTGTAACCTCCCCAGCGCTTAGAACAGTGCTTTGCACATAGTAAGCACTTAATAAATGCCATTATTATTATTATTATTATTATTATTATTATTAAGCCAGCACTTAGAACAGTGCTTGGCACATAGTCAGTGCTTAACAAATACCACGATTATTATTATTTTCCTGAAAGTATAATAATGGTGGTATTTGGTAAACACTTACTATGTGCCAGGCACTCTACTAAATTCTGGGGTGGATACAAGACCATTAGGTTGGACACTGTCCCTGTCCCAGATGGGGCTCAAAGTCTTAACCCCACTTTTACAGATGCAATACTGAGGCACAGAGAAGTGAAGTGACTAGCCAAGGGCACACAGCAGACAAGTAGTGGAGCTGGGATTAATAATAATGATAATAATAATAATTTTGGTATTTGTTAAGCACTTACTATGTGCCAAACATCTTCTAAGCGCTGGGTAGATATGAGGTAATCACATTATTCCACTTGGGGCTCACAGTTTTAACCCCATTTCTAGATGAGGTAACTGAGGCACAGAGAAGTTAAGTGGCTTACCCAAGGTCACAAGCATACAAGTGGCAGTGCTGGGATTAGAAGCCAGGTCCTTCTGATTCCCAGGCCCATGCTCTATCCAATTCTCCATGCTGCTTTTCCAGAATGCTCCCCGGCTCCCCGTCACACACATGCTCCAGAATCTTTTCATTCTCTTTCCAGGTCCCTGTGAAGCCTGGGGCAGTATCTTGAGCTGAGGAACTCAGTGGTAGGAGCCACAGAGGAGGAAGGCTTGGCACAAAAAAGGAAAACATGGACTGAAATCACATTAGAACTGGACAGAGGACTGGTGTGCCCAATATAAAATTAACCCTCTGTCCACCTTACTCTCTGCAGGGAGAGGGGGGGCTTCTTTGGCAGAATTTACAACATTTTCCCCCTTTCTCAGCCTGCCAAAGACTGAATTCGTTTCATCAACATTCGTTTGGGACCTAGCAATGTTTATCAGGAGGTCACATGGAAAACTATGCTGTAATTCTAATATTTGGAAGAACGAAGCATAGACTGTGAACCCAAGAGGGCCAGGGCCTCTGTCCAATTGATTATCTTGTCTCTACTCCAGTGCTTAATGCTATGATTGGCATATAGTGTTTAAGAAATATTATTGTTATCAATATCATTATCATCATTATTATTATGCTTCACAACAGGACAAAGCTAACACTGATGTGGGCAATATTCTGACAGAGTGAAAAACACACCAGGGAGAAAAGGCTGCAGAGGAAATTCTCTTCAGTTGTAAACTAGTGGTTAAAGGTTCCCTAGTTCAAGACTGATTTTCCTTTCCGCTGTAGGGGGACAACTTCGCAGGTCTCAAATATGGAAAGAAGCAAGATGAACTGGTAATTTATGGGACTCTAAAGGACATAAACTCAACAAAGCACAACAAAATAGATTCAGGGCAAACTGGACTGCCACCCTTGGTGTTAAAAATCTTAACTATCCCGAGCTCACAGTATAAGAGCTGGAATTCAGCCCGGTGTATAACCTGGGGAGGTCAATAAAAAGGATTTGGTGGTGATAGCTTTCCAAATCCTCACTGGCAGTTCATAAAAATCAGCTGCATTAGGGGTTTAGGAACCCTGAACCTAACTTATCATGGTGGCAGAGGGAATGTAGAAGCTAACATAGCCAACCTTCCACACAGCTGCACCAGATCTACTTCTTGAGAGATAACAAAATTTTTGCAGCTGACTTTTTCAAGTTTATGTTCAAGGTGACGAGATAGGCTTTCAGGGTCCTCTGAACCCAAGGACATGTTTTAGGAACATGGGGCCAGGTGCATTGCTTGTATTTTATCATCAAAGCCCTTTCTTTCAAGGCTTGAATCCATCTCTCTCTCCCTAACTATAGATGATGATAATTGTGCTATTTTTTAAGTTCTTACTATGTGCCAAGCACTAATACTAGGTGTTGGGGTAGATAGATGATAATCAGGTCCCACATGGGGCTCACAGTCTAAGTAGGAGAGAAAACAGGGATTGAGTCCCCATTTTGCAGATGAGGGAACTGCGACACAGAGAAGTTCAGTGACTTGCCCAGGTTCATGCTGCAGGGAAGTGGTGGAGCTATCATCATCAATCGTATTTATTGAGTGCTTACTATGTGCAGAGCACGATTAGAACCCAGGTTTTCTTACCCCCAGATCCATGCTCTTTTCACTAGGCCACACTGCTTACCCAGATACAGTTATAAGGACTGACTGGAAGATGAATGGAAGGAGAAACCATGCAGTAACACCTCTGATCCAGCCTTTCATTAAAACTTAACCCCCTCACTGGAGTTTAAAGGGGCTGGAAAACATAATAATAATAATGGTATTTGTTAAGCACTTACTATGTGCCAAGCACTGTTCTAAGCGCTGGTATAGATACAAGGTAATCAGGTTGTCCCACATGGGGCTCACAATCTTAATCCCCATTTTATAGATGAGGTAACTGAGGCACAGAGAAGTTAAGTGATTTCCCCAAGGTCACACAGCTGACAAGTGGCAGAGCCGGGATTAGAACTCATGACCTCTGACTCCCAAGTCCATGCTCTTTCCACTAAGCCACGCAGTCTTGTCTCCTTCTGTCCCTATCCTAATGCATACTGGTCCCAGACCACCAGTCCATCTCACTTTGCCCATACATAGCTAGATCTTTCACTACTACTGGGCTAAAACAAAGTGATTCCCTTTTGCCAGCTGAGTAAACTCCCTCTCCAGGGCTTGTAGGTGGACAATCCTGTTGTGTTTACAACATTGCCATTGCAGCACACATGCACCTTCAGTTACTGCTGGTGGGAAAATGGTGGATGTTGGCATTTCAACCAACATTCATTCATTCATTCATTCATTCAATCGTATTTATTGAGCGCTTACTGTGTGCAAAGCACTGTACTAAGAGCTTGGGAAGTACAAGTTGGCAACATATAGAGACGGTCCCTACCCAACAGCGGGCTCACAGTCTAGAAGGGGGAGACAGACAACAAAACAAACATGTAGATTAGCTGCACGTCCCCCAGAACCAGCACAGACTGTAGCTAAGAAATGGGTGATTTGACGAGAATGAAAAGAAGACCCATTTGTACTTCTTGGATTCAAAAGTAGGCAAGAAGATTCAGGGAGAAGAGAGGTTTCTTTCTCGCATCTCCCCTCTACTTTCTGAGGGCCAATGGGGCCTCTTGCAAAATGTCAGAGAAAGCCCCAAGGCGTTCCACCTGTACATGGCATAAATATACCTATATTTGATCTGGATTCAAATCCCAGCTCCATCACATCTCTGCTGTGTGACCTTGGGCAAGTCAATTAACTTCTCTGTGCCTCAGTTAACATCTGTAAAATGGGGATTCAGACTCCAACCCTATGTGGGATAAGGACTGTGTCCAAACTGATTCACCTGTGCCTATCCCAGTGCTTAGAACGGTGTTTGGCACATAGTAAAAACTTCACAAGTACCATAATAATAATTATTATTATGTGGCCAAAAACTCTGATCCTGCCCAGCCCCACATTCAGCATCACCCGTTTTGGAAATAGGAGGGGAATAGAGAGAAGGAAAGGGCTTTTCTCTGCAGTTTTACTGCTGTCTATTCCCCTCAATTGAGAGAACTGGTCTCGGAGTAAATGAAATATTCTCTTTCAAGCAAAACTGTTAGCATCCAGAAACTGGAAAAGAGGAAGAGAAATGGGGAAGGATGCTAAAAATGGAGAAATGACCTCTCCCCCCGAAAAGCAACCCAGCTACGAGAGTTTGAGTATGAACTGGGGCCTATCCAGACACTCTGGAGAGGTCTTAGAATATATAACCAGACCCCAGGATTTCCCTAGTGTGAAGGAAGAGGAAACTGGATAATTGAAAAGCTGAAAGGGGAAGGTTGGGCTGAGATGTATAAATAAGCTTGCCCCCAGATCAGGGAAGTGGGATAAACATCCTCTCTTGTTTTGGGGGCTGGAACTTACTCAAAAAACAATTTAAAGAAGGTCAGTAGGAGCCACTGATTGTGCTATGGGACTAAATGTAGTGGCAAGGAAATAATTCCTATGACAAATGGCTCTACTTCTATTTGATTAATGGTGGTGCTGAAAATCTCGGGTTGCTAATGCTTAACATTACTCTCTAGAACATTAGTTCTTTTTCCGCTCACATGTAAGTTTATAAGTTTTTTTTCCCCCCAGTTAAGGGTATGAGAATTACAATTCTAAACTCCTTATTATAGTCTTCTGATCATTAAATTTACTGCACCCACCTCAGCTTTAGCCCACAATATACAACTGCATCCCCCCATTTAAAAACCAGAAATCCAGTGGAAATACCTTTGGTCAACTGAACCACAAGGCCCAATTTCCATTGGTATGTGATAGTAAGGCTAAATATTCTGGAACTTTCTGGAAAGTGTAAACTATTTCAGAATTTAAGATCCATTACTTGATAAGGTCCCAGAGGCAGGGATTATGTCTCTGACTTTCATTTCACTCTTTAAGAACCTCGCATAATCTTCTGCAGGGAGCAGGCACTCAGTAAAATGATCGGAGATTAGTTGATTAATTGATTGGTAGAAGCTTGTATTGGCAAGTCAGGTTGAAACTAATGATCCTGAAGAAATCCTCATGAAGAGAACACATTCTGTCCAGGAGACTAAAATTTATTCTCCACACCTTCCTATTTTCTCCAGGAAGAAGACAGAAAAACTGATGAATACGCACAGTTGGAGGGTTTAAAACTCTTAGATGCCCTTCAGAAAAGACAATATACTCTTTGCCCATTTAGTACATTAACAGTGGTCCAGCTTCTTCTATTCCTCAGAGTTTAAATGGCTCTCACCCCACTGTCAGCATGATCCCACCACATTTAGCAGTAGAAATTGCATTTATAGACCACCTATTGAGTGTGATGTAATGTACTAACCTCTTGTGAAACTACAAAAAGAAGCAGAAGCCATATTTACAATCCAATGATAGGAGCATAGTTTTTAGGACTATGGGGAAAAAATGAATGTGTGTGAGACAATCTGCTAATGGTGCTAATTGGGGATTCACTGTGTGCAGAACATTGTTCACTGTACTAAGAATTTGGGGGACTATAATAGAGTCGGTAGACATAATCCCTGCTCTCAAGGAATTTATAATCTAGTGGACAAGCCACTAGGAAGCAAAGGCAGCAACTAAGGGCATTCCAGAAAACAGATATGTAGACTGTGAGCCCCATGTGGAACAGGGACTGTATCCAACCTGATTATCTTGTATCTACCTCAGTGCTTAGAACCTTGCTTGGCATATGGTAAGTGCTTAACAAGTACCATGCAATAAAGTCCTAAACCCTTTGCCAGCTCTCATCAGCAGGTCAGTAAAATAATAAAAATTAAAGATACGAGTTGGTTGAGATTCCTAGGCACTGTACTAAGTGCTGGAATAGATACAAAACAATCAGGTCCCACATGGGGCTCACATTCAGAGTAGAAGGGAGCAGAGGTATGCAAAATGCAATATCCCCATTTTGCAGATGACGGATAAGAGGCACAGAGAAGTTAGATGACGTACAAGGTCACATAGAAGATAAAGTGGCAGAGCTAAGATTAGAACCTAGGTCCTCTGACCCCCAGCCCCGTGCTCTTTTCCACTAAGCCATGCTACTTTCCATGAATATGATTTCCAAATGTTCCTTGGAATTAAGATGCAGTTATTTTTTCTTTGAGGTTAATGTTAAGTCCAGTGTGCTTTTATCTGCTAAATGGTCCTACATTATTGAGGCCCTGATACATTTTGGTCTGTTATTCATCAGGGCCTTTTGATGACTACTTCTAAGCATTCAGCTTCTGTGTATCATATTTTTGGAATGCACCCAAAAATATCTCTTTGCTAGGAATCAAAAGCATTCATTCACTTGTTGCCCAAGAACCCCTGAATCTAAATCAGACTCACTTTTCACTTTTTCTTTGTTAAATGACAGTCATGAACTCAAAAAGACTTTGAAACTTCCAGAGAGTAAGACTTGGGTCAAATCTTTATGGGACAAGTGTTTCCAACAGAACTGGATTATTTGATCCCAAACAATTGTGTTCTTCTCTTTTGCTCATTTATATGGAAGGTCAGGAAAGAGTCCAGTGGCACAGTACATTTTTTTCTTAAAAGCAGTCTAGGGGTGTTGCATAATGAAACTGCAGTTACCTTGGGGTTATTGGTCAATCAATCAATCAATCGTATTTATTGAGCGCTTACTGTGTGCAGAGCACTGTACTAAGCACTTGGGAAGTACAAGTAGCCGGTTCAGTGCTTCGCACAGAGTAGGAGCCTGCCGAGGGCTCCAGCCCCGCTTGGGACATTGCTCTGCAACTACAACAGTGCTTGGCACATATTAAGCGCTTACCAAATACCATCATCATCATCAGTAGTCACCCAGTACAGCATTAGAGAGGCAGCGTGGCAAAGTGGAGAGCGCCCAGGCCTGAGAATCAGAAGGTTGTGGGTTCCAATCCCGGCTCCGCCACTAGTCCGCTGCGTGACCTTGGGTGAGTCACAGTGCTCTGCACGTAGTAAGCGCTCAATAAATGCCATCATTATTATTATTATTATTCATTGATGGTATTTATTGGGTGCTTACCATGTGCAGACCACTGTACTAAGCGCTTGGAAAGTACAATTTGGCAACAGAGAGAGACAATCCCCGCCCATAACGGGCTCACGGTCTAGGAGCGGGGAGATGGACACCAAAACGAGTAAACAGGCATCAATATAAATAAACAGAAGCAGCGTGGCTCAGTGGAAAATCAATCAATCAATCAATCAATCGTATTTATTGAGTGCTTACTGTGTGCAGAGCACTGTACTAAGCGCTTGGTCCCCACCTTTACCTGAGACCTGGGGGAACTTTTGGCTATAAAGAATCATGGGGTATAAACTGGCTGTCTACAACAATAACAGTAACAACACTGGCATTTGTTAAATTCTTATTCTGTGCCAAGCACTGTTCCAAGCACTAAAGAAATCCAAGATAAGAGGGTGGGACAAAGTTCACAGGCTAGGCAATTCAGAAACATTTATTCCATTGTCTTAGAGGCCACCGATGCAGGGTGACTCAGGGGGGAATCTTTCTATCTCCATTACTTCCTACCTTAACAATTGGTTGTGATTTTGAACACAGAGCCTCTCTGTGATGCTACTAGGAAGACAGGGCCAAAGTGCCCCCTGGGGTTTGGATGTCTAGCTGTCTTGCTAGAGAGCTTTCTGCAACTGAACGAGGCAAGAGAAGTCTGTGTATTGAACCTTCAAATGGCGTGTAACTAATGCAAATACAGGAAAATATAGGAAAGCCTATTCAAAATGTCATTTCAACTAAAAATTCATAGTGCCAAAACATTAAAGGCCTGTTAGTTTCTCTAATCCGGCTTCATTACTGCAAAGAATAACTGTCTTTAGGATATCCAATCACTCAACAAAATACATTTGAAGGATTTTCCTTTTTCCTTTCCAGGGTGTTCAAAAAGCATTTTTCAGTCTTGTTGCATTTCAAGTAATTCAGTATCATTTAAATAAGTTAAATGGCTAAAAAAAGTTCCTTATTTTCACTGAATTCATGCAAGTTGGACGAGGAACATGTATTGGGAGGTGTTTCAAAAAGGAAGCAACTTTGCGTCCAAAATCATCACCTGCATTGCTAAGTTAAGAGACAACCTGATGCCGGTTTCCCAAAGACACAAATGTCCAGTGGACTTAATTCAATCTATGGAATTAGAAACCCAGCGACTCTGACCAGTTTTCCTAACATTAATAGGGCTCTAATCCTACTTTGCAGTTGGCAAGGTGGTCCTCTGAATGGATGCAAAGGATGCTTAACATGTTGACTGGTCAAACATTTAAGCAATGGAATGGAAAAAGAAAGCCCCATTCCCCTTATAGTCCTAAAAGTCTACTCACAAAGTGAATGTGCTTGGACCTTCCTTGGAGTAGAAGGCTATGGGGAAAGATTGTGATCCAGGCCTGTAATAAGGCTAACCAATATGCACCATATTTGGCTAGAAATACACACATTCCATATTAATATAAACTTAAGGTGGTCTAGACCAAACTCAACTTATCTTTCCTCCATTTCCCATCTTCCTGACATCGAGAGGCACACTATCACCTTAACCACCAAAGACTGAAATTTTGGATTCACCTTTGAGTCTTTTTTTTTATCTTCCCCATCCCATTCAATACATCCCCAAATCCTGCCATCCCTTCCTCTCGAATATCATCAAGATCTATACTTTGTCCTTAATGATTGAGATATTTGAGTGAAAGTGGTTTGGGGATAAAAACTAGGGAGATAATGAGGTCCAGGGGATAGTTTTAGGCTCAAATTATCTGCATAACATGTTAGTTTAGACTATTCATTGAAAACAATTGGATTTCCATCCCTCTTATACAATGAGCCCAATGTGGCACAGAGATTATATCTGATCTGATTGTATTGAATTCACCCCAGGGAATAGCACTGTGCTTGGTACATAGTAAAAGTTTAACAAATGCCACAGTTATGATTACTATTGTTATTATTCCCTCTCCTACTCTATTCCAAAGCTGTTCCCTCAGCTATAGAGAATCTTATCTATCATTCTCTCTAAAGGACAGGCAGGTTATTGGGATCTTATCTAGCTAGACTTGTCCTATATTTAAGAAAAATACCATGTCTTGAATTTAAGTAGATTTCAAGCCATTAGAAACCAGCAATGAAAATATTGCACTATTGGAAATCAATGTGGAACATGGCCTCCAGGAAGGCTTGCAAGCCCAATCAAGAACAACCAAAGAATGAGAATTCAGCACCTGAAACATGCTTGAACTTGCAGCTATTCTTTAGTAGTCATAGATGTGCTGAGCTGAGCCTAGAGAAACGTGATGGATTGAAAGGAAGTATTTCAAAAATATTTTTGATCAGCAATTCTGCAGATTAACCATGAAGAATTGTCCTCATCCATTTGGAGACCTAGGGAAGGCATGATGTACAGAATCAGTGGGTTCTTCATTCATTCATTCAGCCATGTTTATTGAGTGCTTACTGTGTGCACAGCACTGTGCTAAGCTCTATGAAGAGTACAATATAACAATATAAAGACACATTCCCTGTCCACACAAGCTTACAGTCTAGAAAGACAGGCATTAATATAAATAAAAAATAACAGATATATTAATATAAATGAATTGAAGATATATAAACAATATTAGAGCTTCTCTTTTATTGGTGTGTATTAGTGCAATGAGATTACTAAACTTTCTTACCCCTGTGCTTGAAACACCTTATCTTGAAGATAACTCAACACACAGTACAATGCTTGGCACATAATAAGCACTTAACAAAAAAGAAAAAAGATGAGTGTTTCAGAAGCATGTAGTATGGTTTGGAGAGAAGAGAGCACAGAAGCTGGCAGACTAACAAGGAGGCTAATACAGTAGCCTAGCTGTGATAGTGCCATAGCTTGTACCAGAGTGATATCTATTTTGATGGAGGGGAAAAGGAGAGTTAAGACCATATTTGCACAGGCACTATGATGGAGAGAATCAAGGTGACTGTTGAGATAATTCAAGCAAAAGGAACTTTGTCTCAGGTAGTTGGAAATTCATTAAAAAAAATAGGGTTTTTGCCAGAATTATCTAGATCATCATTGGAATTCTCCACTTTGCTAGTCCAGATTGGGTCTGAGACTAGAGTCTCAGATTCTCCCTGAAATCTAATTTTCTGGGAAGTCAGGCCTGAGATTTCTTAGACATTAGAAAGGGCTGGGATTTTTATACTCCCACTCTTTCCTAGCTAAGATCCTTCTGTTTAAGTTTGTTGTGTGCAGGGACTGTATCTGCTAACTCTGTTGTATATTGCACTCTCCCAAGCACTTAGTACAGTGCTCTGCACAAAGCAAGCTATCAGTAAATACTATTGATTGATTTTTCTTATTTAACTTATTGGCAAGTTAGCTCTTTAAAGGCAGGGTTGACCTTAGGGGTGGAACCACTTCCAAATGTTAAATATACCAATAACAGTGAATACAAAGTGTTGTTAATATGGAACCCTCTTCCTCTCAATTGTCTTTAACATTTAGATTTGACTCTTTAGAATTCATTTCTTCCTGCTAGCTGATGCTTGTCCTACAATAAAGTCAAAGACCAGATGCTTCTCCAAAGCCTACAAATGAAGCAAGGATTCAGGTGATCTAGACATACAGGCAAATGACACTTCATCAACCACTGGTTTATAGTTAATCATACACCTGAAGTTTTCAAGAGAAGTCATCCTCCTTCCTAAACTGCCCTCTGACTACAATGCTAATGAGGGATATATGAGCAAAGGCATTTGATCCTGATTTTTTCACCAAAACTGATCCTTTCCAGGTAAAATAAAGAGGCTCAGGAGGTACCGATGAGCCCACCCAGAACTCATTTTGATGAGTTACATATAACTGAATCCAATACACTATAATGAGTGCTTTGTTGAAGATCTGAAGCAGACAGTACCGAAGTTCTGCAAAGATGGGCCACTGTGTCAGAGCACTATAAAATGAGAGATGCTAATTCCCTAATCTGGATTAAAATCACAAACGACTGAGGTGGGAAAGAGACTGGAAGGAAATAAAAAAAATCATAAAAAGAAAGTGCCTCGGATATGGAATCAAGCAAAACTCCATCTCATTTAAAAATAACTGTGGTTAAGGAAGTGGTACAAACTTTTTTTATAAGAGTTTCCAAGAATTGGCCTCAAACGATAGGGTGGTTTATTGCTTCCTATGATAGTTATTTATATTGAAATATATTTATTTAAAAGTGAGATGATTAACAGTTAACGAGACTTTCTGCCCAGAATTGGGGCTGTTTCATTACTCAGCTGTTGCAAAGAAAGTTCTTATTTTGTGAAATGTAAAAGATGGGTGGGCATGGAGGGAAGGGGGGAAAATCCCTTTTGACTATTTAATAGCATTTAACATTTAGATAACATTTTAAATTATTGCCTCAAGCTCAGAAACACCAACTTGGAATAGATTTCCCTCCTTGCACCTAGGAAACTGAGGAACACAGAAAAGCCATATGCAATGAAAGAGAACTGTTCTGTGGGTCTCAAAGCAAAGGAAATCCAGAAGGCTTTCTTTCTCATTTTAGAGAAGCTGTGTTTCCTAGTGGAAAGGGCACAGGCCTAGGAGCCAGAGGGCACGAGTTCTAATCTTGGTTCCATCATTTGTCTGTTGTGTGACCTTGGGCAAGTCACTTTGCTTCTTTGTGTCTCAATTACCTCATCTGCAAAATGGGGATTAAAGCAGGTGGGACAGGGACTGTATCCAACCTGCTTATCTTGTACCTAATGCAGCATTTAACAAATACCATTTAAAAATGCTACTAATCCCTGGAAAACCAGACCCTATTCCTCTGTACTGGGAAGAGCAAGAGACCTTGTGAGCCCTCAGTAAATACTTGTTGGCTGTCAGACTGAGCTGGATTGTAGGAATAACAGAGAAATGGAGAGAGAGAGAGAGAGTTTGAGGGAGAGAGAAAGAGAGCATGAGAGAGAGAAAGAGAGAGAGAGTCTAGGTTTTATTTAATGTGTTTTGAACACCCTTTCTCCAACTACCACACAAACCACTTCATTGTGGACAGGAACGTAATTCCAGCAGGGAAAAGTGAAGACAGAGTTGTCTGCTATTCAACAAAACTTGTCAAATAATTTTTTTTCTCATTCACAAATTGTGTGTTGTTCGTGAAGGGACAGAGCTCAAGCAGATCAAGCTGCTACAGAGGATTGGTAATACCTACTGGATATATCTAAATGTATTTAGGATTCTCAGTTCTCTCAAGGATTTTCCACAGCAATTTCCTCCTCACCTATCTGCTCTTTTCAGGGTGGCCTAGTGGAAAGAACTTGGAACTAGGAGTAAGAATAGAGTGCTAGAACATGCCCTGCTACTGACCAAGTGTGTGCTTGGGAAACTCACTTAACCTCCCTTGGCTTCAGATAGATTGGGTAAGATAAAATAGCTCAAGCCCCATGAGGGTTCAGGGACTGCATCCAATAGGATAACCTCTTTACCCCAGCACTTAGCACATCTCAAGATTTAATAAATGCCATAGTTCACTCATTCACTCATTCATTCAACTGTATTTATTGAGCGCTTACTGTGTGCAGAGACTGTACTAATCGCTTGGGAAGTACAAATCGGCAACATATAGAGATGGTCCCTACCCAACAATGGGCTCACAGTCTAGAAGGGGGAGACAGAAAATAAAACAAAACAAGTAGACAGTGTCAATACCATCGGAATAAATAGAATTTTAGCTATAAGCACATCAATAATAGAGTAACAAATATGTACAAATATACACAAGTGCTGTGGGGAGGGGAAAGGGGTAGGGCAGAGGGAAGGGGTATGGAGGATAGGAGGAGGAGGAGAGGATAAAGGGGGGGCTCAGTCTGGGAAGGCCTCCTGGAGGAGGTGAGCTTTCAGTAGGGCTTTGAAGGGAGGAAGAGAGCTAGCTTGGCGGATGAGCAGAGAGAGGGCATTCCAGGCCAGGGGTAGGACACGGGCCAGGGGTCATCGGCGGGACAGGCAAGAATGAGGCCCAGTGAGGAGGTTAGTGGCAGAGGAGCGGAGTGTGTGGGCTGGACTGTAGAAGGAGAGAAGGGTGGTGAGGTAGGAGGGGGCGAGGCAATGGAGAGCTTTGAAGCCGAGAGTGAGGAGTTTTTGCTTGATTTGAATGCCGATCAATCAATCGTATATGTTGATCAATCAATCATATTTATTGAGCGCTTACTGTGTGCAGAGCACTGTACTAAGTGCTTTGGAAGTACAAGTTGGCAACATACAGAGACAGTCCCTACACAACAGTGGGCTCACAGTCTAGAAGGGGGAGACAGAGAACAAAACCAAACATATTAACAAAATAAAATAAATAGAATAGATATGTACAAGTAAAATAAATAGAGTAATAAATATGTACAAACATATATACATATATACAGGTGCTGTGGGGAAGGGAAGGAGGTAAAACGGGGGATGGAGAGGGGGATGAGGGGGAGAGGAAGGAGGGGGCTCAGTCTGGGAAGGCCTCCTGGAGGAGGTGAGCTCTCAGTAGGGCCTTGAAGGGATGAAGAGAGCTAGCTTGGCGGATGGGCAGAGGGAGGGCATTCCAGGCCCGGGGGATGACGTGGGCCGGGGGTCGATGGTGTGGCAGGCAAGAACGAGGCACAGTGAGGAGATTAGCGGCAGGGGAGTGGAGGGTGCGGGCTGGGCTGTAGAAGGAGAGAAGGGAGGTGAGGTAGGAGGGGGCGAGGTGATGGACAGCCTTGAAGCCGAGGGTGAGGAGTTTCTGCCTGTTGCGCAGATTGATTGGTAGCCACTGGAGATTTTTGAGGAGGGGAGTAACATGCCCAGAGCGTTTCTGGACAAAGACAATCCGGGCAGCAGCATGAAGTATGGATTGAAGTGGGGAGAGACACGAGGATGGGAGACCAGAGAGAAGGCTGATGCAGTAGTCCAGACAGGATAGGATGAGAGCTTGAACGAGCAGGGTTGCGGTTTGGATGGAGAGGAAAGGGCGGATCTTGGCAATGTTGCGGAGCTGAGACTGGTAGGTTTTGGTGATGGCTTGGATGTGAGGGGTGAATGAGAGAGCAGAGTCAAGGAAGACACCAAGGTTGCGGGCTTGTGAGACGGGAAGGATGGAAGTGCCGTCAACAGTGATGGGAAAGTCAGGGAGAGGGCAGGGTTTGGGAGGGAAGACAAGGAGTTCAGTCTTGGACATGTTGAGTTTTAGATGGTGGGCAGACATCCAGATGGAGATGTCCTGAAGGCAGGAGGAGAGATTTTTGAGGAGGGGAGTGACATGACTAGAGCGTTTCTGTACAAAGAGAATCTGGGCAGCAGAGCGAAGTATAGACTGAAGAGGGGAGAGACAGGAGGATGGGAGATCAGAAAGGAGGCTGATACAGTCATCCAGTTGGGATAGGACAAGAGATTGAACCAGCAAGGTAGAGGTTTGGATGGAGAGGAAAGGGCAGATCTTGGCGATGTTGTGGAGGTGAGACTGGCAGGTTTTGCTGACAGATTGGATGTGTGGAGTGAATGAGAGAGCGGAGTCAAAGGTGACACCAAGGTTGCAGGCTTGTGAGATGGGAAGGATGGTAGTGCCATCTACAGTGATGGAAAAGTCAGGGAGAGGACAGGGTTTGGGAGAGAAGATAAGAAATTCAATCTTGGACATGTTAAGTTTTAGATGGAGATGGACATCTAGATGGAGATGTCCTGAAGGCAGGAGGAGATACGAGCCTGGAGGGAGGGAGAGAAAACAGGTGGAGATGTAGATTTGGGTGTCATCAGTGTAGAGATGATAGTTGAAGCTGTGGGAGAGAATGAGTTCACCAAGGGAGTGAGTATAGATAGAGAACAGAAGGGGACCAAGAACTGACCCTTGAGGAACCCCTACAGTAAGGGGATGGGAGGGGGAGGAGGAGCCCGTGAAGGAGACTGAGAATGACCAGCCAGAGAGATAAGTGGAGTACCAGGATAGGACAGAGTCTGTGAAGCCAAGGTTGGATAGCATGTTGAGGAGAAGGGGATAGTCCACCGTGCTGAAGGCAGCTGAGAGGTCGAGGAGGATTAGGATAGAGTAGGAGCCATTGGATTTGGCAAGAAGGAGGTCATTGGTGACCTTTGAGAGGGCAGTTTCAGTGGTGTGTAGGGGATGGAAACCAGATTGGAGGAGGTCTAGGAGAGAGTTGGGGTTGAGGAATTTGAGGCAGCAAGTGTAGATGACTTATTCAAGGAATTTGGAAAGGAAGGGTAGGAGGGAGATAGGGCAAAAACTAGAAGGAGCAGTGGGGTCAAGAGGGTTTTTTTTAGGATTGGGGAGACATGGGCATGTTTGAAGGCAGAGGAGAAGGAACAAGTGGAGAGTGAGCAGTTGAAGATGTTATTTAAGGTGGGGGGAGGGAAGCGGGCAAGAGTTTTCATAAGATAAGAGGGAATGGGGTCTGAAACACAGGTGGATGGGGTGGCACTTGAGAGGAGGGAGAAGACCTCATCTGAAGATACTGCAGGGAAAGATGGGAAAGTAGAGGAGAGGGTTGAGAGCTGGGGGAATGGAGAAGGGGGAGGGGTGACATTGGGAGCTTGGACCTGATGGTGTTGATTTTACTAATGAAGTAGGTGGCCAGATCATTGGGGGTGAGGGATGGAGGAGGGGGAGGAACAGGGGGCCTGAGGAGGGAGTTAAATGTCTGGAATAGCTGATAGGGGTGATGGGCATGGGTGTCAATAAGGAAAGAAAAATAGTTATTAGTTATTACTGTCCAGCTGGCACTCTATGTTCCACCCAATCAGTTCACCTTTTAACTGAATCTTGCTCTAGATTCTGCAGTCTCTCACTATCAGTCATGCCCTTCCCCCTGCCCAGAACGCTCTCCATCTTCAAAACCCTCCCCATTCAAAACCCTCCTAAAAAGCTATCTCCTATACAAGGCTTTCCCTGACTAATTTCCTCCAGGCAGGCAGTGTCATCCCAACAGCCTTCTTAGCATGTATAAACTCAGAAAACTTTAGCCTCTATGTATGTATTTATTTCCATTCTCCATTTAAGCATTTACTTATCCATTTTTCCATGCTCTTTCCTGTTATTTCTCTCTAAATTGTGCCTGCTTATTTCTCCCATTGAGTCTTTGAGGGCAGAGACTGCCCTTGATTACTTTTATTGTAATCAATCCATCAATCAATGGTACTCTGAGCACTTATTGTGGCAGAGCACTGTACTAAGTGCATGGGAAGGTACGGTACAGCAGAGATTGGTAGAAACAATCCCAGCAGACATTAAAACAGATTAGAGATAGGGGAAACAGGGGAAATAGTAGAGTAGTGTTTTCTCAAATGCCCAGTTCAGTGCATTGTACTCAGTAGATACTCAGGAAATATGGCTAAATGAATGGAGTTCCATTTAGAGCTTAGACTCTTGGGATCCCAGTGTTACAATCTAGAATGTATCCAATCCCATTTCCATTCTCTTCATCATTACCAGCAATCAGTCTGCTGCTTTTAGGAACTGGAAAGCCCCTGTTTGAGCATCTTTTCGGAAATAATAACTGTTGGTTGTGTTAAGTGCTTACTACATGCCAAGCACTGTACTAAGCCCTGGGGTAGATAAAAGATAATCAGGCCCTCCATGGGGTTCACAGTCTCAGTAGGAGGGAGAAGAGGTATTGACTGTCCATTTTACAGATTAGGGAACTGACACACAGAGAAGTTAAGTGACTAGCGGAGGTCACACAGTAGTTAAGTGGAGGAACCGGGATTCAAACCCAGGTCCTCTGACTCCCAAACTCATGCTCTTTCCACTAGGCCATGCTCCTTCCCTGAAATCTGCATGCTGCTTTTAGGAAAGGAAAGGTGTAAAGTGGCACAAATATCTTCATTCAAGCAATATAAGCCGCAAGCTAAGGGTAAAAATGAAGAAGTAATAGGATAGAAAAGTTCTAGTGGCATGGTCTTTGCTCCGTGAACTCCTCTCGGACTTTTGGTACCAAAAAGTGCTGCGAAATCACAAGAGGACAGTAGAGAGTTCTGCAGAATCAAGGAAAATCAATTCATTCAATTGTATTTATTGAGCTCTTTCTGTGTGCTGAGCACTGTGCTAATCGCTCAGGAGTGTACAAGGCAACAATAAACAGCCACATTCCCTGCCCACAGTAAGCTTACAGTCTAGAGAGGGAGAAAAATAAATTACAGATATGTACATAAGTGCTAGTTCTCAGGTGGAAATGGTAGGAAAATAAACCAGACAATGAAGTTTTGCATGTTGAGAAAGTTGGTAGTTCACAGGTAAAGGGCAGAAGTGAGGGTGTTGTCATTCAAGCACTCCTACTATAAAATTGAATTGTGGTGAGAATTAAGGGACAAGAAAGGACTTAAGAATAAGATGTAGAAAGCTCAGCTTTCTGGTGGAAAATTTTAATTTGAATTCTGTGATTATTTTACAAAGAGTCTATCAGTCTACAAATATCTTATTTTCACAATCTAGCCTTTCTTCAGGGCATAAAAAGATGATACATGGTTCAAAGATGAGGATGATAAAGATGATGATAATTATGGTATTTGTTAAGTGCTCTGGTATTTGTTATGTGTCCAGCATTTTTCCAAGCCCTGGGGTTGATACAAATTTGTCAGTTTGGCTGCGAGTCATGTCCCACACGGAGCTCACTAGTCAGAAGAGAGGACAGATATTTAATTTCCATTTCACAGATGAGGAAATTGGGGCCCAGAAAAGTTAAGGGACTTGTCAGAGGTCATACAGCAGGTAAATGGCAGAGCTGGAATTAGAACCCAGGTCCCCTGATTCCCAAGCCTGTACTCTTTCCACTAGGCATGCCACTTAACAGTGCTTGGCACATAGTAAGCACTTAACAAATACCATCATTATTATTATTCTCAGATGATATGAGAATGAGGGTGATGAGAGAGAGATTTTAATGAGTGTCTTGGTGACTAAAAAATTGATATGTGGTTGACAAGCCCACACCAGGTTAAATAATGTACTCACTGGACAGGTTTGAAAGATGAAACAAGTGACTGACTATAAAGCCTAAGCTTATAAACCTTCACATTTCTTTCAATGGGTTGCTCTTTATTTGTAGAAGCAGCAAGGCATAGTGGATGGAGCACGGACCTGGGAATCAGAAGGTCATGGGTTCTAATCCCACTCCGTCACTTATCTGCTGTGTAACTTCGGGCAAGTCACTTCACTTCTCTGTGCCTCAGTTACCTCATCTGTAGAACGGGGATTGAAACTGGGAGTCCTATGTAGGACAGGGACTACGTCCAACCCAATTTGCTTGTATCAACCCCAGCACTTAGTACAGTGTCTGGCACATAGTAAACACTTAACAAATACCAGGGTTATTATCAGGAAGACTTGTTTCATCTAAGCTGCAGTGTCAACTCTAAGTCTGGCTTGTGTCTCTGCAATAAGTGCTTTTCTCCTTTCTTGGTGACTACAGTTCTCATTGTTATACAGCATAAGAGAGGCAGCGTGGCTCAGTGGAAAGAGCAAGGGCTTGGGAGTCAGAGGTCATGGGTTCTAATCCCGGCTCCACCACATGTCTGCTGTGTGACCTTGGGCAAATCACTTACTTCTCTGAGCTTTAGTTACCTCATCTATAAAATGGGGACTAAGACTGTGAGCCCCAACGTGGGACAACCTGATCACCTTGTATCCTTCCCAGTGCTTAAAACACTGCTTGGCACATAGTAAGCGCTAACAAGTGCCATCATTATTATTATTATTCCAAAGCTCCGTGATAGAACTTTTCTTTTTTTGTTTTGTGTTACTTTGGCCCCACAACTGTGGTCCACTGGTGTGCCCTTTGAGGGGAGTGAGCCGAGATTGGCAGTACAAAAAAATACATTCTGCATTTTTATTATTCTTCTGAAATCACTGACTAGTCTATTTGGGTGGAGGAGTGGTCACTTGCACTGTTGGTCTATGGGCGTTTCAGTGTCCTCCAGAGATACCAATGATATGTGGAAGACAGATAATTTCACAAAACATAAAACAAAAAAATTCCCCAAATTCATGGGAGAGATCAAATGAGCTCATGTTTTCAAACTGATAAGCTCTAAAGGCGTATCCCCATTAAAATAAGGATCCTTCTAACTTACATTAGCAAGACTGTTTTTATTAGTCCAAGGTCTCCTAAGATCACTCTCCATCAATAAAATTCAGTATTTTCTAAATCCTTTGTGCACAAAATACATTTTCCAATTCAGTGCCATGGTGGCACTTCAAATTTTTGGACCTTTTTGGACTTTTTCTCACTGTAAAAGGACTCGTGTTTGAAGCAGAGGGATGAAGGGGCAGATTCAGAACTGAAAGAATTCCACTGAACCTTGAAAATAATTAGGAGGTGCATTATATATGTACTGTTTTCCCCAAAGTAGCAAATGCCTCCAAACTTGTCTGAATTAGGGAATTACACTACTTGGCTATAAAAATAAGAAGGATGAAAAGTAATTCAGAAAAACACACGGCAGCAGAGTATTAGTTCTGCTCAGCCCCTATTGAAAGCAATATCATCAACTCGTCGGACCAGGCTGTAAGTGATTAAAAATGGGCAACCTCGAAATGAGTGATATCCTGTTGAATTGGAAGCAAATTTGGAATTTGCACTATGGTCCCAGGTCTTCTGCCTCAAAGGATTTAGTTAAATCCGCTCTGATATTGGCGGTATCTTTTAACATCTGCTAAGAGAAATAGCATTTTGATGCCAAGAGCCTTAGGTCATTGAGCTTTTTCCAGAGCAACTCAAAACTTCCAAATACATGGAGGACTTCTTGATCTGAGGTAAGTCTCCATGATGACTGCCTCATCTGCTGACTTCTTTTTACTGGCACACAAAAAAAAGTCTTTCATGGCTTACAGTCCCTAGTGGAAATTGAAATGTCATACTTAAGTATTCTTATGCAATATAAAAATGCATAAATCCTAGTAATAATCTCTTGAATGTAAAGTAAGCAATGCAGAAAGATCAGTTTCGGATTTTACAAGCATGTTGGAGTTGGGTGACTTTTCACCCATTTTAACCTTATTTGTAATGAAGTGGGATTCTAACAGAATTTTGATCCAATGACTTTCCTATATATGTCCCTCAACATGTACACACACGTATACATAGATATACTACTGCATTTACAATTTAATGATGACACTGCTGACACTGAGAAGCCCCTCAACCCTGCTTGGAAGCACAGTTGAAAAAAGAGCTCTGCCACACTTAAAGCCTCTTGCCCAATTGGGTCAAGGACAAGGAGTACATTAAGGTTATTTTTAATGGAATTTGTTAAGCACTTTGTGTCAAGCACTGTTCTAAGCCCTGGGATAGATTCAAGTTTATCAGGTTGGACACAGTCCCTGTTCCACAAGGGGCTCACAGTCTAAGTAGGAGGGAATAGGATTTAATCTACATTTTACAGTTGAGGAAACTGAAGCACAGAGATGTTAAGTGACCTGCCCAAGGTCACACAATAAGGAATTGGCAGATCCGAGATTAGAGGCCAGGTCCTCTGATTCCCAGGCCCATGAATCTTTCCACTAGGCCATGCTGCTGTTTAGACACAAAAGATGTTTTCAAGATCTGCAGCTTCTCCAGTAACAGAGGCACAATACTGGGAGTCCTCCTCACACAAGTTTTGCATTTTGGGTTGGGAGGAGGAGAGAAAGGAATGTCCTACTCCTAGCAGGACATGTAAACGATTGATTATGCCACTAACAGGGAGATTTTATGGAGTTATACACGTGCAGTTCTCATGCAGTCATCAGCACACGTGGCAAGATGGCTGGCAGGGATAGCAAGTTGGGGTAGAAGAAAAAGAAGCTTTAGTTTAGAAAACCTCCACAGGACAATTCAGTCAATCAAGCAATAGTAATTATGGAGTACTAGAGTACCGGTTGAAATGGCAATACAATATAAAGAAACATAGGCTGACATCAGGAAATGAACTGATCAATCATAAAAATAACTATAAATAATAATGATAAATAGCATTGACTAAGCCTTTTACTATGTATTAAATCCCTTATAGGGCTCACAGGCTATCCACAATTTTGCAGATGAGGAAGTTGAGACTGAGGTAACATCGTAGGTTAGAATAGAGCTGACCCTTAGATCTGGTTCTCCTGACTACCAATCTTCTACTCTTTCCACTAGAGCACACTAACAACTTGTAAAAAAAAAAAAAAGTCATTGAAAATTTAGAGCAGAGGATGTTTAATGAGCATGAAACTCTTCAATCTTGTAAATGAAAACCAGCTAGTCTGCCAAGATAAGCAGCCTGAACCTCAATACCACCACACACTAAGCACAGCTCATCATTCTGAAGCATGAAAGATATCAGTTGTAGACTATGCTATCCAGTGACCATATTGTCTTTCTCAGTCAGGTGAAAATTCCTGTTTTGAAGGGTTCATATCAAAGCATGGTTCCTGAACTTTAGAAAATAGCAGATAGTGTGAATTTCCCATACCTCTTCCTTCAATGTCACATGCCATTTAAGCAGATAAGGCAGACAATCAAAAGGGAGCTGAAACATTCACTTGGGCTCGATTCAATTTGGATCCCAACTGCTATGTTGGTGCCCCTCCCCCAGCTCCAGGGAGGGCTCTGATTGATCTCAGAGGCAGTGGTGATGAAGACTGAAGCCAATGCTTTAATGGCAACCAAAGATGACAATAGGATCTGCTCTCTTCCCCATCTTGACTTTGTCCAAATGGGCTAAAAACTAGGAGAGCAGAAGGTTTATGGTGGTATCAGTCATTCATTCATTCATTCAATCGTATTTATTGAGCACTTACTGTGTGCAGAGCACTGTACTAAGCACAGAGTTTGCATTTCCAGACTTGATTCTGCTATTGCTGAACCTCCAGGCTGGTATCAAACGGCTGGTCACCTCATTCTTAAAACAAAGAGAAAAGTCTCTTTCCCAGTTGAGGAGACAGCCTGGCTAGAAGCCAATTTTTCCAGAACACATTTAAGGGGATTCATTAAGGCAACAAAAACCCATCCGGGCTTCCTTTTTGGAACCCTCACCTTCTCACAGGGCTCCAGTGTTTGAAGTAGAAAGACTGTGGCAACCAATCAATACCCAGACTACAAAATCAGGGAAAACCTTTTCATACATATTCCATTATGTGCAATCTGCACAATATACACACTATCAAGAAGCAGTGTGGCTCAGTGGAAAGAGCACGGGCTTGGGAGTCAGAGGTCATGGGTTCTGATCCCGGCTCCGCTAACTGTGTGACTTTGGGCAAGTTACTTAACTTCTCTGTGCCCGTTATCTCATCTGGAAAATGGGGATTAAGACTGTGAGCCCCCCATGGGACAACCTGATCACCTTGTAACCTCCCCAGCGCTTAGAACAGTGCTTTGCAAATAGTAAGCACTTAATAAATGCCATTATTATTATTATTATTATTGCTATCCGCACACTTCAAGCATAGTGGGAACATTAATGTAAAAATATCAGGGACAGGGCCACTTTAAAAAGAAAGCATCCCCCCCCGGAGACGAAGTCTTTTCAGCCATCTGTCACTGAAAAGCCTTTTATTTTGTTACCAGTGAGTGGCCAAGTATGTTTATGAGATTTTTTTTTTTAAAAAAAACCCTGTAAACACATAGGGACTAGGAGCAGACAAAGTGGAAGTGTATTTACACTGTATGCCATTATGGAAGCCTTGCTCATTTCCCCAGGTAGAGTGCTGCCAGTCAAGAAAAATCACCACTCACGACAGTAGTTAACTTGAACAATTCCAAGGTTGCCCTGCACAAGGCTTCGTTTTTTCCACCAGCTGGTGAAAGGACTGTATGTATCCAATATTGGGATGGGAACCAGTGCTAAAAAAGGGATTTCGAAAAGATCTCAGACTGGATATCTGTGGTTTCTTTTTTTTTTAATCTGGTATTTTTCTTTCCCCCCAGTGACTTGGGAAGAAGAAATTAGGCAATGTGGCTCCAGCTGGCCAAGGAGAAGTGAAGTAAAAGGAAGACAGAATCTAGCATTTTCTTATATTTACCTTAGTGCCGAGTACAGCTAGAATCTTCTGTGCTGCTGAAGGGACACTGGGGCCTTTGATGGAAAATGCTGGCTCCTACATCCTTGTAGCCAGACTGAGTAATTGATTAAGTTGCCCCATAACCATGCTCTCCAGTATGTTAATTAAGGACTAAATGTAATGTGTTAATGGTTCGCAGGTAACTGACTCTGTTGTAATCTTTGCCTTAGCCTTCAAAGTACATTTGAAAGGCCAGGCCACTGAAATTCTGATGCACGTTAAGAAATGTTTTGAGATTGGACATCTACACGTGCAATTTAGCAAAGGAAACTCTGGGAAAGCAAAGATAAAGAGGTAGAAATAATGATAAAACTCAGGGGGAGGGAATCCATGCCAATAGCTAAGGACAAGAGTCGTCTGGACACCCTGTGTATATTTTTATTAAGATTAGCAATGAATCAGAATGGGGGTCAGATAGTTTTGGAGATTGGCACAAATAAAACCCAGGCTAATGGTTGAAAATTATCTCCACTGGACACAATAATCTGGTTGTCCCAGCCAAACTCCACTGGCCATTTAACATTCCCAAGAGCAATGCAAACACTAGACAGGTTGGGTATGAAGGACTGGGTTGGGGTTTGATTGTTAACTGACTTTGTGTGCATTAGTCATTTAATCTGGCCTTCATGTTTGATTATACCCAATACTGCAGAGCAGAAACTCTACTGAAATGTTCAAGCACTTTCTTCTGCCTGCTCATCTCTCTACAGACCAATAAATTTTTCTTGGGTTCCAACAGTATCATCAGACAAATGCAGCTTCTTACAGCTCTGGTCGGGTTGCTCAACAGATGCCTCAAGGTTAGGCACATATCGTCATAGGGCTTTTGTCACTTTGAGCCTACACTATTCAGTGCTTAGAACATCGGGACAAGGTTCTTTGGCATCCAGTTTATTTCCGAGTAAATCGTTATGTGGATCTGAGAATCACTTAATTCCTCCTAGCTCCAGTCTGCCTGTTCTCAAAACAGCACGACAGGTGGTCTGTTTCTGAAGAGTATTGTGAGCAGTGAAAAGGTCTTAAGCAATTGAAATGAACAATTGAGAAGCAGCATGGCCTAGTGGATAGAGCCCGGGCCTGGGAATCAGAAGGACTTGCTCTCTAATCCCAGCTCTGCCACTTGATAATTGCCAGTGATAATTGCTCTCCTCGAAACCTATCCTAATGTTTGGGGATGTGCCACCTAACAACCCTACATTTCCAGACTACATGTGCACTACATTTCCAGACTACAAACCAAACTTTTCCTCTAGTAACCCACTTTGGGCTGATCTTCCATGAATTTATCCAAACCCCTCTCATTCACTCCCATGATTTGAACTACCATCTCTATGTGGACGATTCCCAATTCTACATCTCCAGCCTTGACCTCTCCTTCTCTGCAGTCTCACATTTCCTCCTGCCTTCAAGACATTTCCACCTGGATGTCCTGCCAACACCTCAAACTAAAAACGTCCAAAACAGAGCTTCTTGTCTTCCCATCCAATCCCTGTCCTCCCCATCATTGTAGACAATCCCACTGTCCTCCCTAGCTCACATGCCAGTAACCTTGATGCTGTCCTTGACTCATTTCTCTCATTCAACCCACATATTAAACCTGTTACCAAATCCTGTTCTACCTCCACGGCATTGCTAAAATCCATCTTTTTCTCTCCATTCAAATGGCTACCATACTGATCCAAGCACTTAACCTATCCCACCTTGACTCCTGCATCTGTCTCCTTGCTGTCCTCCCTGCATCTTGACCTCCCCACTCCAGTCCATATCTCACTCTGCTGCCCAGAGCATTTTCCTAAAAAAAACTTCAGTCCATGTCTCCTCACTCCTCAAGAGCTTCCAGGGGCTGCCCACCTAACTCTACATCAAACAAAAACTCCTTAAGATTGTCTTTTAAGCTCTCAATCAGTTCGACCCCTCCTACCTAACCTCACTGATCTCCTTCTACATCCCAGCCAGCATACATAGCTCCTCTAGCTCCAGTTTACTCATTGTGTCCTAATCTCATCTATCTCATCACCGATCCCTTTCCCACGTCCTCCCTCTAGCCTGGAACTCCCTCCCCATCCATATGCCAGACCACCACTCTTCCCAACTTCAAAACCATATGAAGATTACATCTCCCCCACAAGGCCTTCCCTGTTTAAGCCCTCTTTTCCCTGGCTCTCTCTGCCTTCTGTGTCATCTATGCACTTGGATCTGTGATCTTTGGGCATTCGATAGTCATCCCATCCTCAACCCCACAGCACTTATATACATATCTACAAATTATATATTGTAAATTATTTATTTATATCAAAGTCTGTCTTCCCCTCTTGACTGTAATCTCACTGTGGGCAGGGAATGTATTTACCAACTCTGCTGTATTGTACTCTGCCAAGTGCTTAGTACAGTGCTCTGCACACAGTAAGCACTCCATAAAAACTATTGATCATGATGATGGTATTGATATTTTTAGCCTATACAATTTCCTGTGGTAATGAATTTCAGGAAACTTTAGAAAAGTTAGGTACAATGTCCTCAAACATTGGGATAGATGTCAAGGAAGCAACCGCTATGGCCATTGATGATGCTATTCATAAAGCATTTACTATGTGCCAAGCACTGTTCTAAGCACTGAGGCTGTAGGGGCTCTCCTACTTTTTCCTTCTTAAACAGTAAGTAGTCTATAGATACACTACCAGAATGACTGCAGATGGAGAGTGGGGCGTTCTGGGAGAGTTACTATGGGTCATCTCCAACTCGACAGCATAAGACAAGACAGTATTGACTGAACTTTTATTATGTGGAGAACATTATAAAAAGGAGCTTGGGAGAGTAATAGACACAATCCCTGCCTTAAGGGAGTTTACAATCTAATAGGGGACATAAACATTAAAATAAGTTATTGGAAGGACAAAGTAATGAAGTATATATAAATATACATGGGCAACCCCTTCATATCTCTTCTCCTGCTTTATTCCAGCTCCCATTCTTCACCGCTCCCAATGTAGCCCAAGCTAACTATACCTTACTCTCAACTCTCCTATTTCCAATCCATTGTGCATACCCTTCCCCCTAACTAGAACTCTCTTTCCTTAAATGCTACCTAATCATGTCTCTTCCCACCGTCAAAATCCTCCTCAAAAATCACCTCTAACAAGAGGCCTTCTATAACCAATCTGTACCCCCTGCACGCAAGTATATAGCAATTTATTCATTTCATTTAAGTACTCATTATTTGATTCATTCATTCAATTGCATTGAGTGCTTACTATGTGCAAAGCACTGTACTAAGCTCTTATTTGATTACTTTTGTTTTTAGCCCTTGTATCTTTGCTTTTACTTTTCTACCTAATATATACATATATATGCAATTTGAATATAATATATAATGCATGTATATATTACATTAAAATAATACTTTTCTGCCTTCTCCCATTACACTGTAAGATCCTCAAGGCTGTGTCTTCTTATATAGTAAGCCCCAAATCAATCAATGGTATTTATTGATTGCCTATTGTATGAAAATGACCATATTAAGCACTTAGGAGAGAACGATAGAATGAGTAGACATAATGTTCACCCTCAAGGAACCTAAGTTCCTTGTTCAATGCTCAACACACAGTAGTAGCACAGTAAATATTAAGGAGAATGAGCAATTGTATAGAGATTTCAAAAAGTAATCCTGCAACTTCTCTATATTATTCAGATCTACGGCTATCATCCTCATCAGTGGTATTTACTGAGTGCTTACTGTGTGCAGAGCGCTATACTAAGCTCTTGGGTGAATATCATACAGTGGAGCTGGCTGACATGTTCCCTCCCCATAACATGCTTATCCAAATGAGTTGACCAAGGAGACAGAACAAAAGAAACTAAATATTTTAAAACACATTTTCTGAGGTTGGTTAAGCCCTTGATACCAGTGGCATCCTGGGAAAGACCTTTCAGTGTGATTAGATGGCTAACAAGAAAAAACAAATTCTCCCTCTCAGTATGATACGACAAACCCCCAGTTGTCCACTGGTCACCTGGGGCCAGTGTACTAACATGGAAGTTCAATAGCACTGTGTTTGCTGCTGATGTAAATGAATCACTGTTACTCTAAATCCCTGCATAACGGGTAAAGAGATTGATACAAGCCTGACTCCAGCCTTACTGACTTCATTGGAGATCTATGAGACCTTGTGTTTCATGTGAATGTGGATTTTTTTCTCAACTTCATTAAAAATTGTCCGAATATTGAATGCTAAATGTGGTTGAGTTTATAGCCCAATTAATCTCTAGGTTTTCCATTGGGGACTCCTATAAAAAGGAAAAATGGCTAAAGTCAAATTTAATGCCTTAGAAGGGGGAGGGAAAGGGAAACTTGAAAGAAGAGATTTTGGAATGCTTGAGCTGAAGGAGCCAGGCTCCGTCCTCAGATACGTGTGAACAGATACGACTTTTGCAGGCTGGAGGCTGTCTGGGCTGTTTGGAGAACCACACGTAGTTACTTTATACCACCTCAGAATCAAATGTATGGTATCCCTGTGCAAGATTTAGGGACAATGAAAACTTCTGAAAGAACCCTCTGTGTTCTGCTCCTGCTTTCCAGGGTGGGGATGGAGAGGACAGGGAGCTTTGTTTTGGAGAATTATTTTACAAATGCAATGCAGCAAGAGACGACTAGGCCTGATACGGCAAGTCAAGCTTAAGGGTTGGAACTAATGTAAAGTCTTCTGAGGTACAGTATTTATCCAGTTGAGATGAAAGGTCCCTTTGGGGATAAACTGTGGTGGGAATGTGTCTGCGAAAGGAATTAAAGGGATTGATTAAGGGGAGGAGTGGTGACTCTGTGGCAGAAGGCTTGGATAAGGATCTAACATAGGAGTCATGGAGAGCTAGAAGCCACAAGCCCTCCACACACCCCTCTGCAGAGGGAGCACTGGGGCCTGGATTCTACTCACAAGACCCGCAGATTTAAGAGCCTTCCCTGCTCCAATCAGACAGAGCTTACCAGACCCTAATGGACATTTCACTGTTTTCCAGCAGCTTGGCCCTTCCAATCAATCAGTCAATCAATCAAGAGTAGTTAAGAACTTACTGTGTGCAGAACACGGTACTAAGCGCTTGGGAGAGTACAATGTAACAGAGTTGGTAGACATGGTCCAGGTTCCCAATGAGGGGGAAATAGACATTAATAGGGATATGCATGTAAGTGCTGTGGAGCTGAGGGAGGGGTGAATAAAGGATGTAAATCCAAATGCAAGGACAGTGCAGAAGGGAATGGGAGAAGAGGAAATGAGGCATTGAAGATGGGGAGAGAGATCATCTGTTGGGTATGAAGAGGGAGGGCATTCCAGGCCAGAGGCAGGACATGGGAGAGAGTTGGCAGCAAGATAGACAAGATCGAAGTACAGTAAGTAGGTTGGCATTAGAGGAGTAAAATGTGTGAGCTGGGTGGTAATAGGAAATCAGAGAATTAAGGCAGTGGGTGGGAGGCAAGGTGACTGAGTGCTTTAAAGCTTATGGTAAGGAGTTTCTGTTTGATGTGGATATGGATGGGTAACCCTGGAGGTTCTTGAGGAGTGGGGAAACATGTGGGAGAGACAGGAGGCAGGGAGGTCGACAAGGAAGCTGATGCAGGAGTCAAAGCTGGATTAGTGCTTGGATTAACAGGGTACCAGTTCAACTGGAGAGGAAAGAGCAAATTCTCCCTCATGTATTTCTCCTGATTTTCTTCTTTTCCACCAAACCATCATCTGGATCAGAATCAGCTCAGTAAAAACCATTACTGATTCTGAGCTTGACCGGTCAAACACACCTGGTTTAGGTGAAGCTTAAGAGCACGGGCTTGGGAGTCAGAGGTCATGGGTTCAAATCCCGGCTCCGCCAATTGTCAGCTGTGTGACTCTGGGCAAATCACTTAACTTCTCTGTACCTCAGTTACCTCATCTGTAAAATGGGGATTAAATTGTGAGCCCCACGAGGGACAACCTGATCACCTTGCATCCCCCCAGCGCTTAGAAGAGTGCTTTGCACATAGTAAGTGCTTAAAAAATACTATCATTATTATAATTAAGCACTTAGTACGGTGCTCTGCACACAGTAAGCGCTCAATAAATATAATTGAATGAATTGAATGAATGATAACCACAAGCAGAGGCAACCCTCAACCTCCTGCCAGACGGACAGCCACCCAACGCACCCCCACCTCCCCCACCACACCGGGAAATGCTTCAGGATCCTTCACATCATCCTGAGGCCTCATTCCCAACCTGCAAGGCACCAACATGGTGGAAAGGACACAAACAGAGGCAGCCCACAGTTTCCACAAAATGTAGAGCTTTGAGAAGGCTGTGTCAGCTGCCCTAACTGAGGAGGTCACCAAGGCGCAGCTGTGACTGTTGTAAGTGTCAGGACTTCTGCTCCTCTAGCCAGAGTCCTACTGCTTTTCTGTGTTTATTTTCTGGATGTCAAACTCTTTCACGTCATATTAGTGTTTTCACTAGTTCATCTCTCCTCATGTGTCTGTCCTTCCCCCTACTCATATTAAATTGTGAGTCCCTTGCAGACCAAGGACTACATCCAGGGGGAGAAGGAGAGAAAGATGGAAAGGGAAGGAAAGAGGGAGAAGGGAGAAGGGAAAAAGAGAGTGAGGGTGTGCTGGGGAATCGGCGCACAGAGATGGGAATCTTACCTTCCTGCCTGCAAGAGAGCTAGTGTTATCAGAAGACTCACTCTGGATGCAGAGGGGTTTTTTTCTTTGAAAGGAAGTCTCTCTCTGGTAAGATTAGGTGGGGCAGAGGCAAGCTGCTCCAATAAGATGTCCAAGATATGGTTCAGAGAGTGAAAATGTGCACCATATGATGCTGGAATCTCACTCCACTAAAACAATTCAGGAGCTTTAACAGATGGTTTGCTAAAGCAGATCTCTTGGACTCAGCTGTGCCAAACCCCCAGGTAATACTAGCCACATTTGATCAGAGGAATTGAAGATTGGCCTAGTGGACCCTGGGGCTGGTGGAGGTGGTTGGAGCCAAGAAGCACATTTGAAAGGAATTAACCATCTTTCTGAGGTTGGAATTCCGATTTACAATACAGCCCTGGCAGAATCACAGCCCAACTATGACACACAAGGAGAGAGGAAGTTCTCTGCTGTAAGGGGAGGCCCCGGTACCTTGAGGGGAAAGCTCTCCCTCCAAGTGAAATTGGGGCCCCAAAAGCCTTGTCAATGGGTCTCTGGAGCTCTAGTGGGCTTCTTTACAGAACAGATTTGGCGAGGAAGAGCTACCTACTGATTTCACTCCTGCTGGCTAAGCACTCTCCTGGACAGGCATTCAACAATGCCGTCCATTCCCCGACCCCAACTCTCCAGGCTGGAATTCTCTCCCAAGCACTGGGCTGGAAATCATGGTAGCTAGTCACTAACACCCTGCATCCTGTGAATCTGTCTGTAGGAAAAGGAACAAAACTAGGCCCTCTTTCATGGTGAAATGTCTTTCACCGATGCGAGGCTGCCCCAGGACAGAGCATCTGGGCCAGAGAAACCCAGAGAAACCTAGACCCTTGACAGGTCGACGTTGGATGTCCCTGCTTCGTGCTCCCTTTCCCTTCTGAGGTCTTTGCAGTCCCATTCATTCATTCATATTTATTGAGTGCTTACTGTGTGCAGAGCACTGTACGGAGCGCTTGGGAGAGTACAATATAACAACAAACAGACACATTCCTGCCCACAACAAGCTCACAGTCTAGAGGAGGAGAGACATTAACATACATAAATAGATAAATAATTACATATATATATAGATACAATAAGCATAATACATAGCATACATAATCAATATGTATACAGATCAATCAATCGTATTTATTGAGCGCTTACTGTGTGCAGAGCACTGTACTAAGCGCTTGGGAAGTACAAGTTGGCAACATATAGAGACAGTCCCTACCCAACAGTGGGCTCACAGTCTAGAAGAGTGTACATACATGCTGTGGGGAAGAATGAAGGATGTTGAAGGAGCAAGTAAGAGAAGCACAGAAGGGAGTGGGAGAAGAGGAGAGGAGAGCTTAGTCAGGGAAGGCTTCTTGGAGGAGATGTGCCTTCCCAGCACCCAAGGCTTTGAGGATCTGGGCAGGAGCTGCGCACAGAGTCAGATTTAGGGGCAGGTGACCCAGACAGTTACCTGGGGCTTAGGTTTGTTGGATGTTGTTAGTGGCCTGGAGGAAGGCCTGGGCTTGAGGCCAGAGAGTTTCCTCCAAACAAGGGCCTGATGCAGCCACGGTCCTGGGCCGTACCCAACAATCAATTAATCAATTATAATTATTAATGATATTTACTACCGAAGCATGATGGCCTAGTGGAAAGAGAACAGGCCTGGGAGTCAGAGGATATGAGAAGCAGCGTGGCTTAGTGGAAATAACACGGGCTTTGGAGTCAGAGGTCATGGGTTCAAATCCCAGCTCCGCCAATTGTCTGCTGTGTGACTTTGGCCAAGTCACTTAACTTCTCTGTGCCTCAGTTACCTCATCTGTAAAAGGGGGATGAAGACTGTGAGCCCCACATGGGACAACCTGATCACCTTGTAACCTCCCCAGCGCTTAGAACAGTGCTTTGCACATAGAAAGCACTTCATAAATGCCATTATTATTATTATTATTATATGAATTCTAATTCTAGATCTGCCACTTACCTGCTGTGTAATCTTGGGCAGTTGCTGAACTTCTCTGTGCCTCAATTTCCTTATCTGTAAAAATGGGATTCGATATAATAGTAATTATGATATTCATTATTCATTCAATCGTATTTATTGAGCGCTTACTGTGTGCAGAGCACTGTGCTAAGCGCTTGGGAAGTACAAGTTGGCAACATTTAGAGACGGTCCCTACCCAACAGTGGGCTGACAGTCTAGAAGGGGGAGACAGAGAACAAAACAAAACATATTAACAAAATAAAATAAGTAGAATAAATATGTACAAGTAAAATAAATAAATAGAGTAATAAATACGTACAAACATATATACATATATACGCGTGCTGTGGGGAAGGGAAGGAGGTAAGGTGGGGGAGATGGAGAGGGGGAGGAGGGGGAGAGGAAGGAGGGGGCTCAGTGTGGGAAGGCCTCCTGGAGGAGGTGAGCTCTCAGTAGGGCCTTGAAGGGAGGAAGAAAGCTAGCTTGGCAGATGTGCGGAGGGAGGGCATTAAGCGCTTACTATGTGCCAGGCACTGTACTCAATGCTGGGGTGGACCCAAGCACATTGGGTTGGACACAGTCCCTGTCCCACGTGGAGCTCACAGTCTCAATCCCCATTTTACAGATGAGGTAACCGAGGCACAGAGAACTTGCCCAAGTTCATACAACAGACAAGTGGTGGAGCCGGAATTAGAACCCATGACCTTCTGACTCCCAGGCCTGTGCTCTATCCACTAAGCCAATCTGTTCTCCTCCTACTTAGACTGTGCGATCCCCATGTAGGACAGGTACTGTGGCTGGCCTGGTAATCTTCTATCTACCCCAGGGTTTAGTACAAAGCAATAACAACAAAAATAATGATATTAAGGCTACTGGGCACTAGCTCTGTGCTAAGTAAGGTTGCCCATCCATCTCTGCATCAAAGAGAAACTCCTTGCCATTCCCTTTAAAACACTCAATCACTCTGATCCCTCCTATTACCTCACTGCTTTCCTTCTACAACCCAGCCTGACCAATCAGTCAATCAATCATATTTATTGAGCGCTTACTGTGTGCAGAGCACTGTACTAAGCACTTGGAAAGTACAAGTTGGCAACATATAAAGACAGTCCCTATCCAACAGTGGGCTCACAGTCTAAAAGACCATTCACTTCATTCCTCTAGTGCCAATCTACTCACTGTAACTTGATCTCATCTATCTCACTGCTGACCCCTCGTCCACATCCTGACTTTGGACTGGGACTCCCACCCCCTTCATATTCCGACAGATGATCACTCTCCTCACCTTCAAAGCATTATTAAAATCACATCTCTTCCAACAGGCTTTCCCCATTAAGCCTTAGTTTTCCTTTCCCCGTCTCCCTTCTGTGTCACCCCAGGACTTGGATTTGTATCCTTTAATAATAATAATAATAATAATAATGACATTTGTTAAGCACTTACTATTTGCAAAGCACTGTTCTAAGCACTGGAGAGGTTACAAGGTGTCCCACAATGGGCTCACAGTTTTAATCCCCATTTTACAGATGAGGGAACTGAGGCACAGAGAAATGAAGTGACTTGCCCAAAGTCACACAGCTGACAGTTGGAGGAGTCGGAATTTGAACCCATGACCTCTGACTCCAAATCCCATGCTCTTTCCACTGAGCCACGCTGCTTCTCTTTACTCACTCCACCCTCAGTCCCACAGCATTTCTGTACGTATCCATAATTTATTTTATCTTAATGTCTGTCTTTCCTTCTAGACTATAAATAAGCTCCTTGTGGGCAAGAAACATTTCTCCCAATTCTGTTATATTGTACTCTCATAAGTGCTTAGTTCATTGCTCTGCACACAGTAAGTGTTCAATGAATACAACCGATTGAATCTCAACATCTCTAGTCTTTTCAGTCCTAGACACACTTATTTTGTACCACTCCAACTGTTTTGGTGGTCAGAGGTCAGGAAGGAGAAGAATCAAAGACACTTGCTCTTGGCCTAGGACATGATGTGGTCTAAGTCAGTGCAAAATGGAAGTCCCAGACAGATCTTGTTTTTCTTTTGTGGATGGAGGACAGGAAGGAAGAAAAGGGGAGTATGTATTCTACTCATATAGAAGGTATGCCCTGTAACTTGTGTCCATGAGATCTATGACATTCATTATCATCATCAACCACATGAGAAGCACATGTCCTAGTGGAGAGAACACATACTTGGGAGACAGAGGACATGGGTTCTAAACCTGACTACGTCACTTGTCTGCTGTGTGACCTCGAGTAAGACACTTAACTTCTCTGTGCCTCACTTCCCTCATCTGCAAAATGAGAATTCAATAACTGTTCTCCTTCCTACTTGGATGGTGAGTCCCATGTGGGAGTGCTTAGTATAGAGCTCTGCACACAGAATGCGCTCAATGTATATCACTGAATGATTGCTTGGGACCTGATTATCTTGTATCTATCCCAGTGCTTAATACAGTGCTTGACTCATAGTTAGCACTTGACAAATACCACAATTATCACTGTTACATTGAGGAAACCAACTTCCTGCAACTCACAGGGATGTTATTTATTTTATTTTGTTAGTGTGTTTGGTTTTGTTCTCTGTCTCCCCCTTCTCGACTGTGAGCCCGCTGTTGGGTAGGGACTGTCTCTATGTGTTGCCGACTTGTACTTCCCAAGCGCTTAGTACAGTGCTCTGCATGCAGTAAGCACTCAATAAATATGATTGATTGATTGATTGACTGAGAAAAATTACTAGAAGAGTATAAAACCAGATCCCTTCTCTTGAGGAACGTACAATCTAGTGCAAAAAGACAAATAGTGAGGATGAAGATTAGCCATATGACAAAAGTTCCAGGGTGATATTTGGATTTGCAGAAAGCAGCATGGGACGTTAGCCTTACACATTTGGTTCACATAAAACATATTAGTTTAACAACTGAGAAACACCCTCTATCTCTTACACCCTACATTTTTCCCCTATCACCTGCATTCCTTTCCTGTCTGAATAAATCTGGATTTGGTCACTGCTGAAGGCCAGCCAAGTACAATGTAATTTCAATACGACATTATATGTTCGTAAGGAATCCTGTGACCACATTTTACTACTTGGGTATTTGACTATCCAATGATAATACCCCATCAGGCAAAGAAGTAGAAAACCAAGCCATTATAGAAGGCCGGCCAGCATAATTTTTCAGCATCAAAGGGACATCAACTTCATAACCACATTGAAAGTCTAGAAATCCGCAGTCATGTTCAGCCTTATATATTGTCGCAAAGCCTGGACTCTGTTATTTTCCCTCCTGAATCCTCTTAATAATAATGATAATAATAATAACAATAGTCATGATTGTGGTAATTGTTATGTGCTTCTTATGGGCCAGGCACTGTTAAGCACTAGAGTAGGTGCAAGATAATCGGGTTGAACACAGTTGCTGTCCCATTTAGAGGTCACAGTCTTAATCCCCATTTTACAGATGAGGTAACTGAAGCACAGAGAATTAGGTGACTTGCTCAAGGTCACACAGAAGACAAGTGCCAGAGCTGGGATTAGAACCCAGGTCTTTCTGATAAATAGGTCTGTGCTCTATCCATTAGGCCATTCTGCTTCTCTTCTCTACCTAATTTTCCTCTCACTGAGCCTGTCAACGAAACCATGCTTTTATAATCTCACATTTCTCCTGCCTCTATGGATGCTCCCCCAGTACATTAAACTTCTAGGTGTTCACTTTTTGCTATCCTATCTCCTCTTCTAACCTTCTTTCCCTCCACCTCCTCCTACCTTACCCATCAATTTTGACAACACTGCCATCATCCCAGTTCCAGGAGTCTGCTATTTTGGTGTCACCTTCCCTTCCTTTCTCTTTTTTTCTCCCACATTCACTCTGACTCTAAATTATTCCAGTTTTTCTTCCACACCATTTCCCAAGAATTGTCCCTTTCTCTCCACTCTTATGGACACCATTCTGGTCCAAGTTCTCATCATCTCTCAGCTGGGCTACCTCATCAGTGTCTTATTAATCTCCTAGTCTCCAAGCCTCTCCCCAAATCTATCCTGCACTCTTCTGCCTAGATAATCGCCCTAAAATAGGGTTCAAATGACATCG
Source organism: Tachyglossus aculeatus (assembly GCF_015852505.1). Classification (NCBI taxonomy): domain Eukaryota; kingdom Metazoa; phylum Chordata; class Mammalia; order Monotremata; family Tachyglossidae; genus Tachyglossus; species Tachyglossus aculeatus. The sequence continues at coordinate 76,275,574 of NC_052068.1, forward strand.
TTTGTAGAATCAAACCTGCATTCCTTACTCCTCCCAAGCTAATCCCCTAACATTCTTTGTATGCAAATAGTAGTAGTAATAGTATTTATTAAGCACTCACTGTGAAAACCTAAGCAACATCAAATCTATCCCCAGGGATCCCATAACAAGAGGCGGAGACATGATAGCATGAGTTCAGTGGAATGGACTGATGGTGATACATTGGTCTTTTTAGCCAGATCTGCCCTCAAGGATAATTTTCCCCATTATTAATGCCATCTTCAAAATTGGACATTTAAAAAATTATATATATATATATACATATATATTCATATATGTGTGTGTAAAACTGAAAATACCCTATAATAATAATAATGATGATAATAATGTTGGTATTTGTTAAGCGCTTATTATGTGCCAAGTACTATTCTAAGTGCTGGGGTAGTTACAAGGTAATCAGTTGCCCCATGTGTGCGCTGCATACAGTAAGCGCTCAATAAATATGATTGAATGAATGAATGAATGTGGGGCTCACAGTCTTATCCCTGTTTTACAGATGAGGTAACTGAGGCCCAGAAAAGTTAAGTGACTTGCCCAAGTCTCACAACTGACAAGTGGCGGAGCCGGGATTAGTACCTACAGCCTCTGGCTCCCAAGCCCGGTCTCTTTCCACTAAACCACGCTGCTTCTCTATAACTAAATATAACTAAGAAAACAAGCAGTGTTTCTATGAAATGGACTCAAGACCTCTAGTTTGATAGTAAAGTAATAATAATAATAATAATAATAATGGCATTTGTTAAGTGCTTACTATGTGCAAAGCACTGTTCTAAGCACTGGGGTAGATACAAGGTAATCAGGTTGTCCTATGTGGGGCTCACAGTCTTCATCCCTATTTTATAGATGAGGTAACTGAGGCCCAGAGAAGTGAAGTAATTTGCCCAAGGTCACACAGCTGACAACCGGCGGAGCCGGGATTAGTACCCACAGCCTCTGACTCCCAAGCCTGGGCACTTTCCACTAAACCATGCTCCTTCTCTATAACTAACTATAACTAAGAAAACAAGCAGTGTTTCTATGAAATGGACTCAAGACCTCTAGTTTGATAATAAAATAATAATAATAATGGCATTTGTTAAGTGCTTACTATGTGCAAAGCACTGTTCTAAGTGCTGGGGTAGCTACAAGGTAATCAGGTTGTCTCACGTGGGGCTCACAGTCTTCATCCCCATTTTACAGATGAGGTTACAGAGAAGTTAAGCAACTTGCCCAAAGTCACACAGTTAACATTTGGTGGAGCTGGGTAAAACAAGAAAAACTACAGGAAGAGACTATATCATACCAAATATCACTGTACCAAGTAGTCCTCAAAAATACAAGTGGTTCTTTGCCACTGTAGAAGCATCTGTTTTACAGTAGGTAATTTTGGTAATAAAAACAGTAATTTATAATGAAATATAGTAATATGGAACTATTATGACGTTTCCAGAGGGATTGGCACCACTGAGAAATAAAGATGAATCCAAGGTGATTTTAGAGGATGAATCAGAGGTTAAAGAACACTATACAAAAACATCTACTGTCTAATGTTGGACTGATTTTGGGCTTGCCTACATTTTCAAGGAGGCAGGAGAAGAGATTAATGTTTGTTTGACATTCTCTCCATTAGGTTTAAAGTTTAGTTTTCAGGGAATAGAGGGAACCACTTGTAGTCTCAAAAAATGATGGGAAAAGGAGTGGTATGCAAAAAGAAAAGTTTAGACTAGGTGGAAGAAAAGTATACTTCCAAACAAGAACTTCTGAGCAGAAGAATATTTTCTCAAAGGAACTTCGGGGAAGAGAAGAATCATAATTCTTATTAGTATTTTTGAACTACTGAGGGCTTACTCTACAAGGGAAGTCATAATCATGTCTCCCCTTGTAGGCTGTAAGATCACTGTAGGCAGGGAATGTGTCTGTTTAGTGCTTAGCGTAGTGCTCTGCCCACAGTAAACAATAAAAAGACTGAATGAATGAATCATTTCCAGGTGCCCAGGAAAGACCAAAATCAGCATACTGGATGACAGCTTCCAAAACCTTCAGTGAAATTTGTATCCTGTTGATTTGGAAGAGTTTTCCAGGGGATTCGAAGTGGAGTCTGGCTCCAGGTTGTCACATGTAGACACAACATGACCTAGGAGATAAAGCATGGGCCTGGGTGTCAGAAAGACCTGGGTTCTAATCCTGCCTCTGCCACTTGTCTGCTGTGTGGTCCTGGGCAAGTCACTTAACTTCTCTGTGCCTCAGGTCCCTCATCTGTAAAATGGGGATTAAGATTGTGAGCCCTAAATGGAGAGTGACTGTGTCCAACCTGATTAGCTTGTATCTACTCCAGCGCTCAGAATAGTGCTTGACACGTAGCAAGCTCTTTACAAATACCATTATTATTATTATTATAGATTGAACACATTTCAACATCACTACCCACCTGCATTTTAGGTCATCAGCTTGTCATATTTTGGTACCACTGATATGAGCCTAATTGGTTCTTAATAAAATTCTTCTTTCTTTTCATTTCTATTTGTGACTGTAGGGGCACATCAGATTATAGTGTGCTTTTGCTTTATCATCAATCGTATTTATTGAGTGCTTACTAAGTGCAGAGCACTGTACTAAGCGCTTGGGAAGTACAAATTGGCAACATATAGAGACAGTCCCTACCCAACAGTGGGCTCACAGTCTAAAAGAGGGAGATATAGAGTTATCAGGCTGTGTGGTCTAGTGGAAAGAGGAAAACTAGGAGTCAGGAGACTGGAGTCCTAATCCCAGTTTCACCACTTGCCCGTTGTGTAACTTTGTGCAAGTCACAAGTTCTTTGTGCCTTGGTTTCCTCTTCTGTAAAATGGGGATAAGATCAAAGCTTTCCCAACTCCTTAGTCTCTAAGACCCATGTGGGATAGAGACTCTATTTATTCCATCATTTAGCACAGTGTTCGGCACATTGGAAACACTTAAAAAACACCATTATGATTATGGTTATCATCTTCAATTCACTGCTTATGCTCCTGGGTATTTTGAGGAGGTAAAGAACTAATTCATAAAATGATAACAGAAGAGTTATTAGCAAGATTAACGATTATGGCAGAAGATAGGATGTTCTTGAGAAAATATGTCTATAAAAGTCACTATGAGTCAGAAATGACTCGTTGGCATTTGAGATATATGTATATATATATTAGTTCTTTATATATATGTGTGTGTATATGTATGCATGCATATATATGCATACATACATATATACAAAGAACTAATTCAAGACTTGAACGAGGTTGCTCTTAAGAGGAGGTGCCTCCCTACAAAAAGGTGTATCCAGCACCTGTCTCTGTAAGCTAGTTTTTCACTCACAGCTGCTATGCTGACTCCATATCTGGCCAGTTCACATGCATTTTGGAACACAAGAGACTACTTTTCATACATTCCGGGTAGTCTTCCAGCCTCCTAATGGATATGTTGTCTTTGTGGATTTAGTTTTCTTCCTTATGTATTAGTACATCCTTGGAAAATGGTTATTGATAGCTTGTAATTTCATATTTCTAAAGAACATCACTGGCTTTAATGTTTATAGAGTTTTCTGGGTTCAACATTGGTCTCTTTCAGGCTATATTGTGTTAACTCTTGAAAATATGACAAATTTTGCATTGTTTTCGGCACTCTCTCCCAGAATGGTTATTAGCATAAAAACCAGGATCAAGAATCAATCAATTAATGGTATTTATTGAGCACTTACTATGTGTAGAGCACTATATTAAGTGCTTGGGAGAGTAAGATACAACAGAATTAGCAGATCCGTTCCCTGCTCTGCCCCATCCCCCTGACTATCATGGTTGCCCTTCTCTTTGGGCATCCCTGTCTTCCCACCCATCTCCTTGGAGGGGGATGTGGAGACACAAGGGGCCTCACTCTTCCTGTGCCATTCTCCAGGTGGTGGGATGGAGTTGGCTTGATAAGGATGGATGATTCTCATTACCTTGGGGTAAGCAGAGAAGCACCATGGCTCAGTGGAAAGAACACGGGCCTGGGGGTCATGGGTTCTAATCCCGACTCCACCACTTGTCTGCTTTGTGACTTTGGGCAAGTCACTTAACTTCTCTGTGCCTCAGTTTCCTCATCTGTAAATTGGGGATTAAGAGTGTAAGCCCCACGTGGGACAACCTGATCAACTAGTATGCCCTCCAATGCTTAGAACAGTGTTTGGCACACAGTAAGTGCTTAACAAATACCATTATTATTATTATTATTACCTGATGAATTAGAAGTGTACCTTTGAGAAGCAGAAGGGACCGTGTTCCTTGACAAATTCTCAAGCGTGAACCCATAAGAAACCTTAATGCAGCAGGAAACCCAAGGATTTCTGTATGGAGAGCAGAAACTGGGAAGACACAACCAAGGTTGGCAGTGTAAATATTTTAGGGACACATTAGAGCAAAGCCTCAGACAGCACTGCATACCTGCTGAAAGCTGGGAGTTGATTGCTGAGGAAAGCCCAGCATGGCATATTGCTATCAGGAATGGAGTGACTCTTTTTGACAAAGTACTTCAGAAAGAAGAAGACATAAGGAGGCAAAAGAAAAAAAAAACAGCATTACGTCTTGCAAACATTACACAAAGCAACACAGTGAGGGATAATGTTTGTGTGTGTACAGTGTAGCCAGGTCCGGGGTTTTCTGCATTGGCCTTTTCAACCACACATGAGCTCATAGATCATTTTCACCATCAATGATATCTTCAAATGTGAAGGACAGTTATATGGACATAAATAATATATATATAATGTATGCATAATAAATGTCACGCTCCTCTCTGTTAGTTTTCGGGAAAGGATTATCAATCAATCAGTGGTATTTACTGAGTGGTCATTGTGTGCAGAGCACTATAATAAGTACTTGAGAGAGTCTACAGAGTTGGTAGACATGGTCCTTGCCCACAAGGAGCTTAAAGTCTTGAGGAGATTAGTATTAGGTAAGTTGCCACCAACAATGAATAATGAGCCATAGATAGCAATATTAGGAACTTGTTGAATTTTTCCAAGCAGTAAAAAATCTCCTAAAGAGCTTCATGGACTCTGGTCTCCTGGTTGTATTAATCAAGATTGATAAACATTACACTGAAGGTCTTGATGTTGGTCACATTTTTGCTGTTTGTATCCTGGAACCGCAGAACTGTACTTTAGCTCAAAAATGACACTACCGATGGTGATAGAGCATATGAGTGTGTGTCTTGCCAGCTTACATGCTTGGTCTATGAAAAAAGAGTAGTGCATCTTTTCGGGACCAATGCCATTCAGGTGAGCTTTGTAAATACGGCAGAAGCAAGTCCTATACCAGCACGGCATGTACTTGAGTTGTTTTTGCAATAGTGGTGTTGGCTAACTTTGAACCATTCACACTTCGTTGTCCAATAACCCTGGGCCCAGAGATACACATTCCCAGATGGCTGGTAGGTTGCAATCTGTGGTCAGTATCACTAAAACAGAAGAAATCACTACCTAAGCATTCAACCCTGTCAACTAAATCAGTCAACAGAAGCATTCATCCCTGTCAATCAATCAGCTAAAGCATTCATCCTTGTATTGCCTTTGGAAATCTCTGCATATGAGAATTTCCAGGAGCAGGTTGGAGATTATCTTTGGTTTCCTTCCAGTTTATTGCTAGTTCATAGGGCTTTGTTTGTTCTGCCGAGACATCTGTATTGTAAAATCAGAGTTGGAAGGGACCCTGAAAGATCACTTGGTTCACCCCCCTGCCTCCAGGCTGGTGAATGTCCAAACTAACCAGAATGAATGATTCTAATTTTTTCCTCAAACATTTCCAGGTATGGCAAGCCCAGAGTATTCCTCAGTTGTCCGGCCTAGATGATTTCTCAATCTGATAGTTGTTTTTTCTTATGTCCAGTCAAATATTTTCCTAGCTTGGTTATGAGATCGTCACATGCATGAGAATCAAAACCTTTATTGAAATCTACACAGATTGTATTCATTTATTTTCCCCATCTACATGTCTGTCACTCTACTATTGTAACGGAATTGCCCTACCACTTTTTTGTTGCTATAAAGTCACGTATTGCTGCCCTGTATCATATGCTTTCATTATTCTCCAGTGCCAACAGAATTCTAGTCAGAGCACTCCTAGATTGACTCCTGGAGAACATTCACTACAGGATATTCTCACAATCAGTGTGCCCCAGATCACATAAGGCACAGCACACATGATCCTACAATTAATCTTATCCCAGAGAAATGCAGGGAGTAACTGCATGGTTTTCACAAACCTTATGAAAATATTTGACCCCACTGAGAAGCAGCGTGGCTCAGTGGAAAGAGCATGGGCTTTGGAGTCAGAGGTCGTGGGTTCAAATCCCACCTCTGCCAACTGTCAGCTGTGTGACTTTGGGCAAGTCACAACTTCTCTGTGTCTCAGTTACCACATTTCTAAAATGAGGATTAAAACTGTGAGCCCCCAGTGGGACAACCTGATCACCTTGTAACCCCCCCCCCAGCGCTTAGAACAGTGCTTTGCACAAAGTAAGTGCTTAACAAATACCATCATTATTATTAGTAGTAGTAGTAGCTATGAATTCTAAAAAATGTCAGTTTCCTTGTGTTGAGGCCAGATTCATTTCAACACAGCTGCACTGGGTGGGTCATGCAAGGACCAATGAATGACAGTAGGATCCTCCAATGACTGCTTTATGGGAGCTTAAATTGGGAAATTGAAATAATGGAGGACAAAGTATTTTGAGGATACAGTAAAACCATTGCTTCACACAATGTTGCATTTTAGCTGAAAATGGGAAGTCAGTTGCTTTGATGGGTGAGCACGGCTCACTGCAGTCGAAGAAGGAGACACTTCTTTCGAGCAATCAGTCCATCAGTAGTATTCCTCGAGTGCTTTCCCTCTGTGGGGCACTGAACTGAGTGCTTGGAACAGTAGATATAATCTCTGCCCTCAAAGTGTTAAAAATCTAAGGAGATAGACACTAAAATAAATATGTGTAAGAGAAGAGTAACAGAATTTAAAGATATGTACATAAATTTACAGGCTGTGAGGAGATGAGTATTGTACTCTCCCAGGTGCTTAGTACAGTGCCCTGCAAAAAGTGCTCAATAAATACCACTGATTGACTAATGATGTCAATTTATTTTGCAGAGCTGATCAACACATTATTGAAATCTTGATGTGGTTCACGTTTTTGCTGTCTGCACCACACAGCAAATGTGCTACCTTGGAGTTTCAAAGTGAGTTTTAAAGTGATGAAATGGCAAGAGAGGGGGACGTAAGGCAGGAAAATGAGAAAGTAAACATGGAAGGCCTCCTGGAGGAGGTGTGACTTCAGGAGGAGTTTGAAAATGGAGCGAGAAGTGATCTGCTGGATGAGAAGGGGGAAGGAGCTCCAGGCGGAAGGGAGGATGTGATCAAGAGATCAGCCATGAGAGAGATGAGAATGTAGCACCATGAGCATAATATTTATTGAGGTAAAACAAGAAGGAAACATCAAAGAAAGTGCCAGGGACCCTGAAGAACAGCATGGTAGTATACTAAGCCCTGATTAAGCCCTCATTTCCTCTTTTCCCACTCCCTTCTGTGTCATCTTCATTTGCTCCCTTTATTCACCCCTCTCTAAGCCCCACAGCACTTATGTAATATGGCTAATTTATTTATTTATATAAATGTCTGCCTCTCCCTCTAGACTGTGAGCTCACTAAAGGCAGGGAATGTGTCTACCAACTCCATTATATTGTCTTCTCCCAAGCGTTTAGTACAGTTCTCTGCACACAGTTAGCACTCAAAAAATATGATTGATTGATTGAATGAAGGACCATCTTTGCATGAGCATAATTCAGTCAGGACTATGGGCTCTGCAATAGCCTTTTCAGCCACACATGCACTTATAGGCAACTTCTTTGAGTAAAAAGGACAACCGTACTTGTCTAGGTTTGCTCATATATAAATATATATGTTAATATATATGAGTATATATACATATATACCCACAGATGGTTGAAAACTGATTACTGATGACTTGTTCTAGCAACTTCCCTGGAATCGATGTTAATACACATTATGGTTTATTTCTATGTCTTGCTATTTTCCATTTCTAAATATGGACACAATGCTTTTTCTCGTTGCCCATACGTTTTCAAAAATAATGGCTACTAGCCCTATCATTGCATCTGTCAATTCCTCGTGTCATAGTGACATCAGGCCCTACTGATTTGAATATACCTAAGTAATTCAGTTTTAGTCAGTTATCTGATAACCTGGGAGTTGTGTTTATAAACATTGGGTTTATAAACATTCTCATTTCAGAATTCTCCCTGTGTCCAAGGTCACATATATGAACATGATTATTCCATCCAATATCATGTCATGGTCTATTAGAACAGATAGACACATAGTGTCAGGAGAAATTTCTTCTGCCTTCAGACTTTATCCAAAACCATAGGGAAAAGGCATGTTATAGCAAAGCTTACTGCACTCTTTACTTATGTCATGCCCTGTTCTAATTTGACTCTCAAACCGTCCTTTATAAGTGTTACTTACTCTGGGAAACTAGTTATATTTGATCTTTCTCATAAATTTAGAAAGGAGAAAAAGCCTTCTCATTTGTTCCTAGACTATTCCTCTATCCCAGTTAACAGTCTTAATTACTTCCATGAATATAGAGTGCTATGCCAAAAAGCATTATAAATGGTACAGTTGCCTACAGGAAATAATGTAAAATGTGTTAATTCATTCTCAAGAGCCCCCGAAATTCACCAGAACAATATATATATTAAACAGAGATAAAATACAATATAGATCAAATAGCATGAAAATATGTACAAATAATGAAATACTTTGAATTTGATTCTTTCACTAGTACTTGTGCAAATACTTAATTTTCTAAGTGTCATCTTTCACATCCTATTCAGCAAAAGACACTATATGCTGACTACTATTGAGATCTGTTATTATTTTTACTGGATTTGTCATCCAATAAGTCAGGTTGAAATATTTTAATCACTCTATTCAAGTTAATCGAAAACTTCAAGGCAGGAGGAAAAGAAAGGTATTTAAGCCAAAGCAAACTGCAGTGTGATCTTGAAATAAGAGAAGGCAGAAAGAAATACTGACATTAAAATTCAATAGTGCTAAGGGCTTTGTAGTCAGTAGTGACCGTATTTCTAATACCTAGAAAGGGGTTGAGTTGGGAGCAGTTTCCAGAGAACTCAAAGTGCCTGTTAACAAATCCCTTGTTGCATCTTCAAGCATGACTGTGTATATACCATGTAACAGGCTAAGACTGGAACCTTTCCAACCCTACTTAATTCAATTCATCATGAGAAATGTTCAGGGAGGACACCTTCAATTCTGACAAGGTTGATCACTGCAACATGGATTCATCTGACCAGATTTCTGATCACCTTGAGTGAAATGGGCATGGTCTCTGGAATAGGAGCAGGGCCAAAGAGGAAAGAAGAGAAGGGTAAAGGGAAAGAAGAGAGGAGAACAGGAAGAAGGAGAGCTAGGATTGGGAAGCTTCTTGGTGACTCCTCCTCCTCCTCTTCCCTTGTTACTGCTGCTGATATTGCATCCTCCAGCATCTGCTGTCTTCCCCCGCAAAGGTTTTTCCAGGTCATTCAGTCAATTGTACTTTTTGAGAGCTTACTGTGTGCAAAGCACTGTACTAAGTGCTTGGGAAAATACAATATAACAGACGCATTCTCTGTTCTCAATTGAGTTTACAGGCTGCTACTTCCAAGCCACCATTTCTACCTGGCCCTAATGGTTATGATTTCCTGCTAAGGTAAGGCTGAGGTTCACCATAGTTGACCTTCACGTACCAGGAGTTCAGGGAATTCAGGAAATCTGTCAGTGTAGGGTTGGGTCAGAGAGTAGTAGTGAAGGGATACACATATTTGGGAGAGAATAAAAACAAGATGAGACCTTCTCTGTGAGGCTGAAGTCTCTGAAGCAGAGAGGTGAAGGGCATTCATCAGGTTTCCAGCAACCAACATGCACAGCACAAGATTCCCCAGGGTAAGAGCCTCCTATTAACTTTTAAATAATCTCTTCTCTTTGAATATTCCTGCTTAAGAGGAACCTTCATTCAAACACTATCAAAATTGAAAGAAATACTTGAATTTTAAAAAATGGAAAAAAATTAGAAGCAGCATAGCCTAGTGGAAAGAGCATGGGCCTCAGACTAAGAAGGACCAGGGTTGTAATCCCAGCTCTGCCACTCATCTGCTGTGTGACCTTGGGCAACTTACTTCACTTCTCTGTGCCTCAATTTCCTTAACAGTAAAATGGGGGGTTCAATACCTGTCTTCCTTCCTACTTAGACTGGGAGCCCCATGTGGAACAGGGACTATGATCTGATTAAACTTGTATCTAGCCCAGAGCTTAAAACAGTGTGTGACACATACTAAGCACTTAATGAAAACCATAATTATTAAATACATATTTGATGCTATTTTCAAACATCTGGAAAAGAATGTGAGTTCCAGACATTCTTCTACAGAAAACATCTGAAGTTATCTGTGTATTTCAGCATGTGGTTCTTCCTCCACTGCCTCTTTCACCTCTTGCTGCAGTAAAGGAACAATAAACTAAGTCTGTAGCCAGAAGTCTGACAAAGTCCATAATAAAAATGACTTGATCCTCTCCTCAAATATATTATCTGACTCTTCTCCAAGGATAATGGGGTAGATTCCAAACCAAGAAGTTTAAACAAGTCCCACTCTGCAATCGTTCTCTCTGATGACCCCCAAACTCAGTTTTACAACAGCCCAGTTATCAGAGATAGTCTATTAGAGGGAATATCTAAACAGAACTAAGCACTTGATAGAATGTATCAGCCCAATATTGAAAAGTCTGCAGGTAAAACAGTAAATCAGTTCAAAAAAATGAGCAAGGTAACATGGAAGAACCACAAAAGTAATTATAAATGGTTATCACTGCAGTAAGGTGCTGCCACAGGACAGATTGTCACCAGGAGAAAGTCTGGAATAGTAGAGTTGAAAGATGCATGTCTCACGCCCTCCCCAAATGCCATTCGACACCCTCCACACTCAATCCTGAACACTGCTTCCAAATGCATTATTCTCCCACACAATTTTGGTAACCACCCGTCTTAGATTCTCTGTCATGGGTAACAACAAGATAAAACCGCCTTCATCTCAGCTTCCAGGACCATTTCTAAGTCTCTCTGGACTCTCCAATCTTTCTTGACTCTCCCTGATTAGAAAATGGCAACTGTAGGCAACCTACATCCAAATATGGGATGTACAAGTTGCAATTACAGGCCAAAAAAAACCCAACAAAAAACTGTGAGCCCCTCGTGGGACAACCTGATCACCCTGTAACCTCCCCAGTGCTTAGAACAATGCTTTGCACATAGTAAACGCTTAACAAATAGCATCATCATCATCATGAAGGGTCTGGTTTCCAAAGTTTTGACTTCCTTGGCTGCCCAGGTTTTCTAAAGAAAGTGCATGTTTTATCGGTTAACTGTATTTCCAGCTGACTGTCTTGCCACATCTTTGATCTCTCCCCTTAATAATCAAAAGTCTATTAGTCTCCCTATTGGGGAATTTCCAGGATTCACCTTATGTATATGTTGGCTTCTTGAAAGCTAACCTCATGATTAAAATGCTTGCAATTAATTGCCACTTAAAGACTTAGGTGTTTAAAGGGTCCCCTGTTGTCTCTTACACTAGCATGCCCCCACCTCCAGTCTTTTATGTTGCACAGTACCCAGTATTCCCCTTTCTGGCCTAAAACCAGGGCCATTAGAAGTAAGTGGAAATATTTATTTCATTAAAAGCTAGTTGTAAACTACGAAATGTGGAGAAATAAGAAAAATTGATCCTTCAACATTATAAGAGCTCTAATACTTTCTTCAGCCCCTCAAATATAGTAATCAACCCTTTGATCCATCATATTTATTAAATAATGATGGCATTTGTCAAGTGCTTACTATGTGCTGAGCACTGTTCTAAGCGCTGCGGGGGATACAAGGTAATCAGGTTGCCCCACGTGGGGCTCAGAGTCTTCATCCCCAATTTGCAGATGAGGGAACTGAGGCCCAGAAAAGTGAAGTGACTTGCCCAAAGTCACACAGCTGACAAGTGGCGGAGCCAGGATTAGAACCCATGACCTCTGACTCCCAAGCCAGGGCTCTTTCCTCTGAGCCACGTTGGTTCTCACTGTGTGCAGAGCACTGTAGTAGTAATTGGGAGAGTACAATACAACAAATGCATTCCCTGCCCACAACAAGCTTACAGTCTAGAGGGCAACCAAAGCAACCACTGAAGACTAGCTAGCTACAAATACAAAGGTGGGAACACTCCTACCTGAAATTAAGGTGATGAACTGTCAAAATTGCTTCCCTACCCAAGTTGGGCAGTATCATCATTCTGGGGTCAAGCAGAGCTAGCCAATCAATCAATCAATCAACCAGTGAATCAATAGTATTCATTAAGTGCTTACTCTGTGCAAAGCTCTGTACTAAGTGCTTGGGAGAGTACAATACAACTGAGTTGGTAGACACTTTCCCTGCCCACAAGGATCTTATAGCTTAGTGGAGGAGTCAGACATTACTCTAAATAAATTGTGGATATTTGCATAAATTTTTTTGATGTCTTGTTTTGATGTCTGGCTCTCCGTGAGTCTGTTGTGGGCAGGGATTGTTTCTAATTTGTTGCTGAATTGTACTTTCCAAGCACTTAGTTCAGTGCTCTGCACACAGTAGGTGCTCAATAAATGATTGAATGAATGAATGACATAATAATAATAATGATGGTATTTGTTAAGCACTATGTGCAAAGCACTATTCTAACATGCTGTAGGCCTGGGGGTGGGGTGAATACCAAGTTCTCAAAGTGTACAGATCCAAATACACAGACTATGCAGAAGGGAAAGTTAGTTGGGGAATAAGATATAAAGGATACAAAGGAATGCCTTACTTTCCATACTTCTGGGGCAACTGTTTGGAGGATTCTTCTCTCTCCTCCTCCCACTATTTGCAAATAATTGGTCTGCTTGTTGTCTCCCCTCCCCTTCCCTCCACCACTATAATGCTGTAAATTATTTGAGAGCAAGGATCTTATCTTTTATTTCTCTTGTGCATTTCCAAGCAGATAGAACAATGTTTTACACACAGTAGGCAGGGATATAGTGTTCTGCATACAATAGGCACGCATTAAATACCATTGATAGTTTAATGGATTTATAGATCTACCTCTGACATCAGCCTAGGGAGAAGTAATCCAAAATCTCACAACCTACAGCGGCTATTTTATGCACTTCTTCCATGAATTCCAATACAAATCACTGGAGTTCTTAGAAGTTACAACCTCCATGGCTGGTTACCCTCTGTGTCTCTACTTCTCATCCCTCTGTTCATGTGAGACCTATACAATAATAATAATGATAATAATAATGATAGCATTTATTAAGCACTTACTAAGTGCAAAGCACTATTCTAAATGCTACGGAGGTTACAAGGTGATGAGGTTGTCCCACAGAGAGCTCACAGTCTTCATCCCCATTTTACAGATTCATTCATTCATTCAATCGTATTTATTGAGCACTTACTGTGTGCAGAGCACTGTACTAAGTGCTTGGGAAGTACAAGTTGGCAACATATAGAGACAGTCCCTACCCAACAGTGGGCTCACAGTCTAGAAGAACTGAGGCACAGAGAAGTTAAGTGACTTGCCAAAGTCATAAAGCTGACAAGTGACAGAGTTGGGGTAATAATAATAATAATGATAGCATTTATTAAGCACTTACTATGTGCAGAGCACTGTTCTATGCATTGGGGAGGTTACAAGGTGATCAGGTTGTCCCACGGGGGGCTCACAGTCTTAATCTCCATTTTACAGATGAGGGAACTGAGGCACAGAAAAGTTAAGTGACTTGCCCAAAGTCATGCAGCTGGCAACTGGCAGAGCCGGGATTTGAACCCAAGACCTCTGACTCCAAAGCCCGGGCTCTTTCCACTGAGCCACACTGCTTCTCTAAGCTATATGTTTTTAACCTATATGTTTTTAAACAAAACAAAGAAAATTGCATAATTGGCTCTGACTGAGGAGGTGCTATTAGAAAAAAAACCCCTGATAAAATTTGATGATGAACCAAGTTAACATAGCAACTCAAGGAACCATGAAACTGTTCCATTTTCTGAAGTAATCATGGCTCCCCATTAGAGTTACTTTTCCTCCCTACAAGTGAGTTTTAGAGTTGGTCCTACTTCCTTTTTATAGGACAAATAAACCACGAGGTATTGAAAACTCCTCCTATGGGCCATTAATGAATCAATCAATCAATCGTATTTATTGAGCGCTTACTGTGTGCAGAGCACTGTACTAAGCGCTTGGGAAGTACAAGTTGGCAACATATGGAGACAGTCCCTACCCAACTGTGGGCTCACATGGAATCCAACTGGCGTCTCTTCCACCTTTTTGGAAAATGTAACATATTTCAAACTGACCAGACCTCTGCCACTCTTCAGGCTGAACATAAACCAGACGGGTCTGGACACAGAGTGAGCTCCGCCCAGCACTGGCCTCCCAACGTCTCCAATTAGAAAAGAGGACCAGCAGTTTCCACAGTGTCCAAAGTCTACCTTTGTCAGTTTTTCAGGAACAAACAGGCCGGCACAGGTGATCTCAGAGCCCGTAGGCCTGAATATTCTGCTTAATTTTATACCTGCCAACTTAGCATTACCAAGAGAGCTGTTAGCACTGAGGAGGCCTGTTTTGGCACTGAGTCACTGAGATGTGAAGAGAAAGAAAAATTAAATAAAATGAAGTATCTATAGGCCCTATATCTATATAGTATCTATATATATCTATATCTATATCTATATAGTATATAGTATCTATATAGTATATATAGGCCCTACTGAGAGCTCACCTCCTCCAGGAGGCCTTCCCAGACTGAGCCCCCCTCCTTCCTCTCCCCCTCCTCCCCCCTCCATCCCCCCATCATACCTCCTTCCCTTCCCCATAGCACCTGTATATATGTATATATGTTTGTACATATTTATTACTCTATTTATTTATTTATTTATTTTACCTGTACATATCTATTCTATTTATTTTATTTTGTTAATATGTTTGGTTTTGTTCTCTGTCTCCCCCTTTTAGACTGCGAGCCCACTGTTGGGTAGGGACTGTCTCTATTTGTTGCCAACTTGTACTTCCCAAGCGCTTAGTACAGTGCTCTGCACACAGTAAGGGCTCAATAAATACGATTGATGATGATGAAGTATCTATGCAGGGAGGGACTTAAGGCAGGATGGGTGCTCTAGTGGTATAGAGGCTGAAGAGAAAAATGGGGGAGAAGGGGAAAAAGAAGAGAGAGAAGGGAGCCAGAGATGGGGATAAAGAGGAATAAAGTGGGGGTGATGGAACGGGGAAGTAAACAGACTGAGCCGACCACAGCCACTGCTTTCTGGGCCAGTTGCTATCACCCCCGCTGCCATTCAGTCACCACAATTAAAACAGTCACTGGTTGTGTCACTGCTAGTCAGGCCTTGGCAGGCTGTGGAAGCAGCATGACTTAGTGAACAGAGCACAGGCCTGGGAGGACCTGGATTCTAATCCCAGCTCTGACACCTGTCTGCTGTGTGACCCTGGGCAAGTCACATCACTTCTCTGTGCCTCAGTTAATCAGTTACTTCATCTGTGAAATGGGGATTAAGACTGTAAGCCTTGTGTGAGACATGGACTGTGTCCAACCTGACTAGCTTGGATCTTACCTGAGTGCTTAGTACAGTGCCTGGTGCATAGCAAATGCTTAACAAGTGCCATTTAAAAAAGGAGGCTGCCACCACTGCTACCACCAGGATCACAACAACAAGTACCATAGAACCTGGGACAATCCTTGGGGATACAGAAATGCATTCCATCCACCCCTCCAGGAATCCCTATAAAATATCCTGGGAAGGAAAGACTCTCCTAGGGCCTAGTTCTAATCCCAGCTCGGCCACTTGCCTGCTGTGTGACCTTGGATAAGTCACTTAACTTCTCTGTGCCTCGGTTTTCTCATCTGTAAATTGAGGGTTATATACCTGTTCTCTCACCCCCAGTGATCGTGAACCCCATATGGGACAGGGGATTGTGTGCATTCTGGTCATCTTGTTTGTATCAGGTGCTTAACATAGTGTGGAGCACATTGTAAATGTTGGGTAGGGATTGTCTCTGTTGCTGAATTGTACTTTCTAAGCGCTTAGTACAGTGCTCTGCACACAGTAAGCACTCAACAAATACAACTGAATGAATGAATGAATAAACAACTAACCAATACCACCATTGCTATTGTTAATGGATGCAGTCGCTTTAGTGCAGTGGAGGAGGAAGAGGAGGAGGCTTTTTCCCACTCCACTGCCTCCCTCCTGTTATGTCTTTGTGATGTCTGTATAGTCCCTTCCACCAACCTAAGCAAGAGTAGGACCTAAATGCATCCCAAATGGGGGCTTTTTGGGTAGAGGTGGGGAACCCCAAAATTGCGAGGGCCCAGTCTAGTGCAGACATTTAAGCATGCTACTGAAAATAAGACAGCTTCTACTTCAGAGGAGTTTTGCACCAATGGATATTGCATAAACCAATGAGTATTTAGAAAAACTTTAAATGATCAGTCAATCGATCAACCATATTTATTAAGCACTTACTGTGTCCAGAGCACTGTACCAAGTGCTTGGGAGAGTACAGTATAACAGAGTTGGTAGACACATTCCCTGCCCACAGTATGCTCACAGTCTAGAGGGGGAAACAGACATTAATATAAATAAATAAATTATAGAGGTGAACATAAGCACTGTGAGGCCGAGGGAGGGGTGAATAAAGGAAGGAAATCAGAGGGAGTGGGAAAAGAGGAAATAGTAATAATGATGGTATTTGTTAAGTGCTTACTTTCTAAGCACTGGAGGGGATACAAGGTGATCAGGTTGTCCCATTTGGGGCTCATAGACTTCATCCCATTTTACAGATGAGGGAACTGAGGCACAGAGAAGTTAAGTGAGTTGCCCAAAACCACGCAGCTGACTAGCAGCAGAGGTGGGATTAGAACCCATGACCTCTGACTTCCAAGTCCAGGTCCTTTCCACTGAGCCACGCTTCTTAGTCAGGGAAGGCCTCCTGTAGATGGGCCCTCACTACAGCTTTGAAGGTGGAGAGAGTAATTGTCTGCCAGACATGAAGAAGGAAGGCATTCCAGGCCAGAGGCAGGGTGTGGGCGAGAAGTCAGAGGTGAGATAGATGAGATAGAGGTTCAGTGAATAGGTTGGCATAAGAGTGAAGTGTGTGGGCTAGGTTGAAGGAGAAGAGTTGAGAAGCACCACTGGGTTGAAAAGCAGCGTGGCTTAGCGGAAAAAAGCACGGGTTTGGGAATCAGAGGATGTGGGTTCTCATCCTGGCTTCGCCACTTGCCTACTGTGTGATCTTGGGCAAGGCACTTAACTTCTCTGTGCCTCAGTTAGCTCATCTGTAAAATGAAGATTTTAGGGACTGTCTCTATATGTTGCCAACTTGCACTTCCCAAGCGCTTAGTACAGTGTTCTGCACACAGTAAGCACTCAATAAATACGATTGAATGAATGAATGAACCTGATTACCTTGTATCTAACCCAGTACTTAGAACAGTTCTTGGCACATAGTAAGTGCTTAACAAATGCTATTATTATTATTATTAGGAGCAGAGAGGTGAGATAGGAGGGGGCAAGGTGACTGAGTACTTTAAAGCTAATGGTAAAGAGTTTCTTTGATGCAGAGGTGGATGGGTAATGACTGGAGGTTCTTGAGGATTGGGAAAATATGGAATGAATGTTTTGTAGAAAAATAATCTGGGCAGCAGAGTGAAGTGGGGAGAGATAGGAGGTGGGGAGATAAGCAAGAAGGCTGATACAGTAATAAAGGTGGGATAGGATAAATGTTTTAGACTGTGAGCCCACTGTTGGGTAGGGACTATCTCTATATGTTGCCAATTTGTACTTCCCAAGCGCTTAGTACAGTGCTCTGCACACAGTAAGCGCTCAATAAATACGACTGATGATGATAAGTGTTTGGATTAACTTGGTAGTAGCCTGGATGGAGAGGAAAAGGCAGGTTTTAGTGATGTTGCGAAAGTCGAACTGACAGGATTTAGTAATAGATTGAATAAATGGGTTGAATGAGAGGGAAGAGTCAAGGATAATGTCAAGGTTACGGGCTTGAGGGAAAGGAAGAATGTTGGTGCTATCTACAAGGGGGTGACATGCTTTGGGTAGGAAGATAAAGAGTTCTGTTTTGGATATGTTTGAGATGTCAGTGGGACATACAAATAGAGATAATTTGAAGACAGGAGGAAATGTGAGACTAGAAAGAGAGAGAGAGAGAGAGAGAGAGAGAGAGAGAGAGAGAGAGAGAGAGAGAGAGAGAGAGAGAGAGAGAGAGAAAGGGCTGGAGATGTAGATTTGGGAACCTTCTACATAGAGATGGTAGTTGAAGCCATGGGAGTAAATGAGTTCTCTAAGAGAGCAGGTGTAGATGGAAAATAGAAGGAGACCCAGAATGCAAATAATAATAATGCAAATAAATGCAAATATAAATAAATGCAAATAAATAATAAATAATAATGGTATTTGTTAAGAGCTTACTATGTGCAAAACACTGTTCTAAGCATTGGTGGAGGGATACAAGGTAATCAGGTTATCCCACATGGGGCTCACAATCTCAATCCCCATTTTACATATGAGGTAACTGAGGCACAGAGAAGTTAAGTGACTTGCCCAAAGTCACACAGCTGACAATTGGAGGAGCTGGGATTCAAACCCATGACCTCTGACTCCCAAGCCCAGGCTGTTTCCACTGAGCCACGCTAAATGCTCATATTACCTTGAATTTGTAGGGTGCTTTAATTTTTCTACAGTGCTTTTCCATTATTTACCTACTTTTGTCCTACAAACACTACTGAGGTAGGTATACTCATCCCCAGTTTTTGGATGAGGAAACAGTTACAGGTTGGTTAAGTGATTC
The DNA here is from genome assembly GCF_015852505.1 of Tachyglossus aculeatus. Taxonomy (NCBI): domain Eukaryota; kingdom Metazoa; phylum Chordata; class Mammalia; order Monotremata; family Tachyglossidae; genus Tachyglossus; species Tachyglossus aculeatus. The sequence goes on from NC_052068.1 coordinate 76,294,595, forward strand.
TAGACTGTGAGCCCACTGTTGGGTAGGGACTGTCTCTATATGTTGCCAACTTGTACTTCCCAAGTGCCTAGTACAGTGCTCTGCACACAGTAAGCGCTCAATAAATACGATTGACTGATTGATTGATTGATATGTCTGAGGTTATATAGCAGGGCAGTGGCAGGGGTGTAACTAGAACCTTGGTCCCTTGGTCTCCTGCTCCCAAGTCAGTGCCCTTTCTACTAGATCATGCTGAACGTTTTTCTTTGAGGATTGTGTTATATCTCTATATGAAATATATCTAATTATATGAAAACTAGATGGTAAGTTTTTGGAGTACATGGTCTGTGTCTTCCTATTATAATAATGGCATTTGTTAAGTGCTTACTATATGCAAAGCACTGTTCTAAGCACTGGGGAGGTTACAAGGTGATCAGGTTGTCCCACGGGAAGCTCACAGTCTTAATTCCCATTTTACAGATGAGGTAACTGAGGCACAGAGAAGTTAAGTGACTTACCCAAAGTCACACAGTTGACAATTGGCGGAGCTGGGATTTGAACCCATGACTTCTGACTCCAAAGCCCATGCTCTTTCCACTGAGCCACGCTGCTTCTCATTCATTTCATTTCATCCTATTTCATTGTACTTCCCTAAGCACTTAGTGCACTGATCCTCCTAAAGTACACGTACAATAAATATCGTGGGTTGATAAACATATTAACCTACCTTGACCTGGCATTCCCCAAAATGAATTATATTTATCTGGAAATATCGCACCATTTTTTTCTGCCATTTTGCCTCTATTTTTTAAATTAATAGACTCTGATACATTTATGGGGGGGAAAGTAATAAACTAATTAATTAAACAAAAAAATAAAGCCTAATACAACAGCCTTTACACTGCCCTTCAACAACTCCACGTTCCTGGGCAGTGTCTCTGTGGTCATGTAACAAGAGTGTAGGACCAGCCTGGCTGTGAATAAAACACAAGTTGAATCTTCCAGGGAGGAGATAGCTGATCTTTGAACTCCCAGCTGCCTATGGAAAGCCCGAAGAAGGTCAGGAATTGAATGGCGTGCAGACAATGAGATTAGTGAGTAGCACTGGGTCATTTTCAAAAGACACAAATATTTTCTTAAATGTACAAAAGCCTAGATAGGATACAGCCTGTACTTAGTGTGATATCGCTATATAGTTTGATAGAAGAGAAAACAAGTGCAGGAGAGAAGCCAATGTACATACAAATGTCTCAATATGAAAATAATATCTAAGCAGTGGCATGCTGACAAGGACACTCCTTTAACCTTCATCCTCAACTTTGACTCCCACTCACACAGTCTCAGATGTGAGCTCGTTGTGGGTAGGGAATGTCACTGTTTACTGTTGTATTGTACTTTCCCAAGCACTTAGTACAGTGCTCTGCACACAGTAAGAGCTTAATAAAAACGACTGAATGAATCAGCTCTCATAAAACCTGACTCATCATTGCAATCACACTATCCCTTTCTGACCCCTCAGTCTTTCAGCATGTGAGTCAAAAGCGAGTTTGGGAAAATACTCTGGCCTCTCCTTTAGTGAACAAGATGGTTTATATTAGATAGCACTCCTCCAACTGTTGGAAACAGAGAATGTTAAAGAGCGACCCTGTTTTCCTCTATCTATAGAAATGTGATAAGAAAAACGTACAGTTAAACACATCAGGCCAATGGGAAAATAGGGTCTAAATGAAGTTAAAACAAATAAGCTGAAGCATACTGTGTATCTTGGAGCTGTCATTTCCTGGCAAACTGCCCTCCCCAGACAGTCAGATTAAGTTCTCAAACAGGTACATTTCTGAGGAAGGGATGGATTTCTTTCTTTCCTTGTCACTTTTCTCCCAGGTTTAGGGTGAGGGTAGTTACCAGGCTCTTAGATCCAACTCCTTTGTTTTCAGAGCTGGTCACTAATTTTCCTTGGTATGTGGAATTTGTTGAGAAATCCATCCTTGACTACGTAAAGTGAAAAAGGAAGATACAGTGAGAGGTGCAGTCTCTAGACTAAGCACGTTATTGGCAGGGAATGTGTCTAGTAATTCTGCTGCACTGTACTCTCCCAAGTGCTTAGTAAAGTGCTCAGTAAATACCACTGATTGATTGAGAAGCAGGATGGCCTAGTGGGAGTCAGGTGATTTAGGTTCTAATTCCGGCTCTGCCGCATGTCTGCTGTGTGACATTGGGCAAAAAAAGTCCCTCTAGACTAGTCTGGTCCCTTTAAATTGTAAAGTTGTTGTGGTCAGGGAATACATCTCATATTGTTAAAGTGTACTCTACCAAGCACTTAGTACGGTGCTCTGCACACAGTAAGCACTCAATAAATACAGTTGACTGACAAATCACTTAACTTCTTTGTGACATTTTCCTCATGAATAAAATTGGGATTAAATAACTTTTCCCCTTCCCCTTTGGACTATGAGCCCAATGTGAGATAGGATTTTGTACCAACCTAATTATCTTGTATCTATCCCACTGCTTGGCACATAGTAAGAACTTAATACATATCACAATTATTAAGGCTAGGCTTAGGGTCATGAGTTACATTTGTTGCTTCTCCTGTTCTCTCCCAAGTACAGTCCTCTATACATGAGAGGTATACCACAAATACCCTCAATTGCTTGAGAAATCCACCTCCACAATCTAAGTAGAAGACTTATCATTGCTCCATCTCACTCCTATTGTTCATTGCCAAACTCCTGGAGCAAGTAGATTGTAAACCTGTTGTGGGCAGGGATTGTCTCTATTGCTGTATTGCACTTTCCAATCTCTTAGTACAGCACTCTGAACACAGTAAGTGCTCAATAAATCCGATTGAATGAATGAATATAGCTGCTGCCTCCCCTTCCTCTCCTCCTCTTCTCTCATTTCTCCTTTCCAATCTGGCTTCCATCCCCTTCACTCCACAGAAACTGTCCTGTGTAATGTCATCAATTATCTTCTTCTTCTTAAAGCCTATGGCCTCTACTTAATCTTGATCTTCCTTGACCTCTCGGTTGCCTTTAACACTGAGGATCAGCTTTTTCTCCTGGAAATATCCAACCTTGGCTTCACTGACAGTGTCCTCTGCTGGTTCTCCTGTCTCTCTGACCACTTATTCTCAGTCTCTTTTGCAGGCTTCTCCTCTGCCTCCCATCCTCTATTTGTGGGATTCCCTCAAGGCTCAGTTCTGGGTCTCCTTCTATTCTCCATCTACACCCACTTCCTTAGAGAATTCATTCATTCCCACAGCTTCAACTTTTCAATTTGTCATCATATCCTGTCAGTTCTACCTTCATAAAATCAGTACCTTTATTCTCCATCCAAACTGCTACTAAGCTCTGCCACTTGTCTGCTCTGTGACCTTGGGCAAGTTTCCTTCTCTGTGCCTCAATTACCTAATCTGTAAAATGGGGATAAAGACTGTGGGCCCCATGTGGGGCATGGACTTTGTCCAACCTGATTAGCTTGAATCTACCCCAGCGCTTAGTAAAGTGCCTGGCACATAGCAAGCATGTGCTTCTTTCTATCATAAAGAAGTTCTTATCACATCAGGCCTTGCATCTGCCTCCTTGCTGATCTCCCTGCCAACAGACTCTTTCCACTCCAGTCCATCTGGAGGCACTATTTAATTTTCCAGGAAAAGTTAAGAAGAAAGAATTTAAACTAAGGCCCTACCAAAAACAACCTAAAGAGCTTTCAGGTAAAAAGAGTCACGTAATGAGAAGGCATACGAGAAACCCTTATGATTTGCTGCTTGGACCATTTTTTTCTAAAAAAAAAGTTCAGTCCCCATCTCCACACCCCTCAAGTATATCTAATGGTTGCCCATCCACCTCCACATCAAATGAAATTTCCTTACTACCGGCTTTTAGGCACTGAATCAGACCACCTTCTCCTACCTTACCTCACTGATTTCCTACTACAACCCAGCACAATCACTTCACTCCTTTCATACCAACCTACTCACTGAACCTCAATCCCGTCTATCTCGCCACTGATCTCTCACCTGTGTCCCCCTTCTGGCCTTGAAGTCCCTCCTCCTTCATATCTGACAGATGATAATTCTCCCCACCTTTAAAGTCACATCTCCTCCGACTTCTTCAACTCCCTCTCCTTCTGTGTCCCCAGAACATTTGGATTTGTACCTTTTAACCATTTAATAGTCACTCCATCTTCATAGTCTCATCATTTATGATCATAGCCATAATTTATTTCTTTATTTTAATGTCTCTCACCACTCACAGTTGTGAACTCCTTGTGGGCAGGCAAAGTGACTACAAACTGCACCTACCTCTGTGCTTAGAACAGTGCTTGGCAAATAGTAAGCACTTAACAAATACCATAATTATTATTATTATTATTAACTGTATTAAATTGTATTCTCCCAAACACAACACAGTGTTCTGTGCAAAGTTAGCACTTAATAAATACCACTGAATGAACTCCCCATTCGACTGTAAACTCCTTGAGGGTAGAGATCAACTCTATTATGCTCTCCCAAGTAATAATGATGGCATTTATTAAGTGCTTACTATGTGCAAAGCACTGTTCTAAGCGCTGGGGAGGTTACAAGGTGATCAGGTTGTCCCACGGGGGGCTCACAGTCTTAATCCCCATTTTACAGATGAGGGAACTGAGGCACAGAGAAGTTGTGACTTGCCCAAAGTCACACAGCTGACAATTGGCAGAGCCAAGTACTTTAGATAGTGCTTTGCACACAGTAAGTGCTCAATAAATACGACTGATTGATTGATAAACAAGAAGCTCCCTCTTTTCAAACCATATCTACTTCAGGATGCAAAATTATTTTCTTGGGAATGAAGTATTTCAGATACATCTTTCATAAGGGTTCCTCCTGTGTCTTTTCACTAAGTGACTTTTATTTCTTAAAAGCTATTTAGGTTATTTTTGATAGGGCCTTAGTTTAAATTCTTCTTAACTTTTCCTTGAAAATTAAAAACATTGCATCCAGATTATAGTCTTTATTTGAACTATGGAAATACAGTAGTATTTTTTAGACAGTAAACAACTTTGCCAGGAAAGGGCATATAAGCACTTAGTACAGTGCTCTGCACACAGTAAGCACTCAATAAATACCATTGAATGAATTTATAACTGTTTTTTAAGGACCACAAAATACCTGAGAAATCTTTTTCTCAATTAGCTCTATAACCAGGTTAGCATTTCTCTTTTCCAAGACATGCATAATTGTACATCAAAGTTGAAATCACAAAGGGAAATTGGACAGTGACTAAGAAAGGCAATTCGATTGACAGCTATAACACTTGTAAGTGCTGTATGGAACAAACGAGTAATGGTTTAAGCTGATCTGGCAGGTCTCCCCCATTTAGCAGTGAGCCATTTGGGATATGGCATGCATGGCCTCAAACTTGATCAACTCAACCAATCATATTTATCAAATGCTTACTGTGTGTACAGCGCTGTACTAAGACCTTAGGAGAGTACACAAACCAGAGTTGGTAGACACCTTCCCTGCCCACATGGAGCCCCATGTGAGCTGTGGGGCTTAGGGTTGTGCAAATAAAGGGTACAAATCCAAGTGCAAATCCCACATTTTCTCATGGCAAACCACAGATTCTGAAGTGCCACAGTCTGATTTTTCCTTTGACTGTACCTTAACTCCCTTTACGGCTAGGAGCATATATGCCTCAAACTGTAGAGTGGAATACTGTGTTTTAGTGGATTCCACTCACCCAGTCTCTCATCCTTCAGTCATCTCTCAAGAGATCTCTGTCCTGCTGTCAAAGTCCACCTCCTCCATTTATGCCTCTGCCCCCAACTCTCCTCACCTTTTGGAAAACCTGGTTCTCACTCCTCTTCCTTTTCTAGAGTGTTATCTTCAATTTGTCCTCCCCCTCTGCCTTGAAACATGCACACATCTCTCTTAACCCAGCAAAAATCTTCAATGGATCCCACTGCACTAGTCAGCTCTTCCTCCATCTTATGATGAGTGTCCCTCAAGGCTGTTTTGGGTCCTCTTCTCTTCTCAATCTAGACCCACTCTCTAGAGGAGCTCATCTGCTCCTAGACTTCAACCACTATTTCTGTACAGATGACTCTTTCACCTGACCTCTATCTTTCTCTGCCATCTTACATTTCCTCCTACCTCCGTGACACATTTTAGGGATAACCCGCCAGTGGTTAAAGTCCAATTTGCCCAAAACTGAACTCATCTTCCTTTCCAGATTCTCTCTTTCACCTAATTGTCCCCTTCATAGTCATACAGCACTGCCATTTTCAGCCATCTCTCAAGCCAGGAACTTGACCATCATCATCACTGATGCCTCTTTCTTTTTTCCATCCCTATATTGTCAGTGACCAAATGCTGTCAGTGCTACTTCAGAGAATTTTCAGGACCGACTCCATCCTCTCCATTCAAATGGTTATCAAGCTGTTCTCCACTCCAACTACTGCATCACCTTCCTTGGCAATCTCTCCCCCTCTAGTCTCTTCCTTCTCCTTTTGATACTGCACTCTGCAGCTATATATGAATTGTCATTCTACACAGATCCTCCTACTCCTCAAAAACTTCCAGTGCTTGCCCATCCCTCTCCACATCAAGCAGAAAATCCTGGCCATCGGCTTTAGAGCATTCAATCAGCTGTCTCCCACAACTGATCCATCTCTTCTCCCATTTTAGTTCTCTCAAGCCAAAATACTCTGCTGACATTGGTTAGCATGGTCCCTCCTGCGCGGAACTCTATGTCCCTTCACATCTGGCAGAACACTGACCTCCCTAACTTCTAAGCTCTTTAGAAATCTCATCTCCTCAAGGAGGCCTCCCCCAAATGATTTCTCCTTTCCCCACCTTATGTACACCCAACTACCAATTCAGGACTTCTGCTTCACCTAAACACTTGGGTATTTACATCCTCAAGGACACTTAGGCATTATTATTATTAGTAGTAGTAGAATAGTAGCAGTAGTAGTAGTAGTAGCAGTAGTAGTAGTGTTCCTCCTATATGTAATTTGTTTTAGTGTCTGTCTCCTGCACAAGACTGTAAGCTCCTTGATGGAAAGAATCAATATCACTCTTTCCTTAGCTCTTAGTACAGTACTCTGCACTCAGTAAGTGCTCATTAAATACAACTGAATGATGAAGTGACCCATTCTGGAGAGTAACAACGTTGACAATCATTTAATTACATCTATCTGGCAAGTCAGATCTTGCACAAGACTAGGTCAGTCCAACTCTCCTTATGACCCACTTTAAACTTGCCCTACCTTTTGTTCTGTTACACTGGAGGCAGGCATTTCCTTTCTTCCTTCTCCCCTAAAGGGGATGGGGGAGGGGGGTGGACGGGAAAGGGAAGAAGGAAAAGGAATATTTCTATTTGCAGTTTCATTTTAATTGTGATGCAACATACTCTCCAACCAGGACAACCAGGGCAGCTTAATTTTACACTTCTTCCCGTCCAGGGGCTGACCTCACCAAAGTGTTTTGGGAGAGATGCCTGTGAGTAGCCAGCAAATACTGGCAGGCCGAAAGAGCTCCAGTGCCACCAGCTGGATGTAGGAAGAATCAGGAAATTGGGGAATAAAAAATTTGAGGACCCAGACTAGAAGGTAACTCCTTTTCTTCTTTTCTCTGTCACTTTCTTCTCCCCATTCCATTTTCTTTCCCTCCCCTCTTCTTTATCTCTATGCCCCCTTTTCTTCTGTGTTTTCTCTCATTCTCTCTCTCCATTTTCCTCCTCCCATATCTCCCATACACGTGTCAACATCCAGACACTTACATCCAGAACTCCTCTACACACATGATGTACTCACTCGCTAACATCCTTAATCAGTCTGTGGTATTTATTGTGTCGAGTACTGTACTAAGTGCTCGGGACAGTAAAATAGAGTAAAATTGGTAGACATGGTCTCTGCCCACAAAGAGCTTACAGTCTGGTGGGGAGATAGACTGAAATAAACGATAGCTGGGCGAAATCAATCATTCAATCAATCGTATTTATTGAGTGCTTACTATGTGCAGAGCACTGTACTAAGCACTTGGGAAGTACAAGTTGGAAACATATAGAGACAGTCCCTACCCAACAGTGGGCTCACAGTCTAAAAGAGAACTGCTGCATTAACCAGGAATCGAACCCGGTCAACAGCTTGGAAGGCAGCTAGGCTATCCACTATACCACCAATGCTGCTCTATGGGAGTATAAGGCTCTGGACAGAAGTTCTGTGGGGCTGGAGATGAGGTGCTTAACTGAGTGCATAAAGGGTATAGATCCAAGTGCTTTGGTGATGCAGAAGGGAAGACAGATAGGAGACGTGAGGGCTTATTGGGGAAAGTCCCTTGCTGGAGATGTGATTTTCATAGGGCTTTGAAGGTGGGGAGAGTGGTGGTCTGTCACATATGAAGGGAGAGGGAGTTCCAGCACAAAGGGGAATATGTAGAAGGGGTCAATGGCAAGACAGATGAGATCAAGGTACAGAAAGTGATTGGAGGAGCAGAGTGTGCGGGCTGGATTGTAGTAGGAAATCAGTGAGGTGAGGTAGGAGGAGGAGAGCAGATTGGATGCTTTAAAGCCCATGGTAAGGAGTTTCTGTTAGATGAGGAGGTAAATGAGTAACCATTAGAGGTTTTGCAGAGAGGAGAGGCTTGAAAAGAATGTTTTTTTAGAAAAATGACCCAGGCAGCAGAGCAAGGTATGAACTGGAGTGGGGAGAGAGAGGAGGCAGGGTGGTCAGCAGTTTGGATGGAGAGAAAAGTGTGGATTCTAGAGACGTGAAGGTTGAACTGATGAGATTTAGTGACAGATTGAATGGACAATTTGAAAGTCTGGAGTTTAATTAGATCTGGGCATTTTAAAAGGAAATTCCAACATCAGTATTGTTGCCATCCAAGCCCAAAACATGGTAATTTATATACCTAAAGAGATTAGTTGGATTATGCTGAAAAGCCTTAAGTTTCTGACTTTGACTTGTGTCCCCCTATGGTTTGGTTATAAACCCAGAAGAACAATAACCAGGCTGCCTTTGCACAGCCAGAATTTGGAGATTCACATTTGCCCTGCAGGCCTTGCCCTTCGAGGAGCAGAGAAGCTATTATCTCTGTGGAGTATTCAGTTCTAAAAGAGTCAAGGAATCTTTGCAATTCATCTTGTTTTCTAAATCAGACCTCATGAAGGGAATACTTGAAAGCCCTAAAGAGCTTGGAGGACGATTTAGGCTTCTCTTCATAATAAATGTCTAGCTATAAATGCTTCTCAAGTGCTCAGGGCCAAGGGTGAATCAAGCCTACAGCCTGAGTTCACAACAGCTCTAGATTCTGCCCTTTCCTCTCCATCCAAACTGCTATTACACTGGCCCAAGCACTTACCATATGTCATAGGACCAAAGAGCTATACGGGCAGGGACAAGGAGGGGATGGGTTTTGGGGGAGATTGTAAGCTCCCCTCTAGACTGTAAGCTCCTTGTGGGCATGGAATATGTCTACCAATGTTAAATCATACACTCCCAGGTACTTTGTACAGTGCCATGCTGGAAGCTCAGAGAGTGAGAAGTCAGGGTAATGGGCACATGGGAAAAGGGGTGCAACCAATGAACATTGAATACAAATCACTGGACTGCTTCCTGTTGGAAAAATCAGTGCTAAATGAGCAGCTAAATGAATAGTTATGGACAGTTGGGCTAGACAGAAAAATAGATAATGTAAATTCCTGAAAAAGAGGTAAAAATGATCTTTACATTTGCCAAGTAGGATAGCAGGCTCCAATGACAATATGACTACTCAAGCTTAGCCTTTGCAGAAGGACATGATTGTTTCCTTTGTGAGAAGAAAATAAGAAGTGGGACTTGCTTTCTCATAGTATCTCCTTTGTGAAGTTTGGCCTTCCTGGAGAGTAGTCCTCTGAAGCCTCCCCTGGAGTCACACAGTGAAGAATGGGAAAAAAGCAAATGTGACCCAGTGGACATGAAAACATTTTGCCAAAGATATTTGTTATGTTTTCCACTCAATATCTTTTTTCCAGATAATCTTACAGACCTATATCTATAGCTGCTATTGTTCTTTCCTGACGGTAGGAGATAAAGGGAAGACAGATGTGCTAAACACAGCAACACAAGGGAAACATTTTCCCTAACAACACGAGAAACAGATAAATCCTTACTCACTCATTCTTGCTGTAATTTAGTGGTCCCCTCCTGTACTCTCTGGTTAAGCAGCCTAAAGGGAAGATGACAAGGTTCAGTTGTGAAAGTTGCTCTTTCCGCAATAATTCTAGGATGTTTCAAAGGTGCTCGCACAAACGGAAGGATGTATCTGTGGGGTGAACACAAATGGCAATCAAGAAAGTACATTCTAAGGTTCAAAGTGTTTTTTAATCTCTCCATATATATGATATAAAATGTTTCAACTCCTTATGGCCCAGCATTTAGCCCACTGCAAAACTCTTCAAGAAGCTTGCACCACAAAATTTCCAGCATCCTGAACCATATCACCACCTAACATCCAACACTTAACACTTAGGTATTTATTTCCACCCTCAGACCATATCAAAGTATAAGAATGTTTAAATAATTCAAATATTTATTAATCTTTTTCATCCTGACATACAACCAGTACTGTACTGCGAAGCAGCGTGGCTTAGTGGAAAGAACCCGAACTTGGGAGTCAGAAGTCATGGATTCTAATCCCAGCTCCGCCACTTGTCAGCTCTGTGACTTTGGGCATGTCATTTAACTTCTCTGGCCTCAGTTACCTCATCTGTAACTGATGAGGATTAAGACTGAGGATTAAGACTGTGAGCCCCGTGTGGGACAACCTGATTACCTTGTATCTACCCCAGCATTAGAACAATGCTTGGCACATAGTTAGCGCTTAACAAGTACCAACATTATTATTATTATTATTACTGCTGTAAGGCAGTAGTTGTGTTCTTGAAGATCTTCATATTATCGGAAAATCATGTTACAATATTTGCACCTTGATTGGCAGCACACATGTACATATCTTCTAACCATCTCTTCTAACACCGAATCTACTTTCGCATACTTGTATATAATGCTATATCCAGAGACGTGCTTTATGAGAAAAATGCTCCCTAATTCTTCAATGGCATTCTATCCTAATTGCATAATGAATGTACTCGTTATAACTGAAGTAATTATATTCTCACTACCACCTATGTCAGTGCTTTATTTTATTTTATTTTTCTTTCTAATAGTATTCGTTAAGACCTTAGTATGTGCCAAGCTCCGTACTAAACACTATGGAATGTACACGCAAATTAGGTAGAACAGAGTCCATGTTCCACATGGGGCACCCAGCCTTAATACTCACTATTAATAATAAGAATGATAATAATAATAATAAAAGTAATTTTTAAATGCTAAATGTGTGCCAAGCACTGTTCTGATCACTGGGGTAGTTAAGCAGGTTGGACACAGACCCTGTCCCACATGGAACTCACACTCTTAATCCCCATTTTACAGATGAGGTAACTGAGGCCCAAAGAGGTTAAATGATTTGCCCAAGGTCACACAGCAGATATGTGGTGGAGCTGGGATTAGAACCCAGGTCCATGCTCTGTCCTCTAAGCCACAGATGAGGTAACCTGAAGCACAGAGAAGTTAAGTGACTAGTTCTTCCTTCCACTTCCTCTATTTCTAAATGATGTCGACCTGCTTATCTCCCCCAGAGTAGATTGTACACTCCTTGAGGCCAGGAACCATGTTTCTTGCTTCTGTTGTACTCTACCAAGAGCCCGGGATGCTGGGGAGGGTTCATGTAACCTTCAGCAGTGGCGACAGCTGAGCTAAGAAGAATGGGGCAGAGCTACTTCTCTGGCAATTTTCTAAAGTGGAGATCATAATTTAGTCCCCTCTCCAGTTCATACTTTGCTGCCCATATCATTTGTCTAAAAAATCATTCTGTGGTTGTCTCCTTACTCCTTAAAAATCTCTAATGCTGACCTAGCCCTCTCTGACTCAAATAGAAACTCCTCACCCTAGGCTTTAGGGTGCTCAAACTGCTCTATCCCTCCTACTTACCTACAAGAGAAGTAACGTAGCCTCTATCCCTCCTACTTACCTACAAGAGAAGTAACATAGCCTAGTAGAAGGAGCATGAACCTGGAAATCAAGGGACCTGGTTTCTAATCCCAGCTCCATCACTTGACTGCTGTGCAACCTTGGGAGAAAGTCACTTAACTTCTCAAAAGGCCTCGGTTTCCTCAACTGCAAAATGGAGATTCAATACCTATCCTACATAGACTGTGAACCCCATGTGGGACAGGGACTGTGTCTAACCTGATTAAGTTGCATCTACTCCAAAGTTTAGAGTAGTGCTTGACACACTCTAAGCATCTAACAAGTACCCTTAGTATTATTATTATTATTACCTATCCTCATTCTTTTCCCACTACAACCCAGTCCACATAATTCAGTCCTCTATCACCAACATACTTACTGTTCTTTGATCTTACTTGTCTCAATATTGGCCCTTGCTTATGTCTTCCCCTCTTCCTGGAGCTCTCTCTCCCTTCATATTTGATAAACCACCACTATTCCCCATCTTTAAAGCTCTATTAAAATAATATCTCCTCCAAGAAGCCTTCCCTGACTAATATCTCATCTCCTCACCCTAGTCTCCTTCCATTCTGTATCACCTATGCACTCAAGTCCATAACCCCTAAATACTTTCCTACTCACCCCACCCCTACTTCCACAGCACTTATATTCATATCCTTATACTCTGTTGCTTCCCCTACCTGAAATTTATTTTAATGTGTTTCCATCCATTTGATCGTAAATTCTAATCTAATCCTTGAGGTCAGGGACTAACTCTATACAACTCTATTGTACTCTCCCAAGTGCTTACAACAGTGCTCTGCACACAGTAAGTACTGAATCAAGGCCATTGATTGATTGATTGATTCGTAAATCACTTAGGAAAATAGTGACTTCTACTTCATGGGTCAGGGAACCCTTAGGCCAGGGTGGTAGCTATTTGGGAGGAGATGTTTTGTTTTGTTGTCTGTCTCCCAACTTCTAGACTGTGAGCCCATTGTTGGGTAGGGATTGTCTCTATCTGTTGCAGAATTGTACCTTCCAAGTGCTTAGTACAGTGCTCTGCACACAGTAAAGGCTCTCAATAAATATGGCAATGAACAAATGAATGAAGGGAAAGAGCTTGGAAATAGAGGATCATCATGGCTTAGTGGAAAGAGCAAAGGCCTGGGAGCCAGAAAGTCAGGGGTTCTGAGTACAGCTCCTCCACTTGTCCATTATGTGGTCTTGGTCAAGTCACTTCACTTCTCTGTGCCTCATTTACTTCATCTGTAAAATGGGGATTGAGACTGCAAGCACCATGTGGGACCATGTCGAACCCGATTTGCTTGTATCCATCCCAGCAGTTAGTACAGTCCCTGTCCCATAGTAAGTACTAAACAAATACTACAATTGTTATTACTACCAGAGAGAAAAAACACAGAGATATAGCAGGTGATGGAACATGGGACCTGAAAGACAGTAAGTAGGTGAGGACATCAAGGTTGTGGGTTTAAGAGGCAGGGAACATGGTGGTGTTACCCATAGAGATGGGGAAAGTTAGCAAGAATCATGCGTTTAGGAAGGAGGATGAGATGTTCGACTTTTGGTAAGTTGAGGTGGATGTGTGGGTGGGAAGTACAAGGAAATATGTCCTGGAGACAAGAGGAAATACGCCATTACAGACTGGGTAAGAGTTCAGGCTGGAAAGGTAGAATTGAGAATCATCTTCATAGGCATCAGTCACACTCTGATTTTCATGTCCAAATTAGTAAAATCTACGAGATTTGCCCCCATGGCATATGCTTTCTTATGCCTTTTTAAAATAAAGTTGTCCTTTGTTCTGAAGGTGATGATGCTGAAGGTGAGATTGCCTCCACGGACATGTGATTCACATGGCGAATCTCTTTCACATATCATCAATCATATTTATTGAACTCTTACTGTGTGCAGAATACAGTATTAAGTGCTTGGGTGAGTATGTTACAACAGAGTTGGAAGACACATTCCCTGCCCCCAGTGATATCTGCACCCTACACCCAGGAAAATTCAGTATTGATCTGTTCTGGCCTCTCACTTTTTGGAATGAGCACTGTTCAGACACCAGGAGTTAGGAAGGGAAAGGTATAGCCTACCACCAGCAGAATATATGGCTGAGCTGCTTTGCAGAAGTGGTAATGAATTGCATTGAGCCATTCCCACTCTCTCACTTAATCTGCTAGGCCTAAAGGCATGCATTGCTAGACAACCAACAGGGCGAATGAGTACAGTCTGTGGCTACTGAATCCGTGAGCCCTCACCATTTTTGTAAGTTATCTGGTGGGTATTGTGCTTAGAGTGGGTCGGATAGGGTTGGGGAAATCCTTTTCTCTATTTTGCAGCAGCAAAAAAAGAAAAACAACAAAAAAACCCTTATCATAATCATCATTATTATTATCATATTTGTTAAATGCTTACTAGGTGTTAAACACTATTCCAAACACTGGGGTAGATACAATTAGGTTAGACACAGTCCCTGTCTCACCTGGGGCTCACAGTCTAAGAGGGTGATAACATAATTAATGCCCATTATGTGAACTTATCCTCCATTCAATTTATAGGAACACAATGTGAGTGTAATTAACAACTTCACACTTTTCTCCATGTTAGCCCGGAGGCATGGAGCTGGGGGTCCACACTTCCCCAATAGCCTCCCCTTTCCTGGGCTAGGCCGGTGGAAGGTCATGGAGGTGGAAGAAAAAACAATCATAAATGGAGAGGTGGCTCACATTGCTTGCTGTCCTCTTGCTAATTGATCTCAGGTGTACATTTATACCTAAATTCAACTGTTTCAATTATTGAGCACCAATAATGTTGAAGAGCTGAAAACAGGGTGGGTGCCAAATAAATCACCCTTCCACATCGTTGAATGATTGCCAAGAAAGAAAATTCCAGTAACATTAAAGATGTTTTGAATTTCTTTGGAGGTCAATCAAGAGAAGCAGCATGGCTTAGTGGAAAGAGCACAAGTTTGAGAGTCAGAGGACATGAGTTCTAATCCCGCCTCCTCCACTTGTCTGCAAGCCACTTAACTTCTCTGTGCCTCAGTTACCTCATCTGTAAAATGGGCATTAAGATTGTGGGCCCCACGTGGGACAACCTGACCTTGTATCTACCCCAACATTTAAAATAATGCTTGGCAGATAGTAAGTGCTTAACAAATACCATTATTATTATTATTATTGTTGGCCAACAAATGAATTTATCCTCAAAACACCCTAGGAATTCCTTACTGTGGTCCAGGTCTAGAGTTTTTGGGGTTGAGTGGTTAGTGCCTGAGAGTAGCTCTCACCCACATGTATGGATTCTAACTTGTGTTGGGAAAACACAAGTTTCTCAGATTACCATCAGCAGAATCATAATCATAAGCATTTCTGGCCTCAAGGGGCTGGTTTTAATTAGTTTGCGATCATAAAGTGCTAGCTCACCTCAGCTCCAAAGCGCTAGATGAACAGGAAACGTGACCCGGATCATACCGCAAGAGGCCTGGAGGCCAGAAAGGTGTAAGTGATTTGCCCTAAATTACAAGAGGAGATGGATAGCAGAAACGAGAACAGGATGCCCACTCTCCTAGCTCCCAATGCCCTCTTCTCACCACACCAGACCACGACCATTGCCCCCCAGTAATTAGAAATTACTTGAGCACATAAATAGGCATTTAAAGAGGTTTTCTTCCCACAAATGGCCTATACTCTTCTCTCTCCTCCTGAGAGAGGGAAACTAGCTTTGGCTGGCTAATCTTCCTGCCCAACTCTAAAATTCCTCCCAGGGCAAATGGCAATCAAAGGAATATCTCTGATTTTAACATGGCTCCCATCCAGTAGTCTTCATTCAAACTAAGTTAAAATGTTCTCCCTTCACTACAAATCATGCCTATATCCAATCAGTTTTTTTCTCGCTGGGACTGACCCCAGATCCCCTTTTCTCTCATTTCCATTAAGAAGCTTCAGCACACTTGAGAAACTCCTTTCTGAATAAAGACTAGATTATTGCCAGCTGCCATCTAAGGACCACTGTGAGCCCACTGTTGGGTAGGGACTGTCTCTATATGTTGCCAACTTGTACTTCCCAAGCACTTAGCACAGTGCTCTGCACACAGTAAGCACTCAATAAATACGATTGATTGATTGATTGATTGACCACCATGGGTCTCGAAGTTGACTCCTATACCATGTCCTTCAGTGGGGAATGATAACTTTATTTTTGTTTAATTAGCTCTTGGTTGATGGGGTCAGTTTATGTTTAGGGTGTGGCTGCCTCAGTGGGCTATGTAGCTGACAGAAATATATGTAGATTTGTGGGTGGTACGTCTGCGCGTGCCAGTCTGGGAGATGGGTACCTGGGACTCATTGGCATTCCTAATTTAGGAAAGTGATTCGACCTCCTTTGGCCTCAAATTCCTACCCTCAAATCAGAAGGATAATGCTCATACCCCTCCTCCACATCCTTATCCAATTGCCTCATGATTCCATTTCTCTGAAAAAGTGTGCCTTTCAGGAAATAAGATTGGACTAAGTCAATTAGCCTGAATATTAAAAACGTATACTACACTGACTATTTAGAGTGAGGCATCCAGTAGCAGCATTACAGTTTCAACCATATTAATTAGTCCTTGAATTGGGTCAGATAAGTGCAGGGGTTTTAAGCGTGGCTGCCCAGGGTCTTGGGTTAAGAGTGGGTGGCTATACAAAAATAAATTCATAATGATAAAGCACAGGGGGTTTCATCCAGCCCTGCAACTGGGATGATCTAGGTTAGGCAGGTGAGGAGCTGGGTTATGAGAGAAGTAAATCAGGAGGCTGTCCAGTCAATTCCAAAAGAAACAAAATGTAGCCAGTCACTAGATCATCACTCACAGGATGGGACTCAGGGAGCCTGAGAACATACAGTTGGTTGCAGTTTGGGGACATAAATGGTGGAATGGGTCTCCGTCACAGGATTCTTTTCTCTGTCCGCCTATAGGAAGAGAACCTGCCCAACAGTTTTATTTTCCAAAGAAGGATTTGGGACAGAAAAGATTGATTAGACACCATTTCAGTAGCCCCTGTGCTGGAGAAGCACAGCTGACCAAGAGCTTGTATCCAGGAGCCCCACAAAAAATAATAGCCTGGTCCCACAGGAGAGTTAACTGGACCCTGCTTCACAATAAGCACAACACATTTGCAAACTAACAATTTTTTTAAACAGGCTGATGTCTATGAAGTAGATTTAAACAGTACGGTCCTAGTCATTCAGTAGATGTTCAATAAATACCACTGATGATAAGGATAAGAAAGATATTTGAGATCAGTATTCCTTGACACTAAAAGATTTCCGATCCTGGGTAAAGTAAAACTGAAGACTGGTACAAAATTCATTAGAAACCTAGCTTTAGTGACCACTTCAGAGAGAAGAGTCTCTCTTAGAAAATAGGTTAAGCCACGTCTGTGTTCAAACCAGAAAAATTTGGAATAATGTTAAGATAAAGGAGATTAGGTTACTTTAACACTATTATCAACAAAAGATCATGATGATGATGATGGTAATTGTTAAGCTCTTACTATGGGCCAAGCACTGTTCTAAGTGCTGGCATAGTTACAAGGCAATCAGGCCATCCCACGTGGAGCTCACAGTCTTAATCCCCATTTTACAGATGAGGGAATTGAGGCCCAGAGAAGTTAAGTGACCTGCACAAGGTCACACAGCAGACAAGTGACAGAGCCTTCCCACATGCTTTTGCCAGTACAATGAAAGAGCCTACCTTAATTAATCTAATCCAATTGGCACTTATTAATTCATTCACTCAATCTTATTTATTGAGCACTTACTGTGTGCAGAGCACTATACTAAGTGCTTGGGAAAGTACAATACAGCAATAAAGACAATTCCTGCCCACAGTGAGCTCACAGTCCAGAGGGAGGAGAAAGACATCAGTACAAGTAAACAGACATCAAGACATCAATACAAACTTCAAACAAGCATCAATATAAATAAATAAATACATTAACATATTTTTAATGAGCTTAGTTAAGCCCCCTGAGGAGAATGCATTGTGATAATATCCTGATGTGTTCATGCACAAGTAATAATAATGATGATATTTGTTAAGTTCTTACTACACGTCAAACACTGTTCTAAGTGCTGGGGTAGTGACAAGATAATCAGGTTGGACACATTCCCTGCCCCACATGGGGCTCACAGTCTTAATCCCCATTTTACAGATGAGGTAACTGAGGCACAGAGAAGTGACTTGCCCAAGGGCACACAACAGACAAGTAGCAGAGCTGGGTTTAGAACATAGGTCCTTCTGTCTCCCAGGCTCGTGCTCCATCTAGGCCATGCTGCTTGCTCACTGACCAGAGTCAGAAGGCATCCACTGGCTATTATTCAATCATATTTATTGAGCGCTTACTGTGTGCAGAGCACTGTACTAAGCGCTTGGGAAGTACAATTTGGCAACATATAAAGATGGTCCCTACCCAACAGTGGGCTCACAGTCTAGAAGTCACAGTCTATTATCTGGGAACTGCATGGCTCTGTGGAACAAGCACAGGCTTTGGAGTCAGAGGTCATGGGTTCAAATTCCAGCTTCGCTAATTGTCAGCTGTGTGACTTTGGATAAGTCACTTAACTTCTCCGTGCCTCAGTTACCTCATCTGTAAAATGGGGATTAAGACTGTGAGCCCCCCGTGGAACAACCAGATCACCTTATAACCTCCCCAGCACTTGGAACAATGCTTTGCACATAGTAAGCACTTAATAAATACAATCATTACTATTATTATAACTGGGCAGGGTGGTGGGCCAAAGAGAAGAGAGACATGGGGCAGGATGAGCAAGGGCTGTGCTGAAAACCCTGCTTACCATGGAGGGCAGCACCTTCACTGCTGGTAATTCTGTCATGAGCAGATCAGAACAAAAGTTTCCAATCTTGGGCACCCCACTCAATCAATCCATCAATCAACTGAGGGCTTACTGTGTGCAGAGCACTGTACTCAGTGCTTGGGATGGTACAACCCAACAATGTAACAGACACATTCCCTGCCCACAACCAGTTTACAGTCTAGAGGGGGAAACAGACATTAACATGAATAAATTAATGAATACGTGCACGTAAGTGTTGTGGGGCAGAAGGGGACGGCTGGTGAATAAAGGGAGCAAGTCAGGGTGACGTAGAAGGTAGTGGGAAAAAAGGAAATGAGGGCTTAAACAGGGAAGGTCTTTTGGAGGAGATGTGACTTCAGTAAGGCTTTGAAGGTGGGGAGAGTAATCGCCTGTCGGATATGAAAAGGAAGGGCCTTCTAGGCCAGAGGCAGGATGTAGGCGAGAGGTCAGTGGTGAGATAGACACGATTGCAGTACAGTGAGTAGGCTGGCATTAGAAGAGTGATGTTTTCCGGCTGGGTTGTAGGAGGAGAGTAGCGCAGTGAGGTACGAGGGGACAAGGCGATTGAATGCTTTAAAGCTGATGGTAAGGAGTTTCTGTTTGATGTGGAGGTGGATGGGCAACCACTGGAGGTCCTTGAGGAGTGGGGAGACATGGGCTGAACATTTTTGTAGAAAAGTGATCCTGGCAGCAGAGTGAAGTATGGACTCAAGTGGGGAGAGACTGGAGGCAGGGAGGGAAGGAAGGAGGCTGATAACAGTAATCAGGTAGGGTAGGATAAGTGCTTGGATTAACGTGGAATCAGTTTGGATGGAGAGGAAAGGATGTGTTTTACCAATAATAATAATAATGATGGCATTTGTTAAGCACTTACCATGTGCAAAGCACTGTTCTAAGCGCTGGGGAGGTTACAAGGTGATCAGGTTGTCCCACGGGGTGCTCACAGTTTTAATCCCCATTTTACAGAGGAGGTAACTGAGGCCCGGAGAAGTTAAGTGACTTCCCCAAAGTCACACAGCTGACAATTGGCGGAGCCGGGATTTGAACCCATGACCTCTGACTCCAAAGCCCGGGCTCTTTCCACTGAGCCATGCTGCTTCACAACAATCAATGTTGCGAAGGTCGAACTAACAGGATTTAGTGATGGATTGAATATGTGGGTTGAATCAAGGATTCTGGGAGAGGAGTCAAGAATAACCCCAAGGTTATGGGCTTGTGACACAGGAAGGATGGTGGTGCTGCCTACAGTGATGAGAAAATCAAGGGGAGGACATGGTTTAGGTGGGAAGATGAGTTCTGTTTGGGACATGTTAAGTTTGAGGTGACAGCAGGGCATCGAGATAGAGATGTCTTGAAGGCAGAAGGAACTGTGAGGCTGCAGAGAGGGAGAGAAATCAGGGCTGGAGATGTAGATTTGGGAATCATCCCCATAGATGGGGTAGTTGAAGCCAGATGAATGCATGAGTTTTCCAAGGGGAGGACGAGTTCTGTCCAAGTTACAGCTCCCTAGAGTTGAGCTGTTGAGGAGCAGACGCTCAGTATGCTAGCCTTCCTCAGCATAGATCTGTTTTGAGTGGAGAGTTTAATCTATGAAAAGAGGGGCTTCCCCCAAGCTCTGGAGGATATATGCTAGACTGTGAGCTTGTTGTTGGGTCGGGATTGTCTCTGTTGCTGAACTGTACTTTCCAAGAGCTTAGTACAGTGCTCTGCACACAGTAAGCACTCAACAAATATGACGGAATGAATGCATGTTGTCATACTCTGGTGAGCTACAAGAGGAGCATTTAGCAAAATGGCACCTAAGGCTCACACAGTTGACTGGCTACTTTGAATTCCCAGTGTGCTTGAGTGTGTTAATAAGAACCCAAGGACTTGGTCAGAGAACATTATCTGATGAATAATAGATGAGTAGTGGCTACTAGTTGTTAGTCCCACTTGGTTCCATACTTCTTCACACCTGCCATGGGTTGACCTCCCTCTGCCTCAAATGGAAATTGTTTTTAAACCAATTAAAGTTCTTTCTAGATTCATCCTGAAATAATAGATATGGAAAGCTGCTTTAAGAACGAAAAATATCCCAAAGTGCACATGCTGCTTTTGATCCAGCACTTAGAACAGTGCTTTGCACATAGTAAGTACTTAATGCGATTATTATTATTATTATTATTATTGTTACCATCATTCTCAGAAGCTGTCAAACGCATAATGTACAGCAGGATAAACAGGTCCAGATTTGCTGTCAAGCCAAAACCAGAGGGAATTATCCACCACTGGTTATTGTTCAGTCAGAGAATACTCATGAATAGGGTATTGAGAACATAATAATGCATTTGTTGTGGTAGTCTGAGAATATTTTAAAGAGAACCTCTATTATCAACTATTATCCAGATAAAAATGTACATTCTTTTTGTACTTCTGCTATTTACAAGCTCAATTATCTTGGCCATTTGCCGACAGAGTAGAAGTTGACTGGAAAGACACACGGACAAGACACTTGCTTTTCTCACAGCAGACAGTCACTTACAAAAGCCTAATTCATATTTCACTAGAAATCAGAGGGGCTATATCATGCGGTCGCTGATCACATGCCTGAACAATTTGTTATAGGAATAAAGACCCACGTAGATAAATAAAAAGTGAAGTTCTTTGAATTCCTGACCAAATTTCCTCATATTGGGCAATTCACTCTCTTTCAACATTTTGATGAATGCTGAGCTATATGATCTTTAATTTGGAGTCTGTTTCATATTCGCTGCTGCCCCTGTTCCTCTTCTAGCCAAAGTTTCATTTAAGTTTTCATCTCTGAGTAACTTCGAGGGAAGGTCAGGAATGGTTTTTTGTTGTTGTTGTTGTTTGGAATCTGGGATACTTTGCTAACCAAAGGGGAGCCAGAGAAGGCAAGAAGAACAAGATATGACACCAAAGCATAGGCAGCACAATGGGATTAGTAAAGAAAATTGGCTTATTTTTTACCAGGAGAAGGAGTAGAACTTCTAATGATTTAGCAACTCAGGAAAGATTAGGGAAAGACTACTCACTAAAAACCTTTGACTCTTGCTTTTTAATCTACTTAAATTAGGGTGGGTAAATTTTTGAGGTCTCATAACTCCCTTCCAGGTCATCCAGTAATCAGTGGCTCCTCCAGATTTAAATCTAGGGTTAGGGCTGCCCTTATGGCTCAGGAACTTGCTCTGATTCCCAAGCTTTGTATTTTCCCTGCCACCCTCAGGGCACTGCCTCCTTTCCCCTCTCTGCACCTGTCAGGGTGGAGCGGACTCCCTCCCCAAGAAGGAACTCTGACTGGCAGACATGGCCCAGACTCCTTCTGGCCTGTAGCAGGGACAGTTACATGGGTAGCATGTTTCAGAGATTGATGGGTCTTGGCCTCCACAGCACTCAAGGGCAGCTTGCTAGTAGCAAAACCAACACTTGAAAAGCATCAATTTGTTGGAAATTAAGGGATGGTTTTCCAATTCCTTCACCAAACATCGTTGTTCCCATATCTACTTAAATTCCTCAGTATGACCAAAGCAATGATTCCTTTTTATAAGACTAGATTGTGAGTCACTTGAGGGCAGGGGCCAAGCCTACAGATTTATTATACTGTACGCTCCCAAGTGTTCAGTACAGTGCTCTGCGCACAGTAAGTGTTCAATAAATACCACTGGCTGGCTGAAGACTACAAAAGAATACACTTCTTAGAGTAATCATTTAAATTCATTTTTCACCCACAATTCCTCTAGCTTTTCTGAAGTACCTGATGTTAACAATAATAATAATAATTCTCATATTTGTTAATCGCTTATTATGTGCCAGGCACTGTACTAAGCACTTGGGTGGATACAAGCAGATAGGGTTGGACACAGTCCTTCTCCTGCTTGGGGCTCACAGTCTTCATCCCCATTTTACAGATGAAGTAACTGAGGCACAGAAAAGTTAAGCGACTTGCCCAAGGCCACACAACAAACAAGTGGTGGGGCCAGGATTAGAATCCATGACCTTCTGACTCCCAGGTTCATTAAGCCATGCTGCTTCTCCTAATAACTAAATTTTGGGAAGTTGTTTTAACTTTTTCTTTCTCCCACTCCTTGTAGGTAGAGAGTGTGTCTACCAACTCTATTGTATCGTACTCTCCCAAGTGCTTACAACAGTGTTCTGCATGCCGTAAGTGCTCAATAATTACGAATGATAGATTTTGATTGATTACTTTTATTAAATTGTCCACCTGTGAATCCTCAATCAAAAATATGAATTGGGTGCTTACTCTATGTAGAGCCTTGTACTGTTTGGGGAGTACACTAGAATTAGTAGACAAATTCCCCGTCCTCAAGAAACTTACAATCTGAGGAATTCTCAGTACTTGAAAGGGTTTGATAGAGAATGACTTAGTGAAAAGAGCCCGGGTTTGGGAGTCAGAGGTCGTAGGTTCTAATCCCGGCTCTGCCACTTGTCAGCTGTGTGACCTTGGGCAAGTCACTTTGCTTCTCTGGGCCTCAGTTCCCTCATCTGTAAAATGGGGGTGAAGACTGTGAGCCCCACACTGGATAACTTGATGACCTTGTATCTACCCTATGCTTAGGACAGTGCTTGGCACATAGTAAGCACTTAACAAATACCATCATCATCATTATTATTATCATTAAATTAGTGATCTAGAGGATGGCTTTTACAAAGGATTATTCTATGAACTTTACCGTCCCCCCAGATCCCAACTGTAGAATCTAGTTAATACACAGTCATGCACGCAACACAAACTACCCCATCCCAAAATGAAACTCAGGGATGATGTCTTGCAGATCCCATCACCGAAGACCGCTGGGATTGACTCGGAATGGACACAGATTCCACTCTTACTTGAGTGTTACTACATTGATCTGTCTCCTTCATTCATTCATTCTTTCAATCCTATTTATTGAGCGCTTATTGTGTGTAGAGCACTGTATTAAGTGCTTGGGAGGGTACAACACAACAATAAACAGACACATTCCCTGCCCACAACAATCTTACAGTCTGGATGGTGGGGAGACAGACATTAATATAAGTAGCCACGGGAAGGATGTGGGCAAGACGTCGGGAGCAAAATAGGCGAGATCGAGGCACAGTGAGAAGGTTAGCATTAGAGAAGCAAAGTTTGTGAACTGGGTTGTAATAGAAGAGTAGCAAGGTGAGGTAGGAGGGGGCAAAGTGATCAGTGCTTTGAAGCAAAAGGTGAGGAGCATTTGTTTGATGAGGAGATGGATGGGCAACAACTGGAGTTTTTTGAGGAGTGCAGAAACATGTCCCGAACTCTTCTGTAGAAAAATGATTTGGGCAGCAGAGTGAAGTGTGGAGTGGGGTGGGAGGCTGGGAGGTCAGCAAGGAGGATGAGTAAAATAAACAGCATAGAGCCTTCAGGAAGAGGGTTGCATCTTAAATAAAGTTTTGAAGAAGGGGAGAGAAACATGGATCTACAGGGAAGGGGACTGGAGTGTTCCCACAGGAGATTTCTTGTGCCAGTCATAAACAAGGACAAATGTAAGTAGGGGAATAAGAGTAGGCTGGAACAACTGAAGCAGTCAGAAGGTCATGGGTTCTAATCCCAGCTCCACCACTAGTCTGCTGTATGACCTTGGGTAAGTCACGTTACTTCTCTGGGCCTCAGTTTCCTCATCTGTAAAATGGGGATTGTGACTGTGAGCCCCATGTGGGACAAGGACTGTGTCCAACCTGATTAGCTTGTATCTACCCAAGTGCTTAGTACAGTGCCTGGCACATAGTAAGCGTTTAATAAATGCCATTTGTATTTGTCTTGCCACTGATCCCCAGACTACATCCTCCCTCTGACCTAGGACTTCCTCGCCCTTCATCCTCTACAGTCCATCCTTCTCCCTATCTTCAAACTCTTTCTAAATTCACATCTCTTCCAGAGGCCCTCTCTGACTAGGCCCTCATTTCCCCTTCTCGCCTTCCCATCTCCCTGTGCACTTGAATCTGTAGCAAGTCAGTCAATAGTAGTTATTGAATACGTACTGTGTGCAGAGCACTATACTAAGCATTTGGGAGAGTACAATACAACAGAGTTGATAGACATGTTCCCTACCCACAAGGAGCTTACAGCATTGAGGGGGAGCAGACATTAAAATAAATTACAAATATGTACAGAAGTGCCATGGGACTGGAGGTGACGTGAATATCAAATACTAAAAGCATACAGATCCAAGTGCAAAGGTAATGTAGAAGGCTGAGGAAGTAGGGGAAATGAGGATAAGCATTTGATATTCACTCCATCCCTATTCATTCATTCATTCATTCATTTAGTTGTATTTATTGAGCACTTACTGTGTGCAGAGCACTGTACTAAGCGCTTGGGAAGTACAAGTTGGCAACATATATCCCTAGTCCCACAGTGCTTATGTACATATCTTTACACTCTCCAATTTCTCCTAGCTGTAATTTATTTTAACGCCCTTCTCCTCCCATAGACTGTTAAGATTCTTGTGGGTAGAGATCGTGTCTGCCAGCCCTAATGTATTGTACTTTCCCAAGTACTTAGAACAGTGTTCTGTACACAGTAAGCACTCAGTAAATATAATTGATGGACTGACTGATGGAAAAGAAAATGAAGAAGTGCACAAGTAGTAGCACATGTAAGTCAAAAGGCATATAAGGGCTGTGGGTTGCTGTGAAGGGATTCCGGCTGAGAAGGCTTACTTAATGCTCTTTGACCTTGCACAGATGTTGGGTGGTTACAGAAGGGGAAGGCTGGCACTGGTCCTCTGCTTCTCACAACAGCTTCAGTGCCGCCTCCTAAGTTGAAACTGTGGCACATTTGGTTGCCAGGAATGAGGCAAGAAACTGAAAAACTGAGGCTGGGGGCCTTTTTATTCCCAAATCACAGGTAGTTTCTTGGGTTGACAGTGAGCAGAATCCCCCTTTCATTTATAAATGGAGAGTGTTTGTTCTGGAAGTGACAGGGCGGATAAATATGGAATCCCACAAACCCCATGATATTATTTTTGCATCTCTTCTGGTTGCAGACACTTTTTGGTTCAAGGCTCTCCTTTTTTTTTTCCCTCATCCATCCTGTTTTGGGTTGCAAGGTGGGGTCCTCTCGTGTGCAGGCACATACACACCCAGCTGTAGCATCGTCATAATGAACACTCATGGTCCTTTGGTCCCTGGAACCAGGCAAGGTGTGATCCTAAGAGCATCCTTTTAAACGTCACCAGCCTGTCCTGAGTGTTGCTTAATAGCAATAGCAGCCCCTTCACCCCATTTACTGAGCATCTTCTGTGTGTTGAACACAGTGCTGGGTGCTTGGAAATCCAGTTCTGATGGCCAGTGTTCTCCTTAACAGAATCAGGGGATTTTAGTTCAGCTTTAATCATGCCTCTAGGAAAGGCTACATGCAGTAGGGTCAGAAGACAAGAGAAACAACATGGTCTAGTGGGAAATGTGCAGAGCTGGGTGTTAGGAGGCCTCTTTGTGAATCCCAGCTCCACCACTTGTCAGTTGGGTGACCTTGGGCAAATTATTTAATTTCTCTATGCTTCAGTTTCCTCATCTGTAAAATGGGTATTAAATTCCTGCTCTTCCTCCAACCTTCTCTTAGACTGAGAGTCTCACCTGGGACAGGAACTGTGCTTCATCTGATCATCGCTTAGTACAGTCCTCTGCACACAGTGAGCACTCAATAAATACAATTGAATGAATGAATGAATATTGTATCTAGCATTTAGCACAGCGCTTGGGATATAGGAAGCACTTCAAAAATATCACAGTTATAATTGTAAGGTAAGACAGCAGACTCTGATGTAGGCTTAACATTCCCATTTGGAATTCCTACTTAGAATTCCTTCACATTCTGTTGTAATGTCCTCTCCTAAGCACTTACAACAGTATTCTTCTCACAATAAGTGCTCATTAAATACTATTAATTGATGGATTTTCAGCCAAGAAATACGTGACCAATTAGAGGCCTGCTCTGCCCCAGCAACTGCTTCACCTAACTCCTCCCCTCAGTCCACTGCACCCATGCCCCACAAGAAACTTGAAGAGTGTGGATTCATTCATTCATTCAATCATATTTATTGAGCGCTTACTGCATGCAGAGCACTGGACTAAGCATTTGGGAAGTACAAATTGGCAACATATAAGTATGGTCCCTACCCAACAACGGGCTCACAGTCTAGAAGGGGGAGTCAAACAACAAAACAAACAAGATGTTTATGGAGAGTGAGAAAATGATATTTCTTTAACTAAATAACTGGACAAAATGAATAAGTTTCACTGCTCACGAGTAGGTAGAGTTGCAGTGTGGAAGTCTACATAATTGGAAAACACAAAGAAGGGCTGAGCTGAGATTGAGGAGGAAGAGGGTAAATTGGTAGAATTACCATCGTTCTAAAATTATGTTAGGATCATCAAGCATCTGGGAAGAACAATTTTGTCTTCAGAAAGAGAAATTGTACCACACTATTCCTTATCTTTGAGGAGGGTTTTCCAGGTGTGAGTTAGCATGCACCTGGTGATTGAGACAGAATTGTCCCCTTCCCAGACAAAGAAGCACACACAACGGAAATTCTGCAATGACTGTCTATCCAATAATGAGCATCTTCAACAAAAAGAAACATTGCATTCCTCCCCAAGCCACCAATATCCTAGCCAGGTGAAAATGACTGGCTGGTATTGTTGGGGTATTTGTTAACAGCCCCTTTCAGGGTCACACCTGGAGAGTTTCCAGGACTCTACCATTCTCGACTATGGGAGGGAGAGTCAAGCAGAGGCATTTCCATTCCTAGCTTGGGCAGTGGCTAGCAAATGGAAGGCAATCTGCTACAAGTCAAAACTCACCTATGCTGGGCAGCAGCGGCAAGGGAGAAAGTCGAGGGAGAAAACTCAAGTTTACTTTACGGAAGGAGGCAATGGTAAACCACTTCCGTAATTTTAACAAGAAAACTCTATGGATCCACTACCAGAACGATTGCAGATGGAGACGGAGCATTCTGGAAGAGGTGTGTCCATGGCATTACTATGGGTCAGAGACGACTCGATGGCATAAGACAAGATTTGTTAACTGCTTGCTGTTCTAAGCAGTGGAATAGATACAAGATGATCAGGTCCCACATGGAGCCCACAGTCTAAATAGAAGGGAGAACAGTCTTCCCTTCCCAAGGGAAGTCTTGTACTTCCCAAGCGCTTAGTACAGTGCTCTGGACACAGTAAACACTCAATAAATACGAATGAATGAATGAATGAAATGAATGAACAGGAATTGAATCTCCATTTTGCAAATGAGGGAACTGAGGCACAGAGAAATTCAGTGACTTGTCCAAGGAAACACAGAAGACAAGTGGCAGAGCCGGCATTAGAGCCCAGCACCTCTGATTCCCAGGCCTGTGCCCTTTTTGTGAGGCCATGCTGCTTCTCTGGCACATTTGGTCATTATGGAAAACTGGCTCAAAGATAGGAAGCAAAGAGGAGGAATGAAATGGCTACATTTAGAGAAGAAAAAGTGCAATGTGTGCAGTCCTTCAGAGATCACTCTCGCTTTGAAGACCAGAACTTTGACTTCTATTGTCTTTTCCAAAGTATATGGGGTAGTACTATTCCCACAGCGGGGATTCCATAATTACCATTGATTGATTGGTTCTAGGCTATTTTGTTCAACATCTCCATAAATGATCGAGAAAGGGGAATGTACAAGAATATCTCCAAGTATTCCTATGACACTATGATCTTCCTGTTGGTGAAGTGCAATGGAGAGGAATGTGTGATAGTCACTGAGTGCTTTCTTTATGTCTACAGCACAGGATACTAAATGCTTGGGAGAATTCAATAAAAGCAGGGTACACCGTCTCTGCCCTGAAGGAGATTATAATCTCAGTGCAGAAATCAAATTGCTCCAAGTTTTGTAAATATTTTTGTCTGTCTGCCTGACTAGATTACAAACTCACTGAGGGGAGAAAACTTGTGTCTTGCATAGGTTGTACTCTCAAGTGCTATATACTCAGTATGCACTTAATGAACGCCACTGATTGAATAAAATGGGAATAGAGGAAGACCTCAGACAGTTGAGTGAGTGGGTAGGCAATGGACGTTGAGCTCTAATAAAAGCAAATGCAAGGTAACAAATCCAGGAAAACGAATCCAAGTTCCAACTACATTTTTCCACAGTCTGAGTTATCAGCCACATTTCTGGAAAGATATTCTAAAATCATGGTCAATTGCTTTACCAAAAAACTGTCATGGGGGAGCAACAGCCAAAAATGTTAACAAAATGTGCTGTATCAATTAATAATGGTCTATTGAGCAGTTGTATGCTGAGCATTATGCTAAGAGCTTGGGAAAGCACAACTAAGTAAACAAAGAACAAAGGAGCAAAACAAATAATACTACTACTAGTAATAATGATAACATGTCTGTTAAGCATTTATTATGCACCAAGCCCTGTTCTAAGCACTGGGGTGGATACAAAATGATCAGATCGGGCAGAATCCTTATTCTACATGGAGCTCACAGTCTAAGTGTTAGCAGAGTTCTGCCTCTCCTTGTTGTCTTCACCAACTAGAGTGTTTTCATGGCAGCTGTAAGATCCATATTTAGGATTCTGAACACCTTTTTGACTTCCATGGAATACATTTTTAATTAATTCCATTTTTCGTTTTTGTTTTTTGTGGCCACAACACAAATGGACCAGTCACTTCAAGTTACCCACGCTCTTGCTCATTCTCCAAGCTTTTTCATTACATGGAGCTTTCTGTCACCACTGAATCTATAGTTCAATATCAAACCACAGGAAACTCACTGTAACAGTAAATTTGTTGCTATGGTGAATTTTAAGAAGTTCTGTAAGAGAGATAGCATCATGACTATTTCCTGTAACTTTTACTACATTCTAACAAATTAACAGCATTTTAGAGGTAAGTAAAAACGATTTTTGCACTCTCTAGTTTTATTATCACATTTCTTATATTTTCTGACTGCCACAAATCTTTGAGAGCTCCATCCACTGTGACCAAAACTGCAACATTCTTAATTCTCTTTCTACTATAAACCTCTAATTTTAAAGTCGATTCACTGGATACAGGGACTTTCAGGAACTTAATCCTAGAAATTGACAGGAGTAAAACCATACCACGTCCACTTCTTATTCAGCATTTCTACTTTTTTCCAAAACACTTTCACAGCAATTATTCCATTCCAGTGAGATTAAGGAGCAGCAAGTATTATTATTCCCATCTCACAGATAAGGAAACTGAGCCCAGAAGTGGATTGAGTGATTTCCCCAAGCCCACAGTCAGGTCAGTTCTAGGGCTGGATCAACTGACTCCCACCCCTTCAGGCTGAAGGGACACAGATTGAAGATTGATAAATAAAAGAAAACATTTATCCCGAGAGTTTGCTTGGCTGAAAATTTTATCAGGTTTAAATTCATTTGGGTAAAGGATGAGAGGGCTACTAAAGAAAATATTAAAGATATAGAGGGAAAATTAGGAATATTAGATGATAGGTCAACTATTTGGATGGATGTTGGAGAAGATAAATATCGCAGAGTTTTGCCAACCTCACCAGAGATATAGTATTAACTAGACGGAGCCAGCAATGGCTCTAGGCCATAAAACATAGGATATTTGGAGGACCCCAAGGCCTTCTTTCAGAATTCCAAGACGGGGCAGCAACCACAATCAGGACTTTCACAGAAAAAAAAAAATGGACTTCCAGTCATGTTTCCCAGAAAGGCAGGACAGAGGCAGGATTCAAATAACCCATTATATTGAAAGTTTCTTGAGGGAGAGACAGGATCTTGTTTACCCCTTTGTAACTCCCCGGAACCCCTAGCACAATGTTCTATATTCAATAAATCACTGTTGAAGGACTGAATACACCTGTGTTAACTAAAGGGCCTAAAATTTTAGTAGTGCAAAGTATAGGTCCAACTCTGACCTCAAGCGCTTAGTACAGTGCTCTCCACACAGTAAGTGCTCAGTAAACACCACTGATAATAGATCTGAATAAGACTACAAAAAAGAAGAGATGTCCCGTCATCCATGTTCCTTTTCTTTTGTCCATACAATGTAGCATAAACTAAGCACTTAAATTGCTAGTCCATCTGTGCTTGGCACAGAGTAAGCACTTAACAAATACCATAATCATTATTAATTATTATTGAATAGGCTGAGTTTGATCCTGATGTTGAGAAAAGTTGCTCTCCACTCCCAGCATTTTATCGCAGGTCTAGATGGAGTAAAAGAGAGGAGGCAAGAAGGTGTTATTAGTCAGGGTGGTAAGGAAAATGATCCTGTCTTAAACAAGCCAAAAGAGAAGGCGTCTCATCACACCACACAGTATTCCTCCTTCAGCTCCTGTTGAAGTTCTATGATAAAGTTTGAGTTCTCCAAAACTAACAAAACTCTACCTCCCCTTTCCCACTTCCCACACAAAAATGTCCCAGTTTTACTTTGAAAAACATTCAGTAGGTCTGCTGCGGCCCACCCATTCCCCCCCACCCTCAACTCCTCCGGCTCCACTGGCCAAACATTCCAGAGGATGTACCTTCCTGCTCTATTTTTTAAAAGGGTCTCCAGCTTGGTCCAAAAATCTCTGTTTAATCAGCACTCTGTGTTACAAGAACGAAAGCAATTTTAAGAATGGGAAAATGCTACTGAGCCCCACATGCCAGTCTCTTTCAGTCTAGCACTCCCTCATTTTCCATGGAATGTCTCAGTGGTTCTTTTGAATTATATGGCCACCGCATTACAAGTAATCTCTCCTGCCACACACTGCTTTCTACAAGATGTGTGATTTCAGAGTTCTGACCTAGACCCCTCCCTGTATATCCGATCTTCTAGTTATCGTCCCATATCCCTCCTACCATTCCTTTCCAAACTCCTTGAACGAGTTGTCTACACGCGCTGCCTAGAATTCCTCAACAACAACTCTCTCCTCGACCCCCTCCAGTCTGGCTTCCGTCCCCTTCATTCCACGGAAACTGCGCTCTCAAAGGTCACCAATGACCTCCTGCTTGCCAAATCCAACGGCTCATACTCTGTCCTAATCCTCCTCGACCTCTCAGCTGCCTTTGACACTGTGGACCACCCCCTTCTCCTCAACACGCTATCTGACCTTGGCTTCACAGACTCCGTCCTCTCCTGGTTCTCCTCTTATCTCTCCGGTCGTTCTTTCTCAGTCTCTTTTGCAGGCTCCTCCTCCCCCTCCCATCCTCTTACTGTGGGGGTTCCCCAAGGTTCAGTGCTTGGTCCCCTTCTGTTCTCAATCTACACTCACTCCCTTGGTGACCTCATTCGCTCCCACGGCTTCAACTATCATCTCTACGCTGATGACACCCAGATCTACATCTCTGCCCCTGCTCTCTCCCCCTCCCTCCAGGCTCGCATCTCCTCCTGCCTTCAGGACATCTCCATCTGGATGTCCGCCCGCCACCTAAAGCTCAACATGTCGAAGACTGAGCTCCTTGTCTTCCCTCCCAAACCTTGTCCTCTCCCTGACTTTCCCATCTCTGTTGATGGCACTACCATCCTTCCCGTCTCACAAGCCCGCAACCTTGGTGTCATCCTCGACTCCGCTCTCTCATTCACCCCTCACATCCAAGCCGTCACCAAAACCTGCCGGTCTCAGCTCCGCAACATTGCCAAGATCCGCCCTTTCCTCTCCATCCAAACTGCTACCCTGCTCATTCAAGCTCTCATCCTATCCCGTCTGGACTACTGCACCAGCCTTCTCTCTGATCTCCCATCCTCGTGTCTCTCTCCACTTCAATCCATACTTCATGCTGCTGCCCGGATTATCTTTGTCCAGAAACGCTCTGGGCATGTTACTCCCCTCCTCAAAAACCTCCAGTGGCTACCAATCAATCTGCGCATCAGGCAGAAACTCCTCACCCTGGGCTTCAAGGCTGTCCATCACCTCGCCCCCTCCTACCTCACCTCCCTTCTCTCCTTCTACTGCCCAGCCCGCAACCTCCGCTCCTCCACCGCTAATCTCCTCACTGTACCTCGTTCTCGCCTGTCCCGCCGTCGACCCCCCGGCCCACGTCATCCCCCGGGCCTGGAATGCCCTCCCTCTGCCCATCCGCCAAGCTAGCTCTCTTCCTCCCTTCAAGGCCCTGCTGAGAGCTCACCTCCTCCAGGAGGCCTTCCCAGACTGAGCCCCTTCCCTCCTCTCCCCCTCGTCCCCCTCTCCATCCCCCCATCTTACCTCCTTCCCTTCCCCACAGCACCTGTATATATGTATATATGTTTGTACATATTTATTACTCTATTTATTTATTTATTTATTTATTTTACTTGTACATTTCTATCCTATTTATTTTATTTTGTTGGTATGTTTGGTTCTGTTCTCTGTCTCCCCCTTTTAGACTGTGAGCCCACTGTTGGGTAGGGACTGTCTCTATGTGTTGCCAATTTGTACTTCCCAAGCGCTTAGTACAGTGCTCTGCACATAGTAAGCGCTCAATAAATACGATTGATTGATTGATCTGTTAGCAGCAAGTTGTCCTTCCTGATTAATATTTACCTCATCAGCAACTCAGAGCTTTCCTTAACTTAAATGATTCTTTAACTGCTTTGGCTCATCTTCACATCACTCATTCTTCTCAACTAGTCCCAACTAAAGGTCCTGTGTCTGGAGATACGGTTAAAGTACAGAGACTGCAGGGGGCCTTAAAAGCAATCTAATTGGGTCATTTATTTTAACTAGGATTTGGTTCGCTTGATTTCTACAAAAGATAACAAGAGAGTTTCTCTCCACTTCCCCCAGCATGCAACAAGAGTCACCAAGGACATGGATCGGTAGAGAATGTAGCAAACTGCAATCTATTAAGTCAGGCTTATTTTCATGCTATAATAGTGCTCTAATCCTACTGTTTGTGATTTTGTCTGTCTCCTCCATTAGATTATGAAGTACTTGAGGGCAAGAAATGTGTGCCTTTCTTCTTTATTCTTCCCCAGTGGCTAATAGGCTAGTGCTTCTCAGGAAGCAATGCTAAATGACACCACTGATTGATATATCTCAGGACTTATGAAATACATCACCTATAGCATGCACCCTTCAAATTGAGTCCAGAAATTTTCCAAGGCCTTCCCAAATTAATTTCTCCTGTCTTCTGGTTTTACCCCTTCATCTACTATCTGAGCACCTCATGGCCAATCACTCTCTAATTTACTCACAACCACCTTTAGTGCTTATACACATACCATTTCAGTTATGCTCTCACTTCCCCAAACACAGTCACTTTCCTTCCTCTTCCTTTCTTCAAGTCAATTTCATATCTGTCTCCCTCAACCGGGTTTCCTGCTCCTCGAGGGCAGGCATCCTGTGTACTAATTCTGTTGTACTTTCCCAAACATCAAGTACATTGTTCTGCCCACAGCAAGCACTCCGTAAATAATACAGATCGTCTCAACCCATTGCAAAATTAGGTGATGTTGCCTACTCTATTTTTAGAATGGACAAGGTACACATATCCATAGAGTATGGTATTGAACCCTTCCAAAAACAGACTAAATTTTGCATGGGTGGGTCAATTACCTAGATCATCTTCCTAAAAGAGCATTTAGCATACGTAGCTCCACTCCTCAAAAACCTCCAGTGGCTACCCATTTCCCCCTAAAACAAAAAGAAATTCTTTACCATTGATTTCATGGTTCTCTACTCATTTTCTTCACCTTCTGCATCAGCTCTTTCTGCTTGCTACTCCCGATCATCATCAGTGAACGGTATCTACTGAGCACTTACTGTGTGCAGGGCACTGTACTAAGCACATGATAATCATAATAATAATAATAATGGTATTTGCTATGCACTTATTATGTGCCAAGCACTGTTCTAAGTACTGGGGTAAATACAAGGTAATCAGGTTGTCCCAGGTGGGGCTCACAGACTCAACCTCCATTTTACAGATGAGGTAACTGAGGCACAGAGAAGTTAAGTGACTTGCCCAGGGTCACACAGCAGACAAGTGGTGGAGTCGGGATTAGAACCCATGACCTCTGACTCAAGTCCGTGCTCTTTCCACTAAGCCATCTGCTTCTCATGATGGAGTACAGTACAATAGAGTTGGTAGACAGGTCCCTGACCACAGTGAGTTTACAGTTTAGAGGATGAGTTTACTCCCCAGCTACACTCTTCACTCTGCCCAAGCTGAACTAACTGCACCTCACCCTCAACTTTTCTGCCTCCAACACCTTACCATACTGTCACCCCATAACCTAGAATTCCCAGTCCCTTCAGGTCTGCCAAATCCCAGCTTTCTGCATCTTCAAAACCCTCCTAAAATCTTCCCACATCCTCCAAGAAGCCTTCCCCGATTAACTTGCAACTTGCATGTCATGTCTACCCAACATCCGCCATTACCATTTGTTTATTCATAATCATTCTCAGCACTTATGTGCATACAGCATGGCTCGGTGGAAAGAGCACAGGCTTTGGAGTCAGAGGTCATGGGTTCAAATCCCGGCTCCTCCAATTGTCAGCTGTGTGACTTTGGGCAAGTCACTTAACTTCTGTGTGCCTTAGTTACCTCATCTGTAAAATGGGGATTAAGACTGTGAGCCCCCCGTGGGACAACCTGATCACCTTGTTACCTCCCCAGCGATTAGAACAGTGCTTTGCACATAGTCAGTGCTTAATAAATGCCATTATTATTATTATTATTATTCAAAATCCTCCTAAAACCTTCCCATGTCCTCCAAGAAGCCTTCCTCGATTAATGTGCAACTTGCATGTCACGTCTACCCAACATCCGCCATTACCATTTGTTTATTCATAATCAGTCTCAGCACTTATGTGCATAATTTATGCATTAACACTTTAATAAATTTCTTCACACAGGTTCTTGGTCCTGAAGCCCTTATGACTAGGCGAAGGCTCATCCAACATTTACATTGGGAAATGCCATCTCCACCCTCCCAAGTGTTTAACTCAGTGTTCTGCATGGAGTTGGCTCAGTAAAACCCACTTATTGAAGGAGAATGAGAAGGACTGATTTTGGGGGTCAATGAAATTTCCCTGAACCTTGATTCTGGAGCTGATTCTAGATTGAAGGGTCTCCTCCAGAGTTCTGTGGCCTCTGACTTAGCACACAGACAAAGGATGTTGGGTTTTCTTGGGAGGGAACACAGTAAAATTCAATTAACTGAAATACACTTTTTCCAGATTTATGGATCTTCCAGTTAAATGAAACCTGTAACTTTGAAAGCACAGTTCTCCTCTAGAACAACTGAAGGGACTAGAGAGGCTAGGACCTACACACTTTGTGCTGATCTATGTCTTGGACTTCAAGTCTTCAGGAACCTGTGGGTGTGGTTTATGGTATTCTGGTTTAAGAAAGGGTACAGTAAGCTCCTTGTGGACAGGGAACATGTCTACCGAATCTGTTATATTGTACTCTCCCAAGCGCTTTGTACAGTGCTTTGCAAAGAGTAAGCACTCAATGAAGGCCAATGGTTGACTGATTGATTGATTTAAATAAGATGGTAATGACCACAGGCTAGGTTTTCCAAACTAAAGGGATTTCCAGAATAGTGGAATTTTTGTTTTCTCTAGTTGTTTACATTTGGTTCAGAGGGCTGTATGTATACATTTTGGTTTAGGAATGTTTCTATGTGTCTTGACAAGCTTCAGAATCAATTACAAAAAGTTTACACATTCATGGATACATAAAAACCTCTTTTTTCCTGACTTTGAAAAGAATAGCACCACAAATATGCCTTTATCTTCATTCAAGTTTCTCTTTAAATAGTAAATTTGATGCTTTAATGTGAGGAGGAAAGTTTTAATCAGTTATTCCTCAATCCAAAGTTCTCCTAAACTGACAAGCCTAAGGAAAACTCCAGCAACAGCTGTAAAATTTAAACCAAGGAAAGAGTCATCCTCTAGAAAAAAACCAAATTCTGAGTGAAATGGAAAATATTCTTAAGGTCTGAAGAGGGCAATTGAAGGAGAGTCCAGGATTTTGTTCTGGGCTACACTGATGATCAATGTAGAGGGTGGATGACATGAGAAACATTATCCATATCAAATTCTGAATCAGGTCAGTTCAGTGACAGAAACCATTACAGATAATTGGATATATACAGGGTTAGACATTTGTGAAGTCTAAGATTGTTATTCAATACCAATATGAGCCACCACACTTCTTTGCACAACAATAATTAAGTCCACTTACTAGTAGTTTGAGAAAACATTTCTCCCCAAGTCAAAGAGCAGTGAACTCTGAATCATCCATGGTAATGTTGGGCAGTAGAACATGATAAGTTGACAGATTTATTTAAAAGTCTTTCTGATAGTTAACCCTCCTTTCCAACCAAGTCTTTTTCCCTACCTGCCAATAAGTAGTCAAACTGACTGGCTTGAGTTTCACTTTCTCTCCCTGTCAACCCACCCTATAGGGGAAAGGCCAATGAGCAGTGGAAAAGACATAAACGTGGGGAAAGGAGAAAATAAGCAAGTGTGTTTATTGAGAACTTACTGCATGCAGAACCCTGTACTACCCTAGAAAATCCAGAAAATGGATCATCATCCACTGGGTAACTAGAAGTCAGTGGCACAATCCCCAGTGGAATCCTGCCCTGTATATACTAACAAACACTTCCTAAGAACTTGAAACATTTAGCTAACCGGGTAACTCTCTTTCAGTATTAGGGTCCAGTTTTGTTCATCTCATTTGGGCAAAATGCCTTCTGCAATTACTGGAGGTTCCTGAGCCAATTGTTGCAATCATACTTTATTTTTCCATCTTAATGAGATTTGGAGCCATCCAAATCTGGTCCCTCCACCCACCCAAGAGATAACTTCTATACTAGTGCCAATATCAAAAGACAAATCCTGGTAAACCTGAGGATGTTGAATATATCAATGAAATTCTGTAGTGCGTTCTTTTTAAAGGTATATAACAACATGGGGATTTTATTCTGATGCTCAGGATTTATATCTCCCTCAGTAATTCTAAAATGAAAATAAACAAGGCTCATCCTTAAACTTGGGGCAACTCGTGGTTGAAACAGAGAGGGTGATGAAAGGACGTAAAACATACACATGCTTTTCTCTGGGATGAGGACGCCAGCCAAGAAGACAGATAAATAGACTTTAGAGGAGACCAGCCAGGAAACAAACAGAAGACCTAGATGGCCCTCCTGGAAAAATAAATTCTAAAGCTTCGCATCTGGTTTTTGATCATCAGCTTACTTGGTGAATACCCAAAATTACTCGATGCTGGCCTGCTTGACTATTAGAAGGGCCTACATTAAAACCTCATCAGGCAGAAGCAGCTGACTGCTTCAGTTGGCCAACTGATCATCCACAGAGTGTTCAGAATCAAAGAATCAACACATTACCAGTAAGTCAATCAAACAAAAGTATTTAATGCATTCTTACTGTGTGCAGAGCACTGTACTGTTTGGGGAAAGTACGATACAGTAATGTTGGTAGATACGATTCCTTCCCACAAGAAGCTTATAGTCTAGAGGGGGAGACAACATTAATATAAATTAACATCAAAATAAATTACTGGTATGTACAGAAGTGCCATGAGGCTGAGGGTGGGGTAAATATCACACGCTTCAGGGTTATAGATCCAAGTGCATTAATGACACAGAAGGTAGAGGAAGTGGGAGGACTTAATCGGGGAAGCCCTCTTGGAAGAGATGTTATTTTCTTGAGGCTTTGAAGGTGGGGGACAGTGTTGGCCTGTCGGATATGAAGGGGGAGGGAATTCCAACCCAGAAGGAGGACATAGGCAAGGGGTCCATGGCAAGATAGATGAGATTGAGGTGCAGTGAGTAAGCTGGCATTAGAGGAGCAAATACCACTGATAGATGCTTAATACAAGGCTCTGCACACAGCAAGTGCTCAGTAAATACCACTGATTGATAAATATGTGCTGAGTGCCCACATGGTGCACAGTACAAACCTTCAGATTTAGGGATTCAGATTGATGTTGCTGGAAAGGTAAGTCCAAGTCCTTGGAGAGAAATGAGAAAAACTTTCAAACACAGAGAACCACTTCCCGGAGGTGGTAAAAGGATTCAGGTAGAGCATAGATAATTAGAATCTACAGATAATCCAATTTTCCCCCCAAACTATTTATGTGACAAGATAGAACAGCATTAATTAGTTTGAGATCCAGTTTCTTTTCTTTCCTTCACCCTAACCTGTCTCAGAGGTACTCATAAGCAGGAAATAGCTGAAAGGCAACCACTTAAGGAGAAACGAGACAAAGTTGCAGGTAAGGATAACCTATGAAATAGTGGATAATCAATTCTTGAATAACTAAGAGTAACACTATGTCATTAGCTATCACCATCATCTATTTTCATGACCATTATTTTAGTGTTTCCCATCAAAATAACAATTCAAATGAATTTCTTCTGAAGAATATAGCTCTGCAAGCTTTGGTTAAAAAAAAAAGGAAGGTTTTCGTACATTACAAGCACAGTACCATCTCGTTTTCCTGGAGTGCCTTGTCTCCAGAAATCCTCCATCTCTGGAAAGTGGCCTCTGTGGTCAGCAATGTGTTTTCTCTGCTCTCCACTCATGTTGAGGTCTTCTGCCTGTGCCCAGAGCCAAAGCATTTGTGTATCCTTGCCCTGTTGGAAGGCAGAGTCTCAGCCAGGCAGATGGGCTCATGCCAGTGCATGTGGCTCCCAACTGCTCAGAAAATCCCTCCGCCTTTCCCCGCAACAACCACGGAGGTAAACTGAGCTGGCGTGCCACTACTCTGGAAAATCCCACTAATCCAGAAAGGGCCTGCTTCCGTCCCTCCCTGAGCTAGTGGAATGTATTTTCGTGCGTGTTTGGTGTTGTCTCCACACCACAACTCTGGTGACAGAGCTAGCGACTACCCATTTCTACAACCTGAGGGCCCCCCCATCCCCCAACCTCTTCCTTTGAGGTGGCGATAATCCCTTAAATAGACAGTTCCAGGGTACATAGCTCCAGAAGAGGAAGGCAGCCAAGTAATGCAGTGGTTTCTGGAAGTCTGTAAAACATGCAGTTTTAATTAAATAAATAAATAGCCCTTCAAAACACATTCAATAATAGAGGGTATGGAGGCCCTTGTAGCTCCAGGGCCAAGGCAATTTATGCACCAACAAATTAAATCACTGAAATGGGCTTTTTAAACATGAATTGGGCATGAAGAAATGACTCACTATATTTTCTAATTATGCCTGGAGACCTAGCACCTCATAACCTCATCTGCTTGAATGGGGGTGAAAGAAGTGCTTGGCAATGTGGGGCTCGGTCCATAGATTTCATCGTCCATGAACCGATTTCTTTTCTGTAAAAGCTAAAGTTTTCTTTTACAGAGTTTCACTCTGACACGCAAATGAACTTATTAAGCACGGTCCCTAATCTTCCATCACATCCTTGAGCCAAATGACCTTTGACTTCTCTTTGACGTCAGTGGGCGTCTAGCCCGAGCAAGACTGACTGAAATAAGCCCTGTCACGATGAATTACAGATGCAGGATTCATTCTCGCTCTCCCCTTCAACATGGACCAAATGGCAGGAAAGATTATCCTAAAGCTGAGTAGGAATTGCAGAGCTGGGAGAAAAGGAAACAAGAAGCAGTGTGGCCTATTGGAAAGAACACGGGTCTGAGAATCAGAGCACCTAGGTTCTAATCCTGGCCCTACCACTTGTCTGCTGTGTGGCCTTGGGCAAGTCACATAACTTCTCTATGCCTCAGTTACCTCTTCTGTAAAATGGGGATTAAGACTGTGAACCCCATGTGGGAGAGTTGGACTATGTCCAACTCGATTATCCCATAACTACCCCAGTCCTTAGAACAGTGTTTTGCACATAGTAAGCACTTAACAAACACTTCCCTCCTCCCCTTCTTAACTTCCATCTTCAACTGCTCACTCTGCACTGGTTCCTTCCCCTCTGCCTTCAAACATGCCCACGTCTCCACCATCCTAAAAAACACCCACCTCCCCTTCTAGTTATCACCCTATCTCCCTCCTACCATTCCTTTCCAAACTCCTTGAATGAGTCGTCTACACCCGCTGCCTTGAATTCCTCAATGCCAACTCTCTCCTTGACCTCCTCCAATCTGGCTTCTGTCCCCTACACTCCACTGAAACTGCCCTCTCAAAGGTTACCAATGACCTCCTGCTTGCCAAATTCAACAGCTCCTACTTTATCTTAATCCTCCTCGAACTCTCAGCTGCCTTCGACACTGTGGACCACCCCCTTCTCCTCAACACGCTATCCAACCTTGGCTTCACAGACTCCGTCCTCTCCGGGTTCTCCTCTTATCTCTCTGGCTGTTCATTCTCAGTCTCCTTTGTGGTCTCTTCCTCCCCTTCCCATCCCCTTACTGTAGGGGTTCCTCAAGGGTCAGTTCTTGGTCCCCTTCTGTTCTCTATCTACACTCACTCCCTTGGTGAACTAATTCGCTCCCACAGCTTCAACTAGCATCTCTGCGCTGATGACACCCAAATCTACATCTCTGCCCCTGCTCTCTCTCCCTCCCTTCAGGCTCGGGTCTCCTCCTGCCTTCAGGACATCTCCATCTGGATGTCTGCCCGCCATCTAAAACTCAATATGTCCAAACTGAACTCATTATCTTCCCTCCCAAACCCTGCCCTCTCCCTTACTTTCCCATCACTGTAGATGGCACTACCATCCTTCCCATCTCACAAGCCCGCAACCTTGGTGTCATCCTCGACTCTGCTCTCTCGTTTACCCCTTACATACAATCCATCACCAAAACCTGCCAGTCTCACCTTCACAACATTGCCACGATCCGCCCTTTCCTCTCCATCCAAACTGCTACCTTGCTGGTTTAATCTCTCATCCCATCCCGACTGGATTACTGCATCAGCCTCCTCTCTGATCTCCCATCCTCCTGTCTCTCCCCACTTCAGTCTACACTTCACGCTGCTGCCCGGATCATCTTTGTGCAGAAATGCTCTGGGCATGTTACTCCACTCCTCAAAAGTCTCCAGTGGCTACCAGTCAACCTACACATCAGGCAAAAACTCCTCACTCTCAGCTTCAAGGCTCTCCATCACCTCACCCCCTCCTACCTCACCTCCCTTCTCTCCTTCTACAGCCCAGCCTGCACCCTCCACTCCTCTGCCACTAACCTCCTCACTGTACCTTGTTCTCGCCTGTCCGGCCATCGACCCCGGGCCCACGTCCTCCCCCTGACCTGGAATGCCCTCGCTCTGCACATCTGCCAAGCTAGCTCTCTTCCTCCCTTCAAAGCCCTACTGAGAGCTCACCTCCTCCAGGAGGCCTTCCCAGACTAAGCCTCCAATTTCCTCTCCTCCTCCCCATCCCCCCCGCCCTACCTCCTTCCCCTCCCCACAGCACCTGTATATATGTTTGTACAGATTTATTACTCTATTTATTTTACTTGCACATATTTACTATTCTATTTATTTTGTTAATGATGTGCATCTAGCTTTACTTCTATTTATTCTGATGACTTCACACCTGTCCACATGTTTTGTTTTTTTGTCTGTCTCCCCCTTTTAGACTGTGAGCCCACT
Source organism: Tachyglossus aculeatus (assembly GCF_015852505.1). Lineage (NCBI taxonomy): Eukaryota > Metazoa > Chordata > Mammalia > Monotremata > Tachyglossidae > Tachyglossus > Tachyglossus aculeatus. The sequence continues at coordinate 76,336,999 of NC_052068.1, forward strand.
GTTGGGTAGGGACTGTCTCTATATGTTGCCACCTTGTATTTCCCAAGCGCTTAGTACAGTGCTCTGCACACAGTAAGCGCTCAATAAATACGATTGATGATGATGATGATGATGACCGTCTCTATATGTTGCCAACTTGTACTTCCCAATTGCTTAGTACAGTACTCTGCACACAGTAGGCTCTCAATAAATACAATTGAATGAATGAATGAACAAGTGTCACAGCTATTATTAATATTATTATTAAAGGGCTCCCAGTCCCATCCTCTAAATTTCCAGATAGTTGTGGGTCAGCAGAAGGCATCAAGTTGGCATATATTCCCAGACTAAACTTTGGTAGTGGCATCTTGGAACTGAACAGTAGGGTGCTAACCAGTGCCAAACTAGCTGACCAAGTAGCCCAGGAAATTTGGGACTGGGCATCTACTCACACAACTGATGTGTCTACTTTTGCTTCAATTATTGCTTCAATTCCCTCTCAGGGTCACACCTGGATAGTTCCCAGTACTCTATCAGTCTTGACTACAAGAGGAAAGAGCCAGGCAGACACATGTCCATTCCATTCCTGGTTTAGGCTGTGGCTAGAGAGTGGAAGGCAATCTGCTACAAGTCAAAACTCACCAGTGTTGGACAGCAGTGGCATAGGAGAGTCAAGGGTGGAGATTGAAGACTCTGCACAGAAGTAGGCAATGGTAAACCACTTCTGCATTTTTACCAAGAAAACTCTATGGATATACTACCAAAATGATTGCAGATGGAGGTGGAGCATTCTGGGAGAGACTCATTCATTCAATCGTATTAGTGAGCGCTTACTGTGTGCACAGCACTGTACTAAGCACTTGGGAAGTGCAAGTCGGCAACATATAGAGACGGTCCCTACTCAACAACGGGCTCACAGTCTAGAGATGTCTCCATGGCGTCGCTACGGGTCAAAGACGACTTGATGGCTTAAGACAAACTGCCTCAATTAGAAGCAACATGGCATAGTTGATAGAACACAGGCCCAGTAGTCATAAGGGCATAGGTTCTAATCCTGCTTCTGCCATTTGTCTGCCGTGTGATCTTGGACTAGTCACTTAATTTCTCAGTGCCTCAGTTAACCTCATCTGTAAAATGAGGCTCGAGGCTGTGAACCCTACATGGGACTGTGTCCCACTGGATTTGCTTGTATCCACCCCAAAGATTAGTACAGTACCTGGCACATAGTAGGTTTAGCAAACATTATTATTATTATTATTATTATTATTATTATTATTAATTAGTGATGAGGATAGCCCCACAATTTAAGATGTGACAGACAAGCCGAATTGTGTCCTTGAAGTAGAAATATTTATTGAGCATCCATGGGATACACTGCACTAAACTAAACCAGGTGTGTCATTAATAAGATTTTCTCACAATTTATACTCATGTAAGAGTTGGACAGGTCAAAAGGATTTTTTGGCCTCTCACCTGAGAGGAAGAGAGTCACATCAGAAGATAGAAGAAGAAGGGCCTGTATTTGTCTAGCACTTTTATCTCCCAAAGTGCTTTTGGATCAATAGCTGTTTTTAATGGTATCTGTTGAGCGAAGCACTGGAGTGAATACAAACTAATCAGGTTAAACAACATCTCTGTCCCACGGGGACTAACGGTCTTAACCCCCGTTTTAGAGATGAGGTAATGAGGCTCAGAGAAAGGAAGTGACTTTCCCAAGGTCACACAACAAAACACAGGACCTTCTAACTCCCAGGCTGTGCACTATCCACTAGGCCATGCTGCTTCTCTATTTTACATTACAGAGGTCGAGGCAGGTGTTATTATTCCCATTTTACAGATGAGGAAATTGAGGCTCAGCAAGATTCAGTGACTTGTCAAAGGTTACATAGCAAGCAAGCAGCTGAACTCGAATTAGAGTCCAGGTCTCCTGATTTTCAGTCCCATGCTCTGTCCAGTAAACCAGGGTCATAATTACCACACCTGAAAGGATTCTGAGCAGAAGCTGGCAGAGCCTATGTAGTTTCTGAGTGTGTCCCACTCTATTCCTCCAGCGGATCTGCCTCTTCCACCCTACTCACACAACAGTTCTTCTGGTTCAAGAGCTCATCATATCACAATTGGACTACTGTATAACAATTACGGTACTTGTTAAGCACTTACCATGCACCAAGCACAAGCAGCTGAACTCGAATTAGAGTCCAGGTCTCCTGATTTTCAGTCCCATGCTCTGTCCAGTAGACCAGTGTCATAATTACCACACCTGAAAAGGTTCTGAGCAGAAGCTGGCAGAGCCTATGTAGTTTCTGAGTGTGTCCCACTCTATTCCTCCAGCGGATCTGCCTCTTCCACCCTACTCACACAACAGTTCTTCTGGTTCAAGAGCTCATCATATCACAATTGGACTACTGTATAACAATTACGGTACTTGTTAAGCACTTACTATGCACCAAGCACTGTTCTAAGCACTGAGGTAAATACAAGTTAATCAAGTTGGACACAGTCTCTGTCCCATGTTGGGCTCACACTCTTAATCCCCATTTTACAGAAGAGATAATTGAGGTCCAGAGAAGATACGTGATTTGCCCAAGGTCACACAGAAGACATGCGACAGAGCTGGGACTGGAACCCAGGTCCTTCTGACTTCTAGGACTGTACTCTAACCACTAAGCCATGCTGCTTCTGTATCGCTTCATTGATGGTCTCCCCCGCCACCCTCCAGACCCTCCCTGATTCAATCCATAACCAAAAAATTGCTCAGATCATCTTCCTGAAATGTTGTTCAGAACATATCTCTTCTCCCCTCAAGACCCTCCAGTGGTTGCCAATTTCCTTCCACATTAAACTGAGATTCCTGATAGTTTCAAGGCTCTCCCTTCAGATCTCCCCAGCTGAGTTGGAAGAGTAGATTTTCTATCACTCAAAATCCAAGCTGCCCTCCACCATGACATCACAACATAATAATAATAACAACTGCCAGGTACTGTACTAAGCGCTGGGATGGATACAAGCAAATCAGGTTGGACACAGTCTCTGTCCCACATGGGGCTCACAGTCTCAATCCCCATTTTACAGATCAGGGAACTGAGGCATAGAAAAGCGAAGTGACTGCCCAAGGTAACACACACCAGCACAGGGTCTCAGGCTAGGCAAAGGAATAGAGGGGCCTGGCAGAAGTCTGCTCTTTTATTATTTAGCAGACAGATAGTGAGGAGGGACTTCACACAGCAACCTTGGGGGTGGAGGCCATGGGATGTGAACGCAAAGGATCTGAATGTTTAGATGGGAGAGGAGCACACAAATGAGTTGCTTTGGCTAAAAATCTTCAGGTGTTTTAAGTTGATTTAACTCTAGTTATGATCAAGTATGGACAAGGGAAAGAATACATGTCTGGATTTTATTTTGATGCTCTTTTGTTCTTGTATTTTGCTGCTATAATGAGTGAGAGGAGAAGCAACCAAGAGTTCCCAGCTGCCAGCCCCATCCACCTGACTGCAGTAAGACTTCACTCACCCATCTGGAGCCCAACTGATTGAACCCTTTCCCCTGCTAAGCAAGTGGAAGAAATGGCCATGAGTGGCTTACACACCATATCCCAAGATAAAATTCTGTAACTGGCCCGCCACCGTGGCCTATTCCTCCCTCTCATCTTTTCACCACCTCCCAGTTCTGTTCGCCACACAATCTTCCATCTCCTAAAGTAGAATCTGACACCTTACCCCTATACCAGGCACCCCCATCTGTAGCCCCTCTCCATCTCTCCCCTTCTCCATTTCTTTCTCCATCTTTCCCTCTTTCTCTCACCATCTTTCCTTCTCTCTTTCTCTCTTTATCCCTCCCTCTCTCTCTCTACCCTCCATCTTTCTCTCTTTCTTTCTCTCTCCATCTCTCCCTTTCTCTTTCTCTCTCCCTCTTTCTCTCCATCTCTCCCTTTCTCTTTCTCTCTCTCTCCATCTCTCCTTTTGTTTCTCCATCACTCCCTTTCTTTATCTCTCCATCTCTACCTCTTTCTCTTTCCATCTTTCCCTCTCCCTCTCTTTCTCTCCCCATCTCTTCCTCTCTTTCTCCATCTCTCCCTCTCTATATCCATCTCTCCTTTTATCTCACTCTCCCCCACTTTCTCCCTTTTTCTCTCTCCCTCAGTTCCCTCAACTATGAACACAACAGTCTTTCCAGGGGTTGTTTCTGTGAAGCTAATTTATAAAGAAATTTATACTTGAATATTTTTGCATCATCTTACTGATGATCTTACTTTTCTAGACTGTGAGCCCCCTGTTGGGTAGGGACCATCTCTATATGTTGCCAACTTGTACTTCCCAAGCGCTTAGTACAGTGCTCTGCACACAGTAAGTGCTCAATAAATACGATTGAATGAATGAATGAATGAATGAATGAATGAATGAATGTTGATAATCTCTACCTGTTGCCTTATAAACTAATAGGCTGTGCAAGAAGGACACCAAAAAACTGGTTGAGACCTGAGCCACTTTTTCCAATTTTGCAGTGCTTCAGTGATTACGAGGAGATGAAAGTTTTCTGGGGAACTAGAGGAGTTTCAGAAGGCTCCAAGACAAGTCAGCTGTTCAGGACTGAGGACCCCTAAGGCATCAATCCCGGGAATCCAAGCTTCTGGTGTTTACCTGAGTGAGGGAGAGGGTTAGGGCAACTTGGGTGAAGCCGTGGATGGGAAGGGGGAAGAGATATGGGGGGGAGCACTGGTTTGATGCCCTCCTGACTCTTACAAACACCAGAGACCCTGGACCTCCAGAGACAGTGCCCACCTCTGGGTGGATTGCTGGTCACTACTCATTTGGTCAGTCCATCTACAATATGGTTTTGAGAGCCAATAATAATGATAATAATAACAGTGATGGTATTTGTTAAGTGCTTACTATGTGCCAGGCACTGTTCTAAGCGCTGGGGTAGATACAAGATAATCAGGTTGTCCCACGTGGGGCTCACAGTCTTAATCCCTATTTTACAGATGAGGTAACTGAGGCAAGAGAAGTTAAGTGACTTGCCAAAAGTCACACAGCTGATAGAGCAGTGAGTACCACTCTCAACGTATGCCTGTCCACATTCTCCAGGTATAGGCAGGATTGTTTCAGGGAGACTTTTGTTCCATTATAAAAAGACAGATGTGCTAGACCTTAGGAACAGCTGAAAGAAACAAAGAATCTGAATTCTTCTCTTCCAGAAACCATTCATGCAAAGAGAATGGACTTAGGTCTGGGTAACTCCCTAGAAAAAAAATCAAACGCCACGCATTCAGGAAACTTCTACATACCTCCATGGAGTGTAACAACTACTTACTATTAAAATGACTCATTTGACAAGTCAGACGCTGCTGGGAATTAAGAGATGGAAAGTTGTGTGGATCGAGGCAGTATAAGATGAGCGATGAAACTGAAAGAGGTTGAGACATGATGATGGAAAAATGAATGCTTTTACACAGATGTTTTCAATATCAAGGGTGAAATTCCCTCTTTGGAGTGGCCGATGGATCCCTTATCCACAAAACAGACCCGTCTGTAATATAACCTGCCAGATCCCTTTCTTTCAGTAAGTGACTCCTGAGAATTGGATTGGCCACTGAGAAGTCTATTAACTCTTGAAATCCAATAAGCTGTCTGATGGCTCCATTTGCACTATGCAAATCTGGCTAATTGCACAGGATGAGATGGATTTTCTCTTGACATTAAAGCCAGTCTCACTCAATAATAATCATAATAATTATGGTATTTGTTAAGCTCTTACTATGTACCAGGCACTGTACTAAGCACTGGGGTAGATACAGGCAAATTGGATTGGACACAGTCCCTGTCCCACGTGGGGCTCACAGTCTCAATCCCCACTTTACAGATGAGGTAACTGAGGTACAGAGAGTTAAGTGGCTTGCCCAAGGTCACACAGTAGACAAGTGACGGAGCCGGCATTAGAACCCATGACCTTCTGACTCTCGGGCCCGTGCTCTATTCATGCCATGTTGCTTACTCAAACCCAGCACACTCGCATAAGATGCAAGATCTCCAGGGAAGATTCTGGTGCAATGAATAAGGGCAGGAAAGGTAAAACAGTGAAATAACCCTGTCCCGCCAATCCTGTTTTGATCCCAGAACAGGTTTCTTGGTTCAGATACCTGACTCAAAGATTGTTTTTTGCCCACAAAATTAGAGTCCAGCTGATAAGCATGTGACGGCTTTTAGAGGATAAAGTGCTGGTGTCTACATCCAATAAAAAATGCCACATGAAAGATGCCACATGAAAGGAGCATTGCTATTAATAATAATTGTGGTATTTAAGTGCTTACTGTCTGCCAGGGACTGTCTCTATATGTTGCCAACTTGTACTTTCCAAGCACTTAGTACAGTGCTCTGCACACAGTAAGCGCTCAATAAATACGATTGATGATGATGATGCCAAGCACTGTGCTAATCATCATCATCATCAATGGAATTTATTGAGTGCTGACACTGTGTAGAGCACAGTACAGTTCGGGAGCAACTGGTAGACATGTTCCCTGCCCACAACATGCTTCAGTCAAGAGAGGGAGACAGGTATTAATATAAATAATCAATAATCTGTAATGTATAGGTATTTACATAAGTGCTCTGGGGTAGACAGAAGCAGATCAGACACAGTCCCTGCCCCACATGGGGCTCACAATCTAAGGAGGAGGGAGAAGAGGCATCCCATCCCCACTTCATAGCTGAAATAACTGAGGCAAGGAGAAATTTAAGTGGCTTTTCATAGGACAGAGTGGTGCTGGGGGGAGGGAGGGGGTGAAGAGCCAGGATTAGAACCCAGGTGTCCTGACTCACAGCACTGTTCTCTTTCCATTATTAGCCAACTCTCCTTTTTTAAGGGCTAAGGGAAAACATTTTTTACTCAAATCATAAGTAAAGCAGAAGCAGGCTGACTTTGGTTAAAGGAGAGGTCCCTTTGATGTGAAAGTTAAGGAAAATTCTCACAGCCAATTCTGGCACTGTTTTCCCCACTGATAAACTGAGGCTCCAAAAGTTTAGGTTGTTCTACTGGGAGGTGCTGGCTTCAGTGATCTCAAACTCCCAACTCTGAGCTGCTTCCATCCACCCTCCAAATATCTCCTTTAGAGTTTGGCCTTGTTTGAGGCTAACCTGACTTTGTTCTTGTGGGAATTCCAGGCAGAATTTCCACCAGCCTTCCTCTGTTTCTGAGGGAGTCCTTTCAAGATAAGGTTAAAATTCTTCAGGCTGCTGGGGAACCATAATAGCAGGCAGACAAATTCAGACTGCAGGAGTCAGCAATGGGAGACAGGGGTGGTTGACTATTTGATAAAAATCCTTGCCTGAGTTGTGAAACAGAGCTGTCCCAAAAATTGATGGCCCAATCCCAAAAAGCTTGCCACCGCTTTTCCTGCCTTATATCAACTCCTAACATATAGCATTACACCTTCCCACACTTTATTAATATTGCCAATTGCCCTCCATTGTCCTATTCTAAGTTAAATGTTATTTGTGTCTGCTGGTCTGCTCCAGTGCCAACAGCATGTCCAAGAGAACAAAGGGAAAAGGAATCATTTCATTCTGAGTAGATAATCACCTTGGAGACAAAGGACAATAAATGATCAAACCTTCAAAAGCACTGAAAGGGTTTGCTCTTGGAGTGAATCCCCACCACACAGGCCTGGGAGTCGGAAGACCTGGGTTCCAATACTGGTTCTGCCACTTGCCTGCTGTGTGACCTCAGGCAAGCCATTTAATTTTTCCCTGTCTCAGTTTCCTCATTTATAAAATGGGGATTCAAGACCTCTTCTCCCACCCTCAGACTGTGAGAGCTATATGGGACAAGTACCGTGTCCAACCTGATTATCTTGTATCTACTCCAGCTCTTAGTACATGCTTGGCACAGAGTAAGAGCTCAACAAATACCACTTTTTTATTACAAATAATAATTGTGGGGGTTTAAGCCTGGGGACATTAAAAGTGTCACTTCAGTCAATCACTTGTATTTATTGGTCACTTATGTGTGCAGAGCATTGTACTAAGCATTTGGGAGAGTACAGTATAACAATATAACAGACAGTGCTCTGCACACAGTAAGCACTCAATAAATATGATTGAATGAATAAATGACACGGTCCCTGCCCACAAATAGATTACAGCCTAGAGGGGAAGACAGAGATGAGCGCTCATGCTTCTGCTGTGCTTTCCTAAGTGTTTCATAGAGTGTGTTGCACTCAAGCCCACAATAAATAGTTCAGCTACTATTCTGACTCCCCTGAATGTCCATTGTACCAGATTTCTCCCTGAATGGAGAAGACATTTTATCGCCATTTCCAGTAAAACACTCAACCAGGCAGTGGTGACACAAGGCACAGTTTGAGCTCCAAGATAACTAATTTGAAGAATTAGTTTAAAAATGTTTTGCCTTGTTCCAGATTTCATTTACTTCCCATTAAAATTCCTCTACAAAACAAACATATCATCTCATAGGGTAAAATAAATACACAGAATCAACAGACTTTTTCCAAGGTTGACATACTTGAAAAACATACATCATTAAATGAGATGGAAAAAAGTTATGACAAATGGATGCCCCCCGGAGATTAAACCTCAAAATATGATTTAATATTGAAATAAAGATGCCTTTTGCCCTCACTCATAACTAGCTGTTGTATTTAGAAATATCATTCTTTTGTTTATTTGTACTGATAAAGTTTAATAATGCATCCAGCCAGGAAATCTCAAATGTTTCCATTTGGCTGTTCAAAGAATCTGACAATCAGAGGTTCACTGATTCTATTTTGAAGGCTACAAAGGTAAGCCAAGACAAATCGCTTTTCACACGAGGCTCTCAGTACAGCACTCTGCATACAGAAGGTACCCAGTACAGGGCTCTACACATAGTAGACACCCAACACAGTACTGCAAAGCATATTTGTACAGATTTATTACTCTATTTTACTTGTACAAATTTACTGTTCTATTTATTTTGTTAATGATGTGCATGCAGCTTTAATTCTATTTGTTCTGATGATTTTTGACACCTGTCTACTTGTTTTGTTGTCTGTCTCCCCATTCTAGACTGTGAGCCCGTTGTTGGGCAGGGACCATCTCTATATGCTGCCGACTTGTACTTCCCAAGCACTTAGTACAGTGCTCTGCACACAGTAAGCGCTCAATAAATATGATTGAATGAATGAATGTCAGCTCACGGTACAGTGCTCTACACACAATTAAGTATCTAGTGCAGCATTTTGCAAAAAGAGTCTAAGAGATATCATTGGATGGACTGAATGAAAATAATTATCTGTTGAGAGCCCACCAGTGCATCTGTGCTGGTGTAAATGAAAGGACCTGAGTTCTAATCCCAGCTCCACCACTTGTCTGTTAGGTGACCTTGGGCAAGTCACTTAACTCTGTGTCTCAGTTACCTGATCTATAAAGTGGGGATTAAGACTGTGAGCCCTACATGGGACATGGACTGTGTCCAACCTGATTAGCGTGTATCTGCCCCAGGGCCAGGCACATAGTAAACGCTTAACAAATACCATTAAAAAAGTCACTGGAAGCCCTTATTCCTGCAGAACAAACATCAACTGACATGTAACAAGGCTATGTTAAATACATGTATAATAATAATAAATAGTGTATTAGTAATATTCATTAGGTTCAGTAACAAATAAATGAATTTTTTGTGTGCCAGCACAAAGTGCTGAATTTCTCTGAATATCTTATATAAACGCACTATCTTTCTAAAAAAATATCTTTAATGGAATTCTGTTAGGACATCCCCTTCTAAAGTTAAGAAAATTCAGGAAGCAAAAGCAGGAAATATTGACCCAGAGGCAGAGCATAGAGATTAGCAGCATGCATTGTACAAAGAGTATGAGGGACGTTAATTTCTTGATACTGAAATCCCGTAAGCAAGCTATCAAGTAATTTGTTGTTTAATCAAACATGCAAGGGCTGGTTTATTTCCAGGTGATGGACTACACCGGGAATATAGACTGAATTAGTATGTGAAGAAATGGACCTCTTTAGACACGAAAAAGATAAAGTCAGTCAATTGTATTTATTGAGCGCTTACTGTGTATACAGCACTCAAGCTCTTGGGAGGGTACAATACAACAATAAACAGACACATTCCATACCCATAATGAGTTTACTATCTGGAGGGGATGAGTTTAGTTTAGTCTAGTCTAGTCATGTCCAAACATAAGGACACAACAGCAGGATTATTAGATAATCAATCAATCAATTGTATTCAATGAGCACTTACCATGTGCAGAGCACTGTACTAACCACTTGGAAGAGTATAGTACAACAATTTAATAGAGTTGGTAGACACATTCCTTGCCCACAATGAGCTTACAGTCTAGAGGGGGAGACTGATATTTGATATGAATAAATGAATTACAGATATGTACGTAAGTGCCGTGGGGCTGAGAGAGGGATGAATAAAGGGAGCAAATCAGGGTAACACAGAAGGGAGTGGGAGAAAGGCCTCTTGGAGTAGGCTTTGAAGGTGGGGAAAGTAATTGTCTGTCGATTATGAAGAGGGAGGGTAATCCAGGTCAGTAGCAACACATGGTTGCCAAGTGGACAGAGAGCTAGATGAGATCACGTTACAGTGAGTAGGTTGGCATTAGAGGGAGAAGTGTGAAGGCTGGGGGGTAATAGGAAAGCAGCGAGGTGAGGTAGGAGGGGCCAAGATGATTGAGTGCTTGAAAGCCAGGGGTGAGGCATTTCTATCGGATGTGAAGGTGGATGGGCAACCAATGGGGGTTCTTAAAGAGTGGGGAAACATGGACTGAATGTTTTTATAGAAAAATGATGAGGGCAGCAGGGTGAAGTATGGACTGGACTGGGGAGAGACAGGAGGCAGGGAGATAAGCAAGGAGGCTGATACAGTAATCAAGGAGGGACAGGATAAGTGCTTTGGATTAATTGGTAGCAGTTTAGATGGAGAGAAAAGGACATATTTTATCAATGTTGGGAAGGCTGAACTGACAGGAGTTAGTATGTGGTTGAATTTTTTTCTTTTATGGCATTTGTTAAGCGCTTACTATATTCATTCATTCAATCATATTTATTGAGCACTTACTGTGTGCAGAGCACTGTACTAAGCGCTTGGGAACTGCAAGTCGGCAACAAATAGAGATGGTCCCTACCCAACAACAGGTATATGCCAAGCCCTGTACTAAACACTGGGGTAGACACAGGCTAGTCAGGCTGGATACAGTCCAGAGACGTTAAATGACTTCCCTAAGGTCACACAGCAGATATGTGGCAGGCCTGGATTAGAACACAGATCCTTCTCTGCACCTCAGTTACCTTATCAATGAAAAGGGGATCAAGTCTGTGAGCCCCATGTGGAACAGGGATTGTGTCTGACCTGATTAACTTGTATCTACTCCAGGGTTTGGAACAGTCCTTGGCACAGAGAAAGCGCTTAACAAGTCCCATAATTATTATCATTATTATTCTGCCTCCCAGGCTAAGGTAATGTCTCCTTTATCCTAAGAAAACCCTCCCTTGACCCTGATTAGTGAAGTTAGGTAGGAGGGAAGAGTTGATTGAATTTCGATGGTAAGGAGGTTCTATTTGAAGCAAAGGTGGATAGGCAACCACTGGAGGTTCTTGGCCCTGCTCTCCCCAAAATAAACACTCAAAAATATGATGGATTGATGGACTGATTAATTTTGGAGGAACAGTGCAGTGGTACCCTATCTGCTACTCATGACTAGGGATATGCTTCTAACTTTCCCCACTAGTAAATCTGTAGGCAATTCATTCATTCATTCATTCAACTGTATTTACTGAGCGCTTACTTTGTGCAGAGCACTGTACGAAGAGCTTGGGAAGTACAAATCGGCAACATATAGAGGCAGTCCCTACCCAACAATGGGCTCACAGTCTAGAAGGGGGGAGACAGACAAAAAAACCCAAAACAAGTAGGTAGGTGTCAATACCATCAGAATAAATTGAATTATTCATTCGATCATATTTATTGAGCACTTACTGTGTGCAGAGCACTGTACTAAGTGCTTACAATAAATATAGTAAATATGTACAAATAGAGTAATAAGTATGTACAAATATGTACAAGTGATGTGAAGAGGGGAAGGGAATAGGGCAGAGGGAGGGAGGGGGGCAATGGGGAGGGGAGGAGGAGAGGAAAAAAGGGGGGGCTCAGTCAGGGAAGGCCTCCTGGAGGAGGTGAGCTCTCAGTAGGGCTTTGAAGGGAGGAAGAGAGCTAGTTTGCTCATGATAAATTATATGAACCTTTCCTGAGTCTTCTAATGTTGATATCATTTCCCTCTAAAAAACCTCCAATCACTGAATTTATCCAAGGCTTTCTTGAACCTATTGATATTTTCTGTCTGTATAACATCCTGGGGTAACACGTTCCATAGTCAAACCGCCTACAGTGTAAAGAGGCATTTCCTTTTGGCTGGCTGAGACCTGGGATTTAGTGAACAATAATTCCCAGTTCCCCCTTTCCACACACTGCATCATTTTATAAACTTCAATCATAGCTCTTCCCTCAGCCTTTATCTTTCCAGTCTGAAGGATCTTAATCACTTTCAATGTGTCTTCAAACAGAAGCTGCTCTATCCCCCTGATCATTTTAACTGTCCTTTCTTTTCTAGATAGGTTCTAACCTATATATGAGTTACTTCTCCTGACAAACCTACAAGGATATATTGATAATTGTTTTTTATTATCATATCCACAGAGAGACCATGTATCTACAACACAATTGGTTCCTAAACATTCCATCTTACACTAAAATGTAAGCAGAAGCCAATTTTCTTATGTAAATAATGTATTAAATGGGGAGCTGGTTCCTGAACAAAGATTGAATTTACCAAAATTACCCAGAATTGTGCACTGAATTATAGATGGGTAATATAGTTATATTATAGTTACATTGAAAAACAGTGTTGCCTAATGGATAGAGCACAGGCCTGGGAGTGAGAAGGACCTGAGTTCTAATCCCGGCTCTGCCACTTGTCTGCCATATGATCTTGGGCAAGTCAGTTAACTTTTCTGTGCCTTAATTGCATCCCCTGTAAGATAGGGATTAAGATTGTGAGCCCTGTGTGGGACACGGACTGTGACCAACCTGATTATCTTGTATCTACTTCAGTGCTTAGTGCAGTGTCTGGCACATAGTAAGCTCTTAACAAATATCATTAAAAATTGATTTATACTGCATTAGAGAAGTTTCACGATGAGTTTAGATGACTTTTACTTCACCAGAAGTGAAATAGATATATCATTCCTCCCTGGTAATTCCTCCCAGGTGATCAGATTAAACCCTCTTCAAACCGATCCCCTTCCTGGTCACTCTTGTTTAGCCCTAACCGGATTTCCATGCCCATATCTGCCCCCACTCTCATCTAGGCTTATAAAAGTTTTCCTATTTCCCCAAGACTCTGACATACCCCACAACCATCGCCTTCACCTCCAGAGCAAGTGCCATAAAGAAGGTTAGTGTAAAATCAGAATGGATGTGCTGTAAAACTAAAGCAAGCTGTAAATTTAGAAACATTAGAAATGTTGTTTGATGTACCTCAAAGTACCTTAAGGGGAAAATTTTGTTATAGATCAATCAATCGACTTCATTGAGCACTTACTGTGTGCAGAGCACTTTACTAGGCACTTGGGGGAGTACAATATAACAGTTGGTAAACACGTTCCCTGCTCACAGTGAGTTTACAGTCTAAAGGGGTAGATGAAGAAATACAAGTACTATTCAAATGTGCATTCACAATGAGTGCACTCTCCCCTTCTCTTCCCGCCTCTCCCTCCCCGCACCAGTTGAAATACCAGTAAGAACGAGTATTTCAGGGATCCATATGTTGTAGAGCTGTACCTTGGGGTAGAAAATCATTTTCTATAATTCTATTTTTGCAGATCCAGGTCACAGGCCTGGGATGAGACCCTGGAGAAGTCAGACAGTGGATCATGGGGGACACTAGAATTTAAAGGGGTTCTTAAAGAAGAGTCAAAGGGGGATCTTCGCTAGTAGAAATGAAGGTTCTGATAAAGAAAATTGTCAAAAGAAGAAATTGGAAGCAAGATTTGACAAAAATGAAAAATGCACACTTTGGTTGAGGCCTGTCAGACTTTTCAGGGAGTCAGATTATTTTGCACTGCTTGTTTTCAAAATAAAGACAGATCAGGAATAAACATGTCCAAGAAAGAATCCCATATGGTAATTTTTAAAAATCCTGGAGAAACACAGGCCATCGACTGAAAAATGCTCCTTAAGGCAAAAGCCTCAACAGAGAAAAATGGTGACTTGACTCCAAAGTAGAATCAGAAATAAATACCAAAGCAAAGCTGTAAATCCAGAGCCGTTTCAACATCAATCCTACAGTGGATTCCTTCTCAGCTTCACCCAAGGATTGAGAAGGGATAATCAAAGGTTAAGACCATTGAATGACTGTTAACAGTCTTGGCTTGTTTGAACACATTTGGGTGAACCTCTGAGCATGAAGAGCTCAAAACTGGCTTAACCGAGTGATTTTTCTTGGTGAGCCATTCCTGGAAAGTTATTCCCTGCCTCCCTTGGAGAACCAAGACTCGAGTTCTTCTCTGTCTGAAAATAAATTACTTTTGAAAGTTCTAGTTTCTAAGCATTAATAATCACATTCTAGTAACTTAATAGGAACCAGGACTCAACTCCTCATTCACTGCTATTGCCATAGACAATCTGGGCTCCGGTTACAACACGCACTCATCAGATGCAATCAGAAAACTCCTTGTTAATTGCCTGCAGACGGCCACTGGAGAGATCTCTGTAATTTCAGCAAAAATAGCATGATGACTTTCTGCAGCATTTGAACATTTGAACCAAGGAGCCTATGCTAATCTGTTTTTTTGCAGGACGCTTTTGCCAAATGCAAAACACAACTGTGCATCTAAAATAAATCCACCTTGTGTTGCAGTCCAACTGAGGTTGAATATACAAAAATGAAGGGGGTAGGGTTGATGATGGGCAAGTCCTTCCTTTGGTAAAGGATGTGAAGAGACATGGTAGTTGTACAATAAGAATACCCCCTTCCCCTCCCCTTTCTCCAGCCCACACTCTGGCCTCTCTCATGCTTAAACAGCTGTTCTGAGACCCTAATTCCAGTCCCAAACCCAACCTTATTCCCAACTGTCTCTCAGTTAGGCTTGAGCCTAGAGGTTAATTGCTCTGGGCTCCAGTTTTGCAGAATAAGTCAATTAAGGTCCTCTGCCCAGGTTTCCTAATTAACCCATGCTGCGGATTAATGTTACCCAATTTTTTTTTTTTTTGTTTTCTGGATGGTTTGACTCTACCGTTTCTGTGTACCTGTGAATGAGGCTGGGTGGGCAGCAATGTCTACTTAGACTGTGAGCCTCCTGTGAGACAGAGACTGCATTCGGCCTGATTAACTTATATCTACCCCAGGGCTCAGAACAGTGCTTGGCACCTTGTAAGTGTTTAGCAAATACCATAATTATCTATTCATTATGTACATTATCAGGATGTGAAGGGGTCTGGTGTAGGAGTAGGCAAAAGTAATTTATGAAAAAGTAAATAATAATAACAATTATTATTATGGTACTTTTTAAGCACTATGTTTCAAGCAGTGGTCTAAGCCCTGGGGTAGATACAAGTCAAGCAGGTTGGACACAGTCCCTGTACCACATGGGGCTCACACTTAATCCCCATTTTACAGATGTGGTCATTGAGGCCCCGAGAAGTGAAGTGACTTGCCCAAGATCACTTAGCAGAGCCAATATTAGAACCCAGGCCCTTCCGACTTCCAAGCCCGTGCTCTAACCATAGACTAGGTGATACCTCCTCCTCCTTGTGGAGAGACAGTTTTGTGTTGCTGGGTCATTAGGGGAGGGGCCAAGGAGGAAGAGGATGAAATTTGGCAAATTCAGGAGAGACAGCATTTTACAGCTCATCTGAAACTGTCCCTCAGTCCACAGATGACAGGTTGGTAGTACTGTGGCTCCCAATCATTACCACCATGTCAAGCGTTTAGCTCAATGCTCTGCGTATGGTAAGCGTTCTAGAAATTTGACTGACTGACCACCCTTTCAACTCCAGATCTAGCTGTGATGGGTCCCTTGTCCCCACTGTTGCTTCTGCTGTGCAATTGGTGGCCGAAGGAGTCAGGGAGGGAGCTGTAGGAAACCCTCCCTGCCCCAAGTGGGGCTTGGAGAGCCCTGGAACTGTGAGAAAAGTAGAGGTGGGAACCCTCACCAGAAGCTGGCTGTTTTTATTAGTATTATAATCATTATTATTGCATTTGTTAAGCACTTACAATGTGCCAAGCACTGTACTACTCACTGGAGCAGATACAAGAAACAGTGGAAAATCACGGGCCAAGGAGCCAGAAAGACCTGAGGTTCTGGTACCAACTTTGCCACATGTCAGCTGTGTGACCTTGGGCAAGTTAGTTAACTTCTCCGGATTTAAGTTACCTCATCTGAAAAATGAAGATTAATACTGTGAGCCCCATGTGGGACATGGACTGTGTCCAACCTGATTAACTTATAGCTATCCTAGTGCTTAATACAGTAGCTGGCTTCTCCATTTGATGTTAGGCATGGCCAAAAGAGAAATTATTCTAGAAGTCAGGTGTGGCACCTGGAAGGTCTGTGAGAAGCTTCCTGAAGAAGGTGGACTTTTGGCTATAATTCAAAAATGGAGGAGGTAACTTGGCAGGAAGAAATAGGAAGTTCTAACCACAATGGTAGATGCTCTACAAATATGATTGACTGACTGACCACACTTTCAACTCCAGACCTAGCTGTGCTGGGTCCCTTCATCCCCACTGCTGCTTCTGCCAGGCAACTGGTGACCAAAGGAGTCAGGGAGGGAGCTGTAGGACATTAGACATTGGCTTAGAGGCAAGAGAAAGAGGATTGTGTGTGAGGATATAACTAGGAAAGCTTGACCTGAGTCGAGAGAGAGAAAAAGAGATCAGAACACAGTGGTAAAATGGAGAGCTATGAATGGCCTAGTCAGAAGCTGCCACTTATCAATAGACCTAGGAGCAAAATTAATTTTCTGTAAGGTTATTGCTACAGCCTCCCTCTCAGTGTTATCCTAAATACAGAAATAATCACATATAATCCTGATAGGTTTATGGTAAAGGGCATTTTACCTCAGTAGTAGGTAAAAATTTTAACATTGCCTTATAGAAGTCAGGATTAAACAATAATTTCAGGAATCCTGAAAAGAGTTAGTGGTGGGGTAGCCATTCGACTGTCTTTAAACTAGGAAATCTGATTTTCATCCTGTCTGTCCCCTGTCTGGTTTTGGTATGGGGAGAGGGCCAGCAAAGGAGCCCTTGGTATTATTGAGTGCTGTCCGTGGCCTCCCTCACTCCTGGCCAAATTCAGACCTAATCTGGCCCAGAGATCAGTCAATAGTATTCATTGTCAGTCAATCAAATTTATTGAGCACTTGCTATGTACAGTGCACTGTACTGAGAACAAGATAGCAATAACATTCCCTAGCCACAATGAGCTTATGGTCTAGAGTGGGAGACAGACATTAGTATAAACTACAGATATATTGGGTACTTACTCTGTGCACAACACTGTACTATCAATCAATCATATTTATTGAGTGCTTACTGTGTGCGGAGCACTGTACTAATGCTTGGGAAGTACAAGCTGGCAACATATAGAGACAGTCCCTACCCAGCAGTGGGCTCAGTACTTGGGAGAGTATGACAGATTTAAGAAACCTGACCCTCCCCACCAAGGAGTTTACAATCTAACAGGGAAGATGAACTCTAAAATAAATTTCAGATAGAAGTAACAGAATTTAAAGATATGTGCATAAGTGTTAAAGGGTTCAAGGTTTAAACACCCTCAAATTGCCTATTAAGCCAGTATTTTAAAAGCCAACAAAATTGGTCCGGCAAAGAGATGTTTCAGCACATTCTTATTAAAGGACATTTCTTATTTGTTTATTTATAATGTTCCTAGTTGGAAATGCAGTATAAGAAAAACCAACTCTTGCCCTTTGTTAGCAAATTCATTTCACATCTGTTATACTAAGAGTTTGTCTCCCTCCTACACAAAGCATAAACCAATTTAATACCGCTCAGGTTACCAAGCTCTGCCTTGAAGACTTAAAATATTTAACCTTCAGTTCAGTGAGCAATTAACTTTATTCCCAGAAAGAAATATTTTGCAAACAAGTAAATAAAACATTTAATTTAATTTAATTTAATTGAAATGACCTTAAATTAAAATGCAAATCCCTGAAGGGTTAAGAGGAAGTACTTTCTTTCTGCACTGAGGACTGTTGCACTAAACAGGAAAAGTAATCTTACACAGCATGATCATAATTCATTCATTCATTCATTCAATTGTATTTACTGAGCTCTTACTGTGTGTAAAGTACTGTACTAAGCACTTGGGAGAGTACACTGTAACAAACACTTTTCCTGCCCACAGTGAGCTCACAGTCTAGAGGGGGAGATTAATATACATAAATATTAATGGATATAATAATAGCATAATAATAAATATTAATACACATAAACATTAATATACATAAATAAATACTTATTGGGAATGGGAGGGAGGGGGAATGGAGAAAATCAGGGTGATGCAGAAAGGAGTGGGAAAAGAGGAGTGGAGGGCTTAGCCAGGGAAGGCTTCATGGAGGAGATGTATCTTCAATAAGGCTTTAAAGTGGGGGAGAGAAATTACCTGTCTGATATGAGTTGGGAGGGCATTCCAGGCCAGAGGTAGGATGCTGGCAAGAGGTTGGAGGTGAGATAGACAAGATTGAGGTAGAGGGAGAATAATAATAATGGCATTTTTTAAGTGCTCACCATGTGCTAAACTCTGTTCTAAGCGCTGGAGTAGATACAAGATAATCAGGTTGCCCCACATGGGGCACACAGTCTTAATCCCCATTTTACAGATGAGGGAACAGGCCCAAAAAAGTGAAGTGACCTGCCCATAGTCACATAGCTAATAAATGGCAGAGCTGAGATTAGAATCCAAGACCTCTGACTCCCAAGTCCGGGCTCTTGCCACTGAGCCACGCTGAGAAAATTAGTATTAGAGGATTGAAGTGTATGGGCTGGGTTGTAGAAGGAGAGTAGTGAGGTGAGGTAGGAGAGGGCAAGGCGATTAAGTGCTTTAAAGCCAATGGTGAGGACTTTATGTTTTTGAGACTCCTGCTTGCTATTTTACAAGCACACAAAGTGAAATAGACAGTTGATCTTGAATTGGCCTTCTTAACCTAGGATTTGCATTGGGATGTCTAGCCTAGAAATCCCATCAGTAAGGTCATCTAAAACAAAGATCACCTAGATTTTATTTCCCTGTACATTTCTATCCTGCCATCACAAGCCTGGAACTGTGCTCTTCACTCAAGTAAACATGTTGGTAGTAAAGAAGTGGCTTTTATTGAGTGATTACTTTTTGCAGAGTATTGTACTAATGGAGAAGCAGCGTGGCTAAGTGGAAAGAGCACTGGCTTTGGAGTCAGAGGTAATGGGTTCAAACCCTGGCTCTGCCAATTATCAGCTGTGTGACTTTGGGCAAGTCACTTAACTCTTCTGCGCCTCAGTTACCTCATCTGTAAAATGGGGATTAAGACTGTGAGCCCCCAGTGGGACAACCTGATCACCTTGTAACCTCCCCAGCACTTAGAACAGTGCTTTGCACATAGTAAGAGCTTAATAAGTGCCATCATTACTATTATTATTACCAAGTGCTTGGGAGAGTAAAATAGACCAGAGTTGGGAGACAAATTCCCTGCCCACAAGGAGCTCAGGGGTGAGACTTTTCTTGAAAGTTGAACCACCATGAAAAGGAGTTCCAGGAACATGGTTCAAGATGCTTCATAGGTTAACATGAAACCAAGTACCTTCCTTACCAAGCTGAGTATCTAGTTGCCAGAGAAGAGCTGCTTTTGCATATGCAATGCTGTCTTTATAAAGAGAAGGCTGGCTGTCTTACCCAGTGATGCCCGGGAAAACTCAGTGATCTACAGGGAGTATATGGAGCCTTTGCAAATACTAGAGATAAAATTAATAACAACAAACTTACTTCCTCTCTCTTTTTATTTTCATAGCAAGTGGATAAATGTAGTCTTTGGCTTTTCCACTGGGAGCGAAGACAGAAAGATCCTTCCCAGTCCCAAATTCTTGAATATGAGGCACAAAACTAACCGTGAAAGAAGCAAACAGCTTCCAATTGGAAGTCTGAAAGTAGTCTTAAAGGGGAGTTCTGTCAAAATGGGGTTTCAGTGGCTCCCATTGTGTCCTAATGCTTACAAAGCCAAACAAAAAGTCTTAACATATTTGGCTTTCGTGAACCACTGTGGGTGTTAGATGTTCCTACACCCAAACAGCCACCCACAGGGGCAGATATGAGGCCAGACTTAAGCTTCATCTCCTCCAAATAGACAATCCGAGGATGAAGGTTTTCTGTCTACTCACTTGACTTTGTTATTTGTAAATAGAACTCAGGCATCTTTTGGAGATGGAACTAAGGGACTTAGGGAAACTACAAAAAACAAGTCTCCCTAAGGAGTTTTTGTTTCTCAGAAGACAAAAGGCCTACATTTCCAGCCTGCCCAGGATGTCCTAGGGTGGACCTCTGCCCTCAAGGAGCTTACCATCCATCACCATGACTGGAGACCAAAAGCTCAGACTGCCTCCAGAGAACAGTTTTCTGGCCGCCATGCTGTCGATATTGTGAGGAAGAATCTTCTACCACCAGTCTTGAATTTTCCAGAGGGCTCAGAAGAGAGCTTGACTTTGCCAAGCCAGCAACCCAGAGCCTACACTAAAACTAGATTCCTGAGAAGGCAACTGGCTGCTTCAATAAGAGAAGCAATAAAATTTGAACCAACATTGCTTCTCCGTTTCATAGAGAAGGCAGCTTGAGGCAATGCATCTAGTTCAGAGGAAATTATGAGATAGAAGCAGGAAGGCAGCTTGGCCTGGTGAAATGAGCATGGGATTGGAAATCAAGTCCCAGTTTTTCATCTTGGCTCTGCCAGTGACTGTGTGATTTCTGTCAAATCAGTCAATCGATAGTATTTACTTAGCACCTTCTTAGTATTAACCACCAAACTGAGCATTTGGAACAGTTCAACAGAAGGCAAACATCCCCTGTCCTCACCCTCCCCACCTTCTTAAAATCACACTTTCTCCAACTAAGCCCTCATTTCCCCTACTCCCTTCTGCATCACCTCTGCAGTTGGATCTGTACCCTTTAAGCACTTGATACTCACTCCACCCTCAGTCCCATAGCACTGATTTTAATGTCTATTTCCCCCTCTAGACTGTAACCTCATTATGGGCAGGGAATGTGTCTCCCAACTCGGTTGTATTATACTCTCAGGCACTTAAGTACAGTGCTCTGCACACAGTAAACCCTTGTTTGATTGATTGATTGATCTTACAATCAAGTGGAGCAGACATCCAGAATTGATGGGATATAACAGAAGATAGCATAACTCCATCAGTATGAAATACCTAATTCAATAATTTAATAGAGTAGTGAAAATCAACATGTGTACATAAGTGTTAAGGCTGGCTGGTGGGTTGATAATAATAATAATAATAATGATGGCATTTGTTAAGCGCTTACTACGTGCAAAGCACTGTTCCAACCGCTGAGGATATAAAGTGATCAGGTTGTCCCATGTGGGGCTCACAATCTTAATCCCCATTTTACAGAT
Organism: Tachyglossus aculeatus; assembly: GCF_015852505.1. NCBI lineage: Eukaryota > Metazoa > Chordata > Mammalia > Monotremata > Tachyglossidae > Tachyglossus > Tachyglossus aculeatus. Next base: position 76,358,680 of record NC_052068.1, read on the forward strand.
GAGGGAACTGAGGCACAGAGAAGTTAAGTGACTTGCCCAAGGTCGCACAGCTGACAATTGGCAGAGACGGGGTTTGAACACATGACCTCTGACTCTCAAGCCTGTGCTCTTCCCATTGAGCCATGCTGCTTCTCAGCAGCATGCTGAGAAGCATGTTGATGCAACTAGGATGTTATAAAATAACTTTAGGAAGTCTTACCCAGTTACTTCATCTCTCTACATTCCTGCTTCTTTGTTTGGAAAATGAAGATAAAGTATTTGTTTTCCCTACCCTAAATGCTTAACATAGTGCTTGACATACAATAAGTACTTAATGTATGTAATAGCAATAGTGATAATAAGAAATATCTTTCCTTCATCTAAACCCAGACATAAGCACTTTAACAAGAAAACATCTCTGAAAACTAGTTAGGGGCTGGAGAAAAGTTGGTCGCAGTCTATCAAAAGAACTTTTTGAGCACTTGTGTGGATCGCACTATATGAAGTCCTTCAAACCCTCCCAAGCCCTCTAGCACTCATAAATTCATTTAGCCAGTTTCACCTGTTATGATATTTGGTGGCCCAGGCAACATTCACACTTCATAATGAAAAGAAAAGAGCAAAGCAGCCTAATGAATAGAGCACAGGCCTGCGAGTCAGAAGGATGTAGGTTCTAATCCTGGCTCCATCACTTGTCTCCGGTATGACCTGAGGCAAGTCACTTAACTTCTCTGTGCCTCAGTTACCTCATCTGTAAAATGAGGATTAAGACTGTGATCCCCATGTTGGTTAAGGACCTATGTCCAACCTGATTAAATTCTATCTACCCCAGTGCTTAGAACAGTGCCTGGCACATAGGAATCGCTTAACAAATACCATAAAAAAGAGCAAGGTCATTCTGCCAGACTCCAATCACAGCAGAGCAATTTCAATTTTCAGTCCCAAAACACATCATCTGTGATGTTTCCAAGGGCAGCAGTAACACCCATGCTGTGTGTCAAAGAGAGGATTGGTTTGGACAGGTAAATGCGTTCAGATTACTGCGGTTGGCTCTAACCCATGGCCCGTTCTCAGTAAATAGAAACCCTGCCCAACTCCGCCAGCACTGAACTACTGGGAGGGTGGTACTGACAGATAGAGTCATCAGGTAAGTTTGCATAACAATGCTCGGAGCCATAAGAGGGCACTTTCAGTGTTTACTCACCAAATTTAACTTGGCCTCCTCACGTTCTAGCCGTCACCCATTTCAATGCAGAATCCTTTCAGTTTTTCAAGTTGTCCTCCTGTCTGAACAGTGTCATCTACCAACACAGGGAAAAGTGAATTTTAAAAGCAATGTTTCCTTTCTCCATAGAAGTTTTCCTGTGCAATGCAAACCTCATATTACTATTCTTACTCTGCCTAGGTTCTTAATAGAATATTTTTATTGATGCAACATATCAGTGGTCTATTGGGAGTCAGACAGCTCAGCAGGCAACAATCAGGAGAAAGGCTGCTTTTCTCAAGCAAAGGATTCATGATAATTGGAACACAGAGGCGTGCTCAAAAACAGAGAGAGGGCCCTTAAGGACCCAATCCACTACAAGACTCTATCCTTACTTGTATACAATGTGGGAAGGGTGTAGGTGCTGTTGTAAGCTCCTTGAGGGCAGGGATCATGTCAGCCAACTCTATTGTACTCTCACAAGTACTTAATAATAATGATAATAATGTTGGTATTTGTTAAGTGCTTACTATGTGCCAAGCACTGTACTAAGCACTGGGGTAGATACATGGTAATCAGGTGGGGCTCACAGTCTTCATCCCCATTTTACAAATGAGGGAACTGAGGCCCAGAGAAGTTAAGTGACTTACCCAAGATCACACAGCTGACAAGTAGCAGAGCCAGAATTAGAAGCCATGACCCCTGGCTCCCCAGCCCGTGCTCTTTCCCTTGAGCCATGCTTCTTCTCTATACTTAATATATAGTGCTCCCCAAAGTAAACACTCAATACAATTGATGGATTAATGAATTATACTCTAATCAGTCTACTCTACCAAGTATTAAGTAGAGATGTACACAGCAGATGCTAAAAAAATCAGTTTGATAATAATCACAGATTTCAGTAGTATCAATCATCAATAATCAGAGTATGTATTGAGTGTTCACTCTAGGCAGGGCAATGTACATAGAACTTGGGAGAATATAATCAAGTTAATAGACAAAATCCCTGCCCTTGAGGAGTATATGTCTAGACAGAACAGACACAGAAATAAATTTCAGGTAAGGGGAAAAAATAGAGTATAAAACATATGTGCCTAAGTTCTGTGAAAGTGAGGGAAGGAGTGAATAACCAAGTGCTAAGGTGATGGGGGTAGTCCTGACTTGGCAGTACTGGGGAAGTAGTTTGGGAAGATGAGAAATTAACAGGGAAGACTTCTTGGAAGAGTTGTGATTTCAGAAGGCCTTTGAAGGTGAGGAAAACAGTGATCAGCTGGATAGAAAGAGGGAGAGAGTTCCAGACAGAAGGGAAGGTGAGAGAAAGAGGTTAATGGAAAGTAAGACAAAAACAACGCACATCAAGTAGGTTGGCTCGAGAGAAATGAACGGTGCAAACTAGGATGCAGTGGGAATGAAAGGAGGTAAAGTAAGGGGGAGAGTAGTGATTGAATACTTTCAAGATAATGGTCAGGAATTTCTGCTTAATAACCCACTATTTCACCTATCAGCTTATGATTATTTTCTCAAACACAGTTGATAGATGCAACGAGAAATGGGAAAACAGTAGTATCTTCAAAAAAAAGGCACCTACATAATGTACAATGCTAGTGCCGATAAAAACAAAAAACTTACAGAAAAAAAACCCTGATTGGAGAGACTTTTGTACGCCTGATTTGGTGAAGGATCATTATGATTACACTGCAGCTGGATAATCTATTTCCCAGAAAGGGTACATGGCCCATCCAAAGTTATTGACATAAAATAAATCTCAACTAGGAAGAGACACTTAGAGAGGCCTTAAGAACAATATAAAAACAGTATACTACTCAAACACGGGGTGAATAATTTGCAAATAAAATTTGCTACTGATTCAAGTTGGAAGAAACCGAAAGTTATTCAGTGCTCAATGGCTTATGAAAAGTTCTGGTTTACATTCTTATTTGGCAGATCAATCAATCAATCATAGTTATTGAGTGCTTACTATGTGCAGAGCACTGTACTAATCGTTTGGGAGAATACAACAGAATTAGCAGACATATTCCCTACCCATAATGAGCTTACAGTCCAGAGGGGGAGACAAACAGATAAACACTTAAAAAATACTGACAATCTTAAAAGCAGCCACAACCAGGAAAGCCAGTGATAGGAACCATGCCTAGCAACTCCATTATACTTTACTCTCCCAAGTGCTTAGTACAGTGCTCTGCACAGAGTAAGTGCTCAGTAAATATCATTAACTGATGGTCAACTGGGGTTAAAATGGGAGTAGATGCAGTGGTATCTACTGAAAGCTCTCTGGGTGAACATGGAGTACAAAGTACTTGGGAAACTAGAAAAGAAGCAGAACATGTTCTCTGCCTGCAGAAACCTTACCCTCTAACAGGGGAAACAGGCTTGAAAGTATTTAAAAGTACAGAAATCAGAGCAAATAATTGACTGTAAACTTCATTATTTAGACACAAGTGCCGAAGAAGAGTGGAAATAAATGCAAAAGTTCTAAAGTTGGTTGCTGGACTAATAGAAGCAGTGTGCCCTACTGGATGGAGCATGGGCCTCAGAGTCATAAGGACCTGGGTTCTAATCCAGGCTCTGCCACTTGTCTGCTGTGTGACCCTGGGCAAATCACTTCACTTTTCTGTGCCTCAGTTACCACATCTGTGAAATGGGCTTTAGGACTGTGAGCCCCATGTTGGACAAGGACTGTGCCTAATATGATTAGCTTGTATCTACCCCAGCACTTAGTACAGTGGCTGGCACACAGTAAGCATTTAAGACTACTGTTAAAAAAACAGCGTTGACAACTTGTTTAAAGAGTTTGGAGAGAAATGGTAGGAGGGAAATGGAGAGATAAGTGGAGGAGCCATGGAGTCAAGGGAGGATTTTTTTAGTTTAGGGGACAGGTTAGTATGTTTGAAAACAGAAGAGAAGAAGATAATGGAAAGTGAATGCTTGAAGATGGTAATCAGGGTGGGAAGAAAGAAGGGAGCAAGTATTTTGATAAAGTGTGAAAGCACTGATGGAGGGAGTAGATTTTGAGAGAAGTCAGCAGATTTCCTCTTTAGTTCCTGCTGGAAAAGATGGGAGAGTCAAACAACAGTCAGGATCTCCTCATCATCAATTGTATTTATTGAGCGCTTACTGTGGGCAGAGCACTGTACTAAGCGCTTGGGAAGTACAAGTTGGCAACATATAGAGACAGTCCCTACCCAACAGTGGGCTCACAGTCTAGAAGGGGGAGACAGAGAACAAAACCAAACATATTAACAAAATAAAATAAATAGAATAGACATGTACAGGTAAAATAAATAAATAAATAGAGTAATAAATATGTACAAGATATGTCCCTCCTGACAGGAGAGGAGCAGGGAAGATGTTAGAGAGATCATACCGCACTGTTTCCATTTTTCCGATAAAGTATGTGGTCAGATCATTAGGGAAATGTTCCAGGTTAGGAGAACAGAATGGGCGAGTGGACAGGGGCACAGCTGTTGAGAACAAGGCACAGTTGGCTGGTTAGTCTGAAAAGAACAAAGAGAACCAGCAGAAATGTTCTGATCAGGTCAGTGGTTAAATGTGTAGTTACACATTTAGTGGTATTTTTTTAATCAAAATCTACCATGGTAGTGATTTCCCTTGAGAAGCAGCGTGGCTCAGTGGAAACACGGGCTTGGGAGTCAGAGGTCATGGGTTTTAATCCCGACTCCGCCACTTGTGAGCTGTGTGACTTTGGGCAAGTCACTTCACTTCTCTGTACCTCAGTTATCTCATCTGTAAAATGGGAATTTAGACTGTGAGCCCCAAGTGGGACAACCTGATTACCTTGTTTCTACCCCAGCACTTAGAACAGTGCTTGGCACATAGTAATCGCTTAACAAATGCCAACATTATTACTATTATTGTCTTGATAAATCTTAAAATCTAGGCAACTCAAAAGGATTTTCCAGTTACCAAGTCTTACAACCAAAGTTCTGACCATATTTTATTATTAATAATAATAATAGTAATAATTCCTTATTATCATTCAGTATTTCCTTTATTAAATTCCCTAATATTCTCAATATATTCTGGTGATGCAGGGAGGATAAGTACTTATTTTAAGAAACATTTTCTGCTAAGGTAGAGAGAGATCACTGATGGTTATACTTCCCAAGCGCTTAGTACAGTGCTCTGCATACAGTAAGCACTCAATAAATACGATTGAATGAATGAATGAATGGAGCTGGGATCATAAACAACCACTTTCCCCATTCCACAGGTAGGGACAGTACAACTCAAACCAGGAAACTGCTCAAAATCACATTGGGAAAGCTGCTGTCTTAATTTCCTGCAGGCTGGAATTTTCCTGTACTTCATTCTTTCCTCTTGAGCACTAATCCCCATTTAGTAATGATCATCCATGCCTTTTTGTGGGATATTCTGGATTCACCAAGAAAAAAATCAAGGTTTCAAGCCATCAGGATCCAGATGGATAGGTCTCTACACACATGTAAAGCCCCTACCCAGATAGGTTCTCCTCTAACCATCCTTCCACCAAGGACATTAGCAAATCATCTCTCCATTATCTCTTGAATACCTCGATTCTTCCGATGTTTCCTCGAAATACATATTTTTCTACCCTTTAATAATCAGGGCTCTCTCTGAATCCCTCCTCATTCTTCATCAACCTGGAAACCAAACTCTGATTAATTAATCAATCATATTTATTGAGGGCTTACTGTGTGCAGACCACTGTACTAAGTGCTTGGGAGAGTATGGTATAACAGAGTTGGTTAAGAGGTTCCCTGCCCACGACTAGCCTGCAGACTAGAGGAGGATTAGTAGGAGGAAGCACTTGGGGCTTTCAAATTAATTCCCAAATGAATGCATTCCAGAAGTGTGCTTGCTTCTTAACTCTGGCACTTCATTACTGTCTTTTTATCAAGTTGTTGAGTTCCTCCCAAACCCTGTCCTCTCCCTGACTTTCCCGTCACTGTAGATGGCACTACCATCCTTCTTGTCTCACAAGCCTGCAACCTTGGTGTCCTCCTTGACTCCGATCTCTCATTCACCCCACACATTCAATCTGTCACCAAAACCTGCTGGTCTCACCTCCACAACATCGCCAAGATCTGCCCTTTCCTCTCCATCCAAACCGCTACCTTGCTGATTCAATCTCTCATCCTATCCCAACTGGATTACTGCATCAGCCTCTTCTCTGATCTCCCATCCTCCTGTCTCTCCCCGCTTCAGTCTATACTTCACTCTGCTGCCCAGATTATCTTTGTACAGAAACACTCTGGGCATGTCACTCCCCTCCTCAAAAATTTCCAGTGGCTGCCTGTAAACCTACGAATCAAGCAAAAACTCCTCTCAGCTTCAAGGCTCTCCATCACCCCGCCCCCTTCTACCTCACCTCCCTTCTCTCCTTCTCCAGCTCAGCCCTCACCCTCCGCTCCTCTGCCGCTAACCTCCTCACTGGGCCTTGTTCTCGTCTGTCCCGCCATCGACCTCCGGCCCACATCCTTCCCCTGGCCTGGAATGCCCTCCCTCCCCACATCCACCAAGCTAGCTCTCTTTGTCCCTTCAAAGCCCTACTGAGAGCTCACGTCCTCCAGGAGACCTTCCCAGACTGAGCCCCCTTTTTCCTCTCCTCCTCCCCATTCCCCCCACCCTACCTCCTTCCCCTCCCCACAGCACTTGTATGTATTTGTACAGATTCGTTACTCTATTTATTTTACATATTTACTATTCTATTTAGTTTGTTAATGATGTGCATATAGCTATAATTCTATTTGTTCTGATTATTTTGACACCTGTCTACATGTTTTGTTTTGTTGTCTGTCTCCCCCTTCTGACTGTGAGCCCATTGTTGTAGGAACCGTCTCCATATGTTGCTGACTTGTACTTCCCAAATGCTTAGTACAGTGCTCTGCACACAGTAAGCGCTCAATAAATATGATTGAATGAATGAATGAATGGTGACATCTCTCCTCCCACCTCCTTTCCTCAACTCCTTAAGGACACATTCTGCTTTTTTAAAAATCGTCTTTGTTAAGTGCTTACTATGTGCCAAGCACTGTACTAAGCGCTGGAGTAGATATAAGATATTAGGTCAGACAAAGTCCCTGTTCCACATGGGGCTCACAATCTAAGTAGGAGGGAGAACAAGAATTAAATCCCCATTTTACAGTTGAGGAAACTGAGGCAAAGAGAAGTTAAGTGACTTACCCAAGGTCATATAGCAGGCAAGTGGCAGAGCTAGGATTAGAATCAGGTCCTCAATATTTCAAATAGGTTACATTGTTTCTCTCCTGGAAATGGAGTCTTTTTAATGTCTAAGACCAACTGGGGAAGCGATTCGGATCTGTGACCAGGGAGATAACAAAGGGGAAAAAAAAATCAATAGAAAAGATTTTCCATCTCAAAATAGCCAACAACCACTCAGTAAAAGCTGAAAAGTTTGATTTTTAAGGCACTGCCAGAGCTGAACATGAATAATGTGTTAAATAACAAGGCAACTGTAGTTAGATAGCCCTTATCAATCAATCATTCATATTTATTGAGCACTTACTGTGTACAGACCATTGTACTAAGTGCTTGGTAGAGTACACTGTAATAGAGTTGGTAGAAATGTTCCCTGCCCACAAGAAGCTTACACTTTAGAGGGAGAGAGAGACATTAATACAAATAAATTAATGGATAAGTGCTTTGAGGCTGAGGATGGAATGAATAAAGGGTGGAAATCCAAGTGCAAGGGTGAAGCAGAAGGGTGGTGGTAGAAGAGAAAATGAGGGCTTAGTCAGGGCTTAGTGTAACCCATAGTTTACACTATGACCACTTTGAGGTTGGGGCAGCATTCTTATTGGGTTTGGCTCAAGGCATAAGTTGAGCACAAGTACTCTGTGTCCGATACATCTTTACCATGCATTGATCTCAGATCTGAATTAGTCCCGGGAGAGATGCCAGGGCTCATCACTCCCCTGGCAAGAGTTGAAGTTCTCTCAGCTGGGACATATAAGACTCAAAGTGTAGGGGAGAGGAGGAAATGTCCATCGTGGAGAACCTTCTCCCTAGAAGCAACAGAAGCCCAAACCAGATGTCTCAGCTTCCATTTTGGGTCCAGCCTGGTATCTGGGCCCAAGGGCCAAAGCTGCTTCTGTACCCAACGTCCTCTAGCTGCTTAGCCATGGGAACCTCCCTGAATTTGAAAGAAATAGGGATCAAGTCAAGGTTTGCCTCTAATTTGGCCTTCTCTTCTTCCTTTTTTTTTGAATTCAAATCTGAGGTCCAGGACAGCATCTGCCTCTTCTTACAGGTCCTGATGGCACCCCCCACCCCACTATTGTAGTTTTTGCTATGAAGGTTCTGAGACTCTCAGGCTGTCCCCCGAAAACCCAAGGCTGAACTCTGCAGAGCCATTTTTCCCTGGACAAATGTCCAATCGAGTAAGAGTCAGAATCAAGGGAACTAGACTGTGAGCCCGTTGTTGGGCAGGGACTGTCTCTATATGTTGCCAACTTGTAATAATAATAATAATAATAATAATAATGTTGGTATTTATTAAGTGCTTACTATGTGCAAAGCACTGTTCTAAGCTCTGGGGAGGATACAAGGTGATCAGGTTATCCCACATGGAACACAGTCTTAATCCCCATTTTACAAATGAGGTAACAGAGGCACAGAGAAGTTAAGTGGCTTGCCCAAGGTCACACAGCTGACAAGTGGCTGAGCAGGGATTCGAGCCCATGACCTCTGACTCCCAAGCCCACGCTCTTTACATTGAGCCACTCTGCTTACTTCCCAAGCGCTTAGTACAGTGCTCTGCACGCAGTAAGTGCTCAATAAATACGATTGAAAGAAAGATTGAACTACAACACTCCGGCTCAGAAAGATTACCAGCCCTGAATTGCCCAAAATTGACTCTATCCTAAGATTTCCACTGAATCTTCCATAAAATTAAATCTTAGAGTCCCAAATCAAGTCTAAGCTACTTTATTAGCCCATAGCAGAAGAGTTATAGACATAACAGAAGGCGTTTTGGAGAGGAAAGGCAGGGAGATATCCTTCTGTGAGAAGTCAATGCCTCTCTCTACTTTTGCTGCTGCCTCTGTCATTTTCAGGTCTCTTTAATGAAACTTTTTGAGGAACAAAATGGAAAAACTATTATGCCTGACAATCTCTATGTAGACTTGGTTGCAGTTGGGAATTCACTGGAGAAGGTCTCTTGGAGGAGGTAGATTTTAGGACGGCTTTGAAGCTGGGGAAAGCTGTAGCCTGGCAAATTTGAAGGGGGAATGACATGAGCAAGGGTTTGGAGATGAGAGAATTGGGAGTGCGGTTACAAATGAGAAAGGTGAGGCTTGGAAGGAATTGTATCACATCAAAGCTCTGACCCCACAGGGAGTTGCATTGCATACTTATGCTACCACTTGTCAAATGCTTTTTGTTTTTCGTATTTGTTAAGCGCTTACTATGTGCCAAGCACTGTTCTAAGCACTGGGGGAATACAAGGTGATCAGGTTGTCCCACGTGGGGCTCACTATCTTAATCTCCATTTTACAGATGAGGTAACTGAGGCACGGAGAAGTGAAGTGACTTGCTCAAAGTCACGCAACTGACAATTGGTGGAGCCAGGATTTGTACCATGACCTCTGACTCCAAAGCCCAGGCTCTTTCCACGGAGCCACACTTATTCTTCCTCCTGATCCACATATTTGTGAATAATGTATGTCCACCTGCCTCTCCCATTAGATTGGAAACTCCCTAAGGGGAGGGACTTTCGATACATCCTCCTAGGTGCGTAGTACTTAGTGCTTAGTGTGAGACCGACGTGGGACAACCTGATTACCTTGTATCTATCCCAGCACTTAGAATGGTGCTTGGCACATAGTAAGCGCTTAACAAATACTATGATTATTATTATTATAGTACGATGATCTTATCTACCTCTCCACCGACCTCTTTCTCACATCCTCCCCCTGGCCTGGAACACCCTTCCTCCTCATATCCAACAGACAATCTCTCTCCCCATCTTCAAAGCCTTATTAAAAGCACGTCTCCTGCAAGACCCCTTTCTTAAGTCTTCATTTCATCTTCTCCCACCCCTTTCTGTGACACCCTTGTACTCAGATTTGTACCTTATATTTACCCCACCCTCAGTGCCACAGAATTTACGTACATATCTATAATCAGTTTATATTAATGTCTGTCTCCCACTCTAGACTGTAAACTCGTTGTGCGCAGGAAATGTGTTTCCAAATTCCGCTTCCCCAAATGCTTAATATGGTGCTCTGCAGAAAATTGGCACTCAATAAATACAATTGATAGATCCATTGATTAATAAGGCTCAGGAAAATGAGGATAGCTGTGAAGGCTTGACTTTGACCTGACATATTAATTTCATGATAATTCAGGAGAAGACTCTTATTGTCTATTATTTGTCCCCTTAACTTTCCAAGGGTATGCCCCTAAACCTTTCTGGAAGCCCCAGTAGTTACATTTAGCCAATACTCATTTTAGCAGCTCATGATATATTTGTTGCCTTTTAGTGATTCTAATGCCTACTTGGCAGAAAATAAGTGATTCTGCAGATCGTGCCAATTTTTTTTTTAGTTACTATGAGAGGAATAAGGTCTTTTTTGACCTGTATAGTACTGCTAGTTTACTTTTCAGAGGCATGGACTGTAGGCACTGTCTCTGTATAATACAGGTCGAAAAGGGGGGGTCTTTTTCCCTGATTTAAAGAGTTACATCTTCCTCTCATTAATCCTTTGGTAAATCCTCTCTGGTTAATAGGAGGCTTTGGAGCTTGAATCACTCCATCAATCACTGGTATTTATTAAGCACTTACTGTGTACAGAGCACTGTACTAAGCACTTGGCACTGCATAATATAACAGAGTGTTTAATAATAATAATAACAATGGCATTTATTAAACACTTACTATGTGCAGAGCACTGTTCTAAGCACTGGGGGATACAAGGTGATCAGGTTGTCCCACAGGGGGCTCAAAGTCTTAATCCCCATTTTACAGATGAGGTAACTTAGGCCCAGAGAAGGTAAGTGATTTGCCCAAAGTCACACAGCTGGCAACTGGCAGAGCCAGGATTTGAACCCATGACCTCTGACTCCAAAGCCCATGCTCTTTCCACTGAGCCACATGTTTAATAGTATTTGTCAAGGGTTTACTATACACACTGTACTAAACTCTGGGGTAGATACAAGATAATCAAGTTTAATACAGTCCATGTCTCACATGGAGCTCACAGGCTTAATCCCAATTTTATTGATAATAATAATAATAATAATAATAATAATAATAATGGTACTTATTAAGTACTTACTGTGTGCCAAGTACTATTCTAAGTGCAGGAATAGATACAAGTTGATCAGGTCTGTCCCATATGGGGCTCACAGTCTTCATCCCCATTTTACAGTTGAGATTAGTGAGGCACAGAGAAGTGAAGTAATTTGCCCAAGGTCACACAGGAGACTAGTGGCAGAGCTGGGATTAGAATCCAGATCCTCTGATTCCCAGGCCCATGCTCTTTCCACTAGGCCATGCTGCGTCTCTGGTAGACACTTTCCTTGCTGAATTATCCTGTTAAACCATCCCGGATGACTGCTTAACTCTCCACCTTAGCAAACTCTTGAAATCACAGCAAAATAAAAATAACTAATAATTATGGTCTTCGTTAAGTGCTTACTATATGTCAGACACTCTCCTAAGTGCTGGGGTGGTTACAAGCAAATTGGTTTGGACACAGTCCCCTATCCCATGTGGGGCTCACAGTCTCAATCCCCATTTTACAGATAAGGTAACTGAGGCCCAGAGAAGTAAAGTGACTCACTCAAGGTCACACAGCAGACAAGTGATGGTAGCTGGGATTAGAACGTATGACCTTCTGATTCCCAGGCCCGTGCTCCATCGACTATGTCATTCTGCTTCTCTACGTTTTGTCAACCTTCTTCCACAATTATTCCAGTTCTCAAGCCCTTGGAAATTTTTTTTTTAATCTTCATTTTGAGAGCTTTGACCTAACTGATGGTCTCAACTCTCCACGTCACATTGATCTGGTAAGAGTCAGCGAATGATCTTGACATTCTGGATGGGGAGATGGGGGTTGTAGGATGGATTTGTTTTCTGGTGTCCTAGAAACAGATAGAATTGCTCAAATACAATTTTGAAAAACACATTTCAAAAAGAAAAAGTATCAGTCAATTAAAAATAAGGCTATAGTGATACCTAGTTCCACTGACTCTTAGGGGAAAGAGCACCGGCCCAGTAGTCAAAGGACCTGGGTTCTAATTCTGGCTCTACCATGTGTCCGCTGTGTGACCTTGGCAAGTCACTTAACTTCTCTGTGTCTTAGTCCCTCATCTGTAAAATTGGGATTTACTATCTGTCCTCCCTTCTACTTAGACTGGGAGCCCCATGTGGGACCTGATTATCTTGTATCTACCCCAGTGCTTAGACCTGTGCTTGGCACATAGTAAACGTTTAACAAATATCATTGTTATCATCATCGTCATGGCCCGTAATTTCATTTCTGTATGTATTTGCAGATACCATTCTCTCTTCAGACTGAGACACTGAACAAAATGCACAAAAGCAAAGAACACGTGTTTTTGCAATCATTTGGCATCAGGCATTTTCAACTTTCTCTTTTTAATCCTACCATTTGGCCTGACCGCATTAGCAGATTATTTTAGAGCACTAATCTTTGGACAGTTGTGGTGAGTGATGGGGAAAGAGTCCACAGCGATATTAAAGTAGAAGGCAAGCCAAGACATGGTCTCCGTCCCCCTCAAGAACACAGAGATTAATGACCTGGCTTTGTAAAAATAATTTAATCAGGATAGTAACTCTTTGGAAGAAAGAATAGTCAAAGAAGCACTTTCCATTTAATGCACTCAGTGTGAGTTCTATTAGTGCCATTATATAAATCAGATCCTCTTAACTATATTTTTAAATGCGTGATCGAATATTTGGAACTGTCAAGAGAAGGCATTTCTCCCCAAAGGGTCCAGCAAGGAAGGATATGGAACTCTTTGGGACATACTGGCAGATACAATCAGCGACCAAATTCTAACAGCATTATGACATCACCAGGGAGTGTGACTTAGGTCAAGGGCATAGCAGGAGGGTTTGGCACTGCAAAATCAAAACTGGAAAACCAACAGCCTTGCCACCGTAAAATTTAAGAGAGAGCTTATTGTGCCTGTAGCACAGCAGCAGGTCTAATAGAAAAGTAGACATGTTTATAGTCCCAGATTTACAACATGATTTATAAACACCTTATTACTTAGAATCCAGTCTGCTGCCTCAGAAACTAAGAATGTTACTTTGTTAGGAAGAAGGATTTGTTGACATAAATGTCTTGACTACGTTTGCCATTGTGGTTAACCAAAATGCATTTACTACTGAGAAAGTAAATAAAAGCAAACAAGATGCCTCTTATACTACAATACAGAGAGTTTCAAATTGACCGAGCTAAATGCTATGACATAAATATGCTTAATGTTTATGGAATTTTTTAGAAGAAGCTTGCCATGTTGGGCTTAAAGTCCTATATGAGTCCTACTGAATGGGAATGTGTTTTCGGAATTACGCATGCTTAAAGGACCTCATCAGAAATATTCAGAAAAGCTGCCATGAATGCCAGGGTTGACCACACTGCAAATAAAATGGATCATGGTCTACTCAGACATTAACGTGGATAAATCCGTTCTCCACCGTGTAATAACTATGCACTGAAATGGTTACCAACAATTAAAATTAGAGGACTAGTGGAACATAATGTTGGATAAATATTTTTAAACCACATAAAGATGTGTTCGGGTAATACTAAGAGTCTGACTGAAACCTACAAAATTGAGAAAGTTCAGAGAGAAGGATCCAGATTACCTGGATACCAGAGGCTAGGTCAGATAAGACAGGAGTTCGGCCTTGTAGCCAGATTAGTATTCATAGTCGATAGAGCACATGCCTGGGAGTCAGAAGGTCATGGGTTCTAATCCAGCTCCATCACTTGTCTGCTGCGTGACAACGGGCAAGTCACTTAATTTATCTGTGCCTCAGGTATCTCATCTGTAATATGGAGATTGAGACTGTGAGCCCCACGAGGGACAAGGGACTGTGTCCAACCCGATTTGCTTATATCCACCCCAATGCTTAGTACAGTGCTTGGCATTTATTAAGCACTTAAATGCAGTAGTTAGTAGTAGTAGTAGTCGTTGATAAACTCAACAGCAGAGACCCCTAGAAATCCTAGAAACCCAGGGCTAAGAAGTAATTGCTAAGGTCATTTAGCTGAGGTCTTCGAGACTGTGAGCCCACTGTTGGGTAGGGACCGTCTCTATATGTTGCCAACTTGTACTTCCCAAGTGCTTAGTACAGTGCTCTGCACACAGTAAGCACTCAATAAATAAGATTGTTTGATTGATTTAGCCTTCCCTCTGCCTCTATTCAGGACAATTGCAACATCCCATATAGAAGGCTCTCTAAATTGCTCTTTAAAATCCCCAGAGAAGATTTTTGGAAAACCCACTTGAGTTTCTCATAACCTTTCTGGCTAAAGCATGCTTCTTTACATCTCATTTAAATTTACAGTACTAATTTAAATTGGGATTTGGGTGGATATTCTAAATGATGCCTTCAAATCACCCAACTTTGTTCCCCACCACTTTGAAAACTCTCCTAAAAACTCCAACTCCCCCAGGAGAATCAGTATAGCTTAATGGAAAGAGTACGGGTCTGAGACTCAGAGGAGCTGGGTTCTATTCCCGGCTCTGACACTGGCTTGTGGTGTGACCTTGGATGAGTCACCTAACTTCTCTGGGCCTCAGTTTCCTCAACTGTAAAATGGGGATTCGGTATTGTTTCTCCCTCCCCCTTAGACTATGAACCCCGCCTGGGACAGGGACTATGTCTGACCAGATTATTTTATATATACCTCAGTGTTTAGTACAGAGCATGGCACATAGTAAGTGCTTACCAAATACCATCATCATCAGGAGACTTTTCCTGACTAATCCCCACATACCTGATATCAAGTCATCAATCAATCAACTAATTGCATATATTAAGCGCTCACTGAGTGCAGAGCACTGTACTAAGTGCTTGGGAGTACATCAACCCTTCAGCCACTCAGATGTGTGTGTGTGTGTATAAACGTACACAACCTATACTGTCCTGCGTCCCGATGTATGAAGAGTGTTGTAGAAAGTGCTTGGGAGAGTTTAATAAAACCAAGAGACATGGTTAGTGAAGGAGCTTACACTCTAACTGGGGAAGCAGATAAACAGTGACAATGCAGTGGGAACAAAAACGGGGAGCACAGACAGGCAGATTAACACTAGTCCATCTGCCACTTGACTCTTTGGAGCGAAGCAGTCATACTGCCCTAACCCAGCACTCCAGCCCACCAAAAATTCATAAATTTACTGAATGCACCACACCCTTCCAGTAGCTGGCCAAGGTGCCTGAGCTCATTTCAGCAGGAAGCAAGACAGTCAAACGGATATTTAATGTGAAGGAGTAGAAAGAGATGTAAGAATTACAAGAACAAGTTGGGAGTGAAGGATTGTGCTGATGAAGAATGGATGGATTCCCCTGTGCCTTAGGAAGACTTAAAACCAATGATTTTAAAGGTGTTGTATTTTCTCCTTTGAAAATGAAGGCCTGACTCTAAACTGACCCCCGCCTCAGGAAGCAAAAAATAGATGGGCTACCTTAGCTGTGTCTCCCCTTCTTCCCAACTTCCACCACTGTTATCCCCTCCATCAGAGCAGGCTGGAGGTTAGAATTTCCTGGAAACTGCAATGACCTGTACTTCAATCAACTGTATTTATTGAGCACTTACTGTGTGTAGAGAACCATACTAAGCACCTGGGAGAATACAATATAACAGAGTTGGTAGGCACGTTCCCTGCCCAGAAGGAGCTTATAGTCTTTTCACTAACTTTGGCTCCAAGGATCCTGTACTATTCTCCATGGAAGAGATATGCTTGTTTGACCTTGTTTGAGATCATAATTATTATTATTATCCTGTTTTAGAAGAGCCTCCATTCTCAATATTGGAAAGCTGCATGGATTTTGTATTCCTAGCCTTTCCTCTATCAATCTTATTTAGGGAGCTCTTATTGTGTGCAGAGCACTGTACTGTTTCAGAGAGTACAATATAAGAGAGTTGGTAGACATACTCCCTATCCACAAGAAGCTCACAGTCTAGAGGACGAGCTTCCTCTAAGTCCAAATGGAGCAAGGCAAAAATCTAATGAGGAAACCAGAAAATACTACTGCTCTTCAATAAAAAGAAACAAAGAACAACAGCACTACATCCACCATTTCACTAGTTGCACGGCTTTGTCCGTTTCCTTTTAAGTGATCATCTTGAGTGGTGACATGTAAAGGAGGAGGGGAATTTATGGGTGGTGAGGCTTCAGAGAGTGAGTAGGTCCTGACTTACTCCCTTTATTCATCCCCCCTCCCCCGCCCCACTCCACAGCACTTATGTGCATAACAGTAAGCGCTCAATAAATACGATTGAGTGAATGAATGAACTGTAATTTATTTATTTATATTAATGTCTGTCCCTTCCTCTAGACTGAAAGCTTGTTGTGGGCAGGGAATGTGTCTGTTACGGTTCTAGACTGTAAGCCCGTTGTTGGGTAGGGACCGTCTCTATATGTTACTGACTTGTACTTCCCAAGCGCTTAGTACAGTGCTTTGCACACAGTAAGCGCTCAATAAGTATGATCAAATGAATGAATATTGGACTCTCCCAAGTGCTTAGTACAGTTCTCTGCACGCAGTAAGCACTCAATAAATCTGACCGATTGACTGAGGCCCAAAAGTCATCATTTTGGGAGTTTTCTGCCCTGATTGGAGCCTCTCGGGCTTTGTCAGACATGGGGGACAAGGAAAGCCGGGAGCCTAGCTACAGCAACTATGGCCCCCACCACTCCCTAGCGGAGTGGGCACCAATCCTGATCAACCCGGAGAGTGGGCATTCTGGAAGCAGAATGGCATATGGAGAAGGAGCATGGCATAATGGATAGATCAAAGGCATGGGAACCAGAAGGACCTGGGTTCTAATCCCAGGTCTACCATGTATCAATCAATCAATCAATCATATTTATTGAGCACTTACTCTGTGCAGAGCACTGTACTAAGCACTTGGGAAGTACAAGTTGGCAACATATAGAGACAGTCCCTACCCAACAGTGGGCTCACAGTCTAGAAGGGGGAGATGGAGAACAAAACAAAACATATTAACAAAATAAAATAAATAGAATAGACATGTACAAGTAAAATAGAGTAATAAATACGTACAAACATATATACATATATACAGGTGCTGTGGGGAAGGGAAGGAGGTAAGGTGGGGGGGGATGGAGAGGGGGAGGAGGGGGAGAGGAAGGACTGTATCGGCTGCGCAACCTTGGTCAAGTCATTTCATTTCTCTGGGCCTCAGTTACATCATCTGAAAAATGGGGGTTGAGACTGTGAGCCCTATATGGGACAGAAACTGTGCCCAACCTGATTTGCTTGTATTCACCCCACTGCTTAGTACAATGTTATGTATATATCTGTATATTCCTGAAATTTATTTGTTTATTTATATTAATATCTGGTTTCCTTGTATCCACCCCAGTTATGTATATATCTGAAATTTATTTATCTGTCGATATTAATGTCTGCCTCCCCCTCTAGACTGTCAGCTCATTGTAGGCAGGAATGTGTCTGTTGTTATATTGTACTCTCCCAAGCGCTTAATACAGTGTTTTGCACACAATAAGTGCTCAATAAATATGACAATGAATGTAGTCTTGCACATAGTAAGCGCTTAAATACCACTATTATTATTATGATTAATCTCATTATTATCATCGTTATTCCCCATCACTAACACTGGTGCTCTCATGGCCCTAGAGAGAGATGCTGATCCTCATCTCTTGGACGTAGAATCGTCAGGACCCAGGGTTAAGACCAAGGTCGAAGAACATTCTGTCCAGCCCATCCTCCTACTCAGATCAAACAAATGATTTCAGCCTCAATCCAGATGGATTGACTCAACAGAGCCTGGCTCACAGAGTAGTCCTTATTTCTGCAGTTCTTACCTGGAGCTAGCTGCCACCCGACAGCCCAGAAGCTCAGAAAACACAACTAGAAAGACGAAAACACTCGGATTCAAATAGCAGCCTCTCTATTAAAAGTCAACAAAAAATTATCTAGAAATAAACAGGGCTATTTAAAAAATAAAACCCACCACTGACAGAAGTGACTCTTTCAGGGCCTGGGCTAGGTTTTGGGTTTTTCCTTTTTTAAAGAGTCATGGCTGGGTAAGGGTGTGCAAGAAAATATTAGGGTTTGCGAGTCTTTTTTTTTTTAACTTCCCTCTTAGATATTCCAGAACGCTGGCCCCAGCCTGGCCATGGATGGGCTTGGCCGTCCATCTGTGGGCTCTTCCTGGCAAAGCACTCTTTGTTGCAAAAATTCACACTCATTATCGAAGGATCAAACTTGCTAGTTCAATGCCACAGACAGTCCTTCACTGTGCAAGGGCTGCAGTTTTATGTCATGCCCTCTGATTCAAGAAAAAAGTCCCCTGATTTCAGATGTTTTGAAGGCTTTCTCCTTTCCTTTGAGGGGGAAGGGTTGGGGAAAATTAACTCTCATTTTCTACTACCTTTATTCCCCTGGGCCTGCCATACAATTACTCCTCAGTTTTCCCTGTGCCTCGTCATCACCTCTCCTGATCTGACCTCTTGCTCATGTGCTTCCCCCTCCTGCTTCAAATAATAATAAATAATTATTATGGTATTTGTTAATTGCTTACTATGTGCCAGGCACTGTACTAAGTGCTGGGGTGGGTACAAGCAAATCTGATTGGAAGCAGCCCCTGTCCCACATGGGGCTCACCGTCTCAATCCCCATTTTATAGACGAGGTAACTGAGGCACAGAGAAGTAAAGTGACTTGCCCAGGGTTACACAGCAGATGTGGCAGAGCAGGGATTAGAACCCATGACCTTCTATCTCCCAGGCCTGTGCTCTATCCACTATGCCATGCTGCTTCCCTAGGTGCCAGACTCAAGTCTTTCCCTTATTTAAAGCCCTCTTAAAATCCTACCTCTTCCAGGATGTATTCCCTGATTAATTCCCACCAGCAGGTTGGTTTGTCCTAACACCTAACCTTAGTAACTATGGATAGGCAGCCACCCTTGGTGCTTATGTGCCTAGAAATCCATGGACTCCACTTATTTATCCACTTATTATTCAGTTATTCATCCATCTGTCCTCAAACAGTGCCAGCTATACCTCCAGATCTTTTCCCTAGACCTCCTACTTGTAAATAATTTCTATAATACCATACTTAACTTACTAAAAGCAGATTTCCACTGCTCACTCTCTGTGTGAAATGAAACAGATCATTACTTTCTTTCCAAATGGCAATACCTAGAGTTAACCCTTGATTAATCTCTCCCTTGCCAAATCTTCCAAGAGATATAAGCAAATGAAAACTCTATACTTGCCTCTAAAGTGAAAGCGCTCAGCCGCCATCATGATGGATGCATCCATAATGAAACCAAAAACTCCCCCTGACTCATCATGGCCTAGCAGAAAGAGTGTGGGCTCAAAAGTCAGAGGACCTGGGTTCTAATCCCTGCTCTGTCAGTTGGAGAGATCACTTCACTTCTGTTTGACTCGCCTTCCTCAATTGTAAAATGGGATTTGATACCTCTCTCCCTCCTTCTTAGATTGTAAGCCCCGGGTGGAACAGGGACTTTGTCAGACCTGATTATCTTGTATCTGCCCCAGGCCCTAGAACAGTGTTTGTCATGTAGTTAGCACTTAAATGCTTAAAAAATACCATAATTATTATTATTCTTTCCCCCAAAAAAGTCCTAGTCTACAACTGATGTTATGTTAAGGACGGAAATGCTACTTTCCAAACTAAGGGCCATGGGTTGATTCAACTTGTAATCTGAAACCCAACACAGATGTATTTTCCAGATCATTGTCAACACTTCCCCAACCCCAAGAACAAATTTACCTCTAAAAAATAGAGGTGGGGATTGACCCTGCTAGCTGGGCCACTAAAGAATTCTACTATGAGACTGTGGAAACAGAACCTGGAGAATTGCTTTTGAATTGTTGCTTCAGTAAACGTAGAAAAGCCTAAAAGCGTTTACACCCAGCCCGCAAGTTCATTGGTGATCCACCTCCAGCCAGTTACAGAATTTCTATCTGCAAATTCACCTGCAGTGGGTGGTGGGTCTTGAACTCCAGGACTATAATTTGGAGGCAGCTAAAACTCACTTCCAGCCCTCTGTGGACCTTCAGTCAATGTTAAACTTCCCAGCTTTAGTTCGCGAACCACTGCAGGTATCGCAAATCTGAGGAGCTCACCAGACGGAGGAGTTAAAAACTAAAGGATCAAAATAGAGTCCTACTGAAGGTCTTTTTTAACAAATCTGGCCGAAGTAGTCAAGAACACATTCATGTTCTCTCCACTGTGGATTTTTATAATGCTGGATTACTCAAACATGCATTCCAAAGTCTGGTGCTAAATAAATTCTATCAAGTTAACAAGTAATCCTTTTTATGTGATGATATCCAGCTCTTCCTTATGACATCTAGGAAAAAGAAGTTTGGAAAATTAGCACCTAGCATCTAATAGAGTACTATAAGTTGTCTTTGAGTTGAACATGATGCAGCTGTTGCTCCTGAGATTGTATCGTGAGTCTTTTTTTAATGGTATTTGTTAAGCACTCATTATGTGCCAAGCATTAGACTAAGCACTGGAGTAGATGCAAGATAATCATGGTGGACACAGTCCATGTCACATACAGTCTTAATCCCTGTTTTACAGATGAAGTAACTGAGGCACAGAGAAGTTAAGTGACTTCCACAAGGTCACACAGCCAACGAGTGACAAGCTGGGATTAGAACACAGGTCCTCGAGTCCCAGGCCCATTTTCTTTCCACTAGGCCATGCTGCTGTGTTGAAAATAGTCTCTTGAATATTTGCACCCATTGCCCATGAAAATTCTCCCTCCCTCTTGTCTGCTCCTCCTGGGCCCAGTGGCAAGCACCATGTGATGGCTGGAATTGTGAACAGGTGCCATCCGTCATACTGGAACAGAACAGCTCTGAAACTTCATCAGCAGTAGACACCATTATCCTCTCACCCACTTCAAAACCCTAACACCTAGTAATAATAATAATAATGGTATTTATTAAACGCTTACTACATGCCAAGCACTGTTCTATGTGCTGGGGTAGATACAAGGTAATTAAGTTTGATACAGTCCCTGTCCCACATGGGGCTCAAAGTCTCAATCCCCATTTTATAGATGAGGTACCTGTGGCACAGAGAAGTGAACTGACCTGCCCAAGGTCATACAGCAGACAAGTAGTGAAGCCGGGATTAGAACCCATGACCTCTGACTCCCAAGCTCGTGCTCCTGGCACTAGGCCAAGCTGCTTCTATAGTGACATTCGTTAAGCACTTACTATGTGCCAGGCACTGTACTAAGCACTGGTGTGGAAACAAGTAAATCGGGTTGGACATAGTCCTTGTCCCACATGGGGCTCACAGTCTTAATCCCCATTTTACACATGAGAAAACTGAGGCCCAGAGAATAATAATAATAATAATGGTATTTGTTAAGCACTTACTATGTGCCAAGCACTGTTATAAGTGCTGGGGTAAATACAAGGTAATCAGGTTGTCCCACGTGGGGCTCACAGTCTCAATCCCCATTTTACAGATGAGGTAACTGAAGTGCAGAGAAGTTAAATAACTTTCCAAAGGTCACACAGCAGACAAGAGGCACCTCCGGGATTAGTAACCATGCCCTGTGACTCCAAAACCCGTGCTCTTTCCACTGAGCCAGACAGACAAGTTAAGTGACATGCCTAAGGTCACACAGCAGACATATAGTGGAGCTGGGATTAGAACCCATGACCTTCTGACCCCTAGGTCCGTGGTCTATCCATTACATCATGCTGCTTCTCCATATTGTACACCCGTGGACACTTAGTAACTATCTGTTGATAATGACTGTGATGAACTCCAGCATAACAACAATGATGGAATGATAGTGTGGGTGGTAGCTTATCACTCTAGAAACTTCTACTCTGTGGAGAGAATTCCCAGCCCTGTCAATCCCAAATCCCAATCAAGCGGGGAATCTCAACTCAAAACCTGACAACCGGTAATATTGTAGTTTTAAAGGGAGCATGTCTGGATATTCTCGAGAAGCAGCGTGGCTCAGTGGAAAGAGCCCGGGCTTTGGAGTCAGAGGTCATGGGTTCAAATCCTGGCTCCGCCAATTGTCAGCTGTGTGACTTTGGGCAAGTCACAACTTCCCTGGGCCTCAGTTACCTCATCTGTAAAATAGGGATTAAGACAGTGAGCGCCCCCGTAGGACAACAACCTGACAACAACCTTCTAGACTGTGAGCCCACTGTTGGGTAGGGACTGTCTCTATATGTTGCCAACTTGTACTTCCCAAGCGCTTAGTACAGTGCTCTGCACACAGTAAGAGTTCAATACGATTGATTGATTGATTGATTGATCACCTTGTAACCTCCCCAGCGCTTAGAACAGTGCTTTGCACATAGTAAGTGCTTAATAAATGCCATTATTATTATTATTACTATTCTGAAGCAGTCTTCAACCAGTAAGTTTCTCTATTCCAGCTTTACCCATGCTTTCCTGGAACCAGAAGGACCACGGTTCTCCAGCAGCTGGATGGCATGGTACAAAGTGAGAATTTTCAACTTGTTCCACCCTACTCCTTATCTATCTAAAAGTGTCACTTCCAAGTCATACACCTGACCAGGTTGCTGTGTGATAATGAGACTGCTTGCCCAGAAAATAGAGTCATCTGAAAGCTGCAGCCTGAAAGCGTGGAGTTGCTAATACCACACTGGGCGAAACTGGACAGGGGAATGAAGAATGACTCACGAAGACGGGCTCTAGGTGCATCTTGTTTCGGGGCGGCGGGGTCATTCTTTAGGGAATCACAGTGATTCCAATCACTAATGGAATCAGGGTGGCCTAGGGGAAAGAGCACAGGCCTTGGAGTCAGAGGACCTGGGTTCTAATCCCTGCTCCACCCCTTGCCTGCTCTGCGATGCTGAACAAGTCTCTGAACTTTTCTGTGCCTCAATTTTCTCAACTGTAAAATGGGGAGTCTAGACCTGTTCTCCCTCCTACTTGGACTATGAGGCCCAACTTGGGCAGGGACTGTGTCTGACCCGATTAATTTGTATTTACCCCAGAACTTAGTGCTTGACACATAGTAAACCCTTAACAAAAATACCATTAAAGAAACACAGGTTTTCCAAATTGTTCCAGCAGGAGAAATTTGAGTGATGACATACTGATCCCTGAAACGACCAGCTCTGTTTGCATTGTCTACTCTGATGCATCTGCTGTTTTCTGGATCCAACTTGAGTAGCAGTGCTGAGGATAACTGGGTAGTAGTAACAATTTTTATTAAGCACCCACTGTGTGCCAAACACTGTACTAAGAAACAGATATTTTTCTTGCTGATTTTGGGTTTGTTTTTTTCATTTTTTACCCAAGTAAGCTTTCCTTTTGATTTACCCAAAACTTACTAAAACACTCTGAAAATGAGTCTTAACGACAATAACTCACATGCATGTCCTGCTGGCAGTAGATCATACCTTTCCCTTATTAATCATTGGTGTTTGACCAATGGTCATCAGACAGAATAGCAAGGAGCCAGAAAAGGTTCACACCGCATTTTCATGGACACAGTTTACAGGTGTTAAAGAGAGTCTCCCTCAGAGACATTCACACTCATGGAAGTAGTCTCACTCTTCCAGCAGAGCCTTCTTTGAACAGGATGTGACAAGACGCCTATCTGAAACTGAGACTCGTTCATCTTTCTCGATGGGAGACTCCGTCTTTGGTGGACACACCTGATTTCAGGAGATCCACTTTTCACTTAGTTGTAAACTTTCCCCAAGAAAGTTACTGTGAAGAGGGAGGAGAAATCAGGATGGTTCGTTTTGTGCAATCAAATATCTGATTAGGCCAAGGTGTCAAAAATAAACCAAGGCCAGTGCAAAAGATTTTCCCTGAGGATATTCAGAGTCATTTCAACATACGACTCGGCACTATGCTCGTTTAGCAGAAGGAGAAAACAGACCTGCTTCATTTTGCAACCATCCCCTCTGAACAGGGGGAACATTGGAATTCTGAGATTTGACAGAGTCAACAGAAAAGAGATTCAATTTCACCATTAACCCAATGCACTTTGGGTTAGTTGGAGATGGTAACTCAGGAATGTTACAAGAATGCAAATTCCATTCCCCCAGACGTCAATTTCGCTAAGAAAAATTTACTCTTGAATGGGGACCTTGTAAACTGGGAAAACATCTTCAATATAAACCAAGGGTGGGAAAAGAGATTGGGGGAAAGGGGAATAAAAGGAGAGAGAAAGGGGGAGGTAATGGTTTGGTCAGTCTTCATTTCCTATCTCATAGCACAAGCTCATATGGACAGATAAGTCACTTAAGCTAATCCTTTTGTGGCCATATTAAATGCACAATGTTGAAGTACAAAATGTTTCCTCTATTATTGAAAAAAAACACAACCTTGCTTTAATCTTTAAAAACTACAGTCATTCTGAGCAAACACAAATTTTTGACTCGATGCCATGCACAAACATACAGAAACAACCTAACGATGAACTTAACCACTCAATTTCATTTTGTTAAACTAAAAAAGAGTGAAAGGAGGATCCTATATTCTCCTTAACTACCATAAAGGATATCTAGGACCTGGGCACAAAAGTTGATGCATCTTAGTTTACATGGAGTCAAAAACACAGTGAAATAGATCTTCCTTCATTATTTGTTTCAAACTCCTGGAAAATAAATATGAGTGCATAGTTCAGGCTTAAAACAGCAAATGACCTCAAGCACCAGTGCACTTGATTATGTCAAAGGAGTAAAATTTCACAGAGGTTTGCATAAACATTTCGCCTACACATAAACATTCTCTTCTTGGGTTGGAGCAATTCAATGCAGTGAGTTTTATCGAGCCTCTCCCTTGAGCCTTCATGTGATCTGGGATGATGAAAATCTTTCAGATTCAATCTCTCTCTTTCTTTTTTTTTTTGTAGAACTCTGCCACTCTAGGTCATGCCATTCCCAACATCCAGCTTAGCATGTGCGTACATATGAACACTGTTGTCATTTTACCAAGCACTTATCCTATCCCACTTTGATTTCTTCATCAGCCTCCTTGCTGACCTCCCTGACTCCTGTCTCTCACCATTCCAGTCCATACTTGACTTTGTGGCCCAGATTATTTTTCTACAAAACAATTCAGTCAGGGGTTCCCCCACTCTTCAAGAACCTCCAGTGGATGCCAATCTATCTCTGCATCAAACAAAAACCTTCCCCTCTCCTATGTTATCTCCATGATTTCCTAATACAACACAGCCTGCAAACTTCACGCCTTTAATGCAAAACTGCTCACTTTCCTATCTCACTGCTGACCCCTTTCCCACACCCTCCCCCTCTGGGTTAGAAAACCCTGCTCCTTCATATCCACCAGATGAACACTCTCCCCACCTTCAAAGCATTATTGAAAGCACATCTCCTCCAAGAATCTTTCCCCTACTAAGTCCTCATTTCTTCTCCCATTCCCTTCTTTGTCACCCTTGATATAGATTTGCACCCTTTATTCACTCCTCACTGTCTCACAGCACTTTTATGTACATATCCATAATTTATTGTGTATATTAATGTCTGTATCCCCCTGTAGACTGTAAGCTAGTTGTGGGCAGGGTAGGTGTCTACTAACTCTTTCAAATTGTAATAATAATGATGGCATTTGTTAAGCACTTACTATGTGCAAAGCACTGTTCTAAGCACTGGGGAGGTTACAAGGTGATCAGGTTGTCCCATGGGGGGCTCACAGTCTTAATCCCCATTTTACAGATGAGGTACCTGAGGCACAGAGAAGTTAAGTGACTTGCCCTAGGTCATACAGCTGACAAATGGCAGAGCTGGGATTTGAACCCATGACCTCTGACTCCCAAGCCCGTGCTCTTTCCACTGAGCCATGCTGCTTCTCTCCCAAGTGCTTAGTATAGTACTCTGTCACAGTAAACAGTGAAGCAGCATGGCCTAGTGGCCAGAGCATAGGCTTGGGGGTCAGAGGTTGTGGGTTCTAATCCCTGCTGCGCCATTTGTCTGTTGTGTGATCTTGGGCAAGTCAATTAACTTCTCTGTGCCTCAGTTACCTAATCTATAAAATGGGGATTGAGACTGTGAGCCCCATGTGGGACAACCTGATTGCCTTGTATCTACCTCAGGGCTTAGAATAGTGCTTGGCACATAGTAAGAACTTAACAACTACCTTAATTATTATTATTATTATTAAACACTCAATACAAATGATTGCTTGATTTGAAGATATCACTGCCATTTGTAAGGCTGCATCCATGAGTCAAAATGTCTTCAGGACAGCATCTCTTGTCCAAGAAAATATCACTGGGCACTTTTACTGACTCCTTGCTATTCCTATAACTGCTGCTCAGACACTAATGTTTGTGAAGGGAAAGGCACACCTTACCTCCAGCAGGAAAGCCCATCGAGTTAATTTTGCAATAGTAGTGATGATTTGCTCTGAGTCATCCACACTCCCTCACTCGGTTTCCCCCTCCTAGACTATACTAGAGAACAGGTCTAGTTGGTAGCCCTAAAACAGACTATCTCTGAGATCTCAGAGAAAGCAGGCACCTCTGTGCCCTTGCCCATGTGTTAAGCCATCCTTGAGTATCATACTCAGATTGGCTAACAGTATTAGGGTGGGGGACTAGAATCTTGCTCCTTGTTTTGGCTTTTCCATTAGTTTTTTGCTCTTGTGTGCAATCTACGTAATCAGTTTATTCATTTCCTGAGTGATCTTTCTTTATTCTTTCTATTGTAGATGTACTCTGTAACCTTCCTCCCTCACACTAATGGCAAATAATATGTCTGTGGATTTCCCCTTTTAGCTCCCAAGCACTTAATACAGTGCTCGACATACAGTAAGCACTTAATATCTTAGATTGATTAGCTCCCAAGTAATAATAATAATGATGGCATTTATTAAGCGCTTACTATGTGAAAAAGCACTGTTCTAAGTGCTGAGTCTTAGCACAGTGCTTAGTACACAGTAAGTACTAAAATACCATTGACTGATCTGATCAGAAACTCTTCAAGACTGAACTCTTTCCTCACCTGGTAGACTGCCATCAGGATAAAGATCTCTCTCTTTGAACAAAGGTTTCACAGAGATTCAGACTCCAAGAGTTTGGTTCCCAAGCAGGAGCAGTTCTCTTCATGAAGTTCTCAGTAATCCCACTAATTGAACAAGCCCTGGATAAAACAAAGCAGCAGCATGGCTCAATGGAAAGAGCACGGGCTTGAGAGTCAGAGGTCATGGATTCAAATCCCGGCTCTGCCAATTGTCAGCTGTGTGACTTTGGGCAAGTCACTTAACTTTTCTGTACCTCAGTTACCTCATCTGTAAAATGGGGATGAAGACTGTGAGCTCCACATGGGACAATCTGATCACCTTATATCCTCCTCAGCACTTAAAACAGTGCTTTGCACATAGTAAGCACTTAATAAATGCCATTAAAAAAAAAAAAATCCATTAGCGCAAGCGAGGACCTATTCTAAGGACAAACAATGCTGGAGGGTGTGCTGGTCATACATTGGTCTTTACAGCTATGAACGCATAAAAAGGATCACACCATCAGAAGCAGTGTGGCCTCGTGGAAAGAGCAAGGGCCTGAGAGTCAGAGGACCTGCGTGCTAATCCCAGTTCCGCCACTCGGCTGCTGCGTGACTTTGGGCAAGTCACTTAACTTCTCTGTGCCTCAGTAACCTCATCTGTTATATGGGGATTAAGACTGTGAGCCTTTTGTGGGACAGGGATGGTGTCTAACCCAATTATCTTTCATTCATTCATTTATTCAATTGTATTTATTGAGCACTTACTGTGTTCATAGCACTGTACTAAGCGCTTGGGAGGTACAAATCGGCAACATATAGAGATGGCTCCTACCCAACAAAGGGCTCACAGTCTAGAAGGGGGAGACAGACAATAAAACAAAACAAGCAGACTGGTGTCAAAACCATCAGAATAAATAGAATTATAGCTGTATACACATCATTAATAGAGTAATAAATATGTACAAATAAAATAGAGTAATAAATATGCACAAATATATACAAGTGCTGTGGGGAGGGGAAGGGGGCAGGGCAGAGGGCACTGTATCTGCCACAGTGTTTAGTACAATACCTAGTAAGTGCTTAACTTAACTTAAGTGCTATTATACAAATACATATACTATTATCATCATTATTATTATGCCATCTTGAAAATTGAAGGATGGCTGGGTAGGTATATGATGATGGACTACATATGTAAAGTTGGGGGGAGGACCATCTAATGATAACCATCATCGTACTTGTTAATCACTTACTTTGTACCAAGCACTGTCCAGGCACTAGGTTAGGTTGATCAGATGCAGGCCCTGTCCCACAAGGGGCTCACAGTCTAATGGAGAGAGGGAATAGGTAATGAATTCCAGTTTTACAGAAGAGGGAACTGGGGCGGTTCAGAGAAGTTAAATGACTTGCCTAAACTCACATAGCAAGCAAGCGGTAGAGCCGGGATTAGAACTCAGGTCCTCTGTCTCCCAGGCTTTACGCAAGGCCATACAACTTCATCAATTAATTTAAGCTCTTTCTCAACAGCAGCACAGAATAGTCTCAAGGAAGAGGCCCTTTTCTCTGGTTTGTCAGGAATCACCCTGTGATACACAAACCAAGTAAAAATCCATCCCCTCATCTGCCTCTAGTTCAGTCACCCCCTTCTTATATCACTCTCCTTCCTTTCCCCCTCCCCATCCTCCCTGCCTCACCTCCTTCCCCTCCCCACAGCACCTGTATATATGTTTGTATGTATTTATTACTCTATTTATTTATTTTATTTGTACATATTTATTCTATTTTGTTAATATGTTTTGTTTTGTTCTCTGTCTCCCCCTTCTAGACTGTGAGCCCACTGTTGGGTAGGGACCATCTCTAGATGTTGCCAACTTGTACTTCCCAAGCACTTAGTTCAGTGCTCTGCACACAGTAAGCGCTCAATAAATACGATTGAATGAATGAATGAATTTCCGAGTGCAAGAATCTTAGAGTAGGGAATGGGGGGAAGGAAGAATAGGAAGAAAGAGGAAAGGGGAGGCAGAGGAGGAAGGAGTGAAAAGGGCAGAGAGAATGTTAAATATGTTTCTCCTTTCCCCCATTCCTGTATGTTATGCAAAGTCTCCCGCCCCCACCTTGCCATTTTGTTGGTATTCTCCCTCAAGAGCATTTATTTTTTTCTCTTTTGGCCCAGCCTGAAGAATAAAAAATGTCAAACCTGCAGTTCTGGGTCTGTTACCAAAGGAAACAGTTTTACTTAAAATCTTGTTTTTGCCAAAATATTTTCAAAGCAGCTGGAGAAGAGTCAAACCACAGTGGCTCTCAGCTGTGTTTCCTTTTACCATTTCCCCGGGTTCTCCCAGCACAGCGCTCGGTAATTGGATATTCTTTGAGGAGGGAAAAAAAAAAGTCTGCACGAGACAGTTTGCAGATTTAAGAACGATCCTCTTGGGGCCGATGATCCACATCCCAGGGTCGTCGGCTGCCAGACGCCGAGGCTTCAGGCCGCAGCAGTACCTCTTTCCGAAACAAGCCATCGGAGCAATCCCGCCCGTCGTGTTCTGGGTCTCGAGTACAGTTCCAAAGCCTCAGAAATTTTACCTTGATTCAGAGGATTTCAACTCAAAGAACCCAGCCCATTAAAATATGTGCTGAACACGGTGTGGAGGAACAATACCCTGTTTTATTCTAATGGCGAGGCACCCGAAATGAAAAATGACGTTTTCTGACCCAGGGTTTGTGCTTTGTGAAACACCGGGCATATACCTTGAAACTAATAAAAAAAATAGCCAACCCTGAACTAATAGAGTGCTTTTCTGCCAAGAAGCTCAATTTGAAAAGGGCTTCCAAGCACCATTCAACTCTCTATTTTTACCCTTCATTTTTGATCCCTGTATTTGCTAACGCTCCTTTTGCCCCTCATCTGTGGTCTGTAATTAATTGTCTATCCTCCCAGACTTAAACTGTGAGCCGCTTGGGAAGGGGAGGGGACAGGGAACTATGTCTGATTTGTTTATGTCTTCTCCCCTGTGCTTAGCACTTAGCAAGTGGCCAACCACGGCCATGATCTCATTAATCATAGGCTTCTTGAGATGAAGGGACAGGTGGGATTTTTAGTTCCCAAACAGGTGAAGTGACACTCAATGTTGTAAGGCAGCTCACGAGAAAGTAGGCAATAGAACATATCTCCCACTCTTGTCATCATGAGCAGCATTGCTGAGTGCCTACTGTTGGTCAATCGTATTTATTGAGTGCTTACTGTGTGCAGAGAACTGTACTAAGCGCTTGGGAGAGAACAATACAACAAAATACAGGCACATTCCCTACCCACAGTGAGTTTACAATCTAGAGGACTGCGAGCACAGCACTGAACTGCGGGCTAAGGGAATGTATGTAGAAGGGAGATTTGGTCTCTGCCAGACTACTTAACAGTCTAATTGCAAACTATAACTCTCAGTCCAGTTCTCTGCTCTTACTCGGTTCACGTAAACTGCAGAAACACGTGGCAAGACAAAGTAATCGCAGTCTGAGTTAATTAGAAAATACAGTCACCTCTCCCTGAGTCAATATAATAGAGAATGTGGCAGATCATGGACAAATAAAAACCACTCTAGTCAATATCTTCAATCTTTTGCCCCACCAAACTTTTTATGAGGTGTAATAGAATGATGTTGACCACTTTCTCTCTGAGGCCAAAAGTCTTGCACATAAGAGAGGGAAAGTGGAAAGGAAAAGACCCAGATAACCCCTAAACTGGATTATAATCCCTGAGTAGACTATGTAAGGAAGTCACCCAGTGAAATAGTATTTCTGCCTAAGTGGGAGAGGTATTTCTGTATTTATTATTTCATCTCATATAATTTCCCATCTCATTCTCTCTACTTCTTTCAAATTAAGTCCCAGAGCTGAGATTTTCTGAGCTCATGATGGGCAAACTCGGGGTAGAGATTCAGAAAAATCTCACAGTGAGTCTGTCACTTCAGAAATGATTATTTCTGATACTGTATGAACCCAGTGTAACTGAACATCCAGTTCAGCCTTTTGGATTGGCAGGTGTTAGGATAGAACCAGAACACAGCTGTGAAGCATCTGCCACGAGCCAAGGATATATTCCCTCAGACTTATGCTCCATCCCCCACTTGCCTATTATGCCAGATTTAAAGTGAATCAGGTTAATTAAGCCCTCAACTTGCCGGCACTAAGATGTTGAGAAGGACAGTCCAGATTGGTATGACTTGGGCTATTTTCATGAGTGATTATCTCTCCGGCATATTCTAATCTGTGGCTTAAACCCAAAATGAAAATAGTGTATACTTTTTTTCAGTGCTTTATCTTAAGCCTTGTCTACCCATGCCAAGAATTTCTGAATCAAAATTGTTTCATTTGGCCCCAAACCTTTTTTCTTCTCCTTCTTGACTCCTTCACTTTCTCACTCACAACTGACCGAACCAAGGCAGGTTAGGGAATCCAACCTGCACAAGGACTTACATGGAAAGGAGCCAATCAATCAATCAATAGTATTTATTGGACATTTATTCTGTGTGGAGCACTGTACTAAGCACTTGGGAGAGTGGAGCACTTGAAGCAGCATGGCTCAGTGGAAAGAGCCCAGGCTTTGGAGTCAGAGGTCATGGGTTCAAATCCTGGCTCCGCCAGTTGTCAGCTGTGTGACTTTGGGCAAGTCACAACTCTCAGTTACCTCATCTGTAAAATGGGGATTAAGACTGTGAGCCCCACGTGGGACAACCTGATCACCGTGTATCCCCCGCAGTGCTTAGAACAGTGCTTCACACATAATAAGTGCTTAACAAATGCCATCATTATTATTATTGTTATTACAATAGTGCTACTAGACATGATCTCTGCCCTCAAGGAGTTTACAGTGTACTCAAATAAAGATAGGAGGATGTAACAGAGTTTTAAGATATGTACATCACTGCTTCAGGAAGGGTGTAGGGGAAGATCTGAGAACCCAAGGAATTAGGCGACCTGGAAATGCTGAAATGTCTGTGAGGGTGGAAATAGCGTGAGGAGATGAGAGCTTAATCAGGGGAGGCCTCCTGGAGGAGATGTGATTTCTGAAGAGAAGCAGTGTTTTCTAGTGAATAGAGCACAGGCCTGGGAGTAAGAAAGGCCTGGTTTCTAATCCTGGCTCCTGTGTGAGCCAGGGCAAGTCACTTCATTTCTCTGTGCCTTGGTTACCTCATCTGTGAAATGGGGATTAAGACTGTGAGCCCGATTGTGGGACAGGGACAGTGACTGGCCTGATTTGCTTATATCCATCCCAGTGCTTAGAATAGTGTCTTGCACATAGTAAGCAATTAACAAATACAGAAATTATTATTATTGAAGGGCTTTGAAGATGTGGAAACTAGTGGCCTGCTGGGAACTTAAAGGGAGAAGGAGCTACAATCAGAAGGGGCAGTGAGAGCAAGAGACTAGTTGTGAAAGAAATGAGAAACACAAGGAGGAGGTTGGATTAAGAGGAATGAAAATATGCTAGCTTGGAAGTAGTGGGAGAGAAGCAAGAATAAGTACTGGAGGAAAGAGCTGAATGAGCACCTCAAACTC
Source organism: Tachyglossus aculeatus (assembly GCF_015852505.1). Classification (NCBI taxonomy): domain Eukaryota; kingdom Metazoa; phylum Chordata; class Mammalia; order Monotremata; family Tachyglossidae; genus Tachyglossus; species Tachyglossus aculeatus. Next base: position 76,391,671 of record NC_052068.1, read on the forward strand.
ATCGTTTAGTGCTTCTGTTCGGTGCAGAGAGGCATGGGTAACAATTGGAAGTTATTTAGAAGTGGGAGATGTGAAAAAATGTTGTTTTAGAGAATGATCTGGGCACTAGTGTGAAGTAAAGGACTGGAGAGAGGGAGACTGGAGGCAGGGAGGTCTGCTAGGAGGCTGAGGTTGTAGTTGAGTTGTGTTATAACAAGTGCTTGAAATAAGATCGTGGCAGTTTGAATAGAGAGGAAGGGTCAAATTTAGCAGATGTCATGAAGCAAGAACAGACACTATTTGGTGACCGGCTGAATACGGACATTGAAAGAAAAAGAGTCAAAGAAAATGCTAAGATTGTGGGCTAGGGAGGTGGAGAGAGCAGTCGTGTGGTCAACACTGATGCAAATGTTAGAAGGGGAGAGAGGAAAGGGAAGAAGGAAGGAGGAAAGAAGAGAGTTTCAGTTTTGGGCTCATCGAGCTTGAGGGTGTACTGGAAGCAGGAGATGGGAGATGGCAGAGAAGAAGTGGAGTCAGGGCTTGTGAGGTCAAAGTGGATCCCACTTTCATTTATTCCATTCCTGGAGGAGTCATTTATAATTTGTTGAACTGTAATAATAATAATAATAATGGTATCAGTTAAGCACTTGCTATTTTAGCTTTAATTCTATTTGTTCTGAAGATTTTGACACCTGTCTACATGTTTTGTTTTGTTGTCTGTCTCCCACTTCTAGACTGTAAGTCATTGTGGGGTAGGGACCGTCTCTATATGTTGCCAACTTGTACTTCCCAAGCTCTTAGTACAGTGCTCTGCACACAGTAAATGCTCAATAAATATGACAATGAATGAATGTGCCAAGCACTGTTCTAAGCACTTGGGTAGATACAAGGTAATCAGGTTGTCCCACGTGGGGCTCACAGTCTTCATCCCCATTTTACAGATGAGGTCACAGAGGCCCAGAGAAGTTAAGAGACTTGCCCAAAGTCACACAGCTGACAAATGGTGGAGCGAGGATTAGAACCCATGACCTCTGACTCCCAAGCCCAGGCTTTTTCCACTAAGCCATGCTACTTCAAGACCATGCCATCTACATCAATCTGCAGTGCTTATTGAGCACTTACAGTGTGGAGAGCACTGTACTAAGCCCTTGGGAGAGAGTACACTAGAGTTGGTCGATGCTATTCCTACCTACAGGGAGCTTATAGTCATCTATTGTAGAGTAACAAAACCTTAATACAGTGCTCTGCACACAGTAGGAACTCAAATTTTATCGGTGATGATCATGGACAACTTTCTGAACTATCTCAGGACCATGTGACCCTGTACTAGGGCCCAAACATTTCAGTTCTGCCAGAACACAAGTCTTCATCCCGGCTCCGCCACTTGTCAGCTGTGTGACTTTGGGCAAGTCACTTAACTTCCCTGTGCCTCAGTGACCTCATCTGTAAAATGGGGATAAAGACTGTGAGCCCCCTGTGGGACAACCTGATCACCTTGTATCCTCCCCAGCGCTCAGAACAGTGCTCTGCACAGAGTAAGCGCTTAATAAATGCCATCATTTATTTTTTTTTATTTTGCATTGTTGCAGGAGCATTGGGCGGAACATTCAACTCGCAGCATGAGCCTCTTTGGCCTCAGCCCCCCCAGCCCCTGGCTGCTAAACATTCATTCATTCAATTCATTCAATCGTATTTATTGAGCACTGTACTAAGCGCTTGGGAAGTACAAGTTGGCAACATATAAACATACAGCTTATGTGTGTGGGATGGCATTTATTAAGCATTTACTAGGTGCGAAGCACTGTTCTAAGCGCTGGGGGGGTACAAGGTGATCAGGTTATCCCATGTGGGGCTCACAGTCTCAATCCCCATTTTACAGATGAGGTAACTGAGGCTCAGAGAAGTTGAGTGATTTGCCCAAGGTCACACAGCAGACATGCGGTGGTTTGGGATTTGAACTCATGACCTCTGACTCAAGAGCCCATGCTTTTTCCATGGAGCCACACTGACAGCTGACACCTGATGCTGTAGGTATTGCTGCACAAATTTTCTTTACTAATAATAATAATAATAGCATTTAGTAAGCACTTACTATGTGCAAAGCACTGTTCTAAGCGCTAGGGAAGTTACAAGGTGTTGAGGTTGTCCTACGGGGGGCTCACAGTCTTAATCCCCATTTTACAGTTGAGGCCCAGAGAAGTTAAGTGACTTGCCCAAAGTCACACAGCTGACAATTGGCGGAGCCGGGATTTGAACCCATGACCTCTGACTCCAAAGCCCGGGCTCTTTCCACTGAGCCACAATGCTTCATCTTTAATGAGAGGCTTCCCAGGAAAGCAAACCCTTTATTTCAGAATTGTGAATATTTTCAACTGCAGCAGTGGATTCTCTGCTGCCACTTTCTGGCGAGACAAGGAACAACAATCAATCAATCAATCAATCGTATTTATTGAGCGCTTTCTGTGTGCAGAGCACTGGACTAAGCGCTTAGGAAGTACAAGTTGGCAACATATAGAGACAGTCCCTACCCAACAGTGGGCTCACAGTCTAAAAGGGGGAGACAGAGAACAAAACCAAACATACTAACAAAATAAAATAAATAGAATAGATACGTACAAGTAAAATAGAGTAATAAATATGTACAAACATATATACAGGTGCTGTGGGGAAGGGAAGAAGGTAAGATGAGGGGGATGGAGGGGGAACTGGGAAAAAGCCCAAGCTGACACTTGAACCCAATTCAGCGCCTCTTCATTCATTCATTCATTCATATTTATTGAGCGCTTACTGCATGCAGAGCACTGTACTAAGCGCTTGGCCTGTAAGTCGGAGGCTCACGCCAGTGCAGGCGCATTCAGGTCGGAGTCTTCAGTGCTGCCGCATAGAGTGCAGCCACACATTAATAATAATGATAATTATGGTATTTGGTAAGTGCTCACTAGGGAAGTGGTGTGGTCTAGTCTGTTGTACTCTCCCAAGTGCTTTGCACATTCCAGGCCCACGTCCTCCCCCTGGTCTGGAATGCCCTCCCTCCGCACATCTGCCAAGCTAGCTCTCTTCCTCCCTTCAAAGCCCTACTGAGAGTTCACTTCCTCCAGGAGGCCTTCCCAGACTGAGCCCTCCCATTCCTTCCCCCCCCACCCCCCGCCCTACCTCCTTCCCCTCCCCACAGCACCTGTATATATGTTTGTACAGATTTATTACTCTATTTATTTTACTTGTACATATTTACAGTTCTATTTATTTTATTTTGTTAATATGTTTTGTTGTCTGTCTCCCCCTTCTAGACTGTGAGCCCACTGTTGGGTACGGACCGTCTCTATATGTTGCCAACTTGTACTTCCCAAGCACTTAGTACAGTGCTCTGCACACAGTAAGTGCTAAATAAATATGATTGAATAAATGAATGAAAGTAAGCACTCAATGAATATGACTGCCAAAGAGCTCACACCTGGGAGTCAAAGGACCTGGGTTCTAATTCCGGGTCTGACAATTGCTTGCTGTGTGACCTTGGGAAAGTCACTTGATTTCTCTGTGACTCAGTTTCCCCATCTGTAAAATGGGGGTGAAATACTTTTAGACTGTGAGCTCTTTGTGCGACAGACTGTGTATATCCTGATTAACTTTGTATATCCATTCATTCATTCAATCATATTTATTGAGCTCTTACTGAGTGCAAAGCACTGTACTAAGCGCTTGGAAAGTACAAGTTGGCAACATATAGAGACGGTCCCTACCCAACAGTGGGCTCAATGCTTGACACATAATAAGCACTTAACTAAATATTTGTAATAGTAAAAATAATAATGATAATAAATGGCTGGGGTAGATTCAAGTTAATCAGATTGGACCCAGTCCCTGTCCCACATGGGACCCACAGTTCAAGTCCCTGCCCACTTATCAGCAAGCACAAACCCATTTGGGATGATTGTGCTACTTAAGACTGTAAGCCTGTTGTGGGCAGGGATTTTCTCTCTTTATTGCTGAACTGTACTTTCCAAGCGCTTAGTACAGTGCTCTGCACAGAGTAAGCACTCAATAAATACAATTGAACGAATGAATGAAGAGACTTGTGTATGGAGGACAAATGGAGAGGCAAAATTTCAAAATTGGCAGTATTTAATGAGTGCTTACTGTGTGCAGAGAACTGTACTAAGCACTTGGGAAAGTGTAATAATAATAATGACGGCATTTGTTAAGCGCTTACTATGTGCAAAGCACTGTTCTAAGTGCTGGGGGGGATACAAGGTGATCAGGTTGTCCCACGTGGGGCTCACAGTCTTAATCCTCCTTTTACAGGTGAGGTAACTGAGGCTCAGAGAAGTTAAAAGACTTGCCCATGGTCACACAGCAGACATGTGGCAGAGGCGGGATTCGAACCCATGATCTCTGACTCTAAAGCCCATACTCTTTCCACTGAGCCACGCTGCTTCTCTGCAGTACGACAGAGTTTGTAGAAACGGTCTCCACCCACAGAGAGTTTACAGTCTACAGGACAAGACTGATATTAAAGCAGATAAAGAATAGGGGAAATAGTAAAGAAGCAGCATGAGTTGAGAATAGTTGAGAAGAAGCGTGGCTCAGTGGAAAAAACACGGGCTCGGGAGCCAAAGGTCATGGGTTCTAATCCCCGCTCCACCACTTGTCTGCTGTGTGACTTTGGGCAAGTCACTTAACTTCTCTGGGCCTCAGTTCCCTCATCTGTAAAATGGGGATGAAGACTGTGAGCCCCACGTGGGACAACCTGATCACCTTGAATCCCCCCCAGTGATTAGAACAGTGCTTTGCACATAGTAAGCACTTAACAAATGCCATCATTATTATTATTAAAGAATAAGAATATTTACATAAGTATCATGGGGCTGGGGGGAGTATCAAAATGCTTAAGGGATATGTAGCCAAGTTCATAGTTGTTGCAGAGGGGGAAAAATAAAGGGCTTAGTCTTGGGGAAGATTTGATTTTAGCGGGGGTTTTGGAGACGGGGAGCATGGTGGTCTTGTCGAATAAGAAGGGGGAGGTATGTTCCAGCCTCAAAGAGCTTCGGTTTGGTGGTCTGTTAGGGAGCCTGGGGCCTTCACCGCCTCCTCAAACCAGACACTGAAAAGGGGTCTTGGACTCACTGCATTTCCACCCTGGTTGGGAAAATTAAACTATCTTGACTTGGGAGAGGGCAAAGCTCTCCTGGTCACTGATGTGTGAGTGAGGAGTGAAAGGCAGGCCAAGGGGAGGGACACTTCGTTATTGTCGGGACAGTTAGCGGACGTGACTTCAAGTCACTCAGGGTACAGATCAAGAATGTTGACAATAAGTTGCAGTCATTTTCACACACTTCCCTGGCCGAAACCACAAAGTCAAGGATACATTTTTCAGCCAAAGTGTCTACGTTTGGTATAAACCCCAAACTGAGGGAACTCACTGAATATCTGGCCTCTCAAACAAAAACATATACTTATTTATTTTTTAATGTGATTGTTTGCCTTGAAAGGACCCCAGGAGTCAAACTGTCTCACGTCGTTTCTCAATTTTTCTATATTTCCTCTCAGTGGGCTCAGCTATTACGAGGACAGGAAATATGCCTGAATCAATGACCCCCACATCATTCATTTCACCCACTTATGGGGAGTTCTGGACTAAGGCAAAATTTCAAGCAAATGTTTCAAATAAACTGAAAATATATGCACCATTTTCCACTCACAGTAAAGTGTGTATTTGCAGTGAAATCAGAGGTTTTTTGCAACATGTTTAAGGAATTTCATCAAACCTCCTCTCACAGGAAGACCTGCATAAGTTTTTATCTTCTATTCAACAAAAGGCCCAATCCATAACAACACAAACAATTACTACAGTCTTTATAACTTGCCATGTTATGTCTGAATTCCTTCCTGCTGTTCTCCTACCCCCTCCCTACATGGGCTCCCTTTCCCTCTGTTTATGACTGCCTCCTTATGACTCAGTCTTCACAGGGCCTTAGCTTTGATACAGCAACCCCTCACCTGATTAACTTATATCTATCTTAGTCCTTAGAACATTGCCTGACACACAGAAAGCACGCAAATGCCACAATATTTAATAATACTAATGGTAATAATTGATTTGCGCCCCCCCCCCCACCACCACCAGAGTTCATCTTTACGCTGCATGATCTCTTCACAGTCCACTGTTTTAAAATGTCTATTCTGCCCTCTGGATTTGTTCATGGCCCTCTAAGTTCCCCAGTCATCAATATCTTAGACTTTCTGCTGTCATCCATTCTCTTCACAGTTCCCACCCAGTGTAGTGGAATGGAGCATTGCTTCAGTGCTCACAGTAGAAGTTATCTTCCTCCCTAAACTCTGTCTGCCCTCCCCTCTTTTCCAACACTACTCTCTCCTCCCTGTATCACAAGCCCATAATCTTGGTATCAACCTCAGCTCGTCTCCCTCATTCAACCCACATATTCAATCTACCACCAAATCCTGTTCTGTCTTCACAGCACTGCTAAAATCCACTCTTTCCTCATCATCCAACATGCTATGCTGATTGTAGCATTTATGTCCCACCTTGAGTATTGCATCAGAAATCATGCTGACCTCCCTGCCTCTTGTCTTTCCCCACTCCAAGCTACAACTTCATTCTGCTGCCTGTATCATTTTTCAAAAAAGATGTTCAGTCCAGGCCTCCCTACTTCTCAAGAATGTCCAGTGTTTTCCTTGCCATCGGCCTTAAAACACTCAATCAGCTCTCCCCCTTCTACCTCCTTATATCACTAATCTACTTCAAACCAACTCACACACTCTGCTCCTCTGCCACCCCTACTCACCATATTTCAATCTCATCTATCTTGTTACCTACCCCTTACCCACATCTTTGGCCTGGAATGCCATATGTGTTACACAACCACTCTCCCCATTCAAAGCCTTATTAAAATCACATCTCTTCCAAGAGGCCTTCCTCAATTAAGCCTTCATTTCCCCTCCAATTTCCCTCTGTGTTAATAATAATAATAATAATAATAATGGCATTTGTTAAGCACTTACTATGTGTGAAGCACCATTCTAAGTGCTGGGGAAGACACAGGGTGATCAGGTTGTCCCACATGAGGCTCACAGTCAATCCCCATGTTACAGATGAGGTAACTGAGGCCCAGAGAAGTGACTTGCCCAAGGTGACACAAATGACAAGCACTGCTCTTGGACCTGTTCCCTTTAAGGTCTTGATAGTCACCCCACCCTCAGTCCCATAGAATTTTTGTCCATACCTGTAATTTATTTTAATGTTTGCCTCCCCTTCTATACTTTAAGTTCTTAGTGGGTAGACTGTAAGTTCCTGTTCTATTGTACTTTCCCAAGCCCTTGGCAATGTGCTGTGCACACAGTAAGCCCTCAGTAAGTACTTAAGATTGTACTTAAATCCTCTTAAGTATCTTAAGTACTTAAAGATTGATGTTGTTGAGCTGCCTTTCAAGACCTCATTTTGGGGGAATGTTTGTCCTGAGATTGGCTGCTAGGTGTGATCCAGGAGCTGCGTGTGTCTTCTATAAGTAGACACATTCAGCCTTAGCTCCACAGTACTTATGTACAAATCCTTATACTCTATTACTTCCCCTATCTGTAATTCATTTTAATGTCTGTCTCCCTCAGATTGTAAGCTCGCTGTGGGCATGGATCACATCTCAATGCTCTGCAAACAGTACTCCACATACAGTAAGTGCTCAATAAATACCACGGATTGAACAGGATCAGGTCTCTACTCTCCCAAGCAATTCATAAAGTGCTTTGCACACAGTAAATGCTCAATAAAGACAAATGAAGAAAAAAAATACAATAGAATATACAAAAAGAAGCATAGAAGTAGAGTGGCCTAGTGGAAAGAGCACAGGCTGGGATTCAGGAGACCTAGATTCTAACTCCACTAGCTGTCTGCTGTGTGACCTTCACCAAGTCACTTAATGGCTCTGAATATCAGTTTCCTCTGTAAAAATGGGGATATCTGGTTTCTGTCCTGCTTAGAATTGAGCCCCATCTGGAACAGGGACTGTGTCTAAACTGCCCAGGTTCTACCTACCCCAAAAGTACACCCTTTTGGTTCTTATGGTACTTAAGCACTTACTGCACGCCAAACACTGTGCACTGGGGTAGTTATAACATAAAGTTGGATACTGTTCCTTTACCATATGGGGCTCACAGTCTAAGCAACAGGGAGAACAAGTATCCTGGTACACAGTAAGAGCTTAGTAAATGTCGCAATTATTATTCCAAGTTTGTACACCACATCAGCCTCGTAGACTTTCAACTTTCCACTTGGCATGAAGTTTGTTGCTCCTGTTTTCTCCACACACACTGGCGATCTTTTTCGGGTCACATTGGATGTTTTAATCCCATTGTTTATTTATCTATAAGCAATGAATCAAAGCTTGGACATTTTCTAACAAACCAATCTGGTGGCTCAACAGATACAATAGCGTCTAACCTGGGAACCTAACCATGATCTTGCCAGTTTGTCTCTAAAACGTTGTGGTGGTAGAAAAGGTAAACACCTCCAAGTTACCCCAAATCTAATGTCCACCCTTAGTACTTATATATTTACACTCCACCTCAGCATATATCTATATGCATTTAATTGCATATTCAACTATTGATTATAGCACTCTATTTCATCCTGGCATACCAACATTACTACCTATTTACCCTTATTATTATTATTATCATTATGGTATTTGTTGCATGCTTACTATGTACCAAGCATTGTTCTAAGCACTGGAGTAGATATAAGGAGATAAGTTTGGACACAGTCCCTGTCCTTCTTGGGGCTCATAGTCTAGGTAGAAGGGAGTGGCATTTAATCCTCGTTATACAGATGAGGAAATTGAAGCCCAGTGAAATGAAGCGACTTACCCAAGGTCACACAGCAGACAACCGGCAGACCTGGAGTTAGAGCCCAGATTCTTCTGATTCCCAGGCCTGGACTCTTTCCTCTAGAGCTTGCTGCTTCTCCTCCAACTCCAACTTGTTCTTCTTCCAGCTCCTACTACTTACAATTTTACCTTTCTCCTTCATTAGATTGTAAGCTCCCTGTGGGCAAGGAACATGTTTTGAGCATGTCTGCCAACTCAGTTGTATTCTTCCAAGCACTTAGTAAAGTGCTCTGCAAACCGTAAGCATTCAATAAAAATACCACTGATTGACCGAGTCTGTTGTATTTTCTCAAGCACTTAGTATATAGCATTTGGCATTCAGTGAGCACTCAATCTATACCATCGATTGATTAAACTTGTAAGTGGGTGGAGGTTGGCAGAGAGCAGTAAGGATTAATTAGATCTTCTCTCCTATGAGGACTATTCATGCAGGCTTCTGACTACTTTCTATCCTATCTTCTAGAATGTAAGCCTGTTACTGGGTAGGAACTGTCTCTATATGTTGCCAACTTGTACTTTCCAAGTGCTTAGTACAGTGCTCTGCACACAGCAAGCGCTCAATAAATACGATTGAATGAATGAATGAATCCTGAAGTCAGATGGCTCACTTTTCAGATTGCAAGTGTGCTGGTGTTGGCATTTCTTGGGGAGAAAAGCCTTGCCTTGGGCTCCAAACATGAAAGCTCTTAGCGGGGAGATTCTGGAATTGGCTCTCCAACTTGTCTCCACTCCACTGAGGAGGAATCAGGAAAGTCAATAATCACCCACAAGAACATTCCTCAAAGTAGGAGGTGGGTGAGAAGCTGGTGAGGGCCCAAACCATGCATGGAAAACACCGACCTAATCTCCCCCAAGACCCTTGTCTGAAGCTTCCCTCTGGATCCCGAGATCCTCCAGATCCAATGGAATGTGGGCTCCTTTCCTAGAAAATCAGGTTTCTGGAGGAGGCCACATTTTTAATTATTTTATCATTTGCTGCTCGGTAACATGACTCCGTGCCTCCTGATGAAGCTGGCTCTGCATTGTCTGGGTGGATTTTGGATTTGGAACGGTCGAATGTTATCAAATTCCATTCATTCCATCTGGAAAGCAGCAGCCACCTTTCCAAAAGATAAATATTGAAAGAGTAAGACAGAGAATGCAGGGGACCCCTATTCACCCACCCCGCCCATCCTTGCCTGCGGATCAATCTATACACACCATCGGGCTAAAACTGCGAACAAAAGTATACATTGATAGTCTTTGCAAACTTTAGCAAATATCATGTGTTCCATTTCACAGGACTATTTCCATCTGATGCTACAATCCAGGTTGCTTTAAAATGACACTGTAGTGGAAATCTTCCTTATCAATAAAAGGAAGTTGTCTCATTCGGGATTGCCACCGTGTGCTCCCTATGGTTCAGAGACAGTGATTACAGGTGCTGGAACACGTTAAGAATGGAACCACGGATAGTGAGAGAGAAGGAGAGGGCAGGAAGGGGAAGAGTTTAGGGGGAGAGGAACTTAGGAAGGCAACAGGGCAAGGCCCTGAGGGATTGGAGAAAATGAGGCAGTTGTGGGAGAGACAAGCCAGAGACGGTTTGGTTGAGGAGGGAGCAGGGTTTGGGAATAAAGAAAAAGCATGGCATAGTAGATACAGCACAAGCCTGGGAGTCAGGTCATGCGTTCTAATCCTGGCTCTGCCACTTGTCTGTTGTGTGACTTTGGGCAAGTCACTTCACTTCTCTAGGCCTCAGTTCCCTCATCTGTAAAATGGGCTCTGAGCCCCATATGGGACAGGGACTGTGTCCAACCTGAGTTGCGTGTATCCACCCCAGCGCTTAGTACAGTGCCTGGCCCATAGTAAACGCTTAACAAATACCATAACAAGAATAATAATAATAACACCAATAGAGGCAGTGACCTAAAGAGACACTGGAACATGGCCAAGACAGGAGCTCTCTGGAGCCAACTGGAAATTTCTGATAGCTTTGATCATAATGTTCCATTGGCCAAGTACTTCAGTTACTATCAGAATTTTGTGTGTTTGTGTAACTGTCGCTTTAAAGTGACAATTTCTAGACTGTGAACCCGTTTGTTGGATAGTGACCATCTCTATATGTTGCCGATTTGTACTTCCCAAGCACTTAGTACAGTGCTCTGTACACAGTAAGCACTCAAATACGACAATGAACAATCTCTGTCGAGATACCTCCCTGCAAACATTTTGCTACTTCCCACTTACATACCAAAGCCTACACCTTTGCAATTCACTGAATAGATTTCTCAATCCCCTCCCTTCTTCTCTCCTTGATTGCCAACTTCAACTGTTCACTCTCCAGTAGCTTCTTCACCCATTTTCAAGCATGCTCATGTTTCCCCTAAACCAAAAAAAACCCTCCTTTGACTCCAAAACTCCCTCCAGTTATCATCCCATCTTCTTCTCCAAACTCCTTGTGTGTTGTCTACACCTGCTGCCTCCACTTCCTCTCCTCCAATTCTCTCCTTGATCCCTTCCAATCTGGGTTCTGCCCCCTTCACTCCACTGAAACTGTCCTCTCAGTGGTCACCAATGATCTCCTTCTTGCCAAATTCAACAGACCCTACTCCATCCTAATCCCCCTTGACCTCTCAGCTGCCTTCAACACTGGACCACCCCCTTCTCCTGAAAACATCACCTTACCTTGGCTTCACTGACACTGTCCTTTCCTGGTTTTTCCTCCAATCTCTCTGTCCGCTAATTCTCAATCTTTTTCTCAGGGTCCTCCTCTGCTTCCTAACCCCTAACTGTGGGAGCCCTTAAGGCTCAGTTCTGAGTCCCTTTCTATTCATCATCTACACTCACTTCCTGGGAGAACTCATAGCTTCAACTCTCATCTCTATGTAGACGATTCCCAAATCCAAATCTCCAGTCCTGACCTCTCTCCTCCTCTGCACTCATACATTTCCTTCTGCATTCAGGACATCTCTCCTTAGATGTCCTGCTGATACCTCAAACTTCACATATCCAAAACAGAACTCATCTCCCCACCCAAGGGTGACACAAGAGGGAGTGGGAGAAGAGAAATGAGGGCTTAGTCGGGGAAGGCCTCTTGGAGAAAATGTGCTTTTAATAAGGTTTCAAAGGTGGGGAGAGGCATCATCTCTTGGCTATGAAAAGGTAGGGTGTTCCAAGGCCAGAGGCAGGACTTCGGTAAGAGGTCAGCAGCGACATAGACCGGATCAAGGTGCAGTGAGTAGGTTGGCATTAGAGGAGAAATGTCCAGGGGAAAGCAGCAAGTCTAGGAGGAAAGCAGCAAGATAAGGTAGGAGGGGGCAAGTGATTTAGTGCTTTAAAACTAATGGTAAGGTGTTTCTGTTTGATGCCTCTCATTTCTGCATCATCCTTTATTCATCCCACCTTCAGCCCCAGAGCACTTATGTATATTTCTGTAATGTATTTATTTATACTGATGTCTGTCTCCTCCTCTAGGCTGTACGCTCATTGTGGGCAGGGAATGCATCTGTTGCATTGCTCTCTCCCAAGTGCTTAGTACAGCATTCTGCACACAGTGCTCATTAAATACAAATGACTGAGTAAGTGCTCAGTAAATACAATTGATTGATGTCTTTTATTTTGATTACTTAGCATGGAGGGGTGCAGTAACCCCAAACCAATCAAAAGCAAGGAGATCCTAGCTATCTAGGCTCATGATACTGAGGGGACTGGAAACCTGAGAGGAATAACAGAGACGCTGAAGCCAGGAGCAGATTCAAAGTAAAGCTGACAGCAGGAGAGTCCCAAGCTGAATTTCTGTTATATGTGTTAGGGTTCTGGTTTGGGAAACAATTATCTTCTTTCAGTGACTTGGCAGGCTACAACCTGAAATGCATTCTGCTTTGCCTATCCCTGAACTGGGTTCTGCTCATTTACATCACAACTTGAACAAAAAAAAAAAAGTCAGTCCTACACTTACAGAGCTGGTAGTCTCAGGAGCAGGGCTGATCTGGGATACCTAGATAATGGAAGAAACAATGAAGCTCAAGATTTGAATTATCTAGATTGCCAGTCTACTGGAATCCTAAATTGACTAATTTACTCTTCACTTTGTCCTGTAAAAACAGAGACAAATCTAGGTCACAAACATCGAGAAAGATCTCTGAAGACTGAAACGCTCAATCGGCGCTCCTGCTGAAATTTCTACCAATCAAGCTGCCTCTCCTCTCTCGGGCTTCTTTCTAGTTATGTCCATCATCCTCAGATGTTCATTAAACTATCACCTGACCTCCAAGTCACTGTTGCGATGTATGTGCTTCACCCCTTTCCTGAGACTGACGAGATTCTTGTTGAAGCCCTCAGAACTAGATGTGTACCCTGAAACCAACCACTGGAAAATCTCAAAAATATAATGGAAAACCTCTAGACTGTAAGCTTGTTGTGGGGACGGAATGTATCTACCAACTCTGTTACACTGTAGTCTCCCAAGTGCTTAGCACAGTGCTCTGCACACAGTAAGCACTCAGTTAATATGACTGCTTGATAATCTTAAAAACCTAATTTAGTCACTAATAAGAAATCAACAGCATCCATTACTGAAAAAGAAAATATCAGAGGGGGAAATCCTACTCTTGCATTTTGTCTAGTAGTTCAGCCACGCATGCCTACCAGTCAATTCATTTTTTAAGGAATAGCATTTATTGAACACCTTTTGGGTGCAGAGTGCTGTAGTAAGCACCAAGGAAAGTACAACAGGATGAGTAGAAATGGCTCCTGTCCTCAGGTGTTTACAATCTACTGAAGGGAGCTAAAAATCTACCAGCAGAGTATGCAACAAAGTTGGAAACAGGGGTCTAAGAATTGGTGCCAGGATAGTAATGCTCTGCACCAACATTGTTGCCATGATAATGTGAAATGTGAACGATGGAAAATGTGAACATTTAGAGGATGAAGTAGTGTTTTGTGGCTGGGTTAATGGGTGGTTGGGCACTACTGACACTATTCCACAATGACTGGAGATACTGGAGCCACTTGAGGAAGCATTCAAACTTTCTGAAGTTTGACAACTGCCTAATTTTTCCAAGCAGCATGTGCCTGGGAGTTAGAGGACCTGGGTTCTAATCCCAGCTCCACCACTTGTGTGCTATGAGACCTTAGGCAAGTCACTTCATTTCTCTGTGCCTCAGGTACCTCATCTGTAAAATGGGGATTAATATCATCAGCCCCATATGGGACATAGGCTGTGTCCAATCTGGATTGACCTGTATCTACCCTAGACCTTAATACAGTGCCTGGCACATAGGGAGCACTTAAAAAGCACTTTTTAAAAGGGTGTTCTTCCTTCTCAGCTCAATCTTCAGGCAAATCAATTAGTTGTATTCATGGATCCTCTTCAAGGTGCACAGCCCTGCATCTTGGAAGAGTATTAAAAAAGTACAGTACACATTTTCTGCCCTCAATTAATTTACCATCTAATAGACAAAGTTAACTTGGTCTTGCTCTTTCAGCCAAAGGCTCTTTCAAAAGTTGATCTGTAATTACCACTTACTAGTATTTGTCAGGGGTAGAACAGAATTTTGGTCCCCAACTATATAACAGGACGCAATGTAAAAAAAACATTTATGCATTTTTGCTTGCAACTGAAAAACTGATTTTGTTTGTTTAGACATTCCACCAAAATAGTGACCAAAAATGCCATTCATTCATGTCAGGGAAATACACTGACTACTAATTTCACCCTCAAAAAAGAAAGCCAAGCATAACTAAGCCAGGAGATTTAAGAAAATTAGGCTTGTGACCAACCGTATTGAAGAAAGACAAGAACAAGAGAATAAACAGGAGAAAAATGTGTGTTTCCAGCCAAATATCCACATCCTGCTGAAGGAAGTGTGACTTTTCTCTTGTAACCAAAAAAAGATAAAGGCTAACATTTGTTCTGCTTAGGGCAGGTAATAGTTATTTGTAACACACACACACACACACACACACACACACACACACACACACACTCTCTCTCTCTCTCTCTCTCTCTCTCTCTCTCTCTAACCTCATTGATGACACAATTAACTGTTCTCCCAGAGCTGCTTCTCTTTCAAATCTTGTATTTCTGAGTTCCAACTGGGAATTTGCTTATTTCACTCTGAAACACAGAAGTTGTAATTTAACTGGAGGAATGGCTCTCATCAGAGTAGAGGTAATGGTAAATTGCACTTGGTGAAGTAACACAAAATCACCCAGAACTGCCTTCATGGTTTTGGAAGTGGTGCAGAAGTTTCTGAAAATTTTGCCAAGGCTCACGAGCCTGTTGATGAACCTGGACCCACGTTTTTGAGTTGTGAATCTTTTTACCAGTCAAGGAAGACTCAAGGGAAAATTTGTTTTTCCCCCTCTTCCACCCTCAGCTACATGTTTGGATTGGGTTTTGCTTTGTGATTTCATACTTGTTCCTCAGAAAAAAAGATGACAAACTGTCTAGATGTGCTGGACAGGCTTAATGATGGGATTCAGATCTACAGAGGCATTGGACAGAAGTAATTTAATTCTGCTCTTTACTGCTCCGAATGGACATGGCTTTGTCAGTAGGACAAAAACGTGGCATGCCTATCCACCATGGCATTTATATTGCTGCACAACCCCATGTTATGAAACAATCATGTTGTGTTTATCATTGTTTCAGTCGTGGAGTGTAAGAAAGAAGGTGATTGAAACGGTTGAACAGTACGTAGTTTCTACCACATTGGGTGAAATTCAGAAGATCGGGGAAAAGAAACAAAGCTTATTTCAAGCACTCTGCATGGACTCAGATACCACCTCTGACACTTCTCTAATTCATTAGCATAACACAGGGAATCAATATGGAACAATTGCAATTCAATTTCCAGTAATCAGTTCAAAGCCTGGTACTGAGCCACTGATAATTCAGCTCCTGAATGACTCTTTGATCTGATTCATCAAATAACAGTATTTACTGAACACATTCTGTGTCCAGAACACGGTTCTAAGCACTTGAAAGAGTGTAATACAAGAGATGATAAGCATGTTCCTTCCCACAAGGAGCATAAAATAAACTTTACTATAATCTACATTCTATTATTTTAACCAGTTCACAGCCACATTATTGCACAGGCTAATCCTATTCTTCCATTGTACTTTGTCCAAATTGTGCTCTAAAAGTCACATTCTGGCAGTATTGCCAGTATACTTCTGTGATGATGAGCATGATGATGATGCTATTTGTTAAGTACTGACTATGTATCAAGAACTGTTCTAAGCACTGGGGTAGGTACAAGTTAATCAGGCCAAATACACTCCCTTTCCCATATGGGGCTCTCCATCCAAGTAGGAGGGCACAGGTATTGAATCCCCATTTTGCAGATGAGGAAAAAGAGGCATAGAGAAATTAAGTGACTTGCCCAAGGCCACCCAGCAATCAAATGGCAGAGTCAGGATTAGAACCCAGGTCTTCTGACTCCCAAGCGCACGCTCGTTCCACCAGGTTAAGCTGCCTGCTGTGGAAGCCAAAAGGATGAAATAGTTTCACAGTTTCAAAAGCTGTTTACCACAGAGACCTCTACATGACAATCAAATTCTGACTCCAAATGATCTCTCCGAAACAAAACCTGACTCCCTTTCCACTTTCGCTCTTAATGGAAATGAGAAAATGCCAGCTTATTAATTGAGGATATATACTCCTCACTTTCAGCTTCAAGGCTCTGCATCACCTCACCCCCTCCTACCTCACCTCCCTTCTCTCCTTCTTCAGCCCAGCCCGCACCCTCCGCTCCTCTGCCGCTAACCTCCTCACTGTGCCTCATTCTCGCCTGTCCCACCGTCGACCCCCAGTCCATGTCTTTCCCCTGGCCTGGAATACTCTCCGTCCACAAATTCCGCCAAGCTAGTTCTCTTTCTCCCTTCAAAGCCCTACTGAGAGCTCACCTCCTCCAGGAGGCCTTCCCAGACTGAGCCCCCTTTTTCCTCTCCTCCTCCCCATCCACCCCGCCCTACCTCCATCCCCTCCCCACAGCACTTGTATAAATTTGTATGATATATTACTCTATTTATTTTACTTGTACATATTTACTATTCTATTTATTTTGCTAATGATGTGTCTATAGCTTTAATTCTATTTGTTCTGATGATTTTGACACCTGTCTACATGTTTTGTTTTGTTGTCTGTCTCCCCCTTCTAGACTGCGAGCCCATTGTTGGGTAGGGATCGTCTCTATATGTTGCCTACTTGTACTTCCCAAGCACTTACTTCAGTGCTCTGCGCACAGTAAGTGCTCAATAAATACAATTGAATGAATGAATCAATACATAAAATGAATAAAGACAGACAATCCTAGATCAAATTTATGAGGGGACAGTGAGTGGGAGGAGATGAGCTGACTGCACCGAACTTTGGAGGTCTAAGATTACAGACAAGCTACACCTAATTCCTCCTAAGGGGAGTGAGGTCTCGTGCACCCATTAGAACAGGGAGACCAAGGTGCTTGACAACTATCAATCAATCAATATTTATTGACTGCTTACTCTGTGCAGAACACTGTACTAAGCACTTGGGAGACTACAAAAGAGTTGGTAGGCATGGTCTCTGCCCAAACAAGCTTACAGTAAGGCATAGTGGCCCTGTGGAAAGAGCACTGGCCTGAGAGGTAGAGGACTTTCTTATAGTCCTGGCTGAGACTGTGAGCCCCACAGGGGACAGGGACCATGCCCAACTCATTCATTCATTCAATTCATTCAATCATATTTATTGAGCACTTACTGTGTGCAGAGCACTGTACTAAGCATTTGGGAAGTACAAATCAGCAACAGAGTTGGTCCCTACCCAACAACGGGCTCACAGTCTAGAAGGGGGAGACAGACAACAAAACAAAACAAGTAGACAGGTGTCAATACCATCAGAATAATTGGAATTATAGCTATATACACAGGATTAGAACCCACGTTCTTCAGACTCCCAGGCCTGTGTTCTATCCACTAGACCACACTGCTTCTTTTTCCTAAACATGCCTGCATCCTGGCTATTTCAGAAGAAGTTTCTGTGGGCAGCAAGTGTATTATTTTTTAATAATCTAGGGTACCCTTTAAGGGCAAATGTCCTAGAAACCCCTCCTTCGTGACGAGGTCTGAAGTAGACATTAGCGATTAGTAAAGCCAATTGTAAAGATCCAAATGCATTTCCTTTAAAAGCCTAAAGCAACTTAATATGGGCTGTTCTATGTTTCACTGACCAAGTTTGAGCCCAACAAAGTTTCCAACAGCTGAGCTGATTTTTGTAATATCGATGTTACCTTAATATTAACACGAGTTGCATTAACATTTTTGAGAACTTTGAACTCCTGTCAAATGTTAACTACTATGACCAGCTGCTTGTCACTGGAAAAAAAAATAATTTAATCTGACACTCTTCTGAGATCATTTGAACTGGAGTATAGTAGGAGTGACAACCCCTAGACATATACAAGAGGCTGAGCAGCCCGGGTCTTGGCCAAATGTTGTTGTTAATATAAGCAGTAAGCAATGATTGTATGACATCACAAGATCACATTGCACAACTCTTCAAAGACAAGTGTGCTGTGGATAAACTATTGTCCGGTGGGGCTGGGTGGGACCGCTGGAGGGGTGGGGGAAAGAGGGTGGAGAACATGCCCAGGCCCCTGTGATCCCACCTGCCCACTTTGGGACAGCCATGGCAGCAAGGCCTACTGGGCCTGGGACTCAGAAGGTCACAGGTTCTAATCCCATCTCCGCCCCAAGTCTGCTGTGTGACCGCGAGCAAGTCACTTCACTTCTCTGTGCTTCAGTTACCTCATTTGTAAAATGGGGATTAAGACTGTGAGCCCCATGTGGGACAGGGACTGTGTGCAATGTGATCTGCTTATATTCCCCCCCAGTGATTAGTAAATGCCTGGCACAGAGTAAGTAAGCATCTAACAAATATCATAATTATCATTATTATTAGTACTGGGTTTCTAGACAAGCTCCCCAAAGTGGTAGACCCCGAACTGGTGATATGAACAAATGGAAGATCCAATCACAACTATCATGCTCTACTTGACATTAACTTAAAGCTGAAGCCTTTTAGAGGCATTCATTAATTCTGAGTAGCAGTATAAAAATTGAGTTCCCCGGTAGCCCAAAGACAGAAGCTCCCACTGTTCTGGGGTGGAGACTGAGGCCTTCGACAAGCTCCCTCCACCCCTTCAAAGCAGCATGGTTAAGTGGCTAGAGCACAGGCCCGGAAGTCAAAAGGACCTGGGTTCTGATCCCAGCTCGGCCACATGTCTGCTGTGTGACCTTGGGCACAGCCCGCTGTTGGGCAGGGCTTGTCTCTTTCGGTTGCTGAACTGTACTTTCCAAGCATTCTGCACACAGTAAGTGCTCAATAAATACGACTGAATGAATGAATAACACTTCACTTCTCTGGGCCTCAGTTACCTCATCTGTAAAATGGGGTTTAAGAGTGTGAGCCCCATGTGGGACAGGGACTGTGTGCAACCCAATTAACTTGTATCTACCCTAGTGCTTGGAACGTGCTTGGCACAAAGTAAGTGCTTAATAAGTACCATAATAATAATTTTTATTATTCTTTCATTCTCCAAATGAAGCAGGTATAGACCACTACTATCTACATGGCCCCACCCACTCTGCTCCCTCCCACTGAGGGGGTATTAGAGGGCACATTGATGACAGAACCACCAACCATTCTTTCCTTTACCATGAGGCTCCCCCAAACAGTACTAGCACCCTCAGTGTTTTATGACAGCCAGACCTTCAAAGCCCTAATGAGAGTTCACTTCCTCCAGGAAGCCTTCCCAGACTGAGCACCCTCCTTCCTCTCCCCTCCCCACCCCCCCCGCCTTACCTCCTTCCCCTCCCCACAGCACCTGTATATATATGTTTCTATGTATTTATTACTCTATTTTACTCGTACATATTTATTCTATTTATTTTATTTTGTTAATATGTTTTGTTTTGTTGTCTGTCTTCCCCTTCTAGACTGTGAGCCCGCTTTTGGGTAGGGACCATCTCTATATGTTGTCAACTTGTACTTCCCAAGCAATTAGTACAGTTCTCTGCACACAGTAAGCACTCAATAAATACGATTGAATTAATTGAATGAATGAATGAATGACAACCAGACCTCTCCAGAGAAAAACCCAAATTGAGCCCAATTTTAGGTCTTAGCTTCTTCACTGGACTCTCCACCATCACACTGATTCATTAATTGTCACAGCATGCCTACAGTAACACCTCATTGGTTAAGCACCTAGAACCTTTCACTCTAACATGCCAAGTTGTTTCTTCAGTGAATATTTGAGTCCCTTTTAAACTGCAAAACAGGGGCATTTGGATCACAAATCCAACTGAGAAACAGCAAGGCATAGTGGCTAGACCACAGGCCTGGGAGTCAGAAGGTCATGGGTTCAGCGTGGGTCAGTGGAAAGAACTCAGGCTTTGGAGTCGGGGGTCATGGGTTCAAATCCTGGATCCACCACTTGTCAGCTGTGTGACTTTGGGCAAGTTACTTCACTTCTCTGGGCCTCAGTTCTCTCATCTGTAAAATGGGGATTAAGACTGTGAGCCCCACGTGGGACAACCTGATCACCTTGTATCCCCCCAGCGCTTAGAACAGTGCTGTGCACATAGTGAGTGCTTAACAAATACCAACATATTATTATTATTCTAATCCCAGCTTCACCACTTGTCCACTGCGTGATCTTGGGCAAGTCACTTCACTTCTCTGGGCCTCAGTTATCTCATCTGTAAAATGGGGATTAAGACTGTGAGCCCCACGTGGGACAACCTGATTACCTTGTATCTACCCCAGTGCATAGAACAGTGCTTGGCACATAGTAAGCACTTAACAAGCACCATTATTATTATACAACCAAAACAAAGACGTTCCAGAGCTACAGGGATTGAATACTTAGGGATGGTTGAGAAGTGCAAGGGATGAAGAAAAATTACATGCCACAGTTTTCCTTTTGTTGTAGAGTTCCAGTGACAGAACTAGAACTAAAACTCTACTGAACACTCCAAGCTATTACCACATAGACTGAATTATAAGCCCTACTAATAATAATTTTCATTAGTAGCACAAATAATAATTACAATTAATAAGCACTGGGGTAGAAACATTTTAAGAGCTTGCATACAGTCTGTGCCCCATCCCAAGGTCCAAATTGATCATCCCCATTTTTAAAGATGAAAAAGCTGAAGTCAATAAGGTTAAGCGCTTAGTACAGTGCTCTGCATACAGTAAGTGCTCAATAAATACGATTGATTGATTAAGTGACTCTACCAAGATGACACAGAAGGCCAATAGCAGACTTGCAAGTCAAACCCAGGCTTCTTCATTCCCAGGCCCGCCCATGTCCTTCCCACTACACCACACTGCCTCATTCTAAAATAAAACATTGTGTATAGTATGGCATAAGTGAGGATGAAGTAGTTAGGAACCTGGTCTGAGACCCTAGAAAGGGTTGATCACTAGAACAAAGACCAGAATCTAGTCCCATATTAAAACACACTAGATCTCTTCAGGGCTAACAATAAAAGTAGCATATCCCTGCCCCAAAATCTGCTTTTTATTGTCTAAGTCACCTTAACAATTGCACATACC